>NC_056007.1:14781086-16031086 GCF_018446385.1 Zingiber officinale | reverse complement strand
TGTTCGGCATGCTCTTCTTGGGTTCTCGAATAGATGAGGATATCGTAGATGAAAACGATTACAAACTTGTCGAGAAATGCCGAGAAAATCTTATTCCTCAGATCCATAAACAAAGCAGGAGCATTTGTCACTCCGAAGGGCATAACTACGAACTCAAAGTGTCCGTATCTTGTTCGGAAAGTCGTCTTCGGTATATCATCCTGTTTCACTTTTACTTGATGATAGCCAGATCTCAGGTCAATCTTAAAGAAGACGATGGCACCCTTTAACTGGTCAAACAGGTCGTCAATCCGTGGTAAAGGGTACCGGTTCTTGATTGTCACTTTATTTAGCGCTCGGTAGTCTATGCACATTCGCATAGACCCATCTTTCTTCTTCACAAACAGTACTGGAGCTCCCCATGGAGAGTGACTAGGGCGGATAAGTCCCTTGTCGAGTAACTCCTGTATCAAAAGGGCGAAGTGATGCCATTCCTTATCATAATTAAAAGAATAGAGTAGGCATGCATACTTAGATTAAAGTATTTTTTTTATCATGCATAAAAGAAATAGAGTAGGCATAGAAATTCTTACTTAGAGCGGCAGGATAGAGGCTTGATGTGTGTGTGTGGAAAGGCAGACCTGCTCTAATACCAAACTGTAGCGCCAACCCTTCTACTACTTAGGAAGGGACGGGATTACTAGAACATACATACATATGTATACATATGAAGTCATGGCAGCGGAACACACATTTGATTTAATTTCTTCATATGCATATTAACTGAACATGACATGTGAACAAATAATAATGTAACATATTGAACATGCTAACATGCTAATCTTTTAGACATTTCATGTGAACATACTAGCATTCATGCATATAACTTGATTCGACACCTACTAGTTAAACATGACACAAGATATTTTTACTAGGGCATGGAGCATACTAAACATGGAACAAGAGGGAACATAAGTATCCAAACAGATTCAAGTTATTCTATTGTAGATATCATCAAAAACCTAAGGTAGAAAACATAGAATAGTTCACATGCATAAATTAAGACATATAAAATTATTGACACACATAACATATCTTCATCCACTATGCCACCTCCACACACATCTTTGCCCTTCCTGCTGCTCCCTTTAGTTTAGCCATTCTTCTCCCTTCTCTGCAATACAAGGAAAACTGAACTATAAGCACATAGGCTTAGTAAGATCCTTTCCTACTCACAAAAATCATGAGTCATGAATTAAACATATAGTAGTGAAATATTCATTTATCCAACATCTAGATTGAACATTTATATGCTAACATAAAGTAGTGTCATACACATTTAGTCAAATCATAGCATCACATGTGAGAGCATAAGCGTAAGGTAATAGCATGTTCATCTAGCCATCATAGACATATCTTAGAAGAAACATCTTTCTAAAGCATAAAGGGAATCATAGGACATGAAATAAGTATATGCAAGATGTTCTTTGAAAACATGTATCATATAGCATGAAATGAGTGTATGCAAGATGCCCTTTTTAAAACATATATATCATATAAGTACTTAAACATAATCTTAACATGAGGGGCCGACTTTATACCACATACATGAATTTGTACGCATCCTAAATAGATCCAAGGTATCTAATCTTGAACCTACTAGGAACTAGGCCCGTTTCCTTGACCATCGACCTAGGGGCACTTAGGAACCCATCCCTTACTAGGCTCATTTCATTGACCATCGACCTAGGGGCAACTTAGGAGCCCATCCCCGGTACAAGCCATACAAAAGTAAAATAGCATACATGCTTCTTATCATATCATAGCATATCATATTTCTTGTCATCACATGGCATATCTTGTTCTTGTCATATCATGAAGAGTGCTCTTAATCCCAACTTAAGGGAAGCATCGCTTAGGCTTTTCATCATACATAAGCCTTGCATAAGCATAACTTGATAGCATAACATGCACATAACATATGGTATATCATAGAGAAAACATAGCATGATGACATAAATGCACATATCATATAGCATAGCATAACATGATGGCATAAGTGCACATATCGAGTAACATGGTGACATAGAATTCATATCATATCATAAAGAGTCTTTATCATGCATGGTTGGGGGTTTGCAGTTCCTACAAACTAGAGCTGTCAGATGGGCCAACCCGTGGCGGGGCGGGTCAGCCTATGGCGGGATAATCATTTGGCGGGGCGGGGCGGGCCAACCCGCCAACTTGGCGGGTTGGGAAATTTCCAACCCAACCCATTCTAAGGCGGGTTGCGGGTTTGGTGGCCCAACTCGCGGGCCCATCAAAATTTTTAAACAAATTAAAAAATATTTCATATCTTGAACATTTTACTTCGAAAAAGTTTTCTACAATTAAATGTATACATAAACATGTATTTTAAATATAAATAAACACAAACGAGTACTTATGTTGGATGAAAAGTACTATTTTTATTTCAAAATTATAACAAAAAAAGATAATAAATTGACCTAAAACTTAACTTACATATGTTTTTCAACCCGCGGGCCAACCCAAGCCCGAGCGGGCCAACCCGCGCGGGTCGCGGGCCTAGGCGGGTCGGCCCACGGTGGATTTGGGTTGATAAAATTCCAACCCAACCCGCTTAAATTGTTTGGCGGGGCGGGCTAACCCAACGGGCCCAACCCAAATTGACAGCTCTACTACAAACCCTAAATCATCACTTGGCCAAAACATATAAGCATGAATCCTTGGTTTCCAAGCAACATAAAAACATGAAATCACTATCCTAAGTTCTCATAATACTTAACATAACATGTGAGAGCATTTGGAAACCCCTAGGTAGCTCCTTAACCTAATTCCTTATCTTGGCCGAAACATGTAGGCATAATTCTAGCTTCTTTTAACAACTTAAAACATGAAATTCTTACAACATACATAGCATAGCAAATGAGGTTCTTATTAAGCATAATTAAGGTTCTAACCCTAATGTTCAAGCCTTGGCCGAAACCTATAAGCATGTTTCTAGGTTTTTAAGCAACCTAAAGCATGGAAACTTTAAACCAACATCAATAGTGGGTTACATATCATGAGGAAATCATAAACAAGCATTGTTAAGTTCTTTAGCTTCCTCTAATATTTTTATTTTTACTTGGCCGAAACCCTAATGTCATGAATCTAGGTTTTTATGCAACCTAAAGCATGGAAACTTTAAACCAGCATTATATAGTGGGTTAAATATCATGAGAAATCATAAACAAGCATTGTTAAGTTCTTAAACTTCCACTAATCCTTTTATTCTTACTTGGTCGAAACCCTAATGTCATGAATCTAGGTTTTTAAGCAACTTAAAGCATGGAAACTTTAAACCAACATCATATAGTGGGTTACATATCATGAGAAATCATAAACAAGCATTGTTAAGTTCTTAAACTTCCTCTAATCCTTTTATTCTTACTTGGCCGAAACCCTAATGCCATGAATCTAGGTGTTTAAGCAACCTAAAGCATGGAAACTTTAAACCAACATCATATAGTGGGTTACATATCATGAGAAATCATAACAAGCATTGTTAAGTTCTTAAACTTCCTCTAATCCTTTTATTCTTACTTGGCCGAAACCCTAATGTCATGAATCTAGGTTTTTAAGCAACCTAAAGCATGGAAACTTTAAACCAACATCATATAGTGGGTTACATATCATGAGAAATCATAAACAAGCATTGTTAAGTTCTTAAACTTCCTCTAATCCTTTTATTCTTACTTGGCTGAAACCCTACAAGCATGGGTCTAACTTTTTATGCAACCTAAGCATGAGATCATTAAACTAACATCATATAGTGGTTCACATATCATGATGAATCATAAACAAGCATAGTTAGGTTTCTACATTTCCTTTAACCCTTTTTTTCTTACTTGGCCGAAACCTAAAGGAGGTGTGGTTCCAAGTTTTGTTTCAACATGAAGTATAAAAACTTTTAGCAACCATAGATAGCCTCTCAACCTTGTCTTGGCCGAAACTTGCAAAGTAAAACCCTAGTTTTCAAGAAACCTTTAAGCATAGAGATATACAAAAACTACTTGTACTGCAGGTGAGGGGAATACTTACATCCTCGTGCTTGTTTTGCTAAGAAAAATACCCTTGCTTGTAAAGTTTTCCTAGGAAGGAGTCCTTTTGCTTGGTTTCGGCAATGGTGAGGAGAGGGCTTAGATTTTTTGTGGAACAAGGAAGGAGGAGGAAGGGGGAAGCAAAAATAAAGTTTTCATTCCCTTTTTCCTTTTTATTCTCCATGAAGGAAGAAGGCAAAACCAACTTCTCATTGAAAGAAGAAGAAGAAAACTTAAACTTTTCCTTCTTAGTGAAGGGGGTCTTCTCTTTCCTTACCCTTAACTACCATGTCCCTTTCCTTTCTAACAGCACACCCCTGCTGGGGCTACTGGTTATCACATAGAACAACTTACTAAGAGGTCCAAGGTTCAAACCTTGGTCATGCCTCTTTTTGGTTCTATTTTCTTTTATTTATTTAAAAAAAATCTACATAAAGTCTATTCTAATCATGGGAAAATTCATATAAAATTGCTAGGGACCTTACGGGTGTTACATGGCCAGCGGCTCGGCCTCTACCCACTTAGAGAAGTAATCCACAGCAACAAGTAAAAACTTCCGTTGACTAGTTGCCATGGGAAAGGGCCCCACTATGTCCAGGCCCCACTGGTCGAACGGGCAGGATACCACGAACGTCTTCATTTCTTCCGTCGGGCGATGTGAGAGATTGTGGTACGTTTGGCAGGATAGGCAAGTGGATACGGTCCGAGCGGCGTCCTCCTGAAGGGTCGGCCAAAAGTAGGCAGCTAGCAAAATCTTTCTTGCTAGCGAACAGCCACCCGGATGTCCACCACGGGAGCCTTGGTGTACCTCCTGTAGTATGTAGTCGATGTCTTCTAGCCCGACACAATTGAGAAGCAGTCGGGAGAAAGCTTTCTTGTACAGCTGGTCTCCGATTAATGTGAATCTGCCCGCTCGCCTTCTCAGTAGGTGAGCCTCTTCCCGATCAGAAGGCGTAGCTCCTGCTTGCAGAAACTCTATCAGCGTCGTTCTCTAGTCGCTGGGAAATGTGAGTCCCTCCATTCGATCGATATGGGCCACGAGGAACATTTGCTCGATCAGCTGCTACATGACGATCGGTGATATGGAGCTGGCTAGTTTCGCCAATTCGTCCGCTGCTTGATTCTCCGCTCGGGATACCTTCCTTATGACTACCTCCTGGAAATTGGCTTTCAACTTTTCGAAGGCCTCGGCGTAGAGCCTGAGCCGAGCGTTGTTGATCTCGAATGTTCTGGAGAGTTGCTGGGCGGGTAACTGCGAGTCCGAATGAATCAAAACTCTGATGGCGCCCATGTGCCGAGCGACTTGCAGCCCGACTATGAGAGCCTCATACTCGGCCTCATTGTTGGTTGATCGGTAGTCCAGCCGAACAGATAGTTGCATCTACTCTTCTTTGGGGGAGATCAGTAGTACTCCCACCCCACTCCCTTGCCAGGTGGAAGACCCATCCACGTACACCTTCCAGGTGACTTCGGGCTCGGGGTCTTGCACCTCGGTGACGAATTCTGCTAGAGATTGCGACTTTATGGTTGTCCGGGGCTGATACTGAATATCAAACTCATTGAGCTCCGTGGTCCACTTGATCAGCCGCCCTGATGCTTCTCGATTAAGGAGGACCCTGCTCAGCGGGCTGTTGGTCATTACTATGATGGTATGCGCAAGAAAGTACGGACGGAGCCTCCGAGCGGCGAGGACCAGTGCAAAGGCGAGTTTCTCGAGACCGGTGTAGCGGGATTCAACGTCTTTTAATATATGGCTCAAAAAGTATACAGGCTGTTCCTCGCCGTTCGGACTTACAAGGGCTAAGCCGACCGCATGATTGGTCGAGGCTAGGTAAATCTTGAGGGGTTCACCAGCTATCGGCTTGGTAGGGAGTTGAGATAGGCTTTGAGCTCCTCGAACGCCCGATCACACTCCTCGTCCCATTGGAACTTCGTGGGTCGGTGAAGGATCTTAAAAAATGGTAGGCTCCGGTCAATAGACTTTGAAATGAACCTTGATAAAGCTGTTATCCGGCCGGTAAGACGTTGCGCCTCCTTTAGGTTTCTCGGTGGTAGCATATCCTGTAGCGCTTTAACCTTGCTGGGATTAGCCCGCTCGGTCACAATGTATCCCAAGAAACGTCCGCTCTTGGCGTCGAACAGACATTTCTGGGGGTTGAGCTTGATCCCGTACGTCTGCAGCGTATGGCAGGTCTCCTTTATATCTGCATAGAGATCGGCAGCCTAGAGCGATTTAATCAATATATCATCCACATTTACCTCCATATTGCGCCCGATCTGCCGCCTGAATACTTTGTTCATAAGACGATGGTAAGTGGCCCCAACGTTCTTTAAGCCGAACAGCATCACGTTGTAGCAGTAGGTGTCATCCACCGTGATGAAGCTAACCTTCTCCTGGTCCTCGCGGGTGAGCGGCACCTGGTGGTATCCCTGGTATGCATCCAGCATACATATTAGCTCACACCCGATGGTTGAATCTACCATCTGATCGATTCTGGGCAGAGGATAAAAGTCCTTCGGGCATGCTTTGTTTAGGTCCCGAAAGTCGATGCAGACTCTCCATTTGTTGTTTGGCTTGGAGACGAGCACTACGTTTGCGAGCCAGCTCAGGAATTACACCTTATGTATGTGGCTGGCCTCTAGGAACTTCTCAACCTCCGTTCAGATTATTTGATTCTATTCGGCACTGAAGTCTCTTTTCTGTTGCTTTACTGGTCGGGCGTCCGATCGGACCTGGAGCTCGTGCTGAGCTATGCTTGGGGAAATGTCGGGCAGTTCGTGCGTCGACCATGCGAAGACATCGTGATTTTGTTGGAGGCATTTGATGAGCTCTTTCCTTTGTTCCCCCTCCAGGTTAGATGCTATGAAGGTGGTGGCCTCCGGTCGGCAAGGATGAATCTACACTTCCTCCTTCTCCTCATAAACTAAAGTAGGAGGTTTCTCAGTGATAGTGTTTACCTCGACCTGGGGTGTCTTCCGTGCGGATCTGGCTTTAGAGCGGACCATTTCCACGTAACAGTACCGAGCTGCTAGCTGATCTCCTTGGACCTCTCCTACCTGGTCCTCGACAAGGAATTTTATTTTTTGACAAAAAGTCGAGACGACCGCTCAAAACTCGTTGAGGGCCGGGCGCCCCAGGATCACGTTGTAGGCGGAGGGGGCGCCCACTATGATAAAGTTAGTGGCCCGCGTCCTCCGGATCGGCTCCTCTCCCAACGATATGGCTAGTCTGGTCTGTCCGACCGGCAGAACCTCGTTTCCTATGAACCTGTACAGTGGGGTTGTCATGGGCAACAACTCGGCTCTGTCAATCTGGAGTTGGTTGAATGCTTTCTTGAAGATGATATTGACCGAACTGCCTGTGTCAATAAATATGCGGTGCATAGTGTAATTGCATATTACCACTTTGATGATGAGGGCGTCGTCATGCGGTACTTCGACTCCCTCGAGGTCCCTCGGACCAAAGCTAATCTCGGGCTCGTTCGCCTTCTCTCTGCTGCAGCCCACAACGTGAATCCTTAGTTGTCGAGCATGCGACTTCCGGGCCCGGTTAGAATCCCCGCCGGTGGGCCCTCCTGTTATGATATTGATCTCCCCCTGAGCGGCGTTGCTTCTGTTTTCTTCCTCCCGTGCGGATGGTCTAGCTCGCTCGTGAGAGGTCCGGGGCTGATCACCGTGATGTGGTCGTTCAGATGATCGCCTAACTTCTCGTCGCTCGGCGTCCCTATACCAATGTCGCTGGTTGGGCGAGGGCGATCGACGACGATAGTTTCTTGGCATCGACGAGACAACTGGGGTGAACCCTCGACAATCGCGGGTGTTGTGGCTAGCCGACTGGTGCAGGGAACAAAACATGGAAGTCTATACCTTTCCCTTCAGTCTCGGTCGCTCGGCAGCCACCTGTTGAACAGCATGCGGCTTGGCCTCGTAATGCTGTCGGGCCCCCTCGGCTCGGGGCCCTCTAGGGGGCTGGTGTCTGATAGGTGGCCTCCTTTCAGTCAGCGCGGATGGTTCTGACGGTGCCTCCTTCCTTCTGGCCGCTTGTGCTTCCTCCACGTTGATGTATTCGTTCGCCTTTTTCAACATATGGTCGTAATCGCGGGACGACTTTCGGATGAGCGAACGGAAGAAATCTCCATCGAACAGCCCTTGGGTGAAGGCATGCATCATGGTCTCGGATGAAACTGTTTGGATGTCCATGGCTGCCTAGTTGAATCGTTGGATGTAGGTTCGGAGAGTTTATCTGGGCCCCTGCTTCATGGAGAACAGGCTCACGCTTGTATTCTGATATCGCCTGCTGCTTGCGAAGTGGTGGAGGAACGCCGTCCGGAAGTCCTTAAAACTCCGAATCAATCCGTCCGGCAACCTCCGGAACCATCGTTGCGCTGAGCCAAACAGGGTAGTGAGGAAAACCCGGCACATAACTCCATCAGTGTATTGATGTAGAGTAGCGGCGTTGTCGAACTTACCGAGGTGGTCGTCCGGGTCAGTTATACCGCTATACTCTCCGATCGCCAGAGAGGCGTAGTGCTTCGGGAGCAGAGAACTGTCGATTGATCCACTCAGGAGATGACTCAGTCCAAGGCACTTTGCCCTTCTTGATGTCTCGAGCAGGAGCTTCATCGGATGATCCTTGGTTGGCCTGGGCGAGCTCGAAGGGCGTTTGGAACAGAGCTTGATGGAATGGAATCGAGGCGGGCGGCGCTTCTCCTGGCGTGCCTGTCTGCCCCTTATTCTGTGCCTAAGTAGAAAATTGCTCCGGTCGATCTTCCAACGCCGCTCGGCCACCGGATGTCGAGGTGGCCTGCTACACAAGCCGCTCGGCTTGTGCCTTCTGCTGCTGCTCCACTATTTTTGCCACTCGCGCCTGGATGAGTGCGTCGAGTTCTTCTGGAGAGAGTGTCACGGTGTGTGAACATCCAGCTTCCTCCATCTTCTCAGCTCGGATTCAGATGCTTTCCCACAGACGACGTCAATTTGATCCTGTCCGAGTGCTGAGTCGACGGTTGTTGGGGACGTGGTGCTCTCGTTGACTCCGCACAACCCTATGAGTGACGTAGACCTCCGACGAGAACCTGCAAGCACAAAACCGAGCCGGGAAAGGGTTCCCGGCGACGACCCTCCGATGCTCAAGTCAGCCTCCGGTAACAAGAAATCGAAGTAGAATGACGATAACTGTAGCTACAGTGATGAATCGCCCATACCTCCGTTGGAGTCTGGGGGTCCTTATATAGGGCTCCCTGAAGTCGCGTGCACACTTACCGAGACGTGCACGCTTCTCAAAGCATGCCTGTAATGAGTGTGTCAGAAAAGCGTGTCTGACGCCATACCTCAATAACGCGAGCATATCCCTGACGTGACAGTGGAAACTTCGGTCGTACGATTCTCTGTATGATCCGACCGCCTACCATGCTGCCTGTCGACGACACTTGTCTCGAGGAGGATAGAGTCACCTGCCCCTTTTGTCTCATACCAAGCCGGACAGAAGAACCGCTCGGCTAACGTTGAAATTGGCCGAGCGAGACAACTGCTCATCTAATCATACGAAGGCCCTGGCGCTGCTCGCGTGAACGGGAGAACCTTAGCGGCCATGGTTCCCGTTTGGTCGGGATGAAGATCACTCAGACTTCATCAGGCGTCAGGAGCTCGGGCCAGAGTCGAGCCATTCTGTCGAGATGCCGGGTCGGCTTTCCGCCGATCGGGGAGGTGATTCGCCCGGTCGAGGAGGTGATTCGCCCAGATGGGCGCCTACAGGGTGTTGACCACCTTGACCTCCTGCTGGACGACCCTGGTTGACCACTTGACCTCTTGCTGGACGACCTTGGTTGACCACTTGACCTCCTTCCGGTCGGTCCCCCCTTTATCACCGGATCAATAGATATTAGAATTGACAATTATGAAGGTTTATTATGATAGCAAAGATGGCAAGAATAAAATCAAATCAGAGTATGTGTGTTGGAAAAGAAATGAGAAACAAAGTTAAAGGTGATAAGTAGAAGACATGGATACAATGGAATGCCACAAATGAATTTTAGCCATGCTCTCTTTTCTCTTCTCTAAACTTAATTATCAATCATAAAAGAGATTTGTCATTTCTAAATTCTTGAAAAACTAAATGAGCTTTCTGGTTTTATAGGCTAAAATTTTAAATTCTGGATTCAGTATTGTAGCAAAATTCCTGAACATATTGATCATAATGATCAGTATTCAACCACTTAGTTAGCAATGTTGTTTCTTGGTTCTACATATAGAATTAATTCAAAGAATTTGTAGTTTTGAACCTTGAACTGTCCCAATTTTCCATTTATCAAATGCTAGAATTTTAGATTCCCAATTCAACATACAATTCTGGGTACAAGGTGTTAGAGTGTATACTAAAAGCCTAGCTTTTGTAAACATTTATTTGTTAAAGTAAAAGAATTACATTGGTCAATATCTACATTTATTTATTAAATGTAATTGTTCAATTAATTTATATAGTAGACAACATGGAGTGTGGTGTCACACTCAGAAGATCATGTTGTCGGTTCTCTATAAATTATAGACAGTTGCTCGCGACTAAAATAGAAAGGAACAAACTATCAGTATAGTCGTAGTGTAATTAAGTATTAGTTTATCTTGACTAATAAATTACACTAATACACTTTAAGTGTATTGAGTAGGATCATTTAGGTATGTTCTTTTTGTACTGACTTAGTAAAAGAACTAAACCTTAGTTATTATGGAAGTGTGTGCTCTTAATCCTAATATAATAACAAGCACATATATTTAATATTTATTTCTTTAATTTATCAAAGGGTGAGGTTTAGCTCGATAAATCAATATGCCCGATAAGTTGGGAAATGATATTACTTATAGTGTGTGTTGTTGATTATAGAAGGAATCTGTGTCCTAGTTATCTAGGTTGAGAATGTCCCCAAGAGGAGCTCATAAGGATTGCCATGTTAAACCCTGCAGGCGGACCTAGTCTGACATGACAAAAAAGTTGAGTGGTACTACTCTTGGAGCTAGATATTAATTAAGTGAGTTGTCAGTAACTTACTTAATTAGTGGACATTCATAATCTTAAACACAGGGAGACTAACACACTCATGATAAGAAGGAGCCCATAGTGTAATTTGGGATTGGTGCAGTAGTGCGGTAATAACTCTCTAGTGGAATGAGTTATTATTGATGAACTTGAGTTGTGTGTTCGGGGCGAACACGGGATACTCAAGCTTATCGGAAGGTCAAAACTAATTTCTCCTCTAGGTCCCTGTCGTAGCCTCACTATAGTCTCAAGTCCATCCAAATGTAAGACTCTTCTTGGTGTCCAAGAAGGGGGTCGGACCATTACTTGGTGACCAAGTAATGGCCGGCCACATCCTCTTGAAGGGGCCGGCCCTATAGCTTGGTGACCAAGCTTGTAGGGGCCGACCATAATAATTCAAAAAGGGAGGGTTGTTTTAAATTTTTAAAATCTTCTCTTTGTAGAAAACTATAAGTTTTAAAAGAGAGATTTTAATTTTTAAAACTTTCCTTATTTGAATTAGGTCACATGTTTAAATAGAGAGTTTAAAATATTTTAAAACTTTCCATTTTTAACCATCCTTATGGTTTAAGAAAAAAAAAGGGAAAGAAGTTTTAAAATTTAAATTTTCTATCACCATGTTAAAAAAGGAAATTTTATAAGAGAGTTTATAAATTTTAAAACATGGTTTTAATTTTTAGAAACTTTCCTTTTTTAACTCATACTTTAGGAAAGAGAGCTTGTAAATTTTATAAAAGGATTTCTTCTTGTAAAATTTTTAAAAAATTATTTTTCTTTTCCTTTTAATTGTGGCCGTCCACCTTGCTTGGTGCCCAAGCAAGGGCCGGCCAATAGGATTAAACCAAATTCAATCCAAAACCAAATAGGATTGATCTCAACCATTGATTGATGATTGATTCAATCAAGAGGAAAGAAAAGGAAAAAATAAAAAGGAAAAAGGAAAAACTCTTGGATGATTTTATTTTTTGTAAAAGGTTTTTCCTTATTTGCCTTGGGCAAGTAATATAAAAGAAGGGGTGAGGGGGCTTCATGAGACACAACTTTTATTCTTTTGCTTGGGTGATCTCTTGGTGTGGCCGACCCTCTCCCTTCTTCCTCTCCCTTTGCTCTCTTCTCCTTGGTGGTGGTGGTGGCTGGATTTTAGAAGAAGAAGGAGGAAGCTTTTGGGTGGTGGTCATCTTGGAGGATCGTCGCCCACACGACGTCCAAGGCGAGGCGAGGAATACGGCAGAAGATCTCGAGGTCATTAGCTTACAAAGAGAAGGTATAACTAGTATTTTTCTTCCACATCATATTAGTTATTTTTCTTTGTATGAATTCTAAATACAAGAGGCAATTAGATCTAGTTTATCGAATTTATTTTTCGATTTTGTGTTTTCTTCTTTTTCGAATTTGTGATTCGATTGTTCTTTTTGGTTAACCTAAAGTTATTTAAGGAAATAAATATTAGCTTTCCTTAAAAGGCTTTGCCTAGGCGGTGGTGGTTGCTCCCATATCCAAGAAGGCCATGTGCCTCGCCATGCAGTCCTGGAAGCCAATTTTGGAAATTAATATTTATGGAATTAATAATTTAGGTAGATTTGAATCAATAGTGTTAAGTTCCGCTTGCGATTCAAATCTAAACCATTAAGAACAGATAAGTTAAATTTGGAATCAATGATGTTAAGTTCCGTCTGCGATTCCTGATTTAACTTCTAAAGAACACAATAGGTTATTTAAGGAAAGGTTCGACACTTGTACAAAAAATTTTGTACAGTGGAACCGGTACGTTTTCCCAGGATTAACCAACAATTGGTATCAGAGCTAGGGTTTACCTCTGTGTATTTTTAGAATTCAAATATGTTATGCACATGTCATACATAATTTAGGCAGGAAAATAGTAGGATGTGCTAACTCTTTGGTTGCAGGCTCCAACTATTATGGCTTATTGATATTGTGTGATTGGACCCTTGGACATGTCAAGGGCATTATTTGTGTGCATGATTGTATGTATAAAATACAGCAGGAGCTGTATTATTTTTAGAATTTTATTTTTGATCTAGAATACATGTACATTCCCTCGTGGAATATAGGATCGATATATGTAAAATTCTATTTTTGTCGCGGATCGGATTCTTGCGAGGCGAGGTACTTTTGGAGCACCAGAGGCACAGCGGAATAAGAAGCAAGAAGGATGCGACAACTCGACCCGATAGCGGTGGCTAAAGATGGCAGCAGCTAGGGTTGGAGCATACTGAAGACAGTGATGGAAAAAGTCATAATAGTTGGAAAATTAATTTCTAAATTTATTGCTTTTATTTACTGTGATGTTTATATGCATGTGATGAATGCTAACATAGGTTAAAATCCTCATTTCTAAATAACTAAGTGGGAGAGGGATTTTAATAAATCCCATGGTCTCCATTACTGATTTGTAAGTGATGCAACAAGCTTGCGAGTTGGCTCTGAGTGCCTCCCTCCACAACGGATGGATTTGTTGCGGATCACTAGATCAAACTTCCTTTTATGGATGGTTAAAGGAAATTATTTAGGAGCGTGTGATCTTCTCCAACTGAAGGGGCACAATCCTATTTAATGGACTTAGTATCAAGTAATGGTATACACTTAGACGCATTCAATAGTATCCTCCCCAACGGAGTCACTGCTATTGTCTTGTGTGACCAAAGTGAAACCAACTATAAATTTTATTTGTCATAAAGTTAGGATGACAAGATAATAAAATTAATGGGTCACACCCTCCTCTTACAAATGATGAATTTGTATACGTCCACACTAACGTGGCATGCAATATTCACGGTGATTTAAGGTGTTGGTTAATTTAAAATAGTATTGTTTGAGAAATCAATATTATTCTAAATTTAGAGTCTTGACCAAAGTTTACTTTTGTGATTCTTAGGATGACTTTCAACCCACTAGCCATTATACTGAAAGAGAACAAACTTACTGGTCCCAACTATATTGATTGGAAAAGAAACCTGGACATAGTTCTTACTGCTGAAAGCTATAAGTTTGTACTGACTGAGGCTTGCCCTGATGCACCTGACGGTGACTCTACCCCAGAGGAGATTGAGTATCATAAGAAATGGGTAAAAGTTGATGAGATGGCGCGGTGTTACATTTTGGCATCAATGTCAAATGTATTGCAACATCAGCATCAAGATTTACCAACAGCTTATGATATAATGAACAATCTCAAAGAACTCTTTGGGCACCAGAGTCGGACTGCTAGGCAAGAGGCAATGAGGAAGTTAATGACAACCACCATGCCTGAGGGGACACCCGTAAGGGATCATATCCTCAAAATGATGGCTTATCTAAATGAAATACAAGACCTTGGAGGAGAAATCGATGGGGAAACCCAGGTCGATATAATTCTCCAAACGCTACCCAGAAGTTTTGAGCAGTTCTGGTAAACATTTATTTACAAAGAGAAGGTATAACTAGTATTTTTCTTCCACATCATATTAGTTATTTTTCTTTGTATGAATTATAAATACAAGAGGCAATTAGATCTAGTTTATCGAATTTATTTTTTGATTTTGTGTTTTCTTCTTTTTCGAATTTGTGATTCGATTGTTCTTTTTGGTTAACCTAAAGTTATTTAAGGAAATAAATATTAGCTTTCCTTAAAAGGCTTTGCCTAGGCGGTGGTGGTTGCTCCCATATCCAAGAAGGCCATGTGCCTCGCCATGCAGTCCTGGAAGCCAATTTTGGAAATTAATATTTATGGAATTAATAATTTAGGTAGATTTGAATCAATAGTGTTAAGTTCCGCTTGCAATTCAAATCTAAACCATTAAGAACAGATAAGTTAAATTTGGAATCAATGATGTTAAGTTCCGTCTGCGATTCCTGATTTAACTTCTAAATAACACAATAGGTTATTTAAGGAAAGGTTCGACACTTGTACAAAAAATTTTGTACAGTGGAACCGGTACGTTTTCGTAGGATTAACCAACACAAGGAACTGAATTCAATTCCCAAAATCAATCTTCTACTATTGCTTCTTTTGATCAATAACTCACAAACATATACTATCCTTTAGCCTAAATGAATCAAAATTTTCCATTTTTGAAATTCTGCTTGTACATGAAACCATCACATATTCCTGCAATTCACTTCGATACGAATTTATTTTAAGCTTTACCTTAATCCAACTTGGTGTTTTTCCAACATTTAGAGAGTAAGTCCCTTATATGTTTTTTATTCACACAAAATTATGCAGCTAAAGGGTTGCTAATCACTTCATATTCCATCACAAATTTGAAAACCATACATTTTCTAGAATTTTGTATTTCTATTTAGTTTTTGTTCAGATTTTGATCTTCGTGGATCCTCAAACCAAGCTTTTCAATTAACACTCAATCAATAATAGCCTGAATTCAATGAGTTACAGCTCATAAAAATTAGTTTCAGTTTGGTACAACTTTTACTAATGTAGACAGTTTCCATTCCAACTTCTGAGTTTCACAATTTTGCTTCAGGAATCATAATTCTAGTCTATTATCTGCTATTCATCATCCACTCATTTTATTCATCAAGGAGCTCACTTCATTTCTTGTAACAGAATTCCAGAACCTATGATATTCTATCAAGTTCTTTGAGTTGCAAATTTCATGTTTCAGAATTTTGACTTGGAAGGTATTTTGGTTTAAATCATGAAAAGTTGGACCAAGATGAAGGTGTCTTTAGCACTCAATTGATTTAAACTTGAATTCCAAGTAACATTATTCAGAAACATCATAAGGATGTGGCATAAAACATCACTTCGATTTCTTGATTCTAAATTCTCAGCTTATTCACCACTGTCTTTTCAGATTTGCCATTAGTGAGCTTGCTATTATTCCAAAAATTGCGAGGAAGTAATCCACCTTAAAGTCTTATCCATTTGTTCAAGTTGAATTCCTAGATTTCATAGATATCAAAGATCAATTAGACTCAATCTCAAAACCTAATAAATTCTAAAATTTCTGTTGAAGTTTCAAATTCTGATCCACTTTGAATTTTAGTCCAAGCTTTGAGGTTAAATCTCTATAAATTATATTAATTATCATTCAATCAATGAGAGCTTGAATTCACTTCTGTTTGGATAGAAAATTTAGTTACAAATTGGCACATCCCTTACTATTTCATTCTTCACTGTTTTATACAAATTTGAGCATTTCTTTTCTTCATCTAGATATGGAAAATGATCACAATTTGCATGATTTAGAAAACAAACAAATTAAATTTCTGCACAGCATCCTACACAGTTCATCACAGCTTGAATTTTAGCATTTCACCATTTCAACTTTGTGCATTCCATTTAAGTTTTAGAATTAAATGACTTGGCCTTTCTTTCACAAATTTCGAGAATCAAGCCCCTATATGCACCTTCATTTACTTGGATGGAATTCTAAATTTAAAATATAAAAAATTTCTTAAATTCCATCTTAAATTTATAATTCACCAAAAACTAAAATTCTGGATATGTTGAATTGCTTCTCATCTAATCTCACTGATTCCTTAGGTCAAGTTTCAACATTTAATTCTAGAGGGCATCACATTTAACATTTAATCAATAAATGCATGATTTCCATTTTGTTTTAGCTCATAAGGATCAATTCAAAAGTTTGGTACAACTTCAGTGAATTGCAATTTTTCCAACTCCTGTAATTTTTTACAGTTTTGCAGTTTTAGTATTTAAAGATGTCCATCCAATTTGTGAAGACATGTAGAGTAAGGCAACAACATTTTTTTATGAGAATACAAGAGCTTCACATAATCTTTCACTAATTTTAAGAGCTAGTGATAAAAGATTGATACAAACTTGATGTAACATTTAAAATTGAATTTATTTTATTTCTTGCTGTCTTTATTGCATTCTGCATCTAACTCCCTTCTAGCTTCTAAAATTTGTGTCTTCATTTGTATTTAACACTTGTTCCTTGGTTAGCTGAAAGATGATCTTCTAATGATTTGTGATTGGAACCCAATTGAATTGATACAAGAAGATCAAATTCCATCTCACTTTTAGCTTCACTATTTTTTTTTCTTTTTTCCTTTCTTCTTTTATGTTCTGAATTTTCAGTTATTGTAATTGTCTTCACTTCTTCAGGAATAATGTTTCAATTTGAAGTACTTCATAAATGGAATGATGCTCATCACTTGAACTTCAAATCCTGATCCATAGTGATCAAATTCCAGTAGCTAAAAGAGCTCACTATTTTAGTTATATTTTTGAAATTTCTTACATTGTTTCAGTAATTCCTAGCTCTAATATTTAGATATAAAGTTTGTAGAGGTCATGGAGGGAAAAGAACACCATTTGTTTTTGCAAATACCAGGGCTTTATTTGAGTTTCTTACCGATTTAAAAGCTGCTGATAAGAATTTGGTACACACTTGATACAAACTTCAACACCTCTTCACCTTTTTTTTCCTTTTTCTTTCTTTCTAATGGTTCAATTGTATATCAAGTAGACATGCATTTGAATTCCAAAGTCTTCCCTACTAAACATATCTCCTAGTGTTTCAAGTGTTGTTACATCCTAAAAATAAGTGATCACCATAATAGCTTTTTATTTCAGCCCATTTCTAAAACAATGGTCCATTTTCTCCTTTGCTGATTCATTGTGCCAAAAATGTATCTAGTTGCAACATTCCTAAATTTTCAGTGATCAACAGTAGCTCACATGAACTTAGCACATGGCATAACGAGCTCAAATAGAAAGCTTTCCAAAAGATTTAAACCATGAAACTAACTATTGAATTCATCCCCTTCCTATCCGGAATACCTTCACAGGTTATGGAACTATTTCACTTGATTCCAATCTAAATAAACACTTCCCTTTAACACCAAAATCACAAGGTACTGAATTTTAATTGCTGAATCTAGTGAGTTGCTGTTGTTGTTTAACATCAGAATTTAGCTTGAACTACATAAGTTTAAAAATTTGACACTTGAAAGAATTTGTTTACCTTGAATCCTACATTGTTAAGCATCGAGGAGGCTCCCTTTTTACCATTTCTGTTTGGAACTTGGATATGCAATAATCTTATTTAGAAATCGTAATCAAACTTGGCCAACCAGTTGTTAGAATGTATACTAAAAGCCTAGTTTTTTATATAAACATTTATTTTGAAATAAGAATCACGTTGGTCAAATACCTTCATTTATGTTAAATGTAGTTGTTCATTTAATTTATATTGTAGATAACATGGTGTGTGGTGTCACACAGAAGATCATGTTATCAGTTCCTTATAAATTATAAATAGTAGCTCACGACCAAAATGGATAGGGGAAAACCATTGGAACGGTCGTAGTGCGATTTAGTATTAGTTTATCCTACCTATAAAATTACAATCGTACACTCTAAGTGTATTGAGCAGGACCATTTGAGGTTGTTCTTTTATACTGATTGCATGAAAGAACATGACCTTTGTTATTATTGAAATGCGTACTCTTAATCCCGATATAAAGACAAACACATATATTTAGTATTTATTTCTTTAATTTATCAATGAGTGAGATTTAGTTCATTAAATCAATAGGCCCGATAAGTTGAGAAATAATATTATTTATATGGTGTGTTGTTGATTATAGAAGGAAACTGTGTCCTAGTTATCTAGGTTGATGATGCCCCCTTGAGGAACTCATAAGGGTTGTCATGTAAACCCTGCAGGTAGACTTAGTCCGACATAACAATAAAGTTGAGTGGTACTACTCTTGGAGCTAATTGTTAATTAAGTGAGTGTCAGTAACTCATTTAATTAATGGACATTCGATATCTTAAATACAGGGAGATTAACACATTCATGATAAGAAGGAGCCCATAATATAATTTGGGAATGGTGCAGTAGTTCAATAATAACTCTTTAGTGGTATGAGTTATTATTGATGAACTTTAGTTGGGTATTCGGGGCGAACACGGGAAGCTCAAGCTCATCGGGAGACCAAAGTCAATTCCTCCTCTAGGTCCCTATTGTAGCCTCTTATATAAAGTCTTATATCCACCCAAAGCCTAGCTTATTATGCCTAAGCTAGGGCCGGCCAAGCCTTGCTTGATGTCCAAGCAAGGGGTCGGCCAAGCTAAGCTTGCTTGGTGCCCAAGCATGGGGCCTACCACACATAGAAAAGGAAGTTTTATTTTTTGTAAAATCTTTCCTTTATAGAGATCCATAAAAAGGATTTAAAATAATGATTTTAATGATAAAACTTTCCTTTTTTAGATCGGTCACAAAAGGAAATAAAAGAAGCTTTTATCTTGTTAAATCTTTCCTTTTATAGAGATCCATAAAAGGGATTTAAAAGAGATATTTTAATTTTTGAAATATTTTCTTTTATAGACATCCACAAAAGGATTTAAAAGAGATATTTTAATTTTATAAAACATTCCTTTTATAGCTATCCACAAAAGGGATTTTAAAAGAGAGATTTTAATTTTTATTTAAAATCTTTCCTTGTTTGATGAAAGGGGTTTTGGCCGGCCATGATAAGGGAATTAAAGGAAGTTTTAATTTTGTTTTAAAACTTTCCTTTTTTGCATTCACCAAGGATTATAAAAGAAGAAGAGGTGGTGTCTTATGTTTTAACACATCTTCTATTCTTCTTCCCTTCCTTGGTGGTCGACCCCTTCATCATCTTCTTCTCTTCTTCTTCTTTTGGCCGGCAGCATCAAGCTTGGAGATCTTTTGGTGGCCGGATACTTGGAGGTAAAGAAGAAGAGAAAGGAAGCTCTCTAGTTGTGACATCCCTTGGTGGCCGAAAGCTTGGAAGGAAGAAGAAGGTTTGGGTGGATTTCATCTTGGTAGATCGTCTCTCTCACGACGTCCAAGAGGAGGAGAGGAATACAATAGAAGATTGAGAAGTTATTAAATCTTCAAAGAAAGGTATAACTAATTATAAGTTTCCGCATTATAATTAGTTCATATTCTTTGAATGGATCCTGAAATACCAACACAAGAGGCTATCGATTTTAGGCTATCGGCTTTATGTTATCGATTTTGTGTTTCGATTTCATGTTTCGATCTTGTGTTTCTATTAAGGTATCTTTAGTTAAATTGAGGATTACTGTAAGAAGTTTAAACATTAAATTTCTTTGAAAGATTTTGTCTAGGAAGTGGTGGATGATCCCATACCCAAGATGGTCTAGTGCCTCGCCATGTTTAACCTGGAAGCCGATCTTTGAAATAAATGTTTAATCATCTTCTGTAATATGGTTTAACTTAGGAAGATCACATCAGTTAAACTTGGAGTAAAAATGTTAAGTATCATTTCCAATCCAAGTTTAACTTCTGAAGAGCAACTTGGATTAATAATGTTAAGCATCATTTGCAATCCAAGTTTAACTTCAGTAGAGCACATGGGTAGCTAGGTTAAGTTTTGTGCTTGTACAACTTTTTGTACTGGGGAACAAAATGGAATCCAGGTGTAACAACCAACAATTGGTATCAGAGCTAGGTTTTCTGCATCTGTGTGTTTAGTTTTTTAGTTTAATTATGCACAAGTCATACATAATTTAGGCAGGTTAATAGTAGGATGTGCAAATAGACTAACTCTGTGGTTGTAGGCATCCTAGATCCAACTATTATGGTCCTATTGTGTTTTATGTGTGATTGGACCCTCGGACATGTCGAGGGCATTTTATGTGTGTGCATGATTATATTTATTAAATACAGCAGGAGCTGTATTATTTTTAGGATTTTACATTCTATTCGACCTAGATTATATGTACATTCCCTTGTGGAATATAGGGTCGATAAATATAAAATTTTATTTTTGTTGCAGATCGTATCCTTGCAAGGCGTGGTACTAGTTGAGAACCAGAGGCGTAGCGGAGAAGGAAGCACGATAGATGCGATGACATAAACCCTAGGGCTGGCAGCTAGGGTTGGCGACACATGGAGGATAGCTATAGCTAAGGCCACAATAGTTGGAAAATATTTTTCATATTTATTGTCTTTTATGCTGTGCATGTGTGATGTGTTTGCATGTTAAAATTCATCGTCTTAAATAACTAAGTGGGAGAAGAATTTAATCAAATTCCACGGTCTCCATTACTAGTTTGTAAGTGATGCATTCAAACTTGCACATTGGCTCTGAGTGCCTTCCTCCACATCGGATGAGTTTGTTTGTGGATCACTAGATCAAACTTCCTTTATGGATGATTATAGGAAGTTATTTAGGTGCGTGTGATCTTCTCCATCTGAAGGGGCACGATCCTATTTAATGGACTAAGTATTAAGTAATGGTATACACTTAGATGCATTTAATAGTATCCTCCCCATCGGAGTCACTGCTATTATTTGTGTGACCGAAGAAAACTAACTATTAATTTTATTTGTCATTAAGACAATAAAATTAATGGGTAAAATCTCCTCTTACAAATGTTTGAATTTGTATACGTCCACACTATCATGGCATACAAAATTCACGGTGTTTTGAAGTGTTGGTGAGTTTAAATGATATTGTTTGAGGAATCAATATTATTTTAAATTCTTAAGTTTTGACCAAAATTTATTTTGTGATTCTTAGGATGGCCTTCAATCAACTTGCTGTTATATTAAAAGAGAACAAACTTACTGGTCCCAATTACATTGATTGGAAACGAAACATGGACATTGTCCTAACTGCTGAAGGCTATAAGTTTGTACTTCTAGAGGTCTGCCCTAATGTGCCTAATAGTGATTCTAGTGAAGAGGAGATTGAGAGTCATAGAAAATGGGTCAAGGCAGATGAGATGGCGCGGTGTTACATTTTGGCTTCTATGTCAAATGTGCTACAACATCAGCATCAGGTCATGCCTACTACCTATGACATGATGTACTATCTCAAGGAACTTTTCGGACACTAGAATCGAGCTGCTAGGCAATAGGCTATGAGAAACTTAATGACAACCACCATGACTGAAGGGACACCCGTAAGGGATCATATCCTCAAAATGATGGCTTACTTGAATGAGATACAAATCCTTGGAGCTGAAATCAATGGGGAAACCCAGGTCGATATTATTCTCTAAAAGCTACCTAAAAGTTTTGAGCAGTTCCACCTGAACTATAACATGAACAAAAGGGTTTATTCGCTGGCGAAACATCTGACAGAACTTCAAGTAGCAGAAGGGTTATTTCATTAAAGTTCTCAAATTTATTTTGCTGAAAACGGTTCTACTTTTAAGTCGAAAGGCAAGAAGAAGAAAAAGGAATAAGTTAGTTCAGCAAAGAAAGTGAATTGATCTCTAGGGACTGGACCAAAATCAGGAGTGAAGAAGTCGAAGGGCAAGTGCTTCACATGCAAGTAGTCTGGACATTGGAAAGCGGACTGTCCTCATAGGAAGGAGAACAATAAAGGTATATCTTATTCTCTAGTAGTTGAAACATGTTTAGCGGTCTTATCTACCGATACCTGGTGTGTAGATACGGGAGCCACTGATCATGTTTGTAATTCATTGCAGGGTTCCAGGAAACCCGACGACTATATGAAGGAGAGATAACCATCTACATCGGTAATGCTACGAAAGTGACGGTTGTTGTAGTGGGAGATGTTTACTTATCTTTTGATAGGAATAAAACTTTGATTTTGAGAAATTATCTTTATGTACCAAGTTTTAGAAAAAATTTAATTTTAGTTTTTAAACTATTTATGAATGGATATTCTGTTTCTTTTAATGACAAAGTGGTTGTCAAGAAAAATAGGGTAGTTATCTGTTCTGGTACGATGGTTGGTAATTTGTATACTCTAAATCCAATAACTCCCACGATGCAACAAACGAAAATTAATAACACATCATCTAATTCTAATAGGAGAAAGCAGCCTTCGGAAATGAACCAAACATATCTTTAGCATCTAAGGCTTGGTCATATTAACTTAAGTAGGATTCAAAGGCTAATAGATGATGGACTTCTGGGTTCATTGGTGGTGGAAAACTTTCCAACCTGCGAGTCTTGCTTGGAAGGGAAAATGACCAAAAGATCTTTTAAGGCAAAGGGGTATAGAGCCAAAGATATGTTGGAATTGGTTCATTCTGATTTGTGTGGACCTATGACTATCCAGGCGAGAGGTGGTTTCGAATATTTTATCTCTTTTATAGACGACTATTCGAGATATGGGAACATTTACTTGATGCGCCGTAAGTCTGAGTGTTTTGATAAATTCAAAGAATACAAGGCTGATGTGGAGAAGTGTCATGGTAAAAGTATCAAGACACTACGGTCTGATCGTGGTGGCGAGTACCTCTCAGGAGAGTTTAGGAATTACTTATCAGAGGCCAGGATTCAATCACAATTGTCTGCATCTGGTACACCCCAACAGAATGGTGTGGCGGAATGAAGGAATATGTCTCTTATGGAAATGGTTAATTCGATGATGAGTTATTCTGAATTACCAAATTTATTTTGGGGATATGTTCTGGAAACGGCAGTGTACATTCTGAACTTAGTACCTTTTAAATTAGTATCCTCTACTCCCACAGAATTGTGGAATGAGCGTAAGCCTAGTCTAAGACATGTTCGGATTTGGGGAAGTCCAGCACATGTGCTACAAGGAGACACTGATAAGTTAGAATTACGTACAGAAGTCCGTTTATTTGTGGGATATCCTAAAGGAATGAAAGGTGATTTATTTTATAGTCCTAAAGATCAGAAGGTCATTGTAGCACCAATGCCCGATTTTTAGAAGAGAACTATGTAATGAACCATAAGCCCATGAGTAAAATTATTCTTGAAGAAATAAGAGAGGACACGTCTAATCTAATACCAACAGTACAAGATGAGATACCACAAGAAACTGCAACACGTGTCACAAATGATGCACAATTACAGGTAGTGCCTCGTCGTAGTGGGAGGGTTGTTAGGCAACCTGATAGATTCATATTTTTAGGAGAGTCTTCGGACTTGATTCCTGGTGAACATAAACCTGATCCCTCGACATATGACGAAGCACTCCAAGATAAAGATGCAGCATCTTGGCAAAGTACAATGAACTCTGAAATAAAATCAATGTATTCTAATAAAGTCTGGGAGCTGGTAGAACCACCAAATGATGTAAAAGCCATTGGATATAAGTGGGTCTACAAAAGGAAAAGAGGGGCAGACGGGAAGGTGGAAACCTTTAAAGCAAGGCTTGTTGCGAAAGGGTATACTCAGAAAGAGGGAATCGATTATGAGGAAATTTTTTCACCTGTAGCCATGCTTAAGTCTATCCAGATTCTTTTATCTATTGATGCTCATATGGATTATGAGATTTGGCAAATGGATGTCAAGACAGCTTTCCTTAATGGAAGTCTTGAAGAAAATATTCATATGAAGCAACCAGAGGGATTCATTGCAAAGAGCAAAGATCATCTCGTGTGTAAGCTCAATCGATCTATTTATGGATTAAAGCAAGCTTCAAGATCTTGGAACAGCTGGTTTAATGAAGTAATCAAGTCTTATGGATTTATTCAGTGTCCGGATGAGTCTTGTGTATACAAGAAGAGTGACGGAAACGTTGTGGTATTTCTTGCACTATACGTAGATGATATTTTGGTCATTAGAAATAATGTCAAAGTATTATCAGACGTAAGGGTATGGTTGTCCAAACAGTTTGATATGAAGGATTTGGGAGAATGTGGACATATTCTTGGGATCAAAGTAATAAGGGATCGCAAGAAAAAGATGTTATGCTTATCCCAACCTTCATACATCGATACTATCCTTGCTCGTTTTAGTATGCAAAACTCCAAGAAAGGTTTCTTACCTTTTCAACATGGAATACCTTTATCTAAAGAGATGTCTCCTAAGACACCAAAGGAAATAGAGGAGATGAAGGCAGTTCCTTATGCTTCAGTTGTAGAAAACCTAATGTATGCAATCCTATGTACGAGATCAGATATCTATTTTGCCGTAGGCATGGTTAGCATATATCAAAGTAATCCAGGACAGGAACATTGGACTACCGTAAAGCATATATTAAAGTACCTGAGAAGGACTAGAGATTATATGCTGGTTTACCAAGTAGATGACTTGCTCCTTGTAGGTTACACGGATTCTAACTTCCAATCAGATAGGGACAATAGTAAGTCAACCTCAGGTTATGTGTTTATCTTAGGAGGTGGAGCCACAGCATGGAGGAGCGTTAAGCAGAAGTGTGTTTCAGACTCCACCATGGAAGCTGAGTACGTAGCAGCTTCTGAGGCAGCCAAAGAAGCTGTATGGCTTAGGAACTTTTTGATGGACTTAAATGTGATTCCTGGTTTGCCCAAAATTATCACGATTTATTTTGATAATAGTGGTGCAGTAGCAAACTCGAAGGAACCACGAGCCCATAAGGCAAGTAAACACATTGAGCGCAAGTACCACCTGATACGAGACATCGTAAAGTGAGGAGAAGTTGTTGTTGCCAAGATTACATCAACAGATAACCTGGCAGACCCTTTCGCTAAGGCCCTTCTAGCGAGAGCTTTTGATGGACATGTTGAGGGGATGAGAATGAGATGTATGGAAGCATATATGGCAGCATAGTCTTTTAGTATAAGTGAGATATTGCTAGAATGTATACTAAAAGCCTAGTTTTTTGTATAAATATTTATTTTGAAATAAGAATCATGTTGGTCAAATACCTTCATTTATGTTAAATGTAGTTGTTCATTTAATTTATATTGTAGATAACATGGTGTGTGGTGTCACACAGAAGATTATGTTATCAGTTCCTTATAAATTATAAATAGTAGCTCACGACCAAAATGGATAGGGGCAAACCATTGGAACGGTCGTAGTGTGATTTAGTATTAGTTTATCTTGACTATAAAATTACACTAGTACACTCTGAGTATATTGAGCAGGACCATTTGAGGTTGTTCTTTTATACTAATTGCATGAAAGAACATAACATCTGTTATTATGGAAATGCGTACTCTTAATCCCGATATAATGACAAACACATATATTTAGTATTTATTTCTTTAATTTATCAATGGGTGAGATTTAGTTCATTAAATCAATAGATCCGGTAAATTGGGAAATAATATTATTTATATGGTGTGTTGTTGATTATAGAAGGAAACTGTGTCCTAGTTATCTAAGTTGATGATGTCCCCTTGAGGAACTCATAAGGGTTATCATGTAAACCCTGCAGGTGGAGTTAGTTTGGCATGACAATAAAGTTGAGTGGTACTACTCTTGGAGCTAGTTGTTAATTAAGTGAGTGTCAGTAACTCATTTAATTAATGAACATTCGATATTTTAAATACAGAGAGATTAATGCATTCATGATAAGAAGGAGTCCATAATATAATTTGGGAATGGTGCGGTAGTTCAATAATAACTCTTTAGTGGTATGAGTTATTATTGATGAACTTGAGTTGGGTGTTCGGGGAGAACACAGGAAGCTCAAGCTCATCGGGAGACCAAAGTCAATTCCTCCTCTAGGTCCCTATTGTAGCCTCTTATATAAAGTCTTATATCCACCCAAAGTCTAGCTTCTTAAGCCTAAGCTAGGGCCGACCAAGCCTTGCTTGGTGTCCAAGCAAGGGGTCGGCCAAGATAAGCTTGGAGCCCAAGCTAGGGCTAGCCAAGCCTTGCTTGGTGCCCAAGCAAGTGGCCAACCACACATAGAAAAAGAAGTTTTATTTTTTGTAAAATCTTTCCTTTATAGAAATCCATAAAAAGGA
Organism: Zingiber officinale; assembly: GCF_018446385.1. NCBI lineage: Eukaryota > Viridiplantae > Streptophyta > Magnoliopsida > Zingiberales > Zingiberaceae > Zingiber > Zingiber officinale. Next base: position 16,004,349 of record NC_056007.1, on the reverse strand, counting down.
TTTAAAATAATAATTTTAATTATAAAACTTTCCTTTTTTATATCGGTCACAAAAGGAAATAAAAGAAGTTTTTATCTTGTTAAATCTTTCCTTTTATAGAGATCCATACAAGGGATTTAAAAGAGATATTTTAATTTTTGAAATCTTTTCTTTTATAGACATCCACAAAAGGATTTAAAAGAGATATTTTAATTTTATAAAATATTCCTTTTATAGCTATCCACAAAAGGGATTTTAAAAGAGAGATTTTAATTTTTATTTAAAATCTTTCCTTGTTTGATGAAAGGGGTTTTAGCCGGCTATGATAAGGGAATTAAAGGAAGTTTTAATTTTCTTTTAAAACTTTCCTTTTTTACATTCACCAAGTATTATAAAAGACGAGGAGGTGGGGCCTTATATTTTAACACATCTTCTATTCTTCTTCCCTTCCTTGGTGGCTGACCCCTTCATCATCTTCTTCTCTTCTTCTTCTTTGTGGCTGGCGGCATCCAGCTTGGAGCTCTTTTGGTGGCCGGATACTTGGAGGTAAAGAAGAAGAGAAAGGAAGCTCTCTAGTTGTGACATCCCTTGGTGGCCGAAAGCTTGGAAGGAAGAAGAAGGTTTGGGTGGATTTCATCTTGATAGATCGTCACCCACACGACGTCCAAGAGGAGGAGAGGAATACAATAGAAGATCGAAAGGTTATTAAATCTTCAAAGAAAGGTATAACTAATTATAAGTTTCTACATCATAATTAGTTCATATTCTTTGAATGGATCCTGAAATACCAACACAAGAGGCTATCGATTTTAGGCTATCGGTTTTATGTTATCGATTTTGTATTTCGATTTCATGTTTCGATCTTGTATTTCGATTTCATGTTTCGATCTTGTATTTCTATTGAGGTGTCTTTTGTTAAACCGAGGGTTACTGTAAGAAGTTTAAACATTGAATTTCTTTGAAAGGCTTTGTCTAGGAAGTGGTGGATGATCCCATACCCAAGAAGGCCTAGTGCCTTACCATGTTTAGCATGGAAGTCGATCTTTGAAATAAATGTTTAATCATCTTCTGTAATATGGTTTAACTTAGGAAGATCACATCGGTTAAACTTGGAGTAAAAATATTAAGTATCGTTTCCAATCCAAGTTTAACTTCTAAAGAGCAACTTGGATTAATAATGTTAAGCATCGTTTGCAATCCAAGTTTAACTTCAGTAGAGCACATGGGTAGCTAGGTTAAGTTCTGTGCTTGTATAAATTTTTGTACAGGGGAACAAAACGGAATCCAAGTGTAGCAACCAACACCAGTATGAGCTTGATACATTCTTTTCATAGCTTCATCAAATTCTGCTCTATACTCATCATTAGAAATTTTAATCCCAAGCTCTTCAAAATATTATAGACTTCTCCCACACTTAAACTTTTGTCCGTACTGGCCAAATTTTTTTCATATAATAATCAAGGTATCCACATCCAAAAGGATTTATAAAAGATTAAACTAGAATGATATGATGATAAACAAGAAGAATAGTAAGAAATTTTGTGGAATATTAGAAAAACATATTGATTCACTTTCATAAGAATGATTCAACCTATAGTAGTATGGTTTTGAAAGAATTAAAGTAAGTGTTGGTGCAGTAAGCACCAGATAATCGAACCTATATTTTGATAATGGTAAAGGGTTCAAAGTTAAATTGTCTTGTTATCTAACAAGTGTGATTGAGTTTGCAGGAAAGTCCTAAGTGTTCTTAGGAAAAAGTCCTAGTGGATACTAGACAGGTAGAAAACCTTAGGGGGAGGTAACCCTAGGTCCTAGGGGGTGGTAACCCTAGATTATAAAAAATCCTAGGGGGTGGGAACCCTAGGTAGAATGTCTTGGCAAGTCATGTGCTTTGGGTGAAATCCTAAAGTCAGAGACTCTAGGTGAAAATCTTGGTGGTCGCGGACCAGGTGAAAATCTGGACGGGTAGTTGAGCGGATGTCCAGCATGAAGATCTGAAGTCTCGGGTGTTAAGCAAAATTACAATCAGTTTGGAGTAGGATTTGCCACAGAATTATCTTCTTACGTGTGCGCTGCTCCAGAACAACTCAACAACGCCTAACTGCTGCTCCGACAATCAACAAACTACTAATCATTTGTTGTCGTTACACTTTGTTTTTGTTAATACTTGTACTTGTATCTTTGTAAGACCTTTTCGGATATATAGTGATGGCCCAACAAAAGTGATCAATGATTGCAGGCCTTGGAGTAGGAGTCGTCACAAGCTCCGAACCAAGTAAAAGAAATTGTGTTAGCATTGCTTTTGTTTTACTTGTTCTTTATTCTATTGTGTTATTCTGTGTTTTCCGAAATGAGTGAAAAAGACATGAGTGATATTCACCCCCCCCCCCCTAGCACGTCTCGATCTTATATCAAGTTCTAAAGTGTCAATCACAAAAGTGCATCACACAAAAGAGGCTCAATCCTCACTAGGTACGGACATTATTATCTCAATTTTTCAACATAGAATCCATCACTAGTAGCAATCTCATGCAATCCAAGAATCCATTCATAGCTATAAGTTCTAAAACTCAACAATCAAATTTAACAAACTTCCAAAATTTTCTAAGATGACATAGAGAAATGCCAAGGGGAACATTTTATTCCAAAAACTAAATTTATTTGCAAAACTGAAATGATCAAGCATAAATGAATGATATTTACAATGAAGAATTTATTTTTCAAATACCAAATTCATTATATGTGATAGCAGAAAGATTGCTAATGTAAACAAAGGAATTATTTATTCAACAAAGTAAAGGCATGGATATCTACAAATGAAATGTAAGTGTGAGATGAAACAAACTTCCTTTCAAGGTGAGTAGATGGCATCATTACTGTCAACTTCTTCCACCACTAGTGCATTAACTCCCTTATGAAACATTTTAAGTCTGTGTCCATTAACTTTAAAATTTTGACTAGTAGACACCTCTTGTATCTCAATAACTCTATAAAAAAATGTTAGTCACACAAAAAGGACACTCCCATCTTGATCTCAAATTATCTTTTATTAATTTAAGATGAGACATATATAAAAGTACTTTGTCACCAATTTGGAATTCTTTTACCATAATTTGCTTATCATGAAAGTTGTTGGTCTTTTCTTTGTAGATCAGTGAGTTCTTATATGTCTCCAATCTAATTTCCTTAAGTTCTTGAAGTTGCAATTTCCTTTCCTCTCTAGCTATGCTAACATCAAAGTTGCAAGCTTTTACTGCCCAATAAGCCCTATTTTCAATCTCCACTGGTAGATGACGAACTTTACCATACATGATCTTGTATGGAGACATTCCTACAGGGATCTTATAAGCAGTACTGTAAGCCCATAATGCATCTTCAAGCCTTTTACTCCAATCTTTGCTATCAGGTCCAATCTTTTCAAGAATAGATTTAACCTCTTTATTTGACACTTCAGCTTACCCATTCATTTGAGGGTGATAGGGAGTAGAAATCTTATGCACAACCCCATACTTGCTTAGCAAAGCTTTCATGTGCTTGTTACAAAAGTGAGACCCTTGCTCACTTATGATCACCCTGGGTACTCCAAACTTGCAAAATATATGCGACTTGACAAAACTAACAACTAAAGAGTCACCAATCCTGGTGGGAATTATTAGTATTAGCCCTAGTATCAATTATGAGATGATTGTAAAGGGATCCTTTTGTATCATATTTCATTAATTAATAAAAAGCAAAGATGGTTATTATATTTATTTCAGTTCAATACCGAATGAATAAGTATAATAATATCGTAGGGTAGTAGGTTCTAATCTGCAATATATCAATTGGTTGAATTGATACTGAGATATTGTTGATATATATAGAATACTACTCTTAACTATTTCTAGTCAAGCATTAATATACAAGGACAATATTAATGCGTTGAGACTAACATGTAGGTCAATGGATGACTTAATCTCACAAGTCATGGATATAAAATATCAAGTTGACACATTGGTATATATTAGAGAATATGTACTGAATGATCCTCCATGAGAATATTTCATGGATCGTTATATGAGTATCATAAACATTCTCATGTGACTATTGATATGAATAGTCCTTAGAACTGAAGTCATTATTGTTCCCTACATAAGGCGTTGTATACTTTGGTATCGGTAAACGTCACCTATAACAAGGTGGACTATAAAGTTAATCATAGGATATGCAATAAGGATCTATCCCTTCCATATAACGAAAGTGATATTATGAGCCTCTTGATTAGTAAGACATAAGAATACATGACCGTGCTCAAATGAGTCAATATGTGATATTGATCTTATTTGTTTTAGTGTGTCTACTTAGAGATCAAGAAACACAAAAATTGATAAGAGGATGACACGGTCTATGCCACATTGATCAATCTAGATATTAAGGATAGAAGGATCAAGTCATACAAGATAACAACCATGAAAAGGTTAAGTCGGATCTCGACATTGTCATTACTTGGGTAGAAATGATACCTTGCTAATGCCACTCATTACTTAAGTATTTAAATGTTAATTTGGGTACATTGCCAACGTTGCGAGAACCTATTGGGTCACACATAAAGAACAAGTAGATTTGGAGATGAGTTCATATGATGGATGATTGGATTAAGAATACTCCTAATTGGACTTATTGAGTTAGACTTAATTGAATCCAATTATTAGATTGAGTCCAATTTAAACTAAACTCATTGAGTCAATTTTCATGAATGAAATAGTGATTCATTGAATTCAAAATTGCATGAGAATCAATGAGTTAGACTCATTGGGTGAACTTGAGTTCACCAAGGAAGATGAATGCTCAATTTTGAACCATTGGATAGAATTGTCAATTTTGAGCCATTGGATTGGAAGATCAATTGGCAAAACCCTTTGGTATTCATAAGATGGATATAAATATGATTTATGGATAAATTTTCATGAGAGGAAAAACTTTTCTTCTTCTTCTTCCTTCTTCCTTCTCTTGGCTGAAACTCACCTTCTTGGTTGCTAGCACAACCTTATGTTGGTTCGGGTAGGCTGGCTGGAGAGGGTTGAGTTGCTTGAAATATTAAAACAAAATTCTTTTCTCGATCTTTCAACTTAGATTAGCAAAGCAATTAAAATAGAAATAACAACTTAAAGAAAATAAGTAAAAGGCCAAGAATTACTTGGTTACAACCTAGATCGTTGTTAATCCAATACAGATGAAAGCTTTCTAAGAATCTCCTTCACTGAAGGTGGAGAAGCCTTTACATACAATGAAAGCTCAGAAAAGACTAGGAAAGTGAATACAAAAGTTGTTACTTTTTTCCTAGGTCTAGGGGTCTTTTTATAGCCCCTGGAAAAACTTATCCGCAAGCTGAAGGAGCCTTCCATAGGGCTGGAAGGCGCCTCCAACGAGGCTAAGGATAAAACTTTATCCTTTTCCACAACGGCCAGAATTGCTTGGTCGAAGGCGCCTTTCATAGCCATGGAAGGCGCCTTCCATGATGGGTTGAAGGCGCCTTCCATGCATATGGAAGGAGCCTTCCATGAAGGCTTGAAGGCACTTTCCATGCACAGTGAATGCACCTTCTAGCAGCAGGCTTCAGCTTTTTTTCTCTTCTTCTTGCTCTTCCGCTTGGGTGATTTTGGCCAACCGAAATAAGGCTCACCCGAACCTAATTTCAGCCTTCTCCTCGAGAAGTCTTCCTCCCCGACTTCTCGTCCCTCGAACGTTGTGTACGTTCTTATCGTCCACCGGTGGTGTACTCTTCCGCGGCACCTCGTCCCTCAGACGCACCGAGCTCGTCGGCTCTCTCCCATGCTGTCATTCTCGCTAGCCACGACTTCCGCTGGACTTCCTATGCTCCTAAGCTCCTATACACTTAGACACAGGGATCAAAACATAACATGACCTAACCTAAACTTGGTTGATCACACCAAAAATAACCTTAGGGTTCCAGCACCTTAGGTAGTTTTCTTCTCCACTTCATGGGTTTGTGAGACAAATGAAGACTTGTTCGTGTGGATACCATAGAAGCATGATGGTGTGATCATGTTGAGATCCAAGTTGTCTGGAGTTCATGTGCACACATCAAAGGTATAATCCTCTTATGTAAAACTTAGTATATGGTTTCCTTTCGCATGAATCTTCTGGAGAAACTAGATGTTTTCGCTGTGATTTCTCGTATTTAGTGCCCTAGTTCCTTATAATGGTATCAGATCCAAGTTGCAAAGGCATATACTAAGTTGTTAGATTTTATATGTGATATAGAAATTGCATGATAGGTTTACTATGATTTTCATATTTATGAGTTTTCTATTGGGAACGAAACAGTGAGTATATGAACAAACTAAAGGATATAGCATCTTCATACTTGTTATGAATTAGTGCTATAATCTATTTTGTTTGATAGAAATATACTTCCAAGGTTTTAGCCAATAGAAGTTGTGAACAGCAAGGTGGTCTCGGCCAAAGTGTTGTGAACAACATGGTCTCTCAGGTTTTATGGGTTGCAGGGTCTCGGGTATGGCAGCAACTCATACAATAAGTATGTGAAATAATTTTTTGTCGGGGGCGCTTCCCCCTCACCCACGCAAGGGGAGCTGCCCCCTTTACCCCTGCCAGCTAATCGAAGTACGAGACTGCCGTGCGTTGCAGCTCATAATTAGTTGTTGAAATCATAGTAGATTTATGTCATATGGATATTGTGAATATATATATATATATAACATGATGCATGGTTATGACCTTTAAACCCAATGTGATTGGATGTGTGTTGTAATTCATAATATGATCTACATGTCGTGCCTTCATCTTTTATCACTCTAGTTGTAAATTTAGGCTAACCTCAAATGTAACACAAGGTTTCTTTAGGTTTTATAATGTATAAATTAGAGAAGAATTAGTCTACTGGACGATGGTGGAAAAGGGAGAAGGATAACAATACACGGTGACCAAGGAAGTACTTGGAGAAAATGCTTTGACCTAGGTTAACTTTTCGATCTTCTCATTGGCTTGAGAAGATCGTAGATGATGGGGCAATAACCATGTTATTGGTGCAATCAACATAAGTTTGATCGATACGATCATGGTTTTGATGTGTGTGTTAAAGAGTTTAAATTAGGCTTTCATATGCATTTGATATGTGTTTGACTCTTGTAGAACTTGGTGAAACACATGAGGAACTTGGTGCGGCCAAGTTTGGGAGCTCATCCAAAGGCTCAGATCCTTGAGTCAGAGAAAGATGGTGTGGAAGACATCTGAGGGACCGCCGGAAGAGGAGCAAAGGAGTGAGGCCAAAGGAAGCGGACTTCAAGGCAACGTGAAGGATGACACGGAGAGGAGCCGCAAGCTTAGGTGCATATGAGGTACGAAGGCCAAGGAAGAGGGCTTCAAGGGAGACTCCAGAGAGGATGAGTGTGAGTGTGTAACCGGGACCAGTCGATTGCTAGAAATGACAATCGACTGGTTTAGTCGACTACTTAGTCGACTGAGAGCTAACAGAAGCATTCTGTTCGCTCAGCCAGCAGTGACCAGTCGGCTGGTACTTTTACCAGTCGACTAGTAAGTGACCATTGGCACTACGAAGTAGCCATTGGCTACCTCCAACGGTAGCACTAGTCGATTGATGGAAGTACTAGTCGACTGGTGCCGAGATGAGTTGATATGATGATTAACTTTCTCCTCTTATTTATAGGAAGCTTTGGGGCATGAAGGAGAAAGATCTCCAATTCCCTTTCTTTTCTACATGGTTAGCTGGAAATCTTTGAACCACGTATAGGAATCATGTTAGCGTTTGTGCTCTTACTTATTGCTTTCATTGTTTTAGTTTCATTTCTACTTGCATAAACTAACCGCGTAGAAAAGAAAGGGAATTGGGGGTGACCTAACTATCCAACCCCCCTTCTAGCTGGCCACCGATCTCCAACAAGTGGTATCAGAGCGAGGACGCCATTCAACTGACTAATCATCGAGAAGAGCACTTCATCAAAATGTCCGGATCAAGTATCCATCCACCCAAATTTGAAGGAGACTTCACTTGGTGGAAGAAAAGAATGGAAATATTCTTCGAAACCGATTTTGATATAATGCTAATTATGATTTTGAGATGCCTAGGGATCAAAATAATGAGTTAATCGAGAAAGTAAGATGGAACAAGAAACAAGGGAAGAGCATGTAGCAAAATCAAGAGCAATGCACCATCTCTTAAATGTTCTTCCCCAACAAGAAGTAACTCGGATTGAGAACTATTCAAGTGCCAAGGATTTGTGGGAAAAGCTCATAGAGCTTCATGAAGGCACATCGGAGGTAAAGTTAGCTAGAAGAGACCTCAGAACTCAACTCAACAACATTACACTTGAAAAAGGAGAAAAGGTATCTTCACTTCATGCTAAAATTAATGAAATTTTAAGTGGACTAACAAGTGTTGGCGAGAAACTCTCCAATCGGGGCATCATGATGAAAGCTATCAATGCTTTCCCAAGAACCTCGACATGGAGCTCAATTGTAGACTCGTTCTACATTTCAAAGGATCTAGAGAAATCTTCTCTAGATGAATTCTTCTTAACAATAGATCTCCATGAGACTCGGATTGAAGGATTAGATGAAGAAGCGAATAGATTAAGAGGAGTAGCCCTTGTGGGAAACAAGGGAAAGGCAAAAAAGAAGAAATCTCCATCTCCACCATCTTCCAATTCTGAGGAGTTAAGTACCTCAATGGATAGCGATCAAGAGACATATATGGTAAGGAAGATGAGAAAAAGCATTTAAGAATTTTAATTCTAACAAATCACATGCTAGGAGAAGTTCAAGGGGCAAGAGTAGAAGAAGAAAGATCAAATGCTACAATTTCCAAGGAGAAGGACACATGAGAGATGATTGTCCTCTCTTGAAGAAGAAGGAAGGAAAGAAGAAGGAATAGGAGAAGAAGACAAAAGAAAAGGGGAAGAAGGCTCACAATCTAAAAGAATATGGGATGACCCATTTTCGTTAGAGGAAGAAGAACACCATGTATCCCATTTTGCACTAATGGGAATTGATGACATTGCCTCCACCTCATCCGAAAGAGAAGAAGGAAGGAGCTCAAGGGAAGATGAAGAAGGGAGCTCAAGTGAAGGGGGAGGTCAAACTTTGGATTTGGACTTCTCGGTAAGTGAGGTATATAATCTTCCTCCCCATGCTTTAATTAAAATTATTTCAAGTACAAATGATGGTTTGTTTAAGGCAAAAAGAAAGAACAAAACTTTGAAAAATGATATTTGTATGCTTAAGGAAAAATTAGAATCCATGACTATTAAGGATAATAACTTGTATGTTTCTTCTCTTAGTTTAAATGATTCATGCTTAGAAGAAGAAAATAAGGCCTTAAGGGAAAAGGTAGAACACCTCACCAAAGCCCTTAGAAAATTTGAAATTGACTCAAATACCCTAAACATGATTATTGGGAGCCAAAGGGCAAGTTTCAACAAAAAGGGGGTTAGGTTATAAGGAATCCAATAATGAAAAAGTCTATCATTGTCTAATTGATAGGGGGCAATCCAAGACAAAGACCATAGATAGAAAATAGATTCCCAAGGAATACTTGGTCAACCCAATTAGAAAGAACCTCTATTGGGTGTCAAAATCAATTCTCAAGGGTTAGAGGATTTTGGGTCAAGTCAACCATGATAGTCATAATTCCAATTTATTTTATACGGATGACTTGAGACCTTAAGGGGGAGCACTTAGTTTTGATAGAAATTCATGATCAAGAGGGCTAAGTAGAAATTACCTTTATTTCATCTCACAATAACTTCCATTATTTTCTAAACATAGATGTGAGATGATAGGATGATACAAATAATTCACTTATGCTTATGGTATTTTAATGAGTTATGAAATGTATCAACTTTTAGTGATCATAGGCAACTATGGGGAAAGCAAATGTTTAATTAATGAAAATATTTCCCATAGATCATAGTTGGTGAAAATTCTGCAAATTCTTATTTAGAAGTGGTTGTTAGTAAAACAAATTTCAAAACTTTAAATTAGGATGATCCTTCCAACCCAGATTGTAGGTGAGTGAGTATGGTCATATCATTGTTTGAATTGAGGTCTTGATATAGTAGCCAATGATTAATCTTGATGGAGATTTGAACATAAATCTGAAGTGTGATATTGACTCGAACAAATGGCACAAACCCTTATCACTTAAACTGGAAAAGCTGAAGTTTGGCTAGCATTATTCAATGCCATTTGTTTGACTAAAGATGTCAATTCCAGCAATGAACTCTTGATTTTCTTTTGCTCATTAGATACCAATAGAGTTTCAGCATCCCCTCTTGTAGTAAGTGCTCTACTTCCAAATTGCTGAGAATTTTCTGCCATATTTGCAATGAGCTCTCTAGCTTGTTTTGGAGTCTTATTAACCGACTCACTTAACCCAATGAGCTCAATATCTCATATTGACTTATTTGAGCATAACCATGCATTTTAGTAGTCCTACTTATTCAAGGGGCCCATAAATACCACTTTTATCATATTGAAGGGATAGATCTCATTTACGTCACTCACATCCCTCTGCATAACTTATTACATACCCATTGATCAACTTTATAATCCACCTTGTTACAGGTGACGTTTGTCGATACCAAAAGTACAACTCTTTATGTAGGTAACTGTAGTGACTTCAGGTCTAAGGACTATTCATACTAATAGTCACTATGAGAATGTTTATGATACTCATATGATGATCCATAAAACATTCTCATGGCAGGTTAATTCAGTACATATTCTCTAATATATATTTATGTATCAACTTGATATCTTATATCCATGACTTGTGAGATTAAGTCATCAGTTGACCTACATGTTAGTCTCAATGCATTAATATTGTCCTTGTATATTAATGTTGGAATAGGAATAGTTAAGAGTAATGTCTATACATATATACAACCTCCCAATATCAATTCAACGAATTGATACACTATAAACTAGAACCTGCTATCCTAAGACATTATTATACTTATTCATCTGTCACGGATCTAAAATAAATATATTTACCATAAACTTTATCTTTTATTAATAAAAATTTCCTTGTTAGTCATCTCATCATAATTGTCTCTAAGGACTAATACTAACGCCTTGTGCCACCTGATTCTTCTTCCGCCACCCCTCCTTATGTCACCCAATTGTTGATCGACTATCCTCTCTTGTGTCATCGGTTTCCAACCTTGGTCTTGCCAACCCTCTCTTCTCTTGCACTGTCTCCATGATTTGGCTAGTATCAATCGGAGAGGCAACTTGTGTCTTACGAAGTCGTCTTGAAGGCAACTCAACATGGACGTTAGTAAAGGCAAGCTATGTAAGGCTTGCTAGTTGATGTCTACTGCCGAGTGTTGACAGAGCCTGAGTGGATTGTTGATGTCGAGGCTTGCTTTAGATGCAATATCCTTAAAACAGATTCAACCCACTTTCGACGGTTTTTAAAGGTTGGAAAACTGAACCTGAATGCTCACATAATAACTCTATTGAGTGGAATTGCCTAGGGAATGAAGGTTACAGATGGTTGATCTACTTAGGCAAATTTTGTCCCGACCAGTCTGGCATTTGACACGTACAGGTCATGCTCACACAAGAGTCAATTTAGTTTAATACAATCCAAGTCCTAGATTTGTACTCCCCCTACGCACTCACGTGTAAGAAAAAGTTTCTCCTCGTGTATTTGTTTATAGGTACAATGCTTGTGATATAATATAAACCAACTAATTTACCTTAAAACTTTTTAATGTGAGACTAAGGTGACATTTGGTTTAGGGGTTTGGGAATGAGAAACTAGATTCATTCCTAAACCTTATGTTTGGTTAATGAGAATGAAATGAAATTGTTGGAATGATATATAAAAACTTGGGTTTTGATGAAACTCAAATTCTCCCTTGGGTTTTGATGGGAATGAGAATAAAAATTAAGTTTTAGATGAAAATATCCTTAATATATTTATTCAATTTTTCTTTCATATCACTTTTTCTCTCCTTATTCTCTCTCATCATACTTTCTCTCTCCTCAATCTCTCCTATCACATACACTCTCTCCTCGCCCCCACGAGCTGGATCAGCTGGTTAGGTGCCTGCAGCTTGCCACTGAAGTCGTGGGGTTGAAGGTCGCCAGTTGCACTCGGGGATAAAACCCTGGTCTGCTGCGCCAAAAATTCCTTCGACCCCCAGTCACCTATCCTGCCCAGCATTAACCGTGATTTACTCCCTCTGGAATCTTGTGGGGCCGGGGCCAAGGGGCTGCTAGGGTGGCGGTTCCACCTTTGCCACATACACTCTCTCCTCATTTTCTCTCACTACATTTTCTCTCTTTTCATTCTCTCCCATCATACTTTCTCTCTCATTCTACTTTCTCTCTCCTCATCCTCTCTCGTCATTTTCTTTCTCCCCATCACTCTCTTTCATCATTTTTTCTTATAACACTTTTTTTCTCAGCATGCTTTCTCTCTCATTATACGTTTTCTCTCCTCAATCTCTCTTATCACACACTCTCTCCTCATTTTCTCTCACCATACTTTCTCTCTCCTTATTCTCTCTCATCATATTTTTCTCTCCCATCACACTCTCTTTCATCTTTTTTTTCATCACACTTTCTCTCTCAACTTTTCCCATTACACACTCTCTTTCCTCATTTTCTCTCATCACATTTTATATCTCTTTATTCTCTCCTATCATATTTTCTCTCTCCTCTTCCTCTCTCACCATACTTTCTCCCATCACACTATGTTTATTCATTTTCTCTCATCACACTTTCTCTCTCTTTATTTTTTCCTATCATATTTTCTCTCTCATCATACTTTCTCTCTCATCATTCTCTCTCATCATATTTTTCTCTCACATTTAACTTTATCTGACATCTAATTTTTTCTCTTATGTTTTTCTAAGGATAAAAAAGAAATTTATATTCATCCCGATAAAAAATATTAACTAACCAAACATTATTTTTAAGAATGATACTCATGCTCACACCCATTCTCATTCCACAATACTATGATTTTCATTCCCATTCTGATTCCTAGGTAAGAATCAAACGTCACCTAAAGTTTCAATCATAATAAAATCTTCTTTCTTCTTTCCACCTTTTTCCATTCACATCTCTAACCGATCTTAAAGTAGAAAACTCACATTTATATATATTTTGTAAACAAAACTTAGAAAACCTAGCGTTATCAAACTCTTCTCTCTGGTTATTTCAGATTCGATTGATTATTTTGAGCCCTTTTCAGTTTCTATCCATTTGTTAAAACCCAATAAATGTTTGTAGATTCTCCGTTTCATATTCTCCATCGCAGAATATGAAACTACGTGACTCTAATCTCTTATTTACGAAGTATTAATTTAGAATTATTTTTAATTTTTATCTATTGTGTTGATTTATTTCTTTGATTTGAATTATTTTTTTAGGAAAATTGTCTTAAAATTCCCCATCACAACTTCAACATTGCATATATTCCTCATGTATAAAAAAAAAACTTTATTTCAACTCCCTAATCATAATGGACATCTATTTATCTAATTATCTCTCATATTTTAACATGACAATTACATGTAAAATTAAAATTATATTTAAAAATTTTAAGATAATTTACCGTTATTTTGATTATAGATAAATATATTTATACGATCCAAAAATAAATGTACAATGTTTTAGACGTCCTATCTATCAAATTAAATCTGAATAGGTGACTTTTTAGGAGTGTTGATAATTTAATGGAGATATAATAATTTTTATTTTATCTAAATAGAAAAAAAAAAACTAATTAATAATTAATCATAAATAAATTAAAATTTCAACTATTATAGTTATTTTATTATTTAATGCTCTTAAATTTGTTTCCTTTTATCACCTTCGAATTCAAAACCCTGCCAGTAAACCTGCCCAAGACTGATATTCTTAGATTTTACCAGGACGAATTGACTTTCTTAGATTTTTCTCCCCACCATAAATAGACGCCAAACTGTTAATCCTTTCATCTAGTGCCAATGGTCGCCACCGCCGTCTTCCGCCGATGTCTCCAACTCATCGTCTTCGCTGCTGCAGCCGCCTGTTCGCTCGCCAACAGCAACTTCATCAACAAAACCTGTGAAGTCGCCTACAGCCAAGACTTCTGCTTCTCCATGCTCATTTCCGACCGCCGGAGCATCAACGCCTCCACCGCGCCTGAGCTCGCCTACATCGCGCTCGACATCGACGCCACCGCCGACATTTCCTCCACCGTTGGAGTGTTACAACAGATTGCCGACAAGAACCAGGGCACGGATCTGGAGGCGGCGCTGAACCAGTGCATAATGATTTACAACAACGCCGGCGGGGATCTCGAGGACGCACGCGACGCCGTCGGCAGCAAGGAATACAGCAATGCCGATGCTTTGATCGACTCTGCCGCCACTTCGCCTGATGGCTGCCAAAATATGTTCGACGATGTGGAGATGCCGGCGCCGGTGGCGGAGAAAGGGGAGTGGCTAGGCGAGAGAATTGACGTCTGCTCTGCCCTTGTGAAGGCGCTGTTTAATCAATAGTTCGAATTTCGGTATTTATCTATTTGAATAATTATTGTCGATCCATCTAAAATGGATTAGGCTTCGTTGAATTATTGAATTTGATAAAAATAAATAAATTAATGAAAAAAAGACTTCGGAGGAGTCACATATATTTTTCTCATGTTAACGCAATACCATTTTCTTTACGTGATTATATTATAAGCAGATTATTATAATTTTTTTAATTAAATGAAAAAAGTAATATTAAAGAAAGAAAGTATGACGGGTTAAAGATCAAGTTCTTTCTTACAAGAGTTATCATAGAAATGAATTCTAACTTGAGTATAATTCCGAAAATAAATGAGAAAAGTCCAACTCATTAAAATGAATAAGAGATGATGGTGCCCTCTCTAGATTGTGCATCGAGCATAGGCATGTAAATGAGAAAAGTCTAAGTTAGCCATGTCCAACCTTATTTATTTATGTAGCAATCTTGTTCAAGCTTATTTGTTAAGAATTTTATTGAGCTCAAGCCGAGTTCCAATTTGTTGTGGCTATAAAAATCTACCACTTGATAGATCTAATAATGAAGCTTTCTCTTATATGGATGGACTTTGATAAATCAACACGTGTCAAAGGGTGTCATCAGAACGAGTTCTCTATGATACTTAAGTTATCATGGGATCGTCCCCTCGGGGCGGTGCGATGGTTAAGGTATGGGGTGTTGCCACATGAGGTCTTGGGGTCGAAATTCGGCGTGACTGAACATAACCTCCCCCATATCTTGGCCATTTGCACTAATGATTAGTAGTCACCCGTGATTTACCTCCTCCGTGTTGGCCTAGGGACGGGTTGACGGAGGCGCTGGAGACGAGCGAATCGTCTTTTGCCACATAAGTTATCATGGGATCATGAAAAGATGGGAAAAAAAACAAGGATTAAGATTTCATTCCACTATTAATTGTGTTATTGATAGAGAATCATGCTCTCAAACCCTAATTTATTATTAAAACTCGAGGTTATGGTTCTTCAGTGATACAACAAATAAGGTAGGACCCAAAGAGTGGGGTCGAAGTCAAGGAGATCAGTTGATGTGGCGGTCAAAGTCAAGGATGGGTCAACGATCGAGGGTAACCATGCTACTCGAGTTCCTCTCATGAATACGGTGTTGGATTTTGAGGGATGTCTAAGGTAAATTATTTTATGGTTTTTACTAATTATTTGATAAATATATATATTCACTATTTGAGTACACATTCTCTATGTGTTTGATTGGATCTTAAACTCACGTACTGAATTCTACGATACAATTCAAAGCACGAGAGAACTTGTGATTGGATCACAACTTGTAAGTATCTCTACATGCACAATTATGAATGTATTGGAATATTCCCTAGTCGATAATTGATGTGTTCGGACATTATCGATTCTGATAGACTAATACTGGTTATACTCCTTGGTTCGGCCAAGTAGCTATTTTCTCACAGACTGGAGATTTTGGGATGTCGAGAGTTAAACGTGGTTGCTAGTTATCGTAACTAGTTCATTGGAGTGACCTCCTGTAAGTGTAATATACGACAATTAAATAATAAGGTTAAATGGACGAATAACCTTAACAGAATATTTTCAAAATTTTTAGAAATTTTGTGGGAATTTTTCTGGAGCTCGTACGACGGGTTTGAGGGGATGAATCGACGGGTTCGGATAAAGCCTGTTTGGGATATCCATTCAAGTGGGACTTAATTGAGATTATGACTTACGGTTTAATCAAATAACCCTAAATTTAAATAAGCCCTTAATCTCCGAACCTGACTTAAGCCCTGCAAATCCTGATCCTTTCTTCCCCTTCTTCCTCTCGTTCTCTCTCGCGGACGAATAGAAGATGACAGGAGTACCTTCGGCGATCGTCGGTGTTGCCTGAGGAGGAAGCCGCTTGAGCTCAGATCCGATCGACGCCTTTCATCTCTGGGCTGTAGACATTCGCGTCTCCTCACGTCGACTGCCGACACCACTGGATCGAGCTAGATCCACCGATCGTCGACGTAAGGAGGCATTTAGGGCTCCAAGGGTAAGCAACTGAACCTTCTTCTTTCTATTTCCATCGACGCGTGCCCTAGCACAGTCATCGATTCCTTCTTTTCTCTCTGGTTGTCGCTAATCTTGGAGGTAAGGGCTCTGTCCTAATCTTGATTTGGGAGTGTTTGTGTTCAAAGGTGGAAGATTGCTTGTTTTCGGCCACCATACCACTGTCAGCTAGTAGCTTGCATCGAAGAGATTCCAGCAGGTGTTGTGTCCTGTGGATCTGGAATTGTGTACTGTGGGGTGTTCTTGGTTCCGGCAGCCACTCCATCCAGTAGCTCACCTTGTCCAGCATCAACAGCAGCTGAGCTTGAGGTATGGTGTAAGGAATTTGAAACATGTTGTAGATGATTGCTAGATGTGTTAGCAAGAATTGTTAACATAGGTATATGTATTGAATTGAATGTTTATTGTGTGTAAATTTATTTAGGTTTGGATTTCTTATCTAATGGATGATTAGGGATTAGGTAACTAACCCTAATTAACCGTTAGATTTAATTTAGGTAGATTGATGTTTGTGTCGATTAGGGTTTCCCTAAATTAGTTTTTGGAGATAATATATATATATATTGATCGATGCAGGACTCTGATTTGAGACGAGTGTCTCGAAATCAGATTTGGCTTGATACTATCTTCTATTTGAGGCGGACACCTTTTGACTTATCTTTGATAATGTCTTTATGATATGTGTAGTATGTATAACTAGTGGTAATTGGTAGGTTTATCATTTCCCTGGTTTTACACTACAAGAAAAAAGCCTAACAACAACGGTTTTTCACCGTTGTCGTAGCCCCTTTAGAACTGTTGTTAAAGGCCGTGTTGTTAAAAGGGGTGTCCAAAGATAACAGTTTTTAACCGTTATCTTTGAAGGCAAAGACAACATTTTTACAATGGTGAAAAACTGTTGTCTTTTCCTTCAAAGACAACAGTTTTTCAATGTTGTCTTTGAGCGTCTACCTTTAATAACAGGGTCTTCAACAACAGTTTAAACTATCTACGACAACGGTGAAAAACCGTTGTCTTTTTTAGATAAAAAATAAAAAAAAATTAATACACAATTTTCCAATATTATAAATCATTCAAAATATTAAATTTCAAAATAAAATTCAATATACAATTTTCTAACATTCAAAGACAATATCCATAACATTCTGAAGAAATTTCATAAGCAACCAACAAAATTTCATAGGCAACCAACAAAATGATAACACTATTAAAACAAAGGTAGAACAATATAACACGAGATTTTCTACTTAGATGTCGATGAAGAGGAGGGATTGCAGCTCCTAGTGCTCCTAAATTTGTTAAAGTCTCTCCATTTTTTTAGCTTGTCGGTATTCTTCCCAATACTCTTGAGGACACCTATTCGAATAAAGATATATATTACAAATTAGAAACTAAGTTGTACACGTGATTCTAATTTCACTGCATAAATGTTACATAACCATAAAAACCATTTGATATAGTCATCTAACAGAAGTGCAAAACGATCTATGTAACATAAATGGTAACCTCTTGAAACAATATGGTGGCTCTTAAATTTCTTATTAAGCAGAATTTTCATTCTATGTCACTACATACAAAGGTTCTATTATACACCATGCAAACATTATTTTTCCTAATGATCAAGCAACATTAATTCTAAAAGGTACAATCTAATGCAAACGTTCCCACACACTCCATATGATGCTAAGGAATAAGTCATACATTAAATTCTAAAAGGGACCATTAAAGGAAAGAATGCCTTAAATAAAAATGAATCCAGAAAGTTATCATAGGCTTTGGATTAATACTTTAAGTTTACATTGATCATGAGCTAAATCATAAAAAGAGAAGTGGAGTGGCATATTACATCAGTTGACTTTTTAATCTTTAATTTAAGTTTCACCTTTTAAAGAAACAAGTCTATTTCTTCCTCTTGGAATCTCAAGATCTATTATATCATCAAGCTGATGCATAGGATACCAATTTAGATGTTAACATCTTATAAAGTATATTCCTCATTAAATTTGTGTCCTCACCTTAAGAAAATCTGGAATATACTATTTTAAAGTCATGAACACGTTAAGGTTTTCACCAACTATAGTAGGAATGGCTACAGTAATTACCTGAAACATCATAAATCGTTAGTTTTGAAGGCAGAGTAGAGAGATGTCATGCAACTTTTAGAAATCAATGCAACATAATCTTAAATAATAACATTATAGCAGGATAAAGATGCTAAAAAGAGCAGTAGATTGAAACTAAAAAAACCACCAAAGAGTCTTTAATATGTACAAAATACCTTTTAGCTTCATGTTGAATACAAAGTGAACATAATCGAATGAATCGAAATGCAAATATTACAAATGTAAGTTAACAAAAAAAAAACTAAGAAATGATAAAGTAACTGGAATTTAATCTAACTTACGATTTAATTCTAGATTTGGAGAAGTAAGAAGTGTAAGCTTTTCTAGATCACCATGTACAGAAACTGAAATATTAATAGGGTCATTACTTGTCAACACATGATGTTCCTAAGAGGAAGAAATGAACTTTAGAAATAAGATCAAAGAACAAATACATTAACTGCAAGCATAGAATATGCGTGGGTGATTAAACCAGCCTGCGGAGTTGTGACAGAAGCAGGCACCCAGCTATTGAAGTGAGTGACTCTGGCTGATAGCTTTTCTCCGGACCATTTCTCTGGGCAATGAAAAAATGGAAGAGTTTGATTATTTCTATGTGTGCCACTGTTCAACTGAAATTCCCATGCATCATTGTAGGGGTGTTACTGTTAGCAGAGGTTCGAGAAAGAAAATCCACAGAACTGCTACTTTTACCTGCATAAATAAGGAGATCATAGTTTGAATCGAGTGCAAAGAATAAGCAATCTCAATATTAGAGGAAATGTTTCAAGATACATTGAGATACAAATGATATTGAAAATAACAGAAAAGATAGACTTGAATTTACAAGTTAAATGTTGTGTTGATATTTCCCTATTCTGGTTGATTATGACGTGTTTCCTTTCTCAATTTTCTTTCAACTAATCATGAACAAGTTAAAATATATCCAAGTTTTTCCTGGTATTTCCCTATTCTAGTTGATTCATACCTAAAGAATATAATCCGTTGAAACCGGACGGTATGACTCTTTCAAGTCTGATAGTTTCCTTATAGAACTGTTTCTTTCTAATGGCATTAGCTAGCAGTGACTTGTCAATAAAAACAAACATAAAATTATAAACAAAGCAGAACGAAGACATAAGATGAGTGAGAACTCCAATAGTTCAGAAACATGATTGATAAACCTGCAATTTTGAGAAATAGTATATTTGGCATGCTAAGCTGACAGACCAGGCAAAAATACTGCTAAGTTTGCAACATCAAGTGGCCCTCTAACATCATTCACAGTTGAAGTAGCACTTGATATGAGGAGATTCTTCCCTCGACTCTAGTTAGTAGCTACAAAACCAAGATGGGCACATTATGGTTCAAATTATGTAATAAAATATAAGCAAATAAATACAGGCGATTTGCATAGCATTCTAAAAAAAATACAAGCAAATAAATACATACGATTTGCATAGCATTCTAAAAAAAATACAAGCATATATTCCATAGTATCCTATTATTATATTGAATATTAAACAACAACAGAAAACAATTCCGAATCACCGAATATATAAAGCCATAAATATATCAACCCCAATGTCTAGTAAACTTTAGTGTTATGCATTAAAGTCATTACAGATACGACCCAATAATTTGAGAGGATGTAAACCAATATCAATCCATGAGATTCCATACATATTGAGAAATTTCATATCACGACATCATACCATAACCAAATAGGGTTGTATGCGTTTATACAAATAGTCAATGGAGGTGCAATGTCTAACTCAAATTGCTAGGTCAACATGAGTATAGAGGATAATGAAGAGTATGAATATCAGGATAAGTTAAGAGAACTGTGTATGAAATAAATATCAAGTTAAATAAAGAGTATGAATATCAGATATTTTGTCAACCGAGTTTCCATCGACCTCATATTGTAAAATAATAGATCAACAAAGTCTGAAACTTTTAGCTTCGAGATTTGCACCATTGTTTTGTAATTTTATTTCGAGTTGATCAGCACACGCAACACATCTCATTCTGTTTGCTGACCAACATACAAAACTCTCCATGACATATTAATATACAGCCTATTTTAGTTAATTTAAGTCTTATTTCAATCTAAAATGTTTTTAGATGGATATACATGATTATTGGCACTAAATACAAAGAACAATAAGGGGTAAAGAAAATATACAGGAGGCAATTTAAACTAGATTTACTCTAGCCTTGGCCGCACATAAACATATCACTGAAGTAATAAAAAAAAAATGCAAATATTATGTGATTGAGTCATTGCATAATCCATATGTGACAAAACATACATATACAATCTATATTAAGAAATTTATTTAACATTAGTCGTGAGTATATTAAATAAAATTTAAATGATTATTTAGAATATAGAATGCAATCAGAATAACAATCAATTAGAAAAAAGGTTATATCTACTGTATGATGAATGAAAGAAAAAAATATAATGTGCACACACACATGGGAAAATGTCATGTTAGCATGTAATAAAATATAAGTTATCCAACAAGGAAACAAAGAAGATTTACTACACCTTTGCATCTGAAAGGATCTTTCTTCTTACATGAGAATCAGCTATAAGATGAGAATACGCTAAAAGGTCACAAACACACAAAAATTATGAATTGTATTAAAAGAAGAAAAAAAAGGCTTTGTCAAGTTAAGAAAAAAAATGTATTTATTTAGATCTAAAGTTGCAGCAAATACTTCTTCATGTTAAGAGCTATTGTTGATAATAAATAACGCTCTAACTTATGTGCATGATGTTCCTTGAATTATGCACAGAGAAATCCAACCTGTTGTATCCTTTATAGATAAAGTGATTGTTTGTCCTCTAATGTACATTATGTAGATTCATTCATAATGGACATTCCAATGGTGGCAACTAAATTTCTCACCGAAAACAACTTTTGTAGCTCATTCCTACTAGGGAAAGGAATAATTTTTTTCTTTTAAAAGACAATGTGACATTATCAATAAGATGCTACTTTACATGCAAGGACAACTTTTGTAGCTCATTCCTATGAGGGAAAGGATTATTTTTTCTGACTCTAGGCAATGCCTCACTTCCTTGCATGATTCCCACCACTGCATTTCTATGTTTGAAATTTTATTTATTCCTCAAATATATATGAACGTATACTACAAAATGAGAAAACCATTTAGACAATCTAAGAAACTAAAAGTAAATTTGAATTCCTTTTTAGAAAATTAAAATTACAGGACTTCTTATAGTGCCTTTTTAGGAACCATAATTTTTTTTTGTCCAACAAAATTTGGTCATCCAACTAAGAGAAAAGAAAGTAAATAAGAAAAAAAATAATAAACACATATTGACAGATGCTAGGGACCATACCAGGGACTTGGTTAACTCTTCATTTTCAAGTCCATAAATAGCACAAATTTCTAATAGTTTTGGCAAACAAGCATATTCTTTTACTGCAAGAGAGCTATACAAGGAAGAGTGGATGAAGGAAGTTCATCATTCTTTAAAATTATGTTACCATGGAAAAGCTATGCAACCTGTGTGCTCTTTCATGCTGAGACAATCATTTGGGTGGGCCCCAGGATCCTTGTTGGAAGACCTGTAAAAATGTTTATCATCAAATGTCTGCCTAAGGTTCTTATATTGGTCATTATCGAAGTGTCATAAATAACAATAAGAACAACAAATAAAAATCAGGAGAACCCCCAAAAGATATGACAAATCACTAATAGCGAGCTTACATTCTATAGAGAAAAAACTCGCCGACATAGCTCAAGCTCTCCGATGATGACCCCTACAACAACTCCCCTTGCCCCTCGATGTGGAAAATCATACCATCTATTCTGAAATTGCAGATAACTATCCAAAAACTCAAGCAACGCATCGTTCCTCGCCACTAAAAAACAAGTAAAATGCTTACAAAACAGAATATGGAATCGGCATGAGGGTTTTAACTAAAGGACTAATGGATACAATATCCCATTTTGGAAGACAAAGTGACCAAGCTTCTGAGAACTAGGATCCCAGCCTTCTCTCCAGAAATCCTTAGGCCTTATCTTAAGTATCCTGGATAGTTCATTATTAAGGAGATCAACAACCATCTGCGACTCGATCGTGTCCAGCCCACCGGCATCAGCGCTGAGGCCGCAAGCAATTGCCTCATCGTGGGGCAAATAGGCGAAGAAGTTGCCTCCATCACCGCGCTTCTCCTTAGATCTAGATCATGAGGATGAAGATGAAGAATTCCTCAGGGTGGTGGTGAGGGATGGAGGAAGGTTGTCGCCAGTGGATATCGATGGATTTGTTGATGAAGATGATAAGGAGGAGGAGGAGGAGACTATGATCAGAATGGAATCCCTAATCAACGCCCTAAGCCCTTAGTGTCCTCTTCCAGGATTAAGAAGAGGAGACAACAAAAGAAGCGCAGATTCATTCCGCCTTCCTCTTATAGGATGAAGAAGAGCTCGTCGAGGAAGTTGGGGGGATTCTGGTGGCAGCAAGGTGGCGGTAGAGGAGGAATGCTTAGGGATCAAGAAGAGATTAAGAAAGAAAAACACGAAGTAAGTGAAGAGATCATAGGTTGGACGAAATGCTTAGGGATCGAGAACGTAAAGGGGGCGGCGGAATGCGGCGGCAAAAAATTTCGGAGAGAGGGAAAGAAAAAACGCAGCGGCAAAAACTTGTAAAGGGGAAAAGCGGCGAAAGAAAAAAAACAACGGTATTCAACAACACTTAATAGACAACGATTCTCAAAAACTGTTGTCGTAATCCCAAAAAAAGCGCACATAGACAACAGTTTTCAAAAACTGTTGTCATAGCCTTTAAAAACTGTAGTCATAGCCCCAAAAAAAGCATAAATAGACAACAGTTTTTAAAATAGGCCAAAAAAATTGCTAAAAGACAATGGTTTTTGTTAAAACCGTTGTTAAAAGAAAAAAAAACAACAATTTGGTATAAAACCGTTGTCGTTTGAGTGTTGTTAAATGAGGATTTTCTTGTAGTGTTAGCTTATTTGATATCAGTTACATATTTCTACTGTTAGCTGCTATACATTAGACTTGTATGATCTTATTTCTTGTCATGCGTATCTATGTTCATAGAGACAGATATATATGGTGCTTCTGTATACTGAATTAGTTGCTAGACATGTTTGATATGTGTTCTTGGATTCATGTTGCTTATATCATTGTTATATATGCGTTTACCTTTTTGGCACTTATATTATGGATGAGGATATGTTTAGGATTGACATGTTGTAGCATCATGCACCATCCTGCATGATTGCATGCTGGGCGATTGTCGACTCTATTATTGTTAAACACGTCGCCGGCTACATGGCCTGCACACATAGTGACCACTGCATGGGTAGTGGCACAACACTCAGAGTGTGTATAGTTTGCTCTGTCAGGCTCCGCTGGTCCACTCATGGTTAGTGTGATTGCAGTGTGGTAGCGGGCAGATATCCCTCCCCGTGACATCATACCGGGAGATGAGAGCATTGCACTCCATTACTATATTTGAGGTAGGAGGATATGTGTACTTCGACAGCATCCCGTTCACTCGGTCACTCAGGAGCAGTGATGGCAGAGTGCACAGTTGTCATAGCCCTACCCACTCGGTCTCACCATCGCGTGTGAGATGACTGACTATCGTCAAGGGTGATCATGTCATATTGCATCATATGCACAGATTGCATTTATTGTATTTGATTGTTGCATATTGGATGTGCATTTTAGTGACTGCATATGATTGATATGCATACAGGATACATTCTTATTTGGCCTGACTAACTTTTCTTGTTGTATGTTCACAGTCATATATTCAAATAGGACTTGCTAGTGAGTACAGTTTATTTCAATTATGCATTTCTTATTATTGTTCAGGAGACTATATTACATTGTATATTGTTGGTTACTACAGTTTATTTAGTTATGCATTCCTCAATATTGTTTAGGAGACTGTACTATAGGTTATTGTTGGTAGTTATATGTTACTATACATATCTACTGGTTACCTGCAGAGTTCTTTGAACTCACCCCGTTGATATTACCATTTCAGGTTGATGTTGTCAGGAGGTTCCAGTCGCTAGTCCCCCACTTCTTGTCGTGATGGATTTTAGATTTTGACTTTATAGCTCCTTGTTGAGTTTTGTTATACTGTGGGTTGTGTGATTGTATTTGTGGACTTTATGTCAAGCATTTGGGTTCGCTACTCTTGTTTTCTGTTGCGGTATTTTCATTACTTCGTAAATTTTATTTTTTCGTTGTAGTGGAGTAGGTTTACATATATCTGAGATGTTTTCTATATCGTCTTTTCTTTTAGTAATATTTGTTGTCAGTCGGAGGCTACATTATGAACTGCGTGGATTGATTATAAACTGCATGAATTATTTTCTTATTCTGTTTGGTATATAGTTTCGGCCGTGTGGACCGAGTATATTGATATATGTATCTTGGGATTCATATTGTCACCGGTACAGGGGAGATGCTGCCGGATTTTTGTCTGGCAGGGACTCCTCGGGGCGTGATAATATTTTTTGGTATCAGAGCGAGGTTTTCACGAGTTTTGAGAGTTTATCTGGGGATTTTTGGATTGTACGGATTTCCGTCGATTTTTCAATTCGAAATTCTGAGGTATATTTGACGAGGTTCTATTTGGGGACTAAGCAGTGACAAGACATCTCTAGATGGTAAATAGGTAAATTAGATAATTTTATAGTTCTCACACCTATAGTGATATCTGGGTAACATATTTTTAATAGATATGACACATACACGTGTTCCAGTGCCGAGACATGGATGACCATGTAAGAGGGCGATAGATTCTCCAGTGATAGAGTCTCTAGAGAGGTTTGCTGGGGTCGAGCCTATTAGTCAGGGACAGGCTCCTCAGGGTATTATGGGCACGTCGGGTCCTCAGATTCCGATGGTTCCTACTTCAGAGGTACATACCTCGACTGTACCACCAGTGGTACCAACTTTAGTATACCCGAAACCCCCTCTAGCCGTGTCTGGTACTGCATACTCGGCACCACAGATACCTGTGTCGGTTACTACATACTCGGCACCCGTACTAGCAGTACCGGTTGTTTCTTACCCGATACCGCCCACCGTACCTTCAGTCGCCCCTACTTATATCTAACCAGCAGTACCTACCCCGGTTTATGCAGCAGCACTAGGGATACCTCTTTCGGCCTATCCAGCAGTACCACCCATAGGATCAGCCCCAATGGTTCTGTCTAGTTCCGCAGTGATCCCTACTGATATGTTTGTGGCACGAGCACGGATCCCAGCCTTGGTAGAGTCGGTGAAAAGTCGATTCACATATTTTCGCGGAGAGACTGATTCAAGCGCGGCTCAGTCTTGGATAGCGACTATGGAGTGAACATTCTTTTATATGGCTTGCTCCAAATAGGAGAAGGTTGAGTTGTCTGCTTTTCACTTACGAGACGAGGCAGAAATCTGGTGGGACACACAGCGCTCGATTATAGGCGAGCAGCATATTATATGGGCGAGATTTAGGGAGGTATTTGAGAGTCAGTATTTTCCCCGTGCGTATCAAATGACATGTCAGCAGGATTTTCTGAGTCTTCGGTAGAATAAGTGTTGGAACCCCAAGGTAGTTTTGGTGTGATCAACAAGTTAAGTTAGGTCCTGTGTTGTTTTAACCTTGTGTCTAAGTGTGCAGGAGCTTAGGAACACAGGTAGTCAAGCGGAAGACGCAGCTAGCGAGAAGGACGACAGTCCGAGGGACGAGGTGCTGTGGAAGAGTACACCGGCGGACGAGAAGGAAGCGTGTGGTGGTTCCGAGGGATGAAAGCCGGAGCGGAAGATTGCTCGGGGAGCAAGAGACACAGCTAGCGAGAAGGACGGCACGCGATGCGTCCGAGGGACGAAGACTGCGGATGAGTACGCCGATGGACGAGAAGGAAACACGCGGCGATTCCGAGGGACGAGAAGCCGGAGGAAAGCCCGCTCGATTAGACCGGAAGTTGGGTTCGGGTGAGCCCTATTCCGGATGGTAGAGATCACCCAAGTAAGCGGATCCAGAGCGAAAGACCCGGATCGAGGCGGGACTGAAACGGAGCAGAGGTCCCGAACGAAAAAGTCAACTAGAGTTGACTTTTGGGGTCCGGGGCGCCCGGAGCTAACCGGGGCGACCGGAACCCTTCCAGGCGCCCAGACCAACCTTTTGACCAGGATCGAGTTTTGACTCGATCTGATCGTTGGGGGATAAAGTTTATCCCCCCAGGGCGCCCGGAACCCTTTGGGGCGCCCGGAACCCTTCGAGGCGCCCCGACCAAGGCTATAAATATAGCCTTGGCCCAGAAGCTTTCCAACGAACTCATTATTTGTAATTCCAACAGTTGTGCGCTTTTAGTTGTAGTTGAGCTTCTGTTTTCTGCGCTTCATTGCTGTACGAGGCTTCTCCGCCTGAAAGAGATTGATAGTGGGCTTTATCTTCCTTGGATTAACAACCACATCGGTTGTAACCAAGTAAACCTTTTGTGCCTCGCTTTTTCTTTATGCTTTTAATTTATCGGCTTACTTTATTTATGCAAGTGTTAGTTTAAAGAGTTCGAGGAAGGGTTGTTTTGTTTTTTTGTGTTTGCAGGATATCCAACCCCCTCCTAGCCGGCCGCAACGGTCCAACAAGTGGTATCAGAGCCGAGACGCATCAGAAGGACTAACCGCCGTCTGAAGCAACAAAACGATGGCCGGAGCTAGCGAATATCCACCAGCATTCGAGGGGGAGTTTTCTTCATGGAAGAAACAAATGAAGGTATACCTTAACTCAGACCTTGGTATTTCTTTAATTTTAAAATCTGGTTATGAAGAATCGAAGAACACGAACGGAGAAAGACTCGATCTACGCCTCTAGAACAAAAAGCAACGTAACGAATTGATGGCAAACAGACGGGTAGAATTTCATCTCCTAACCGTGATCTCAAATGAAGATCTCAAAAGAATCGGCGAATACAATAGCTCAAAAGAACTTTGGGAAAAGTTCTTAAAACTCTACGAAGAATCGATTGAAGCCGTACCCTCAATAGACATCGAGCCGTCATCAGAATCCGAGACGGAAGAAATTACCGAGACAACCCTAACAGTCGAAGTACATCCCGAGATCGATGAAGGGGGAGAATCTTCGGAAGAAAGTAATTCAACAGGGGGAGATCCAACGGCCTACGAGGTAAGTAAGGTATGGACTCGAACCTCTGATCAATTGGTTCAATCAATCAAAAAATTGCCTGAAGATATTTGCGAACCAGAATTTGAATCATCTAAAGAATTTTTTGAATTACAAAATATTTTGATGAAAGATTCTTGCAAACTAGAAATATTATCGAAAGAGTTTTTCGAACCTCAAAATGTTTTGACGAAAAAATCTTGCAAATTACGAAATATTTTTTCGAACAAAGCTTGCAAATTAGAGATAATATCAAAAGAGTTTTTCGGAGTAGAAAATTTATTATCCACAAATTTTTGTAAATTAAAATTTATGTTATCAAAATACTTTTACAAATTACAAAATTTTTTGTCGAACGAAGTTTGCATATCAGAAGTATTGGAGAAAAATTTTATTCAGTTAGAATTTATACTATCGAAATATTTTTGTGAATTAGGAATTCAAAATACAATAGAAAATGACATGTTACAATTGTTACAAATTTCTACATGTTCAAATTTTCTTGCTTCAAAGCTAAGAAATTATGATAAATTAAAATAGAAATTTAAAACTTTCTGATAAAAGCATTAGAATAAAGTAAATAAATAAATGCATATAAATTTTTTTAATGTTATCAATTTTCTTAAACTTTCTTGCATAAAGTTTCGGGCTTAGAAAGATTTTTATGGAGAAAACTAAGAAATTTTTCAAAAGTAATTTTTTTATTTTTCCTTGACTTGGAAATATTTTCCTTGAAAATCATTGAAATATATTTTCATTATATTAACCTTTAGATCTTGCTTTGAACCCCATTTTTTTTGTGATCAAAGGGGGAGAAGGAAAGTATAAGTCTAGGGGGAGGTAGAAATTGAAAATTGAAATTTTTGAAATTTAATTTTTTCTATCATGTTGCATGTTATTGCAATAGAAATTATTTCATTTATCATATCTATTTTTGACCCTAGCTTAACTTGGGTTGATCACATCAAAAAGGGGGAGATTGTTGGAACCCCAAGGTAGTTTTGGTGTGATCAACAAGTTAAGTTAGGTCCTGTGTTGTTTTAACCTTGTGTCTAAGTGTGCAGGAGCTTAGGAACACAGGTAGTCAAGCGGAAGACGCAGCTAGCGAGAAGGACGACAGTCCGAGGGACGAGGTGTTGCGGAAGAGTACACCGGCGGACGAGAAGGAAGCGTGCGGTGGTTCCGAGGGACGAAAGCCGGAGCGGAAGATTGCTCGGGGAGCAAGAGACGCAGCTAGCAAGAAGGACGGCACGCGATGCGTCCGAGGGATGAAGACTGCAGATGAGTACGCCGGTGGATGATAAGGAAGCACGCAGCGATTCCGAGGGACGAGAAGCGGGAGGGAAGCCCGCTCGAGAAGACCGGAAGTTGGGTTCGGGTGAGCCCTATTCTGGATGACAGAGATCACCCAAGTAAGCGGATCCGGAGCGGAAGACCCGGACTGAGGCGGGACTGAAACGGAGCAGAGGTCCCGGACGAAAAAGTCAACCAGAGCTGACTTTCGGGGTTCGGGGCGCCCGGAGCTGACCGGGGCGCCCGGACCCCTCCGGGGCGCCCGGAATCCTTCCGGGCACCCGGACCAGCCTTTTGATCAGGATCGAGTTTTGACTCGATCTGATCGTTGGGGGATAAAGTTTATCCCCCCCCAAGGGCGCCCGGAACCCTTCGGGGCCCCCCGACCAAGGCTATAAATATAGCCTTGGTCCAGAAGCTTCCCAACGAACTCATTATTTGTAATTCCAACGCTTGTGCGCTTTTAGTTGTAGTTGAGCTTCTGTTTTCTGCGCTTCATTGTTGTACGAGGCTTCTCCTCCTGAAGGAGATTTATAGTGGGCTTTATCTTCCTTGGATTAACAACCACATCAGTTGTAATCAAGTAAACCTTTTGTGCCTCGCTTTTTCTTTATGATTTTAATTTATCGGCTTACTTTATTTATGCAAGTGTTAGTTTAAAGAGTTCGAGGAAGGGTTGTTTTGTTTTTTTGTGTTTGTAGGATATCCAACCCCCTCCTAGCCGGCCGCAACAGTCCAACAATAAGCGCTCAATAATGAAATACAATGCCAAATTTAATCGATTGGCCAAATTTTGTCCAGAGTTGGTTGCTAAGGATAGATCTCGTATGCTCCAGTTTGTGTAGGGACTGGACGGGCATCTTCAGGTGAAGATTGCCGATTTTAGTAATTCATCATACACAGAGACATTGGATTGAGCTCTTATGATTGAGTCAGCTCAGTAGAGAGTGAATGCAAACAAGAAGAGGAAGCAGATAGATCGGACTTCTGGTCAGACCTAATAGCCACAGGCCACCGGACAGCAGCAAAGTGGTGCACTCAGTCAGGTCAGGGTACTTCTGGGGTATTTGGCCCACCCCAGAAGTCAGGACGATCTTCATCAAGACATTCCCGGTCTGCTCAGCAGAACCAGAAATAGTCCATCAATGACCCTCACTGCACCATATGCGGATCCTGAGATCACATCACCTCTGCATGCTCCCTGGAACAGTCAATTTGCTATTATTGCAAATTGCCTGGGCATATGAGCCGAGACTGCTCGCTGAAGGATTAGCATATAGCTTCCGAGGTTTCTATTCTGAGAGAATAGTTTGGTCAGTCTGGGACTCAGCGAGAGGGGCCGAAAGCCCAATCTTCGCATCGTCAACAGAGGACAGCTCCCCCTATAGCTGCATATGGCATGCACAGACAGGAGCATTCCGGTGTCCTTATGGAGTTCCAGTAGTCTGAGAGTATCCAAATGTGTTTTCCAGACGAGTTACCGGGCTTGCCTCCACGAAGGCAAGTGGAGTTTGCTATTGAATTGATTCTGAGAACTGCGCAAACATTGAAAGCTCCTTATTGTATGGCACCGAAAGAGTTGGATGAACTAAAGGTTCAACTCTAGGAGTTATTAGATAGGTGATTTATTCTCCCTAGTGTATCTCCGTGGGGTCCTCCAATATTATTCGTCAAGAAAAAGGATGGTACTCTGAGATTGTGCATCGATTATAAGCAGCTGAATGCAGTGACTGTCAGAAATAAGTACCCCTGACCATGAATTGAGGATTTGTTTGATCAGCTCAGAGATACATCAATGTATTCTAAGATTGATCTGTGGTCCGGATATCATCAGTTGAGAATCAAAGATTCTGATATTCAGAAGACAGCATTCCGCACCATATACGGATATTACGAGTTTTTGGTAATGTCATTTGGGCTTACCAATGCACCCACGGTATTTATGGATTTGATAAACCATATCTTTCTGGAGTATCTAGATTAGTTTGTTATTGTATTTATCGATGACATATTGATCTACTCGCGTTTTGAGGAGGAACATGCACAACATCTTCGTATAGTCTTGGAGACTCTTCGACGACATCATCTGTATGCGAAATTTAGCAAGTGTACTTTTTGGCTACCCTCAGTTAGTTTTCTGGGACACGTGGTATCTAACCAAGGTATTTCAGTAGACCCTCAAAAGATCGAGGCTGTCACCAGCTGGGAGCAGCCGAAATCAGTTCAGGAGATCTGCAGTTTCTTGGGACTGGCCGGATATTACAGACAGTTCGTCGAGGGTTTCTCTCGCATTGTTATGCCGCTGACACATCTTACTAGGAAAGGCGTGAAATTCACTTGGTCAGAAGCCTGTGAGATCATATTTCAGGAGTTGAAGCGGAGATTAGTATCGGCACCAGTTTTGATTTTACCTTCTGGAGAAGACGGATTCATACTTTACAAAGACGCATCTCTATAGGGTTTGGGCACTATTTTGATGCAGCATGACAGGGTAGTCTCCTATACTTCTCGTAAGTTGAAGGAGCATAAGAAGAACTACCCAGTATACGATTTAGAGTTAGCCGCTATTATCTTTACTTTGAAGATTTACTGACATCATCTGTATGGTATTACTTTTGAGGTTCTTACTGATCATAAGAGTCTCAAATATCTTTTCACACAGAAGAAACTTAATATCTGACAGAGAAAATGGATGGAGTTCCTGAAGGATTATGATTGCACTATTAGCTACCATCCGGGTAAAACTAATGTGGTTGCCGATGCACTTAGCAGGAAGTCCAGAGGGACTTTAGCTTGCTACCGAGTTTTAGTCACGGACTTGATTCAGGGTTTCTCCGAGTTAGGCCTTGAGGAGTAGGGATGGACAGAGCAGGGTATTCTTATTACCATTGTTGCTCAGTCGTTGATTAGGATGAGGATTTGAGAGGCCCATGCTGGAGATCAGCATTTACAGTTCATTGGTAGCCAGATAGCTTTCGGGCAGCAGACCGAGTTTACACGAGATGACTGTTGGTGCAACGGGGACCGGCAAGAGGGGGGTGAATTGCCTGCAAGTAAAAATAACCCTCCTCAAAGCTTTTCAACTCTTAAAATAAAGCAACACTTAATAACAAAACAAAATGACAGAAAGGAAATAGAACTCGGAGTTTTAACCTGGTTACAACCAAGAGGGTTGTTAATCCAGGGCGATGAAAGGCGCAGTAAGAAAAACTCCTTCTCTGAAGGCGGAGAAGCCTTTTACACTTTGAAAGCTCACTAGTTACTTAAATAGAAATTACAGAGTTACTTTTTCGTATCAAATCATTGTAGTACTAAAGCTGCCCGAGACCCTCCTTTATATAGGGGTTCTAGAGCTTATCGGATCACCTGATCTTCGGGATCAGGTTTTGACTCGAGAGGGATCGGTCGACCGAACCTGCTGTACCTGCCCAGCTTTCCTTCCAGGTGCAGTCTCTGTGGATCGAGCTCAGGTTCGGTCGACCGATCCTTGTGTTCGGTCGACCGATCGACCAACGGTCTTCCTCTGCGCTGGCCCAATGAAAACGCTCGACTCAGTCTCTGGATAAACTTGGGGTTAGTCGATCGATCATGAGGTTCGGTCGATCGATCACTTCACCACTGGCAGATGTGATGCTGACGTGTCACCAACGGCTGTCTTCGGTTAATGAAGGGTTCGGTCGACCGATCAATAGGTTCGGTCGACCGAACCGTTGATAGGTCAACTTCCAGTTGACTTGCTCCGGTTCGGCTCCTTGGGTGATTGCGGCCATCCGGAATATGGCTCACCCGAATCTAGTTCACGGCCTTCTCCTCGAGCAGGCTTCCGTCCGGCTTCTCGTCCCTCGAACGCCGCGCACGTTCTTCTCGCTCCACCGGAGTACTCTTCCGCAGCTCTCTCGTCCTTCGGACGCACCGAGCCCGTCGGCTCCCTTCCCGTGCCACCCTTCTCGCTAGCTGTGTCTTCCGCTCTACTTCCTGCGCTCCTAAGTTCCTGCATACTCAGACACAGGGTTCAAACAAAACGCAGGACCTAACCAACTTGGTTGATCACATCAAAACTACCACGGGGTCCAAAAATCTCCCCCTTTTTGATGTGCATCAACCCAAGTTCAAGTTAGTGTTAAGAATAGACAAACATAATTTTAAGAAAATTACTAAACTAACAAATATAGCATAAATTTTCAATAAATAAATTGCAACATAGTTTAGAGAGAAAATAGATATATTTTAATTTTCCTAACTCCCCCTAAACTTGTACTTTTCTCTCCCCCTTTGATCACAGCAAAAAAACGGGGAAGCAAGTTCTTAAGATAGCAAAAATTTCTAAGCAAAATAATTTCTTAGAATTTTCAAAAGGAATTTCTAAGTAAAAATGAAGAAGCATTATTCAAGTGTTATGAGAATTTTTCTAAGCTAAAATAAATTTTCTAAGTTAAAAATTCCAAAAATCCAAAACTTAGTAAAGCCAAAAAAAAAAATGTTTGTACACTTTCAAAGTATTTTAATTCTACTTTCAATGATTTTTCAGAAAGTTAATTAAACATTTTTGTTTCAATATTTCAGCTTCCAAGTTGTGGCGAGGCACTAGGCCTTCTTGGTTATTGGAGCAACAACCACTTCCTTAGACAAAGCCTTCATAAAGAAAATGTTTAATTTTCTCTCTATAAAGCTTTTAATTTTAAATGATTAGTTTAGCACAGATTTTGGAACACAATAGAGGTTCCTTCCTACTGAATTAATCAGGAAGTTAGGTGGTACATAGTTTCTTGGTATTTTCCTAATTTGACCCTGATGATGTTTGACATACCAGTTTAATTTTCCATATAACTTTATTTTAAATTTTAGAAAAATATTTACTTTTAAACATGCATCAAATTTCAGTTCTTGAATTTCATTTTTTAACTTTGCATTTTCTAATTTCAAATTTTCATTTTTCTTTTCAAATTTATCTAACTCTTTAGAAAGTGCTTTAATAAAATGAAAGGACTGAGTAGGGGTAAGATTGCGTACCTGACTTACCTGATTTGGAGAGGCTCCCCCTTCACTGCAACTTTCCTCTTCTGATGTTCCTCCCCCTTCATCGATGCTTATCTCTGAGCTTGACTCTTCTTCTGGCTGATGGTTAGCTAATAGAGCTAATCCTACGAATTCTTCGATTTCTGACTCGGAGGATGAAGAGTCGTCCCATGTTGCCTTCAGATTTTTGTGCTTGGGTCGAGCTGGCTTTTTGCTTCTTTCCTTATCTTTCTGTTTGCTCTTCAATTTTGGGCAATCATCCTTGATGTGCCCTTCTTCATTGTAATTGTAACACCGGACTGTCCTTCCTTTTTTATGATGCTTACTTGACTGCGATCTAAACTTGTTAGATTTAAAAAACTTATTAAAACGCCTTACCATTAACGCAGTTTCGTCTTCGTCGATTGACGCTTCGGAGTCGGGATCGTCCTTTTCAACTCGTAGGGCAACGTTGAGGTTCGTCTTTTCTACTGGTTTTTCTACAAGTCGAGACTCGTGAAGTTCGAAAGTTGAAAACAAGTTTTCTAAACTACTTACCTCAAAGTCCTTAGAGATGTAGTAAACATCTACTAAGGACGCCCATTCTGAATTCCTCGGGAAGGCATTGAGCGCGTATCGAATGGAATCCCGGTTGGTTACTTCTTCTCCAAGGTTCGTTAGTTGCGTTATCAGCTCCTTGATTCTTGCTTGGAGTTGCGCTACCTTCTCGTCGTTGTTCATCCGGAGGTTTGTTAGTTGTGTCTGGAGGATGTCGCGCCGTGCCAATTTTGCTTCAGAGGTACCTTCGTGAAGCTCTAGGAATTTCTCCCAGAGATCTTTCGCTGAGACGTAGCTTCCGATCCGACTTACCTCCTGAGGTGGCAGAACACTGAGGAGGTGGAATTCAGCTTTTCCGTTGGCGACGAAATTGGCTTGCTCCTTCTTGCTCCAAGTGTTTTCTTCTTTGTCTTTAGGAGCTGCAAAACCATATTTCATAGTAATGCAAATATCAAAGTCAGTTTTAAAGAATACCTCCATTTTTTGCTTCCATGTAGCGAAATCTCCGTCGAACTTCGGGGGATGAATGTTCGCGCAGGCCATTGTCTTGATCTTAGTGCTTCAGATGGCGGTTAGTCCTTCTGAGGCTGTCAGGCTCTGATACCACTTGTTGGTGCAGCGGGGACCGACAAGAGGGGGGTGAATTGCCTGCAAGTAAAAATAACCCTCCTCAAAGCTTTTCAACTCTTAAAATAAAGCAACACTTAATAACAAAACAAAATGACAGAAAAGAAATAGAACTCAGAGTTTTAACCTGGTTACAACAAAGAGGGTTGTTAATCCAGGGCGATGAAAGGCGCAGTAAGAAAAACTCCTTCTTTGAAGGCAGAGAAGCCTTTTACACTTTGAAAGCTCACTAGTTGCTTAAACAGAAATTACAGAGTTGCTTTTTCATATCAAATCGTTGTAGTGCTAAAGCTGCCTGAGACCCTCCTTTATATAGGGGTTCTAGAGCTTATCGGATAACCTGATCTTCGGGATCAGGTTTTGACTCGAGAGGGATCGGTCGACCAATCCCCAGGTTCGGTCGACCGAACCTGCTATACCTGCCCAGCTTTCCGTCCAGGTGCAGTCTCTGTGGATCGAGCTCAGGTTCGATCGACCGATCCTTGTGTTCGGTCGACCGATCGGCCAACGGTCTTCCTCTGCGCTGGCCCGATGAAAACGCTCGACTCAGTCTCCGGATAAACTTAGGTTTGGTCGACCGATCATGAGGTTCGGTCGACCGATCACTTCACCGCTGGTAGATGTGATGTTGACGTGTCACCAACGGCTGTCTTCGGTTAATGAAGGGTTCGGTCAACCGATCAATAGGTTCGGTCGACCGATCAATAGGTTCGGTCGACCGATCAATATGTTCGGTCGACCGAACCGTTGACAGGTCAACTTCCAGTTGACTTGCTCCGGTTCGGCTCCTTGGGTGATTGCGGCCATCCGGAATAGGGCTCACCCGAACCCAGTTCCTGGCCTTCTCCTCGAGCAGGCTTCCGTCCGGCTTCTCGTCCCTCGAACACCGCGCACGTCCTTCTCTCTCCACCGGAGTACTCTTCTGCAGCTCTCTCGTCCTTCGGACGCACCGAGCCCGTCGGCTCCCTTCCCGTGCCGCCCTTCTCGCTAGCTGCGTCTTCCGCTCGACTTCCTGCGCTCCTAAGTTCATGCACACTCAGACACAGGGTTCAGACAAAACGCAGGACCTAACCAACTTGGTTGATCACATCAAAACTATCACGGGGTCCAACAATGACGAGGGTATTATATATTTCTGTGATAGATTATGTATGCCTCAATCTCACTCGGTCATGGAGGAGTTACTTCAGGAGGCTCATCGCTCTAGATTTGCTATCCATCCAGGTAGAACTCGTATGTATCGCAACTTAAGATGTTCCTATTGGTGGAACAGTATAAAGAAAGACATCGCAGAATTTGTAGCTAGATGTCTCGTTTGTCAGTAGGTGAAGGTTAAGTATTAGAGACCTGCTGGATTACTTCAGAGGATTCCTATTCCAGAGTGGAAATGGGAGCACATTACTATGGATTTTAGTGGTAGGATTGCCTAGGACTCGACGAGACCATGATGTGATTTGGATAATCGTTGACTGATTAACCAAATCCGCACTCTTTTTAGCGATTTGGAAGACTGATTCTCTGGATCGATTAGCAGAGCTATATTGTTGAGAAGCTAACAGATTGCATGGTATTCCTTTGAGCATTATTTTGGACAGAGACCCACGGTTCATGTCTTGATTCTAGCAGAGTCTGTAGCAGGCCTTGGGCACACAGCTCTATTGCAGTACAATATTCCATTCGTAGACAGGTGGACAGTTAGAGCGGACCATTTAGACTTTGGAGGATTTGCTGAGATCTTGAGTTGTGGATTTCGGAGGCAGCTGGGAGGACCACCTGCCATTAGTGGAGTTTGCCTACAACAATAGCTATCATTCGGCTATCCAGATGGCACCGTTTGAAGTGTTGTATGGTAGACCTTGTCAGACACCTACCCTCTGGGAGGAGGTTAGGGAGGCCCAGCTGTTAAGACATCATCGAGCTCAACAGTTAGTTCGTACTATCAGACGGAGGATGCTAGAGGCTCAGGACCGTCAGAAGAGTTATGATGATCGGAGATGGAGACCCCTGGAGTTCTCTACTGATAACCATGTATTTATGAGAGTTTCACCCACAAAAGGGGTGAAGAGATTTGGTCTCCGAGGTAAGCTAGCTCCACGATATATTGGGTCATTCCAGATCTTAGAGAAAATTGGAGTAGTAGCTTACCGTCTGATGCTACCACCATCTCTAGCTGGCATTTACAATGTATTTCATGTATCTATGCTGAGG
Organism: Zingiber officinale; assembly: GCF_018446385.1. Lineage (NCBI taxonomy): Eukaryota > Viridiplantae > Streptophyta > Magnoliopsida > Zingiberales > Zingiberaceae > Zingiber > Zingiber officinale. Next base: position 15,966,799 of record NC_056007.1, on the reverse strand, counting down.
AGATACGTATCTAACCCATCACATGTTCTGTCAGATATATCAGTTCTTATTCAGTCCGACGTTACTTACAAGGAGGTTTCGGTACGAATTCTGGACCACATAGAGCATCAGCTGCGGAACAAGACTGTCCGACTGGTTAAGGTCAGATGGCAGTATCATTCTGACGAGGAGGCTACCTGGGAGTTCGAGGATACGATCCAGCTTGATACCCTCATCTTTTTACTTGAGGTATGTGGGTTAGAGTTCTATTAATCATTTATACTATTTTTCTATTTATAGTGCTTGCTGATGGTAGATAACGAAATTTAAGGACCAAATTTTTATTAGTAGGGGAGAATGTAATATACGACAATTAAGTAATAAGGTTAAATGGACGAATAACCTTAACAGAATTTTTTCAAAATTTTTAGAAATTTTCTGAGAATTTTTCCGGAGCTCGTATGACGGGTTTGAGGGGATGAATCGGTGGGTTCGGATAAAGCCTGTTTGGGATACCTATTTAAGTGGGACTTGATTGAGATTATGACTTACGGTTTAATCAAATTGTTAGGATCGATGATCACGGCTAGAGAGGGGGGTGTGAATAGCCGACCCCAAATCTTCGCGTTTCTTTCTACAAACTAGGGTTAGCGCAGCGGAAATAAAAACAAGAAACGAAGACAAGAAATCAAACCTCAATACGCGTCGATGTAACGAGGTTCAGAGATGAAACTCCTACTCCTCGGCGTGTCCGTAAGGTGGACGAAGCCTATCAATCCGTCGGTGGATGAGTCCCCGGAGAACCGGCTAATATATATATTCCTTCTGGGTGGAGAAACCTCGCCACAATCTTTCTTGCACCAGCAAGAATAGGAGTATAAGAATAGAGGAAACAAACAAGAACAATAGAAATTGTAAACACACTTGCTTGCCTTCTCGTCGGAGTCCGTTGATGAAGCAGCAGCTTCACGGCTCCTGCAGCTAGAAAACCAGCACGAAGCTCACGCGAAGCTTCAGCGAAGAGGAGCTCAGCAAAGCTCAAATCGCAGTAGTGAGGAAGAAGAAGAAGTAGAGCAGTAACCTCGAACAGTAGCTCCTCAACCCCTTTTATAACCTGCGAAGAAGACACAGAAGAAACTAGCCATTGCTACGCAACGGCTAGGATGTGGACCGATCAGGCTTTATCCTGATCGGTCCAGGGTGATTCTGATCGGTCATGGGACCGATCAGGCTCTATGCTGATCGGTCCCCAGACTGATCAGAACGCTTACAGAGAGTTGCCCAACTCTCTGTGCGTATCCTGATCGGTCCAGGGTCCGATCAGCACCCTTTTCTCCCGAACTTCTTCCCTTCTGATCGTTGTTTCCTGATCGGTCTGGAGACCGATCAGATAACACTCAGTAGGCTACTGTTTGGTTACTGATCGGTCACCAGACCGATCAGATAACCCAGTGTATCACTGGATCGATCCACTGATCGATCCAGCTCTTGGTTTTCTCCCAAACCAAGTCCCACGCCTTCCAAACCAATATCCGGTCAACCTTGACATATTGGTATCTCATGCTTAGCATCAGGTCACTCCCTTGACCTGCTAAGACTTCCCACCAAGTGTCCGGTCAATCCCTTTGACCCACTTGGACTTTTCTCTTCGTGTCAAGTATCCGGTCACTCCCTTGACCTACTTGATCCTCTCAACACCAGATGTCCGATCACCCTTGATCCATCTGGATTTTCCCTTGCCTGGCTTCACTCACCAGGACTTTCACCTAGCTTCACTCACTAGGATTTTCACCTGGCTTCACTCACCAGGATTTCCAATCTGCCCGGCTTCACTCACTAGGACTTTCCAACTGCCTGGCTTCACTCACCAGGACTTTCCCATTGCCTGGCTTCACTCACCAGGACTTTTCCCACTGCCTGGATTCACTCACCAGGACTTTCACTTTCACATCCGGTCCAGAGAACGAGCTACGGAGCCCTCTCTAACCACAGTTCGGAGAACGAGCTACCGAGCCCTCTCCGACTTCCATCCGGTCCAGAGAACGAGCTCCCGAACCCTCTCTGACCTCAGTCCGGAGAACGAGCTACCGAGCCCTCTCCAACTTCCATCCGGTCCAGAGAACGAGCTCCCGAGCCCTCTCTGACCTCAGTCCGGAGAACGAGCTACCGAGCCCTCTCCGACTTCCCATGCCAAGTTTCCAAACTTGGACTTCTCCGTGCCAAGTCTCCATACTTGGACTTTTTCCGTGCCAAGCTCCCTGCTTGGACTTTTCACCATGCCAAACTCCCTGCTTGGACTTTTCCCATGCCAAGCTCCCTGCTTGGACTTTTCCCGTGCCAAGCTCCCTACTTGGACTTTTCCGAGTCAGGTCAACTCACCTCGGGTCAACCAGGTCAACCTTGACCAAAGTTGCACTAACAATCTTCCATCAAAATACAACTCTTCTGTTTTCGTCAAACATCAAAATACAACTCGAGTCAGGTCAACTCGAGTCGGGTCAACCAGGTCAACCTTGACCTAAGGTTGCACCAACACAAATAACCCTAAGTTTAAATAAGCCCTTAATCTACGAACCCAACTTAAGCCTTGCAAATCCTGATCCTTTCTTACCCTTCTTCCTCTCATTCTCTCTCGTGGACGAATCGAAAATGATAGGAGTACCTTCGGCGATCGTCGGTGTCGCCTGAGGAGGAAGCCGCCTGAGCTCGGATCTAGCCGACGCCTTTCATCTCCAGGTTGCAGAAACTCGTATCTTCTCACGCCGACTGCCGACACTAATGGATCGAGCCAGATCCACTGATTGCCGGCATGAGGAGGCATTTAGGGCTCCGAGGGTAAGCAACCGAACCTTCTTCTTTCTATTTGCTCTGACTCATGCCCTAGCACAGTCGTCGATTCCTTCTTTTCTCTCTGGTTGTTGTTGATCTTGGAGGTAGGGGCTCTGTCCTAATCTTGATTTGGGAGTGTTTGTGTAGGACCGTTGGGCCGGCTAGGAGGGGGTTGTTGGATATCCTGCTAACACAAAAACAAAACAAACCCTTCCTCGAACTCTTAAACTAACACTTGTATAAAATTAGCTAAGCAGAAATACAAGAAGGAAACGAGGCACCGTGTTTGACTTGGTTACAACCGATGTGGTTGTTAATTCAAGGAAGATTAAGCTCACTAAAAACTCCTTCAGGCGGAGAAGCCTCGTACAGCAATGTAGTGCAGAAAACAGGAGCTAAACTAGAACTGAAGCGCACAAGTGTTTGGAATTACAAGTTTTAGTTCATTGAAAAGCTTCTGGACCAAGGCTATATTTATAGCCTTGGTCGGGGCGCCTGGAAGGGTTCCGGGCACCCTGGGGGGGATAAAACTTATCCCCCAACGTTCAGATCGAGTCAAAACTCGATCTGGTCAATTTTACTGCTCAGGGTGCCCTGGAGGGTTCCGGGCGCCCCGGAGCCCAAAGTCAACAGTTGTTGACTTTTTCGTACGGGACTTCTTCTCTGGTTCAGTCCTGCCTCAGTCTGGTTCTTCTCCTCCGGATCCGCTCGCTTGGGTGATCTCTGCCATCCGGAAAAGGGCTCACCCAAACCCAACTTCCGGTCTTCTCGAGCAGCCTTCCGCTCCGGCTTCTCGTCCCTCGGAATCGCTGCGTGTTTCCTTCTCGTCCACCAGCGTACTCATCCGCAGTCTTCGTCCCTCGGTCGCACCGCGTGCCAACCTTCTCGCTAGCTGCGTCTCTTGCTCCCCGAGCAATCTTCCGCTCCTGCTTTCGTCCCTCGGAACCACCGCACGCTTCCTTCTCGTCCACCGGAGTACTCTTCGGCAGCGCCTCGTCCCTCGGACGCACCGCGTGCCGTCCTTCTCACTAGCTGCGTCTTCCGCTCGAGTACCTGTGCTCCTAATCTCCTGCACACTTAGACACAAGGTTAGAACAACGCAGGACCTAACTTAACTTGTTGATCACACCAAAACAACCTTGGGGTTCCAACAATCTCCCCCTTTTTGGTGTGATCAACCCAAGTTAAGCTAGGGTTACAAATAGACAAAGAATTACAATAACATGCCACATGATAGAAAAAATTGAATTTCAAAAATTTCAAATTTTAATTTTTAATTTTCTACCTCCCCCTAGACTTATACTTTCCCTTCTCCCCCTATGATCACAATAAAAATGGGGTTTCAGGAAAAATAATTTAAGGGTTTGACACTTAGAAAAATTATAGAAATCTATTTCAATGTTTTTCGGAGAAAAAATATTTTCAAGTTAAAGAAAAAAATTTCTAAGTCAAAGAATGACTTTTGAAAAATTTCTAAGTTTTCACCAAAAATAAATCTTTCTAAGCCCAAAAATTTATGCAAGAAAATTTAAGAAAATTGATAGCATTAAAAAAAATTTCTATGCATTTATTTATTTATTTTATACTGATACTTATATCAGCAAGTTTTAAATTTTCATTTCAATTTTTCATAACTTCTCAAATTACACTTTTTCAAATTTAAAGCCACAGATATTAAACATGCAATAATTTGTATCATGTTAATTTCTATTATTTTTTGAATTTCAACTTCACAAAAATATTCAAATAGCATAGATTCTAACTTGATTAAATTTTTCGACAATATAAAAAATTCTTTCAGCAATGTGCAAAATTCGTTCGAAAGAATATTTTATAATTTGCAAGAATTTTTTAACAAAAATTCTAATTTGTAGGAATCTATTAATAACAGATTTCTCAATCTGAAAAACTTTTTCGATAACTCAATTTTTAATTCGCAAAACTTTTTCGAGAAGGTAATTTGTAATTCGAAAAAATATTCGAAGAAAGTTTTCGACAATTTTTCTGATTTGCAAAATTCTTTTGACAAAATAATTTGTGATTCGTAAGAATCTTTTGTCAAAGCATTTTGCGATTCGAAGAATTCTTTCGATGATTTAATTACTTGTTCAGAAGGTGGAGACTATACCTGACTTACCTTGTCAGTAGTTGATTCTCCCCTTATCGAGTTGCTTTCTTCCGAAGTCTCTCCCCTTTCATCGATGCTCATCTGGGATGAGCTTGTAACTTCGGGATGTACTTCGACTGTTGGGGTTGTCTCGGTAATTTCTTCCGTCTCGGATTCTTCTGATGATGGCTCGATGTCTATTGAGGGGACGGCTTCAACCGGTTCTTCGTAGAGTTTTAAGAACTTTTCCCAAAGTTATTTTATGCTTTTATATTCTCCGACTCTGTCGAAATCTTTATTTGGTATTGCGCTTAGAATGTGAAACTCTGCCCGACCGTTTGCCATAAACTCGTCACGTTGCTTCTCGTTCCAGAGGCGTATGTCGATCTTTTCTCCGTTTGCTTTCTTTGGTGCTTCATAACCAGATTTCATTATTAAAGAAATACCAATATCATAGTTAAGAAATACCTTCATTTGTTGCTTCCAAGAAGCAAGATCCCCCTTGAATGCTGGTGGGTAGTCGCTAGCTCCGGCCATCGTTTTGTTGCTTCAGACGGCGGTTAGTCCTTCTGAGGCGTCTCGGCTCTGATACCACTTGTAGGACCGTTGGGCCGGCTAGGAGGGGGTTGTTGGATATCCTGCTAACACAAAAACAAAACAAACCCTTCCTCGAACTCTTAAACTAACACTTGTATAAAATTAGCTAAGCATAAATACAAGAAGGAAACGAGGCACCGTGTTTAACTTAGTTACAACCGATGTGGTTGTTAATCCAAGGAAGATTAAGCTCACTAAAAACTCCTTCAGGCGGAGAAGCCTCGTACAGCAATGTAGTGCAGAAAACAGAAGCTAAACTAGAACTGAAGCGCACAAGTGTTTGGAATTACAAGTTTTAGTTCATTGAAAAGCTTCTGGACCAAGGCTATATTTATAGCCTTGGTCGGGGCGCCTAGAAGGGTTCCGGGCGCCCTGGGGGGATAAAACTTATCCCCCAATGTTCAGATCGAGTCAAAACTCGATCTGGTCAATTTTACTGCTCAGGGCGCCCCGGAGGGCTCCGGGCGCCCCGGAGCCCAAAGTCAACAGTTGTTGACTTTTTCATCCGGGACTTCTTCTCTGGTTCAGTCCCGCCTCGGTCCGGTTCTTCTCCTCTGGATCCGCTCGCTTGGGTGATCTCTGCCATCCGGAAAAGGGCTCACCCGAACCCAACTTCCGGTCTTCTCGAGCAGCCTTCCGCTCCGACTTCTCGTCCCTCGGAATCGCTGCGTGTTTCCTTCTCGTCCACCAGCGTACTCATCCACAGTCTTCATCCCTCGGTCGCACCGCGTGCCGACCTTCTCGCTAGCTGCGTCTCTTACTCCTCGAGCAATCTTCCGCTCTGGCTTTCGTCCCTCGGAACCACCGCACGTTTCCTTCTCGTCCACCGGGGTACTCTTCCGCAGCGCCTCATCCCTCAGACGCACCGCGTGCCATCCTTCTCGCTAGCTGCGTCTTCCGCTCGAGTACCTGTGCTCCTAAGCTCCTGCACACTTAGACACAAGGTTAGAACAATGCATGACCTAACTTAACTTGTTGATCACACCAAAACAACCTTGGGGTTCCAACAGTTTGTGTTCGAAGGTGGGAGATTGTTTGTTTTCGAAAATCATATGTTACGATTCCGTAAGTGTACAGATTCGTCGTCAATAATATATAAGATTATCGTATCCACAGGGACTGTTGATTAAGCACTAGTTAACTTCATACGACGAATTATCTAGACAAATGGAAAAGTAAAGGAAGGAGAAGAGGGAAGAGAGAGAATAGATCTTGGAGGGAATGAGCTTCGGGAGATGAATTCTAGGATTTCGATTTCATTATAATGCTAGGAGATATTACATAGATCGCTTAGTTTCTACCCTCTATGTATATGCTCTTGCAGGAAGTTGAATTGGTCAATACCCCTGGGTATCGAATAGAGATGATTCCTGTGAAATCCTGTAACAGTTAACCCCTGTCACGAGGGCGCCTCGGTAGATCACAGGGGTACATGTCTAGTAAATAACAATAAGAATAAAGGTAGATATTTGGTATGATTTCCTACTTCCTTACGGAGGAATTGCCTCTCCTTTCAAGAGAATACCATAGACGTCCATGAATGGATTACCCTTGTCACTAGGGCCCCTCGGGTGTACGATCTAGAGCACTCTCTCTACAAGAGCGGCAAATCCTAAGATATTGTTTCTCCTTTTAAGGGAATGTCCTAAACGTCCGGAAAGGGTTACCCCTGTCACTAGGGTACCTTGGTCAATACGCTCTAGGGCATCCCCTTTGCGTGATTAACAATCCTCCACATCAATCAATAAAGCATGCAAAGAAATATAAATACGTCACGCACACAGTGCATGAACAAGGCAATAACATGTCATTAAATAGAAATGTGGCGAATCTACATAGCATCTCCATCACATTACAAATACTCCCTAATCCTAGAAGAGGAGATCTACTCCATTACGAGGGAAGAACAACCCCAAAATATTAAGTAAAGCACACTTACAACCCTTGATGTGAGAAGGAGGGGAAGAAGATATGTTTGCCGAGGTTTCCGATGTCTTGGTGATGCCTCCTTGCTCTGGAGATAGACGGAACGTCAAGAGATGGTGGTGGATGAAGCTCTAGGGTTTCCCCCGAAGGGGAGAACCCTTTCCCAAGGAGAGGGGGTGAAATCCCAAAACCCAAAAGATGATCCAAGAATAGGGTTCTTGACCCTTTATGCCTCCTCTAAGCTGTCCAGGAAAACCAGGATTACAGGGGTCCGGTAAACCAAGTTTTTCACCCATTAAATCATGTTTCCTCGTGATTTTCCCTGAACTAAAGTTGTATATCTTGAAATTATCTTCAATCTGATACTTGGATCGAGCCCTGACTCCAACCAAGCCGAAAGTTATGACGGTTCGAAGTTTGGTCTACGGTCTAGGCGGAGGTCCAGTTGAACCCGCGGTTGGGAGGCACGGCCGTGCCATTTAGCATGGGAAGGAAATGCTTTCTCTCTGTTGGATCTGAAGAAAAGTTGTAGATCATAAATTCAGCTACGTTTCGGTATAAAGAACATCCCGAAACTCCAATGGAGCGTAAAGTTGTGGCCAAATTACGAACGGTCTGCAATCTGCCCAGAATTCAGCACAGCCCTGTTTTGGCATGGCACGACCCGTGTTCTTCATCGCACGGCCGTGTGGAATCCACACGGCTCCTTCTCGGTTTGAGTCACACGGCCGTACGAGGTTGCACGGCCGTGGCCTTCTACTTCTCTGCCAAGGTCACACGGTCGTTCCCTTCTCTACCTCTGGAATGTTGGCACGGCCGTGTATTGCTTGGCCACGGAATGATTAGCACAGCCGTGACATTCGGCACGGCCAAGGCCTTCTTTAAATCTGGATTACAAGCATGGTCGTGCCATTTGGCATGGCCGGAACATGCTATGGCCACATGGCCGTGTGGCCTACACGACCCAAGCGCTTTTGCTCCATTTTCGCTCCAAATAATGCTCTGTCAACAAGAAAACACACAAAATAGCAGATCTCCGAACAAAAGAGTATTTATACTGAATATATGCTAAGAGAGGTGAATATAGATAGAATATACGTGAATAAAGTAAGTGAATGTGCGTCAAAACATGTATAAATAATCATAAGATCTACGCACATCACCATACCACTGTCAGCTAGCAGCCTGCATCGCTGGATCTTGGAGGGGAAGAGATTCCAGTAGGTGTTGTGTCTTGTGGATCTGGAATTGTGTACTTTGGGGTGTTCTTGGTTCCGGCAGCCACTCCATCCAGCTGCTCACCTTGTCCAGCATCAACAGCGGCTGAGCTTGAGGTATGGTGTAAGGAATTTGATACATATTGTAGATAATTGCTAGATATGTTAGCAAGAATTGTTAACATAGGTATATGTATTAAATTGAATGTTTATTATGTGTAAATTTATTTAGGTTTGGATTTCTTATCTAATGGATGATTAGGGATTAGATAACTAACCCTAATTAACTGTTAGATTTAATTTAGGTAGATTGATGTTTATGTCGATTAAGGTTTCCCTAAATTAGTTTTTGAGGATTTTATTTAGCTATTTAATTCTTATGAATTTTAGCTAAGTAAAAATATATATATATATATTGATTGATGCAGGACTCTGATTTGAGACGAGTGTCTCGACGTCGAATTTGGCTTGATACTACCTTCTATTTGAGGTGGGTACCTTTTGACTTATATTTGATAATGTCTTTATGATATGTGTAGTATGTATAACTAGTGGTAATTGGTAGGTTTATCATTTCCCTGGTTTTAGCTTATTTGATACCAGTTACATGTTTCTACTGTTAGCTGCTATACATTAGACTTGTATGCTCTTATTTCTTGCCATGCGTATCTATGTTCATAGAGATAGATATATATAGTGCTTCTGTATACTAGATTAGTTGCTAGAAATGTTTGATATGTGTTCTTGGATTCATGTTGTTTATATCATTGTTATATATGTGTTTACCTTTTTGGCAATTATATTATGGATGAGGATATGTTTAGGATTGACATGTTGTAGCATCATGCACCATCCTGCATGATTACATGCTGGGCGATTATCGACTCCATTATTGTTGAGCACATTGCCGGCTACATGGCATGCACACATAGTGGCCACTGCATGGGTAGTGGCACATCACTCAGGGTGTGTGTAGTTTACTCTGTCAGGCTCCGCTGGTCCACTCATGGGTAGTGTGATTGCAGTGTGGTAGCAGGCAGATATCCCTCCCTGTGACATCATACCAGGAGATGAGAGCATTGTGCTCCCTCACTATGTTTGAGGTAGGAGGATAGGTGTACTCCGACAGCATCCTGTCCACTCAGTCACTCAGGAGCAGTGATGGCAGAGTGCATAGTTGTCATAGCCCTACCCACTCGGTCTCACCATCGCATGTGAGATGGCTGACTGACGTCAGGGGTGCCCATGTCATATTGCATCATATGCACAGATTGCATTTATTGTATCTGATCTTTCCATATTGGATGTGCATTTTGGTGACTGCATATGATTGACATGCATACATGATACATTCTTATTTGGTCTGACTAACTTTACCTGTTGTATGTTCATAGTCATATACTCAGATAGGACTTGCTGGTGAGTACTGCTTATTTTAGTTATGCATTTCTTATTATTGTTTAGGAGACTGTATTATATTGCTTATTGTTGGTTACTATAGTTTATTCAGTTTTGCAGTCCTCTATATTATTTAGGAGACTGTACTATAGGTTATTGTTGGTAGTTATATGTTACTGTACATATCTGCTGGTTACCTACAAAGTTCTTTGAACTCACCCCGTTGGTATTACCATTTCAGGTTGATGCTGTCAGGAGGTTCCAGTTGCTAGCCCCCCACTTCTTGTCGTGACGGATTTTAGATTTTGACTTTATAGTTCCTTATTGAGTTTTGTTATACAGTGGACTGTATGATTGTATTTGTGGACTTTATGTCAAGCATTTGGGTTCGCTACTCTTGTTTTCCGCTACGGTATTTTCATTACTTCATAAATTTCATTTTTTTTGTTATAGTGGAGTAGGTTTACATATATATGCGATGTTTTCTATATCGTCTTTTCTTTTAGTAATATTTGTTGTCAGCCAGAGGCTGCATTATAAACTGCGTGGATTGATTATAAACTGCGTAGATTATTTTCTTATTTTGTTTGGTATATTGTTCCGGCCGTGTGGGCCGAGTATATTGATATATGTATATTGGGATTCATATTGTCACCGGTACAGGGGAGATGCTGCCTGATTTTCGTCTGGTAGGGACTCCTCGGGGCATGACAACAAGACTTCATATGGTTCTCTGCATATATAGATATGCCAATGAAGCTCTTACTGCAACTCGAGTGCATGTTTCCCTCGACTTGAGGTATACAAGTCACCTTGGTCATGGATGCTTATACTTTGACATCTTAAGCAAGCATCTCGTTGAGGTGTGGACTCAGGATGATTGGATATAAGTCGAATGTCCAAAGGTGTTTGGATAGCCCACAGAGGATTCACTGCTCCTTGCGAGGAAACATATACCCTATGACCATTCGTTAGAATTATTACTTAAAGTCTTTGGCTAAAGCATCATATGTTAAGAGTACGAGACTCTTAGACACATGTTAGAGTAATTTGAATCCGCATAATGAGGAAGTATTACTTAGATTAGGTGTGGCATAGTCAGTCTAGTGGTGACTGATAGATAGACCATGTCCTGGGTTAGGTGTGACATAGTCAACCTAGTGGCGACTAATAGATAGACCATGTCCTGAATCAAGTGGGTATAATACGAGTGAAAGGAACATGCCACGACTTACTGTAGTTGCTGAAGGATTTGGAAGTGGTTCCGAGATCAACCTATGATTTTTTGATTAATTGGGGATCATGATGTACTAGGTGTCACTCATGATCGTTCCATAATTAATGGTTAATAATAGATGGCCTGTAGGATTATAGATGTGCTAGAGGGGGGTGAATAGCACGTGTTGCTTTTTCACTCGTTTTGGAAAACACACAGAATACACAGCAGAATAAATAATGAAAAGACAAGCACTGATAAAAAGCTTTCTTTTACTTGGTTCGAAGCCTGTGGCGACTCCTACTCTAAGGCCCGCGATCGTTGATCGCTTTCGGTGGGCAATCACTATAAGTTCGGAAAGCTTTACAAAAGAACAATACAAGTATGAAACTTTACAAATATGAAATACAACTTGTTACCAACGACTTGATGAAAACTATCTTCTAACTTGATCGTCGTTGGAGCAGCGTTTAGATGTTGCTGGTTGTCGAAGCACCTAGTCGAGCCCTCCTTTTATAGCCCATCTTGATCTGATCCAGATCCCCTAATCTCGGGATCAGGTTTGACCCATCGTTGATCGGTCGACCGATCTGGAGGATCGGTTGACCGATCCCGTCTGAATCGGTCCACCTTTCGGTTCTTCTGCTCGGATACATTCGGTCTACTGATCCTACTATTCGATCGACCGATCCCTAGCACATCTGGTCTGATCAACTCGGCTCGTCCACGTCACAGATTATCCCTGGTTCGATCGATCGATCCCGAGATTCGGTCGACTAATACCCTGGTCGTACCCGATCCACTCGCTGGAACTCTGATCTTGCTGCTTGGAGGTTCGGTCGACTGAACCGAACTTTCGGTCGACTAAGCCCGGTTGAATCTAACCCTGCAGAAAGTGTTAGTCTCTTGCAAAATAGAGTTAGCACATAGCAGATAATATGTAAATAAATAACCTTGACAGCCTTTGGACTATCCGGTTCTGACTTCGAATTTCCTCCAGAAACTCTAGGTCAAACTGACGCCTATTGTTCCCTCATCGGGGAACGCGTCCTCACTTACTCCTACTTGTTTCTAGACCGGTCCTCCAGACTGACTGGACTTTCGCCGCTTAGGGTTACCACCCCTAGAACCTAGGGTTACCTCCCCCTAGGATTTTCCATAACCTAGGATTACCACCCCTATGACCTAAGGTTACTTCCCCCTAGGGTTTTGTTTTGTTGTTGATTTCAGGTGATTTCTATTAATTTATGTGAAACCACATCTTGCTTTGATACGTTCAGTTTGAAGGAAGTTTTAAGGTTGATTTCAGTCTATCTACCTCTCTTCTCTTCTTTCGTTGACTTGATTTCTTTGTTATTTCTATTGTATTGTTGAGCTGAGAAGGATTAGTGATATTTATAAGAAGATATTAGTTAGTAAAATATCTAGGCTACAAAATTTATGGGATGAATCATTATATTTCAACATCTAAAATTGCTTTTCCAGGCGAGTGAAGCTGATAATCAATTGAAGAAAGAGTGGATTTTACTTAAATGTTTATTGGCACAAAAGTTCACTAGCAGCAATACAATAGCAGTTTCTCAAGTGAGCTTCTAAGGCTTTTTCTTATTTTGTGTCTGATTTTTGAAGCAAATATGGTAATCATTGTATGTAGTTCTTATTTATTATTTGATGTTATTTGTAATTTTTAATTATGATATGTGTATGTTGGCACGTACAAGTAAAAAATTTACTGCATGTTTTTTTAGTGCTTATCCTATCTCATCTATATGTAGCACTACTTTCCTGAATGTACCAGTACCTGCACCAACCATATTAAGATGAACACATAAACTATAATACCCCTAGACTCATCATTCTAACTACATAGAAAACCTTGCCTTTCTGGTACATTTTGTTTCTATCTTTTATTCCCATCTGCTTGATTAATAATAAGTATAAAAATATTCGGTACTATCATGAATTTAAAAAATTAAATTTAGCTTGTAGGAAGGGATAATGGACTTTTCTATATTTTCTAGAACTATAAGTAAATGTACATAAGTTGAGATATTGAAATCATGTTATCTTATTGACTTATCATGTTTATCACAATGACTAAATCTATTTAATCACATGTTTGTAGCTTATATATGACATATTTAGTGTTTTTGAGTTGTTCACAGATAGATTTTTTAGTTTCTATGTTGGTTATTGAGTTTTTGACTGAATCTATTTTTTTGTTGAACTAGTTTTAGTACATCTTTTTACTGGAATTGTGATGGATAAAGGTTGGATGTTTTTACCAAGACAAACTGAGGAATATAGAAAAGGACTTCAGAATTTTCTAGATTTTGCATTTTCTAATGCAAACATAAATGGAACGATTGCATGTCCTTGTGCAAGATGTAAAATTGGCATATGTGTTTCAAGAGAGGATGCTTATAATCATTTGACGGTTGATCGATTTATCAAAGGTTATGCTCACTGGGTGGCTCATGGAGAGATATCATGTAGTGCATCTTCAATATCTAGCTCAATTCCGTCTCATGATGATGTAGATGACATAGAGGGACTAGTTCACGAGGCTTTTGGGGTCCAACAACACGATGGTAGTACAATTAATACAGCAGGATTTGAAAAGGATACAGATATTCCAATTGGGGAGGTTGAGACATTCTATAAATTAATTGATGATTCACAAAAACAGTTATATCATGGATGCAAGAAATTCTCAAAACTTGCATTCATCATTCGCTTACTTCACTTAAAATGTCTTGGAAAAATGACCAATAAAATCTTCAATATGCTTTTGGATTTGTTGAGAGAATCATTTCCTAATGCCATGAAAGATTTACCAAAGTCATACTATGAAGCAAAGAAATTGATGAAGAAATTAGGACTTGGTTATGAAAAGATCGATGTTTGCCCTAATGATTGCACTTTGTACTGGAGATTGGATAAAGAAAGTGTCACGCCCCAAGTAGTCCCTGCCAGAATAAATTTCGGCAACATCTCTCCTCTACGGGTGACAATCTGAATCATTACTACATACAAAATATATCTCAGCCACACTCGACTGGAATATATATACAAAATATAAACAACAGAACACGCAGTTTAATATACTCAGCCTACCCGGCTGGACAAAAATGAAATAAACACAACCACGCAGTTTATATTATCAGCTCACTCGGCTGGAACAAAATAAATATAACCACACAGTTTAATAAGCCTACACGGCTGAACATAAACACACAGCAGCAGAAGACATAAAACGATACGAACGTAAAACCAACAATGACACTAATAAAAATACCTGTCATCACAGACTTGACCCAAAATTCACATCGACTTGTTGAAAAACAAAATACACAAAATCAATATACCACCCAAATGATAACAAAACCAAAACGAAAACTATCCTCGAGTGTGACGTGGGACTGGCAGCCGGGACTCTCCAAGTATCCATGACTCATCTACCTGTTACCTGGCGAAAGAAAAATAATTTTGTGGGGTGGTGAGTATTGGAATTCAGCGGGTAAAGAAAGAGATAGTGCATGAACATATGAACCAATAGAGAATGCCAAAAGGAATACAGTCTCATAAGAAGAATAGCAGATACTATAATAGAACCAAAATAAATGCTCATACCTGAAACCATATCCTAGGCTATGTATAGTAGGTCAGAACTGGTACTAATCTGTTACAGTACTACTCATACTACAGAGGTAATAAGAAAGGTATATACAAATTTCCAATGAATAAACCAAAGTCTAAACATCTACAATGAGAGTATATCTCAACATAAGTAAGCATATCAGCATATGTTAACAATGATAAGTAAGCAATAACAACATATATAAACAGTAGGAATATAATAATAATAGCGTATGCACGGATGGTCACTCCGCCCACCTCTGCACCATGACCCTGTATGGTCGAGAGGTCGATGTGTACACCACTCCAGCTACCACTCACACGAGTGGCCGAGGGGACAGTTGCATAGTAGCTAACTAGCTAGATCTGCGACGGGGTCCCTGCTGCTCGTACTCCAGCTACCACTCACACGAGTGGCCGAGTGCGGCACGACAGGACAAGCGACATCAACTCCAGCTACCACTCTCTCGAGTGGCCGAGGATGCGGCATGTATGCAATGACATGATGCGAACAATGTAACAGTCATCATATATATATAAGCAGAAACATGTATGCTACATGAAGCCAGCATGCTCAATATCGTACATAAATAAGCAACAGTCCAAGCATACAAACATGGTATCTAGTATCTACTACTGATCATGGAAAACAACAAGAGACTGTATAGATATAGAACGAATTTCTCAAAGATTGCGTGGAAGTATCAAGCGCAGGAAAGTAAGAGTGGAGTCAAGGTAAACAGTCCTTATCCAAACTAATTCATGCACTAAGGTCAAAGTACTAAAAGAAAACAAAGCAAGAAGTACCCGCCTTAAATGTAGGCCGAGCTAAATAATCTTCACGTCGAAGTGCTCGTCTCGAATTACAGCCCTGTAAATCACATAAGGTAAATTTAACTAATTGCATAAACCACAACTAGCTAATCCCAAACCCAATTTAATAGGTTGCAGTAAAACACGATTTCCCACAGCACCTACACTCAAGTTAAGACCAACCTAACCCGATCTATTCTGTGTTTCAAAAGCAACAGAAAAAAAATTACATTCTATAGTACCACCAATCCAGATCTTAGCATGAGAAACCTGTACAAATCCATTAACACAACAGGAAACAACAACAACACAAATCAAAACTTAAACCTCCAAAGAAAACTCCTAGCCTTCCCATCAATGACTCCACAGGATCGAATCAAACAACGGAAACCAGTCCACATTCAGTTCAATCCCAATCACTTAAAACCAAAGGATTAATCAACCGGAAGCAGACCACAGAATTCTCAACGCCCAAATCATTCCACTAATTTAACCTCCCGGTTAGACATTTAAACAAATAGGTTGCTTACGGAAGAAAACTCACAACATCAACTGCAAGGATGAAGTCAAATTCGATAGAACGATCTAGAATATGAACCCAAAACTCGATTCCTCAAGAACTCGATTAGAAAACAAGACCATCCACCATCTTACAGAAAATCGGAAGGTAGCCTCACAAACTGCAGTCCAAATGTTGCGGAAAACATCATGAAAACCCTAAATCGGACAAACATAATGCAATGAAGCAATCGGAGCTCGTCAAGAGACATTCCAACATCTCCTAGGTTCTATTCTCATACCTCACAGATCTCACAGTTGCATAAGGAAGTGTACTTGCTGGATCAATTAGGGCATCGCGCGAAGAGAGGAGGTTGACGGCTGCTGTGGTGATGCTCGAGCGAGGGAAGGAAGGTCAGCACAGGTGCGGAAACTCGGCGGCTATTGCTCGACGGAGAAAAGGACTGACGACAGCTTGGGGAGAAGAGGCTCAGCGAAGGAGGGGGGAGCGGCGTCGGGCGGCAGTGAGGAGGAAAAGGGGAAGCTCGGCGCCGCGGGGAAGGGGAAGCTAGGGCACGGGCAAGGGGCTTGGCGCCGAGAGATTAGGGGAGAAGATATTTATATTTAAAACTTAGGATTCGATAAATCAAAACCTAAGTTTATTCCTCAATCAACTCTCATATTTGGGTATTTCAAACAGGCTTTTTCTCAAGCCCACAAGTACATCCCCTCTAAATATGTCGTACAGACTCCAATTAAATCCCAGAAAATTCTAAAAAAATTCTGATAAGATTATTTGTCAAATAATCTTATTTTTAATTATTATTTTGTTGTCGTATTTTACATTCTTCCCCACTAATAAAAATTTGGTCCCCAATTTACGACCTAACCACGTTAAACCACAAATGGCATGTTTTATAGCCATCCACTCTAAGCTTAGTATGAGGTCAAACCCCACCTTTTTCCCACACCTGTAGATCCATCATAAGTGTCTGACCATATAAGTCCAAAGAGCATTCTTGACTTCTTGACTAATAATAAATATGCCTTTAGATGGTACAGATACGGTTAACTCATGCGTCCTACGTGTAGGTAACCCCCGATCTTATCCAAAGATACCCGAGAGACGAACGAATAAGAACTACCAATATATATCAATAGATCTACCCTAAATGTATAAAGTGGTTAATACCTCGGAAGTCCAATCCCTCAGCCCGCTGCGCCTCCTCCCGTGTGACGACATAACCACGTCCCACCTCTGCACTCGATGGTAGCATCCCTGAAGTAGACTGACGTGGAATTGGAGGAGCGACACCCTGCTGTTGCTGCTGGTACTGAGGCTGCGGCTGGAATGCCTGATAAGGCTGGGATGGAAGTGCAGGGTTTGCTGTACCGGATATGTCTGATAAGGGGATGCTGCAGTAGAATACTGCGTGGTCGCTGGCATCACTGGATACTCCTGACTCTGGATATGGTATACTTTTCCCTGGGGCCCCGGTAGTTGTAGTTGATACGAGGCGTTCTGAGTCCTCTGAGGTCCTTTCTGCTGTCGTGGCTAGGCGGGTCGCCCTCCCTGAGTGATATCTTGAGTCGTCTCCAACTGAGCCTCAGAGGGCAATTCCGACTCTCGTGCCCTGGAAGCTTACAATATAAGCATATAGTGTGATCCAACGGGCAATCATTTTTGGTATGACTTTTGGAGCCACACTGAAAACACATGATCCCTCCAAAGTTGTTCTTCCGGTCTCGTTGAGAGGAACGAGAACCCCCATCCGGGGTTCGCCTTGTCTTCTAAGGTGGAGAGGACCCTCTTGAAGTAACCTGTGAGCTCTGTCCTCTTTTCTCCTTCTTCTGCGTCACTTGTTTATTATTACTTTTTTCCAGATTCACCTGTTGCTGAGTCATCTCAATGAATAACGCCCGATCTAAAACCTCTCGATATGAACTACCGGGAAATCCGGACATCTTGAGTCGTATGTATGCCGCAAGTCCCTGAGTAAACTGATGCATCCGATCATAATCCTGAGCCACCAGATGAGGACAAAACTCAGCCAATCTACTGAATTCTACATTATACTCCATCACAGAACGGTCGCCTTGCTTGAGGTTCAGAAACTCCTGACGACGGGCTAGACAAAATGTAACCGAAAAATACTGTCTCTCAAATGCCTCCCGGTACATCTGCCACGTGATATGTTGTTCCCCAAGGATCGTCTTCTGCATGTCCCACCAAGTGACGGCTTGATCCCGAAGATGATATGCAGCCAACTCCACCTTCTCTTCATCTGTACACTTCATGTACCAAAATGTGCCCTCCAAGTTCTTCAACCAGCTATGAGCCGCCCAAGGGTCAGCACCCCCATGGAATAGAGTAGTTCGATCCTTCACAGACTTTGCCAACAAGGGTATTCGGGCTCTATCCATCACCCAACCAGTAGTGTCTGGAGCAGGTATAGAAGGTGGTACTCCCGGCGTCCGTAACTCATGCTCCCTAGTAGAGGTTGGAGGATTCCGATCACTGCTACCTGAATCAACCTCATTCGGGTTTCCTGTAAACTCCGTCTCTTGGCCAGTAGGTTCGGGACCCATCGATACCGTGGGTTGTTTTCGTGGTCGACCTTTTCCACGGTGATGCACAGCAGTCGACCCTTTTCGTGCCATTCCTGTTAATAATAAGTATGTAAGGAAAATGATTTAGCAGTAGACCACTTACATCCTATAGCTCGGAGATATCCTGCCGCTGCCTGGTCCCAAAACTCAAGAGTCACATCAAGGGTCGAAGCCAAATCGAAATCTCGAAAAAATAAAACCCAGAACACATAATCAACACGAACAATCATAAAGCGAAACAAGATCAAAACTGCTCTGATACCATAAAATTGGTATCAGATTAACTTGAAAATCCATAATACGAAAAATAAATCGTAAAATTTGAAACATAAAAATAGGCTTCACAACATGGCTCTGATACCATTAAATTGTCACGCCCCAGGTAGTCCCTGCCAGAATAAATTTCGGCAGCATCTCCCTGTTGGATTTTTCGGGCCGCGAAAAATACTTTTTCGCGTCGCGGGAACCCCGAAACTCCCTAGCCAATGGATCCGTGCAAAGAATTTTTTTTTTGAAAAACTATGAGTACGAGTTTACCTAGATCTACACTTAGATCTACAAGGGAAAAAAGTTATACCTTTGAAGCGAAGCCCTTCGCAATCCCGCAAGTCCAAGGTACGCCGGATCTCAAGATTGTCAACGTAGACAATCCTCTAAAAGTATCCACACGAACAAGATGTGTTCTCTAACACACAAGGATGGAGAAGAGAGCACCACAAGTGTGCTAGCACTTTCTAGGGCTCTCGGATGGGAATGAAAAGAAAAAGGATAGAGAAGAGAAATAGAATGGATCTTATGAACACTCTTCTTCTTCTTCTATGTGACAATCACTCTACCTTTTTCTTCATGAAACTCAAACTCATTCACCTTCTTTCTTGCTTGAAAACTTTCGGCCAAGAGAAGAGGAGAGGGAGAGCTTGAGGAAAACTTGAGAAAGAAGAAGATGCAATTAGCCTTGAATGAAAAATAATGAATCCCATTCATTTTGAGTGGCCGGCCACATCAAGAGTAACTCCTCTCATTAATGTGGCCGGCCACATTAAAGCCAAGGAGAAGATGTAACTTCCATTAGGTGGCACAATCATGTATTAACTATGATGATGTAGCACATCATCATTGGCCACTTAATGCCAAGTCACACATATGATGTGGCATAAAGTAAAGTCAAACTTGACTCTTCCTCTTCCTCTCAAGTCAAGTCAAACTTGACTTAATCTCTCTCATGGTTGATCTAATCCAACCATTTAATTCAAGCCAATTTAATATAATGAATCTAATTCATTTAATTAAATTGATTCAATGAGTCATAATCTAAATTAGACTCATTGAACACATGAATCAACTTGAGTCCAACTCAATTAGCCCAATTAGGATTACTCTTAATCCAATTTAATTCATCAAATGAATCTAATCCTCTTGGTTCATCATATGAACCTAATCTCCATCCACTTGTTCTTTGTGTGTGACCCAATAGGTTCTTGTAACGTTGACAATGCCCCTAAACTCATTTAGAAGCATAAGCAATGAGCGGTATCTAGCAATACATCATTACTACCCAAGTTACAAGAATATTGTAAATACAGCAATGAGCGGTATCCAACATCACCTTGTGACTACTAATTGTGACTCCTCACAATATATGACAAGTGTCCTTCTATCCTACACATCTAGATTGATCAATGTGAGGCATAGACCGTGTCATCCTCTAATCAATCTAAATCTTGAACTCCAAGTAGACTCACTAAATCAAATGAGCTCAATATCTCATATTGACTCATTTGGACATGGTCATGCACTTCGTGATCTCACTCTATCAAGAATATCGATATCACTCCCGTCATATAGGAGGGATAGATCCCATCTACATCACTCACATCCCTCTGCATAATTTGTTACATACCCAGTAATCGCCTTTATAGTCCACCCAATTACGGGTGACGTTTGACGAAACTAAAGTACATAACTCCTTATGTAGGGATCCATGTTGACTTCAGGTCTAAGGACTAGTAGTCATACTAATAGCCACATGAGAAAGTATATGACACTCATATAACGATCCATGATACTTTCTCATAGTGGGTCATTCAGTATACATTCTCCAATGCATACTCATGTGTCAACTTGATATCTCTATATCCATAACTTGTGAGATCAAGTCATCGAGTTGACCTACATGCTAGTCTTATTACATTAGCATTGTCCCTGAATGTTAATACTCGACTAAGAATGATTAAGAGTAGTGTTCCCTATATCATCTCACTATCGGTTCAACTAACCGATTGATATAGGTGAGAACCTTCTACTCAAGGACGCTATTATACTTAGTTTATTTGGCACCAATACAAGTAAGTATAATAACCAAAACACATGCCTTTATTTATATAAGAATATGATACAATAAGTCCATAATACAATCATCAAATGATTGACTCTAGGGCTCTAACTAACAATCTCCCACTAGCACTAGTGCAAATCAGTGTAGGCTCTAAGCCCCAATGACCTAGTGTGACCATCATGCTTCCTCTGTGCCAAAGCCTTGGTCAAGGGATCTGCGATGTTAGCCTCTGTAGGTACTCTGCATATCTTCACATCTCCTCTCTCGATAATCTCTCGAATGAGATGGAAACGCCGTAGTATGTGTTTGGTCCGCTGTTGTGAGCGAGATTCCTTCGCCTGTGCTATAGCTCAATTATTGTCACAATAGAGCTCAATATGGTCAGCGATACTGGGAACCACCCCAAGTTCAGTGATGAACTTGCGGATCTAAACTTCCTCCTTTGCTGCCTCTGATGCAGTAATGTACTCGGCCTCTGTCGTAGAATCAGCTATTGTGTCCTGCTTCGAACTCTTCCAGCTCACAGCACCACCATTAATGCAATATACGAACCTTGACTGCGATCGATAATCATCATGATCTGTCTGGAAGCTGGAATCACTATAACCCTTTACAGCTAGCTCATCATTGCCTCCATACATCAAGAAATATTCTTTAGTCCTTCTTAAGTACTTAAGAATATTCTTGACCGCTATCCAGTGACTTTCACCTAGATCTGACTGGTATCTGCTCGTCATACTCAAAGCATACGAGACATCAGGTCGAGTACATAGCATGGCGTACATGATAGAACATATGGCTGAGGCATAAGGGATCTGATCCATGCGGTCTCTCTCCTCTCTAGAAGAGGGGCCCTGAGTCTTCGAAAGAGTCACGCCATGTGACATCGACAGAAATCCCTTCTTGGAGTTCTGCATGGCAAACCGAAGGAGTACCTTGTCAATATATGTACTCTGACTTAGGCAAGCAATCTCTTAGATCTATCTCTATAGATCTGTATCCCTAGAATGCGGGATGCTTCACCTAAGTCCTTCATTGAGAAACATGTCCCTAGCCAAGTCTTGACAGACTGTAGCAAAGGGATGTATTTCCCAATAAGCAGTATGTTATCCACATATAATATGAGGAAGACAACTATGTCCCCTACAACCTTCTTGTAGACACAAGTTTCATCTTCATTCTTGATGAAACCAAACTGTTTGATTGCATCATCGAATCAAAGATTCCAGCTCCGAGAAGCTTGCTTTGGACCTATGCAGCTTGCATACTCTGCTAGTATGCTTTGGATCTACAAAACCCTCAGGTTGTGTCATGTACACATCCTCGAGTAGGTTTCCATTCAGAAATGCGGTTTTGACATCCATCTGCCAGATCTCGTAATCGTGGTAAGCTGCAATAGCAAGCATGATCCGAATGGACTTAAACATCGCTACTGGTGAAAAGGTTTCATCATAGTTAATACCATGAATCTGCTTGAAACCTTTAGCTACCAAGCGACCCTTATAGATAAGTCCATCCATGTCAGTCTTTCTCTTAAAGACCCACTTACACCCTATGGGTTTTACCCCTTCACGTGGATCAACCAAAGTCCATACTTGGTTGGTGTACATGGATTCCATTTCGGATCTCATGGCTTCTAGCCATTTCTCAGAATCTGGTCTCATCACAGCTTCCTGATAGGTGGTAGGCTCATCCTCTATGAGCACAACATCATCATGGTCAGACAAGAGAAATGAGTATCTCTCAGGCTTACGACGTACCCTATCAGACCTGCGAAGAGGTATGTCTACTTGAACTGGTTGTTGTTCCTCAACTCTTTGTGGAATAACATCATCCACAACACTTTGTGGTTCCAGTTCAACTTCCATCGAGGCTTCAGTGCTAGGATCAGCATCTTGAACTTCTTCAAGATCGAATGTACTCCCACTAGTCTTTCTAGAAACAAAGTCCCTTTCTAGAAAGACTCCAGTCTTTGCCACAACTATCTTGTGCTGACTGGGAATGTAGAAGTAATATCCCTTAGTTTCCTTGGGATATCCTATAAAGTAGCACTTGTCAGATTTGGGTCCTAATTTATCTGAGACTTGACGTCTAACGTAGGCCTCACATCTCCAAATCCTCATGAAAGACACTTGGGCATCTCTCCCAGTCCATATCCTATATGGTGTCTTTATCACGGCCTTGGATGGAACTCGGTTGAGTATAAAAGCTGTCGTGTCTAGAGCATAGCCCCAAAGGAATGTCGGAAGATCTGTGTGACTCATCATAGACCGTACCATATCTAATAAGGTATGATTCCTCCTTTCGGATACACCATTCCACTGTGGTGTTCCAGGAGGAGTGAGTTGCGATAGGATCCCACACTCAGCTAGATAGTCACAAAACTCATGGCTAAGGTATTCTCCACCTCGATCTGATCGAAGTATCTTAATACTCTTGCCAAGCTGGTTCTGTACTTCATTCTTGAATTCTTTGAACTTTTCAAAGGATTCAGACTTATGTGTCATCAAGTACACATAACCATATCTACTGAAGTCATCAGTAAATGTGATGAAGTGCCTATAACCGCCTCTAGCTGCGACATTGAAAGAGCCACATACATCACTATGTATAGGTCCTAAGAAATCGGTCGCTCTCTCGCTGTGCCCACTAAAGGGAATCTTGGTCATCTTGCCTAGTAGGCATGACTCACACGTCTCATAAGATTCAAAATCAAATGAGTCTAGCAAACCATCCTTATGGAGCTGGGATAAGCGCTTGTCATTTATATGACCTAAGCGACAGTGCCAGAGATAGGTTTGGTTCATGTCATTTGACTTGAACCTCTTGGTACTAATGTTATAGATAGGGCTCTCAAGGTCTAGAATATAGAGTCTGTATATCAGAGGTGTACTACAATAGAACATTTCGTTTAAATAGACGGAACAATATTTGTTCTTTATTATAAACGAAAAACCTTTCTTGTCCAAAGATGAAACAGATATAATGTTCTTAGTTAAGGCAGACACATAACAACAATCATCTAATTCTAGTACAAGCCCAGAGGGCAGAGATAGATGGTAAGTTCCTACAACAATAGTAGCAACCCGTGCTCCATTGCCTACTCGTAGGTCTATCTCACCCTTCGTCAATGCCCTGCTAATTCTCAGCGCTTGTACATTAGTACAAATGTGAGAAGCACATCCGGTATCTAATACCCACGATGAAGAAATAAAGAGATTGACTTATATAAAATGTATACCTGAAGTAGAAATCTTATTTCTCTTCTTCTTAAGATCTTCTAGGTATTCTTTGGAGTTCCTCTTCCAGTGCCTTGCTTGTCCTTGATATAGGTGACAAAGATGTTCAACCATATCATAAGCACTCATCAACTCATGTTGCTTCTGAAGCTCAGAGTTCATGGTCGCGAGTATAAGACAGGACACATCTAATGCATCATCTTAATGCTTCTTGTAAGCATCTCGGTCTACTCGCGTGGCAATGGCAGGAGGAGCCTCCGGAATGGGCTGCTCCAGAACGTACAGTTTATGTTCTTGAGTGAGAACTATTCTCAAGTTCCTATACCAGTCCAGGAAATTTGCTCCGTTGAGCTTGTCCTTCTTAAGGACAGAACGCAGGGAGAAATTGTTCGTGTTTGACATCATGGTAATCTACAACAGAAATAAATATCATATTCTTAATCATTTAATTAGACCTTTAACTAAATGATGCTCCCACTGAATTCTATAATTCATGTGGTACAAGATCCACATCATACTAACGCTTGAGTTAGCTTTGGCTAATACGCCTAAGATTTAGTATGATCGGTAGGTAACGATTACCAATTACATCTCTATGCAACTCTTGTTTATAGGATCATTATCGGCAGTTATATTAAAACTTGAGTTAGATTTGGCTAATACGTCCAAGAATTAATATAAATGGGATCTATGTCCTATCTTTCCAACCGTTGGAAGAATGCCTATAGTTGTACTCGATCCAATTGAGTTAACTAGTTACTCAATCTAATTGAGTTGTACTCACCCATGCGTTGATAGGCGGGACCAAGATTGTCCCTCCGTACCCTACCAAGATAGTATGTGTTGCTCTGCTTTGGCAGATTCAACAACAACATGCGATCGACGTAGTGGTAGGTATCACGGCATGGTAGGCATTACGAGTTGTCGCGATTTAGATCTAATCTAAACGATGATGCTTATCATATACTCGATAGATCTAATCTAATCGAAGGGTGCATCATGTGCACGATTTAGATCTAATCTAATCGTTAGGCACTAATTAATTACTTAATTAACTAGCATGCATCACATACACACAAAAGCAATTAATTAAATAATTTTGTGATTATGTCATGGACCTACTACGATCTTCTCAAGCCAATGAGAAGATCGGATGGTCAACCTAAGGTCAACAGCTTCTCAAGCGCCTTCCTTTTGACCACCTTGTGTTGCTCGCGCCTTCCTCGTAACTCCGTCTTGAGTGAACCTTCCACCGCTTCAAAATTTACATTACATTTTGAAACTCGAGTTACATTCGAGTCTAAATCTAATTTACAATCAGAATATAAATAGGGAGGCACAACGCGCAGGTCGCGTATCAAATACAGCACACACAAACACATGACGGCACGCAGGCCGTATTATAAATTACAACACAAATCCAATCATATTGGGTCTTTTAGGGCCATAACTATCACAAAAATAATATATAATTCTAAATTATATATTTTTCATAATTTTCTGAAATTTTTCATAATTTTTACAATTTTTATGAGTAAATTTTTCCCGGCGGTCCCGATTAGCGATTTCGGGCGCAATCGCGGAGCAAATCCCCTTGCGGGATTAGGGGCAGTACCCCTACCCGCGATCTAACCATCGCAAGTTGCTCCTAAGCGATCCTACAGCGCCTAAGCCCGCTGTCCCAAAAAGTTTTGGGTCGAAACATTGCCGTAACGGAAAAATCTTCTCGGTAGTCGAAGCCAACAAGTGTCTAAACACTTGTGCTTCGCTTCTACGAGAAAAATACCCTTTAAAACTATAAAAATCATGAAATTATAGAAATTCACAGAATGTTTATTTTTCATAAAAACTAAAATAAACTCGTATTCGTCTTCGCACGTGGCTCTGATACCACTGTTGGGTTTTTCGGGCCGCGAAAATCACTTTTTCGCGTCGCGGAAACCCCGAAACTCCCTAGCCAACGGATCCGTGCAAAGAAAAATTTTTTTCGAAAAACTATGAGTACGAGTTTACCTAGATCTACACTTAGATCTACAAGGGAAAAAGGTTATACCTTTGAAGCGAAGCCCTTCGCAATCCCGCAAGTCCAAGGTACGCCGGATCTCAAGATTGTCAACGTAGACAATCCTCTAGAAGTATCCACACGAACAAGATGTATTCTCTAATACACAAGGATGGAGAAGAGAGCACCACAAGTGTGCTAGCACTTTCTAGGGCTCTCGGATGGGAATGAAAAGAAAAAGGATAGAGAAGAGAAATAGAATCTTATGAACACTCTTCTTCTTCTTCTATGTGATAATCACTCTACCTTTTTCTTCATGAAACTCAAACTCATTCACCTTCTTTCTTGCTTGAAAACTTTCGGCCAAGAGAAGAGGAGAGGGAGAGCTTGAGGAAAACTTGAGGAAGAAGAAGATGCAATTAGCCTTGAATGAAAAATAATGAATCCCATTCATTTTGAGTGGTCGGCCACATCAAGAGTAACTCCTCTCATTAATGTGGCCGGCCACATTAAAGCTAAGGAGAAGATGTAACTTCCATTAGGTGGCACAATCATGTATTAACTATGATGATGTGACACATCATCATTGGCCACTTAATGCCAAGTCACACATATGATGTGGCATAAAGTAAAGTCAAACTTGACTCTTCCTCTTCCTCTCAAGTCAAGTCAAACTTGACTTAATCTCTCTCATGGTTGATCTAATCCAACCATTTAATTCAAGCCAATTTAATATAATGAATCTAATTCATTTAATTAAATTGATTCAATGAGTCATAATCTAAATTAGACTCATTGAACACATGAATCAACTTAAGTTCAACTCAATTAGCCCAATTAGGATTACTCTTAATCCAATTTGATTTATCAAATGAATCTAATCCTCTTGGTTCATCATATGAACCTAATCTCCATCCACTTGTTCTTTGTGTGTGACCCAATAGGTTCTTGTAACGTTGGCAATGCCCCTAAACTCATTTAGAAGCATAAGCAATGAGCGGTATCTAGCAATACATCATTACTACCCAAGTTACAAGAATGTTGAGATCCAACATCACCTTGTGACTACTAATTGTGACTCCTCACAATATATGACAAGTGTCCTTCTATCCTAGACATCTAGATTGATCAATGTGAGGCATAGACCGTGTCATCCTCTAATCAATCTAAATCTTGAACTCCAAGTAGACTCACTAAATCAAATGAGCTCAATATCTCATAATGACTCATTTGGGCATGGTCATGCACTTCGTGGTCTCACTCTATCAAGAATATCGATGTCGCTCCCGTCATATAGGAGGGATAGATCCCATCTACATCACTCACATCCCTCTGCATAATTCGTTGCATACCCAGTAATCGCCTTTATAGTCCACCCAGTT
Organism: Zingiber officinale; assembly: GCF_018446385.1. Taxonomy (NCBI): domain Eukaryota; kingdom Viridiplantae; phylum Streptophyta; class Magnoliopsida; order Zingiberales; family Zingiberaceae; genus Zingiber; species Zingiber officinale. Next base: position 15,939,012 of record NC_056007.1, on the reverse strand, counting down.
ACGGGTGACGTTTGACGAAACTAAAGTACATAACTCCTTATGTAGGGATCCATGGTGACTTCAGGTCTAAGGACTAGTAGTCATACTAATAGCCACATGAGAAAGTATATGACACTCATACAATGATCCATGATACTTTCTCATGGCGGGTTATTCAGTATACATTCTCCAATGCATACCCATGTGTCAACTTGATATCTCTATATCCATAACTTGTGAGATCAAGACATCGAGTTGACCTACATGCTAGTCTTATTGCACTAACATTGTCCCTGAATGTTAATACTCGACTAGGAATGATTAATAGTAGTGTTCCCTATATCATCTCACTATCGGTTCAACTAACCGATTGATATAGGTGAGAACCTTCTACTCAAGGACGCTATTATACTTAGTTTATTTGGCACCAATACAAGTAAGTATAATAACCAAAATACATGCCTTTATTTATATAAGAATATGATACAATAAGTTTATAATAAAATTATCAAATGATTGGCTTTAGGGCTCTAAGTAACAATCTCCCACTAGCACTAGTGCCAATCAGTGTAGGATCTAAGCCCAATGACCTAGTGTGACCATCATGCTTCCTCTATGCCAAAGCCTTGGTCAAGGGATCTGCGATGTTAGCCTCTGTAGGTACTCTGCATATCTTCACATCTCCTCTCTCGATAATCTCTCGAATGAGGTGGAAGCGTCGTAGTATGTATTTGGTCCGCTGGTGTGAGCGAGGTTCCTTCGCCTGTGCTATAGCTCCATTGTTGTCACAATAGAGCTCAATAGGGTCAGCGATACTGGGAACCACCCCAAGTTCAGTGATGAACTTGCGGATCCAAACTGCCTCCTTTGCTGCCTCTGATGCAGCAATGTACTCGGCCTCTGTCGTAGAATTAGCTACTGTGTCCTACTTCGAACTCTTCCAGCTCACAGCACCACCATTAATGCAAAATACGAACCCTGACTGCGATCGATAATCATCCTGATCGGTCTGGAAGCTGGCATCACTATAACCCTTTACAGCTAGCTCATCATTGCCTCCATATATCAAGAAATATTCTTTAGTCCTTCTCAAGTACTTAAGAATATTCTTGACCGTTATCCAGTGACTTTCACCTGGATCTGACTGGTATCTGCTCGTCATGCTCAAAGCATACGAGACATCAGGTCGAGTATATAGCATGACGTACATGATAGATCCTATGGCTGAGGCATAAGAGATCTGATCCATGCGGTCTCTCTCCTCTCTAGAAAAGGGGCCCTGAGTCTTCGAAAGACTCACGCCATGTGACATCGGCAGAAATCCCTTCTTGGAGTTCTGCATGGCAAACCGAAGGAGTACCTTGTCAATATATGTACTCTAACTTAGGCCAAGCAATCTCTTAGATTTATCTCTATAGATCTGTATCCCTAGAATGCGGGATGCTTCACCTAAGTCCTTCATTGAGAAACATGTCCCTAGCCAAGTCTTGACAGACTGTAGCAAAGGGATGTCTTTCCCAATGAGCAGTATGTCATCCACATACAATATGAGGAAGACAACTATGTCCCCTACAACCTTCTTGTAGACACAAGATTCATCTTCATTCTTGATGAAATCAAACTATTTGATTGCATCATCGAATCGAAGATTCCAACTCCGAGAAGCTTGTTTTAGTCCATAAATGGACCTATGCAGCTTGCATACTCTGCTAGTATGCTTTGGATCTACAAAACCCTCAGGTTGTGTCATGTACACATCCTCGAGTAGGTTTCCATTCAGAAACGCGGTTTTGACATCCATCTGCCAGATCTCGTAATTGTGGTAAGCTGCATTAGCAAGCATGAATAAAATGGACTTAAACATCGCTACTGGTGAAAAGGTTTCATCATAGTCAATACCATGAATCTGCTTGAAACCTTTAGCTACCAAGCGACCCTTATAGATAAGTCCATCCATGTCAGTCTTTCTCTTAAAGACCCACTTACACCCTATGGGTTTTACCCCTTCAGGTGGATCAACCAAAGTCCATACTTGGTTGGTGTACATGGATTCCATTTCGGATCTCATGGCTTCTAGCCATTTCTCAGAATCTGGTCTCATCACAGCTTCCTGGTAGGCTCATCCTCTATGAGCACAACGCCATCATGGTCAGACAAGAGAAATAAGTATCTCTCAGGCTTACGGCGTACCCTATCAGACATGCGAAGAGGTATGTCTACTTGAACTGGTTGTTGTTCCTCAACTCTTTGTGGAACAACATCATCCATAACACTTTGTGGTTCCAGTTCAACTTCCATCGAGGCTTCAGTGCTAGTATCCGCATCTTGAACTTCTTCAAGATCGAATGTACTCCCACTAGTCTTTCTAGAAACAAAGTCCCTTTCTAGAAAGACTTCAGTCTTTGCCACAACTATCTTGTGCTGACTGGGAATGTAGAAGTAATATCCCTTAGTTTCCTTGGGATATCCTATAAAGTAGCACTTGTTGGATTTGGGTCCTAATTTATCTGAGACTTGATGTCTAACGTAGGTCTCACATCCCCAAATCCTCATGAAAGACACTTGGACATCTCTCCTAGTCCATATCCTATATGGTGTCTTTATCACGGCCTTGGATGGAACTCGGTTGAGTATAAAAGCTGCCGTGTCTAGAGCATAGCCCCAAAGGAATGTCGAAAGATCTGTGTGACTCATCATAGACCGTACCATATCTAATAAGGTACGATTCCTCCTTTCGGATACACCATTCCACTGTGGTGTTCCAGGAGGAGTGAGCTGGGATAGGATCCCACACTCAGCTAGATAGTCACGAAACTCATAGCTAAGGTATTCTCCACCTCGATCTGATCGAAGTATCTTAATACTCTTGCCAAGCTGGTTTTGTACTTCATTCTTGAATTCTTTGAACTTTTCAAAGGATTCAGACTTATGTGTCATCAAGTACACATAACCATATCTACTGAAGTCATCAGTAAATGTGATGAAGTACCTATAGCCGCCTCTAGCTGCGACATTGAAAGAGCCACATACATCACTATGTATAAGTCCTAGCAAATCAGTCGCTCTCTCGCTGTGCCCACTAAAGGGAGTCTTGGTCATCTTGCCTAGTAGGCATGACTCGCACGTCTCATAAGATTCAAAATCAAATGAGTCCAGCAAACCATCCTTATGGAGCTGGGATAAGCGCTTGTCATTTATATGACCTAAGCGACAGTGCTAGAGATAGGTTTGGTTCATGTCATTTGACTTGAACCTCTTGGTACTAATGTTATAGATAGGGCTCTCAAGGTCTAGAATATAGAGTCCGTTTATCAGAGGTGCACTACAATAGAACATTTCGTTTAAATAGACGGAACAACATTTGTTCTTTATTATAAACGAAAAACCTTTCTTGTCCAAAGAAGAAACAGATATAATGTTCTTAGTTAAGGCAGGCACATAACAACAATCATCTAATTCTAGTACAAGCCCAGAGGGCAGAAATAGATGGTAAGTTCCTACAGCAATAGCAGCAACCCGTGCTCCATTGCCTACTCATAGGTCTATCTCACCCTTCGTCAATGCCCTGCTATTTCTCAGCGCTTGTACATTAGTACAAATGTGCGAAGCACATCCGGTATCTAATACCCACGATGAATAAATAGAGAGATTGACTTCTATAACATGTATACCTGAAGTAGAAATCTTATTTCTCTTCTTCTTAAGATCTTCCAGGTATTATTTGGAGTTTCTCTTCTAGTGCCTTGCTTGTCCTTGATATAGGTGACAAAGATGTTCAACCATATCATAAGCACCCATCAACTCATGTTACCTCTGAAGCTCAGAGTTCATGGTCGCGAGCATAAGACAGGACACATCTAATGCATCATCTTGATGCTTCTTGTAAGCATCTCGGTCTGCTTGCGTGGCAGTGGCAGGAGGAGCCTCCGGAATGGGCTGCTCCATAATGTACAGTTTACATTCTTGAGTGAGAACTATTCTCAAGTTCCTATACCAGTACAGGAAATTTGCTCCATTGAGCTTGTCCTTCTTAAGGACAGAACGCAGGGAGAAACACACAGTTTAATAAGCCTACACGGCTGAACGTAAACACACAGCAGCGGAAGACATAAAATGATACGAACGTAAAACCAACAATGACACTAATAAAAATACCTGTCATCATAGACTTGACCCAAAATTCTCATCGACTTGTTGAAAAACAAAATACACAAAATCAATATACCACCCAAACGATAACAAAACCAAAACGAAAACTATCCTCGAGTGTGACGTGGGACTGGCAGCCAGGACTCTCCAAGTATCCATGACTCATCTACCTGTTACCTGGCGAAAGAAAAATAATTTTGTGGGGTGGTGAGTATTGGAATTCAGCGGGTAAAGAAAGAGATAGTGCATGAACATATGAACCAATAGAGAATGTCAAAAGGAATACAGTCTCATAAGAAGAATAGCAGATACTATAATAGAACCAAAATAAATGCTCATACCTGAAACCATATCCTAGGCTAGGTATAGTAGGTCAGAACCGGTACTAATCTGTTACAGTATTGCTCATACTACAGAGGTAATAAGAAAGGTATATACAAATTTCCAATGAATAAACCAAAGTCTAAACATCTACAATGAGAGTATATCTCAACATAAGTAAGCATATCAGCATATGTGAACAACAGCAGTAAGTAAGCAATAACAACATATATAAACAACAGCCAAATTAAATATAATAATAATCAGCGTATGCACGGATGGTCACTCCAGCTCACCTCTCTGCACCATGACCCCTGTATGGTCGAGAGGTCAGGTCAGTGACAGACTGTACACCACTCCAGCTACCACTCACACGAGTGGCCGAGGGGACAGTTGCATAGTAGCTAACTAGCTACATCTGCGACGGGATCCCTGCTGCTCGTACTCCAGCTACCACAAACACGAGTGGCCGAGTGCGGCACGACAAGACAAGCGACATCAACTCCAGCTACCACTCTCTCGAGTGGCCGAGGATGCGGCATGTATGCAATGACATGATGCGAACAATGCAACAGTCATCATATATATATAAGCAGAAACATGTATGCTACATGAAGCCATCATGCTCAATATCGTACATAAATAAGCAATAGTCCAAGCATACAAATATGGTATCTAGTATCTACTACTGATCATGGACAACAACAAGAGACTGTATAGATATGGAACGAATTTCTCAAAGATTGCGTGGAAGTATCAAGCGCAGGAAAATAAGAGTGGAGTCAAGGTAAACAATCATTATCCAAAATAATTCATGCACTAAGGTCAAAGTACTAAAAGAAAACAAAGCAAGAAGTACTCGCCTTAAATGTAGGCCGAGCTAAATAATCTTCACGTCGAAGTGCTCGTCTCGAATTACAGCCCTGTAAATCACATAAGGTACAGTTTAACTAATTGCATAAACCACAACTAGCTAAACCAAACCCAATTTAATAGGCTGCAGTAAAACACGATTTCCCACAGCACCTACACTCAAGTTAAGACCAACCTAACCCGATCTATTCTGCGTTTCAAAAGCAATAGAAAATAATTACATTCTATAGTACCACCAATCCAGATCTTAGCATGAGAAACCTGTACAAATCCATTAACACAACAGGAAATAACAACAACACATATCAAAACTTAAACCTCCAAAGAAAACTCCTAGCCTTCCCATCAATGACTCCACAGGATCGAATCAAACAACGGAAACCAGTCCACATTCAGTTCAATCCCAATCACTCAAAACGAGAGGATTAATCAACCGGAAGCAGACCACAGAATTCTCAACGCCCAAATCATTCCACTAATTTAACCTCCCGGTTAGACTTTTAAACAAATAGGTTGCTTACGGAAGAAAACTCACAACATCAACTGCAAGGATGAAGTCAAATCGATAGAACGATCTAGAATATGAACCCAAAACTCGATTCCTCAAGAACTCGATTAGAAAACAAGACCATCCACCATCTTACAGAAAATCGGAAGGTAGCCTCACAAACTGCAGTCCAAATGTTGCAGAAAACATCATGAAAACCCTAAATCGGACAAACATAATGCAATGAAGCAATCGGAGCTCGTCAAGAGACATTCCAACATCTCCTAGGTTCTATTCTCATACCTCACAGATCTCACAGTTGCATAAGGAAGTGTACTTGCTGGATCAATTAGGGCATCGCGCGAAGAGAGGAGGTTGACGGCTGCTGTGGTGATGCTCGAGCGAGGGAAGGAAGGTCAGCACAGGTGCGGAAACTCGGCGGCTATTGCTCGACGGAGAAAAGGACTGACGACGGCTTGGGGAGAAGAGGCTCAGCGAAGGAGGGGGGAGCGGCGTCGGGCGGCAGTGAGGAGGAAAAGGGGAAGCTCGGCGCCGCGGGGAAGGGGAAGCTAGGGCACGGGCAAGGGGCTTGGCGCCGAGAGATTAGGGGAGAAGATATTTATATTTAAAACTTAGGATTCGATAAATCAAAACCTAAGTTTATTCCTCAATCAACTCTCATATTTGGGTATTTCAAACAGGCTTTTTCTCAAGCCCACAAGTACATCCCCTCTAAATATGTCGTACAGACTCCAATTAAATCCCAGAAAATTCCAAAAAAATTCTGATAAGATTATTTGTCAAATAATCTTATTTTTAATTATTATTTTGTTGTCATATTTTACAGAAAGAGTTCGATGCAAAACATGCAATGAGCCCAGATGGGAAACATCCGAAGATGATCCTATTGGTGACAAGAGGAAAGTTGCATGTAAGGTTTTATGGTATTTTCCAATAAAGCCTAGGTTACAACGTTTGTTCATGTCCTGCAAAACGGCAGTCCATATGAGATGGCATTCTGAATCTAGCACAAAAGATAGTTACATGCGACACCCAGCTGATTCCCCAGCTTAGCAAACATTTGACCATAACCACCCAGAATTTGCGAAGGATCCCCGAAACATAAGGCTAGGATTAGCTTCAGATGGATTTAATCCATTTAAAAATATAACTACGGTGCATAGTACTTGGCCAGTCATTTTAGTGCCTTATAATCTTCCACCATGGATGTGTATGAAACAACCATACTTTATGTTATCATTGCTAATACCTGGTCCATCTGCTCCTAGAAATAACATCGACATTTACTTGCAGCCTCTTGTTGCAGATTTGAAGGATTTGTGAGAAGTAGGAGTGCAGACATATGATGCATCAACCAAGCAGAATTTTCAATTGCATGTCACATTACTATGAGCGATAAGTGATTTTCATGGATATGCAAACCTATTTGGATAGAGCACCAAAGGTAAATTTGCATGCCCAGTGTGCCACAAATTTACACATTCACGGTGGTTAAAATATGGCAAAAAATATTGTTATATGGGTCATCGTAAATTTTTGAACAGTGATCATGAGTTTCGCAAAGATGCTCAACATTTCGATGGAACAGAAGAGTATGGAAGACCACCACCAATACTTTCGGGAGACATAGTAATCAATGAGTTGAAAATTTTTAAATTGAAATTTGAAAAAGCAGTTGATGATAATCCAGAACTACCATTCAATTGGAAAAAGATGAGTATTTTCTTCAATTTACCATATTGGAAAAATAATGTGATACGTCACAATTTTGATCTTATGCATATTGAAAAGAATGTGTGTGAATCAATTTGTGGGGCATTGCTAAATATGGAAGGGAAAACGAAAGATAATATTAAATCACGTCTTGATTTGCAAGAAATTGGGATAAGATCAGCGCTTCATCCTATTGAGAAGGGACCGGGTAGAGTTTACTTGCCTCCAGCATGTTATTCAATGGGGAAAAAAGAGAAGAGTACATTTTGCAAGGTTTTGAAAAAAGTTAAAGTTCCAGATGGCTATGCATCTAACATTTCACGATGTGTTCAAATGAAACGAGCAAAATTAATTGGTCTAAAAAGTCATGATAATCATATTTTGATGCAACAGTTGTTGCTAGTAGCACTACATAAAACTTTGTCTAAATCAGTTCGGAATCCTTTGATTAGATTGTGTAGGTATTTCAGAGAGTTATGTTCTAAAGTAATTTCTCCTACTGATGTGGTTCGTCTGAGGAGAGATATTGTGGTGATTCTCTATCAACTGGAGAAAATTTTTCCTCCCTCGTTTTTTGACATAATGATTCATTTGACTATACATTTGGCTATTGAAGTACAACTTGCTAGACCAATTTACTATCATTGGATGTATCCAATTGAAAGGTAATAGAAAATTGTCTTAATGATATTATTTTATTTAAATTATTATTTCCACTAAATAATAAAAAAAAATATATTTTTGATATAAGCTACTTGGGAACATTGAAGTCATATGTCCAAAATAGAAGTCGGCCGGAAGGATCCATTGCTGAGGGGTATTTGGCTGAGGAATGTTTGACATTATGTTCCTTATATTTAGCTGATTATATAGAGACAAGATTCAATCAATCAACGAGAAATGATGATACAGCTATCAGCTCAACATTTGCATTGGACGTGTTTACAACCTCTGGTTATGCACTTGGAAAGGTCATTGCAACTAAGTTTGATGATGAGACATTAAAGAAGGCACATCAATATGTGTTATTCAACTGTCATCACGTACAATCTTATATAGAGTATGTTATTATATATTTCATCGTGTTAAATATATAATCATTGATGTTTATCAAATCATCATTCTTAATTTGTAATGAACATCGTTGAATTTTGAATCTTAGTCATTCTGGTCTTCCACCTCACCAAATTGAACATATACATAGTGAGTCTTTTGCATCTTGGTTTGCCAAACATGTAAGTTTGTGTTGTAATTGTCAATAAAGTTATATATTATGATTTTTATACATATTTTATCAACTTTTTCTTGTGTACTAGATCGAAAATACAAATCCTTCACAAGATGATCCAATATCAAATGATCTGAAATCACTTGCCAGAGGCCTGAATTTCATAGGGATACGATATGAAAAATTCATTTCCAACGGATTTAGGTTTCATACAAAAAAAGTGGAATGCAAGAGAAAAACTCAGAATTGTGGTGTAATTGTTCGGGCTACTACTTCAAGTTTTTCAAGTATATTAGAGATCAGAATCTAATATCAAGTGAACTTGATTATTATGGAATTTTGCAAAATGTGATTAAGTTAGATTATGAGGGAGGTCGAAAAGTTATTTTATTTGAATGTGATTGGGTCTCCAAAGGCAAACGACTAAAACTAGACGAGGATGGTTTTATGTTGGCCAAATTTACAAATGTGAAGCGCCATAATGATCCTTATATTTTAGCATCCCAGGCCGTGTAAGTTTTTTATCTGGAAGATCCAGTTGATTGTAATTGGCATGTAATTATCACCACCGATGCACGAGGACATTATAAAATGTAACCTATGACAGATCTTGATACATATCTTCAAAGTTGTATTGGTAATCCTGAAGACGACAATGATCATGAAGTAATCCTTTGGGTTCGGGATGATGCTATAGGAGTTGAAATTGATATTGATACATGATGAGATTTTGTCTAGCATATGTAATTTTTATGTTTAATTAATATGATATAAAGTGATAGTAGGAGAGTAGATTTGCCATATATATGTTATTTTCAGTGTTCACTATGGACCTTTTATTTATCATATCAAAGGATATATAATTAACTTTCTTTTTATCTATAAATTGTAACTTTTGCTCTTGATAGGAATGGCTTGTGACGGTAAAATTGTTGGAAAATCTCATTTTTCAACATCAAGACAAGGCAAATACACAATCTCGAATTATGATTGCCAATCACGCAGCTCGAAATTCAAAAATAGGTTAGAACTTTCTTACTTATAATTATGGTTATTTCATGTTTTATTTATCCTATATAACTTACCTTTGATAGGATTGACTCTTAAAAGTAAAAATGTCAGAAAACCTCATTTCCAACTTCAAGATAGGGCAAATACTCAACCACATATTTTGATTGGCAATCACGCAACTCAAAACTCAAAAGAAAGAGGTAGCATCTTATTTTATACATCAACAATCTATTGTTTTCTTTTGTATGGTTGGATTTGATGCTATCTCTTTCTATTGATTCGAAAATCAAAAGCTAACTATTGATTTGTATTTGTATGATTGTATTTGTATGATTGGATTTGCATGAACTATTAGTTACCATAGTGCTGCTTTCCATCAGCATGGAGTATTAGTTACCATAGTGCTACTTTCCAAGCTTTTTCTTTTGCCCTGTGCTGCTTTCCATCAGCATGGAGTAGTGATAATATTGGAGCAACTTATCTTGCAGCAAATCTTGTTTTTCATGCTCATACCAAGTAGGTAGAGATTGATTTTCATTTTATTCACGAGCATGTGGCGACTCGACAACTTTTGATTTCTTACATTTCTACGGAAGATCAAATTGCTGATATATTTACCAAGTCATTATCTAGACAACGTTTCACCAAGTTAGCACTCAAATTCAACGTTCAGCCACTCCTGTTGAGTTTGTCGAGGGTAATGACAATAATAGAAATAATCTCAAATTGATTTCAATCAATTGAGATTTATTATATTTGGTATCGCAATCAAGATCGACATGAATCAAATAGGAAAAAATAATATTTCCAAGTCTATTATATTTCTATAATTATGATTGTATATCTTATTTAATCTTTCCATTATTGTTTTAAACAACTTGTATAAATAAACCTATTGACTTTAGTAATAAAATTATCAAAAAAAACTTTATATTATTTCTTTCCTCTACTTATTATTTTCTATAAGCATTAATCTTCCCAACTGCACACTCTGTGCGTTAGCCCTCAGGGTATAAGAGAGAAAATCCCATCATTGATAGATTGATATCTACCGAAATGGATAACGATCTGCACATATATGAGGCCATCTCATATCTGTTGATGTATACAGGAGTTCATAGTATTTTTATTCAGATTTGCATGAACTGGTGCAAAGAAATCATTCATTCATATACTTTGTGCTGAATAATTTTGTAGTTTCATATTTGTGTTGTCTCTCAAGCTGGCTAATTTGATTTCTTTGGTGATCAATCTTGAAATGTGTTTGATCATGACTTCCAATTGTTCATTTGGCTTTGTAGTAGGCATTCTCTATCAAAGCTAAAATTGTTGAGAGCTGCTGCCCCCCATCTGACACCTCCCCCTCCCACCTCCTCTCTCCCTTCCAAATGACGTTTCTACCCTCTTATTTTTATTTTTTTTATTTTATTTATTTTTCATTAAATTTTATTTTTTTAATTAATTTTGTTTTAAAATAGCTCTCATACTTATTTTTAATTTTATTTAGTTTTATTTTTTAATTAATTAAATTTATTATTTTTTATCAATACAATATTTTTTTCCAATTTTTATTTAGTTTTATTTTTTAATCAATTTTGTATATTATTTTTTATTAATACTTTATTTTTTTAATTTTATATAAATTTTATTTAGTTTTATTTTATAATTAATTTATTTATTATTTTTTTTCATAATACTTGTATTTTTTTCAATTTATTTATTATTTTTTTTAAGTTTTGTTTTTTTATTGATTTTATTTTTTTTGTTAATCAGTTTTTTTATCAGTTTTATTTTTTTTTGAATAATTTTTTTTATATTTTATAATCTTTTGTTTATTTTTAGTTATAAATTTTAGGAGTTATTATTTGTAAAAATTTTAAAAGGTATAAAATTATGGATCAAAATAAAAATTATATATTTAAAACTAACAAAAATACTAACAATTAATAGTGAACACATTCATAACTTAGGAACAAATATATTTTTTTTCAAATGAAGGGTACATGCAATAATACAAAAAAACATAAAAGTATATAAAAGTAGAAATTTTAATCAATATTGTCTCTAAATTCTGCTCCCGACACGTTTGGTGGTGGTGTATCTATTACTTCGTACCACAAATGAACACGTGTCCTAAGGAGTGACCCATCCTTTAGCTTCATACGATGAATGTTGCCACCACCATGTTGAAATGAGTGGTACAGGGTAATGAGGATGTAAGAAAACTTGTACGAAGTGATTGCCAACATGAGCAATAGCTATTTCTCGACACTCTTGGTTTGGAACTAGAGGAGTTCTTAATGGCAAGTGAGTAAAACAACTCCCAACATTCTCACCAAATGTATGCAGTACAAGATTGTACCTTGATGTGATGACAATTCCCAAAGGTATAGAGTTCATCCAATACATTTCTGGTGCCCACGGCTCAAACCAATTCAATGAGAATAATAGATTAGTTACCAAATTTTGATCTGGATAAAGTTGATCATATAGATCCTTATTTTGTTGAATCTCTTCTATAAGTTCGAATTGTACTTGAAACCAACCTTCTTCACCATACTTAATTAGTGCAGTTATTGCCCTGAATCCACAATGACCATCAGGTTGAACATCAACAGTGTGAGAAATATAACATTGCAGAGGCATAGGTAATTTCTCAATATAAGTATCATGGATGAGTGGAACTGGAGAGAGATCATGGGTTATTTAAGTATTGCTAACCTTCGACCCCCTTCCACGTCTTCCTCTCCCTTGAGATGTTGCAGTCGGTTGAGAGACCCTAGATCCTGAAGTGGATGCATTTGCAAAAGAAGGTATGCGACGTCCACTTTACTCATCTCTACCCGTAGGTCGACCTCTATGTTCTGTGTTGTATGAAGGAGCTCGAACTGTACTTTGAGATAGATCTATCATATCGAAAACCTTGTCTATCATATGCTTTCGCATATGTGGATCCATCTCATCTAATATCTCAACAACGTGGGATGTCCTGTTAGGTTGTGCTCCCTCGTCATTAAACTGATGTACGTGCATTAACAATCTCCTCCAATGAGTGTTGATACTCTGAAGCAGAATTGGAATGGAAAAGTAACGGTAATGTATAAGATCATGCTCGCATGACAATCCGTATACAATTTTGATAGAACAGTTGCATCTGCCGACTAGCTGGTGAGATGCTTCCTCAATGCATTTTAGTTGACTAGAAATTAACTCCATTGCCTCTAATGAAATCTGACACCTTACTTGACTAAAAATGTCATCATGTAAATGTTGATAGCGTGGAATGTTGAGAGATCTCTAAAAATGACTTCTTAATATCTCCGAACTGAATTCTCAACATCTTATGTATTTTTTCAAAAAATGTCTGTAGGGATGATATGATATCTCCCAAATATAACTTCAGTCTCGCATGTACAGACTCTACCCTATAATAAAAAAAATACATTGTGTTTTAATACTGAAAATAATTGAAATAGTACAATAATGAGCAAAATTTAAATAATAAAGTTATAAAGTGACTATACCTTTTATTTGAATTGCTCCCGAGGTGCATACATATATCAACTCATGCTGAAACAAACCGCTCTTTGTAAGGGTGTAACCATATATCCCAAAGGTAATTTAGAACACCCTTGAATCGTTGATACTCCTTGCACGTGACATCCCACTTCTGCTGGTAAGGCCATTGTGTCGATGAATTAATGAGTGAGTGTCATGATGCATAAAAATGTTGTCACATCAAACCAAGCATAAGGGTGCATTTCTTCATTACGCACTGGTTTATATGCCAAATATAATGGATATGACATGCATTGGAAAAACATGTTTTAATGGCATTAATAAGCATCAAATCCCAATCTGAAACAAACACCAATGGCAACGATGTCTTCTTTTCAACCATCCACTTCTTTAAGGTACCTAATGCCCATGTCAATTGCTCTGTCCTCTTATTACTAATGTAAAATACCGGAAAAATGACGAATATTAATAAGGGAATTTTTCGGAATTTTTGGATATTTTTCGGGAATTTTTCGGAGCTCGTACGGACGAGTTGACGGGGATAAAAACGGGGCCCGGAAAAGCCTATTCGGGCTACCCCATTTAAGTGAGAAAAAGTTAATTTTTTTACTTTTTCTTTTTAAATTCCTTTTCTTTATTCTCCTCACCGAAAACTCTTCTCCCTACCCGAGCCTTCTCCTCTTCTTCTCTCACGCCCGACGCCGGCCCTAACCGCCGGCCCTAACCGCCGGCCGGCGGTCTCTTCCTCCCCGAAACCCGAAGCCATTGCCTCTTTCCTTCTTCTCTCCCCCGCGCGTGCCTGCCGAGCCTCACCCGACGACTCCACAGCCCGACGGTTGTGCCCTAATCGCCGACGCACCCCTCGGTGCCCTAGCCACCCGGCGCCGCCGATCGCCTTCTTCTCTTTTTCCCTCGCTGTGGAGATTCCGGAGCCACCACAGCCGACGGCCGAGCCTCTCTGCCGATTGGGTCGTGCCCTAGTACTGCCGGCCTCCCCTGTGATCTTGCGCCGCCGTTGTCACCCACAGCCGACTGGAACAGTGTGTCCACCCCGCCGAGCCTAGTTCTTCCTCTGTGTGCCACTGCCGAGAGCGAGCAGTATCGAGTCATGCCCTAGACTTGGTTCACCGCTGCTCTAGCGAGTTGGTCTTCAACCAAAGGCAAAACTCCAAGCTCTAGTGGCTTCACCGTGACCTATGCCTCACCATCGGATCTTCCTGCTTCACCACTAGCTGTCGGCAGAGAGAAAACAAGAAGGTATCGGGTAAGTAAGGTTTATTGGATTTGGATTTCAGATTTGGTACAGGATGTTGTGCTCACCGGGTGGATGTCTGTGGTTGTAGAATCAGTGTAGCTCCGGCCAAGAATTTGCGACAGTAGGTATTTTCAGCTAGCAATTTCCAGCAGCAACCTCCCTGCTGTGAGGATTGAGGTAAGGTGTAGCTTGGTTGGAAATTCTGTATGTTTAAGAATGTGGATTAATTACTGTTTTGGTTTGTTCGTTTTGTTCCAGCAGCAATTTATCTTTGCTGGCTGTAAACAATCATAATTGGGTAACAACTTTGTGACTTCCAGCAGCGGTTGAATTGAGGTAAGGTTTATGATTTTGATCTTTGTGTTAGATTATTGCTAGTTGTGTTAGCAATAATTATTGATTTAGGTTTAGAAGTTGTATAGCGGTGTAGTTGGGGTTAATGAAACTAACCCTAACTGGTCAGTGGATTAGAAATTAGTTTATCTATTTGTTTATAATTAAATTAGTTAAACTGTGGGATTTAACACAGGACTTTGATTCGAGACGAGTATCTCGGAGTCAGATTGGACCTTTCTA
The DNA here is from genome assembly GCF_018446385.1 of Zingiber officinale. Classification (NCBI taxonomy): domain Eukaryota; kingdom Viridiplantae; phylum Streptophyta; class Magnoliopsida; order Zingiberales; family Zingiberaceae; genus Zingiber; species Zingiber officinale. Next base: position 15,923,880 of record NC_056007.1, on the reverse strand, counting down.
TTTTCGGAGGCGGGTACTTTTGACTTATGTCATTTGATATGCTTAGTAATTAAATTAACATGTTGTATTAATTGTGTTTCTTATCTGTTTCGATTAATCACTACCCAAATCTTACATGCTTGATTGATTGATTGGTTTTGCATCTCAGGTATATTTTACCTGTTTATACATGCTTATAGGGGTAGTGATATACCATGTTTCACCATGTTCAGGACCTAGGTTTTATACCTTCTGTATACCTTTGGATTGTTTTGGATTCGTTGACCTTTGATGCATTTTTATATATATGTGGATTAGGTCAGGATATTCTTGTGGTTAGTGCCATGCACCATTTGCATGATTGCATGCTGTGCGATAGTCCGCTCCATTATTGTTGAGCACATCGCCAGTTACATGGATCTGCACACACCACCACTCATGGGTTAGTGGTCGATTCAGATTGAGTGTGTTGCAGCAGGGACTCTGTTAGGCACCGTTGGTCCGCTCATGGGTGGTGTGACACAACGTGTTATCCGGCAGGGATTCCTCCCCGTCTTTGAGTACCGGGAGTTGAGAGCATTGCGCTCCCCCATCTATGATTTGGGGTAGGAGGATAGGTGTACTCGACAACATCCGTCCACTCGGTCACTCATCGGGAGTAGTGACGACAGAGTGCACGGTTGTCACAGCCCTACCCACTCGGCCTCACTTTTGTATGAGATGATCGTGGCGTCGGGGTGACCAGGACATGTCATTGGCATCATATGCATGATGCATTTATTGCTTGTGTTTGTTGCATTTATATGTTGCATATTGTTTGGATACCTATGTTTGACATGCATACAGATTTTCTTATCCTTTGGTTTGGACCTTATACTCTTATACAGGTTCTGGTTATTTCAGATTCTCCTTATCTTTTTATCAGGAGACTGTACGCATGATTAGTGCTAGGTGTTGTTTCTTTACTTTGCATATCAACTGTACCTGCTGAGTGTTGGACTCACCCCGCCTCCATTGTTGATATTTTCAGGTTGATGCTGTCAGGAGGGAGTTCCAGTCGCTAGTCCTCACTGCACGTAGTGCTGGTCCTGCAGACCTCCAGGATATGTTTGTTTTTCTTTGGTTTCTTTCTGTTCTAGACTGTTTGAACTCGTTATATTCTGGATTTATTTGCTTATGGACATGATATAGATTTTATTATATCGATGGATTTGGATTTGGTTTTCTATTCTACTACATGCCTGCCTGGATGGCAGAAGAGGTGAGTTCGTCGGTTTTGAGCTTTACGAGTGTAGTTGAATAGGGTGGTTTTTGAGTCAGAGTATTATTACTGCGTGGTTGTGTCAGCCAGAGGCTGAATATATATATAAACTGCATGGTGATTGATTTTTATTATTGTTATGATTCCAGCCGCCTGTGGCTGAGTATTTAGTGCTTGTAGAAAATTTTTGATTGTCCGCCGTACAGGGGAGATGCTGCCGAAATTTTCTCGGACAGGGACTCTTCTGGGGGCGTGACAATTTAGTGGTATCAGAGCACAGGTATACGATCTTTTGTTTTCGTATTTTTGATGTTTGGGATAACCTGATACCAATTTATTTATTTGGTATCAGAGCGCCAAGTTTGGCGATACTTGTTGGATTTTTGTATTATGGATTTTCGAGATTTATCTGATACCAATTCATTGGTATCAGAGCGGGTTATGATACCTGCTTTTGGTGTTCTGGAGATTTATTGGATACCTGTTGTTGGTATTCTGGATATTTTGTTAGCCAGGTTTGCGAGTCAAACTGGGCATTTTCGGATTTTCGATATGGTTATGTTTCGGATTTTCGTTTCGGATTTATATGGATTTCCGGCGATTTTCTTGTTCGGAATTTTGAGGTCAGAAGTTGGGGACTGGACAGCGATGGAACATCTCGAGACGCCAAATAGGTATGATGTTTATTTTATGATAGTTAAGACAGGTATTAGCATTCTTTATTTAGTACCTGTCTGGTTGCTGTAGCACATATTACTTGTGATGGGTTAGCCATTGAGGATGTTGACCTTAATAGAGATAAAGGATTATAATCTCTGGTGATATTTCTTATCATACCATCAGTAGTGTTAGCTTCTGTTACTACTCGTAGGAGATGGAAGCACATACTAGCCTCTGCTATTGTTAGCTGGGTAGTGGATGATACCTACATATTCCTGTTGACTTAGCCAGGAGAGTTTTATACTCATATCTTTTGGATATTAGGGTACCAGGTACGATGGAAATTGATCATTGGGGGTTACCATGTTTGATCATTGTTGAGAATGATTTGAGGTTGAGGGATATTGTGAGATCAGATATTATGATATGTTGATTTCTAATGATATATGAGAGTAAATGTTATGTGGTTGTCTGATGATCAATTAATAGATATTTGTTTTGATGATCTATTAGTGGATAACTATTTTGATGATTTATATTTGGGTTGTCATTGATGGTGACATAGTGAGTGTCATTTATGATATTCACAGGTTTGATGATTATGGTTGGTGATCAGATTATAAATTGGGTGCTGGAGAGTTTACGGTTGAATGTGCCTATGAGATTTTAATAAATCTGGTTGGTTATGGATAGTTAACAGGATGAAAAAAAAAAAATTGATATATGCTTCCTCTGATATGGGAATATGTGGATAAATAATGATTGATGTTTTGAATGTTAACTTGCCCTCATGGGAGTAGAGATTTATTCATCTGATATAGTGTGGGCTGATGTTTTTGAGGATGAAGATGAGAGTGTCTTGATGTTCTTAAATTCTGATTTTTTTTTTGGGTCGTACACATTTATACATATGATATTATGTGGTTGGATATACCTTAGTTGCTTGTGGAGGATTAAGGTATTCTTGATTAGTTAGTAGATGAATGATTTAGTTTTGTTGGTTGATCAGTAGAGGATTGCCATGATCTATTTTTAGAGGTTCGAACCTTTAGCTTATTTGTGCTTAGTTATGTATCTAGAGCACCTTTGAGTACATGTTTTGTACTGACGTGGGAAGGACTGATTTAGTCAGAAATCATTTTCAGCTTGGATAGTTTATAAAGGATCGATGTATCCTATTCCATGAAGACTTTGACCGTGAACTGTATATACCTGGTGGGATAACTTAGAGGGTGCATTGGAATATGCGACCCCGCTGATGTAAGGAAGTGTAGAGCTAATTGCTTAACACTTATGGGATACAATCGTTACTAGTGTAAACTGGAAGAGTACATTTGGATTTATGATGATAAAAATTTTTCCCATTGGATATAGTCTTGGTAGTGTATGACATTGACTGGCAATGTTATACCACGGTGTGTATATTTTTCTTGTCCGATACCAGTTTCCTTTGAACCTAGAGCAGGGTTGTTACTGGATGATTAGGCTGCTTTATTTTGGGTTGTTTTTGATTGATGTATTCATGCTTGATACATATGCATGAATTTTGTTTAGATATACCGGTAACCCATGAGTGTTGGTAGCATAAGGTTGGTCTCTTTGATTGAGCTGGTATGCTGATTTTGCATATATATCATGATTGTTTTGGGTTGTAGGAGTCCTGTGGTAGACTGTCCATTTACAAGTAGTATATGTATCCATGTTCTGATATGATTTGAAGGTTCCTTGTGGATCATAGATATGTAGTTCGGTGTATGTATCTGGAGGTATTATTGAAGATAGCTTGTTGATTAAATCCGAGATGTAGTATAAGTACATCGGTGGTGTTTTGATGGAGGCATTTTGTCGATTTAATCTGAGTTGTGATATGTACATATGTGTTTGGTGTGGTATCTGATGTAACTTTTTGATTATGTTTGATTTGTGAGTGCACCTGAGTTTAGTATGCTTTATTGGAAGTATATGTTGGTTATACTCTTGGCATAGGTGAAGATATGTCATGTGAGTGTTGTTTGTGGTGTATTGTTGATTTTACCTGCATTGATTTTGCACACGTGTTCGGTATGTATTGTTGGAGGTATCATACTGAATATACCTGAGTTGTGAGTATGTTTGGTGTAAATAATTGGAGGATTTTGTTGATCATACATATGTTGTGTGAGCATGTGTGCTAGGTGTATACATTGGTAGCAGTATGATGATTTTACTTATACTGAATGCAGAATATGGAGTGACTGCATTATGTCATTTGTTGAATTAACCCATCAACTAATTTTCCTATCAGTGGATGACCCACTAGGATGCTGATAGAATTGATGATGGATTTGATTAGTTACTAGGTTGTTATATCCTAGGCTAACCACAGCGAATTGTGGTAGAGAGATCTTGTACAGTCTCTAGCTTGATAGTTAGGTGCCTTGGGGTACTTAGGTATTGTTTTGTGGTGGAGCGTTGCTCCCACATATCACGGATTGTTGGTAGCGGAGCATTGCTCCTATATTATTTGCAGATACATATTTCAGATTATTTGTGGTGGAGTGTTGCTCCCACATATTGAGGATTTCTTATGGTAGAGCGTTGCTCCCACATATGTGGTGTTTTCTGTGATGGAGCGTTGCTCTCACACTGGAGGATCTATGCTTAGAGGATTTATATCGTTGATGATTATATTACAGATTTATTGTCAGGGATGTTATGGTTAAGAAGGTTTGTGATACAGACATTATGTATCTTGGTTTTATCATTAAGGCTTGCAGAACCTTAGATGTTTTCAGAGACTGGATGATTTTGGTATTCCCAGGATGTTTGGATCGGTTTACATTGTCTTTGTTGACGATGTTGTGATTTATTTTGGATCCACGGTGAGTCACGCACATCATCTTTGCATAGTCCTAGAGATGTTTCAATGGAAATGTCTAGATGTGAAGATCAGTAGTGTGTATTTTGGTTGTCTTTTGTGAGATGTTTGAGCCACACATCACCAATAGAGGTATACCGTGGTTCCACATGAGATCGAGATTGTTACCGTCGGGAGTAGACGGAGTCAATAGAAGAGGCTTGCAACCTCCTTTGTTTGGCCGATATTTCCTGAGATACGTTGAGGGTTTCTCACGGATTGCTATGCTACCTACACGCCTGATCATGAAATGCATGAAGTTTACTTGGATTGAGGATTGCAAGATCAGCTTCTAGGAGCTGAAGTGGAGACTAGTGTCGGCTTCGATTTTTGATTTTTACCTTCTGGAGAGGACGGATTTGTCCTCTACACCGACGCGTTTCTACAGGGTATGGGTGCTGTTCTGGTGCAGCACGGTAGAGTATTCTTATATGTTTCTCGATAGTTGAGGGAGTCTGAGAAGAAAATACTCAGTTCATGATCTGGAGTTGGCCGCTATTATTTTTGCCCTGAAGATTTGGCGGCAGTACCTGTATGATGTTACATTGAGATTCTCACTGACCATCGGAGTCTCAAATATCTGTTCACTCAGAAGGAACTTAATCTTCGACCGAGGAGATAGATGGAGTTCCTGAAGGATTATGATTGTACCATTAGCTATCACCTGGGAAAAGCTAATGTGGTTACCGATGCACTTAGCTAGAGGTCCAGAGGGACTTTAGCTTGCCACCGAGTTGTGGTCATAGATTTGATTCAGGATTTCTCTGAGTTAGACATTGAGGAGCAGGGACATACAGAGCAGGGTATTCTTGTTACCATAGTTGCTCAGTCGTCGATCAGGACGAGAATCCGAGAGACCCAGTTGTTGGGACCTCATAGGGCTCAACGTGAGGCAGAGTTGGTCCGTATTATCAGACGGAGGATGTCAAAAGCATAAGACTGCCAGAAGAGTTATGCTGACCCGAGTCGGAGACACCTTGAGTTCTCCATTTGCGGCTATATATTTCTGCGAGTTTCGCCCACGAAAGGGGTGAAGAGATTTGACCTCAGAGGTAAGCCAGCTCCGCGGTACATTGGACCTTTCCAGATCTCGGAAAGGATTGGAGCAGTAGCTTACAGATTGGCACTACCACCGTCCCTATTAGGTGTGCACGATGTATTCCACGTATCGATGCTGAGGAGATACGTGCCCGACCCGACACATGTGCTGGCAGATATTCCAGTTCCCCTTCAGCCTGATGCTACTTATGAGGAGGTTCCGGTACGGATTCTTGACCGGAAAGAGCGTCAGTTGCGGAACAAGACTATCCGGCTGGTTAAAGTCGGATGGCAGCATCATTCGGATGAAGAGGCTACTTGGGAGCTCGAGGATACGATCCGAGCTCGATACCCCCATCTTTTCACTTGAGGTATGTGATTTTGTTTACCGTTCAGCATTTATTATTGTTATTTGTTATTAGTACATGCTGATGGTAGATACTGAAATTTGGGGACCAAATTTTTTATTAGGGGGGGAGAATGTAAAATACCGGAAAAATGACGAATATTAATAAGGGAATTTTTCGGAATTTTTGGATATTTTTCGGGAATTTTTCGGAGCTCGTACGGACGAGTTGACGGGGATAAAAACGGGGCCCGGAAAAGCCTATTCGGGCTACCCCATTTAAGTGAGAAAAAGTTGATTTTTTTACTTTTTCTTTTTAAATTCCTTTTCTTTATTCTCCTCACCGAAAACTCTTCTCCCTACCCGAGCCTTCTCCTCTTCTTCTCTCACGCCCGACGCCGGCCCTAACCGCCGGCCGGCGGTCTCTTCCTCCCCGAAACCCGAAGCCATTGCCTCTTCCCTTCTTCTCTCCCCCGCGCGTGCCTGCCGAGCCTCACCCGACGACTCCACAGCCCGACGGCTGTGCCCTAATCGCCGACGCACCCCTCGGTGCCCTAGCCACCCGGCGCCGCCGATCGCCTTCTTCTCTTTTTCCCTCGCTGTGGAGATTCCGGAGCCACCACAGCCGACGGCCGAGCCTCTCTGCCGATTGGGTCATGCCCTAGTACTGCCGGCCTCCCCTGTGATCTTGCGCCGCCGTTGTCACCCACAGCCGACTGGAACAGTGTGTCCACCCCGCCGAGCCTAGTTCTTCCTCTGTGTGCCACTGCCGAGAGCGAGCAGTATCGAGTCATGCCCTAGACTTGGTTCACCGCCGCTCTAGCGAGTTGGTCTTCAACCAAAGGCAAAACTCCAAGCTCTAGTGGCTTCACCGTGACCTATGCCTCACCATCGGATCTTCCTGCTTCACCACTAGCTGTCGGCAGAGAGAAAACAAGAAGGTATCGGGTAAGTAAGGTTTATTGGATTTGGATTTCAGATTTGGTACAGGATGTTGTGCTCACCGGGTGGATGTTTGTGGTTGTAGAATCAGTGTAGCTCCGGCCAAGAATTTGCGACAGTAGGTATTTTCAGCTAGCAATTTCCAGCAGCAACCTCCCTGCTGTGAGGATTGAGGTAAGGTGTAGCTTGGTTGGAAATTCTGTATGTTTAAGAATGTGGATTAATTACTGTTTTGGTTTGTTCGTTTTGTTCCAGCAGTAATTTATCTTTGCTGGCTGTAAATAATCATAATTGGGTAACAACTTTGTGACTTCCAGCAGCGGTTGAATTGAGGTAAGGTTTATGATTTTGATCTTTGTGTTAGATTATTGCTAGTTGTGTTAGCAATAATTATTGATTTAGGTTTAGAAGTTGTATAACGGTGTAGTTGGGGTTAATGAAACTAACCCTAACTGGTCAGTGGATTAGAAATTAGTTTATCTATTTGTTTATAATTAAATTAGTTAAACTGTGGGATTTAACACAGGACTTTGACGCGAGACGAGTATCTCGGAGTCAGATTGGACCTTTCTATTTTCGGAGGCGGGTACTTTTGACTTATGTCATTTGATATGCTTAGTAATTAAATTAACATGTTGTATTAATTGTGTTTCTTATCTGTTTCGGTTAATCACTACCCAAATCTTACATGCTTGATTGATTGATTGGTTTTGCATCTCAGGTATATTTTACCTGTTTATACATGCTTATAGGGGTAGTGATATACCATGTTTCACCATGTTCAGGACCTAGGTTTTATACCTTCTGTATACCTTTGGATTGTTTTGGATTCGTTGACCTTTGATGCATTTTTATATATATGTGGATTAGGTCAGGATATTCTTGTGGTTAGTGCCATGCACCATTTGCATGATTGCATGCTGTGCGATAGTCCGCTCCATTATTGTTGAGCACATCGCCAGTTACATGGATCTGCACACACCACCACTCATGGGTTAGTGGTCGATTCAGGCTGAGTGTGTTGCAGCAGGGACTCTATTAGGCACCGTTGGTCCGCTCATGGGTAGTGTGACACAACGTGTTATCCGGCAGGGATTCCTCCCCGTCTTTGAGTACCGGGAGTTGAGAGCATTGCGCTCCCCCATCTATGATTTGGGGTAGGAGGATAGGTGTACTCCGACAGCATCCCGTCCACTCGGTCACTCATCAGGAGTAGTGACGACAGAGTGCACGGTTGTCACAGCCCTACCCACTCGGCCTCACTTTTGTACGAGATGATCGACTGGGGTGACCAGGACGCATCATTGGCATCATATGCATGATGCATTTATTGCTTGTGTTTGCTGCATTTATATGCTGCATATTGTTTGGATACCTATGTTTGACATGCATACTGAATTTCCTTATCCCTCGGATGTTTGACCTTATACTCAGGACAGTACAGTATTCTCCTGCTTATTTCAGATGCATTCTTATCTTTTTATCGGTCCGCATGATTAGTGCTAGGTGTTGTTTCTTTACTTTGCATATCAACTGCACTGAGTGTTGGACTCACCCCGCCTCCATTGTTGATATTTTCAGGTTGATGCTGTCAGGAGGGAGTTCCAGTCGCTAGTCCTCACTGCACGTAGTGCTGGTCCTGCAGACCTCCAGGATATGTTTGTTTTTCTTTGGTTTCTTTCTGTTCTAGACTGTTTGAACTCGTTATATTCTGGATTTATTTGCTTATGGACATGATATAGATTTTATTATATCGATGGATTTGGATTTGGTTTTTTATTCTACTACATGCCTGCCTGGATGGCAGAAGAGGTGAGTTCGTCGGTTTTGAGCTTTACGAGTGTAGTTGAGTAGGGTGGTTTTTGAGTCAGAGTATTATTACTGCGTGGTTGTGTCAGCCAGAGGCTGAATATATATATAAACTACATGGTGATTGATTTTTATTATTGTTATGATTCCAGCCGCCTGTGGCTGAGTATTTAGTGCTTGTAGAAAATTTTTTATTGTCCGCCGTACAGGGGAGATGCTGTCGAAATTTTCTCGGACAGGGACTCTTCTGGGGGCGTGACAACTAAGATATGCGAACATAAGTGAGTAAGCTTGCATTGTGGATGTGATACCCATAACCTCTAATAGTAGTATCCGATATTCATTGGTTTGTATGTGGCATCAATGATCAACACAGACGAAAAGTTGACAAATAACTCTAGACTTTTTGGATGAACCCAAAGAATATCTATGATTTCGTTGGTGTCTAGATTTGTACGGTAATTATGGAGGTATTCTCCTTGATTAATTGGTCCAAGACATACTGAATAGAATTTAGACCGCCCCGTTTAACGGATTTATTTATGAAAATGGCATTTTAAATGCTTTTGATCCCCGTAGTGTTTGATGGGTCTCTTTCCTTCAAAATACTAAGAATTTCATGAGGTGTGGTGCTATTGGCTATGTCGAACACAAATTGTTGCTCTATTAGTTTTAACCTACTTGGGTACTCATGACCATCAATATATTCTACTAATTGATGATTATGAAAACCACAGACAATCCTTAAACCCCACATCACACCATCTGGAGGTATTGGTATACCTCGCAGCTCAAATGGGTATTCACATTTTTTTAGTCTCAGTATTTCTTTTTAAGGATTGTCCATCAACTAGATATCGTGGCGGTTTGTACTTTCTACCTCTTTCACACATAAGATGACACCTTGGTAGCTTGCCACCTTTTAAATTAGTAGAATTTTTAATAACCACTACAATACCATTCTTCAGACAAACTGTCTTTACCCAATTTATCATATCTTCTCTACTTTTAAGTATCTATGAAAAAATATAACAAATATGTATAAGTATGACATTATCCAATCTTAATATAATTTCTCTACTTATAAAATAAATGACGAATATGCATAAAATAATGCTAATAACTAACTTGATCTGTGATAAATTCGACTGTATAATCACGACTGCTGTTGGAAATACTCTCTCCACTAGGAACATCATTCTCGGTTGACCAACTATCAGAAAATAAACCCAAATAGTCATCCATAGTTTCCTTCTATGAATTACAAAAAGTAATGGCTAAGAAGATAACTATGTTTCAGGAAGAGAGAAGGAAAGGCTGAGAGGGAGATGGCAGTGGAGGGAGGTGTGACTGAAAAGTGACTAAAAATGAAGTGTGAGAGGAGGATTTGACATGTGTCAAGAGTTGAAGGGTGAGTAATTTAAGGGGAGGGGAGGTTATGACATGTGTCAAAAGTTGAAGGGTGAGTAATTTAAAGAGAGGAGAGATTCTGACATATATCAAGGGTTGGAGGAGGTAATTTAAAGGGAGAGGGGTGTTTTGACATGTGTCAAGGATTGGATGATGGGTAATTTAAAGAGAGTGAGGAGTTTTGACATGTGTCAATAGTTGGAAGTGGGGTAATTTAAAGGGATGAGAGATTTTGACATATGTCAAGAGTTGGAAGGGGGTAATTTAAAGTGATAAAAGATTTTGACATATGTCAAGGGTTAGAAGGGGGGTAATTTAAAAGGATGAGAGATTTTGACATATGTCAAAGGTTGGAAGGGGGGAAATTTAAATGGAGGGGAGGTTATGACATATGCCAAGTGTTGAAGAGGGGTAATTTAAAGAGAGGGGTTGTTTTGACAGGTATCAATGGTTAGAGGATGAATAATTTAAAAAGAGTGAGAGATTCTGATATGTGTATGTGTCAAGGGTTGGAGGGAGGAGTGATTTAAAAGTAGAGAAGGTTATGACATGTGTCAAAAGTTAGATGAAGATAATTTAAATATCGAATTAGAAAGGTAATTTAAAGGAAGAGAGAGATTCTGACATGTGTTAAAAATTATAAAACATAAAAAAATGATAAAAAATAATAAACAAAATTGATTAAAGAAATAAAACTAAATAAAAATTAAATAAAATTAAAAAATAATAAACAAAATTAATTAAAAATAAAACTAAATTAAAATAAAAAATTAAAATATATATATAAGTATTAATGAAAAATAATAAACAAAATTAATTAAAAAATAAAACTAAATAAAAATTAAAAAATATATATATATAAGTATTAATGGAAAAATAATAAACAAAATTAATTTTAAAAATAAAACTAAATTGAAAAAAAAAAAAAAAGAGAAAAGGATAGAAAGATAATTTGAATGTGAGAGAGAGAAAGAAAGAAAGAGAGAGAGAGAGAGAGAGAGAGAGAGAGACGGGGGATTTGTAATCGTTAGATATTGAAGTAAAAATAATAATATTTGATCATAGTTGATAAATACATCATAGATAGATAGTTCTAGAAATGACATAAGTTAATTATTAGTTATTCCTTAATTAATTTGATTATAATTTAGTAGATTCTTGAAACCACATGCAGACAAGCATGCACGCTCATTAATTCTCATGCATGTTAGAGAACTAATTAATGCATATGCATGGTGAGAATTAGGGCATTTCCATTAAAGGTTTGTAAAATTAATAAAATTAAACCAAAAGGTTTAAATCATTATAGAGATGAGGTTTAGATTTATAATTTAAGAGTAGTAGTAAACATTTTAAAAAATATATATATCGAAAGTAATGTAATATGTATGAATGTATATAACTATATTTTATAAGTTAGATAAAAAATCTCATTTAAAGTTCTAATTATTAGAGATATTTTAATAAATTTTTATAATATTGACATGATATATTAGAATTATAAAAAAAAAAAAAGAAATTTGCCCTTAAAGATGCATACACTGTGTGGTTTCAAGAACCTAGTAAATGACAATCAGATGCATCGTATGGTTTCAAGAACCTAGTAAATGACAATTGTATGGTTTCAAGAACCTAGTAAATGATAATCAGATATATTTATAAGATTGTAGTAGCTGAGTTGTGACTCTTAAGTAGTTGCTCTCCACAAGATGTCTGCAGGTCACGGCACAGCAGAAGAGCTAGGACAGCGATTAAGAAACTTTCTTCTTGCAAAGGGGGCTGCCACTTCCCAAATGCCACAAGCAACTGAAGCAGTGGAAACCCAGCCACTCTCCTGTGAGGGTATTGAAACGACAGACAGTTATCAAAGCGCAGGGAGAAGAAGCATAGCCCCCCTTGATGAGCACATCAACAAGTTCGTTTTACAAGAGGTACCTGATAAGTTTGATAAATATAAGTCAATACCTTCTGCAGATCTTAGACCTGTCAAGTATGACTTCCCTGATGATGCACTGTCTGGACAGGCCGGCATCACATTGGAAAGGTATACAGATGAGGATGTTGCAACATTAGGACGCACGGTCATCCCCATGATATCATCTGGATTTAGCAAACGTGGTGCTGCAGCTCTCTTTCTGCTAGCATACAACCTAAAAGCCCCGGGAGTGCTGGGCTCTACAATCGAGTATGTATTCCCCGATGATGTTGAGAACATAGCCAGTATAGGAGACATAAGGTACTACGAATACTCTGAGAGGATCATATCCATACAAGGTCCTAAGTTTGAGCCAATAACTGTCACAGATCATGATGTAGAGAATGAATCTGCCGTGTACTCATATTTGGCTTGCTCCATGTTGAGATTGTTCACCAAGTCTGCAGCAAACTATATCAAAGCATGGGATCATATAACAGACAGGTTTGCTAGATTTTACGGAGAACAAGCTGGTGTGTGGTTGCCAACCCCTACAGAGGCATCTATGAGAGGGCTATCAGACTGGTTTGCCTCGGACCCTAGAGCTAAGGTCACTCTATCTAGAATCCTGTGGTTGGGCAACTCGACAGAAGAGTATCTGTATATGGGGTTGAAGAATTTCCTCTATGACATACACCTGACGAATACCGGGATGCATATTGTCGATATACTGGTACAGCTCTGCAAACGACTAAACTGTGGCCCTGGAGTAGTGCTAACCGTAATCGCTAACGGAGAAACAGAAAAGCAAATTGAATGTCTTGTTCACCTCCTCAATATTATGGCAGATACTGAAGAATGCCATAAGAAGAGAATGTGGCGTTATGGAAGAATCTTTGATGAGACTTTCATGGCTGATCTACAAACGAAAGCATGCCCGAAGCTGGTGTACATCATGGCATCTGCGTTGCAGATGGAGGCACCGAAAACATATAGTGGCATTTTGGAGATTGCACAGCTCGCTGATGTCAGTGAAGAGAACAAGATGATGTGCAACGCTGCCGCAAAGAAAATGCTCCGGTCCATCAGGTTATATCAGGCCAGGGATAAACCAAACAACATCTTTGATATCTTCCATTATTGATGTAAAGACGGACAGAGTCTTCATAGTAGTTACATCACATCGTCTAAACCAACAATCTTAATTGCATGATTGCTCTGTTAGAATATGTCGTATCGTATGAAATTTTTGTTGTTAGAATAATTTTTATTCCACTCTGCCTTTTGATTTGCCTCTTGAATTGGAATTCTGTTGTTGATGCTTTGGTTGTCTCAGTCGGTCTTTTTTCATAGTCAAGAATGTTTTAATCCGATATTTGACAGATTGTTGTTCAGCTTGTCTATAAGTTGCCAGACATATTGTCAATAGTTTCTATGATGCTTGTATCTCTTAGCTCTTAAAAACTTGTCTTCACAGTCTGAATGTTTTTGTTTCCTATTTTATCTATTTTAGTATGTTCTTAAATTCATCTTAACATTTTTTTTTTTTTAATCTTATCTTAACATTTTTATTTTTTTTTTGAATCTTATCTTTTACTTGTGTTCTTATTTTATACATAATTCTATCCGAAAATCATGAAGAAAATTAGTTGAGGATGTGACTTCTGGATTGACTTCGTGTAAACCTCGCTCCGCTTTGCAACATAAGAACTATTTGTGTCGGCTTAAGGAAGGAGTCTCGGCATTGGCCCTCCAACGTTCAAGTCAGTCATTGAAAAAATGGAAGAAAGCGAAGCAACAATATACACATGCATGAATAATGAATAACGCGTATCTCCGTCGATGCGTTAACCCCTCATTTATATAGTACTACAGTGAGTGACGTGCACACCTCTCAAGGCGTGGGCACGTTCTCCAAATTATCCTACGAGAGGACATATCAGAAAATTGGCTCTAACACTATACCTTAATAGGACATACATATCCCTGACAAAACAGTAAAAGTTTCCGTCGTCCAATCTTCCTGTTGATCATGTATTGTTGTCAGCGACATTATTTCCTAAAGGAATATTAAGGGATATGAGGGGAGGGGGCCCCACTGTTTAGCTGAGTTGGAGAGCCGCTCGGCCTAGGATCCTCGCCTAGTCGACCTCTACCGTTCTTCTCCGTAGTCCCGTAGCTCATTTGATTGTTTCCTCCCGATGACCAATGCTCCGGTCACCTAAGCATTCCTCCGACCCGTGATGAGTATATGATGTTCTTTTTATAATACTCGTCTAGTAGAACGATCTACTTCGATAAGCCTCCTCATCGATCGAACCCATTAATATGATGTCATTTTTAATGTGTTGACGTTTCTAAAAATAATGCATCTCTCCGTTTTGAAGAATAAAGATTTAACTTTATTATAGTAAAGGAAGAGGTTGAAGTGAAAAAACACACGATAGAATTAGATAAATAATAAAAATATCAAAGAGAATATGAGATATAGTTTTTCTTTATAAAAATATAACAAAAAAAAATAACAATAACAAATTATTATTATCTCTTAATCTCTAAATTTCTATTATTCTTTCAACTCCTCTATCTCTTAAAATGGTTGTTGAATCTTAGTTTATTTTTTAAAACTGAAGTTTGATTTAAACTTAATTCATTTAGATGTTAAACTGAATCTTTGAATTTATTTAGTTGTTAAACCTTTATAGTTTTATTTAGTCGTTAAACTTTTATAGTTTTAAACGTTTTTTAAGTTAGTAAGTTTGTGCTATGTAAATGATGTTATAGATATCCATAATGATATGATATTATCCATTTTAGGTCTATATATTCATGATTTTACTTTTCGACTCTATCCAAAAGGTCTCATGCCAATAGAGATATCCTACATCCTTTTAAATCTATGATCTTTACCAAACTTTCAAATTTGGGACTTTGATTGAACTCCAACAATCCTTCCTTCAAACGAAAGACCACAATTACTCTCATGGTCCAGGTCTCCCCACGAGCATCTGGTCACCCTGACCGGTTATGGGTCTCCCCGCCAGTATTCAATTACCTTGACCTGCTCTAGACCTCCCCGCAAGCATCGCATACGGTCACCTTGACCTCCTCTGGGTCTTCCCGCAAGCATTCGGTTACCTTGACCTACTCAGACCTCCCTGCGAGCATCTGATCACTTTGACCTACTCTCCTCCCCACAAGTATCTGGTCACCCTGACCTACTCCAAGCATCCCACAAGCATCCGGCTACCTTAACCTACTCCAAGCCCTCCGTGAGTATCTGATCACCCTGACATGTTTCGGAGCTTTCCCGTAAGTATCTGGTCACCTTGACCTGCTTCGGGGCCTTCCTGCAAGTATCTGGTCAACCTGACCTACTCCAGACCTCCCCGCGAGCATCCGGTCACCCTAACTTACTCCAGATCTTCCTGTGAGCATCCGGTCAGCCAAACCTACTTGCCTCCCCGTAAGTATCCAATCACCCTGACCTGCTCCAGGCCTCCCCGTGAGTATCCGATCACCTTGATATGCTTCGGGGTCTTCCTGCAAGTATCTAGTCAACTTGACTTACTCCGAGCCTCCCCGCGAGTATCTGGTAACTCTGACCTACTCCGAACTCACCCTCAACTTCGTTCAAAGCAACCACATATTGTATATGGTCTGAACCATGACTCTGATACCAATTGTTATATCTAAAGGATGTCCACATATCTCTATAATAACATGATATTGTCCATTTTAGGTCTACACCCTCATGACTTTACTCTTAGGCTCTTTCCAAATGATCTCATGTCAATAAAAATATTTTATATCCTTTTAAATGTATGATTTTTACTAAATTTTTTCAATATGGAATTAAACCCGAAGCAGAATTAGAATTTATAAACTTTATAATCTTTTCAATAAGAATTTACTAAATCTTTATAATCTTTTGAATATTATAAACTTTATCTTCTCTTATAAATAAGTTTAATAAGAATTTTATCAATAAATATGTAATAATTTGAATATATATAATTCAGACTACATAAAATAAATTTAATATGCTCGGCGGCTTGCATGGACAGAAGCTTTACATACGAAACTATCTTTTTATAGATATTACTTATTATAAAAAAAAAAAGTAAAATTCGTCATCTAGCAACTCTACATAATCGACTTTACGATGACAAAAAAATGAATATGCTCATCTCTAATACTCTCGTCAATTCATTTCAAGATCAATACGGAGGAGATAAATCATAAACAACTTACATAATCGGCTTCACAGTTATATATGAGGTAAATTAGAAAATTTTAATTGGTAGTTAGGGAAAGCATTTTTCTCCATTTTTATAAAAATTTGATCATCTACGTATTATAATAATATCTATCATTCGCTAACTAACTCAACTATGCACCAAGACACTTATGAACATGATTGACATTGTTCACAAATAACTCAATCAAGTTTATTCATTTAATCTATGGCATATTAAAAGTACATAAATAAATTTTTACCAAATTAAATAAACATCAAATTTACTTCTTATTACTTAGATCTTGTCAAGATAATGGTACAGTAGCATGATATCTTTTTAGTTTCTAAGTATTTAAGAATCAAGTGTTAAATAATGAACAATTAACCTAAGAGTATTAGACTAATAAATTGATCATTATAAATACTTTTGATTTATCTTAGTAATCGATAAAAAAATTTCTACTATGTTAAATCGGTCATCCTCATAATACTGCCAACTTTATAAAAAAAAAAAAACTTAGGTGCCACTATTATTATCCTAAACTCTTCTCTTTAAAAAAAATAATAATTCCACAGTCTTATAAAATATTTTGAATCAAGAGGTCAAAAAGCACAAAGTCCAGTAAAGAAGACGAGACAGTAAAGTCTTCACCTTTCCTACTTCGTACCTCCGTCGCCATCGACGTTTCTGACAAGGATTGCATGAGAAAAAGCAATGAATCGAGAAGCAGAAACGGCGTCTTGATCTCTCTTCTAAAAGCTCTAGTTATTCTTGCTTAAACTTTTGCTTATCCTCTCAGTCCACTTTCCTCTCTGCATTGCTTTCAGAATTCCACCACTTGCCGAAGCTTTTGCAGATTGCAGGCAGTTAGCTGCAGAAGCAATAATGGACGACTAGTACCATTACTACGACCCGACCAGAAAAGAAGAATCTCCTTTCTCTCTCTTTCTTATTCTCTTCTCCTTTAAATAACACCTTTAGCTAGTTGCAGGCTTGAGCAGCTTCCCTTTCGTTTAATTACTTGTTCGCCGTTTGATGGGAAGATGATGAACGGGTTGGGTTCTTCGGATGCCTCCTTCGCCCCTGCTTCCATGGCGGCGTCTTTCTCTGAGCTCGGAGGCGGTGGAGGTAGTCAACAAGAGCAGCTTTGGGACTCCGACTCCGCCGCCGGCCTCCAAAGCCACTTATTCGGTCATCAAGATCCAACCATGGAGGACATGAGCACCAGCCTCCGCTTCTTCCCGCCGGCAGGGTATCGACATTATTCTCCCCTGGGACTTGTCCTGAAGGGGGAGGACAACGTCGCGGCCGCCGCCGGCCAAATTGGTCTCAATTTGGGCCGGCGGACCTACTTCTCCTCCTCCTCCTCCTCCGGCGACGATGCTCGCCGCTTCTTTCTGTGCCCGAAAGGAGGCGGCGGGGGCGTGTGGTCGCCCGGCCACCAGCCTTCTCGTTGCCAGTGCCAAGCCGAGGGGTGCAAGTCCGACCTGTCCGGCGCCAAGCACTACCACCGCCGCCACAAGGTCTGCGACTTCCACTCCAAGGCCACCGTCGTCGTCGCCCACGGACTGCGGCAGCGCTTCTGCCAGCAATGCAGCAGGTAATGCAAGAGCTCGATCGAAAAACATCCAACTCAAAATCAAATTTTGATCATTTAATTTCCTCATTCGCTTAATCTCTGAAATTATCTCAGAATTAAACATCAAGCGACCACGATTTCTTTACTTAAAACACAGTTTTTTGTGCTTCTCTTTCCCTTGACGAGGGAAAGAGACAGAGGTGTGTGCCGGAGCTTTAATCTTTTGGCAAATGTCGTCCAGGTTTCACGTGCTTGAAGAGTTCGACGAGGCCAAGCGGAGCTGCAGGAAGCGTTTGGCCGACCACAATCGCCGGAGGAGGAAGCCTAAGACGAAACACGACGCAGATTGCTCAACCTCCATGATTACTCCAAGCAAGCGATTAAAAATTCAATTTTTTGTTTTTTTTTTTAAAATAATTCCTTTTATCCACTCGATCAATCTATGCTCATGCTATTGGCTTCGTCAGCAGGAACGAGCGGAATGGCTGGACAGGGAGATCGCCTGCAGGATGAAGTAGCGGTCTCACAGCGGCGGCGGCAGCAGCAGTGTTTCTCCTCTGTTGCAGATCAATGCAAGAGCTTCTTCCTGCACCGTCAGAACACCTGGAGCTCTGCGCCGCCCGATGAGGTTTCCATGTCCATGGGAGGAGGACCCTTAAGCTATCTCCACCTCGACCAATCCATGTTTGAGTTGGATTTCATTTGATGTTGTCGCATATAGATTAGCTGTGTTTCTGATTATCTCCTGCCTCGATAACTCCCGTCCTAAAAAAGAATCATTTCACCTTTTGTTACCAGAGTTATTATGTAATGTAGTAGATTAAACTATAGCGGTTAATTTGCACCCTCTACCATGAATTTTAGTTTACCCCGGGCTACAGTAAACTAATAGAACTAGATCGGATCCTCTAATCCGTAAATTCAGAATTAGAGGATGATCTATAAATTTTGATTGGCAAATTTTGACAGACCCTACTTGTAAATATGTAGGGGTCAATTAAAATCCATCAATACATATAGTGGATCATCTTCTAATTCATAATTTGTGAATCACGTCAAATTATTACATAATAATCACGATTAGATCTTAGTTAGAATGTATTTATAGAAATTTTTTTAAATGGATGTGTAATCATGCGATACTAGTGTTCTTAAATGTCCGCCATGACTACATTCTAAATTTGGTGCTATATCATTCATCATTTTTAATAGGTTTTATCCTATTAATTTGCCCCCTAATTTAAATTTATTTAATAAAATAATAATTGTGTCAAACTTTCAAATTTAGTTTGTTTTTTTTTTTTAAATTTGAATTTGTTTAAGTTTGGTTTTAATTTGATTTATTTTAGATGTTATTAAAATTTATAAAATTAGAAGTTTATTTATTTATTATATTGAATAGATTATGAATATATATCAATAATATATATTTAAATTTGTTTATTTAGTTTAAATAACATGTTTAAAATTATTTTAATTAAAAGTATTATTATTATATTGAACAAAATATTTTATTTTAAGAATATAAGACGTCCTTTTAATATTTTTTAAATGCGGTGCTTTTAATGATAATGAAAATATAATGAATATATATATATAAATTCACCCTTGTAACCGAAACGCACTTCTCCGCATTCCCGATCCCGATCCCGATCCCGATCCCCAGTCCCGAACGAAGAGGACTGACCGGCGAGCACCACCTGCGAGAAGCCGCTGGCGTCGGACATCGTTGATCTACTTGATTCCTCCATCTCACCTAACTCACGGCTACATCGCTGGAGAATCACCAAGCCAGCCTCACAGCTGTAGCCACAGCAGGTCGTCCATGCCTATGATCTATTATTTCCAAATCTATATCCCTGATATCCTTTTTCACATGGATGGAAATCTGGGAAATTCGAAATGATTTATGAAGTTTTGAACCTGAGCAGATTCAGGTTCAAACTGAATCTGATTTCAGTTTCTGGGTGGATAGGGCAGATGCCCAATTTGAATATGATATTATGGTCACATGGATCGATAATCTGGATCTGGTTCTGGAAAACTGACTTTGAATTGTGTTTGGTTTTGGATGCTGTTTACAGTGCTTTCATGTTGATTGTGGTACATTGTTCTCATATTGTCTGTGTGAATTCAATATGTTGTTGTGAAACATGGTTGGAGTTTCTTTTGCATGAAGTTAAAAACTGATTGGAGTCTCAAAACTGTTTCTTTTGAAGCTGAGTTGAAATCAAATGAGCTGATGGATGGAAAGATAGGTTTTTGTCGACACCTTTTAGAATACATGTGAATAGTTTGTACTTTCTTTTTTGTTCAGAGTGTACATGCATATATTCTTTCAAAAGAAATTGTGCATTTCCATGGAATTGATTTTCTCTCACCTTAATAAACACAACATAAATGAATTTTTCTATCCCTCATGTGAGACTCCATAGCCTACGTGACTCTGTTGGCGCTAACTTTCCTTATCCTCCCCTCGCAACACCTTAGTCAAGCCTTGCTACATCTGCCCTTAAAGCCTAGCCATTCCCCCCACTAAGAGATCACACTGTCGAGCCCTCCCCAGTCGAGCTGAGCTACTCAATGCGCCTCTTCCCCTCAAGTTTCTCAGGTCCTTTCACTATTGTTGGCTGTCGTTGGTCCAGTTGAAAGAGTTTTACCCACCCTATTGGAATCATTGTTGGTGAGTTTCTTGTAGCCAACCCAACAACCCCCTCCCCCCTCGCATCAACCTACACACACATCATCACCATCCACTGTATTTTCTTCCTTCCAGTTTTGTTTTGAGAATTTGTTGCTAGCATCTGCCAGGGAAATTGTTAACAACCTTGTGGTTTCGGTTGTGATTGACAATTACTTCCCCAGCACAACATTCTCACTCGAGAGTTGGTACCCCTTGCTTTGCTATCGGTGAGACCTCTTACCTATTCCCTTGGTTTCATTTTGAATTCATGGTGTGGGAGCTTACTGATTATTTGGGGACAAATGGTACCTCCAACCTTTGAGATTGATGATGTACTGTGTAGAACGTTCAGGAAGGGCTATGTAATAATCAACTCTATGCTTTATAACATCGCTATTATTTTCGTTTAAGGTCAGCAAATATAAAAGCATATCCTAACATATTGTATGATGCCTCATGGATTGAATTTCCTTTTATGATTTGTACTGTAGTTATTGTAGTTCTATGCTTTGTATAGTACGAACTTTTTATGTAAACTTATTTAGATAGTTTGTTTTAGACTTTTGTTAATATTGGGTTCCTCACCTTTTGTTTAAAACGGTTAACTCTAGTGGTATGCTCAAGCAATATCTCATAGGAGGGTGGAGATGAGTATTTAGTTATTTTTTATTAAATTAATCTGTGTTATATAATTTGAATGTAATGCTTCAATTTAGGTGTTTCTATGCAAATCAATTCGTTAGAGGTGCTTATAGATTTTTTGGCGGGCTAGTGTGGTTTGAGTTCTTGTTCAAGTGGGTGCTCCTGAATGTTCCTTTTAGCTTACCCTGTGCATCATTAAAATCATGGAGGTTTTGGAAACTCACCAAATAATAGAGGTCTAGGAAGATTCTAGTAGGGTCCTCTCACTAAGGACTTTGGAAAATGGCGGAGTAGTAACCTAAGTAGGTAGCATTAGGGAAAAACTTTGTTGCAATTAGACTTGTAGCAACCACCAGCAGTAAGGGGACATGAGAGAAACTCAAGGGAGAAGAATGGAGCTATGTAGCGAAGCTCGACACAAAGAGGGCTCGATGACGTGAGCTAAGCAGGGAGCAATTAGGATTTGAAGGAGGAAGTTGTAGGTGTTGATGCAATCAAGCACCAAATAAAAAGCCTAATCATAATGTTTTGATGTGGTTGTCAAAGGATTATTCTTACTAAAATATATTTTTCTTTATTAGAGAATAACTAAACAAACATGTGTTTAAAATTTTCAAGTTACCAATAGTAGGGCTCTAGTTTATAGGATTTGATGCCTGCCAAGGGAGAGAATGTCGGGATCGAGGTGTCACTTAGGGAGAGGACATTTTTGTGGTGCTTGGACAGGTTTAAAGGGATGTGAAACTCAGATGAACAAAGGAATTGTGGAGCTTCGTTGTCTTGGCTTGAAACTAAATAGAAGGTTGCCTCATTAATTCTTCTTTGTATATTTGTTGTATTTCTCTATTTGGTCTTAGAAGTATTCATCGCTTGAACCTTCAGAAGGGTAAAGCTGAAAAATAAGTAAAGTTTGAAATTTAAATGTTCTTCTCCCATTTTTTTTAGTCATCCGCTTTTGAATTGTGAGATTGGTTGTTACTCTTGTTAATACTTTGAGGCTATCTTGCAGAATTTTTAATCACTCTTTCGAGTAGTATTTTGTTGAATCAAATTGTGTGATTGATGTCTCACGAGTAAATTTTTCATTCCAAATTATTAGCCAATTTCAAGTGATTTCCTTGCTTGGTTCGTATTCCACATTAAACATTGCTTTACATTTATATATAGATATAGAAACCTGGAAGCCAAGTCCCGAGTAACCCTCTGTACTCCTTTTCCTGATGCTGCACCTGATTGAAAGGGTTACAAGTCTAAAAGAATTGGTCAACTAATGCTGATAGTTCCCATGACCAGCACAGCTTCATGGCATCTATTGGAGTTCTTTGTTGCCATCATCTGCTTCCACTCCTCTGAATACATGCTAGCTATCTTCTTCCATGGCCAGTCCAGTGTTACCCTCAGCTGTGAGTTGCTCTATTCTCTCTCTGTGTATGTACATCTCAAGTTGTTAGTTTCTATACTTGTTGGTTTGATTAGTTCACCTTGTATTTGAAAATTATTGGACAGTAAAATGTTTGTTCATGTCGCTAGAAACATTTTCTATTTTGGTATATATGTTTGGAGTCGTGTGTAGAGGTAAACTATTAACTCATGCATGAGATTTTATATAATTTTGATTTGAATTGTTAGGGCTTCTTTCTTTTTCTGTCTTTTATGCATTTCACTTTGTTGTTTTTTGGGGTTTAATGATGTTGTGAATTTTCCATTTGGAAAAGTCCCACTTGTGATAATTGGACGATAAATAGTTTTTCTTCTGCAGTAGATTTGGTAAATAATAACAAGCATCTTTAATCCATGAATTGTTTGTTGCTCTTGTTGGCCTTTAATTCACGTAAAATTGGTAGAGGCTTATACTGATTTTTATGATGGAGGCCGAGCACATAATCTTTTAAAGCATTTGTATTTCAAAAGTTCTGGAACTTGTGACCTAGTTTAATAATTCCATTGTCCAAGATATTGTGCCTATCTATGCTTTCATGAAATTGGAGGATCAAAATGTGGTTATTCTTGTGATTTTTTTGCTAATTCATTCTGAGAGATTAATTCATTAATAATATGCTTATTGTGCAGCACTTTTGATTAGCCAGCATTATGTAATTGCAATGACTTGTGCACTGCTGGAATATGCTATAGAGTTTCACTTCTTTCCGAATTTAAAAGAGCATTGGTCGGTTAGTAATATTGGACTTATGATGGTGCTATTTGGAGAGTTTATTCGTAAAGCTGCCATCCTTACTGCTGGCCGGTCTTTCACACATATGATAAGAAGATATTATGCGGATGATCATGAATTGATTACTCATGGTATTTACAGGTATTTAGAATGCATTTATGTGATGGCTTGTCTCTATTTTAGTACCAAAATTAGAGGATATTACTTGTCCTTTGTTGTGGTTGGCTTAAGCAACAATCTATATATTTACTGGAACTAGGCTTGTAATACTTCTTTACGAATAAGAAATTAGATATTCATATAACACAACTTTCATATATGAATGATATATCAGATAGAACCAGCACAGGCGTAGGACAATTTATCTGTTTTTGTTCGTGTGGATATTTCAAGAAGAAAATTATTTGATAACT
The DNA here is from genome assembly GCF_018446385.1 of Zingiber officinale. Taxonomy (NCBI): domain Eukaryota; kingdom Viridiplantae; phylum Streptophyta; class Magnoliopsida; order Zingiberales; family Zingiberaceae; genus Zingiber; species Zingiber officinale. The sequence continues at coordinate 15,899,893 of NC_056007.1, read as the reverse complement.
ACAGATGAAAGGACATGGGAAGAACAGGTGTTATTTTATATATATATATATACTTATATTTTTTAGATTTCTGTTCTTAACTTATCAATTTGAACAACTTACAATTTGATCTTGTTACAATGTTATTTCTATCTTGTGATGCATGATTTGTCATTATCACGGGTCAACTACATGGATTTTATCCACCATTCAGCTCAATTCAATGCAGACACTAGCAGTGTTGGAATCAATTATGAACTATCCGATAAAATAATTACAACTCCATCATTTGTGATTACATTAACTAGATTTTCATCAACACTTAACACATGATTTTCATATACATGAAAATAATATTCGTTTATTGGAGATTGTTCATTTGTTGAAAAACAGCAAAGATATCTTTGCAAATGCTCAATTATGGTTTCAGATTTGTTATTTTCCCCAGTCTGTTAGCTTGAATCTCCTCCAATGGCCAGTGATTCAACTCAAAGTCTCATATCTTGTGAATCACTCTTGACTATCTTGAATTCATTCCTGGAATTGATTTATAATGTTATATACGTTAATTCTTCAAGAGCATACTTTTATCGAAAATTCATCTATTTTCTCATGTTATTAAGATCAGTAACTAAGATTTCCTTGTATCTTCACTATATCTGTGAAACAGATTTGTTCGCCATCCTGGCTATTCTGGATTCTTCATTTGGGCAGCTGGAACACAGGTTATGCTCTGCAATCCAGTCTCCTTCATTGGTTTTGTAGCTGTTGTTTGGCGATTTTTCTACACACGGATACCGTATCCACTTTGTGAAAGAATTATTTTCTATCTTTTGCTTATTTCTATACTTTTTTTTTTTGGTTTTTTAGCGACAAACCTGATTGATTGAACATTATTATTTCGCGGTTCAAAGAAATTGCACAATTCTAGTTTGGATAATTATTGCCAAAGCATTTGGTCCTTAACGAGGAACAGATATGAAGAATTTTTCTTGAGGCAATTTTTTGGTTCGCTGTACGCGGAATATGCAAGAAGAGTTCCATCTGGCCTTCCTTTTGTTAAATAAACCAGTAACATTCTTGGTATTATGCAATTATTTTTCAATCATCCATGAATTTGTCTTAACAGAATTTCTGATTCCTATCCAGTGGAAGACATTCAACAAATAAATCGAAGTGCATGATCTGATCTAGAGAAAGGAAAATGTAAGTAGGAACCACAGTGGTTTCCAAGGAGACTATCTTGTAATCAGAACTAGTCATGTTGAGAAATTTCTGGTGTTGAATAATTTACTTCTAATTATTATCTAGTCGCAGTTCTTAAACGATGAGAAAGGCGGCTTCGAGTACGAATCGGCTAGATTAGGATTCGATTGACTAGACACTATGGTAGTTGATTGGAAGTTTATCTAGTCGACTAACCTATTGACCTTTGGCTATGTAATGAATAATTTTTGAATTCCAACTGAGTTTTCAGAAATTAGCTGTTGAAGTCTTGTTATACAAGTCTTAGGCTTCCTGTGACAAAAGAGCAAAAGCTAAACAATTTACAAAGGTTTTGAATCAAGTGAAGGCTCATATTCTATGAGGCAGGATATTCTAGATCGTTTTTTTGATTCATAGGATGTGTCACTCGTATTTACGGTCGGATTGTGACCGTGATTCGATCGTAAATGATTGTGATCCTTTCCTGGGTTCATCGTCCTCACTAGGTTATAGTTTTTGTTCGGGGCGAGCGGTCGGAGGTCGTTCGAAGGACACATTCGCTCGGCGCCTGGCCACTTCTCCATCACCGGAGGCCTCCGAGCAGTTTTTGGTCACCCGCTCCGAATAAAAATTATAACATGGTGGGGACGGTGAATCCAGGAAAGGATCGTAACAATTTACGGTCGGATTGCGACCACAATCCGATCGCAAATACGAGTGACACATCCCCTGAACCACAAAAAAGTGGTCCAGGAGATCTGTGCTCATATTCTACAAGCTTTTCGATAACTTTTCTTGTAACCGAAAATTTATACGAGGCTTTTTCCATCTCTCGAAAGACTTTATTTTTTATGCATACCTTTGATTTTCATCAAAAATATAGGATCCTCCTAGGAATATATTGAAGGATTACGTCTTCAATTGGTGGATTAATACTAGAATTAACACACAACAATTATCATTAAAAATTAAATCTCATAATTAAGTGATTTAATGTTTTATCTTATAAAGGGAGTTTTTATATTAGTAAATGTGTAGGTTTAATAATTTAGTTCATTAATATTAATGGATAATGAGCTTTAGTTTGATTTTGATGTATCTTATTGCTTTCATATATTCTATACTAATATTTTTTTCAGAAATACAAAAAGCCAAAGCTAAACAAGTAATTTTCTTTTATATTTACTGATAACTAAGCAATTCCTTGACTTATCAAAGAAGGTTGTCCAAGTGTAACTCAGAAGATATCTTCTGTACACTTGGACAATCTTCTTTCACCTATCATTATTCAAGTAGAAAATAATTTGCTGCTCTTTAGTATCCTTATAAATTTATTTTTAGGTCAACTTAGAGAAGATAAATCATTATAATTACTAGTCATTAGTGTAAATAGCAAGGCACGAGAGAGGACATATTCAAATGCGCCGAGTTTCAATCCCAAAATTTTATATGGTAATATCTCATATCTTATTCATTGTACTGGTCCGAGGGGACAATCCCTATTAGTATCCATGAAGAAGAAAAGAAAGCAAGATCTTGCTATCATAATCCAAATCATGTCTCCTTCCTCCAAATCCTAAACCTTCAACTCTCATGCATTACTGCCATAATTAATTAGTCAAACAGTGCCATGAAGAGATTTTAATGCCATAGTTAAGATCATCTAATGGAGCGTATATACCCAAACAATTAAGGTCCACACCCTTTCCTCATACGTTATAATAATGGTGATGAATCATGAGTTTCTTGCTTGGGAATTAGGGTTGCAGGTGCTGGACCCAACAGCAGCAGGGGATCATTCTGTCAACTCCCTGATCAACTGCATGCATGCATGCACTCATTGCTTCGCCAAAATCTTACTCTCCAAGATTTAGATCTTGTGATCTAGTAACAATAATCATCTGCTCGACAGAAACTGAACCATGTCAAAATTAAATGAGATTTATTCTGCACTGACAGAAACTGATCAATCAAGCAAACAGACCACTAGACCATAGCATATTTGTCACTTGACTCTCTTAAATTTAAAAATGAAAAAAAAAAAAAATCTTTAGGAAACTGCCAGGAAATTTAAGGGATGAGTTAATGGTTTATTCAAAGATTGATTTATTTATCTATAAAGCCTTGTCTCTCTTCCTCCAGCCAAACTGATCTGTCCTCGTCCTCCCCTGTTTCAGTTCATCAGTTCATGGAAGGGGAAGAAGAATGCGACACCAGGCTTGCCCTCGGAATTGGCACCAGAATTAACCCTACTGCCACGCTTCATTTCGATGCTCTGTTTCCGGTTCAGTTAAAGGAAGAAGATGACGAAGAAGAAGTCGTCGTCAGTACTGGAAAAGCAGCCAGCGACTGCAGCAGCGAGAGGAAGAAGAAGAAGCTCAAGCTCACGACGGAGCAAGTCCTGCTGCTCGAGGAAAGCTTCGGCGAGCGCAGCACTCTCGATACGGTGATCGATCGAATTAATTAACTCGCGCAGAATTCATTGCGGATGGTTGAGACTGTTGCTGCATGCAGGAACAAAAGCAGGATCTGGCCGAGCGGCTCTGCATCCGGCCGCGGCAAGTGGAGGTGTGGTTCCAGAACAGGCGAGCGAGGACGAAGACGAGGCAGATGGAGGCGCAGCACGAGCACCTGAAGCGGCGCTGCGAGAGGCTGGACGAGGAGAACCGGAGGCTGAAGAAGGAGCTGGTGCAGCTGGTGAAGGCGACGGCGATGACCGCGCCGGTGCTCTGCCCTTCCTGTGAGAGGACGGCCGGCGCCGGGATTCGCCACCGGCGAACGTAACTGATCACGATCGTGTAAATTATACAATATTATACAAGATTATTTTTTTGTTCGAATTCTTCATCAGAAGTGCATGAGCAATAAAATCACGGCGTTGATCGGTTGAATTTCGAGGAAATGGACGGACGGTTACTTTGGGGTTGAAAATTTCAGTCAACGTGTCGTGAGATTGGGGTTTAGAGTTTAGGGTTGGGGATTGGGGTTAGGGTTATGGAATTTGGGGTTTGAGATTTTGGATGTATCTGATCGACGCTAAATTAAAGTTATGGCAATAGCATATGGGTTTAGGGTTTGAGGTTTGAGATTTGAGAATGAGATTTAAGTTTTATTTATCCGAGAGGATGTAAATAAAAACTCTAAAAAAAATTTACGGTTAGTAGATTTCTTCATATGTATTTTGTACTTCTGTTTAACTAATAGGCAGATGAGTATACTAATCCATTCGCGAATCATCCGTCTAAATTGGAGAGAAAGTATCTCTTCCTCCAACTATTTTAAGCGCGAAATTTGAGATTTTTATTTTAAGAACGGTAGTGAAATATTGTGGGGCTTGGATCTCAGCAAAAAAAAGAAATGAGAATACGAATGAGAATGATAAAATTAGGGAATGAGAATGGAGAGATTTTCATTCTTTCTATTTTACTAATTAATAACTCATTTCTATATTTGGGAGATTTAATCCGTGGGATGTACCACCAATTCCCTAAAGCAAGTACTAATTTTTCATTTCTTTTTCATTCCCTACTATCATACCATCCAACCAAATACCTTCTAAATTTTTATTGGTCCTCAATATTTCATATCAATATCATATCAAACACATAAAAACTTGTTACTCTCTTCTTTATAAAAATTTTCTCAATAACCATTTTAGGAGTTCTATACTATTAAATAATACATCTTATCTTACTTTTATCCACCCACATTCTCGATTTTGAGAGAAAAGAATACCTTTAAAATTTCACTATTACTCTTGCAATCAAAACCTCAAATCGCATACATATAATAGTTTGAGGTTTTTTTTTTTCATTTCACAAATTTCTCCGAACATATTGCATTAGAGTTGTCCTAATAAATTTTTATGTTTTTGGCATTATATTAATGTGATATATTAGGACCATAAAAATATTCAGGTGCTCTGAGATTTGATATTTAGGATTTTTTTATTGTGCTTGATGAATGCAAACGTTACTGTAGGTGATAATTTATTTGGATTGTCGTGCTTTCAGAGAATCGTGTCGGATCCGAGTCATTAGTTTAATGATGAGATTAGTCTGAGAATTTAGTCAATGGTTGAAATGAGCAAAAATTATTATTTGGTTGAATCGATTAAGACACTAACGCCATGGGTTTGGAATTTTGATTGATATGTGTTCATTGAATAAACCAACAAAATATATATAGAGAGAGAGAATTGTTATAGTACGGGCTATTTCCTACGGATTGCTAGGGACTGCATGCACTTCGTGGACATGCCAGAGTTTTATTTTTTATTTTCTATTTGCATTTTTTCCCTTATTTCCTCTCCTCCCCAAAACCACTGTTCGTGTGCCAATCGTGCCAGGTGGTGATCGTGCCAGTCTCGCCGCCGCCCACCCGCCCACTGCCGGTCGAATCGCATCCAGAATCCCGACGACAATCCGGTTGAAATCCAGCCGTGATCGCGGGTCGCTAGTGTGCCGGTGGGCAGGCGGTGGGCGGCGAGGGCGAGTGGTTGGTGGGTGAAGCTGTGTGATGAGTTTAGGTGGCGAGAACGAAGGAAAAAAGAAAAAGTTGCATTTAAAAAATTAAAAAGAAAATGACATGGCAAGGTCCATAGCAATATGTAGGAAATAGTCCGTAGCATAACAATTCTCTCTCTATATATATATATATCCTAAATATATATTCCATGAATACTTAAATTTTTAAATTTTTATCTATTTTTTAATTTGAATACTATAACTTAATCCCTAAATTCTAAAAGTAAAATTTAATTGACTTAACTTCATAGCTTAAAAATAAATAAAATAAAATAAAAAGCTACTGAATCGGTCGAGACACCTTAATTTAATCCAGGCACCTCAACCTCGTAGTCTCGTAGATGAAGTCCACAACACTTTATCCATAGCCTATCAAATTTCTATATATAGAGAGAACATTTGGCGTACAGTTCTCTAAGTGTGATTTGATTTGCATGTGCGTCTATCATGGAAATGTCACATTTTTTTTAAAAAAAAAACACTCCTTTTTGTCTTCTTCGCCTATCTTGCCACGAGCTCTAGAATAACGGGCCGTCGACCTTCCTCTTGAGGCCCGACCACCGTCGCCTGCCCACCACTAGTGCCCTCCAGCCGCCTGCCTAAACTGAAACTATATCCTGGGGGAATATGAACCCCATGGGGTTTCGGTGTAATTTTGGCCAGATCGCGATTGGATTTCGGTCGGATCGTGGCCAGAATCAGCAGCGCTAGGCCCCAACATCGCGACCGATTCGGGCCACAAAAAAGTCAGATTCTAGTCATGATCTAGCCGAATTCTAGCCTCGATTAGGTTGGAATCTGATCACGATCAAGGGGGGGGGGCGATCCACTGGTGCCAGTGAAGATTAGCGGCGACCGACGGGAGGCGTGAGGAAGAATAGCGATCAGCGTCTACCGCAGTAGAATTGTAGCTCGCAGAACTGGATTTCACATTTTTTTTTAACATGTTTTCTCTTTAACGTGGCATGTCCAGGTCAGTCAAACCGCACACAACCGTACTATTCATGCTACAGGGTAATATTTTCATATATATATGCTCTGTTGGGGACCAAATGTCGTGTGACTGTGCGAACTCGGGGCGCCTCGATTCACTCCAGGTGCTAGGAGTCTGTTGTAGTTTTTTTTTTGTTTGTGTTTTTTAATTTTTTTTAGGGTATAATATATGTATTTAGCATTTAAGATTTTAAAATTTAGGAGTTGAGTAATAATAAGTTTGAGACAATAAGATTTTCCCTCTAGGATTCAAACTTTTTTCTTGAATTATAGTGTTCAAAATTAAAAATTTTAGATACTCACAGAGTATATTATATGTATTTAGAGTTTACAATTTTATAATTTAGGGGTTGAGTTATAATTACTTTAAACTAATAAGATTTTCACTTTAGGTTTAGACTTCCCTTTTGGATTTTAGTATTCAAGATTAAAAATTTTAGATGTTCACGGGGTATAGGGTTTTTCTTTAAGAAAAATTGATTTAAACATATGGTATTGTAGCGCACACAGTCCCGCATTGTACGTTGTACAGTCCGCAGCAAAGCACCGTGCAATATATATATATATATATAACTAAAAAAATTAGGTACTTATGGGATATAAATATATATATTTAGAGGGTTTAGGGTTTAAGATTTAAGAAATTTTAAAAATAAAAAAGAAATTGAGGCTCTGGATCAATTAAGAGGTGCTCACGATGATTTTTATTTATTTATTTATTTTAAGTTTTCGGAACTTTTGCCTTATGATTTAAAGGTTGGATTATAATATTAATCAAAATTGAGAGGTGTGCACATTTTATAGAGAGAGAGTTTTGATATCCTATATATCTTATGTACACCCAAATCATAAGGTGTGCATAACCCTAAACTTTTGGGTGTATAAAAGATGGGTAAGATATCAAAACTCTCTCTTATACGGAGGATAGAAAATATTAAAAATTTTAGTATATCACATACATATTGATATATATCATTCAAATTTAAAACTTTTGGTATATTAAAAAATTTAATTTGGTATAATACTATAGTAAAATTTTTTATATTGATATCGATATGAAATTTATGATTTTTTGATATGTCAGTATATCAAAAAATATCATAATATCGGAAAAATGATTGGAAAATATATGTTTGACCCAATCCAGATTAATTATCAGTATGAGATTTTTTTTATATTTCGGTATTGTTTTATATATCTAAATTTTTTATATGAACGATATGAAATTTATACATATCGAAAATTTGGTATATCAAAATGTTAGAATATCAAATTTTCGATATGGTACTGATCGAATTAAACTTTTCAGATACTAAAATCTTTAATACAATATACAATTTCATATGAATTTTTTAATATATCATACCGGACCAATCTTAGTATGAGTCTTGGACTCAACTAATCCTCAAAGTGGGCAATTTTCCCCAGGTTTATCTATTGATTAATCAAAGGAAAATATCTTAAAGTACGGATTCAAATTGTTGAATTGATATATTTCATTGAATTTTTATTTGTAATTTAGATATCAATATCTTATGATCTAATTAATTATGTAGTTGACCGACTTGATTTTATGAAAAAATTTTACTAGTCATTAGAGTAAATAAAAAAATATTGATAGATTTAATGGACAGTAAATAATTCCAACTTCTCAGGTAAAATACAATGTGTCCTAAGTGAGATTCGAGTTCTCATTGCTAAGATCCACCGGATGATGTATGAGATTTAAGATTATAGGATTTGAGATTTTAGATAAGTAGCAAAAGGTCATTCGTACCTCCGTTTAACTCATTTCCAACTCAGGATTTAGGAATTTAGAGATAACGCAAGGTAAAATCACAATGTTGACAGGTATCACACACGTTTAATTTTGAATCGTGTTGGATCCGAATCAGTGTGACGATGAAGTAAGTCAGAAATTTTAGTCAACGGAGAAATAAGCAAAACTTATCATTTGGTTGAATCGATTAAGACACTAACGTCATGGGTTTGGAATTTTGATCGACTAAGGGATTTGATCGTTTGATTTGCGATTTGGTCGTGGAGTCAACGTTCCACGCAAAAAATCATGTATTTTAATTCCACGAATGGTTTGCGTGGACTTATTTGGGAGGTCCGATGCTCTTGTAAGTGAATTAAAGATAGATTACTTGTAATTACTATCAAATTTTGATCGTGATGATGTGATTATAATTGGTTACAATTCTTTTTTAATTTTATCATTCCTAGATTATAGTTTTAGTTGAAATGTGTGGTCGGAGGTCACTCGAAGGTCATCCTCGTTCGGTGCTTGATAACCTGACCATTTGTCCATCATCAATGATCTCCGGACGACCTCCGATCATTCGTCTCGATCTAAATTATAATCGAGAGGACAGATGAATTTAAGAAGAAATTATAACTAATTATAATTCGATCACGATTGCAATCCGATTATAATTATCAATTCTAAATGTCTATTTTTTTATTTTTTATTTTTTTATTTTTTATTTTTGGATTCAGTGTTTTTTTAATGGATCTGGTCTCTTATTAGAATTTCCTACCTGATTTGTATGGTCAACAGTCAACACCCCAAATAAAACGGAATTTGGAATATTGTGACAGCGCGTGGATCAAATGGATGTAGTTTTCTGTGATAAATTTTTATAAAAATAATTTTTAAAAATAGAAATTAATTGGAAGTATATTTTTTAAGTTTAGAAAAAAAAAATTAGTTGCTTTTAATAATGAAAATGATATGTAAATAAAAATATCATAATTTTCGTCGAAATTTATTTATGACCAATTTTATCCCAATTTACTAGATATCTTTTTTTTTTCTCTCCAAATTTGAATACAAATAAATGGATGCATTTAATCAAAGAAGTTCTTTTATATTTTTTGAAGTTATCAAATAACTCCGAAATAGCTTTCTACTAGTTTCGAATAAAGTTTTTACATAATTTTGTTATTTTTAAATTTAAATAGATAAATACATTCTAAAGGTCATTGAAATGCAGTCACGGTTCAAGATGACCAATGACTTAAAATTTATAATCAAAATTATTATTATTATTATTATATATATTTGAATGTTAAAATAAATACATTCTAAGAAATTTTGAAACTGCCTGGATAGGTGCACTTGGGGAGATCAAATCTTCTGTTCCCGTATTCCCTTGTCGATCGGATGGATCAGATTACATCTCAAAGATGTCTTACACATCACGAGGACACTGCACACATCTTAAAGATACCATGATGCCTTAAGATGTAATCTGGTCCGTCCGATCGACAGGAGACACGGGGACAGAAAAATTTGAGGACAAAAAATTGGATCTGGTACTTGGGTAGGACATCGAAGTCTATCCGCACTAGCAAAGTAATTAAATGATCTTATATTAAACTTAAAATTATTACATCATCATTTTGTCATTAAATTTTAAATTCGAATCAATAGATACATGTTGCATTTAGTCTTCGTAAGATGTTTCAGGAGGGGATCATGATAAAATATTCAAATTGTCATTCAGATATTTATGATTTAATTTCTGATTATGATATATTTATAGAATTTTTTCTCTAAATATGACGTACAATTAAAGGATACTAGGATCTTGGACTGTCCGTCACAAGTATTTTTCGATTTATTCTGATGACTTTTTTCATAAAATCAGATCCATCATCTCAATACTAATTAATGAGACTAATTAAATTTATTATATTTTTTGAATCTTCATAAGACGGGTACCATTGAAGATAACCAAGTAATCTAATATGTGTGCTGATTGCGGATTTCTTTATTATTGCATTTGGGCTCTAGTAATCGATAGCATGATAGATTGCCTATGGGTTTGGACTCGTTATATATAGGATTGGCCTTAGATTTTAATGGGTCGGATGTAAAATAAATTATTTTTATTCATATAAAAACTAATATAATTAATACTATAAAAAAATTATTAACATAATACATACATTAAATTTATATTTAAAGATTTTAAAATTTATCTATATTTAAAGATTTTAAAATTTAAAGAGATAGAAATTTATCTTTTGATTTGACACTTTGAAAAAAAAATCATTATGTTTTAGAATTTATATTTACATCTGTTTTCAATTTAGTTTTTTTTCAAACACGGAATTAGTATTTATTTTAGAAAAATATACATTTAAAAAAAAAAAAAAAATGGGCCCCGCCTTTTTAAATTTTTGGGGGTTCAATGAACAGATTGTTTTAAAAAATATTTAAAAAAAAAAAAAAAAAATGGACCCCGTTGTAAGTGGGTCCTGTACACCAGCCCACCTTTACCATCCAAGCCGACTGTGGTTATATATGAGTATGGTCCTCTAGAACATGAACCCTAACGATTACCTTGCTTTCCCATCATATTAGTATTTTGTAGTTATAGAACTCGCAACTATAGAAGATCAGGTCATGAGATTGGTTCGTGTGATTGAATTTAGATTCTTACAATCACAATGAAAATGAGGATATCTTCGTATTCAAGTGTGGATTTATCATTTTTTTTATTTTAATACTCCATTTTTGATTTCACATGTTTATTGTAATTTTGTAGATCTCTGATAAAAATATCTATTTGATTGTTTGAATCATTTGTCGATTCATATCCTGTAGTATGATATTAAGAAATATATGAAAATCCTCTTCACTACAATACATTGTAGGAAGTTATTATGTTAATTCATATGTCATAATTATTGGTACAACGGAGTCGGTAGGAGGGAGTGAATTACTTATAAAATAAAATAAACTCTTTCTCGTTCTTTTGATTTGATCAGTAACACAATAATAATAAACATAATAATAAAACTGAGCAAAAAGTAAGATGACAATCTATTTATTTGGTTATAACTTAGGTGGTTGATAATTCAAGGTGCTGAAGAAAGTTTGATTAGAAAAAATTCCTTTGTTGAAGGTGGAGTAGCTTCTTACAGACATTTACAGCTCACAAAATGACTAGGAAGTGAATACAAGACTTGTAGTTCAGTTATTCTTTCTTTCCTAGGTCCAGGGGTGTTTTTATAACTCTTGAAAAAATCTTATCAGAGGTTGGAATGTGCCTTCAATAGGGTGGAAGACGTCTCTAGCGTGGCAAAACTTATCACCGAAGATAAAGTCTTATCTTCTGCTAACGGCTACTGTTTATCCAGTCTAAGGTGCCTTTAAGGGGTTGAAGGCGCCTTCATGGAAGGCGCCTTCAAGGGTTGAGGGCATCTTCCATAAAGGCGCATTCAAGGGTTGAGAGCGCCTTCCACCAGAAAGGCACGAGGGCGCCTTCAATACCATTGAAGGTGCCTTCAACAGCCGCTACCGAGCTCCACACTTCTCCGTTGGCTCTTCCGCTATTCCGCTCGCTAGGGTGATTTCGGCTATCCGGAATAGAGCTCACCCAAATCCATTTTCCGACCTTCTCCTTCAGCAGCCTTCCTCCTCGGCTTCTCATCTCTCGGGCTACCGTACACGTCCTTCTCGTCCGTCGGTGTACTTTTCGCAGCATCTCGTCCTTAGGATATACTGAACCCGTCGACTTCCTTCCTGTGTCATTTTTCTTGCTAGCTATGTCTTTTGCTAGACTTCTTGTGTTCCTAAGTTCCTGCATACTTAGACACAAGGATTAAATATAACAGGACCTAGCTAAACTTAGTTGACCATATCATAACTACCCCATGATACTTACAATAATGATTTAAAATTTGAATGATTTCATAAAGTTCAGCTGCTCTCTTTGTGGGAATTCATATCCCTTTTATAAGTATATAAATTGGTATCTATTTTAATTTATTTTGGTAATTTAGGTATTGAATTTTTACTATTCGATTAATTTTAGATGCGATAAGTCTGACCCTGTGAAAATTTTTCAACGGGCACTAAAGTAAATCAAGAAACATAAATATATCCTAACAGACTGATCCTACCTGAAATTAGGGGAGATGACGCGCAGGGTAAATGGCTCTGACGTTAATTGGAAGAAGACTCGAAACTGGAGAAAAGACGACCCCTGGCACTCCTTCCTCTGTACACCATAAAGAGAGCAAAGGGAAACGTTAGAGCAAGAACCATAAAGGGGGTCCCTGGTGCATACACTCTGACACTCAAGTTGATACTGTATTTAGGCGAAAAGTGGAGAAGATGAACGGTTGATGCATGTAAAGCATATGTAATGTGTATGTAAAGCATACCTAGCCAGCGGAGAAGGCTCCCCTTTTTATATTGTTTCTCATAATCTCCATAGTAATGAGACGATAAAGAATATTTGATATCAGAATATGTCGGGTAATGGAAGGTGTACAATCATCCTCCGAGGAAACTTTTGTTACATGTATATGAACAATCTTTTATAACCTCTGTAATAAATGAGACGACTGAGAATATCTGATGTCAGGTACTGGAAGATGTCTAGTCACCCTTATAGAAGGTTTCCTTGCAGGTATATGTTATGATAGCGGAATATTCTCTGACGAGTAGCTGTTATTCTTTAACAAGTTGTTATAATTTCCTAATAATGCTGCCCCTTGGAGGTAGTCCGACCGACTCTGTACTCGGCCGACTGTATGAATATTTGACTGGTTGTACGAAGGGAGACTGATATATGAGAAGTAGGGAACTAAGTCCTGAATGTATAACCGGTACCATGGCCGACTGGCCATATGATACGTGTATTGGCGTTGAGAAATGGGGAACCACGCCCCATAAGTCCGACCAACTTTAGGGTTGACCAGCTATATGCTGAGAGTTGTATTGTAAGGCTGGCCTACTGTAGGCTGAGAGTTATATTGCATAAGTGGGGAGCTGGGTTCCGTATGCTCGACTTGCACTAGGGTCGACTAGGTTTATTATGTATATCTTAGTACTGGGAATGGAGCGCCAAATCCCCTAAGTCCAATCGGCCTTGTGGCCGACTAGCCGTATGCTGAGAGAATTATGCTTGAAGAATGGGAAGCTATGTCCTTTAAGTTCGATCGACTCTAGGTCCGACCCGATATATGATAAGTGCCTTGACATTGAGAAGTGGAACGCTAATTCCCTTAAGTCTGACCGGCTATATGACCGACCGTCTTCATACTGAATGCATTAGCGTTGAAGAGTGAGGAGGTGAGCCTGGGTGAGGGTAACTCATTCAGCTTCAGATACTCTAACTTCCATCTCACCTTAAATTTGACTGCCATATTATCTTGACTATCGATCCCACATTACCTCTGGATCTACTCACAACATACTATATCACTAGCCTCTTCTTTAAGTTTAGTCAAAGGAGGTTCGTGGCCGACTGACTAAACCCGAGTCTTATTTCTACTCAATCACTCGATCTGCTAGTCTGATCGGCTGACCATTCTTCTGACCGCCCATTAATGTTGCAATCAATTTTATCTTTCTTGAAAAAATACATGTCAAATGTTTGATATGCTAGGTAATGCCTCGTTGATACGCAGGAGGGCACTTTTTATCAAAATGATTTGGTTGCCTTGTCTATCATAATGTCATTTCCTGGGCAAGCACTATGTGTCCCACGAACTCTTCATTCTCTGCTATGAAAGCTGACGCATGACTTTTTGTATAGACTAACTGCATGACATCCCTCCTCTCCAATCTAACGGTTACAACCAATCAGGTCGTTTCAATCGGATGGTTGAAATTAAAAAGTCTCTCATGACTTAAGTTTAAAAACCCTAAATGCCTTAGAGATAAACCACCTCCTGTGCTTCATCTTCTTCTCTGATGATTTCTATCAACTACATTCTCTTTATCATGATTTGCATTAGTAAGTTATTTCTTTGATCTTCCTTTCTTTTTCATCCATCCATGGCTCAAGAAACCTTCATCCCTTGGTATACTTTCACTCAATCGGATTTTGACAATTGTGATCTAGAGATATTTTGTCTAGCCCTAGAAATCTCTAAAATATTTCGCATCCTTATTTTGATTTCCCAAGACCGTCCTCATCGTCCTCCACCTGGCTATATTACCTTCTTTAAGGACCAGCTTTTTGCAAGTCTACACTTTCTGATCCCCAGTTTTCTATCCAAAATAGGTCGCTACTTTAACATTCCCTTCCAACAACTTGCACCCAATGTCATCCGCATCATATGTGGAATGATATTTTATTCCGTCTGTATGGTATCCTCTTGACCCCGCATAACTTTTATTGTTTCTCCTACCCTGAGAAATCGGAGCCTTGGGTCTTCTTGTTCCAATCACGTCCCAAGGAAGTTTTCTTCAAGAAACTGTCCTCATCTAATAAGGGATGGAAACCCCATTTCTTTTCATCCAAATGCCTGATCCTATATCCTTGCTGACCAAATGGCAATCGAACCTTCCTCCCATTATCGACCTAGGAAACTACAAACATGATCCGACATTTATTTTTGCTTCAGAGAGGCTAGCTGGCCTACAATTCAATGTTCCTCAACTATTGCATGAAGTCCTCATCTATCTGTTCGAACTAAGCCCTGTTCGAATGACATTTTCCTTTTCTTTCGATAAGGATTGGTGACTTAACCTTCATGTTATCACTAACTAAAGCTTTTTTTTTTATTTTATACAATGAAAAATTTTCTCCTGGCCTTAGCTTCCGAGTCTCTTCAGTTGGAGGAAGGCGAGCTAGATCGGTAAGAACAATTGCTTTTGGCCAAACGGGAAAATCAGAGGCATTTTTGGAGAGGTTTTAGTAGTCGAGTGAGTAATACTGGCGAAACACCAGCTGTGGAAGGGAAGTTGCCTTCCAACCCTCTCCTAGTACTAGAAGACATTGTTGGAACCGAATTCGAAATTCGGATATCGTGTTTTTACACTCCTATGCACAACGGAAATTTAAAATTTTATTTATGATTTAACTATTAGATTAAAGAAGTGTTCGTATGATTTTGAAAACAAACATAATAATGATCTTTATCAAAGCATGCATTACAATCTAACCGTATAAGTAAGATCCTAAAAGCATAACAAGGATAAATTATCATGTGATTGATTCATCTAATGCTCATTTAATCATTTTTTTAGATATGCTAAACTATCTAAAATAAACATATTAGCTCATTTAAGCATAACCTAAATAAAAGTATTAACATATGCATTAATATACATATGAATCAAAGTACAAACATAAACATACCTTCCAAACAACCTGTGTTTGGAGATGACTCCAACTATTCTGGTTGTAATGAAATAACTCCTCGTTGTTGTCACGAGCTCGTACTTCCTTCGTCTAATCCGGTCCACGATAGGAGTCCTCTTTCCAACATTTGATCACACTAGAGATCAAGTGTCGTTTTTCGTTGAGACGATTGAAACGTCTTCCTCGAAGATGAGGAAGGGGCTGCCCACTTACCCCTTCACAAGGGGATGTCTAATAGCTCTCAACAAGGAGCTACGCCTTTCGAAATTCTGCAAGAAGGTGGGCGGCAACAATGCTTCTCGAAGAGGAGAAGCAACGACAAGGAGATGGAACTTTTTGATGGAAGAGAGGGAGAAGATCTCTATCTTCTTTCTTTTGGAAGTGGCTGTCAAAAACTTGCTATCGAGTTCTTTCTTCAAAGAACTTGAGAGGTGAAGTGGCTGCTCAAACTCCAAGTAGAGGGAGTAAAAATGTGGCTACCGAAGTTTTTTTTATTATTTAATGATGTAATATTTAATGTATTGCATTTCCTCATGATGCAAACATTAATGTATTACATTTCCTCTTGGGCTTGAACATTCAAAGTCCATTATCTCTTTCATCTTAGTCTATTGGATTTTTAGAACTTTTTTAAGAATCCAATAATGCGAGTCCATTGTAATCATCTCAATGATCCAATATCGTTGATGCAGTAAACACATTTGCTTGCTATTACAATAATATAAATTTAATTTATAGACTTTGTGTGGAACTCTTCCACTCTCCTTGTTTCCATTAATTGTAAATCACTCTAACATTTAATCATATCAAACTTTATTTATCAACACATTGTTTGATCACATCAAACTTTATTCGCCAAATTCAACTACTTGAATTTGACTTTCTCAACGGGAAATAAGGAAACCAATACTTGTGTGACCCTCAATGGTTCAAGGATATAGCTAGCCATGGGTTCACAACTCTTTATGATCCAGGACTATACTTGTCCTTTATTCGAGCATACCCTTAATAGCCTCATCCTATTATCAACTCCTTAATTATATGATGTCAAAGCTAATTCTAATTAACACCCAATAAATCATGGAAAGAGCGTCTAGTAGCACCGCCCCATGATTCCTTAGGTATCACTGAATAGTGCCTATAAGAACCAATCGATCATGGTTAACGTATAGGTTGATCTCTTCATCTCATATATCCCGATCGAATCTACAACCATTGGTACATCGAGGATTGTTTATTAATTCGACAACCATATGATATATCTTATAGTGATATCGCATGTGTAATTAGGAAACTCCTTTCCTAAAATACATCTTACAGCTTTGATCAGAGACTTTATATACCATAAAATAATATATTACATAGGATATCCACATATGTGGGTGTGTGGTGAATCCCCGACTATAATACATTGACTCCTATATATTTCATTACTGTTGGATCGTAAAGTTCGCTAGAAAGGGGGGTGAATAGCGATCATTGAAAATTCATTATTGAGTAAGCAGCAGAAATAGAAAATTAAACACAATGCTAACAAAAGTAATTTTACTTGGTTCGGAGCCTTCGTCAAATCCTACTCCAAAGCCCGCACGTGAGAGTACTTTCGTTGGGTAATAACTAATAATTCGCAAAAGTATTACATGATTTACTACAAGAATTATGAAAAAAATACCGACAACAAGGAAAAAAAATTGAGTCGCAGATTGTCGGAGGAGCTTCGCAGCATCGCAGGAACAATGCGCAACAGAGTAACCATAGAAGGAGGTTGTGTGTGTTGATACAGTCTGACCTGGCTGTTGTTTTGATGTTGACACGGATTTAAGTTTGTATCAGATGTTAATTAAACTCGGTTTGATTAATGATCAAGTGGAAGGGAAAAGTCCAAGTTGGAAACTTGGCACGCGAAGTCGGAGAGGGCTCGGGAGCTCGTTCTCCGGACTAGGTCAGAGAGGGCTCGGTAGCTCGTTCTCTGGACCGGACGAAGTCGGAGAAGGCTCGGTAGCTCGTTCTCCGGACTAGGTCAGAGAGGGCTCGGTAGCTCGTTCTCTGGACCAGACGAAGTCGGAGAGGACTCGACAGCTCGTTCTCCGGACTAGGTCAGAGAGGGCTCGGGAGCTCGTTCTCTGGACCGAATTAGGTCAGAGAGGGACCTAAGTGGACATTCCATGGTACATTGGATCCAGTGATACATGAGACAGTGGATCGGTCGGCAGACCGATCCAGTGAAACTGTGAAACTGAGTTTCCATCGATCGGTCTGGTAACCGATCAGGAAACACTCAGTAGCACACTGAGTGTAATCTGATCGGTCTGCGGACCGATCAGGAAACACTCAGTAGCACACTGAGTGTAATCTGATCGGTCTTTGGACCGATCAGGAGATGGTATTGCGAAGAGAAGAAGGCAGGGATCGGTCGTGGAGACCGATCCACCTGCAGCCTGATCGGTCTCCACGACCGATCAGACGAGCGGTGGACCGATCAGGATATGTCCTGATCGGTCCATGGATCGGTCTGGTGACCGATCCACACACAATCAGTCTTGTTTCTGCGATTCCTCCACTGCATTTGATCTACCTGATTCATATAACCCTCTGTGCTATTAGCTTTTGAGTTTGCAGGATCACAGGTATCATTCCAAGCCTAATTTCAAATTAAGTCCATAAGAGGAATACGACAAATGGCCTTTCTGCTGTGATTCACGGCGCATGGTGCATTTGAGCCATCAACGGCTACTGGTGTGATCTGGCTGCGATCCGCTTGACTCCTGGTGATTGGTTCAAGCTCAGAAGACACCAGTGAAGACTGTGATTTCATTGGTGTGAGTTCAGAGAACTAGTAAGGAGGAAGAGGGATTGGCTGCAGCGATGATTCTGTGCAGCTTGACCACGATTCGTGACAGCGGAGGACAGAGGCTTAAGAAGCAGTAAAAAGCGAGAGGAAAGAACAAAAAAAAAGCAAGAAAAAGAAAAACGTTCTGTTGATCGTTGTGGTGTGCTAAGTTCTTGAGCTCTCGGGTGAGAAACTGTTGTCTGTGAAGTTCTGTTTCCACTGATCCTCGCGTGATTGTAAGCTTTAGTTCATTCTTCTTTGCCACCGAGCTCTGTAAGTCTTGTGCTTTAACATATATATTTTTCGAGACTTTGTGGAGAGGTTACTCCACCGAGAAGGAGGATCTTTAGCCGGAATTTATCCGAGGTGCGATCTACCGAAGATCAAGGGGTCGTCCACCTTACGGACACGCCGAGGAGTAGGGGCAAGTTATCCCTGAACCTCGTAAATTCGTGTGTTAGTGTGCTTGTTTCTTCTTTGTTTTAGTTTCCTAATTCCGCTGTGCTAACAAGTTTCTTTGTAGAAATTTGTGTTTAAATTTTTAAGAGGCTATTCACCCCCCTCTAGCCATCTAAGATCCTAACAGTGTGTATTTGCTCTAGGTGGAGGGCTCCTTATATAGGTAGCTCCGGGCGCCCAGATCCCTTTGGGGCGCTTGGAATGTGACGTCGGCCCAACCAATCAGCCCGCTCCACGTTGTGACGAGATAAACTTTTGCATTCCAGGCGCCCGGATCCCTTCCGGGCGCCCGAACCCCTTTTTTTAGGAAAAGCTTTTTTCTGCAAGAAAAAGATTAGTCTGAGACAATAAACATTATACTACCCTGCAAAACAAAAGTTAGCACAAATATAATAAAAACATAGTAGTAATTAGATTCTGTCTCCTCGAGACCAGAATCTAATCATGATCTCAACTTAGATTTCTAAAATGCATCTGATACGGGTTATGGAGAATAGACTCATTTTCTAGTAAAGGAGGAGGGAAAACTAGTCAAGTAGCAATGCTCATATAAGCGCGGCACGCCGAGACAGGCAAAGCAAGAACAACCGGTCGAGTAAAAGAAACATTTAGCCCCACAACAGACAAGGCACAGTATGCTCGGCAGGGGAAGACCGACCGAGCGAAAGAGACCGACCGAGTATCTAAGTTCGGCAGGCCGGGACAGGCCGAGCAGGAACAACCAGTCAAGTAGAATAAACATTTAGCCCCACAGCAGACATGACACAGTATGCTCGGCAGGTGAAGACCGATCGAGCGAAAGAGACCGACCGAGTATCTAGGTTCAGGAGGCCGGGACAGGCCGAGCAGGAACAACCGGTCGAGCAGAAGAAGCATTTAGCCCCACAGCAGACAAGGCACAGTATGCTCGACAGGTGGAGACCGACCGAGCGAAAGAGGTCGATCGAGTCTTACACCGTTTAACTTCTCATAAACTCTGGCACATAAATCATATGGAAATACTTTGTGATTATATGAGGGCTTAACTAATTTGGCGGGAAATGTCTTCTAGAAGCTTCTACAAGTTTTCTAAACGACAAAGAAGATACATCTGGGGTACGATAAAGATTCCTTAAACTATTTTCACAAGTGGTGCTTACGCCATCTCATAACCAACTTCAATAAACCGGGGTTCACCTCATGACTGTGGAGGTCAAGTGAGGTGGTATAAAAAGGGAATCCTCTCCATTGACCAGATATGCAATCATTCCTACACAACTCAAACCCTAACGGAATTTCTGGTTGTTCATTGTCTTCTCTCTCTATTCTTGTCGAAAAATTAACTTGAGCGTCGGTGGATCTGGCCAGGGATTCCCACCCCGGTCTTAGGTCGCTAACGCTTTGTTGGTTAGTCGGTCGGTGTGCAGGAAGGCAGAGCTATTCACCGGAGTTTTGGATCTACGATTTATTCCTCATTATCCTCCTCCTCGGGCTCCTCTTCAGATCTGCTTTGGTTTTCTCAGATCTGTGGAGATTCATCCACTGAGGTTGTCACGTCCTATTCACCAAAGGAGCACTTTTCTGCGTTGGACCTCTCGCTACTCATCTTCCCCAGGGTCGTCATCAGGCATCACCCCATCTATCTGTCTCGTCGATCTCAAACGAGATCAAATTTGGCGTCGTCTGTGGGAACTCTCACCTGAATCTGAGACTTCGTGATGGAGGACGCTGGAAAATCTTGTTGGGGTTGCAAGGTTGTAAACATAGTCCCATATTGAAAATACATGGAAAAGATCATGGGTTTATAAGAAAAAGATATCTCCATTGGCATGAGGCCTTTTGGGTAGAGCCCAAGAGCAAAATCATGAGGGCTTAGGCCTAAAGTGGACAATATCATGTCATTGTGGAGATATCTAAATTCTTTTCGATCCTACAATTGGTATCAGAGCCTGGACTGCCAGAAGGTTTAACCGCCGACTGTGCACAAGAGATATGGTATGATTGAACCATGTGAGTACAATATTGACCTCGAACAAAGAAAGTGAGGGCACCTATGTTCGGATCAAGAGGACCAGACACGAGGCAGGAAGTCCTAGTAGGTCGGGTGGACCGAGGGGCAGGAAGTCCTAGTTGCGGCTGGGCAAGGAAGTCCTAGTAGGTCGGGTAGACCGAGGGGCAGGAAGTCCTAGTAGGTCGAGTAGACCGAGGGGCAGGAAGACCTGGTGGGTTGAGGATCGGACGTGGGAAGCCCATGGTCCTTTGTTTGAGGGGGGGATTGTTGGGGTTGCAAGGTTGCAAACATAGTCCCATATTGAAAATACATGGAAAAGATCATGGGTTTATAAGAAAAAGATATCTCCATTGGCATGAGGCCTTTTGGGTAGAGCCCAAGAGCAAAACCATGAGGGCTTAGGCCCAAAGTGGACAATATCATGTCATTGTGGAGATATCTAAATTCTTTTCGATCCTACAAATCTAACACCATTACTATGACTCGGGAAGATCTGGAGTTGCTCATCAACTCCAGCGTCCAAAGAGCATTGCAACAATAACATCAACAAGTGAATGCTGGAGGTACGTTGCTAGTAACAATGAATCCAACAATTTCCACCACAGATTGACGGAGAAACAAAGGTATGGAGCAAGAAGAAATTGCTTATATAACCCCAGCTCCTGTTTCACCCACTCGTCATCTCCAAACATTCTTTCACACTCCAATGGATCAAGGAGGACGGAAACCTGTGCTTCAGGAATCCTCAGATGAAGCACCCATGAAGGAAAAGCGCAAAGGAAAAGCGGTAACCAGCGACAGTTCTCCGGAAAGGATTGTTACCCCATTTTCTCGGAAAGTCCTTAACGATCCCCTACCCAAGCGCTATCAGACTTTAAACATTGGGGAATATTCTGGGACCACTAATCCGAAAGATCACCTTTCCAAGTTTGAAAGTGCAGGCCTATTGCAGCAATTCACAAATGGGGATAAATGCCGTATGTTTCTTACTACTATCGGATCAGCGACCCAGAGGTGGTTTAAAAGACTACCTAAAAATTCTATCAAGCGTTTTAAAGATTTCTGAAAAGCTTTTCTGCATCATTTTTCCAGTAATCGGAGATATCACAAGATAGGGGTGTCAATTCGGGTGGGTCGGGTCGGGTTGGGTCGGGTTGAGTTTTTTTTTTTAACCCAACCCGAACCCGACCCGAACCCGAGTTCAACACAAAACACCTCAACCCGAACCCGAACCCGGCCAACCCGATCAACCCGAACCTGACCCATATAACCAAAAAATCCTATTCAAAATGATTTTTTTAGGCTATTTTCCCTGTAATTCTTCACCTTTATCTCAATACTCCATCATTATCATACAAACATGATATTAATATACATAAAACATCTAAATTTTTAAAATAAAATTTGATTTAACCCCCAAAAAAATCCACCAAACCCTATATTTAAGTCAACCCGAACTCGACCCGACCTAACCCGAAACTTTTTTACTTTCTAACCCTCCAACCCAAACCCGACCCAAACCCAAAAATGCCCAACCGGAACCTGATTTTTTTCGGGTCGACTCGGGTTGGGTCGTTGGGTCGAGTTCATTTTTGACACCCCTATCACAAGACCCCTTGGAGTCTATTTTCCATCAAACAGGGGCCTAAGGAAAGCATCAGGGCTTACATTAAAAGGTTTAATCAGGTAGCGGTTGATGTTCCTAATGCTACCACGGAAATCCTGGTAAGTGCCTTTTCTCAGGGGCTTAATGATAATGATTTTTTCAAGGACCTAGTGCGTAATCCACCTATAAATTTTGATTTATTAATTGATCGAGCCATGGAATTCATCAATGTGGAAGAGGTACAAGCAGCTCGTAAAAAGGAAACTATTGCCCCTGCTCCGCTGACGATTAATGACAGAACCCCTGTTCCTGTACACCCCCCACGAGGACCACGTGCAGTTCCCCCACCACATCGACAGCCTGAGCAAAGACCTCACGTAGTGCAGCACATGCAGATACCACTAGAAATCCCCAGAAGATGGTGTACGTATCACATGTCAGGTACCCACTCCACTGAGAATTGTTTTTCCCTGAAGAATCAACGAACGAATGAGGGCAGATACCGCCGACGATCTCCTAATTGACCGATCTACCAGAGACAGAATAGCCCGCCCGGGATGGAGCATCGGGTGACCGAGCCCCAGCAAGGCACAGTGCAGATACCGGGCGACCCTTCTTGGACGCCCGAACCAAGGTAGCCTGAAATGATCACCGTCCGCCAGGAAGAAAATCGGAGCAACGCCCCACGAGGCAATATAAATATAATTACGGGCGGTCCTACTGACGGTGATTCAAATTGGGTGAGGAAGTCACATGCTCGACAATTGTAGATAGATGTTATAGGGTGTGGAGCTGAGAAGGCGGTCGGACTAGAAATTAGTTTCGGTCCTAAAGACTTAGAGGGGGTGAAAGTACCTCATGATGACACACTAATAATCAAAGCTGTTATAGCTAATTACAATATTTCTAGCACCTTCATTGATACAGGTAGTTCTGTTAATATTATATTCAAGCCAGCCTTCGATCAATTGTAAATAGACCCAAATGAGCTTCAACCCATGATGACTCCTCTCTACGGATTTACTGACAATGAAGTGCAATCGCTCAGTCAGATAAAGCTTGCCATCTCTTTATGAGAGGAGCCTTTAATGAGAACCAGAAGATCTTATTTCATAGTAGTAGATGCACCTTCTGCGTATAATGTCATCTTGGGTTGGCCTGCCTTAAATGAGTTTAGGGTCGTCGTTTCTACGTTCTGTCAGAAGGTGAAGTTCCCTGTTGATGATCAGGTGGGAGAAGTTCACGGAGATCAGTTGTTAGCATGTAAATGCTATGTAGAGATTATCCAGACGGAAGCTAATGCAGTCCATAAAATGTAAAGAATGGAAGTTAACGATGTTGAAGAAAGATCGCCAGACCTGGTGTACGATGAAAAGGAAGAAATACAGATACAAGATGGGCGACCAGAAGCCATAACCTACATAGCTGTCGATCTGGATCTTCTCCTCAAAACTGAGTTAGTACAATGTCTCATTCGAAACAACGATGTATTTGCCTGGACGCCCAAAGAAGTCACAGGCATATCTCCTCTGGTAATGGAACATTCATTGCATGTCTACCCTGATGCTAGGCCCGTGAAATAGAAGAAAAGAGATTTCGGAGCTGATCAAAATCAGATTATTAAAGAGGAAATAGATAAACTGATGGAGGCAGGTTACATCAAGGAGGTACAGTTCCCTAGTTGGTTGGCTAATGTGGTCCTGGTTTCTAAACCCGGGAACAAGTGGCGGGTATGCATTGATTTCAGAGACTTTAACAAAGCTTGTCCAAAAGATTATTATCCCCCTTCCTCGCATAGATCAAGTGGTGGACTCTACCGCCGGGTGTGAGTATATTTGTATGTTGGACGCCTATCAGGGTTATCATCAAGTCCCCCTTGCTAAAGAGGATCAGGAAAAGGTTAGTTTCATAACCTCTGAAGGTATCTATTGTTATAATATTATGCCTTTCGGACTAAAAAATGTAGGGGCAACATATCAAAGGCTCATGAATAAGGTCTTCATAAAACATATTGGAAGAAATATGGAGGTTTATGTGGATGACATATTGATTAAATCTCTTCAAGCTAATGATTTATGCAGGGATATAGAAGAAACTTGCAGAACACTGAGACAATATGGGCTCAAGCTAAACCCTTGCAAATGCTTGTTTGGAGCCAAAAGTGTCAAGTTTTTGGGCTATATGGTCACAGAGCGGGGAATAGAGGTCAATCCCGACAAGGGTAAGGCGATCCAGAACATAGAGCCGCCGCGCAACATAAAAGAAACCCAAAGGTTGACCGGCAGAATTACGGCCTTGTCCCGTTTCATCTCTCGCTCGGCAGACCGGAGTTTCTATTTCTTTAAGATACTTCGGAAGGCCACTAAGTTTCAATGGGATGAAGAATGTAATAAAGTTTTTCAAGAATTGAATGACTATTTGTCTACCTTACCTGTCCTAGCTAAGCCTATGGTAGGAGAGACTTTGTGAGTCTATCTCTCCGCGAATGAGTATGTTGTAGGCTCCGTATTTGTAAGGCAGGAGGGCAAGGAATAACAACCTGTATATTTTTCAAGCCACTTATTAAAAAGAGCCGAGTGTAAATATACTATGCTTGAGAAGTTAGCCTATGCACTAGTATTGACAGCTAGAAGATTACGCCCTTATTTCCTATCACACGTCATCATAGTATTGACCAACAGTACTCTTGGCTGAGTACTTCTTAATCCTGAGGCATTGGGTCGTTTGATCAAATGGACAACTGAACTCAGTGAATATGACATACAATATCAGCCCCGATCGGCCATCAAAGCACAAGCATTGGCGGATTTTATAGCAGAGGTACAAGGTCCAAAGGAAGAAGGGATTTGGAAGATTTATGTGGATGGATCCTCCACTAGGCAGGGTAATGGGATCAGAATTCTTCTCATATCTCCTAAGGAGGATCGAATCCAACTTTCCGTTCGCCTAAGTTACAGAGCCACTAATAATGAGGCAGAATATGAAGCACTAATAGTTGGATTGCAAGCTGCTCGGCATGTAGGGGCTTCACTGGTGCAAATTTACTCTGATTCTCAATTAGCAGCGCAACAGTTGATGGGCATGTTTGAAATCAATAATGACCAACTCAATTTATATGCAAAGGCTTTTGACAAGTTAAAAGCCACATTTCAAAGGGTTAACATACAGAAGATACTCAGATCGGAGAACCAAGTGGCTGATGAACTAGCAAAACTTGCATCGACGATGATACCTTGGAGCTTAGATAAACCAGTAGAACAGACAGTATTGGTGTCCTATATTGAGAGGTTAGTTAACGCCAAGATACAAGGGGATTGGCGAGCACCCATCATATTATTCTTGCAACAAGATATCCTCCCTACATATATAGAGCAGGCCAGAGTCTTTCAGAAGAAAGCCACTCGTTATACCCTGGTAGGAGACCATCTATATAAATGGGCCTTTTCTAGTTCCTTGCTTAAATGTATTGGAACAGACGATATACCCTACATTCTACAAGAAGTTCATCAGGGCTCATGTGGTAGTCATGCTAGGGGAAGATCTCTAGCTCGCAGAATATTACTAGCCGGGTATTTTTGACCCACCTTACAAGAAGATGCGGCTCGACTTGTGCGAACTTGTATGACTTGTTAGAAGCATCAAAATATTTCACATCATCCTACTCAACTGTTGAAAACCTCTATATTTTCTTGCCCTTTTGATCAGTGGGGCATGGATATAGTAGGACTCTTCCCTCTGGAAACTACACAGAGAAAGTTTTTATTAGTAGTCGTGGATTACTTCTCCAAATGGATAGAGCCAGAACCACTGACTAGAATGACTGAAAATGCAGTTATCAAGTTTCTATGGCAAAGCATTATTTACATATTTGGTATCCCTCATAAATCGGTCTCTGATAATGGTAGACAGTTTCAAGGGAAAAAGATTGAAGAATGGTGTGCAGGATACGACATTATACAAGCCTTCACCTCTGTGGCATATCCACAGAGTAATGGTCAAGCAGAGGTAACTAACAGGGAGATCATCAGAGGCCTCAAAACCAAGTTAGATCATGTTGGTGGTAGTTGGGTAGATGAGTTACCTAGTGTTCTATGGGCGTACCACACTACTCCTAGAGAAGCCACAGGGATTACTCCCTTTCAGTTAGTATATGACAGAGAAGCAATAGTTCCCATTGAAGTAGGAGTAGAATCAGACAGAAGAAAGCTATATGATGAAGAAGATAATGCTGATCGGCGTCTTATGGAATTAGATTTGATAGAAGAGGCTAGAGACAAAGCAGCTACTCGCCTTATATCATACAGACAACGTATGAGGTAGAATTATGACAGAAGGGTCATCCCTCGATTCTTCAAAGTAGGGAATTTAGTATGGAAACGCATCAAACCTGTGGGAGATGTCAGTAAATTGACTCCTCAGTGGGGAGGACCATACAAGGTTATACAGAAGCTTGCCTCAGGTTTTTATTATCTCCAAGATGCAGAGGGGAGAAATCTAGATAGACCTTGGAGCGCTAATCACTTGCAACCATACAAAACCTAACATGTATGCCTGTAATTTATACATGCGTTTCATCTGATTTAAAAGCAATGAAAAAAGTGAAGACATTAATTCTGTAAGCGAGCTATACCCACACTAATGGGGATAAATTGGTCTCAGTATTGAGCGTGCTTCCTCCGCTCTGTCATAGTCAATCGGGGACCTTGAGGAGTGACCGGTCAGACTTCCTTAGGGGGAATTGGAGACTTTAAACCTTTAAACAGTTCGAGCGTGCTTCCTCCGCTCTATCATAGTCGATCGGGGACCTTGAGGAGTGACCGATCGGACTTTCTTAGGGGGAACCGGAGACTTTAAACCTTTAAACAGTTCGAGCGTGCTTCCTCCGCTCTGTCATAGTCGATCGGGGACCTTGAGGAGTGACCGGTCGAGCTTCCTTAGGGGGAACCGGAGATTTTAAATCTTTAAACAGTTCGAGCGTGCTTCCTTCGCTCTGTTATAGTCGATCGAGGACCTTGAGGAGTGACTGGTCGGGCTTCCTTAGGGGGAACCGGAGACTTTAAACCTTTAAACAGTTTGAGCGTGCTTCTTCCGCTTTGTCATAGTCGATCGGGGACCTTGAGGAGTGATCGGTTAGGCTTCCTTAGGCAGAACCGGAGATTTTAAACCTTTAAACAGTTCGAGCGTGCTTCCTCCGCTCTGTCATAGTCGATCGGGAACCTTGAGAAGTGACCGGTCGGGCTTCCTTAGGGGGAACTGGAGACTTTAAACCTTTAAACAGTTCGAGTGTGCTTCCTCCGCTCTGTCATAGTCGATCGGGGACCTTGAGGAGTGACCGGTCAGGCTTCCTTAGGGGGAACCGGAGACTTTAAACCTTTAAACAGTTCGAGCGTGCTTTCTCCTCTCTGTCATAGTCGATCGGGGACCTTCAGAAGTGACCGGTTAGGCTTCCTTAGGGGAAATCGGAGACTTTAAACCTTTAAACAGTTCGAGCGTGTTTCCTCCTCTTTGTCATAGTCGATCGGAGACCTTGAAGAGTGACCGGTCGGGCTTCCTTAGGGGAAACCGGAGACTTTAAACCTTTAAACAGTTCGAGCGTGCTTCCTCTACTCTGTCATAGTCGATCGGGGACATTGAGGAGTGATCGGTTGGGCTTCCTTAGGGGGAACCGGAGACTATAAACCTTTAAACAGTTCGAGCGTTCTTCCTCTGCTCTGTCATAGTCGATCGGGGACCTTGAGGAGTGACCGGTCGGGCTTCCTTAGGGGGAACCAGAGACTTTAAACCTTTAAACAGTTCGAGCGTGCTTCCTCCACTCTATCATAGTCGATCGGGGACCTTGAGGAGTGACCGGTCGGGCTTCCTTAGGGGGAACCGGAGACTTTAAACCTTTAAACAGTTCGAGCGTGCTTCCTCCGCTCTGTCATAGTTGATCGAGGACCTTGAGGAGTGACCGGTCGGGCTTCCTTAGGGGGAATCAGAGACTTTAAACCTTTAAACAGTTCGAGCGTGCTTCCTCCACTCTGTTATAGTCGATCGGGGACCTTGAGGAGTGGCCGATCGGGCTTCCTTAGGGGGAACCAGAGACTTTAAACCTTTAAACAGTTCAAGCGTGCTTCCTCCGCTCTTTCACAGTCGATCGGGGACCCTGAGGAGTGACCGGTCAGGTTTCCTTAGGGGAAACCGGAGACTTTAAACCTTTAAACAGTTAAGTTAGTAAAAAAATATGCAAAAATAACTAGACAGATGATATGGTTTTAGACTATTTTTGATGTTTTGTCTAGATTATTGCTAACTTAATCCACCTAACCCTCCCCCTTTGACATTCATCAAAAAATAATCATAGACAAGTTAGGGAAAATTGACTAAGTAAAAGAAAGAAAATTTGACAAAAAAATATTCCAGGTTTACTTGGGAAAGTTTAAGTTAGTAAAAAGTTGGGAAAAAACTTTTCAAAAATGAATGTTGGAAAACTTTAAGTCAAGATTTTCAAAAATAAAGTTGATTTTTTTTTTATCAATTCTTTATAAATATACAGAATTTTAAAATGCTAGGGTTTTCAATAATAACATTTAAAGTTAAAAAAAACAAGGAATATTTTGGAAAAAAAAATAATTTTTCAAACACATTTGAAAACTTTTTTTAAATAGGAAATTTTGAAAAAGATATAAGGGAACATGGTATTATTTTTCAAAAACATTTGGAAAACTTTTTTGAAATAGGGAAAGACATAAGGGATATTTTCAAAAAATAAAATGGTAAAACTTAAGTAAGATTTAAATATTAAATTTTTAAGATACCTTTTCATAAACTTAAACTTGTTAAACTACCATTTATAGCTATCTTTAAAAAAAACTTAAAAGTTTTGAGGATGCTAGTAGTTTTAAAGATGGAAGCAGTTTTCAAATATAAGAAAATATTAATACTCCCCCTGAATCTGACATTATTTTAAAAATAAAACAACTAGAAAGTGTCCTTAACTGTCTAACCATTAGTTACTTACAGACTATCAGAAGTGTTGGATCGAAAGCGCTAGAGGGGGGTGAATAGCGCTCGTGGCTATTTCGTTCAATTCGTAAAACACTCGAGTAATAAACACAGCGGAATTAGAAACAAACACACAGAAAGAACACGAGGATTTACTTGGTTCGGAGCCTTGAGCGACTCCTACTCCAAGGCCCGCGATCGTTGATCGCTTTCGGTGGGCAACAACTATAATATCGTCAATAGTACAAGTATGAAATGAGTACAAAAAATCTAAGCAATACGAACAACAAAATTTACAGAAATCGGAGCGTCGGGTTATCGGAAACTTGTCGCAGCTTAGCTGGAGCCTCTCGTTAGCAGCACGTTGCAGATGGATTGCTTGGTACTTGATCATTCAAGCTGTTGCTTGAACACCTCTTTTATACACTGCTGGAGGCGTCTCCAAGCCTGTCCAAGGCGCCTCCAGGCCTCCCGAGTCAACCGCGTGGATCAGCACAGAACTGGTCGCAACTTATCTGTTGAAGGCGCCTCCAATCCACTTCAAGGCACCTCCAACCTCTAGTCCGAGGCGCCTCCAACTCCATCTGAGGTGCCTCCAAGTCTGTTGTGCAGCCAGCTTCTGCCTTGCACCCGAGGCGCCTCCAAGCTCCATGGAGGCGCCTCGGACACTGTTCAACCGAGGCCCAACCTTGTTCTTTTGTCCCTACAAGATATGTTAGACCCAAAACACAAGCATGTCCTGCAATACAAAAGTTAGCACATATAATATCATAAATATAAAGTTTGACAGTCATCGGACTGTCCGGGTCTGACTTTTGGATTTCCAACCAGAAACCCTAGGTCGACCCGACGCCTACTGTTCCCTCCACGGGGAACGCGTCCTCACCTACTCCACTCAGGAGATTTACCTATTGCCAGTACGATCCTCCAGATCGATTGGACTTTTGCTCGGCGATCGATGCTTCCGGACTTTCTGCTGGGCGTCCGCTTCCCGACCCGTCCAGTCTTCCATCTGGTTCGCGACACCAGGACTTTCCACCTAGGGTTACCACCCCCTAGGACTTTTTCCTGAAGCACTCGACCCGTCAAGACTTTCTGCATAGGGTTACCACCCCCTATGACCTAGGGTTACCGCTCCCTAGGGTTTTCCACCTGCCTAACCGCATCTAGGACTTTTGCCTAAGTATACTTAGGACTTTTCTGCAAACTTGTTCAACATATTAGAAACCAAAACACCTTAACTTTGAACCCTTTGACATAATCAAAACATAGGTTCGATCGTCGGATGCTTCCCGCACCAATAAGAATATGATAGTTTTCACTTGGCTAGTCAGATTAAATTAATTTATCTAGATAGTGTTTGACTAAGCTGAAAAACTTAACCTGATTACTGTTAGTTTGGTCTTTAACGCCCAGACTTGTATTGATACACTGATATAAGTATCTTAAGTCCAGGTAATCTACCTATGCATCTCACCCCTTTCTAAGTTTAGCAATACACAAACAACGTAGTCCTAGTGTGTTGGTGAGATTGTCAAGTTCTAGACCTATAGGAGCATGCTTTTTAAGGGTTTGATCTAGACTAAGGCTAAAAGTAATTTTGAAAATTCTAAAAATAAGGAAAGTTTTGAGAATAAAAAAAATAAAGAATTTTACCCTAGAATTTTAAATAATTGTTTGAAATCAATTTTGAAAGTAGGAGTCCTGGTCTATTAAGCACAATATGACAAGCCAATATCTGAAGTGAAGAATAAGTTAATATACAAGGATAACGGTCAAGGCAAAATACACGGAGATAATAGCAACCTAGTTTATTGTGATGATGAGGAGGATGGTCTGGAACCCAAAGAGCGTAACATCTCTATCAACTCAGCGTGATGAGTCTGGTCATCCTCTCGAGAGCTGGATATGTCCCGTCGAAGATCAGAGACATCCTTCCATATGTCTCGTCCAAGATCAGAAATCTCCTGCTGCATGCCCCACCGAAAATCAGAGACCTCCTGCCGAAGACTAGTCATAGCTGTCTCAAGGCCGGTAACTCGGTCGGCTAGAGTGAGAGGGGCGGGACTTGGTGCTCGAGCTGGAGGCGGTGTTGGAGCAGGAGGATCGCCAAAAAGCGTATCCATGAACTCATCCATTCGTACCTCCTCCCCCTCGGCATCTAGTTGTGGCTCAACGTCCGGGTCAAGCTGATGCTGGGCCCCCCTCCATCAGAAAAAGACACCCTTATCATCTATATGTACTACCTAAAGAAAAGTTCCTAGATCCTACCATGTCAAACTCAATCAGGGCTCTGACATCACCTCTGGTGACATCAATATCTAAGGAGGCAATGTATGCGGTCAAGATGTGGCAGTAGGGCATGTGAACCCGTCTGCTGGTGATGAGTCCAATTGACTAAATAATGACATGAAAAGTATGTAAACTAATATCTATATCTAATCTATGACATAAGACATATAGTAAGAATGAGTGAAAAGGATGCATCATCGCGACATCGCGAGTGGTCAACGGCAAAATGCAAGAGACTAAGACTCTGTAAAGGACATAGCCTTGAACTCTAAGGCAGACTGACCTAAATAGGGTAATTATGGGTACACGCTCTTCCTAAAAAAATATATGAGTAAATCGTATCAAGTGTGATGTGTGAGTAAGGATCACCAAATGGTGGATCCCTAGGGGGATAGCACTGAAAAGTGCATGCAAATGGACGTAAACCTAGAAAGGTACGGATGACAGCAGGGGATAGCATGATATCAATATCAGCTACCCTAGTGGTGTATATAAGACCATCTACTCTAACTAGGTTATTGTACAGTTCAGCACATAAGTTAACTGAACTGGTACAATAAACCAACGATGCAAGCTGTAGTAGTCAATGACTTCTACAGCAGGAATGCATGAATGCATAAAAAACTGTCTATCTAAACATCTAGTCCTTATAGACATATAGATAGTACTAGCAAACCTAATCATAAGTTTCTCAGTAGGAAACCTAGGGTCAGTACTAGCAGTAGAGGGCCTAGCACCAAGTTTAGAATGTTTCCTAATTTATCAAAGAAAACTAAACTAAGCATAAAATATTAAAACAATAAGTAAACAAAATTTAAGAAAGAAAAGAAAATTTATCGAGGCATTGTTGACGACCTCGGTTGTTCTGCTGCGGCGTAATAATCAGAGGAAGAAAAGAAAATTTAAAATTTGATTTCTTTTGCGTTAAAGCCTGGTGAAGGCCTTTGCAAAAGAGAAAGGGGAGGTGCAGCTATTGGGGGCGCCCCTACCGCCCCCTTATATAGGGCGATCCGGACGCTCGGACAGGGTCCGGGCGCTTAGAGCAGGGTGGCAAAGCGAGGTGCCTGGAACATGCTTTGAGCGCCCGAAATCGAATATCAGGGGTGCCCGCCCCTGGTTTCTGACCTTTTTTTTAAAATTATAATTATAATTTAAGTTAATTTAAAAAATAAATTTAATTTAAGTTAATTTAAAAAAAAAATTTAATTTAAGTTAATTTTAAAAATAAATTTAATTTAAGTTAATTTTAAGTTAAGTTTATTAATTTAAGTCTTAATTTAATTTTTAATTTTAAATTAATTTAATTTAGTTTTAATTTGATTTAGTTTTTAATTTAATTTTTAAGTTTAATTTTTAATTTAATTTATTTTTTAAGTTTAATTTTTAATTTAATTTTTATGTTTAATTTTTATTTTATTTTTTAATTTAATTTTTAAGTTTAATTTTTAAGTTTATTTTTTAAGTAATTTTAATTTAATTTTTATTTTAATTTAATTTAATTTTAATTTAAGTCCTTAGTAATCCCACATGATCTATGTTTTCAATTAGGGAATCCTATAATTTTTGTGAAATGAGTTAGGTTCAAGGTTTGGTTTAACTTTGTGTTAGATTCAAGTTTAGCTTTAGGCTCAACAAACAAACATTTTTTGAATAAATTTCTAGACTGTGGTGAGTCACCTAGACATCATTAGAGTAACTATACTTTTGAGGTTTTCCAATTAGTCCTATCACTGAACTTAGTACAAAATCTTGGTCTAACTGATTAGGATTTATAAGGGGTAGATTCAGTTAGTTCCACTAAGTGAAATACACCAGGTCAAAACCTTATCTTCCTAGACATGCATAAACAGAGATTCCCTAACCTACTATCATCCAAAATTTTACCAGTACTGTAGGTCAAATTAAACTTTGTCCCCTTTTAATCTAATCCTAATTACCCTATCAGGTAGGTTATTTTCGAAGATGCCAACTAGTTTGGAGCCTCCCCTGAATTATTGGTCTGGATTTCTTAAGTTTTGATTTTGAATTTATGTCGGTTACTTTTGTAATTATAGTAGACTTGATGATAATTTGGGTTTGAGTTGGTATTATAATTATTTCTATGGTTTGACTTTAGTTTAATTGATTTAATTTTATGTTTTGAATTTTGATTTGGGTTTATTTGATTTTACATAATATATTTTATCTTTGGGTATATAGTATTGGTTAATTCCTACTTGCATGGTTAGACACGCTTTTGAAACTCAAGCTTTAGTTTGTGTTTTGTTTTGAGTTATAAGTGGCATAAATGATTTATTTGTTGAGATGGACTTGTATCCAAGTCCAGATTTGTTGTATACACCTTTTTGATTTTTTAGAATTAAATCCATGTTTTTAGATCTAGTTGTAAAGTTTTCTAACAGCCCTTTAAGTTTATTAATTTTGATTTTTAATATTGAATTTTCCTCCTCAAGCTTTACAACTTGATTTGGATTTTCAATCTATTCCTTGAGTTGTTGGTTTTCCTAAAGGAGCATTTTATTTTGATTTTCATTTTCAGTGAATTTTCTATTTAAGCATACAATGACTTTAAAAAACTTTTTGCTTAAATTAAAGTATACCTCATCGGAACCTTCAGAAACGAGTACGAACTTGTGACTTGATTCGGGTTCGGACCCATCTTCTGATTTATCTTCCGATTCTGATTCGTGGGCCATTAACGCGAGGTAGCTTCGGTGCTTCTGATCTTCAGCGTCCGATTCATCTAATGATTCATCCCAAGTCGCCTTGAGTGCTTTCTTCTTGGTTGTTTTGTTCTTGTCATTCTTTAGCTTTGGGCACTCGTTCTTATAGTGACCCTTCTTGTTGCATTTGAAGCAGATCACATTCTTTGGTTCGGTAGTGGAGTTGATCTTCTGCAGGTCATGTCTGCTGAAGTTCTTCTTTCTCCTGGTGAACATTTTTCTTACCAAGTTCACCAGGTGTTCTTCGTCTTCTGAGTCTTGGTCAGACTCACCTTCAGGTTCAGGTTCAAGTTCAGGTTTGGTTCAGTTTGATTCCTTACTCAGTCACTGTATAGCCCAGGAAACACCCACTTTTAGCTTTGAACAAACACTTGCTGAGATTGAGATTGAGCTTGAGTCCATACTGCCTTAATATTTAACATTTTTCATTAATGTCGCCACATAGTTCAACCGCTCGGAGGGATTTAATAAGAATATCATCTACATAAATCTCCATGTTCCACCTGATCTACTTCCAGAATACTTTGTTCATAAGTTGTTGATAGGTAGCTCTTGCATTCTTTACTCTGAATGGCATAATATTATAATAGTAAGTTCCTTCAGCAGTAATGAAACTAGCCTTTTCTTAGTTTTCTTTGGCCAACGGGACCTGATGGTAGCCCTGATATGCATCCAAGATGTATATCAGTTTATAGCCGAAGCTTGAGTCCACCACTTAATTAATATGAGGTAGGGGATAATAATCTTTGGGGCATGCTTTGTTCAGATCCCTGAAATTCACGTAGAATCGCCATTTATTCTCGGGCATGGATACTAAAACCACATTGGCAAACCAATTTGAGAACTGTACTTCTAGAATACAGCCTACCTCTAGCAATTTATCCACCTTGTTGGTCCCTTGGAGGTCGGCAAGAGGGGGGATGAATTGCCCTGACATTGAAAATCAAACCTTTCTCGATCTTTGTACTAAGTTAGGCAAACACTTGTTTAACAACAGAAAGTAAATGCATAAAAGATAGAGACAAGAATATTACTAGGTTTGCAATCAAAGGATTACTAATTCTAGACAAATGAAGCTCAATAAAATCTTCTTTTGAGCGGAGTAGCCTCTTATAACGTTGATAGTGTTGGGATATACCTGATGCGGTATGTGCTAAAATATGTTTCGTAAACATGTGCAGTGGAAATAAAATAATAATAATTCCTAAATTATTACATCGCATGCACCACACGCATACAAAGATATAACATGCCAAATATGATCGCATAATTAATTTTTTTTTACGAAAAGTAAATTTACGCTAGGTGTACTTTACGGATGATCTGTAACGAGAAGGGTATCAATTGTAGCGACGTTGTCAAACCTCACCTCTATTCGTATCCACACCGAGCTCCTCAAGAGAACTCCTTGAGTACAAGCCTCTCCTTAAGTTACTAGCCACGAGCGAATAAGAGGGATTAAGAGGAAAAGGAAGAGGAAGAGAAGTACACAAGCAAGAGTTTTCTCCCTTGTGGTAGTCACAGCAACAAGGGGAAGGACTTCCCCTTGTTGGCGGTGGCAAAGAGAGAGGGGAGAGGAAAAGAGAAATTGGGTTAAGGTTTTCTAAAAATCTTACAAGCCAATTAATGATCTCATGTGTATAATTTTCTCTCAGTCATATCAATATATAACCCTCATTAATGAGTTGGATTAGAAAGCCCAAATCCAATCCATTAACCCTTAACAAAAAATTAGTCCATTAACCCCTTGGTTTGATTCACAACTAAACCAAGTTGGTTCATGACTAATTCATGATTAAACTAAATATGGTCCAACTCTTTCATAAGAGATGTGGCCCATTTGCGCTTCTATTGCGACAAATATTTCCATATTTATCTTATGTATGATCCAACCAAACATTTATCTCTTAATATAAGAATCCTATTCTTTAAGTTGTTTATGTCTTTTAGAGACTCATTAGTGTGTGTGACCCAATAGGTTCCTAGTTTATCTTGGTCATCCATAATTAACTACTTAATTATAGAACGATCATGAGTGGTACATACTAGTACATCATGA
Organism: Zingiber officinale; assembly: GCF_018446385.1. Classification (NCBI taxonomy): domain Eukaryota; kingdom Viridiplantae; phylum Streptophyta; class Magnoliopsida; order Zingiberales; family Zingiberaceae; genus Zingiber; species Zingiber officinale. The sequence goes on along the minus strand of NC_056007.1, from coordinate 15,863,130 downwards.
TCCTCAATTAGTTGGAAAATCATAGTCGATCTTAAAATTAATTCTAAACCCTTCAGCAGCTACAATGAGTCGTGTCTCGTTCCTTTCACTCGTTTTATATCCACTTGGTTCAGGATATGGTTTATGTATCTTGTCCCCACTAGGCTCACTACGTCACACATAGTCTAAGTAATAGTTCCTCATTCTGCAGATTCAAATTACTCGTACATGTGTATAAGAGTCTCACACTCTTAACATGTGATACTTTGGTCAAAGACTTTGAGTAATAATCCTAATGAGTGGTCATAGGGTATACGTCTCCTCGCAAGGAGCAGTGAATCCTCGGTGGGCTATCCAAAAACCTTCGGGAACTTCAACTTATATCTAATCATCCCGGGTTCACACCTCAATGAGATGCTTGCTTAAGATGTCAAAGTATAAGTCTCCATTGCCAAGATGACTTGTATACCTCAAGTCGAAGGAAACTTTCACTCATGCTACAGTAAGAACTTTACAGTTATATCTATATATGTAGAGAACCATATGAAGTATTATAGTGAGTCACTCCAATGAACTAGTTACCATAACCAATATCCACGTTTAACTCTCGACATCCCAATATCTTTAGCCAGTGAGAAAATAGCTGCTTGGCCGAACTAAGGAGTATAACCCGTGCTAGTCTTATAAAATTGATGATGTCTGAATACATCAATTCAACGACTAGGGAAATTTCAATATATTCATAATTGCACATGTAGAGATAATCATTAGTTGTGATCCAATCATAAATTCTCTCATGCTATGAATTATATTATGGGCATTCAGTAAATGAGTTTAAGACAATCAAATATATAATATACACTCAAATAGTGAATCTATACTTATCAAATAAATAAAAAAAACCGTAAGGCTATGACCTTAAGACATCTCTCAAATTCTAACAGATAGCTCACAAAAGTAGTAGAACAGAAAGAGAATTCGTTTACAAGTGTTATTCTAACTACTGAGATCAGGGCTGTATTTATAGCCAGGTTTCGGGCGCTTGAGTGTGGATAAAATTTATCCACGACACAATGAATCACAACAACAAGATTTGGATAAAATTTCTCTAGCCAGGGTACCTGGAATAGCTCCGGGCGGTTGGATCCTTGTTGACTTTTATCCGCAGTGTTGTCGAGTCGAGGAGGCCTCGGGCTACCTTGGGGGGTCCTGGAGCCTGGATCATGTACAGACGCTCAGACCTTAGTCAAATTCGAGTTGACTTTTGTTTTTGGACTTCTGTTTCGGCTCCGCTCACTTGGGCGATTTTTGTCATCTAAAATTGGACTCATCCAAACCCATTTTCCGGCCTTCTTCTCGAGCAATCTTCCACTCCGGCTTCTCGTCCCTCAGAAATACTGCGCACTCCCTTCTCGTTCGCCAGCGTACTCTTTTGCAACACCTCATCCCTCTGACGCACCAAGCCCATCGACTCTCTCTTGTGTCTTCCTTCTCGCTAGCAGCGTCTTTCGCTCGACTTCCTGTGCTCCTAAGTTCCTGCACACTTAGATATAAGGTATCAAAAGATAACAGGATCTAACTTGACTTGGTTGATCACATCAAAACATCCATGGGGTACTTGCAATCTCCCCCATTTTGATGTGGATCAACCCAAGTTAAGTTAGGGTAAAACAAGATATTAAATTAAATGAATATGCAAGTTTAAAACATTAGATATGCAATATTTGAAAAAAAAAAAATTGTACCTCCCCCTTAAACTTAACTTCTAACTCTTCCCTTTGATCACATTAAAAAAAAAGAGTTTTTCTAAATTAAATTAAAATGAAAGTCTACGGAATACACGAATAGTGACTCACACAGAAAAAATATTTTGGAATTTATTCTAAAAAATTTGATTTTTGTGATTAAAAAGAAATTTAAACAACAATTTTTAAAAATTATTTTATTTGTTAAAAATTTTTAATTTTTTTTATAACTGTTAAACATACATATCCAAGCCAGTGATAAAATTTTCACGAGAAAATAAAATCAATTTAAGTAGTAATAAATTATTTGCTGCAAAAGATGAATTTTTCTTAAAAATATAAAAAAAATAGTTTTGAGGTTTAAAAAATCTTAAGAAATTTTCTGAGAATGTAATAGAGTAAGTGTTTTGGCAACAAAAATTAAATTTTTGAAAATTGAAAGTTAAAAAATTTTTAATATTAAAAATTAGTATTTGGATAAATAATTCATAAAAATTGAATATTGGTCAAAAAATTTTGAAAATATTTTGTTGGACAGAAAATATGATAAATTTTTACTGAAAAATAAATTTTATAAAAATAACTCTACAAAATATTTTTAAATTGAAAAATATAATATTTGTTAAAAAAATTTATAAAAAATAATACAATAGTAAAAAAAATCTAAAACTTTTTCTACATATAGGAAATGAAATATTCTTTTTTAGAAAAATTAATATCTAATTAGTTTTGAATAGAAAGTGCATAAAGACATTTATTTTAACATATTAGGCAATTAAAAGGCAAATATTAAATCTAATTAGAAATATGCACAATTTAAATTAAGCATGATTTTGAAACCCAATATAGGTTTCTTTCTACTAGATTGATCAAGTACTTTCTAGGAATATACCTTTTTATTATTTTTCTGATTTAACTCTTGTGGAATCTATAATATCAATTTAGTCTTTGATAATATCTAAAATTTGAGCATGCATAATTTTTTAAATTTTCTATTTGTTATTTTAAATTAGTATTTTCAATTTATCAAGATCCTCTATTAAATAAGATTTTGATAAAATTCTTTTTATTTGTAAATTCTCCTTTTTAAAATTTTAATTTATAGTTTTTAATTTACACATTAATTTAGACATTGATTTAATACCAAAATACAATTGATAAAGAGGTAAAAGACATACCTCACTTACCATGTCAGATCTGAAGTTTGATTCTCCCCTTGCTTCGTTGCATTCATCTGATATTGCTCCCCCTTTATTGATGTTGGCTTCTAAGGTGCTTTGTTCTTCGTGACTAGTCATTAGTGCTAGTCCGACTTATGCTTCTATTTTTGACTTGGATGATGAGCTTTCGTCCCAAGTGGAATTAAGATTCTTGTGCTTTTTTGCTTGTTCCTTGCCCTTTTCCTTTTTGAGCTCTAAGCAGTCCTCCTTTATATGCCATTCTTTTTAACACTGGTAGTATCGAACCTTTCTTTTATTTTTTGGATTTTTTCTGTTATGCATTTCTTTAAATTTATTAGATTTTAAAAACTTTTTAAACTTCTTTACCATATAAGCTTCCTGGTATGCTTCGAGATCTGAGTCTAACTCGGGTTTGTCCTTCTTGGTGGCTCTTAGTGTCAGGTTCTGACTTAACTCTTTTGTTGTACATACACATCTAATTTCATGTAATTCTAAAGTCAAAAAAAGTTCCTCTAGGGTACTTACTTCTAGATCCTTCGAGATGTAGTAGGCGTCTATTATCGAAGCCCATTTTGGAGTCTTAGAAAAAGCATTGAGTGCGTAGCATACCGAGTCCTGGTTGGTTACCATTTTACCGACGTTGACCAGTCCGGTGATCAACTGCTTGATCTTCACATGTAGTTGGGTTACCTTCTCACCTTTTTCCATACGAATGTTTGTTAGCTTGTTTCGAAGAATGTCTAGTCATGCGAGCTTAGCTTCAGATGTGCCTTCATGGAGTTCCAGGAATTTCTCCCAGAGATCTTTGGCCAAAGTGTAGCTTCCAATGTGATTGACTTCTTGAGATGGTAAGACATTTAGTAGGTAATATTCCGCTCTGCTGTTGGTAACGAAGTCACTTTGCTCCTTCTTTGTCCAAAGATGCTCCTCTTTCTCCTCGCCATGTTGATCCTTAGGAACTACACAGCCTTACTTGATTATTAAAAGTATTTCAAAATTAGTTTTTAGGAATACCTTCATTCAGTGTTTCCAACATGCGAACTCCCCTTGAAACTTTAGAGGGATGAGGATTGGTTCGGCCATTGATTTCTTTGCTTCGGTCGGCGGTTAGTCCTTTTGAAGTGACCTTGCTCTGATAGTAATTGTTGGTCCCTTGGAGGTAGGTAAAAGGGGGTGAATTACCCTAAAATTGAAAATCAAACCTTTCTCGATCTTCAGACTAAGTTAGGCAAACACTTATTTAATAACACAAAGTAAACACATAAAAGACAAAGGCAAGAATATTGACTAGGTTTACAATAAGAGGATTGTTAATCCTAGACAAATGAAGCTCACTAAAATCCCCTTCTGGGTGGAGTAGCCTTTTACAACATTGATAGCTCACAAAAGTAGTAGAACAGAAAGAGAATTTGTTTATAAGTGTTGTTGTGATTACTGAGATCAGAGCTATATTTATAACCAAATTTTAAGCACCTAGAAGGGCTCCGGGTGCCTGGGCATGGATAAAATTTTATCCATAACGCAATGGATCGCAACACCTCAATCTGGATAAAATTTCTCTGGTCCGAGCGCCTAGACCCTTGTTGACTTTTATCTACAGCGTCGTCGAGTCGAGGCGCCCTCGGGCTGCCCTGGGGGTCCGGGCTGCCCCGGGGGCCCGGGCGCCTGGACCATGTTCGAGCCCCCGGAGCCTAGTCAACTTTGAGTTAACTTTTGTGTTTGGGTTTCTACTTTAGCTCTGCTTGTTTAGGTGATTTCTGTCATCTAGAATTGGGTTCACTTGAACCCATCTTTCGGCCTTCTCCTCAAGTAATATTCTGCTCCCGCTTCTCGTCCCTCAGAAACGCCACGCTCTCTCTTCTCGTTCACCAACCTACTCTTTCGCAGCACCTCGTCTCTCGGACACACCGAACTCGTCGACTCTTTCCCGTACCATCCTTCTCTCTAGCTGCATCTTTCGCTTGACTTCCTGTGCTCATAAGTTCTTGCACACTTAGACACAAGGTATCAAATGACAACATGACCTAACTTGAATTTGTTGATCACATCAAAACCTCTGCGTGGTACTTACACACCTCTGCCCGAATGATTTTATTTTGTTCAGCTCTAAAATCTCGCTTTCTCTGCTTGACTGGTCGGGCGTCCGGGCAGACGTGAAGCACATATTCCATAACTACTGGTCATATGCCTATGATTTCCTTGGGCGTTTAAGTAAAGACATCATTATTACGCGTTAAGCACGTGACAATCTCTTCTTTAAGTTCTGGGGCTAGGTCAGATGTTATTTGAGTGGTGGCCTCTGGCCGACCCGATTGAATTTGCATTTCTTTCTTTTCTTCATAAATGAGTGTAGGGGGCGCTTCACGAATGACGTTAACCTGGATTTGTTGGCTCTTCTGAGTTATACTGGTCTCAGTCTTGATGATATCAATGTAGCACTTATATGCTACCAATTAATTTCCTTTGATTTCCCTAACCTGATCGTCTATGGAAAATTTAATTTTCTAACAAAAAATTGAAACAACCGCTCGAAACTCATTTAAGGTCGGTTAGCCTAAGATCACATTGTATGCTGAGGGCTCGTACACTAGAATGATAATCGACCAATGCGTCCTCATCAAGGGCTCCTCCTCTAAAGATATGGCTAGCTTTATTTGTTCGAGCAGATGAACCTCATTGCCTGTAAATCCGTATAGTGGCGTCATCATAGGTTAGAACTCACTCTTTTCTATTTGCATCTACTCGAATGTCTTCTTAAAGATAATGTTGACCGAGTTGCTTGTGTCAACAAAAGAATAGTGTATGCTATAAGTGATTATAACAACCTTAATTATTAAAGCATTGTCATAACTACTTCCACCCCTTTTATATCCTTAGGACCGAAACTGATTTCAGACCCTTTGTATGGATTTTTAATAGGTGAGCGTGCGACTTGCGGGCTCGGTTGGAGTCTCCGTTGGTAGGGCCTCTTGCTATCATACCAATATCACCCAAGCGACATTATTGCAATTTTCTTCTTGTAGTGTAGGGGAATGCTCCTACTCAACCCGGGCAGGGACTTGGGCCTGATACCTGATATGCATAGATCTTATGATTATTTATACATGTTTTGACGTACATTCACTTACTTTATTCACGTATATTCTATACATGTTCACCTCTCTTAGCATATATTCAGCATAAATACTCTTTTGTTCGGAGATCCGCTATTTGTTTGGTTTTGTGTTGACAGGGGCAACTTTTGGAGAAAAAAATAGTGATTGTCGATGCACCAGAACAAGGCAGAGAACATGGTCGTGCAACCTCGGACAGCCGTGTGGCCAAACAGAGGAAGAACAGTGCACGACCGTGCAACTCTTGCACGGTCGTGCGGCCAAACAGAGGCGGATCCGTGCATGGCCATGCAAACCTGCACGACCGTGCCCCCCACGACCGCATCCAAGTCATACACAGTCATGCGATCCTACACGACCGTATCCCAGGAGCAGTGCCCCAGATCCACACGGCCGTGCCAATTGGCACTGCCGTGCAGTGCGGCTAGAGACAAAAGAAGGCACAACCGTGCCATCGCGACATGGCCGTGCCACTCAACCTGCAGGGAGGATGCAGTTGGCCGTGCGGATCTCGCACGACCATGGCACGGGCCGTGTGGTGCCCATGCCCTAACTTATATAAGGGTCAAGAACCCTATTCTTGGGGGCATCTTTGGTTTTGGACTTCGTCCCTCTCCTTGGGAAAGGGCTCTCCCTTTCGGGGGAAACCCTAGAGTTTCATCCACCGCCATCCCTTGACGTTCTATCCATCTCCAGAGTAAGGAGGCATCCCCAAGATATTGGAAACCTCGACAAGCATCTCTTCTTCCCCTTCTTCTCACATCAAGGGTTATAAGTATGCTTTATTTTATGTTTTGGGGTTGTTCTTCCCTCACAATGGAGTAGACATCCTCTTCTAGGATTAGGAAGTATTTATAATATGATGGAGATGTAGAACTATGTAGATTCGCCATATTTCTATTCAATGACTTGCTAATGCCTTGTTCATGCTTGATGAATTATGTGTGTGACATATTTATATTTCTTTGCATGATTTGTTGATTGATGTGGAGGATTGTTAATCACACAAAGGGGATGTCCTAGAGTGTATTGACCAAGGTGCCCTAGTGACAGGGGTAACCCTTTCCGGGCGTCTAGGGTGTTCTCTTAAAAGGAGAAACAATCCCTTAGGAATTGCTGCTCTCGTAGAAAGAGTACTCTAGATCATATACCCGAGGGGCCCTAGTGACAAGGGTAACCCGTTCATGGACGTCTATGACATTCTCTTGAAAGGAGAGGCAATTCCTCCATAAGGAAGTAGGAAACCGTACCAAATCTCTATCCTTATTCTTATTGTTATTTACTAGACATGTATTCCTGTGATTTACCGAGGCGCCCTCGTGATAGGGGTTAACCGTTACAGGATTTCACAGGAATCGTCTCTATTCGATACTTAGGGATATTTACCAATTTAACTTCCTTCAAGAGCATGGACATAGAGGGTAGGAACTAAGCAATCAATGTAATATCTTCTAGTATTATAATAAAACCGAAATCCTAGAATCCATCTCCCAAAGCTCATTCCCTCCAAGATCAATTCTCTCTCTCCTCTCTCTCTTCGTCTCAACCTTCTTTCCCTCTCTTTAATCATACTCATTAGTTCACAAGCGTCAAAGCCAACTTTCGGCCATCTAGATAACTTACTTGGTGGCATCTCTAGTGCCTAATCAACAGTCCCTGTGGTTCGACAATCTTATATATTACCGACGATGAAACCGTATACTTGCGGTTCGTAACAATACCCTTATTATTGAGGAGTTCTCTCGCACCGCTCAGCTCGACGGTCCCTTTGAGGCGGTCCGTTCGGTAGGTGATAACGCCAACGGTTGGGAGACGACAAGCGTTGGGTGAGCATTGGCGAAATCCTTCGTTAGCCACCTGACGTTTCTCTTCATTATAGTGATAGCAGTTTTGAGCATTATACGTCTCTAGCTGATGGTAGGTCCAGAACTTTGGAGTCGGGGGGCTTGATGATGAGGCTGAGGTCCCACTCAGGGTCCTATGTGTGGAAGAGGTGAGGGTAGGACTTGGCGCTTGGGAGCCGAGACTGAAACGGGTGTGGTGACCTCATTCTTTAGAGTGGATTGGGTTTCCTCTACATTAATATACTTGGTTGCCCTCCTGAGCAGATGGTTGAAGTCCCTTGGGGGATTCTTAATCAAGGAGAGGAAGAAATCGCTATCTGTGAGTCCTTGAGATAAGACACTCACTAAATCTCTGGAGTGGTCGAAGGAACATCCTTGGGCCCCTGTTTGAACTTTTTGATATAGGCTCTTAGTGTCTTTTTAGACCCATGTTTGAGGGAGAATAGGTTCAGCATGATTTTGTGGTACTGACGACTACTGGAGAAGTGGAGAATGAAAGTCTTGTAGAAGTCCTTGAAGCAGCAAATGGACTCAGCAGGAAGTCGATTAAACCATCTCTATACCGAGCCAGAGAGTGTGGTAAGGAACACTTAGCACTTAACGCCATCCATATACTGGTGAAGGATAGATGCATTTTTAAATTTGAGGAGGTGGTCCTCAGAGTCGGTTACCCCTCCATATTCTCCAATCGTCAAGGGTTGGAAATGGTTCAACAACTTGTCCTCCAAGATTGTTTCTGAGAACAACATACTTATCTGTTCGAGAGAAACATTAGGAACCTGCGCCTGTCCCTTTTGTGGATCCCAGGTAGGTGCATCTCCAGAAGATGACACCTGAGGCCTCTTTGCTCGACCCACCTCATCGAACGACTTATGGAATAGTGCTCAGTGGTATGCAATCGGGGAAGGCGACACGGAAAAAGGCTGACTGGATGAGTAGGTGGTCGCACGAAGCCAGCCATTGGAGGAATTAGCTGGAACCCCGTTAGGCCTTCCACTCAGGTCCCTCGCTTAGTGTGAGGGCCCATCATTGACACAGTTGATCATGCGGTAAAGGACTCGTGACTGTTGCTTGTTGTTGCTATACTAACTTTTGCGCTAGGACAACTATCAACAACTCTAAATCCTCTTGCGACAAGATGACTGTAATAAGTCATTCAGTTTCTTCCATCTCCACGCCATAGATTCAGGTGAAGTTTTTACAGACGACGTCAAATTTGATCTTGTCTGAAATTGAGGGAGATGATACGTTGGGTAAGTGGCTTTGACATTGATTGGAAGAAAACTTAGAATTGGAGAAAAGATGACCCCTACCACTTCTTCCTCTGCACATCGCAAAGAGAACAAAGGGAAATGTTAGAGTGAGAACCAGGGAGGGGGTCCTTGGTGCAGACACTCCGACGTTTAAGTTAATATTGTATTCAAGCGAAAAGTGGAGAAGATGAATAGTAGATGCGTGTAAAGCGTATGTAATGCGTATGCAAAGTGTACCTAGCCAACAAAGAAAACCTCCCTTTTTATTTCTCCTCTCATAACTTTCGTAATCATGAGGCGACAAAGAATATCTGATGTTAGAATATGTCAGATAATGGAAGGTATACAATCATCCTCCGAGAAAGCTTTCGTTACATGTATATGAATAGTTTTTTTTATAACCTCTGCAATAAATGGGCGGTTGAAAATGTTTGATGTCAGGTATTGGAAGATATATAGAGACCCTTATAGGAAGGTTCCCTTCTAGGTATATGCTATGATTGTGGAATATTCCCTGACGAATAGTTGTTATTCTTTGATAAGTTGTAGCGATTCGCTGACAATGTTATTCCCTAGAAGTAGTCTGACCAACCTTGTACTCAATCGGCTGTATGAATATCCGACCGACTGTACAAAGGGAGATTGACACATGAGAAGCGGAGAACTAAGCCCTGAAGGTCTAATTGGTACCATGGTCGACCAACCATATGATGCGTGCATTGGTATTGATAAATAGGAAACCACGCCCCTTAAGTCTGACCGACTTTAGGGGTGATCAGCTGTATGTTAAGAGTTGTATTGCAAGGCTGGCCAATTGTAGGCTGAGAACTATATTATAGAAGTAGAGAACTGGATCCCATATGCCCGGCCTGCACTAGGATTGACCGGGCTTATTCTGTGTGTATCTTGGCACTAGGAATGGAGCATCAAGTCCCCTAAGTCCTATCGACCCTATGGTCGACCGACCGTATGCTGAGAGAATTATGCTTGAAGAATGGGAAACTACGTCCCTTAAGTCCGGGTGCCTCGACACTGAGAAGTGTATTGCTAATTCTCTTAAGTCCGACCGGATTTATTCTCTGTATCTTGGCACTGGAAATGGAATGTCATGTCCCTTAAGTCCGATTGGACCTATGGGCGATCGACCATATGCTGAGAGAATTATACTTGAAGAATGGGAAACTATGCCCCTTAAGTTTGATTGGCTTTGGATATGACCGGATATATGAAAGGTGCCTCAACACTGAGAAGTGGAACACTAATTCTCTTAAGTCCGACCGGCTATATGACTGACCGTTTTCATACTGAATGCCTTAGCGCTTAGGAGTGAGGAACTCAGCTGCACATACTCCGACTTTAACCGTCACCTCGCCTTGACTTTGACCGTCACCTCTCCCTGACTTTGACTGTCACCCTATTCTAACTTTATTTGCTACCTTACATTGACTTTGACTATCATATCATCTGAACCTTAAATTCCACATTATCTCTGGGTCTACTCATAATATATCGTATCACACACTGTCTATCGTTATAAGTTTTTCAAACTCCCTAAATATAATGTGTGCTAAGTAAAATTTAAATCCTTACTATCCAAGCAAGCCCCTCTTATCTTTTACCATCATACCATACTCTCAAGCGTGTCAACATTTTAATCTAACTTCAATGGAGAATGAAGCACCCAACCACATATTTTTTTTCTACTAAAAACTACAGGGTTTTATCATTCGATTTAACATCTCTTATAATTTTTTTCTTCATATTATCTTATTTACATTTTTTTCAAAAATATATATTTTTATAAAATTATAAATTTGATACCACTTTAATATTTATTATTTTCTTTACAAAAATATGTTTTTTTAGAAATTATATAACTTCTTGTAATTTTATATTCTTTAACATTTTTTTATAATAGAGTTTGTATTATTTTTTAAACATAACTCTTAATATTTTTATAATTTATGTAGGAGTAATGATATAAATTTATTTAAACACGTATATAACTTTAGAGTTTTTTTTTTCATGGATGGATTATAGATTACGATGACTATCTTTTAATGTTTAGAACGATGTTTTTTTTTAGCATTAGGTACTTAGTTTATGTTCGTTCGATTTCATATAAATTTTTTACTTTCTGATAAAATGAATCAGAAAGCGTTATAATAGATGATTTATTGGCTTAGTATTGTTAAATATTATTAAAAAAAAATTCTGTTAATTTATTAGTCACTTTATCGTCTGAATTTGTATCATTATCCAGGACAATAAAATTCTTTTAATGTTTCAAGAAAAAGTAATATAATTTGACGACATAAAATATCCTTTAATATTTAATTTAAGTATTTTTTAATCAAAGTTTTACTTTAGTTAACGAAGATTACCTGATCGACGGCTCTGAGACGACGTAGGAGGTGGGCAAAGATGGCAATAAAACACGTGGCGGTAAATTGAATCTTATTTCCCGCCATTTCCTGGGCCACCCCGCGGTTCTTTTCCCCCTTATGCCACCCACGTTACTGGCGCCAACCCTTCCCGCCAACTCCATTGCCGCGCCTATTAATTAAATTACAGATCCAAGTTCTTCCCCTCCCCTCCCCTCCCGATCTTGCTCTATTTCTTTTTCCTTCTTCTCGTAGAGATGGTGGTGGCTTTGGGTCCGGGGAGATTCTACGGCAGCAGCCTCCCGCGGCCCCGCTTCTTTGCGGATGACGAGAGGGTCGATCCGCCGGTGCCCGTCTTGGATCCCCTCCTCTCGTGGGCCAACGAGGCGCACTGGTCCATGGGCGGCCTGAGCTTCAGTCGCCACCGCCTCCAGGGCCGCATCGAGGGTTCCATCAAGAAACTCCGCGCTCAGCAAGAGAAGATCCAGCGGCGGGCTGCCTCTCCTCCTCTCGCCGCGCCGACAAAGCTGGCGATCTCGAAGCCCAGAGCCGCCGCGGGCAAGATCACGCTAAGTCTTTCACGCCTCGACTCGAACCCATCGGAGAGAAACGAGGGAGAAGTGGCGGTCGAGAAGCCTCAGAATAGCAAAGCCGGGAGCGGTGTTCAATCCTCTACCGGACCTGCCGAGAAGAAGAGAAAGAGGGTGAGGAGGCTCGGGGAGGAGTTCGATAGGATCGCGGCGGAGTTGCTGAAGGAACCGAAGATCCAATTAGGAGGCGCGGCAGCAAGGACGCGTAGCCGGAGGTCAATTGGAGAGGAAATCGAACAGGATGAATCGGAGCCAAGTGCCCCTGCTCTCCATGAGAAAGAGAGTACCGAGAAAAAGAAGCTGAAGCTGGCGGATGGCGGACCGCCGAGGAGGACTTCACCGAGGAACAAGCAATAGGCTTCGGTGAATTTTCTCACCCTCCGATCATCCTTGCATCGCTATGTTTGTCCGAATCTAGCTAATAGGAGCATTGTATATCTTTCTAGTTCTTGATTGAATGATCAATGGAAGCGTCTAGCCTTGAATCTAACGTTTGAAAGCTCATTCCTTGCCATTTGAACATACTAGAAAATGCTGTTTCGGAATTGTTGTGAGAGTTTCTCAGAAAGAATGATCTGAATGATGTTTGGAACGAACTGGAAGTATTCTGCCTCCGACAAGGAAAGATTGCTTCACTACTGGTTTAGTCGACGAGAAATCGTGGGAGGCTACAGAAAAAATTCCAGGTCTGGCCGCCAATGGTGATGAATCTTACTATTACTCGCCAGGACAAGGACGGATTCTGTTACGATCAAGGGCTAGTTTATGTGGTTTCAAGTCTAAGCGAGTCGGACCGTGACAGATTCAGATAGGTCTGTGGGTTGAAAAGATTTTTTTTTCTTTCAAAATTAAAATAGAAATTTAATGGGTTATTAGTTAATTTGTTTAATTCATAATTAAATTTAAAAATTTTAATTATATATATATATATATATATATATATATATATATATATTAAAATTTTGATGAGCTATTGACTCATCTAATTTGTTTAGATTGGACATTGACCTCTACAAACATTTATATACATAAATCTTAATTCTAATAAGAATGTTTTGATATATATATTAAAAGGACATCCTTTTATATAAAATAAAGGGCATTTTTTGCCATATTTATTATATAATTTAGTAGCATTCTTTAATTTAATATTATTTATAATATAATTTAATAACATATAATATGATTTAATAATATTTATTAGATAGAATAAAAAATTCAAATTAAATAAAACGATCATTTTTTTACCATCAGGCGGCCCAATACGGGGAAGATAAATAGCCCATTTCACACTGTCTATTTTGTTGTCCATGACTCCATGTGACATGGCGTTCTGCTTTCAGACACGATACATGATGAGTCGGCGCCGTTATATTCGGGCCGTGACATAACTCGGACCTTTAATATCCGGCCCGTTACATTCTCTCGCCGTTGATCGACGCCGCCTTCGCCTCTTCCCTGCCCAAAGACCCATTTCTTCCTTCTCGTCGACCGCCTGCGAATTCTACTCTCTGCCAGATCAAGCCCGTGACTGCTGGGCGGGGTCGAGAAGCGATGGAGCAGGAGATGGCAGAGGAGAGAAACCGGACGGTTGCGACCGGAAGTGTGCTCTATGAAATCCGTCATCACGCATCGGCGGATCTCCCATCAGATACGTCTCCGCCGTCGGTAATCAGATCGAACCCCCCCGCTTTACATTCACTACTTGTTTTCGCCTACTGATTTCTTATTGTTGTTGCCTTTCTTCTGTGTTGGAATCAGGTCGCCAGTAGTTCCAGCGGGGGCTTTCTCTCCTATCTCTCGCTCAGAGGTATTACTATTTACTACACCGATTAGTCATCTGCGAAGTTATTTTTTATTTTGAAGCTACATTTGATTTTGAATTTGTGATCCTTTTTCATCTGTTTGGTTGGTTTTTGACGGTATATATTTGAGATAGTTTATAAGATCTGGTTTCTTCTTTGTATGGGGCTCGGGAGATGATCATGACTCATGGTGTCTCTTTGTTTTCGTGAAGGCGTTGTCCGTTTCAAGGAAAGGTGGTACGAGTATAGGAGGTCCAGGGCAGTGAACAGGAAGGTGTCACTCATTGTGTCTTCTGGCGGCGAGCATGTGGCTGTTGCAGTTGGAAATCAAATTAACATTTTTCACAAGGATGATGACTATATGAACCCATGCGGTGTATATACATGTAGGTGCCCTTTTTTTTGTTTAGTAAAGAAAGTTTATTTTGCACAGACACTGATGCCTCCATTTATTTCTGTATATTATTTCAACATTTTTCTTGCTTATTTACTTAATATAAAAAGATTCATCTTTGCATCTGTGACTGTAGTGTTGTTCTTATCCTGGTCAACTTTGTGTTGACATGATTAGAACTAGATTTTGTGTTTCAACATTCATTGCAATTCCTTAGTTGACTAATGCTTCATGGTTGCTCATACTGTAGTTACTACCCTTTGTGTGTTTATGCCATAGAGATTCATGGATGCCACCATTTCATGAACATGGAGAGAGAGATTGCATGCATAAGTAAACTGCAAGTGCTTTCTGATATATTGGTGTATATAATGACAAATGCCACACCTATTGTACAAACATGTCATCTTAAACAGACTAGTTTTTTGATGTTTGTAACTTAATACCTAAAGATATAAGTAGAACTGAGGTCCTATTGTCAAATTCAGACATGGTTTGCATTCACGCAAGAAAATTTAGCTGCATTCTTAAGTTAACTCTTTTATGATTATTTATTTTTCATGATGCATCTTTCTGCTGTCCTACTTAGTAATTTTTTGACCGCTAAGTAGGAGTACTTGGCAGTTTTTTGGGGCATAGGTGAATATAGTGGATTATTAAGTGGTGCCTTGCAAGTATGACTTTTATATTGCTTTTAGGAGATCAAACTTATTCCACACTTTCTTCAAACTTGAGGTCTTGATGTACCCTTACTAGACTCATTTTATTAGTTTAAAGCTCAGTTGTTTTCAGTTGATGCATTTTGCAGCATCTATAAGTTACTGCACTAAAACACTAACCTTCAATAGTCATAAACTATTAAGCTCTCATGGATGGATTTAGAGAGTTACTTAGCTTCTAATATCCAGGAGTTAGGCATCTTGATTCATTTAGACTCCCACATTAGCTACATGATTTTTTGTTTATGCATATCTAATCAAAGATCTTTCTTAGGTTGATCTTTGCCTTGTTCTTATTGCAGATTTTTCTATGTTTTTTCATAGTTTCTTGTCCCCTCTATAAATTGTGTAGCAAATGATAAATGAAATAATGCGACTTTACTTTGAAATATTTTTCTTATCACTGTAATCAGGTGATAAACATGTGGTGTTTCACAGTGGAGTTTGGTTGGAGACATGGGATATTCTTGGCATGATTGATGATCTTAGTACCCTCTATGTTATCAGAACTAATGGGGAAGAAATATTAAGGAGGACTAGGAGCCAGCTAAAGTTATCTGCACCTATCATTGCTCTTATTTGCTTGTAAGTTTGCGAATGTATGCTAAATATTGGACAACATGCTCGTTATGGAGTGGATATATATATATATATATATATATATATGTTATAATGATTTTCCATAGAGTTGATGAAGTGAAATTCTTGACAGGTATGGCATCCACATCATAACAGAAGATGGTTTGGTGCATCATATTGAGATTGCTAAAGAACCCAATGTATCAGTATCTCAACCACTTGCTCCAAGTGGTCATCTACATCTGCCCTATAAGGTGACTTGCTTGGATTTTCATCAAGATCTATCTTTGATAACTGTAGTCTGTGGCAGCATGTCAGTGAGCTCTGAGGACAATTCTGGTATGTTTTACCAAATCTTTCATACGGAATTTGTTGGAGAGTTTTCGGTCATAAATATTGAAACTTTTACAATGTCTTTATACAATGTAGGAAAGTTCTGGCCATGTCACATGTTATTGTTTTCAGTTTTTTATTTTATTTTTAAGAATAGGAAAATCATGTAAATACAAACAACAACAACTAAGCCTTATCCCATTAGGTGGGGTCAGCAATATAGATCCTTCTACGCCATTGGACTCTATCTCCTAGTATGTTATCATCTATAATTAAACAAATTTTATCTTATTTTATTGCTGCTAATCAAGTTTTTTTTGGTCTCTCTTCCTTGTTTGATGTGCGTATTTGTCATAGTTTCACATTTCTTAACTAGAGTATTTATTAGTCGTCTAAGTACATGTCTATATCATCTTAAACGTGTCTTTCGGAGCTTTCCTCAATAGATGTAACTATGACTATCTCTCTAATACTTTTATTTTTTATTCAATCCATCCTCGTATGTCCACACATCCACCTTAACATCCTCATGTAACTTTTATTTTATGCTCGTGCTCGAGTCATAGCCTAACATTTTAGGCCATATAACATAGCAGGTCTAACCGACATTTTGTATAACTTTCTTTTAAATTTTAAAGGTACTTTACGATCACATAAAACACCTAACGCTCTCCTCCATTTCAACCATCATGATTGTATTCTACGTAAGACATCTCTCTCAATCTCTCTATCGTTTTACAAACATGATCCTAAATACTTAAACCTCTCAGTTCCACACAACTCGTCATCTCCTATCTTAACAATTGTCTTATTATGTCTAATATTGCTAAACGTAAATTTCATTTATTAAGTCTAAAACTTTTCACTTCTAGTGTTTCCCATCAAGATTTTACTTTAACATTTACTCCTTCATGTGTCTTATTTATCAAAATAATATCATTTTCAAATAACATGCATCTTGGTACTGTATCTTGAATGTGTCCAATGAGTTCATCCATGATTTGCCTAAAAAGATAGGGATTTAGAGATGATTCATGATATAATCCTATCTTTATTGGAAATGATTCATTTACTCTTGTGTAAATACAAGCACCTACTTTTAATCTCATGAACTTATTTTTATGTAGGTAGTTACTCTCTGCACATAATAAGAATTACTGCAAATTCAGAAACAGAGTTAGTAGTTTCTAGTGAAAATTGTGAAGGAAAGTTTGACTCTACTAAAGGATGCCCAAATGGCTACAGTCATCCAAAGGTGGCAATCTCACCACAGGGAAACTATGTTGCCACTCTGGATTTTATGGGATGTGTAGATGTTTTCAAACTTGATGTTCAACAACGGTCTCTTTCTCTTCATTCTTTTGCGGCAAAGCAACAAGAGAAATTAGATATAGCAGCACATAAAAAGAAGAAATTCTTCTATGACATTGGTGATATCACTTGGTGGACAGATGATATTCTTGTTGTTGCAGGCACTACTGGCGATATTTTCATGTATGATATACTTAACTGTACAAAACTTTCAGAAAATGAACCGATGTTTTGCATGCCACTCATTGAAAGACCCAAAGATTGCCAAGGATTTATTTTCCTGTTGGAAAATTCATTGTCTGTAGATAATACACTAATTACTGAGGAAGTGAAACATAAACAGGAAAATCTTAAACCATCCTGGAGTTTGTTTTCATTCTCTAGGAGATCTGCTTCAGAAATGTATACTCTCCTGATAAAAATTCAACAATACCAGGCTGCTTTAGAGTTTGCTTCAAATCATTGTCTTGATACAGATGAAGTTTTCAAAGCCCAGTGGTTGAGTTCTTCTAATGGCATCCCTGAAATAAATCTATACCTATCAGAGATCAAGGATTTGGACTTTGTACTGTCAGAATGCATAAATAGAGTTGGGAATACTGAAGAGAATGCACGGGCTCTACTTTCTCATGGCCTTTGGGTAAGTGACCAATATAAATTTTCTGATTTCAGCATTAATGACTGCAGCTCAATCTGGAACATCCGGATGTTTAGACTGCAGTTGTTGCAGTTCAGAGATCGGTTGGAGACGTTCATGGGTATAAGTATGGGAAGGTAATTGATGTGATTGTTCTGCTCATAAGAATCATATTTCTTTTTTGTTATTAGTTGCCTGATAATTTTTGCTTGCATCATTAACTCAAACTCCTGCACCTTATATATATATATAAGAGAGAGATGATATGCTTCCTGACTCTCGCTGTGTGACTATGCACGATTTTCACTATAGCAATGCTCGCCAGAATTTTAAAACCCTAAATTAGCCACGTTATAGCAGCTACGAAATTGTAGTAGCCACGTTATAGCGGCTGCGAAATCGTAGCAGCCACGTTATAGCGGCTACGAAATCGTAGTAGCAACGTTATAGCGGCTACGAAATCGTAGCAACCATGTTGTAGCAGTTACGAAATCATAGCTGCTATAACGTGGTACAACCAGCACATTGTAGCAGTTATGAAATCGTAGCTGTTACAACATGGTTAGACCACTAACCAAAACGTTGTAGTAGTTATGAAATCATAGTTGCTACAACGTTTCTAGACCATAATGTTGTAGCAGCTACGATTTCGGAGCTGCTACAACATGGTCAAACCAGAATGCTGTAGTAGCTACGATTTCGTATCTGCTACTACGTGTCTAGACTAGAACGTTCATAGCAGCTATGCTTAAACTAGCCATGTTATAGCAGCTACGAACGTAGCAGCCACGTTATAGCAGCTACGAATCGTAGGAGCCACGTTGTAGCGGCTACGAAATCGTAGCATCCATGTTGTAGCAGCTACGATATCTTAGCAGCCACGTTGTAGTAGCTACGAAATCGTAGCTGCTACAACGTGGCACAACCAACACGTTGTAGCAGTTATGAAATCGTAGCTGCTACAACATGGTTAGGCCACAAACTAAAACGTTGTAACAGTTATGAAATCATAGTTGCTACAACGTTTCTAGACCATAACGTTATAGCAGCTACGATTTCATAGCTACTACAACATGGTTAAACTAGAATGTTGTAGCAGCTACGATTTTGTATATGCTACAACGTGTCTAGACCAGAACGTTCATAGCAGCTATGAAATCGTAGCTGCTACAACATGGTAGGACTATAAACAAGAACATTGTAACAATTATGGTTCTGTAGCTGCTATAATGCTATATTTGCTCTGCTACAATAGAAAATAGTGACGGAGCACTGCTACAGTGAAAATGGACACCGTCGTGGATTTAGAGTTGGAAGCATATTCTCTCTCTCTCTCTCTCTCTCTCTCTCTCCACACACACACGCACACACGCGCGCGCACACACACACACACACAAGTTTAGACAAAGTGCAATTGACATTAATTGTTAACTAGTCAAGCTAAGAAGACATAACATCAATGATTTACCTAGTCAACTTCAGAAGCGACTAACATATGTTGGTACCTAGTGAGTTTAGAAAATAATCTGTGATACATATTAAAGTATTTTCATGTATTCTGTAGTTCCAACATGAGTTCTAAATAAGACAGAGTCCATTAGTAACAATGAAAATTGATCTTTTCCCATGTGGATCAGATCATTGGAAAGTTAGACAGTTTTACATTGTGCATGCTAGGTGGCGTATATATTAAGTATTTGCTGAATTTTTGGCCAGCATATCATAAGTGAAATTACATGCCATGTTTTTTTTCCTAGAAATTAACACTAAATGCATGCCAATATATAATTGGATAGAATATGAGGAAAGCCGATCATAAATAGTTGGGATATACATGACTTGGCAATGATGATTGTTAGGATACACACAATGCTATTGATGAAGCATAATCTTTATTATCTTATTTTATTATCATTTATAAGATGTTATGATCATATATAAGATGACATAAGTTATAGCTAATCAGCTCCAAGTTTTAAATATTTCAGATAATAGAGTTTATCTCATACCCGATTAATTAGAGTCCAAACTGATGACCAAGTGAAGCATTATATTAAATACATTTGATTGTCTGAAGAGTACTTTAATGGGCTCTCTATGTATTAAAGTAATAAGTTATGTATAGCTTGCCTTGTTTAAAAAACAATATAGTAATGAGTTATGTACAGCCTTGCATCAGCAGCGTGAGCGCTTCCTAAGTCTTCTTTGTCCTGCAAAAATTATGCCCTTATAAAAGGAAAAGTATAAAGCTTACTACCAGCATGGTGGTAGAGGCTGTGGTTTTGTTCCAAAATGACGTTCATTAACCCGACAACCCATCATTTCATGCTGGAATTACCAGGCTATTGGTGTGCCTTTTTTTTTATAAAGTACAAAAGAATAATAAATTAGTTTTAACTTCAGTGCAATTAGTACGGTGAGGAGGCTAGTTCTTTGTGGAGTGTAGGACCTTGAAAGCATTAAGCCTATTGAAGCTTAGTGGATAATGCTACATATCATCTTTGGATTTTTTTGAGTATATTGGTGTTCTTTTTCTTTGTTGTACTTACCTATTAATGCTATTGTTTTTAGGTTTATGGCACATGATTATAGCAAGTTTCGCTCTAAGCCACTTGATGAAGCTGCTGTAGCACTTGCTGAAAGCAGCAAAATTGGAGCTCTGAACCTACTCTTTAAGCGTCATCCATATTCAATCACCCCAAATATTTTGATTATACTATCCTCTATTCCTGAAACTGTTCCAGTTGAATCATACAGTCAGCTGCTGCCTGTGCCATCTCCTAGAACAAATGCTTTAAGAAATGCAGATTGGGTTGAATGTGAAGAGATGCTATCCTTCTTAAAAAGCCTGCCAAGCAGATCAGAAAAGAGCAACGAAATTTTTACAGAAAATTTATTGAGACTTTCTACAGGCTATATTTGGCCATCACTATCTGATATTTCTTCTTGGTACAGGAAAAGAGCTGAGGATATTGATAACTTGAGCGGCCAGCTGAATAATTGCCTTTCGCTCATCCAGTTTGGATGTCAAAATGGTATTTCAGGGTTACAGCAACTTCTGGAGGATATTTCATATTTACTTCAAAACATCTACTCTGATGATTATGATGAAGAATTTACCATGAATCTTGTAACTTGGGAACAACTTCCAGATTATGAGAAGTTTAAAATGATGCTCAAGGGAGTCAAAAAGGAGGCAATAGTTAAAAGACTGCAGGAAAATGCCATTCCCTTTATGCAAAACCGATTCAACTCCAAGGCATCTGATTCTGCAGATGAGAAAAAGGAAGACAACAAAGATTCCTTCCTAGTTAGATGGTTGAAGGAGGTTGCTGCAGAGAATCACTTAGACCTATGTCTGTTAGTCATTGAAAATGGTCATGGGGATTCATCTGTTGGTGAACTATTTAAGGATGACATCGTACTAATAGAAACAGCATTGCATTGCATTTATTCATGCACCCTTACCAACCAATGGAGCTTGATGGCGTCCATTTTGTCAAAGCTTCCACGAAACATTCAAAGAGATAGCCTATTTGCTTCTGATAAAAATGTCAATCCAAGTTATCCTAAATATGATTTTGAAAACTCAAAAATTTCTTTTGTAAACTATGATCTTGAAGGATCAATTTCTGACAGTTTTAAATATGTCAGCAAGTTGTCAACTTTTGATAGCTGGGAAAAGAGGATAAAACTTGCAGAGGGTCACATAGAAGTTGGAAGATTGATGGCATATTATCAGGTTTGAGACTTTTTAGTCATATATTAAAAACTCCAAATTTGTTTTTCTTAACTGAATTTTTATTTAAAGTCACTTTCTTAATTGCATGCAGTGCATACAAAGGGCTGCACATACTAATTATTTCTATTTAACACAGTGAAAAAATTATTATCATGTTTGCTTTTCTTTCATTTGTGCAGGTTCCAAAACCAATATCCTTCTTCCTAAGTGCTCAATCTGATGAAAAAAATGTTAAACAACTTCTTCGTCTGATTCTATCAAAATTCAGTCGTCGCCAGCCAGTTAGATCAGATAATGATTGGGCTACCATGTGGCGTGATTTGTTATCTTTTCAGGAAAAAGCATTTCCTTTTCTTGACCTAGAGTACATTCTAACAGAATTCATCAGAGGGCTTCTGAAAGCTGGAAAATTCTCCCTTGCAAGAAACTACCTTAAAGGCACTGCTTCAGTTTCTTTAACTAGTGGAAGGTCTGAAAATCTTGTCATTCAAGCTGCAAGAGAGTATTTTTTTTCAGCTTCAAGTCTTTCCTGCAGTGAAGTGAGTACTTGCACCAGTATCCCATTTTGTGCAGATGCTAATAGTCTTGTAATTTGGCCTTTTATCATTATATGAATTTTTTATGTGTTTCTACTTTTCTATGTTAAGCATTTTGGTTGAATCAAAACATAAACTCATTTACTTATCTTAAATTTACTCCATAGTGACATTGGAAATTTCTTGATTTCTTTCTTTATCAAAATCCAATGGATGTTCAAACATATAAAATGAAAAGGTTAGCCATCTGGTTCGGTAGATTGTGACATTTTTTGCACATTGTTAAAGATAGATAATTTGTTGTTTTGAAATTTTAATCGTAATTGGGTAAAAACATTTGCTATGTTAAAAAATATGGAACCGTCATATTAACGACCCTCCTACAATGGCCCCTCGTCATATGGAGGGAGGTTCAACAAGAGCATAGGTGGCAAGCGCATGGTGGAGTGTTTGCTGGTGATGAAATCCTTGGGATTCGACCCCTGTTTAATCTGGATAGAATATCATGCGCTTACCATCTGTGCCAAGCCTTGGGGGCCAACATTTGCTATATCAAGTTATAGCAAACCTTTGTCTTCTGGTAACAATTATTTGGAATTATACTATTTGAAATGCATCAGCGTGATAGCTTTCTTAAACTGTGATTGCAAATTAGTTAACCATATTCCATGGTGCTAGATTTTGTGCATTGATGGGTGAGTAGAGCATTTTATCTTAGGCTCTTTGGTATCAGATATTAGGAAGCTCCACTCTAATTTTTGTCATCATTGTCCTAATATCATCTGTGCTTTATTTAATGAGAAGATAATTACATTAACTAAAATAGTACTTTTTTGTTCACTTTTCATTCACATATAGCTAGGTTTTGCTCAAGGTTGAGAATTGATTGTATTGCTTTGTGCTATACTTGCTTATCATAATCTCTGTACTACGGATGGCACCACACTAAGGAGTTTTCATATTACAGATCTGGAAGGCTAAAGAATGTTTGAGCCTTTTATCAAGTAGTAAAGCTGTTAAAGCGGAAGCTGACATGATTGATGCTCTCACTATTAGACTTCCAAACCTCGGGGTTTCTCTTCTACCCATGCAGTTTAAACAAATTAAAAACCCGATGGAAATTATTAACATGGCAATTACAAGCCAAGCTGGTGCTTATCTAAATGTAGAAGAGCTAATTGAAATTGCTAAACTCCTTGGGTTGAACTCCCCAGTTGACATTGCTACTGTAGAAGAAGCCATAGCCAGAGAAGCTGCTATTGCTGGGGATCTTCCATTGGCTTCTGATCTCTGTCTAGTCCTAGCAAAGAAAGGCCATGGATCAATTTGGGACTTATGCGCTGCAATTGCACAGGGTCCCCATCTTGATAATATGGATTCATCTTCCAGGAAGCAGCTCTTGGGTTTTGCTCTAAGCCACTGTGATGAGGAATCCATTGGAGAGCTTCTGAATGCATGGAAAGAGGTAGATACAAATGTTCAATCTGAGCATTTAATAACTTCGTCTGGAGCTAGTTCACAAAAATTATTTAGCTCATCACTTTTGTCAGATGGCACCAAAGAAATATTTGACCGATGGGATGGCTCAAACCCTGGAAAACATGGCTTATATCTTAATGGTGATGAAATACAATATGACCAGATCAAAGATTTACTTTCTAAAGTTGGTACGGAATTAGAGAGTGAAATTGGAGTGTGTTGGGATACTGTTTTAAGAGAAAATAAAAAAGTACTCTCGTTTGCCGCTTCCAAACTTCCTTGGCTTCTTGAGTTGTCTGAAAAAGAAGAATATGGTAAACTCTCCGCTCCATGGTCCAAATTTTCTTTTAGAAATCATGTTAACACACGTATGCAGGCATTGCTAAGTATACTCTGTTGGATGGGTAATGATAATATTGCTCCAGCTGATGACATGATCAAGTCTCTTGCCAAATCTCTATTGGAACCTCCTTTTACTGAAGAGGATGACATACTAGGATGCTGTGTTTTATTAAATCTTGTAGATGCTTTTCATGGAGTAGAAATTATTGAGGAACAACTAAAGAGAAGGTCGGAATATGAAAAAGTATATAGCATCATGAATGTTGGGATGGCGTATTCTTCGCTTAACAATGCTCAGAAAAAGTGCTCAAATCCTGAGCAAAGAAGGAAGTTGTTACTTCAAATGTTTCACGAGAAGCAAGTATCATTTAGTTCAGGTATGTAGCTATACTCATCAAATGTTCCCTATTTAGTTTGTTTATTCTAGTCTTGAAACATGCTACCTCATTTAGGAGGCTATGCTTCACAATTTTCGGTCTGCTTCTATTGAATATTTTTTTGATGAATAAAATAAAATCATTTTGTACTGTTGGAGTTAAGAGTTCTATGGATGAGATTAACTGGAAATATTTATTGTCGACTATTCTTCTTTGCACTTCATCTTTAGATGAAAGGGAACAGATTGACAAAATGCAATCAACATTTTGGAGAGAGTGGAAGAGCAAACTAGAAGATCAGAAAAGATTTGCAGATCAAGCAAGAGAGTTGGAGCAAATAATTCCTGGAATAGAAACTGCTCGCTTTCTATCCAGGGATATGGTGTACATAAAGAGTGTTATGTTCTCATTCATTGATACTGTAAAACAGGAGAAGAAACACATTCTTAAGGATGCAGTGATGTTGGCAGATGCATATGGTTTGCACCGCATTGAGGTATCTCCTTACCTACTCTCTCCATCAGTGCCTTTGCATATGCTAGCCCTTACTGCTGCCTTTCCCTTGTTTCTAGGTAATACTACATTTCTTTGCTTGCACCCTTGTGTCTGAACACTGGGAAAATAATGATATCTTGGCAGAAATTTCAGAATATAGAAATGACATTGTCAAATGTGCCAAGGAAGTCATTGACATTATTCACAAAGTTGTCTATCCAGAAATCTATGGACATAACAAGGAAAGACTTTGCTACATGTATAGCGTGCTCTCAGCTTGCTACTTGCGCTTGAAAAGGGATGGAGACTCATTGATACCAACATATGGGGATCAGGGGCATATTCATACAATGGAGCCATTTGAATTTTACAAGGTTCTTGAACAAGAATGCCAAAGAGTCTCATTCATCAAGGATTTGAACTTCAAAAATATTGCTGGATTGGATGATTTGAACTTTGAGCATTTCAATGATGAAATCTGTACTAACATTTGTGAAGCTACTGTGGAAGCACTGGCAGATTTGGTGCAGGCTCTTGTTGCAATCTATGATGTCTCACATGCCAAGGAACTCATATCAAGAGAGGGTGTTTATAAGCATTATGTCTTGGCTATTTTGTCATCTTTAGAAGCTCAGAATGAAGCTATGACTGATAGCATTGAGGCTTCTGAGCTGTACAAGTTTTTGATGCAAATTGAGCTGAGTTATGGTAAGTGCAAGAAGTATGCTAGAGCTCTTCCTGAGGCAGATATGTCATATGTTTTCAGGAGATTTTGCACACTATGTTTTCCTCATAGTTTAAGAAGCCTACCAGAGGATCCTTCATGGAAGGATTGCCTTCTCATTCTTTTGACCTTTTGGATCAACTTGGTGGATGACATTCCTGAGAACTCAAACAATGTCTTTGAAGAAAAATTATTCCACACTGACACCAAGATTTTCGTAAGGTGTCTGATAGTGTTCAAAAACATGTTGGTGGATGATGAGATTTCAGTAAATCAAGGCTGGAGTACCATCTCCAACTATGTCCAAGATGGTCTTCTGGACCTTTTGGTACCAGATGTTTCAGCATTTGTGAAAGCTATGGTAGTCTCAGGTAGTGCTTTTAAATCAATTGCTGAAGCATGCTACAAAGTAGGATTATTTTTAGAAATACCCAATCAGGATACTGCTGTTGAGTATATTCTCAATCTTTATATGAATTTGGCTGAGGAAGTTCTAGCTCATTTAGACTTGGAATTAGGTAAACCCAAAAAGTTGCATTATCTGCTGTCCTCTCTGAGTAGATTGGCGGTTAACCATACTGAAGATCTTAAGATGGTCAGGTTGGAGGTTTGGGAGAGGCTGAGAGAATTTTCAGATAACATGCATTTAGCAAGCCACACCAGAGTATATGCACTGCAGTTGATGCAATGTATTACAGGAATAAACCTGAAAAGTCTTCCAGCTGAACTTGTTTCAGAGGTAGAACCTTGGGAAGGCTGGGATGAGTCTATCAGTACAAAGGCCTCCAATACTTCTGGAGGAGTAGATATATCTACTAGTGTTACGAGTACTTTGGTTGCACTTAAATCTACTCAGCTTATCTCAGAAATTTCCCCAGATATTGAGATCACTTCAGAAAGCTTAACGAGCCTTGATTCAGCAGTCTCTTGCTTCTTACATTTATCTGAAAATGCTACTCGTGTCGAACATCTTAGTGTTCTTCAGGTTATTTTGGAAGAATGGGAAGATTTCTTCTCTATGCAAACTGATAGGGAAAACAAAATTGAATCACCAAAAGAATCAAACAACTGGAGCAATGACAAATGGGATGGAGGATGGGAGGAACTAGATACTACGGACACAAAAATCAAGGGTTCTGCAACCGTTAGGCCCCTTCACGCTTGTTGGATGGAAATTATTAAAGGACTTATTGGGTTTTCTGAACTACATCTTGTCATGAATTTGCTTGACATATCATCTGTAAAATCTGATACTGTGCTTCTGGATGAAGATGAAGCCCATTCCCTGTTGCAACTTGTGATTGTGATGGACTGCATCATGGCTTTGAAATTAGTCTTGCTTCTCCCATATGAAAACCCCCGTTCTCAGTGCCTATACATGCTCGAGAGTAAATTAAAATCTGGAAGTATTCCAAATGGATCTTCCGCCAATAACCATGAGCTTCTTGCGATTGTACTATCATCCGGGGTAGTACGAGACATCGCCACTAATCCATCTTTCTACAAAGTATTCTCATATATCTGCTATACAGTTGGTCTTCTTGCTCAGGATTCCCAAGAAGACCTGCTTAATTCTTGTGGGAATAATGAAAGTAGACCAAAACGAAATGAATCATTATTATTTGTCAGAGTTCTCTTGCCATTTCTCATATCAGAACTTGTGCCTGGAGGTCAACCTTTGATAGCTGGGTTTATTGTGTCGAAATGGATGCATACTCATACATGCCTAAGCATGATTGATGTTGTGGAAACTAGTCTAAGACGATATTTGGAACAGCAAATCCTACAATTAAAGAGTTTAGCCGACCATGAATTTGGTATCGTGGAGGACTCATCTCAATCATTACTCAACACATATTTGAATTTAAGGACCAAATTGCATACCCAGCTACAATCTGCATTATTGCTCCTTCCTGAGAGTGACACCAGATAGGTATTTGTTTTGAGTGCTGGAGCTGTGGGAGGTATAGAAATCTGGCAATTAATTGCAATGATGAACTTTGGGGGTAAAAAAAAGATTCAACTATGACGCAAAGTTCTTTCCGACGGTTCGTTAATCAACTTTTGTAAAGAAGTCTGTATTTTATCTTAACAGTTTATTTTTTTCATATGAAAAATTTTTAGTTAGTGTTATACCAACCAGAACTGCATTTTTCTTTGGGTGATTGATATGTACTCGTAAATGCCTAGCCATGAGAGTGTCGTCTCGAAGGTAATTGTTTGTTTCCAATATGCTCATTTCCAACTTTTTGATCCATGTTTATCGCTTCACAATAATTCCTCTGTGCGCAGGTTTGGTTTCAGCAATTGGCTCTGCACCAGTTCCTAATCATCTCTTAATGCAACAAGAGTATTATTCCTTGAGGTTCTAAGGTGCTGGTATGTTAGATACTCAATCTTGTTGTTTTCATTCATACATGATTAAATTGATCTAATCAACTCAAGCCTTCCGTTTTATTCTTAAAATGCCTTATATCTAAGACAAAAAAAAAAAAAAATCTATTTCAGTATTTTAAATTACTACCTAGGGTATTCATTTGTTAATAGAGAGGGGTATTTTGATGACAAAATGAAAAGTTTAGGGGCAATTTGAAAATTACCCTATTTCTATAGACATTATGTCGTCTTGTAGTAAATTTAAGTCTGAAGATTGAAAATGAAAAGTTTTAGGGCTTGATTCCTAAGGGTGTAAACAGAGCTAAACCGAGTCAAGGTTAGCTGTGTTTGAGTTTGTTTATTTACTTATCGAGTTTATTTAAACTTATTTATTAAAAAATTTATCAAGTTTGTGTCAAGTTCAAGTTTTTTTTGTTGAGCTCAACTAAGTGTATTGTCTTTGTAAATAAGGGTAAATGTTTATTTAATATATTAAATTTATATTATTTTTTAATGATATTATGAATAATTTAAGATTATAAAAATTCATATTTAAATAAAAATTTATAATTAAATTTTATATAATGTTAACGAATGAAATATGTTAGTGTTTAAGTTTATTTATATTATATATTTTTTTAATATTGAATGAACATAAATAAGTCTGTTTTATAGTCTTAGATAGTGGGTGGAAGGAAATATGCTTGAGGGAAAGCTTTGTTAAAGTTATTTTAAATGCCTTTCCTATACTGGTTGAAAGCAATTGCGCATAACCTTGAGTTGAAAATCTCAATACAAATCAGTGTTTCAATGTTTCGTAAAAAGTTAATATTTGGAATCAAGTATTTAAGATAGATAAAAAAAAGTTTAGAATCATGGTAAATTAATTTTTTTAAGAACCAAAGCTATCCATCATTTTAATTTCATTAATATCAATGAATGCATTATGAAACATTTTATCAGAAGTCTAAGTTCCGTATGCAAATGAGCATCTATAGAGATAGCAACCAAGATTCCACTTTAAAGGAATTAAAAGAAAGTGCCTATGGATAAGAGTAATATAAGATCATCTATGAAATGAACCCTCCCAAGTTTATATCTAATCTGTCCTCTATTTTATTGTGTCGAGCAATACTGTATTGGATGGCGGATGAAACAACAAAGTTCACCCATGTCGACTAGGGTACTCCATACCATGATTTGCCCCCTTAGTTCAATGACTTATCTATTTTGTTATGTCGAGTGCAGTTTTATGCTACTTCATATAATGATTTACCTACGGTGCATGAAGATCAAGCAAGTAATACTCCTTGATACTAATGGTGCGCTTGATTCATATTATTATATATATTTTTAATTAGATGATTATCAGATAATCATATAACTAAGGTTATGGGGAATAAAATATAATCTAATTATTATTATTATTATTTTAAAATTTATGTTTGTTTTAACTTTACATTTTTTAGCATTTTTAAAATAAAATATCATATATTTTTATTTAGTTTTTATAATTTAAAATAAAATTTTTATTATAAAACTCTTAAGGGTATTTTTTCATAAAGTATAAATATTGGAGGATATTTTTGATTTAAAAATTTTGTTAACCCCAAAATCAAGATAAATCTCTTAGTTGGTTGAGATCCAATGACTTGCAAAGCAAAGCATGTCAGGCTGAGGCCGGTGTGGCCACTTCGATGATCAAATTAGCAACGGGATGAAAAATGAGACTCCGGATATGTTTGTGAGTGAATATGCGATGGAGAGAGTTAGATGTGTGTGAGATGAAAATCATCTATATGAAAATCTTCCTTGCGCTCAACAACTAGCCTTGGAATCTCTAGGAATAGCGTACTATGACTTTTTTGGGCAGAGGTTTATTGATCTGTCGAGGAAAGCTTGATCCGAAGCAGAGTTCTTAAACTCGGGCGATGGATTCGCACCGAAGCAAACAGACGGGAGTTGTCGTCCCTTTGTTGGAGGGCACAAGCACATACTTGGTCAAACTGAAAGGAGAATGGACATACCTGAATCGAAATCATCCACGAAGTTGGAATTATTTGATTTTTCTTGCTCCAGCCACAAACCAAAAGTGGAAGTCATCAAGAAACTAGTAAACTCCTCCCAGATCATGGGTCGCGGTGGAAGTGGCGAGGACGTCCTCCAGGCTGATCGCTCATACAGTTGTGATGTTGATGTCTAAATAGGAGCCACTTCCGGATCCAACATTTGCCCTCTCCACGAGTGGTCAGGGAGGCAACATCGTTTTGCCTGCCCTCGAGCAGCAGTGGCAGCTACCATCACGACAACACTCACAATCGCAGAAAAGTGGACCACTGCAGAGGGAGGGGCCAAGATCTGGATCATGCCGTGGATCTCTTGGAAAAAATCAGCTGTAGGAGTCAATAGACCGCTACAATAGATTAGGAATTTTAGAACCTGTGATGATGGAAAAAAAAACAAACAAATCAACAGATAATGCTTCGGCTGGTTGGTTGGGGAAGACCATCCGAGCGATCGCTGCTTTTTCCTTCACATCTTTCGTCCGTGTTTCCAAAAATGGCGCCAATATGATGGTTTTCTTTTTACACGTAGTGACAACAATTCTCCACTACTTATTCACTCTCTTTCTCTCACACATCTTTGTGAGTCCCATTTCTTAGCCCGGTGTTAGACTTGATTATAAGAGGGGTCACGCCAATACCGTCGGCCCCTGCGTGCTTTGCTTTGTAGGCCATCGGATCTCGGCCAGCTAAGAGATTGTCATTGCTTCAACTCATAAAGCGTCAGGAGAGGAAGAGCCCAAGCAGGTGAGGAAGGATATGCCATCAATATCTTCTTATATATATATATATATATATATATATATATAATGCAAAGAGCTTTTCCTTTCCCATTTTGTTGATTCTCTATATTTAATCTAAATAAACATCATTTATCATTCTTCTCTATTCCAGTATATTCGGAAAGATATGTTTTATGCAAATGAATCACTTTGGTTTGGATGAGTCGATCGAAGCTTAAAACAATGACTGCATTGCATATGTTGGCATTACATATGTGTATACAAGTGGTAAAATGGACCACTGTTAATTATTCTTCAAGTAGAGTTCAATAGCTCAACAAGTTTTTAACTTTTACTTCTGTATCAAAATTTAGGTGGCTTGAAATCTACCTTAACATTTGTACTAATGTGTTGAGAAGGGCCTCGCGATCCCTCGTTCATCATTACGATTCTTTGTCCATCGGCGTTCGCCAAGATTTTGATTCTACAATTGTTTGTTGTAACCGCAAGAAGTGTGCCCTCCCTATTGAATTTCACCTTTGGACTTGCCTGCAACTGAATTAAGAAGGGAAGGGGTAAGCAAATACATCCAACCGTAACGAATTCAATGGCAATCAGAGTGATAAAAGCAACTAACAGGAAGTCCTCCGTCTGCGACAATAGAATGCAAGATATTAGCATTATCCAAGTCCCAAAACTTAATCGCGAAATCATCTCCAGCAACCAAGAAGTGATTCTTAGTTGTGTCGAACTGGACAACTTCTGATGGATTTTTTCTCAAGCCAGAGTAGATCCTTTTAATAGATCCCTCACCCTCATTCCACTCCATTAGAAGTGTTTCTCCATCTTTACTCGTTCCACACGAAAAAAGCCTGCATGAGGAGATGATATACAGATTTAGGGTAATCGAAGAGATTGCCAATGCTGGAGATGTATTAGTTTGATATATCTCTACCTTGTTCCATCAGTGCTATATTGCATTCTGGTGCACCAATGTCCAGGAGGATCAAAGTCAATTTTCGATTCCAAACAATCATAAATCCATACTTTGATTTTCCCATCAATTGCAGTAGAGAAGATGAACTAGAAGAACAAGAGGGAATTTCCAAAGTGAGTGTAAATAAATAGCTCAGTTTAACTTTACAAAGTTTTCTGGTACATTCAAACCTGGATAGACTCTTTATAATGAGGACAGACAGAGTAAACTGGGGCTTGATGCCCCTCAAATATGTACTGCTTTTGCCCTGTTTTAGTGTCCCAAACCTGTCCATTATAAAGATTCTAAGAACATACTTTTCTATCTTTGCAATGTATTTAAACCACACCATTCGTTACTCACTTTAATTGTCTTGTCATCACCACAAGTGACAATTGACAAACTGTTATTGGGACGGGAAAATGCAATGTCATTGACACTGCCAACATGAGCATCAATCTGTGCAACAAGAAGTTGTCAGAAACCATTGGCTTTTAAAAATTTAGTATTCATAGCTTACCTCCAGCATTTGATGCAATTCCCTATTTAAATCAAAAGTATATGTCTGGACTAGATGCTTTGAGAATGCAACACCTACGAGCATCCCAATAAGATACAAGAATCTTAGAACAATCAGATAAGAAGAAAATGAAACACATTCATTATAGGTATGCTTATGTACCAAGAATGGAGCCATCAGGACACCACATGCATCGTTTGACAGTAACTGAAGCATCTTTTGCAAGCACTGTCTGCAAAATATTGTAAATCATTTGAGTAGGAAATCATGTTATTACAGTATGGTAAAGCAGCATGTAATGTTTCCAGTTGGTATACCTTGAAGGCCAAAGAACAAGAATCAATATCCCTAACTCGAAAAGTCTTGTGTGCGATCCTTTCTCTCGATCCGACTTCCCATATGGTAATGTCACCGACGTTTGTTCCAACTGAAAGGTAAAGTTGAGATGCTATTGGTGAATACGAAATGATATGGTTCTACATATACGCGATTCGTGAAGCTACCTAGAAGAATTCGAGTATGTATAGGATGAAAGTCCAAGCTCATCGCGTCAGAGCCCTGATTAAAAGTCCATATGACAATTTGGGGAATGCCATCCTTGGGAAAAATGGTGTGCTGATGAGTTGCATCTGAGAGTGATACCTAGATAACAAAGATAATATTCAGTTTGATACGACAAATGGCATCTTAATACAAAAACAAAAACAAGAAGAGCAATATTCTTGTGCCTCATCTGGTTGGCCTATGTGAATTCTCTTCATCAAGTGTACAGCATCTGGAATATGAAGCCTCGGGTTACTTAGAAACGATGCTGCAAGTCGATAATCATCACTTGTCTTTGGCAAAATGTTACAACTTGTAATAATCACATAGGAGATGAAAATTTTGAAGGTGACATACTGAAACTGGAAGGTTGTCCAAAATGTGGTAGGTGTACTACAGGAGCATCCTGAGTTAATGGTGGGTTAGCATTGGCCATCCACCCGGCCATGGCACTTGCAGGTTGAGAAACAACTGGTTGAAACGGCTGAATCAAATTGTAGGACATAAGGCAGTGATACGGAGGAAAAAAGAAGAATGCTCAATCAGAAACAAAAACAACATCAACAACAAAATTCTGTTTACACTATGAGTGGCTGACGGTCGGAATGCTGCAGAGTTGGAAGGAGGCGCAAAGAATGGTTCATTGCTTGCAGGAGGTGGTCGTGCACCATTGGCAGAAGAAGCACAAGAGTGATCAGTGAAGAGTGTTTCAATATCAGGGTCAGGTTGGGGATCCTTGCAAAGATAATGCTGCCAATTAAGACTAGACAAGGAGTAGCATTTAGATTGATACTGAACTTCAAATTTAAGCACAGATAACACAAGCACAACAAAGAAGAACCAAAGGTGGAAGATGTCCAAGGGCTAAAAACCTTTTCGTAAATAAAAACATACACTGAGAAATTGAATCTGTACCTTTGGTTGACTAGGGCCTCTAAGCGATTAGAACTAAATGATGGAAAGTTTAACTTGTCATTAAGTAAAGGATTAGCTTCGATAAGCTTCTTAAGCTCCATAAACATTATGTTGCGTGCCAATTTTGTATGTCTGCACTTGGATAGCTGCTTGTTCTTACTGGAAGCAAAATGAAAATAAAGAATGGTAACTCAGTACACCAACTAACCCAAGCATCATGAGAATCTCGATCGATCTAAAGGGACTACCTATATTTCTCCGGATCAAGCAACATAGTCACCTCCTTGAAGATCTCCTCGCTGTAGGTATAAAAAACCTTGAGATCTTTTACAAATATCTCGGCGGCCTTAGTCCTATCATTACTGAAAAGTACAACACTTTAAAATTGGATCATATGAATCCAAAACATTAGTCAAAGGCGACAAAGAATAGCAATGTGATCCTACCTTTCAAGTGCTTCAAGGTACTTCTGTTTTCTGACCTCCAAGAAGATTTTCATCGAATATTGATTGTCGTCGACTTTGGTAAAACCACTGAGATATCGTTCTACTTCATCCCACTGGCCTGCCTGAACTAGATCTTCAAAATGTTCCATGTTGAAGTAAAACCCGCATTCCTGTTCCAACCTGCGATTCAACTGATACTTTCAGCAAACATGGATGATGTTCAGGAAGACTAAACTACAATTCCAATGATAGGAAGTCTGCTTACATATGAACTGTTTCCTTTAACTTCCCTTCACCTAGAAACTTTAGTATCATGAAAACTATATCCTTTTTTAAAGGAGACATTGCCACCCAGCAGCCAATTGAATGATTGTTTTCTCTTGTATAATTGGAAGGAAGCCCTAAATATAAACAAGGAACAAACAACATAAATGGAATCGATCGAAAATAAGATTTACTAACTTTTCTGTTTTGTTTTTCCTCGCTCTCTGAGCGAACACAAACACAAAGGGCACGAGAAGTGGTCAAAAGCATCGAAGTTTTCATCTTTCCAAATTAAAACCTCAGATTTGAAAGAACCACCAACAACTTATTCACGAAGATCATCAAACAGAAAAAGAGCCCTAAAATTCGCCGTTTTTAGCTTGCGAGCAAAAAAAAAGGGGAAACATCAACCCGCAAAAGCCAACGGACCGCCATCGAAACAGAGGAAAGAGATACCTGAGAACTGGACTCGATCTGATCATTGATCGACCAAAAAAAATTAAAAAAAAATCCACTCGCTCAAGAACACCAAGGAAAGTAGCGAAGTTACCTGGAAGAAGAAGAAGAAGGGAATCGAGTCGAGGAACTGTTTCCTTTAACTTCCCTTCACCTAGAAACTTCGTATCATGAAAACTATATCCTTTTTTAAAGGAGACATTGTCACCCAGCAGCCAATTGAATGATTGTTTTCTCTTGTATAATTGGAAGGAAGCCCTAAATATAAACAAGAAACAAACAATATAAACGGAATCGATAGAAAATAAGATTTATTTCCTTTTCTATTTTGTTTTTCCTCACTCGCTGAGCAAACACAGGCACAAAGGGCACGAGAAGTGGTCAAAAGCATCGAAGATTTAATATTTCCAAATTAAAACCTCAGATTTGAAAGATCCGCCAACAACATATTCACGAAGATCATCAAACAGAAAAAGAACCCTAAAATTCGCCGTTTTTAGCTTGTGAACAAAAAAAAAGGGGGGAAACATTAACCCGCAAAAGCCAACGGATCTCCATCGAAACAGAGGAAAGAGATCACCTGAGAACTGGACTCGATCATTTGATCGAGCAAAAAAAAAAAATCCACTCTCCAGAACACCAAGGAAAGAAGCGAAGTTACCTGGAAGAAGAAGAAGAAGAAGGGAATCGAGTAGAGGAAGGAATCCCTTTTCCGGCAGATCCGTTTCCCCTGCTCCTCCTCCCCGTCGTCACCACCAATTCACCAGTCGCCCCGGCCTCTGCTCATTTTATACTCCCACGGCGGAAATGGCCATGGCAGCCGCCTCGGGGAGAAGCATATGGCGCCGGAGGGCAAAACAGTCAAATAAATTCGAAAAAGAGCGATGCACATTCGCTACTCGCCTCCTTCCTTGCCGTCGTCCGAGGGCAAAAAGGTCAATTCGCACGAAAAGGAAGACATTCATACAATATGAGCCTTCCATGTCAAGCTCGCTATTACTTAAATTATGTTTTTTTTTAATATTTAAATTTTTATTTCATCGAATAAATCTAAAATTTTTAATTACACATTATTTACCCCAAACAACTGAAGATTATTAAATTCTGTAGTATTTAAATTAGTAACCATATTTATTTATCCAAGTAGATGCATGCATTAATTTGCTATATACATAAACATAAATATATTATTTTAATTAGTCTTTTCCTCTTTTATCTATTTATTTATTTTTTTTTTGCCTTTATTTAGCCCATTTTAACTCATTTTTAGCCTTCTATTTTTATTTCCTCCCCTTAATTAATGCCAACTTAAATTAACTAAATTTATTTTTATTATCGAATTTCTCGTTTGAATTTTACTTAATTTAGTAATTCCCACTTTTTTTTTCCCGATAAAACGGCAATTTTGAATGATCACATTGAAGAAACTGTTCGAGATGGATCGCCGGAAGTTGGTCCTCTTTCTTTCGCTTTGCCTTCTCGTCTCCGTTGCCGTCGCGTTTAACGTGAGCACCCTCACGTTCGACGAGGGCTTCACGCCGCTGTTCGGCGATGAGCGGCTCGTCCGCTCCGCCGACGGCCGGAGAGTGCGCCTCCACCTGGATCAATATTCCGGTAGTCGATCGATGGGCTCTTGAGCTTGCGTTGATGGTGCATGTCATTGATCAGTTTGATTTGTTCGATTTGATAGGATCGGGATTTATATCGTCGTCGATGTACCAGTATGGACTGTTCAGCGCGCTGATGAAGTTGCCGGCGGATTACACCGCCGGCGTGGTCATTGCTTTCTATGTGAGTGTTTTTTTTTTCCTTTCCTTTTATGGTATTTTTCAAAGGGCCACTTGAGTTTTAGAATTTTCCAAACGCATACCAAAATTTTATATTTTCTTTGCCAAAATACTCTTATTAAAATTCCTGTGATCTGTTGGCCACAGTGGCTGGCTACTTGGCTAGGCAGCCACGGTTGCTTGGCCAAGCTAAATATTTTTTTATAAAAAAATCCTTTGGATAAATATAAAATGGGGAAAAAAAATTATAAAACAGACATGCAGATTTTCTAAATTATTAAAAGGATGTTATTTTTTATATAAAAAAAAGGGAGCTCCTCTTATTATTTTACCCTAAAATTATCCTTGATCCAATGTTATTATAAAAATTATCGGGTAGTTTCTACAATGTGTAGTAGTTACCGTTAGTTTATACAACATGTAAAGACTACCGAATAGCTATTAAAATATATAAAAATTATCCACTACAACGTATTTCAAGTGAGTTTAAAATTTATACAATATAAAAATTATCTAGTAGTTGGTACAATATGTACAAGCTATCAAGTAGTTATTATAACATGTAGAAATTATACAATATATTTAGTGTGATTTTAAGATTTAAAATTTAAAATTTAAGATATCTAAATCTTAAATTGGAAATAGTAGGTTGATATAATAATATTTAGATATTCTAAATCTTAAATCAAACTTACAATAGACATCTTATACATGGTAAAAATTATAAATCATAGATTTATTTTAAATATAATGTAATTATTATGGAATAGTTTGTATATGGTATAGTAGCTATTTGGTATCTTGTATAATAATGGTCGGTTAAATAATTTTAGAATAAAATTACTGAGGGTGATGATTCTCTAGTCTTTTGATTTTTCCCATATAAGATTGTAGTGTGCGTTTTGGAAAATTATAAAATACAAATGGACCTTTTGGGAAAATGCCCCCCCGTTTGTTTTTTTGTTTTGGTATATGGTTCAGTTCCTCGCCGGAATTGAGGTCGTCGGAAATTGCTAAAGAAAGGTGGATTCAATTTGATCTGAAGACGTCGAACGGCGACGTGTTCGAGCGGACGCACGACGAGCTGGACTTCGAGTTTCTTGGGAACGTCCAGGGCAAGGAGTGGCGCGTCCAGACCAACGTCTACGGCAACGGCAGCACCAGCCGCGGCCGCGAGGAGCGCTACTTCCTCCCCTTCGACCCCACCGCCGGCTTCCACCGCTACTCCATCGTCTGGATCGATCGGAACATCATGTAAGCCGAGAGGGGATGTGTTCGGCGAGCCAATTCAATTCGATCGACTAATTGGGAATTGATCGAATCTCCGTACGTGTCGTCGTTGATGGTCAGATTTTACGTCGACGACGTCCCGATCAGGGAGGTCCGGCGGTCGGAGGCCATGGGCGGGGACTACCCGTCGAAGCCCATGTCGCTGTATGCCACCATCTGGGACGCCTCCAGCTGGGCCACCGCCGGCGGCACGTACAAGGTCGACTACGCCTACGCGCCCTTCGTCGCAGAGTACGACGGCCTCGCCCTCCTCGGCTGCCGCGCCGACCCGCTCCGTGAGGCGCCCTTCGACGACGACTCCTGCGACGACGACGACCACGCGACGCTCGCCGCCACCGGGCTCGGCGACATGACCGCCGACCGCCTCCGCTCCATGCTCGCCTTCCGCGAGCGCTACATGACGTACTCCTTCTGCTACGACGCGCTGCGCTACCCGACGCCCTTCCCGGACTGCCGCGTGGTGGAATCGGAGCGGGCGCGGTTCCGCGAGACCGGGCACGCTCGACCGCGGCCGGCTCCGGTCCAGGCGCAGCGACGCCGGGTCCGGCGCCGCAGAGGAGGAGCCAGGGCAGCAGCTCAGTACTGATCCATGACCCATGTCAAAATTCGAATTCGAGGGATAAATGTGTATGAATTCTACTTCGAATTTACCCGAATCAATAAGATCTGAATTATATATATATACAAACATAATTAACGTGATCAAATTGTAATAATAAAATAAACTAAGTGAATAAATGCTTTGAACAAGTTTCTAAGATCATCTCAACGGGTATACCTACTCTAGCTCAAAGGATTCAACTACTTCCACGCACACTTGAATTAAAGATATCTTCACCACTTTACACTTGAATTAAATAGAAAGTAACTCAACCATCCAGCAACGTAAGTTCATCTGAATTTTTTAGGTTAACCATTATGAGTACAATAAGACGGCATATACATGGTGAAGATCGTGTGAGGAAGAGTCATCAACACATAGGGGTGTAAATGAACCAAGTCACTCATGAGCTATTCGAAACTTGATTCGATAAAAGTTCGTTTAATGAGGCTCGTTAAGATAAACAACCAAGCTCAAACTTCACAATATTCAACTCGTTAGCTCATGAACATGTTCGTTAAACTCATGAATCAACTTTTAAATAAAAAAATAATAGTTTTAATATTGAATTTATAGATTTTACACTCTACTTATGAAACATATAGACAAATATACTAAATTTATTTGTTATAATAAAGTTATAAATTTTAACAAGAATATTTTAATTTTCTCTAAATATATAATTTAGTTTTTAATGAATATTTAAATTTATAATTTATATTTATTAAGCTCGTTTAGACTCGATAAAAGTTCTAATAAGCTCATGAACCATGAATATATTCGTTAAATAAAGTTCGAGCTCGACTCGATTATAAACGAGTCAAACTCAAACATTCAAAAATTCAGCTCGGTTCAGCTCGATTACACCCCTAACAACACACGAGCACTGACTACTAATATATCGAAGAGTTTTGATCCACTATTTATGGATGTCAAGGAATCGCTCTATGTCCCGTGTGTGAGTTTTGATTTAGATAGGTTCTTGGATATCTATTTAGATATGATACTTTATTAGACATGAATAACTATCGTTGGCCGACGTTGTACATTTTTATCATTATATATATTTACATTTCATTAAAAAAAAGAGAAAAAAAGTAGTAAACAAGATATGTTTAAAAAGGAGAAAACAAAGGATTGAGAAGAATAAAAACAATCGAATATGCTAACATGATCACCTATTAGGAATATAGAAAAGGAAGGCTAGTAAGAGAAAGAGAACTTGAAACTAAAGAAAGAAACTAAAGGCAGAAGACAAGAAAAAGGTTTTCACTATCATATGGGACGACACGAACTCTAACTCTTCAAAAAAAAAAAAAAAAGAGGCAACCCTAAAGTTCTTTGAACACCGAGGCAATAAGGAGACTCCAAATAAGGAGACAAGGAGGCTCTAAATAAGATGGAGAGACAACTAACTCTTCTCATAACTAACTAAATAATGTTATCTTATGTAATATACTAGTGTTCTTCACCTTAGAAAAATATTATTTATTCTTTTTATTAGAGAGAATAAAAAGATAAATATTGAATTTTCTTTTAAAAACCTATATGAGAGAGTTAAAGAAGATAGGATTAATTAGGTACAATTATAAAAGAAAACAAAATTTATTTCTTCTCGGAAGAAATTTGAGCATTTTAATCTTTTAAACTGCCTCTTCTGTCTTTTTTGCTTCAAATAAAATGAATGTGTAGATTTACCTTCCTTAACATCTTTCCATTTTTAATCGTTTTTTATTTTCTCTAGAACCCATGAATTAAAATAAATAAATTAAATTTTAAATTTTTTATTCAATATGGTGAAAATTAAATTCATCCTAAATTCAATAAGGAAAAAATAACTTAATTAACCATTATTATACTAGTTCATATTATCAAAGTGGGGACTGCATACTGGGACAAGGTGTCATGATTAAGTCCTCCATTGATAGATCAAACATATGGAGTTTGAAATTCAGCTACAGTATATTGTAGAAGATTTTTTTTTCTTAATTAATAGTAGACCTAAGAACGTTGACTGTCAGGATGAGTCTTCATATATATATTTCTTCGATTTATTCAAATAGTCAGTGGAAAATTTCCATTAAAAAAATTGAATACCTGGTACTAACTACAAAAGTATGGACTTAATACAAATAATTACCCTTTAAATATTTGATTATTTGTACCATTTATTACAAGAAATGCTTGCGACAATAAGAAAATATATTTAATAAATAATATATAGGATAATCATTTCTTTAATTAATAATAAAAAATGACAATTTAGGAAGTTCATATGATCCTCATGGTTGTTTTTAATTAAATATTATTAAAAGTTATAAAAATTTAAACATCATTAATTTAATAATATAATAATAGCATTTTTTTTTAAAAAAATCAACAATTAATTATATTGTGGAAGAAATCATTATATATATTACACTTAGTAAGAACCCTTCAATAAAAATGAATGAGTGAATAGTGGAGTTTAGAAGTGATATAATCACTTAGTATAACTACCAT
Organism: Zingiber officinale; assembly: GCF_018446385.1. NCBI lineage: Eukaryota > Viridiplantae > Streptophyta > Magnoliopsida > Zingiberales > Zingiberaceae > Zingiber > Zingiber officinale. Next base: position 15,822,107 of record NC_056007.1, on the reverse strand, counting down.
GGTGATTTTTAATGAAATATAATATATTAAAAGTTATAAAAATTTGGACATCATTAATTTAAGAATATAATAATAATATAGTTTAAAAATATTAATAATTAATTATATTGTGGAAAGAAATCATTATATACATTACACTTAGTAAGAATTCTTTAATAAAAATGAATGAGTGAATAGTCAAGTTTAGAAGTCATATAATCACTTAGTATAGCTACCATGGTGATTTTTAATGAAATATTATTAAAATTTATAAAAATTTAGACATCATTAATTTAAGAATATAATAATAAGTTAATTTTAAAAAATATTAATAATTAATCATATTGTGGAAATAAATCATTACATAGATTACACATAGTAAGAACTCTTTAATAAAAATGAATGAGTGAATAGTGGAGTTTAGAAGTGATATTAATCACTTAGTATAACTATCACAACCTTTACAACTACTATCAATGCTTAACCACCTAACCATTCAATTGTAAGCTGGCATGGTGATGTAGACTAAGAAACAAATAATGTAGATTAAAAAATAATTTTAAAATAATAAATTAAAGATAAATTCTAAATTAATGCATCCACCACGATAAAAGAAAAGAAAATTGAAAAATATTCAAAAATGAAAAACATTCAAGATTGTTGTATCCAAAATAAATAGAAATAAAATGGAAAATATTCAAGATTAATATATCAAGAAACAGAGAATAATTATCATATGGTAGTTAAGAAGTAAAATAGAAATAATTTGTAAAAAAAAATCCAAGAAATAATTAGAGATTTAATTTTTATTATATGGTAATTAATATTTTCTATTTTGATAATAAATAGAGAATAATTAAAATCTTTATTAAGCGTAGCAATTTTTTATTTCAAATATTTATTTTTATATTTGTTGTATATAAAAAAAGTGTCGAGTCTTGTATTTTAATGAGTTTGGAATTAATATAATTTTCAATTTAACTTTATGAGATAATATTTTAGTTATTCACTTTATTAATTCTGTTCTAAGTTCCTTGGTAGCTTGATAGTTTTTGAGATTTTTCTAACTATTTTATGTGAATCAACAGATTAATTCTTTATTGCTTTATACTTTTGCAACATCAATATTTTTATAATTATTCTGTGTGAATCAATAGGTTAGTCATTTGTTATTATACATTTATATGAGATTTAATTTTTATCATATGACAATTAACATTTTTATTATATGGCAAGGAATAATTATAATTTGATAGATATATATAGATATATAGATGATTTTGTCCAGAATATGAGTTAGACGGACCACCGGGTGAGGTTGATGGAATGTTGACCGAATTACGACATCCCGGAGGTGGGTATGCTGAGATGACTTCTATGTTGATCAAGTCGTTAGAAGTCCTCTGGTTAACGCTACCTGCAGCCAGTGATTGGGTTGCCCCGGTCCTTGGTACCCCGATGCTCGAGACAGATCCAACGAATATATAAGTAATAAATTAAGACATAAAATAATGAAATGCGTATAGAATATGAACAAAGAATGTACCCTGGCCCAAGGGACGTCCTCGGGTAGATCGGTGAGCTAATCAGGACGCTGCTCAAGTTGTCATGACCCGGAAGAACAGATGACCGGGAGCTAGATGTGGAGTTGGGCCTAGCGGCGTGGAGCCGAATGTGACCTGGATTCGGAAGATGACACGTAGGCCGAGACCTAGCAACAACACATGGACCGGGATATGACATCGACATGCAGGCCAGGATATGATATCGGCATGCAGGCTGGGAGATGATAGCGACACGTAGGTCGAGATAAGATATCGGCACACATACCGAGATACAATGGTGGCACGAAGGATGGAACATAAAAACATCAAACAAGTCAGGTCAAAACATAATGACAGTGAGGGCTCGGGGCCCGATAGACATCGGAGGTGTAAGACAATGCAGATCGAGAGCCGGAGAACTGGACTGACGGATCTGAGGTGCCGACAACGGTGCCTACGGCTGAGGAGTGCTCGTCGGGGGTTATGGAATGGTGCTCTCATGGGCGTTGTGGTCGGCAAAGGCTGAGAGGGAGAAAAGGAGGTGACAGCTGGCTATGGCTTGAAGACGAGGGCCGTGGAATGCGACGATAACGCCCTCGGTACTGGAGTGAGTTGTGGGTGGCTAGCGACTGGTTGGCGATGGCAATGACGTTGCGAGGCGGCGATGTCTCATGGGTAAGAGAAGAGGAGGCAGGCAAGAGGTAATTGTCGATGATGTCGGAGGTTGGGGATGACGATTGTAAGGGGGAAGAGAGCTACTGCCCGCGTGAGAGAAGACGACGATGAGGTGCATCCTGGTGGCCAGACGCGATGGTAGCCGCTGGATGCGGCAGTGACCGCTGGGAGGAAGAAAGGAGAGGGGCGGTCTTGTCCTAGCGACGGTAGGCCTCAACGGCGAGCGACATCGGAGGTGGCATGGGCAACGACGAGCGGTGGTCCGTGTGAGGAGGGCGGCGACGTGCGTGAGGGAGAGAGGTGTCAAGGGAGACGGCGTAGTGGCATCGGCATGGAGAAGGGAGGAGGTGGCCCAGAGGCGATCGTCGCCAACATATCTTCTCGGTGGTGGCGACGAGAGACGAAGAAGAAGCTCTCCTTCCGTCCCGATTCGTGGTGGCATGGAGAAAGGAGAAGATGGTGGCTGGAAGCATTTGCCAGCGAGAGGAGAGGGAGAGAGGAGGAGGAGGTTGACGAAGGCGGCAACCCAGTGCCTCCTCCCCCTGGCGACGACACTATGCGAAGCCAAGGACCCCCCCTGTTCATGGCTACGGTGCAGAAGGAAACCCACTAAGCCCCCCTATTTATGGCTGCGACACAAAAGGAAATCCACCAAGCCCCCTCTGTTCATGACCGCGGCGCAGAAGGAAACCCACCAAGCCCCCCATTTCCTTCGCATGAACAATAACCTTAAAAAGGGGTGCTACAATCAAATGACCAAAGTGCTCCTCCCTTTCTCCCTAATTCCTCCTAGGTCTTTAACATATATCCACATCAATAGAAATGATATGCTAGGCGATACTTCGTGTGCGACCGTGAGTGGCACACATACGTGGTGTTGTCAGCTTGATTTCTTTATAAAATATATTTCTTTTATTCTCTCTCCTTTGTGCCTTCTATTCAAATCAGCGGCGAGAGAAATTTTCCAAATTCTAAATTTCCCTTGCCGCTCTCGCCTCTTCCTTCGTTGCAGTCTTCCATTGTGGCGTGCTCCTGCCGGGCAAGCAAAAGCAAAGGCGTTGCAAGCTACTTGGACAACTTATAGTCATATGCTTGTTCTTGAGCTGGCTGGAAGCTCGAGAAACTGTCACCGAACACATAGCCGATGCTGGTTTGCTTACCACCCCTCTCCATTCTCGATCGTAAACCTTTCCACTCCACTGTTTGTTTTTCAGCTCTGTATAATATTTTTTTAGCTCTGATATATCCTACAACGCACAAGCCCTAGCTGCTTTCTTACTAGTTTTTGCTTATATAATTTGTAGGAAACTTTCCAATCATTAATTCACACACATTTCATTTTAAGTTGTAATTCCCTACCGTGATCCTAATATATATTAGAAGAAAGGATTTATGCTACAACGTATAAGGCTAACACCTACAACCACTCCCCACATATGTTGTCTTTATTGGACGTATAGTTGCTACGATATTGTAGTAACTACTTGGAATGTTAGCTGTTATAGCGTTGTAGCATCTACTTGGAATGTTAGCTTCTATAGTATTGTAGCAGCTTCTCCGACGGCTAGATGCGATAGCGTTGTAACATCTACTTGAAATGTTAACTGCTACAACACTATAGCAATTACTTCGACGGCTAGGTGCTACAATGTTGTAGCAGCTACTTGGAATGTTAACTGCTACAACAGTATAGTAACTACTTCGACGGCTGGATGCTACAACGTTGTAGCAGCTACTTAGAATGTTAACTGCTACAACGGTATAGAAACTACTTTGACGGTTAGCTACTACAACGTTGTAGCAACTACTTGGAATGTTAACTGCTACAATGGTGTAGCAGCTACTACGACGGCTAGCCACCACAACGTTGCAGCAACTACTTGGAATGTTTACTACTACAACGATGTAGCAGCTACTTTGATGGCTGGCTGCCATAACGTTGTAGTAGTTATTTGGAATGTTACTTGGAATGTTAACCCTAAACCCTAAAATCTAACGTTGTAGCAACTATTTATAATGTTAACTGCTATAACAGTGTAATAGCTATTTCGATGGCTAGCTACTACAATGTTGTAGAAGTTACTTGGAATGTTAACTGCTACAATGGTGTAGCAACTACTTGGAAAGTTAATTGTTATAATGGTATAGTAGCTACTTCGACACCTAGTTGCTATAACGTTGAAGTAGCTACTTCGACAGGTAGCTGCTATAATGTTGTAGCAGCTACTTGGAATGTTAACTGCTATAATGTTATAGCAGCTACTTCGATGGCTAGCTTCTACAATATTGTAGTAGCTACTTGGAATGTTAACTCTTACAACGGTATAACAACTATTTTGACACCTAACTGCTATAATGTTATAGTAGCTACTTGAAATATTACTGCTACAACGGTGTAGTAGCTACTTAGACACATAGCTGCTACAACATTGTAGCAGCTACTTTGATAGGTAACTGCTGCAACGGTGTAACAACTAATTTCACAATGTGGACTGTTATAATAATGTAGCAGCTACTTCAATGGTTAGTTGCTACAATGTTGTAGCAGCTATATCGACAGATAACTGCTACAATGCTGTAGCAGCTATTTCGACGGTTAGCTGCTACATCATTGTAGTAGCTACTTCGATGGATAGTGTTATGATTCTGTAAGTGCACAGATTCGTCGTCAGTAATAAAAATATCGATCCCACAGGGACTGATTATAAGCACTAGCAATTGTTCACTAAGGGTTAGCTTGACTACCAATGGTTGTGAGTAATCTAGGATAGAAAGGTTGGGGAGAAGAGTCGAGAGCAGGTGAGTCGAAGTGTTCTCTTGGTTATGAGGAGCTCTAGGAGGTCGGTTTCGTTGTGGTGGTATTAATGTGTCACGCCTTATCCTACACTCGTTGTCCTTTAACATGCAATTGCCGGAAGCTAAAGCGGCTATTCTTAAGTACCAGAGTAAAGAAGGACCCTAAGAAGTCCTGTCACGGTTTACCCCTGTCACTATGACACCTCGGTAAATCTTGAGGACACGACTCTAACTGGTAAGTTAAGAATAGTGGTTAAGACTTAGGTTTGGTCTCTCGCTTCCTTGAGGAGAATTTGCCTCTCCTTTCAAGGAAGTGTCCTAGACGTCCGTGAATGGGTTACCCCTGTCACTAGGGCCCCTCGGGTGTACGATCTAGGAACAATCCCTTTACGAGGTTAGCAAGTTCCATGCAATCAAGTAACATGCAATTGAGACAAAGCATAAAAGATCATCCAACGAGTGTAAGTATAATGCGAGTTTTACATCAAACCGGATCACAACTACTCCCTAATCCTAGAACAAAGGATATACTCCATAAGTGTCGGAGAAATACCCAAAGACATAACGTATATAAACATACAATCTTCAGACATGGAGAAAGAAGGAGAGAATATGCTTATCCTATGTCGACGAGTGACCTTCGGGTCCAATCCTCTACTTCTGGAGTTGATGCGGTGGTGGAAGATCGCTGGACGGAGGTCCAAGACGGCGTGAGATGGCTCCAAGATGTTTCTCCAACTGTCGGCCCGCTTCCCGGCGCTCTCTCCTCGAGAAAAAGGGTTAAAACCCTTATATAGACTAGGGTTTGGCTGCGACGACACCCGTGCCCAGATGGCACGGCCATGTTCATCTCCTTCTCTGATGGCGCTGCACGACCGTGTCAATTGGCACGGTTGTGTGGTGTCTGGCCTCGGTCCCTGCCTCACGGCCATGCAAGGATGCACGACTAGGCACTTCCTGGTCTCGGTCTCGGGGTGGCACGGCCGTGCAGGGTTGCACGACTGTGTGTTGAACTGCCTCGGTCTCAGCCGCACGGCCGTGCAGGGATTGCACAGCCGTGCACTGCTCCCCTTCTGTCTGGTCACACGGCCGTGCCAAGAGTGCACGATCGTGTTCTTCGGCTTGTTCCGGTGCGTTGATAATCATCGTTTTGGCTCCGAAAGTTGTCCCTGTCAACACAAAACAAAACAAAGAGCAGATATCCGAACAAAAGAGTATATATAATGAATACAAGATGAACGAGGCAATCATGCAACGAACATATATGCATAAAATACGTGAATGTGCGCTAAAACATGCGTAAATGATCATAATATTTGCGCACATCAGATAGCTGATACGACGATGTAGCAACTACTTGGAATGTTAACTGCTATAACAGTGTAGCAGCTAATTCCACAATGTAGATTGCTACCCTCCTACAATAGCTGCTCCACGTTATAGCAACTATCCTACATTAGCTGTTATATGTTGTAGTAGCTAGTTGACACCAATTAATATATGATGACTTATCAATTAATAATAATGCAGACATACCTACTCCGGATCCTTGATCTATTACTTTGATAGAATGATCACTCATACCTGTTATAAACCATGACCCGTGAACACAGGCAGTATCCAAATTTGGTAGAAGGGCAACTGTGGGCGTGTGATACTTCTAATCCTGGATTTTACAGTGCCCTAGTTTTCCTATAAAATGATGGTGTCGCCGAGAGACTCTTCTCATTATCACTTCCACATCATCACTCTTTTGCGACCATTCTCACTTTCTCCCTCATTCTTCCTTTCATGACACTTTTACGAGTAGCATAACTATGCCACCATCTTCCCTACACCACCTTCGTCATTGCTTTCATACCATCTGCTATCTTTGTCTGAAATCTGGTATTGTATCTTCCTCTTAAAATAGAAATGACAAGGCAGTCATGTTGTCTTTCACGGTGTATTGTAAGCTTTCATATGGATGTACACAACTAGATTGGGGTTTAGAAAGGAATATCTTTATCTGAAATCTGGTTATGTGTCTTCCATGTTCTATTCTTACATCTCCCAAACTATGTGCTTGCATTTTAAGAAGTCTCTTCTGTTGATCTGATCACCCAAACTTCTCCCACCACTATGTAAGGGAAATGGAAAAGATAAGGAGGGTGAGTAGCTAGTCGACTAGCATTCTTGGAATGTCATGGTGACATTTGTAAGACTCAATTAGATGCCAATGTTCACACATCTACACCTGCAATAATATAAGTCAAGCAGTTCTCCAGCTCACCATTAAATTTTGTCAAAGGAATACATAAGATAATAGTGATAATCTTGATGATACATTAAAATGTTAGTTTTCAACTGGTAGAAGATAATTGTCTCACTATTTGCTACACGTTGTATCCGCTACGACTTGTATCTCATGTCATTGTAGCATAAATCCTATTAAAAAATATTTGGAAAAATTTCCATATTATTATTAATATTTTTTAATAGATTTAAATGATTTTTTAGTTATATAATGTAAAATGTAGCAACTATATTTTTTAGCAGATAGTACACCTAAAAATATTTTTTTTTTTATGTATATAAACTTGGTAAAAATTTATTTAAAATTATTAATCTTTAATTATCTCTAATCCTAAGATATTATTAAGATTTATACTACAACGTATAAGAACTGACTACTACACATTGTAGTAGATACTTCGACAGTTAGTTGCTACAACGTGTAGTAGCTACTTAGAAAGTTAACTGCTACACACTGTAGCAGCTACTTGGAAAGTTAACTGCTACACGCTGTAGTAGTTACTTTGAAAGGTAGCTTCTCAAACGTATAATAACTACTTGCTAAGTCATTTCATTTTAAGTTATAATTCCTTTTATTCGTAATATGTATTGTTCATACGTGATTCTAAATGATCTATTTAATTAATATAGGGCAAAACATATGTTGTCTTTATTGGACGTCAGCCGAGTGTTTATGACACATGGATAGAATCATCTACACAAGTTAATCATTTTAAGGGCGCTATACACCAGGCCTTCGAGAGTAAGTAGGATGCAATAAGAGCTTTTGAAGCCTATAATATACTATCTTACAATGTTATTAGTCTTTTTATTTTAAGTAATGCCTTATATTTCATTTAGTTATATAATTTGCAGCAAACTTGTTGATATGTGAAGCTTTAATTTCCCACATTTCATTCGATGGTAAAGTGTTTAAATTTAATTCTTTATTCCCTTAAATCCTAATAATGTATTAGGATTTATGTTAAAACATAAAATCCCTGCACTATTTGCTACATCGTATAGCAACTACTTCGGTAACTAGATTTTACACATGGTAGCAGCTACTTCGACAGCTAGTTGCTACAACATTGTATCAGCTACTTGTAATGTTAGCTGCTACAACATTGTAGCAGCTACTTGGAATGTTAGCTACTACAATGTTGTAGCAGCTACTTCGATGGTTAGTTGCTACATCGTTGTAGCAACTACTTAGATGGATAGTTACTACAATGGTGTAGCAGCCACTTCGACACTCCAAACAATCTTTTCTTACCATTTTTTTATTCTATAATTTGCAGAAAACTTGCCAAACATTATTTCCCATAAACCATTCGATGGTAAGTTTTTTGAAGTTAGCTACTTTGTTGCTACTAAATAGTTAATAGACATTTATATTTGCATGAGTTGTCATTTTTTATATCCAATATTATAGTTTTCATGATTGTTACATTTTAGTGTTTTATGATTTAATTTGTAACTGTTACAATGTGTATCAGCTATCAATCGGGTAGCTACAAAAACTTGTAGCAACTATCCGATAGTAGCTGCTACATAATGTAACAACTACCCTATAGTAGCTGCTAGACAATGTAGCAGCTATCCTACAATAGCTGCTCTACATTATAGTAGCTACCCTATAATAGCGGATCCACGCTGTAGCAGCTGGCTGACACCAGAATATATGACGAGTCATCAATTAATATTAATGGAGACACCTACCTACTCCAGATCATTGATTCATCACTTCTATAGAATGACCACTCATACTTATTATAAACCATGGTCCGTGAACACAAGCAGAATTTGACTTTGGTAGAAGGCCAACTGTGGGTGCATGATACTCCTATTCCTGGATTTTATAGCGGCCTTGTTTTCCCATAAAATGATGGTGTCATTGAGGGATGCTTGCCATTATCACTTCCACATCAACACTCTGTTATGAGCCTTCTCACTCTCACCGTCATTCTTCCTTTCATGAAACTCTTATGAGTAGCATAACTATGCCACCATCTTTCCTACACTACCTTCGTCATTCCTTTCATGTTATCCACTGTCTTTGTCCAAAATCTAGTATTATGTCTCCCTCCCAAAATAGAAATGACAAGGCGGTCATGTTATCTTCTGCAGTGTATTCTAAGCTTTCATTTGGCTGTACGCAGCTAGTTTGGGGTTCAGAAAGGAATATCTTTGTCCAAAATTTACTTGTGTCTTCCATGTTCTAGAAGCACTACGTCTTCAAGACGGTGTGCTTCTATGAATTTCTAGAAGACTCTTTTGTTGATCTAATCAGCCAAACTTCTCCGACCACTATGCGAGGTAAATGGAAAAGACAAGGGCGATCAACTAGTGGATTAACATATTCTTGGAATGTCATGATTGCATTTGTAAGGCTCAATTAGATGCCAATGTTTACACTTCTACACTTGCAATGCAATAAGTCAAGAAGTTCTCCAGATCATAGTGAAAATCTTGACGTTACATTAAAATGTTAGTTTTTAACCAATAGTAGATAGCTGTCCAACTATCTGCTGCACGTTGTATCCACTATGGCTTGTACGTCACGTCATTATAGCATAAACCATATTAAAAAAATATTTGGTAAATTTCTCATATTATTGTGAATAATTTTTTTAATAAATTTAAATGATTTTTTGATTATAAAATGTAAAATGTAGCAGCTACATTCTCTAGCAAATAGTACACATAAAAATATTATTGTTATGTATATAAAGTTGGTAAAAACTTATTTAAAATAATTTTAATCTTTAATTATCTCTAATCCTAAGATATTATTAAGATTTATACTATAATATACAAAAACTAACTACTACACATTGTCGCAGCCACTTCAAGAGTTATCTGCTACAACATGTTGCAACTACTAGGAAAGTTAATTGCTACACGCTGTAGCAGTTACTTTGAATGATAACTTTTTACAATGTATAATAACTACTTGTTAAGTCATTTCATTTTAAGTTATAAATCCCTCTATTAATAATATGTATTATTTATACGTGATTATAAATGATCTACTTTATTAATATAGGGTAAAACATATGTTGTCTCTATTGGATGTTAGCCGAGTGTTTATGACACCTGATAGAAGTATTTACACAAGTTAATTATTTTAAGGGCGCTATACACCAGACCTTCAAGAGTAAATAGGATGTAATAGGGGCTTTCGAAGCCTACAACGATAACAATCGAGAGAATACCTCCATTACATCATAGGAAAAGAAAGTTTGCATGCATCCTTAAATAAAGTATCAAGTTCAAAATTAGAGATAAAACTATTGAAGACTGACAAATTTAAAAAAATAAAAGATGCATTGGAAGAGATAGATCAACAATTAGATTCTCTATAAATTTGTGATGAAGATTAGATATGGTATTTGAAGTTATAGTATTTATAGGTCTTTTGCCTTTTAATCTTCCTGTAAAATACCGAAAATAGGCGAATATTAATAAGGGAATTTTTCAGAATTTTTAGAAATTTTTCGGAAATTTTCCGGAGCTCGAATGAACGAGTTTACGGGGATAAAAACAGGGCCCTGGGAAAGCCTGTTTGGGCTACCCTATTTTAAAGAGGAAATGTTTATTTTTATTAATTTTCTTATTTTTCCTCTTCTCACGCCGTTTTCTTCTTTCTCCCCCGCGCGCCCGACGGCTTGCCCTAACCGGCGCCACACGCGGCGGTTACCTCCTCGTCCGAACAAAAGCAGTGCCCCACCTCTTCTCTGATCCTTCTTCTTGCTGACTCCTCTTCACTGTGCCCTAAAACTCTTCACATCGGTCTCCTCGCGTGATCCTCCTTCCTCGCGTTTTCCTCGTCGACCGCAGACCGTGCCCTAATCGGTCGAGCCGATTTCCCTCTTTTTCCTCTCCACTCCTGACGCCGTCGCCTAGCACCGACCGTGATTTCCTCTCCTCCGACACCCTCTGCCCTCGCCTCCAGCCGCGTGCCCTAGTTGGAAGTCGACGGCCACGGTTACATCTCTCTCCGACGACCATTTTGTTGCTGTCCTTGCTATGCCCTAGCGCCGGCAGCCGACCACAGTACCCTAGTCTTCCTTCTCGCCGCGAGCCATAGTGCAGAGTGCCTCCCCCCTGCTCACTTTCGTGCCTTAACTCCACTGTGGGTCTTCTTTCTTCGCCACCAGTCGCCGGCAGAGAGAAAACAAGAAGGTATCGAGTAGGTAAGGTTTATTGGGTATTTGGATTTTCATTTTTGTGCTGGAATGATGGGTTAATCGCTGTGGTACAGTGATTGTGTGTTCTCCGCAGCAACTATTCACAGTTTCCGGCAACGAATCTCCGACAACGGGTATATCCAGCAGTAGGAACGACTATAGATTTTAAGGTATGACATAGGAATTTGATTTGTGCTGTTGATCATGTATAGGTTAAATTAGGTATGAGTTGGAATTAAGGAATAGATTGTTATGTGTTGATTAGGGTTCATTAATTGTGTTGGATGGATTAGTTGGATCCAATTTAGAATTTCTTAAATTGGATTAGAATTTAGTTTGGCTAATTGTGGTATGATAGAATTAGCTAAACTAGACATTATGTTTGATATCACAGGATTTTGATGCGAGACGAGTATCTCGATTACTAGATTTGGACTTTTCGCTTGGAGGTGGGTACTTTGACTTTATGTCATTTTGATATGCATACTAATGTCTTTAACAAATAGCAATGATTATGTTTCTCATTTGCTTCGGTTGATCACTACCTGACCTGTTACATGCTTGCTTGTTTATTTATTTTGCATATCATGCTAGTGTATACCTGATTATGCCTATTTATAGAGGTAGTGACACAACCATGTTTCTATTATGTTCAGGACCTAGGGTTTTTGATTCCTTATCTGACCTGTGTACCTAGACCATTGATTATGTCAATTTATTCTAGGGTACACATTTTATATATATGGATTGGTTCAGGATATTGCCATGCTTAGTGTCATGCACCATTCGCATGATTGCATGCTGTGCGATTGTCGACTCCATTATTGTTGAGCACATCGCCAATTACATGTATCTGCACACACGACCACTCATGGGTTAGTGGTATATTCAGGCAGGGTGTGTTGCAGCAAGTGCTCTGTCAAGGGCTCCGTTGGTCCACTCATGGGTTAGTGTGACGCAGCGTTGTAGCAGGACAGAGATCCCTCCTTGTCATCGTGTACTGGGAGATGAGAGCATTGAGCTCCCCCATTTATGACTTGGGGTAAGGAGGATAGGTGTACTCCGACAGCATCCCGTCCACTCAGTCACTCATCAGGGGTAGTGATGGCAGAGTGCACGGTTGTCACAGCCCTACCCACTCGGTCTCACCATCTGGTGTGAGACGGCTGACTGGAGAGTAGGGGTGACCAGGACATGCCATTGGCATCATATGCATGATGCATTTATTGGTTGTGTTTGTGTTTGCTGTATTTATTTGCTGCATTTGGATGGATGCATATGTTTGACATGCATACATGATTTATGACACTTCTGGTCTGATGACCTTGAAATCCTTATACCATGGTCCTGGTTAGTACAGTTTTCTCCTGCTTATTTAAGTTACATTTATCCTTCTAGTATCAGGAGACTGTACGCATGATTAGTACTAGATGTTATTTTCTTTATTATGCATATCAGTTGTTATCCGCTGAGGAGTTGACTCACCCCGTGGATATTTACTATTTTCAGGTTGATGCTGTCAGGAGAGTTCCAGTCGCTAGTCTCCTACAGTCCACGAGGACGTCGTGTTGAACTTTTAGTCTTTCTTGTTTTAGACTATGTTTGGATTTGTTTGTGTTGATACAATTGGATCTTGTATGGATTCTTATTGCCTATGAGTTTTATTGGATTTGTTTTACTACATGTCTACCTAGACGGCAGAAGAGGTAAGTGGATTTTATCGTCGGATTTGAGCTTTATGAGTGTAGTTGAGTAGGGTTGTTTTTGAGTCATATTATCACTGTTATAGTTTGTTAAATTATTAACTGCATGGGTGATTGTTTATATTATTGTTATTGTTCTGGCCGTGTTGGCCGAGGTATATGTGGCCCAGAGGGCGATGTAGAAAGTTTCAGATTGTCCGCCGTACAGGGGAGATGCTGCCGAAATTTCTTCGGACAGAGACTCCTCCGGGGCATGACAATTTATTTGGTATCAGAGCCAGGTTGGCGATACTTGTTTGATTTTCGTGTTACGGATTTTCAAGATTTAACTGATACCAATTTATTTGGTATCAGAGCGGGTTATGGTACCTGCTTTTGGTGTTCTGGATATTTGGATATCTATTTCGGTTTGTACGGATTTTCGTTATGGTTATGTTTTGGACTTCCATTTCGGATTTATATGGATTTTCAGCGATTTTCTTGTTCGGAATTTTGAGGTCAAATTGGGGACTGGACAGCGACGGAAGATCTCCAGACGGCAAATAGGTATGATGTTATTTTATGATTGTTATACTGGTAGTGATATCTGTGATATAACTTAACAGATATGAGGAGGTCTACACGTATTGCTGCGAGACATGGTGTTGGATGGCCACGTACGAGGACCATGGGATCTCTGGATTTGCCAGAGATGTCTACTGGGGCCGAGCCTGTCAGTCAGGGACAGACTCAGCATACTGCGGGCGCGTCGGGCTCTCAGATCTCGATGGCTCCTTTAGAGGTACCTACCTCGGCTGCACCGACTGTATCCACCCCTACCGTATTTACGGTACCACCAGGGGTACTACCGGCATACCCTGCACCTGCTCCGGCCCAGCCTACGGCGTACTCGGCACCACCGCCACCTGGACCTACAGTGTACCCGACACCAGTGGCACCTGTGCCCCCAGTACCTACAGTATACCCAGCAGCACCTGCACCAGCGATGCCGGCTGCTCCACATCCGGTATCATTACCTACCGTACCTTCAGCCGCGGCCACCTATGTTCACCCTACAGTGCCACCAACGGCTTATGCTCCAGTTTATACAACAGCACCGGGAGTACCTCCTCCGGTCTATTCAGCGGTACCACCTTAGCACCAGCTCCAGTGATTCTGCCAGTTCCTGCAGCCGTTCCGACACACCTCACTGACATTGTCGCGGCACGAGCTAGGATTCCAGTATTAGCAGAGTCGATGAAGAGTTGATTCACACTCTTCCGAGGAGACCTTGATCCGAGTATGGCCATATCATGGATAGAGACTATGGAGCAGACCTTCTTCTATATGGCTTGCTCCGAGTGGGAGAAAGCAGAGTTGGCTGCTTTTTATTTACGGGATAAGGCTAACACCTAGTGGGTTACTCAACGTTCCATCATCGGCGAGCAGAACATTACTTGGGTCAGGTTCAGAGAGGCTTTTGAGAGCCGCTTCTTTCCACGAGCATATCAGATGACCCACCGATAGGATTTCATGAGCCTACGTCAGAACAACCGGTCGGTGACAGAGTATAATGCAGAGTTTAACCGATTGGCCAGATTTTGTCCAGAGCTAGTTGTTGAGGACCGTACACGTATGCAGCAGTTTGTTCAGGGGCTGGATGGACATTTGCAAGTAAAGCTTGCCGGTTTGGGTAGTGCATCTTATTTAGAGACGTTGGACAGAGCCCTCATGGTTGAGTCAACTCTGCAGAGAGCGTATTCGAACAGAAAAAGGAAGCAAACGGGTCAGACATCAGGACAGATCCAACAGGCACAGACGACCGGACAGCAGCAGAGTAGTCGCAGTCGGCCTGGTCAGGGTACTTCTGGGGCATCTGGTCAGTCTCAGAGGTTCAGGAGGGTTCCATCAGGACGTTTCCGGCCTCCTTAGCAGACTCGGAAACAAACCGTCGGTGACATTCACTGCGCCCGGTGTGGATCCAGAGAGCACACCACATCAGCCTGCACCCTGGGATAGTCGGTTTGCTATTATTGTAAACTGCTGGGGCACGTGAGCCAAGATTGTTCGCTGAAGGCTCAGCATATTGCTTCCAGAGTTTCTGGTCATGGAGTTCAGCTCAGTCAGATAGGGACTCAGCGAGGAGGGCACAGAGCCCAACCTTCGCATCGTTAGCAGAGGACAGCTCCACCTGCAGCAGCTACATTTGGCATGCTTGGACAGGAGTACTCCGGTGCTTCCATATTACCCCAGAGTTCTGTTTCGGGATCTCATTATCTGACTCATGGGCGGTACCAGTCGCAGCCCTAGCCACTGGCTCAGTACCAGACGCAGTCCCAGCCATCGGTACAGTATCAGTCGCCGCCCTCTCAGACTTCTCTGTCACAGTATCCAGCACCGCCTCAGTGGCAGGCTTCTGCCCAGCCGCAGCAGCCACTGGCAGCGTTACCCCCTCCTCCGCCGCCAGAGACTGGACGTATTCATGCGATCACCAGAGAGGACGTGCAGCGAGCCGACGGATCCATTTTCCGTGGTACGATTTCCATTTATGCACTATCTGCTGATATATTGATTGATACTGGTAGCTCGCATTCTTTTATATCTCGTACTTTTATGCGGGAGATTGGTAGATTACCCACTTGTAGACCCCAGCGATTGACTGTCTCTCTACCGTCCGGTGATACTTTGGGCGTCACCCAAGAGGTCAGAGGTTGCCCGTTAGATTTTGGCAAGCTAATACTTACGGTGGATATTTTAGTATTGGAAATGGTTGATTTTGATATTATACTTGGCATGGACTGTTTGTCAGCATATCATGCCACTGTTGATTGCTAGACGAGGGTGGTCACATTCCGGCCTCCGAATCAACCCTCATGGGATTTCACTGGCATCAGAGATGATGGCATATCGATCATTTCGGCGATTCAGGCTCAGAAGCTGCTGTCACATGGCTGCTAGGGTTTTCTGTTATCTTTGATTAGTACTGACGACAGCAGTAGTTCACATCTTTCTGACGTTCCGGTGGTCCGAGAGTACCCAGATGTATTCCCAGAGGAGCTACCAGGTCTGCCTCCCAGAAGGCAAGTGGAGTTCGCTATTGAGCTGATTCCGGGGACCGCACCAGCATCGAAAGCTCCTTATCGTATGACACCAAAAGAGTTGAACGAGCTGAAGGTTCAACTCCAAGAGCTTTTAGACAGGGGATTTATTCACCCTAGTGTTTCTCCATGGGGTTCTCTGGTATTATTTGTCAAGAAAAAGGACAACACTATGAGGTTATGTATTGACTACAGACAGCTGAATGCAGTGACCGTCAAAAATAAATATCCTTTACCACGGATCGAGGATTTGTTTGATCAGCTCAGAGGTACATCAGTGTATTCTAAGATTGATCTGCGATCTGGATATCATTAGTTGAGAGTCAGAGACTCAGATATTCAAAAGACAGCTTTCCGTACGAGATACGGTCATTATGAGTTTTTGGTAATGCCATTTGGGCTTACCAATGCTCTAGCGGTGTTTATGGACTTGATGAACCGCATCTTTCTGAAGTATCTGGATCAGTTTGTTATCGTTTTCATTGATGACATATTGGTCTACTCACATTCCGAGGAGGAGAATGCACAACATCTTCGTATAGTCTTGGAGACTCTTAGACGACATCAGTTGTACGCGAAGTTCAGCAAGTGTGCATTCTGGCTATCTTCAGTCGGTTTTCTGGGACACGTGGTCTCGAGCAGAGGTATTTCAGTAGACCCCCAGAAGATCGAGGCTGTCACCAGTTGGGAGTAGCCGAAGTCAGTGCAGGAGATCCGTAGTTTTCTGGGATTGGCCAGATATTACCGACGTTTTATCGAGGATTTCTCACGTATTGCTATGCCGCTGACACGCCTTACCAGGAAAGGCGTGAAGTTCACGTGGTCCTAGGATTGCGATACCAGTTTTCAAGAGCTGAAGCGGAGATTAGTGTCGGCTCTAGTTTTGGTTTTACCTTCTGGAGAGGATGGATTTGTTCTCTATACCGATGCGTCTCTTCAGGGTTTGGGCGTTGTTCTGATGCAGCACGGCAGGGTAGTCTCCTATGCTTCTCGACAGTTGAAGGAGCATGAGAAGAACTACCCAGTTCATGATCTGGAGTTAGCTGCCATCATCTTTGCTCTGAAGCTTTGGCGGCATCATTTATACGACATTACATTTGAGATTCTCACTGATCATAAGAGCCTCAAATATATTTTTACTCAGAAGGAGATTAATCTCCGATAGAGGAGATGGATGGAGTTCCTGAAGGATTACTATTGTACCAATGGCTACCACCCGGGGAAAGCTAATGTGGTTGCAGATGCACTCAGCAGGAAGTCCAGAGGGACTTTGGCTTGCCATCGAGTTTCAGTTACAGACTTGGTTCAGGGTTTCTCCGAGTTAGACCTTGAGGAGCAGGGACATACAGAGCAGGGTATTCTTGTTACCATGGTTGCTCAGTCGTCGATCAGGACGAGGATCCGAGAGGCCCAGGCTGGTGATAAGCATTTGCAGTTTATTGGCAGCCAGATAGCTTCCGGGCAGCAGACCGAGTTCACACGAGACAATGAGGGTGTTATATACTTCCGAGGCAGATTATGTGTACCTCAGTCTCATCCGGTCTTACAGGCGCTACTTCAGGAGGCTCATCACTCTCGATTTGCGATCCACCCAGGCGGGACCCGCATGTATCGAGATTTGAGACGTTCCTACTGGTGGAACGGTATGAAGAAAGACATCACGGAATTCGTAGCTAGATGTCTTGTTTGTCAGCAGGTGAAGGCTGAGCATCAGAGACCTGCCGGATTACTTCAGCGGATTCCTATTCCTGAGTGGAAATGGGAACATATTACCATGGACTTTGTGGTGGGTTTGCCGAGGACACGATGAGGCCATGACGCGATTTGGGTAGTTGTTGATCGATTAACCAAATCCACGCACTTTTTAGCGATTCGGAGGACAGATTCCCTGGATCGATTGGCAGATTTGTATTGCTGGGAGATCATCAGATTACATGGTGTCCCTTTGACTATCATTTCGGATAGAGACCCCCGGTTCACGTCTCGTTTCTGGCAGAGTCTGCAGCAGGCCTTGGGCACGCAACTCCGATTTAGTACAGCTTTCCATCCACAGACAGATGGATAGTCAGAGCAGACTATTCAGACTCTAGAGGACTTGCTGAGATCTTGTGTATTGGATTTTGGAGGCAGTTGGGAGGACCATTTTCCATTGGTAGAGTTCGCCTACAACAACAGCTTTCATTTGGCTATCCAGATGGCACCGTTTGAAGCGTTGTATGGTAGGTCTTGTCGGACACCCACCCTCTGGGATGAGGTTGGGGAGGCCCAGTTGTTGGGACCTCATAGAGCTCAGCAGGAGGTAGAGTTGGTCCATATTATCAGACGGAGGATGTCAGAGGCGCAGGACCGCCAGAAGAGTTATGCTGATCGGAGACGCAGACCTTTGGAGTTCTCTATTGGTGATCATGTTTTTCTGAGAGTTTCACCCACGAAAGGGGTGAAGAGATTTGGCCTCAGAGGTAAGCTAGCTCCGCGATACATTGACCCTTTCCAGATCCTGGAGAGGATTGGAGGAGTAGCTTACCGGCTGGCACTACCACCGTCCCTAGCAGGCGTCCACGATGTATTCCATGTATCTATGCTGAGGAGATATGTACCCGACCCGACGCATGTGCTGACAGATGTCTCAGTTCCAGTTCAGCCTGACGTCACTTATGAGGAGGTTCCGGTACGGATTCTGGACTGGAAGGAGCGTCAGTTGCAGAACAAGACTATCCGGCTGGTAAAAGTCGGATGGCAGCATCATTCGGACGAGGAGGCTACTTGGGAGCTCGAGGATACGATCCGAGCTCGATATCTCCATCTTTTCACTTGAGGTATGTGATTTAATTTACCGTTCAGCATTTATACTCTTTATCTGTTGTTAGCATTTATACTCTTCATTCGGCCGATTTCCCTCTTTTTCCTCTCCACTCCCGACGCAGCCACCTAGCACCGGCCACGATTTCCTCTCCTCTGACACCCTCTGCCCTCGCCTCCAGCCGCGTGCCCTAGCCGGAAGCCGACGGCCACGGTTACATCTCTCTCCGGCGGCCATTTTGTTGCTGTCCTTGCTATGCCCTAGCGCCGGCAGTCGACCACAGTGCCCTAGTCTTACTTCTCGCCGCGAGCCATAGTGCAGAGTGCCTCCCCCCTGCTCACTTTCGTGCCTTAACTCCACTGTGGGTCTTCTTTCTTCGCCACCAGTCGCCGGCAGAGAGAAAACAAGAAGGTATCGAGTAGGTAAGGTTTATTGGGTATTTGGATTTTCATTTTTGTGCTGGAATGATGGGTTAATCGCTGTGGTACAGTGATTGTGTGTTCTCCGCAGCAACTATTCACAGTTTTCGGCAACGAATCTCCGACAACGGGTATATCCAGCAGTAGGAACGGCTATAGATTTTAAGGTATGACATAGGGATTTGATTTGTGTTGTTGATCATGTATAGGTTGAATTAGGTATGAGTTGGAATTAAGAAATAGATTGTTATGTGTTGATTAGGGTTCATTAATTGTGTTGGATGGATTAGTTGGATCCAATTTAGAATTTCTTAAATTAGATTAGAATTTAGTTTGGCTAATTGTGGTATGATAGAATTAGCTAAACTAGACATTATGTTTGATATCATAGGATTTTGACGCGAGACGAGTATCTCGATTACCAGATTTGGACTTTTCGTTTGGAGGCGGGTACTTTGACTTTATGTCATTTTGATATGCATAATAATGTCTTTAACAAATAGCAATGATTATGTTTCTCATTTTCTTCGGTTGATCACTACCTGACCTGTTACATGCTTGCTTGTTTATTTATTTTGCACATCATGCTAGTGTATACTTGATTATGCCTATTTATAGAGGTAGTGACACAACCATGTTTCTATTATGTTCAGGACCTAGGGTTTTTGATTCCTTATCTGACCTGTGTACCTAGACCATTGATTAAGTCAATTTATTCTAGGGTACACATTTTATATATATGGATTGGTTCAGGATATTGCCATGCTTAGTGTCATGCACCATTCGCATGATTGCATACTGTGCGATTGTCGACTCCATTATTGTTGAGCACATCGCCAGTTACATGTATCTGCACACACGACCACTCATGGGTTAGTGGTATATTCAGGCAGGGTGTGTTGCAGCAGGTGCTCTGTTAAGGGCTCCGTTGGTCCGCTCATGGGTTAGTGTGACGCAGCATTGTAGCAGGACAGAGATCCCTCCTAGTCATCGTGTACCGGGAGATGAGAGCATTGAGCTCACCCATTTATGACTTGGGGTAAGGAGGATAGGTGTACTCCAACAGCATCACGTCCACTCGGTCACTCATCAGGAGTAGTGATGGCAGAGTGCACGGTTGTCACAGCCCTACCCACTCGGTCTCACCATCTGGTGTGAGACGGCTGACTGGAGAGTAGGGGTGACCAGGACATGTCATTGACATCATATGCATGATGCATTTATTGGTTGTGTTTGTGTTTACTGTATTTATTTGCTGTATTTGGATGGATGCATATGTTTGACATGCATACAGGATTTATGACACTTCCGATCTGATGACCTTGATATCCTTATACCATGGTCCTGGTTAGTACAGTTTTCTCCTGCTTATTTAAGTTACATTTATCCTTCTAGTATCAGGAGACTATACGCATGATTAGTGCTAGATGTTATTTTCTTTATTATGCATATCAGTTGTTACCTGCTGAGGAGTTGACTCACCCCGTGGATATTTACTATTTTCAGGTTGATGCTGTCAGGAGAGTTCCAGTCGCTAGTCCCCTACAGTCCACGAGGACGTCGTGTTGAACTTTTAGTCTTTCTTGTTTTAGACTATGTTTGGATTTGTTTGTGTTGATACAATTGGATCTTGTATGGATTCTTATTGTCTATGAGTTTTATTGGATTTGTTTTACTACACGCCTGCCTAGACGGCAGAAGAGGTAAGTGGATTTTATCGTCGGATTTGAGCTTTATGAGTGTAGTTGACTAGGGTTGTTTTTGAGTCATATTATCACTGTTACAGTTTGTTAAATTATTAACTATGTGGGTGTTTGTTTATATTATTGTTATTTTTCCGGCCGTGTTGGCCGAGGTATATGTGGCCTAGAGGGCGATGTAGAAAGTTTCAGATTGTCCGCCATACAGGGGAGATGCTGCCGAAATTTCTTCGGACAGAGACTCCTCCGGGGCGTGACACTTCCACTATGTATTAACTTTTGAGCAAATTTGTTATAAAGATTAGATATTTATATTTGTCTTGTTATCATTATTTTTATCCATGTGACAAAAGGTGATTCGCTCGCCCTCAGTGCCCATGCCACCCCGTCCTTAGGCCAACACGGAGGATATCATTGTTTCTATCCACTACTATAGGCCACATCTTCGATACATTTTACATTTTTAATGTATTAATCAAGTTAGATTTCGTGGCTATAGTAGCAGCTAATCTAGGCTAGCTGCTACCATGTGAATATCACTGGACTAGCTTGTTGTAGCAGCTAATAGACAATAGTTATTACAACAACAAACTTGTGTTGTAGTAGCTACAAAACCGTAGATACTATAACGTAGTGTACAAGGCTAAGATATATCAACCTAGAGTTCAAAATTCAAAGTTAAAATCACTGATTCTATTAATTAAACAAATATGGAAGATAGTCATTATAAGACACCAACAGAACAAAAAGGAACATCAACACAACAAAATGAATTGCTACAAAATAACTCTTCCCTAGGCCAAGGACTTCTAAGGTGAGCCTCTAGCATTCCATGCTTTCCAATAGATCGATGACGATTTTAATAGCTATCTTGGTCTCCACCAGTGTTTGAAGGGCTCCCTTCAACTGGTCACCTCTTGATCCCGCTTTTGCTGCAAGGATGCTGATGTTTAGAAGGGATGGAGGCCGAAGAGTTTTTCAATGACCCCAAAGAAGAGGAAGATGTTAATTCATTGATCAGTATCGCAGGCCCAAGACAAGTTATTATTTTCTTGCCTCCCAAAGGAGAAGCCATTATCTGAAATTGAATGGTTTAGGATAATGAAGAATAAAGGGTTTTGGATACCATGCTTTATAATGGTGTAATTTCATCAATTCCAGAGGTAAAGTGCGAGGGGTGGTGAAATTTATTTCATGGAGTTGAAACATCATTTCCAGATAGCACATTAAATGGAACAAGAGAAGTTGGTTAAATTGAATAATTATAATCAAGATGATATTGTAGTAGTTACTAGTTCATAACAGCTCTAACACAGACTTGTGTGATACTTTCTATATACTAGTTAGGGTTTGTTATATTTTTGTTTGAATAATTTTAAGCTGCGACACGTTGTAGCAGCTTTAGTACAGTAGGTGCTGGTGTAATGACCAGGGGTCGATTCTCAGAAACTGACGACCTGCTGGGGTTTACCTCACCATGCGCCTAACGCCTGTGTACCTGCATGTACCTCTCTCCATATCCGTGGGGCCGACACTAGGAGGGCCGTTAATGTAGCGGTTCTACATTTTTTTAGTACAGTAGGTGCATGGAAGGATTCAAGGCCCAACGATTGGTTATCCTTGTCTTTACTCTTTGTCTTATCAGTTCACAGGTTTTGATGAGTTGCAGCAAGTCTTTTGATGACTCTTTTTATAGTATTGAAAAGACGCTTTCATTTGAGTTGTCTTTATCAAGAGTTAATGTTGTTAGAACCAATTTTTCTATAAATCATCTATCAACCTAACTCACTTTTTTACACTGCCTAGCCCTTCTTTATCTTATACAGTGATTTTAATATAGCTCTTCAAGGATCATGTCTTGCTTTAGCAAGAAGACGAAACTCACTCTGGGTAGTGTTAAAGAACTCCCTATCGATGAGGATTCAAGTTCTAAGTCTTTTGCCTTTGAAAGACCATCTCTATCAGTAAACTAGTCTGCTTCTCGGTTTGTATTATCCATCCTTCTTCTATTATATATATCTTTCTTTTATTGAATTTATAATTTTTCTAAATTATTCCAAATAGGTATCTCAGTCTAGCCATGAATCATCATGTTGTTTGTGGCTATATTAAGATTCTCATAGAATAACGAAACTAGGCGAGGGAGGAGTTGGATGTTGCCCTTTTATGAGAGAAAAAGAATCAAACTAAACTTGTGTAGCTGCGACGACAACTGTCCAAAGTTAATGTAGCATTAGAGGATGCTATAAATCAGATGACTGAATGAAATATCATTCTTTGTGAAGTTCAGCCTAACATCTCCCTATCGATGTTGTCCTTCCATGAGACAAAAAGAATCAAACTAAACTTGTGCAAGTGCGACAACAACCGTTCCAAGTTAATGTAGCATTAGAGAATGCTATAAATCAAATGATTGAGTGACACATCTTTTCGTGTGAAGTTCAACCTAGCATCTCCCTATTGATGCTACCTTCTATGATAGAAAAAGAATCAAACTGAACTTGTTTAAGTGCGACAACAACTGTTCCAAGTTAATATAAAATTAGAGAATGCTATTAATCAAATAATTATAAAATTAGTGTTTGTATTAACTTTTTTCCCTTAAGATCTTGTTTGTCCAATGTTATTATCTTTGTTTAGAATATTAATATTATTCCCTTTATGTATATTATGTTGGCACTACTCGGAATTCCGTTCTGTTTCCCCTGTACAAAAATTTGTACAAGCACAGAACTTTTCCTAGCAACCCATGTGCTTTTCAGAAGTTAAACTTGGATTGCAAATGAAACTTAACATTATTAATCCAAGTTCAACCCATGTGTTCATCAGAAGTTAAACCATATTACAGAAGTTGATTAAATATCTATTTCAAGGATTGACTTCCAGGTCGTTGGCGAGGCACTTGGCCTTCTTGGGTATGAGATGATCCACCACTTCCTAGTCAAAGCCTTTCAAAGAAATTGAATATTTAAACTTCTTACAGTAAACACTAGGTTAAACTACAGAGACCTCAATCAAAGCACAAGATCGCTAGCCTCTTGTGTTGGTACTTCAGGATCCATACAAAGGAAAAATAAACTAGTACACAACGGAAATAATTAACTAGTTATACCTTTCTTTGTATCTTAAAGACCTCTTGATCTTCTGTTGTATTCCTCTCCTCCTCTTGGACGTCGTGTGGGCGATGATCTACCAAGACAAAGACACCCGGCCTTCTCCTTCCTTTCCAAACTCTCAGCCACAAAGAATGCAAAGTGAAGAGGCGCCTCCTTCTTCTTCTTCTTCTCCTCCAAGCAACTGACCACCAAGTGCTTCTTCTCTTCTTCTTCTTCTCCTTCAAGCCGTGACCACCAAGGTGAGATGAGCACCGACCCTAGAGGGAAGAAAGGGAGGAAGAAGGAAATAGGTGCCGCTGGCCTTAAGGAAAGAAAACAGGAGAAGAAGGGGTCGACCACACAAGAAGAGAAGAGATAACTTCGGTTCTCTTTGGGCACCACCCTCCTCCTTTTTATATTCTTTGCTAGTGGCTAAAAAGGAAAGTTTTTAATAAAATTTTCCTTTTATTTCTATTGTGGATGGTTTACAAAAAAGGAAAGATTTTAATAAAATTAAAATCTCTCTTTTTAAACCATTGTAAATAGCTATAAAAGGAAAGATTATAACAAAGTTTTGTTTTAAATAAAATCTTTCTTTTATTCCTATTATGGTTGGTTACAAAAAGGAAAGATTTTAACAAAATTAAAATCTCTCTTTTTAACCATTGTAGATAACCATAAAAGGAAAGATTTTAACAAAATTTTGTTTTTTTAAAAAACTTCCTTTTCTATTAAGTTATGGTCGACCCCTTGCTTGGGCGCCAAGCAAGGCTTGGTCGGGCCACATCTTGGGCACCAAGAAAGGCTTGGCCGACCCCTTGCTTGGGCACCAAACAAGAATGTGGCCGACCCCTTTCTTGGGTAGGAAGGATAATCAAAATGGGTGAATGCGAGACTTTATAGAGGCTACAACAGGGACCTATAAGAGGAATTGGTTTTGGCCTCCTATTGAGCTTGAGCTTCCTGTGTTCGACCCGAACACCCAACTCAAGTTCATCAATAATAACTCATACTACTAAAGAGTTATTATTGAACTACCGCACCAATCCCATATTACATTATGGGCTCCTTCTTATCATGAGTGAGTTAATCTCCTTGTGTTTAAGATATCGAATGTCCATTAATTAAATAAGTTACTGACAACTCACTTAATTAACATCTAGCTCCAAGAGTAGTACTACTCAACTTCATTGTCATGTCGAACTAAGTCCACCTGCAGGGTTTACATGACAATCCTTATGAGCTCCTTAAGGGGACATCATCAACCTAGATAACTAGGACACAATTTCCTTCTATAATCAACAACACACAATATAAATAATATTATTTCTCAACTTATCGGGCCTATTGATTTAACGAATAAATCTCAACCATTGATAAATTAAATAAATAAATACTAAGTATATGTGCTTGTTATTATATCGGGATTAAGAGTACGCACATCCATAATAACAGAGGTTCTGTTCTTTTATGCAATCAATATAAAAGGAACAACCTCAAATGGTCCTGCTCTATACACACATAGTGTACTAGTGTAATTTTATAATCAAGATAAACTAGTACCAAATTACACTACAACTATTTCAATGATTTGTCCCAATCCATCTTGGTTGTGAGTTTTTATTTATAATTTATAAGGAACTGATAACATGATATTCTGTGTGACACCACACACCATGTTATCTATAATATAAATTAAATGGACAACTGCATTTAACTAAATGCAGACATTTGACTAATGTGATTCTCATTTCAAAATAAATGTTTATACAAAAGCTAGGCTTTTAGTATACATTCTAACAATCTCCCACTTATACTAAAAGACTATGCTGCCATATATGCTGCCATACATCTGATCCCCATCCCCTCAACATGGCCATCAAAAGCTCTCGCTGGAAGGGCCTTAGTGAAAGGATCTGCTAGGTTATCTTCTGATGTAATCTTGGCGACAACAACTTTTTCTCGCTTTATGATGTCTCGTATAAGGTGGTACTTGCGCTCAATATGTTTACTTGCCTTATGGGCTCATGGTTCCTTTGAGTTTGCTACTGCACCACTATTATCATAATAAATTGTGATAATTTTGGACAAACCAGAAATCACATCTAAGTCCATCAAGAAGTTTCTGAGCCATACAACTTCTTTGGCCGTTTCAGAGGTTGCTACATACTCAGCTTCCATGGTAGAGTCCGAAACACATTTCTTCTTAACACTCCTCCATGCTATGACTCCACCTCCCAAAGTAAACACATACCCTAAGGTCGACTTACTATTGTCCCTATCTGATTGGAAGTCTGAATCCGTGTAAACCATAGAGAGCAAATCATTTGCCTGATAAACTAGCATATAATCTCTAGTCATTTTCAGGTACTTCAATATATGCTTTATGACAGTCCAATGTCCTCGTCCTGGGTTACTTTGATATCTGCTAACAATGCCCACGACAAAACAGATATCCGGTCTCGTACATAACATCACATACATTGGGCTTCCTACAATCGAAGCATAAGGAACTGCCTTCATGTCCTCTATTTCCTTTGATGTTTTAGGAGACATCTATTTAGATAAAGGTACTCCATGCCAAAAAGGTAGAAAACATTTCTTGAAGTTTTGCATGCTAAAACGAGCTAGAATAGTATCAATGTATAAAGCTTGGGATAAGCACAACATTCTTTTCTTGCGATCCTTTATTACTTTGATTCCAAGAATATGTCCTCATTCTCCCAAATCCTTCATATTAAACTACTTGGACAACCATACCCTTATGTCTGACAACACTTTGACATTGTTGCCAATGAGTAAAATGTCATCTACGTATAGTATAAGAAATACCACCACGTTTCCGTCACTCTTCTTGTATACACAAGACTCATCCAGAAACTGAATAAATCCATAAGACTGGATCACTTCATTAAACGAGATGTTCCAAGATCTCAAAGCTTGCTTCAGTCCATAGATAGACCGATTGAGCTTACATACAAGATGCTCTTTGCACTTCGCAATAAATCCCTTTGGTTGCTTCATATGGATATTTTCTTCAAGACTTCCATTAAGGAAAGCTGTCTTGACATTTATTTGCCAAATCTCATAATCCATATGAGTGGCAATAGATAAAAGAATCCATATAAACTTAAGCATGGCTACCGGCGAAAAGGTTTCCTCATAATCGATTCTCTCTTTCTGAGTATACCCTTTTGCAACAAACCTTGCTTTGAAGGTTTCCACCTTCCTATCTGTCCCTCTTTTCTTTTGTAGACCCATTTACATCCAATGGCTTTTACGCCATTTGGTGGTTCTACAAGCTTCCAGACCTGATTAGAGTACATAGATTCTATTTCAGAGTTCATTGGACTTTGCCAAGATGCTGCATCTTTATCTTGGAGTGCTTCATCATATGTCCAGGGATCAGATTCATGCTCACCAAGGATCAAGTCCGAAGATTCTCCCAAAAATATGAATCTATCAGGTTGCCTAACAATCCTCCTACTACGACGAGACACTATTTATAATTGTGCATCATTTGTGACACGTGTTGCAGTTTCTTGTGGCATCTCATCTTGTACCGTTGGTACTAAAGTAGACGTGTCTTCTCTTATTTCCTCAAGAATAATTTTACTCATGGGCTTGTGGTTCATTACATAGTCCTCTTCTAAAAATCAGACATTGGTGCTAACAATGGCCTTCTGATCTTTAGGACTATAAAATAAATCACCTTTCGTTCCTTTAGGATAACCCACAAACAAGCGAACTTCTGTACGTGATTCTAAATTATCAGTGTCTCCCTTTAGCACGTGTGCTGGACTACCCCAAATCTGAATATGTTTCAGACTAGGCTTACACCCATTCCATAATTCTGTGGGAGTAGAGGTTACTAACTTAGAAGGTACCAAGTTCAGAATGTACATTGCCATTTCCAGAGCATATCTCCAAAATGAATTTGGTACTTCTAAATAACTCATCATTGATCTAACCATTTCCATAAGAGTCCTATTCATTCATTCTACCACACCATTCTATTGGGGTGTACCAGGTGCAGACAGTTGGGATTGAATCCCGACTTCTGATAAGTAACTCCTAAACTCTCCTAAGAGGTACTCGCCACCACGATCAGACCGTAGTGTCTTGATACCTTTACCATGACGTTTCTCCACATCAGCCTTGTATTCTTTGAACTTATCAAAGCACTCAAACTTGCGGCGCATCAAGTAAATGTACCCGTATCTTAAATAGTCGTATATAAAAAAGACAAAATATTCGAAACCATCTCTTGCCTGGATAGTCATAGGTCCACACAAATCAGAATAAACCAATTCCAACACACCTTTGGCTCTATATCCCTTGGCCTTAAAAGGTCTCTTGGTCATTTTTCCTTCTAAGCAAGATTCGCAGGTTGGAAAATTTTCCACCACTAATGAGCCCAAAGGTCCATAGACTATTAGTGCCTTTGAATCCTACTCAAGTTCTGAAGATGCCAAAGATATGTTTGGTTTATTTCTGAAGGTTGCTTTCTCTTATTAGAATTAGAAGATGTGTTATTAATTTCCATTTGTTGTATCGTGGGGGTTATTAGATTTAGAGTATACAAATTGTCAACCAACATACCAGAACAAATAACTACCCTATTTTTTCTGACAACTATTTTGTCATCAAAAGAAATAGAATATCCATCCATAAATAGTTTAGAAACTGAAATCAAGTTCTTTCTAAAACATGGTACATAAAGATAATTTCTCAAAATTAATGTTTTGTTTCTATCAAAAGATAAATAAACATATCCCATTGCAACAACTGCAACTTTTGTAGCATTGCCCATGTAGACGGTACTCTCCCCTTCATGTAGTCGTCGAGTTTCCTAGAACCCCTGTAATGAATTGCAGACATGATTAGTGGCTCCCGTATCTACACATCAGGTACTGGTAGATAATACCACTAAACATGTTTCAATCACTAGAGAATAAGATATACCTTTATTGTTCTCCTTTCTGCGAGGATAGCCCACTTTCCAATGTCCAGACTGCTTGCATGTGAAGCACTTGCCCTTCGGCTTCTTCACACCTGCATACGGCCCAGTCCCTAGAGATCTATTCACTTTCTTTGCTGAACCAACTTGTTTCTTTTTCTTCTTTCTGCTTTTCAGCTTAAAAGTAGAAACATTTTCAGCAATGTGAATTTGAGAACTTTGACGAAATAGCTCTTCTGCTGCTTGAAGTTTTGTCAGAAGTTCCGCCAACGAATAAACCCTTTTGTTCATATTGTAGTTCAGGCGGAACTACTCAAAACTTTTAGGCAGCGTTTGGAGAATGATATCGACCTGAGTTTCCCCATTGATTTCCGCTCCAAGGACTTCCATCTCATTTAAAAGAGCCATCATTTTGAGGATATGATCCCTTACGGGTGCCCCCTTAGTCATGGTGGTCGTCATCAAGTTTCTCATAGCCTCCTGCTTAGCAGCCCGATTCTGGTGTCTGAAGAGTTCCTTGAGATTGCACATCATGTCATAAGCGATAGGCATGGCCCGATATTGATGTTGCAGCACATTTGACATAGAAACCAAAATGTAAGATCACACCATCTCATCTGCCCTGACCCATTTCTTATGATACTCAATCTCCTCTTCACTAGAATCTCTATTAGGCAGGCTTGGACAAATCTCAAAAAGTACGAACTTGTAACCTTCAGCAGTTAAGACAATGTCCAAGTTTCGTTTCCAATCAATGTAATTGGGACCAGTAAGTTTGTTTTCTTTCAATATAACATCAAGAGGATTAAAAGCCATTTGAAATCCTAAGAATCACAAAATATTTGGTCAAAAATTTAGAATTTAAAATAATATTGATTCCTCAAACAATATCATTTAATTTCACCAATACCTCAAAACACTGTGAATTTTGTATGTCACGATAGTGTGGACGTATATAAATTCAAACATTTGTAAGAGGGGGGGTTTACCCATTAATTTTATTATCTTGTCAACCTATCTTTATGACAAATAAAATTAATAGTTGATTTTTCTTCGGTCACACAAATAATAGCAGTGACTCCGATGGGAGGATACTATTAAATGCGCCTAAGTGTATACCATTACTTGATACTTAGTCCATTAAATAGGATTGCACCCCTTCAGATGGAGAAGATCACACAAACCTAAATAATTTCTTATAATCATCCAAAAAGGGAGTTTGATATAGTGATCCGCAAACAAACTCATCCGATGTGGAGGAAGGCACTTAAAGCCAATACACAAGTTTGAATGCATCACTTACAAACCAGTAATAGACACCGTAGAATTTAAATAATTCCTCTCCCACTTAGTTATTTAAAATGAGGAATTTTAACATGCACACACACACAACACATATAAACATCATAAAAGGCAATAAATATGAAAAGTAATTTTTCAACTATTATGGCCTCAACCATAGCTGTCCTTCGTGTGCCACCAACCCTAGCCGCCGCCAACGGGTCATGTCATTGTGTCTATCTTGCTTCCTTTTCGTTGTGCCTCTGGTCCTCAAATAACACCATGCCTCGCAAGGATACGGTCCACGACAAAAATAAAATTACATTTATCGATCCTATATTCCACAAGGGAATGTACATGTAATCTAGATCGAACAGAATGTAAAATTCTAAACTAATACAACTCCTGCTGTATTTAATAATTACAATCATGCACACACATAAAATGCCCTCAACATGCTCGAGGGTCCAAATCACACACAAACACAATAGGGCCATAATAGTTGGAACTAGGATGCCTACAACCACAAAGTTAATCTATTTGCACATCCTACTATTATCCTGCCTAAATTTATGTATGAAAAGTGCATAATTTAACTGAAAACCAAACACACAGAGGCATAAAACTTGCTCTGATACCAATTATTGGTGCTACTCGAAATTCCGTTCTATTTCCCCTGTACAAAAATTTGTACAAGCACAGAACTTTTCGTAGCACATGTGCTTTTCAGAAGTTAAACTTGGATTGCAAACGAAACTTAACATTATTAATCGAAGTTTAACCCATGTGTTCATCAGAAGTTAAATCATATTATAGAAGTTGATTAAATATCTATTTCAAGGATTGACTTCCAGGTCGTTGGCGAGGCACTCGACCTTATTGGGTATGAGATCATCCACCACTTCCTAGTCAAAGACTTTCAAAGAAATTGAATATTTAAACTCCTTACAGTAAACCCTAGGTTAAACTACAGAGACCTCAATCAAAGCACAAGATCTCTAGCCTCTTGTGTTGGTACTTTAGGATCTATACAAAGGAAAAATAAACTAGTACACAACGGAAACAATTAACTAGTTATACCTTTCTTTATATCTTAAAGACCTCTTGATCTTCTGTTGTATTCCTCTCCTCCTCTTGGATGTCGTGTGGGTGATTATCTACCAAGACAAAGACATCCGACCTTCTCCTTCCTTTACAAACTCTCGGCCACAAAGAATGCAAAGTGAAGAGGCGCCTCCTCCTCCTCCTCCTTCTTATCCTCCAAGCAACCGACAACCAAGTGCTTCTTCTTCTTCTCCTTCAAGCCGTGATCACCAAGGTGAGATGAGCACTGGCCCTAGAGGGAAGAAAGGGAGGAAGAAGGAAATAGGTGCCGCCGGCCTTAAGGAAAGAAAACAGGAGAAGAAGGGGTCGGCCACACAAGAAGAGAAGAGATAACTTCGGTTCTCTTTGGGCACCACCTTCCTCCTTTTTATATTCTTTGCTAGTGGCTAAAAGGAAAGTTTTTAATAAAATTTTCCTTTTATTTCTATTGTGGATGGTTTAAAAAAAGGAAAGATTTTAACAAAATTAAAATCTCTCTTTTTAAACCATTGTAAATAGCTATAAAAGGAAAGATTATAACAAAATTTGGTTTTAAATAAAATCTTTCTTTTATTCCTATTATGGTTGGTTACAAAAAAAGAAAATTTTTAACAAAATTAAAATCTCTCTTTTTAACCATTGTAGTTAACCATAAAAGGAAAGATTTTAACAATTTTTTTTTTTTAAAAAAAACTTCCTTTTCTATTAAGTTATGGCCGCCCCCTTGCTTGGGCACCAAGCAAGGCTTGGCTGACCCACATCTTGGGCACCAAGCAAGGCTTGGTCGACCCCTTGCTTGGGTACCAAGCAAGGATGTGGCTGACCCCTTTCTTGGGTAGGAAGGATAATCGAAATGGGTGAATGCGAGGCTTTATAGAGGCTACAACAGGGACATAGAGGAGGAATTGATTTTGGCCTCTTGATGAGCTTGAGTTTCCTGTGTTCGACCCGAACACCCAACTCAAGTTCATCAATAATAACTCATACCACTAAAAAGTTATTATTGAACTACCGCACCAATCCCATATTACATTATGGACTCCTTCTTATCATGAGTGTATTAATTTCCCTGTGTTTAAGATATCGAATGCCCATTAATTAAATGAGTTACTGACAACTCACTTAATTAGCATCTAGCTCCAAGAGTAGTATCACTCAACTTCATTGTCATGTCGGACTAAGTCCACCTGCAGGGTTTACATGACAATCCTTATGAGCTCCTCAAGGGGACATCATCAACATAGATAACTAGGACACAATTTCCTTCTATAATCAACAACACACCATATAAATAATATTATTTCCCAACTTATCGGGCCTATTGATTTAACGAATAAATCTCACCCATTGATAAATTAAATAAATAAATGCTAAGTATATGTGCTTGTTATTATATCAGGATTAAGAGTATGCACATCCATAATAACAGAGGTTCTATTCTTTTATGCAGTCAGTATAAAAGGAACAACCTCAAATGGTCTTGCTCTATACACACATAGTGTACTAGTGTAATTTTATAGTCAAGATAAACTAGTACCAAATTACACTATAACCATTCCAATGATTTGTCCCAATCCATCTTGGTTATGAGCTTCTATTTATAATTTATAAGGAACTGATAACATGATCTTCTGTGTGACACCACACACTATGTTATCTACAATATAAATTAAATGGATAACTACATTTAACTAAATGCAGACATTTGACCAATGTGATTCTCATTTCAAAATAAATGTTTATACAAAAAGCTAGGCTTTTAGTATACATTCTAACATATCAACCCAGCTAAAGTCTCTAACTCTTTCTTCATGTACGTTCAACAAGATGTTACTCTATATTTTCAAACAATAATAAATCATGTCTATCTCAGTTTTTTATCTAGATTAATTCAAGTAGCTTATATACATTGTACTAGTTATTGTCTAAATAGCTAGAAGCTGCTATATGTTGTAGAAGCTACTGATGCATGTTGTAGCAGCTAGTCAGCAGAAGCTGCTACAACATGTAGCAGCTTCTCAAGAATAGCTGCTACAATGTGTTGCAGCTACTGTGGATTACTAGCTACACATTGTAGCAGCTACTCCATAGAAGTGAGCTACTATAATGTGCAACAACTATTACCAATACAACTAACATGCCCTAATCTATATTAAAAATTCAATGGTCACTTATATAATTTGAAATTAATGATTTTATAGAGACTCATCAATTAATTAATGGCAACCTACCAAATTTGGTTCATTGATCCGTGATGTCCATAGAATGACTACTCATAGCTATCATAAACCATATGATTAGTCATACCTATCATAAATCATGACCCGTGAATATTGGTAACATCCTGCTTTGTCAGAAGGGCAACTGTGGCATCGTGATTACAACTATTCCCAGATTGAACAATATTAAACTGACGTTGTAATCGAAATGTATGGTAATTGAAATATAATTTTATTGATAATATTTATTAAGTTGGACTAAATTATTGTATAACTGATGTAAAAGCTGGTTAAACTGTCCATTTGCAGGGTGTGTGTGTATATATGTCCAGTTAGGGTTATTGAAGACTTCTTATCGATTATACCTATGTGGTTAAGTGTACGTGTCTGATTGTATTATTGGAGGTATCTTGTTGATTTAATCTGTGTTGTAGTATGTGTACATCTGTTTGGTGTATTATTGGAGGTATCTTGTCGATTTAATCTGTGTTGTAGTATGTGTACATCTGTTGGGTGTATTATTGGAGGTATCTTATAGATTAAATCTATGTGGTGTATGTGTACATGGGTTTGGTGTATCGTTAGAGGTATCATACTGATTATACCCGTGTAGTGTGTGCATTTGGTGTGTACTAATTGGAGGATCATTGTTGGTGCAACCTTAGGTCAAGGTTGACCTGGTTGACCTGACTCGAGTTGACCTGACTCGAGTTGTATTTTGATGTTTGACTTAGGAAGATTGTCGGTGCAACCTTAGGTCAAGGTTGACCTAGTTGAATTGCATGTTGATGTTTGACACTCATGGAAGAGTTGTATTCTTGATATGGGACAAGAATAGATGTTTGGGAGATTATTGGGGTAACCGTAGGTCAAGGTTGACCTGGTTGACCTAATTCAGGAAAGTCCAAGTACGGAGACTTGGCACGGGGAAAAGTCCAAGCAGGAGCTTGGCACGCGGAAAGTCCAAGTATGGAGGCTTGGCACGGGGAAAGTCCAAACAGGGAGTTTGGCACGGGGAAAAGTCACGTGAGTGAAGCCGAGCAGTGAAATCCTGGTGAGTGAATCCAGTGAAAATCCTAGTGAGTGAAGCTAGGTGAAGGTGAAAGTCCCGGTGAGTGAGTGAAAATCCTGGTGAGTGAAGCAGCGGTGAAAATCCTAGTGAGTGAAGCTAGGTGAATGAGAAAGTCCTAACTGGATGTTAGGCGGTTGGAAAGTCCCGTGAGTGAAGCCGAGCAGTGGAAATCCTGAGTGAAGCGGTGAAAACCCTAGTGAGTGAAGCTAGGTGAAAGTCCCGTGAGTGAAGCCGGCAGGAAAATCCAGATGGATCAAGGGTGATCGGACATCCGGTGATGGGAAGTCCAAGTAGGTCATAGGAGTGACCGGATACTTGGCACGGAGAGAAAAGTCTAAGTGGGTCAAAGGGATTGACCGACACTTGGGGAGTCCTAGCAGGTCAAGGGAGTGACCGGATGCTAGCGCATAATGTACCAACAGTCAAGATTGACCGGATGTTGGTTTGGACTTTGGTTTGGGCAAAAATGAGATCGGATCGATCCGTGATCGATCCAGGATATCGAATATTCTGATCGGTTCGGTGACCGATCGAATACATCGAGCTCATCAGTGTTAACGATCGATCCGTGACCGATCGTGAGTCAATCGAAGCCGAACAGAGCGAGGCGCAGAGGGGCTGATCGGTCCGGGGACCGATCAGCACAGCCCGATCGGTCCCCGACCGATCAGAGTTCTAGCCGTCCATGGACCGAACAGAAGCAAAGGAGGAGGGAATGGATCGGTCCGTGGACCGATCCACATGGAGCCTGATCGGTCCACGGATCGAGGCACTAGCCGTTGCGACGCAACGGCCAGATTTCTTCCGTGTTTCTTCGCGGTTATAAAGGAGGATGCTGCTGCGAGCCTTCTTCTTCTTCTTCCTTCTTCCTGCTCTTGCTGTTGAGCTTTGTTGAGATGCTTTGAAGCTTCGCGTGAGCTTCCTATACTTTTTCACTGTTGTCAGCGCTGCTGTGCTTCTTCTAGTCGAAGAGAAGGCAAGAAAGTTTACATTTGTATTGTACTTTATTTCTTGTTTTCCTTGTACTCTTTTCTTGCTGTTGCAAGAAGTTTCTGTGGCGAGGTTTCTCCACCCAGAAGGAGTGTTTTTATTAGCCGGTTCTCCGGGGACTCATCCACCGACGGATTGATTGGGTTCGTCCACCTTACGGACACGCCGAGGAGTAGGAGCATCATCTCCGAACCTCGTACATCGCTGTGTTAAGGTTTGATATTCTTCCTTTCGTTTCTAGTTTATTTTTCCGCTGCGCTAACGAATTGTAGGAAGAAACGCGAGCGATTAGGGGCGACTATTCACACCCCCCCTCTCTAGCCGAGTACGAAAGATCCCAACAAGTGGTATCAGAGCAAGGTTGCTCTTCGCCGGATTAACACCCGAGGGAGCATAAGCTTGAGATGGATCAACTCGGAGAGGACATCACGATTCCACCCTTCTACGATCGCGACGACTTCGCGTTTTGGAAGGTAAGAATGAAATATTTTCTTATGACTAATCTTGAGAATTGGAGGTGTGTGCAAGTAGGTTTCACTCCTCCGGAGGATGAAGAAGGAAAACCTCTCAAGAAGAAGAGGTGGACGAAGGAGCAAATCCACCAATCAACCATCAACGATGAGGTAACGAAAATCATTGAATTTTCTTTACCTAATGATGTTTTGTGTAGGATAGGTGGATATAACGATGCCAAGGAGTTGTGGAATAACTTGGCAAAGCTCCATGAGGAGAACTCCACTTCAAGTCATGAAGAGGAGTCAAGTGAGCCAAGGAGCTCATTTCATGGAGGAATGGATTTAGAAGTTGAGGGCTACTCAACATCTAAAGAAGAAGAGGAGAAGAGTTCTTCTTCAAGTTCGGAACAAGAAGAAGAAGCGTCTACCTCCGGAAGGGATGAAGAAGAGAGCTCTCATCCACCCTCAAACCTAGGTAACTCAAGCATTTCAATTTCAAATAAATTGCATATATTATGCTTTGAGTGTAGGGAATTTGGACATTACAAGAGTAAGTGTCCAAAGAGGGTTAGGAAGACTCCACCGGCGCCAAAGATCAAGGAAGCCGGAGTCCCGATACGCAAGGGCAAGGAGCACGTGGTGTGCTTCCAATGCATTGAAAGGGGACACTATAGGAGTCAATGTCCGAGGGGGAGGCAATCTCACAAGGACAAGAGATCGAGCACATGTATAGGGGGAGCTAGGGCAAACCCTAAGGTAATCTCTAAGGCACATTCTTGCAATTCTAGTAGGATGCATGCTAGTAGCCTTATTGCTATTGTCAAGAATGATAAGCATGATAACATTAGAAATCGATACACATGCTTAGGTGCTAAACATGTTAGCCTAGATAAGGACAATTCTAGAAATGTTAACCCTAGAATTAACTCATCTAAGGCTAAGGAGAATCTAGGTAGAAATCCCAAATCAACTAGACACATGCCTAGGAATACCTCAAAGAAAAATGATAAATTAAAGCTTGAGGTATTAGAGAAAGAAAATCAAGTCTTGAGGTCAAGACTTGACTCTCTAGAAAAGACTCTTGAGGATTTGACTCTAGGGTCTAGGGGTCAAAAACCCAAGTCCAAGGACAAGAAAGGTTTGGGTCACAAATCTAAGTCCCAAGTGGTCAAGCCCACTTATCATAGTGTTCCATTCGATTATGGAACAAAATCTAGGGCTAGGAAGACCACCACCAAGGTCACAAGGGGAGTCACCCCTAGAGTTGATCTTGATGAGTCCCAAATGACCAAGGCTTTAAAGCCTAAGAGGGTTATTAGGAGGGTTGCTAGGGAAGTTATCCCTAGTGAATATTTAGTGAACCCAATGAGCTCTAATAGGTATTGGGTTCCTAGGAGCATCTTCTCTACCCCATAGATGAGTTAGAGAGTGTCAACTCCAATAAGAAGGGTAGTTAACCCAACTTTGAGGAAATTGACACTCAAGGAGCATTTTCAAGGTTTTGAGAACTTTTGAAAATGAAATGGAATTATCATTTACTCCTTTGAAGAGTTAAATGTGCCTAAAGATTGGAAATTTCATTCTTAATCTTATTTGACACAATTTAAGAAAACCTAGAGAAATACCATAATTGGGATTTTGGTTTTCTCTTAGGGATATATGGGCAATCTAGGGTTAGATTTTAAGTTAGCAAAGGCTAAGGATACTTAGATAGGGAATTTAGGTATTTTATTTGTGCTAACTTGCCATGATTGGTTGCCATATGCCATGCCATGACATCATATTTATTGTATTATCATTTGAAATGTCATGATAATGCTTAGGCTAGTTTATATGAAATTGATGTCATGCTTTATTTAAGTTTTCAAACTTTATGCCATGACATCATGACATTGGCACATGTTTTTACTTATGATATCACTATATGCCATGTCATCATCTCTTGCATTATAATCAATGAAATTGATTTAAGGACAAACATATAATTTGATATTGAGATCAAATTGGTGTTTAGAAAATGCATGAGAACTTAGCCTAAGTTGACCTAAACCCATATCTCACATCAAAATTGACATGGATGTGTTTGATACACTTTAGATGTGTGTGAGATATTAGGATCATGAGTTAGGATCAAGGTGCATAGTTCTTGTACCTAGATGAGCCTAATTCAAGAAATGGAGGATCATAGGGAAAACTTGTGTACAAGTCATGTACATATAGTCCTAAGATTATGATCCTAAATTAAAGGGTTTAAAAATCATTTCAAAATTGATTTGAAAAACCTTGATGAAGCTTTCCTAGTGATTGCATTCATCATTGAACATTGTGATACAAAGTTGAGTTAAACTTGAACTATTTCAAAGTTTTTGAACTTTGTATCAAGATTGAAAAATGGAAACTATTTTCATAGAAAACTATTTTTCCTTGATAGTGTATGATATAAGGAATGTATCCTCAAGGTTTTATAATTTTTGAAATTTTCTGGAATTTTTTAAAGGGTTTCTGAATTTCGGAAGAGGAAAATCAGAAATCTGTGTTTAGAGCCTTGATCGGTCTGCGGACCGATCCAGGGAAGCGTGGATCGGTCTGCAGACCGATCCAGTGAGATCCAGTGCGATCAGTGAGGTGTGGATCGGTCACTGGACCGGTCCAGATGGACTCTGATCGGTCTGGGGACCGATCAGGGCGTGCCAACTTGCCTGATTTCAGTCTGTTGTCTGAAAGTTCAGCTAGAAGTTGGGTTTTGTGGATTTCTAAAGGTTTGGAACTCACAAAGACATTGTTGGTGCAATGGTCAAGGGGGAGTTGACCTTTAGGGGGAGTTCTACCCAATTGTCAAGGGGGAGTTGACTTTTAGGGGGAGTTTTTACTCCTTAAGACTTTTGAGGATTAGTGATATGGGATTATCACTAAGTTGATTGTTGAGTTTAGTATCAAGAGGGAAATTAAGAGTTTCAATGAAAGGTATGAGACTTTTATTAGGAAGAAACTCTTGACCTTGATACCCTCCTTTTTCTTTTTGATGTGTGTCAAAAAGGGGAGAGTGTTCATTGGAGAATTATTGGAGAAACCCAAGTTAGGTTATCGGGTTAACCTAAGCTAGGGGAAGAATGTCAAGGAATGTTCAAGGAAGAACATTGGAATTCTTTTTGATGTGTGTCGAAAAGGGGGAGAATTATTGGAGAACCCAAGTTAGGTTATCGGGTTAACCTAAGGGGAGAATGTCCAGAGAATGTTCAAGGAAAGAACATTGGACATTGGAAGATGATTGGAAAACCTAAGTTAGGTTATCGGGTTAACCTAACTTGATTATGGGTTTTGTCAAACATCAAAAAGGGGGAGATTGTTGGTGCAACCTTAGGTCAAGGTTGACCTGGTTGACCTGACTCGAGTTGACCTGACTCGAGTTGTATTTTGATGTTTGACTTAGGAAGATTGTCGGTGCAACCTTAGGTCAAGGTTGACCTAGTTGAATTGCATGTTGATGTTTGACACTCGTGGAAGAGTTGTATTCTTGATATGGGACAAGAATAGATGTTTGGGAGATTATTGGGGCAACCGTAGGTCAAGGTTGACCTGGTTGACCTAATTCAGGAAAGTCCAAGTACGGAGACTTGGCATGGGGAAAAGTCCAAGCAGGAGCTTGGCACGCGGAAAGTCCAAGTATGGAGGCTTGGCACGGGGAAAGTCCAAACAGGGAGTTTGGCACGGGGAAAAGTCCTGGTGAGTGAAGCCAGGCAGTCGGGAAATCCTGGTGAGTGAATCCAGGTGAAAATCCTAGTGAGTGAAGCTAGGTGAAGGTGAAAGTCCTGGTGAGTGAAGCCAGGCATTCGGGAAAGTCCTGGTGAGTGAAGCCAGGCATGCGGGAAAATGCTGGAGAGTGAAGCTAGGTGAAAATCCTAATGAGGATGTTAGGTGAAAGTCCTGGTGAGTGAAGCCAGCTGTGGAAACTCAGTGGAAGCAGGTGAAAACCCTAGTGAGTGAAGCTAGGTGAAAGTCCTGGTGAGTGAAGCCGGGCAAGGGAAAATCCAGATGGATCAAGGGTGATCGGACATCTGGTGATGGGAAGTCCAAGTAGGTCATAGGAGTGACCGGATACTTGGTACGGAGAGAAAAGTCTAAGTGGGTCAAAGGGATTGACCGGACACTTAGCGGGGAGTCCTAGCAGGTCAAGGGAGTGACCGGATGCTAGGCGCAATGTACCAACAGGTCAAGATTGACCGGATGTTGGTTTGGACTTTGGTTTGGGCAAAACCATGATCGGATCGATCCGTGATCGATCCGGATACCGAATATTCTGACGGCCGGTGACCGATCGAACACATCAGTAGCTCATCAGGTTAACTGATCGGTCCGTGACCGATCGGAGTCAATCGGTCAACAGAGCGAGGCGCAAGAGGGGCTGATCGGTCCGGGACCGATAGAACCTCGATCGGTCCCGGACCGATCAGAGGTCGATCGGTCCATGGACGGATGGAACAGAAGCAAAGGAGGAGGGAATGGATCGGTCCGTGGACCGATCCACATGGAGCCCGATCGGTCCACGCATCGATTCAGTACTAGCTGCGACGCAACGGCCAGATTTCTTCCGTGTTTCTTCGCAGTTATAAGGGCTGCTGCTGCGAGCCTTCTTCTTCTTCTTCCTTCTTCCCGTTCTTGGTGCTGTTGAGCTTTGTTGAGTTGCTTTGAAGCTTCGCGTGAGCTTCCTATCACTTTTTGTTGTAAGCGCTTGGAAGCTGCTGCTTCTTCTAGTCGAAGAGAAGGCAAGAAAGTTTACATTTGTATTGTACTTTATTTCTTGTTTTCCTTGTACTCTTTTCTTGCTGTTGCAAGAAGTTTCTGTGGCGAGGTTTCTCCACCCAGAAGGAGTGTTTTTATTAGCCGGTTCTCCGGGGACTCATCCACCGACGGATTGATTGGGTTCGTCCACCTTACGGACACGCCGAGGAGTAGGAGCATCATCTCCGAACCTCGTACATCGCCGTGTTAAGGTTTGATATTCTTCCTTTCGTTTCTAGTTTATTTTTCCGCTGCGCTAACGAATTGTAGGAAGAAACGCGAGCGATTTGGGGCGGCTATTCACACCCCCCCTCTCTAGCCGAGTACGAAAGATCCCAACAATCATGTCATTCATATCTATGTTGTCTGTGTACGTGTGTCAGGTGTATTATTGGTAGTATCATGATGATTCTACCTATGTTGAGTGTCTACGTTATGTCATTGGTTGTATTACCTTGTCAACTAATTCTCCTACTAGTGGATAGCCCACTACGATGTTGAGAGAGTGACAATGGATTTGATATGCTTACTAGGTTGTTATACCCTTGGCTGCTTACAGAGATCTATAGTAGAGTGATCACGTGCAGTCTCTAGTAGATAGTTAGATGTCTTGGTCACTTATGAATTGTTTATGGTGGAGCGATGCTCCCACATATTTTGGATTGTTGTGGTGGAGCGTTGCTCCCACATGTTATGGATTGTTTGTAGTGGAGCATTGCTCCCACAT
Source organism: Zingiber officinale (assembly GCF_018446385.1). Taxonomy (NCBI): domain Eukaryota; kingdom Viridiplantae; phylum Streptophyta; class Magnoliopsida; order Zingiberales; family Zingiberaceae; genus Zingiber; species Zingiber officinale. The sequence continues at coordinate 15,780,286 of NC_056007.1, read as the reverse complement.
ATTGTGGATTGCTTGTAGTGGAGCGTTGCTCCCATATAGGTTACAATACTGGTGGTAGAGCGTTGCTCACATATATTTGGTATTTCTTATGATGGAGCGTTGCTCTCACATTCGATGATTTATTCTTGGGTGATTTGTAGTTAGTGATCAGATTTCAGATCTGTTATCGGGGATCTTTGGTTGAGAATGTTTGTTGTACGGACATTATGAGTTCTTGGTTTTACCATTTAGGTTTACAGTGCCCTAGATGTTTTCATGGACTCAATGATTTTGGTATTCCTAGGATGTTTGGATCGGTTTCCATTGTCTTTGTTCACGATTGTGATCTATTTCTGATCCGAGGTGAATCACGTATACCATTTTCGCATAGTTCTAGAGATGTTTCTGTTACAGTGTATACTAAAAGTCTAGTTTTTTTGTATAAACATATAAGAATCACATTGATCAAATGTCTACATTTATGCTAAGTGTAGTTGTCCATTTAATTTATATTGTAGATAACATGGTGTGAGAAGACACACAAAAGATCATGTTATTGTTGGACCGTGGCGACCTGCTAGAAGGGGGGTTGAATAGCTTGAAAATAAAAACGCAAACCCTTCTCGAATTCTTAAACTAACACTTGTAAAATAATGAAAGCAGAAAGTAAATCAGAAAAGACGAAGCACACCGGATTTGACTTAGTTACAACAAGGGAGGTTGTTAATCCAAGGAAGATGATCACACTACTATCTCCTTCAGGCGGAGAAGCCTCTTACAGCAATGAAGCGCACAAAAAGAAGCTAAACTACAGACGAAGTACAAGTGTTGAAAGAATTGCTTGAGTTCTGATTATTGAAAAGCTTCTGGACCAAGGCTATATTAATAGCCTTGGTCGGGGCGCCCTGAGGGTTCCGGGTGCCCTGGGGGGATAAACTTTATCCCCCAATGTTCAGATCATGTCAAAACTCGATCCTGTGAAAAGGTCAACTCCGGGCGCCCGGAAGGGGTCCGGGCGCCCTGGCTGGAAAAGTCAACCCCGTTGACTTTTTCCAGCCCGGGTCTTCTGCTCTGGCTCCATTCGCCTCAGACCGAGTCTTCCGCTCACTTGGGTGATTTCTGCCATCTGGAATAGAGCTCACCCGAACCCAACTTCCGGCCTTCTCGAGCAGGCTTCCGCTTCGGCTTCTCATCCCTCGAAATTGCCGCGTGCTTCCTTCTCGTCTGCCAGCGTACTCATCCGTAGTCTTCATCCCTTGGTCGTACCCCGTGCCGACCTTCTCGCTAGCTGCATCTCTTGCTCCTCGAGCAGTCTTCCGCTCCGGCTTCTCGTCCCTCGGAACCACCGCACGCTTCCTTCTCGTCCGCCGGCGTACTCTTTCGCAGCGCCTCGTCCCTTAGACGCACCGCGTTCCGTCCTTCTCGGTAGCTGCGTCTTCCGCTCGACCACCTGTGTTCCTAAGTTCCTGCACACTTAGACACCAGGTTAAAAACACACAGGACATAATTTATCTTATTGATCATACCAAAAAAACCTTGGAGTTCCAACAATCTCCCCTTTTTTGATGTGAGCAACCCAAATTAAGCTAGGGTAAAATAGACATGAAAATAAACTAACTAAAATTTTCAATTAAGTGCAAAAAGATAGAAAATTATCTACCTCCCCCTAGACTTATATTTTTCCTTCTCCGTCTTTGATCACAAAAAAATAGGGTTTCGAAAAAAATCTAAGGGTTAAAAAAACTTTCTAACTTTCTAAAAAAAATTCTAAGTTTGAATAAACTCTAAGTTAGAGAATTGGCAAAAAAAAATATTTTTTTTTGAAAAATCTTTCTGAAAAAAAATTAAGTAAAATTTTTAAGTAAAAAAATTCTGACTTTTTGAAAAAAATTTCGAAAATTTTTCTTAGTAAAGATTTTAAGCAGAAATTTTAGAGGACCTTTTAACTTAGGCGATTTTAGTTGTTTTTTTTTTAAAAAATTCTAAGTAATAATTTTTTTTAAAAAAATATTTAAAAGACTTTTTAAAGTATTATTAAATTTTAATTTTAATGCTTTACCAGAAAGTTAATTAAACATTTAATTTCAGTATTTGGCTTCCAGGTCATGGCAAGGCACTAGACCTTCTTGGTTATTGGAGCAACAACCACTTCCTTAGACAAAGCCTCATAAAGAAATTTACTATTTAATTTTCTCGCTGAAAGCGCTAATTTCGATTAAAATTTAGGCTAAGCAAGATTTAGGAACCCAATATATGTTCCAGCCTACTGGATTAACCAAAAATTTCTTAGGGACATATTTTCTTGAAATATTCCTAATTTTTCCCTGATGATATCTATAATACCAATTTAAATTATTAAACTTTCTAAAATTTGTATTAGATAAGCATGCACGATTTTTCAAGTTATCTACTTGAATTTTCATATTTTCATTTTATGATTTCAATTTCTCATTTTCTAATTTAACTTTATCTAATTCTTCTAAAGGGCAAGATTTAGCTAATATTATTTTTAAATTCTTAATTTCTCTTTCTAACTTGCAGCAGTCTTTAGTTAGCAACTTAACAAACTTAAAAAGTTTATTGACAGGAAGAGATCGTACCTCATTTACCTTGTCGATCTCGTTGTCCGTGTCTCCTCCTGAACTGCTGCTTTTTTTCGACGTAGCTCCCCCTTCATCGATGCTCTCGATGCTCATCTCGAAAGAGCTTGAATCGCAGTCGTCGTCTTGATGACTCGCCATTAATGTGAGTCCGGAGAATGCCTCGACTTTCGATTCGGACGACGTATTGTCCCACATCGCCTTTAGGACCTTGCGCTTTTGGATAGACTTTTTACCTTTATCCTTGTCCTTGTTCCTCAGCTTGGGGCAGTTGTCCTTGACGTGCCCTTCTTCGTCACAGTGGTAGCAGTGGATGGTCTTTTTCTTTCAGCCCTACGGATGGTTAGTAGTTCTAGATTTACAAAGCTTTTTAAACCGTCTTACCATCATTACCATTTCCTCGTCGTCGAGAGAAGATTCCGTCTCAGGTTCGTCTCTCGATGCTTTGAGGGTGACATTGTTCTTGGGCTCCTTCGTACCTGCACATCTTGATTTGTGCACTTCAAATGTCAAGAAAAATTCTTCTAGTGTAATTTTTTCTAAATATTTCGAAATGTAAAAGGCATCTACTAGTGATGCCCATTTTGAATTTCTCAAAAAAGAATTTAAAGCGTACCTTAGCGAATCTCAGTTACTTACCTTTTCTCCGAGATTCGACAGTCCGGTGATGATTTCTTTGATTCTCGAGTGCAGATGCACAATTGTCTCGTCTTTCCCAAGTCGCGGGCTGGTGAGCTGATTGCGAAGTAGATCCCGTCTAGAAAGCTTGGCTTCAGACATTCCTTTGTGCAGCTCAAGGAACTTCTCCCAAAGTTCCTTTGCTGAGTCGTAGTTCTTGATCTGGTTGACTTCTTGTGGCGGAAGAATGCTTAGCAGATGGTATTATGCTTTGTCGTTCGTCATGTAGTCGGTCTATTCCTTTTTCATCCATTGATTTTTTTCTTTGCCCTCTGGAGCTACATAGCCAAATTTCATTATTAAAATTAATTCAAAATCAGTTGTAAAGAATATCTGCATTCACTTTTTCCAGGTAGCGAAATCCCCTTCGAATTTCGGCGGGTAGATGCTTGGTCCGACCATTATCTTTGCTTTGATCGGCGGTTAGTCCTCCTGAAGCGCCTCGGCACTGATACCATTTGTTGGACCATGGCGGCCGACTAGAAGGGGGGTTAAATAGCCTGAAAATAAAAATGCAAACCCTTCTCGAACTCTTAAACTAACACTTGTAAAATAATGAAAGCAGAAAGTAAATCAGAAAAGACGAGGCACACCGGAGTTGACTTGGTTACAACCGGGGAGGTTGTTAATCCAAGGAAGATGATCGCACTACTATCTCCTTCAGGCAGAGAAGCCTCTTACAACAATGAAGCGCACAAAAAGAAGCTAAACTACAGACGAAGTACAAGTGTTGAAAGAATTGCTTGAGTTCTGATTGTTGAAAGGCTTCTAGACCAAGGCTATATTTATAGCCTTGGTCGGGGCACCCTGAGGGTTCTGGGCGCCCTGGGAGGGATAAACTTTATCCCCCAACATTCAGATCGATTCAAAACTCGATCCTATGAAAAAAGTCAACTTAGGGCGCCCGGAAGGGTTCCGGGTGCCCCGGACAGCTTCGGGCACCCCGGCTAGAAAAGTCAACCTCATTGACTTTTTCCAGCCCGGGTCTTTTGCTCCGGCTCTGTTCATCTCAGACCGAGTCTTCCACTCATTTGGGTGATTTCTGGCATCCGGATTAGGGCTCACCCGAACCCAACTTCCGGTCTTCTCGAGCAGGCTTCCGCTCCGGCTTCTCATCCCTTGGAATTGTCGCGTGCTTCCTTCTCGTCCGCCAGCATACTCATCTGCAGTCTTCGTCCCTCGGTCGCACCCCGTGCCGACCTTCTCGCTAGCTGCATCTTTTGCTCCTCGAGCAGTCTTTCGCTCCGGCTTTTCGTCCCTCGGAACCACCGCACGCTTCCTTCTCATCCGCCGGCGTACTCTCCCACAGCGCCTCATCCCTCGGACGCACCGCGTGCCGTCCTTCTCGCTAGCTGAGTCTTCCGCTCGACTACCTGTGTTCCTAAGTTCCTGCACACTTAGACACCAGGTTAAAAACACACAGGAACTAACTTAACTTGTTGATCACACCAAAATAACCTTGGGGTTCCAACAGTTATCAGATCCTTATAAATTATAAATAGTTGCTCACAACCAAGATGGAATGGGACAAACCATTGGAGTGGTTGTAGTGTAATTAGGTATTAGTTTATCTTGACTAATAAATTACATTAGTACACTATGAGTGTATTGAGCAAAACCAATTGAGGTAGTATCTTTTTATACTGACTATATAAAAGAATAATACCTCTGTTATTATGGAAGTGTATACTCTTAATCATGATATAATAACAAGCACATATACTTAGTATTTATTTCTTTGATTTATCAAAGGGTGCGATTTAGCTCGTTGAATAAATAGGCCCGATAAGTTGGGAAATGATATTATTTATATGGTGTGTTATTGATTATAGAATGAAATTGTGTCCTAGTAATCTACGTTGATGATGCCCCCTTGAGGAGCTCATAAGGATTGCCATGTAAACCCTGCAGGTGGACTTAGTCCGACATGACGATAAGGTTGAGTGGTACTATTCTTGGAGCTAGATATTAATTAAGTGAGTTGTCAGTAACTCATTTAATTAGTGACCATTCAATATCTTAAACACAGGGAGACTAACACACTCATGATAAGAAGGAGCCCATATAGTAATATAGGATTGGTACAGTAGTGCAATAATAACTCTTTAGTGGAATGAGATATTATTGATAAACTTGAGTTGGGTATTCGGGGCGAACACGAGAAGCTCAAGCTCATCGGGAGACCAAAACCAAATCCTCCTCTCGGTCCCTATTGTACCCTCATATTTATAAAGTCTTATATCCACCCAAACTCAACTTCTTACCCACCTTAAGGTGGCCGGCCAAGCCAAGCTTGGAGCCCAAGCTAGGACCGGCCAAACCAAGGTTAGATGGGTTCAAGTTGTGGCCGACCCTAGCTTGGAGCCCACGCAAGGGTGGCCGACCACATTGAATTCAAAAGGAAGTTTTATTTTGTAAAATCTTTCCTTTTATAGAGATCCATTAAAAGGATTTAAAAGGATGATTTTAATATAAAACTTTCTTTTTTCAGATCGGTCATAAAAGGAAGTTTTTATTTTGTTGAAAACTTTCCTTTTATGTTGGTTTTAAAAGAGAGTTTTAAAATTTTAAAATCTTTCCTTTTATAGCTTTCTACAAAGGAATAAAAGAGAGATTTGAAATCTTTCTTTATTTGTAGTTATCTATAATGTGAAAGAAAGATTTTAATTTTTTTTATAAAACTTTCCTTTCTTGAAACCATGTTTTATTTTAAATCTTATCTTTTATAGATATCCATAAAAGGATTTAAAAGAGAGAGATTTTAATTTATAAAACATTCCTTTTAGAACTATCCACAAAAGGGATTTTTAAAAGAGAGATTTTAATTTTTATTTAAAATCTTTTCTTGCTTGGAGAACAAGCATGTGGCCGGCCATGACAAGAAGAAAAGGAAGTTTTAATTTTTTATTTTAAAACTTTCCTTTTTAGTCATTGGCAAGGAATATAAGGAAGTTTTAATTATGTTTAAAACTTTCCTTATTTGCTAAGACCAAGGAATATAAAAGAGAGGTAGAGGTGCCTCACCTAACAACAAGAATACATCTTCTATTCCTCTCCTCTCTTCCTTGGTGGTGGCCGACCCTTACTCTTTCTCTCTTCTCCTTTGTTTTCCCTTTTGGTGGCCGGCGACATAATTGGTGTGGAGATCCATTGATGGCCGGTTGCTTGAAGGAGAAGAAGAAGAGAAGGAGGTTCTCTTGTCTAGCATCCCTTGGAGGAAAGTTGCTGGCCGAACTTCATCATCTCTTGGAGAAAGTTGGTGGTCGAAACTTGAAAGGAAGAAGAAGGCTTGGGTGGATTCTCATCATGGTAGATCGTCGCCCACACAACGTCTGAGATAAGAAGAGGAATACAATAGAAGATCAAGAGGTATAAATAGTTATAAGTTTCCGCATCATAACTAGTGCATCCTTTTGTATAGATCTTGTAAAACCAAACACAAGAAGTTATCGATTTTAATTATCATTTTTTTTATCAATTTTCGTTTCGATTTCATGTTTCGATAATGTGTTTCTATTGAGGTCTCTATTGTTAAACTTTGTTTACTGTGAGAAGTTTAAATATCTGATTTCTTTGAAAGGCTTTGTCTAGGCAGTGATGGATGATCTCATACCTAAGAAGACCTAGTGCCTCACCACGTTTGACTTGGAAGTCGATCCTTGAAATAGATATTTGATCAACTCATGTAATATGGTTTAACTTAGGAAGATCACATCGGTTGAACTTGAAGTAAGAATGTTAAGTTTCGATCCCAATTCAAGTTTAACTCCTAAAGGGAAAATTTAGATTAATAATGTTAAGCATTGTTTGCAATCCAAATTTAACTTTAGTAGAACACATGGGTAGCTAGGATAGTTCTATGCTTGTACAAATTTTTGTACAGGGGAACTAGGACGTTATTCCGAGTAGCAACCAACAATTGATATCAGAGCAAGGTTTTAACCTCTGTGTGTTTGGTTTTAGTTTAATTATGCACATGTCATACATATTTTAGGCAGGATAATAGTAGGATGTGCAAATATATTAACTCTATGGTTGCAGGCTCTAACTATTATGACCTATTTGTTAGGATCCTTCGTACGGAGGCTAGAGAGGGGGGTGTGAATAGCCGACACCAAATCGTCGCGTTTCTACAAAGTAGGTTAGCGCAGCGGAAAATAACACGTAGAAACGAAGGAAAAGAAGACAAACCTCAAACAAACTGATGTAACGAGGTTCGGAGATTAGGGCTCCTACTCCTCGGCGTGTCCGTAAGGTGGACGAGTCCAGTCAATCCGTCGGTGGATGAGTCCCCGGAAAACCCGCTAAAAATAACTCCTTATGGGTGGAGAAACCTCGCCACAATACTCTTGCAACAGCAAGATGAATGTACAAGAAATACAAGAAAGCAGAAGACAATACAAGTGTAAAAACAATCTTGCCTTCTCGTCGACTGGAAGAAGCAACAGCTCCAAGCGCCTACAACAGCAGATGATCTAGCCGGAAGCTCACGCGAAGCTTTGGAGGAGCTCAACAAAGCTCAAGCACAGCAGCACTTAGGGACCGAAAGAAGGAAAAAGGAGTAACGGCTCGCAGCAGCAGCCCTCCTTTTATAACCTGCGAAGAAAGCGAAGAAACACAGAAGAAATCTAGCCGTTGCGTCGTAACGGCTAGTGCCTGGATCGGTCTGTGGACCGATCAGGCTCCATGTGGATCGGTCCACCGACCGATCCATTCCCTAGCCTTCGCTTCTGTTCCGTCTCTGATCGGTCCATGGACCGATCATGGAACCTCCTGATCGGTCGTGGGGACCGATCAGGCCTTGTGCTGATCGGTCCCCAGACCGATCAGAAGGCTTCACAGAGAGTTGCCCAACTCTCTGTGTGGAATCTGATCGGTCCCCGGACCGATCCCACCTCAGGTGGTAGCGTCCCTGATCGGTCCCGGGGACCGATCAGGCTCCAAGCTGATCGGTCCCCAGACCGATCAGTAAGCCCACAGAACCATGATCGCCTTCTGTTTGTCATCTGATCGGTCACCAGACCGATCAGATACACAAACGTATCGTTGGATCGGTCTGCAGACCGATCCAGAGCTTGGTTTTTACCCAAACCAAGTCCCAAACATTCCAAACCAATATCCGGTCAACCTTGACCTATTGGTACATCATGCTTAGCATCCGGTCACTCCCTTGACCTGCTAAGACTCCCCACCAAGTGTCCGGTCAATCCCTTTGACCCACTTGGACTTTCCTCTTCGTGCCAAGTATCCGATCACTCCCTTGATCTACTTGGACTTCCCAACACCAGATGTCCGATCACCCTTGATCCATCTGGATTTTTCCTTGCCCGGCTTAACTCACCAGGACTTTCACCTAGCTTCACTCACTAGAGTTTTCACCTGGCTTCACTCACCAGGATTTCCAATCTGCCTGGCTTCACTCACCAGGACTTTCCCGAATGCCTGGCTTCACTCACCAGGACTTTCACCTTCACCTAGCTTCACTCACTAGGATTTTCACCTGGCTTCACTCACCAGGATTTCCCGACTGCCTAGCTTCACTCACCAGGACTTTTCCCTGCGCCAAACTCCCTGTTTGGACTTTTCCCGTGCCAAGTCTCCATACTTGGACTTTTCCAGTGCCAAGTCTCCATACTTGGACTTTTCACCGAATCAGGTCAACCAGGTCAACCAGGTCAACCTTGACCTACGGTTGCACCAACAATCTCCCAAACATCTATTCTTGTCAAACATCAAGAATAGAACTTCTCTTCTCGTCAAACATCGTCAAACATCAAAACACAACTCGAGTCAGGTCAACTCGAGTCAGGTCAACCAGGTCAACCTTGACCTAAGGTTGCACCAACACTATTGTGATTGTGTGTGATTGGACCCTCGGACATGTCGAGGGCATTTTATGTGTGTGCATGATTGTATGTATTAAATACAGCAGGAGCTGTATTAGTTTTAGGATTTTACATTATTGTTCGATCTAGACTCTATGTATATTCCTTTGTGGAATATAAGATCGATATATGTAAAATTCTATTTTTGTCGCGGATCGTATCCTTGCGAGGCGTGATGCTATTTGAGGACCAGAGGTGCAGAGGAAAAAGAAGCAAGATAGATGCGACGACTAGACCCAATTGCGGTGGGTAAAGATGGAAGCAGTTAGGGTTGGCAGCACACGGAGGACAGTGATGAAAGAGGCCATAATAGTTGGAAAATTATTTTTCCATATTTATTGCTTTTATTTGCTGTGATGTGTGTGTGTATGATGAAATCCTCATCTTAAAAAAACTAAGTGGGAGAGGGATTAGTAAATAAATTCCATGGTCTCCATTACTGATTTGTAAGTGATGCAACTTGCGTGTTGGTTCTGAGTGCTTCCCTCCACAACGGATGAGTTTGTTTGCGGATCACTAGATCAAACTTCCTTTATGGATGATATAAGAAATTATTTAGGAGCGTGTGATATTCTCCAACTGAAGGGGCACAATCCTATTTAATGGACTAAGTATCAAGTAATGGTATACACTTAGGCACATTTAATAGTATTCTCCCTAACGGAGTCACTGCTATTATTTGTGTGACCAAAGGAAAACCAACTATTAATTTGTCATAAAGCTAGGTAAAACCCCCTCTTACAAATGCTTGAATTTGTATACGTCCACACTAACGTGACATACAAAATTATGGTGTTTGAGGTAATTTTATTTGTCATAAAGTTAGGTTGACAAAATAAAATTAATGGGTAAAACCTCCTCTTACAAGCAATTGAATTTGTATATGTCCACACTATCGTGGCATACAAAATTTATGGTGTTTGAGGTAATTTATGGTTGATAAGATAATTAATGGGTAAGGCCCTACTCTTACAAATGTTTGAATTTGTATACGTCTACACTAACGTGTCATACAAAATTCACGGTGTTTGAGGTGTTGGTGAATTTAAATGTGAGATTTCTGGAACATCTATATGTGAAGTTCAGTAGTGCTATTGGGATTGTCTTCTGTGAGATTTCTGGGGCACATGGTCTCCGTGGATCCACAGGAGATAGAGTTTGTTACCAGTTGGGAGTAGTCATAGTCTATACAGGAGACTTGTAACTTCCTTTGTCTGGCTCGATATTACAGACGGTTTGTTGAGGGTTTCTCTCACATTGCTATGTTGTTGACACGCCTGACTAGGGAAGGCGTGAAGTTCACGTGGTCAGAAGCCTACGAGACCAGCTTCCAGGAGCTGAAGTGGAGATTAGTGTCGGCTCTAGTTTGGTTTTTTTGCCCTATGGAGAGGACAGATTCATACTCTACACCGATGCATCTCTACAGGGGTTGGGCGTTGTTTTGATGCAGCACAGTAGGGTAGTCTCCTTGCTTCTCATCAGTTGAACGAACATGAGAAGAATTACCCAGTACATGATTTGGAGCTGGCCGCCATTATCTTTGCTTTGAAGATTTGTCGACATCATCTGTAGGATATGACATTTGAGATTCTCACTGATCATAAGAGTCTCAAATATCTTTTCACCCAGAAGGAACTTAATCTTCGACAAAGGAGATAGATGAAGTTCCTGAAGGATTACGACTATACCATCAACTACCACTCCGGGAAAAACTAATGTGGTTGCCGATGCACTTAGCCGGAAATCTAGAGGGACTTTAGCTTTCCATCAAGTTGTGGTCACGGACTTGATTCAAGGTTTCTCTGAGTTGGACCTTGAAAAGCAGGGACAGTTAGAGCAGGGTATTCTGGTTACCATGTGATGTGCGTAGATCTTATGATCATTTATGCATGCTTTGACGCACATCTACTTGCATTTTATTAGCATAATCTATGTTTATTATATCCTATTTCATTATAATGTCATACTTCCATTATATTTTGTTTGGAGATCTACTCTTTGCTTGTTTTGATTGATAGGACGTGATTTGCAGCAAAAATGGAGCTTAAATGAAGTCTAGAGCTTCCAGAGTGTCACGAGCATGCGAAAACTAAGTTCTTCCAAGTTCTGGCCGTGCAGAGACCACACGGCCGTGCGAAGGCCGTATGGGGGGCGTGTTGAGGCCTTGTGAAGACCGTGTGGAATTTTCAGCACTGCAGACCAAAAGTAAAATGACCATAACTTTGTGCTCGGTTGGATGTTTGGGCTGTTCTTTATACCGATTTGTAGATAACTTCAAGATATACAACTTTGATGAATACCTAAACTCAAGAATACCATGTTGAGATGTGATAAAATGATCTACACGGCCTTGATACAATTCTGCACGGCTAATGTAGAAGGAAGGCACGACCATGTCCATTCGCACGACCGTGCGGTGTAACTAGTGCAGAAGGAAGGCACGGTCATCTCAATTCACACGGCAGTGCGGTGTAACCAGTGTAGAAGGAAGGCATGACCATGTCAATTCGCACGGCCGTGCAGTGAAACTAGAGCAGAAGAGAGACACGGTCGTGTCAATTCACACGGCCGTGCGGAGTGGCCAGAGGCAAAGGAAGGCACGCCCATGCCAATTCGCACGGCGGTGCAGCGCGGCCAGAGTGGAAGGAAGATACAACCATGCGATCTCGCACGGCCGTGCCACTCAACTCGAAGGGAGGATGCACTTGGCCGTGCGGATCTCGCACGGTCGTGGTACGGGCCATGCGGCGCCCGCCCCCTAGCCTATAAAAGGGTCAAGAACCCTATTCTTGGGATCATCTTTGGTTCGGGACTTCATTCCTCTCCTTGGGAAAGTGTTCTCCCCTTCGGGGAAACCCTAGATCTTCATCCACCGCCATCCCTTGATGTCTTCATCCATCTCCATAGCAAGGAGACATCCCCAAGACATCGGAAACCTCGGCAAGCATCTCTTCTTCCCCTTCTTCTCACATCAAGGGTTGTAAGTATGCTTTACTTCATGTTTTGGGTTGTTCTTCCCTCACAATGGAGTAGATCTCCTTTTCTATGGATGTAGGGAGTAGTTTTGGATAGGGTTTGATGTAAGACTCATGTTTATGCCTTTACTTATTGGATGATTTTGCTTGATTTGTTTCTATTTGATATGCATGAGACTTGCTGAGACTATCTCATCATACTGATCGATTGTGTAGGAATTGCTAATTTCGTAAAGAAATGATCTTAAATCGTACACTCGAGGGCCCCTAGTGACAGGGGTAACCCGTTCACGGACATCTAGGATACTCCCTTGAAAGGAGAGACAACTTCTCCATAAGGAAGTAAGAGACTGAATTAAACCCTTATCTCTATCCTTAATGACACCGATTAGATTTGCATTCTTGTGATCTACCGAGGCGCCCTAGTGACAGGGGTTAACCGTAACAGGATTTCACAGGGATCTTCTCTGTTTAGTGCTTAAGGATAGCAGCTTTAACTTCCGACGAATGCATGTCGATTGACAATGAGGAAAAGATAGAACATGATACATCAGGTTCCACCACAACGAAACTGAAATCCTAGAATCCATTTCCCAAAGCTCAATTCCCTCCAAGATCGATTCTCTCATCCTTCTCTTTCTCTCTTCAATAACTCTCGTTAGTTTGCAAGCACCAAAGCCAACTTTCGAACGTCTAGATAACTTTGCGACATCTCTAGTGCTTAATCAACAGTCCCTGTGGTTCGACAATCTTTTATTACTGACGACGAATCTGTGCACTTGCGAAATCATAACAAGTTTTCGGCACCGTTGCCGGGGACTGTTCGCATTAACATTAGTAGATTAGTAATTGAGTTAATCTAGACTTGTGAATAGTTTTTATTTTTTCGTTTTCATAATTAAAAAAAAAAACCTGCATTTTCTTTCTTGTCTTTAAATTCTGCATTTATTTTTGTTCTTGCAATTTAAATTCTGCATTTTGTTTTTTTAGATATCCATGAGCACTGACATGTCAAGCAGGGCCTTAAGAGATTTCTCTGCACCCATTTCTACAAGATTTTTATCCCCCATTGTGTAGCCTTATATTGAAGCAGAAAATTTCCAACTAGACCCAGAGTTAATTTTCATTATACAAGGTCACAAATTTGGAGGAGAAGTATCAGAAAGTCCTTATCTGCACCTGGAGACATTTCTAGAGCTTTGTGATATGGTGAATTGTGAAGGAGTGTCAGCAGATGCAGTTCGATTGATAGCATTTCCTGTCAGTATCAAGGATAAAGCAAGGACTTGACTATATTCTCTTCGTCCTCAAAGCATCACAAGTTGGGAACAATTGGAGAAGTAATTTCTAAATTATTTTTTTTCTCCAAGTAGAACAATTTATATGAGGAATTGCATCACAAATTTTGCTCATACATATGGAGAATCATTATTTGAAGCATTGGACAGATTCAAGAGTTTACAAAGACAGTGCCCTCATCATGGTTTGGAGAAGTGGCTGACCTTGCACATATTCTATAGGGGAATTTTTTTTTCAGATAAGTGTTTGTTAGATTCATCAGCTGGAGGTTCTTTTATGGACAAGAGTGTAGATGAAGCATATTCATTAATTGATCAAGTAGCATTGAACCTCCATGAATGGTCAAGCAAAAGTTGGATGGAATCTCCCTCAGAAATTCAAGAAGTACAAGCCATATATACAAGAGAGTCTGTCAAACAAAATACAATTCAACCATCCAAGAGTTTTGAAATCCATAAGTCACAGAATGAGGAGTTCAAACATTTGGGGGCAAAGATTGATAGCATTGTTTCAAAATGGTTCAAACAAGATCCCCCTCCTACATAGACAGTGTCTAGTGAACAGTGTAATAATTTTAAGTTGAGAAGTGGCAAGAATCATGAAGAACTTCTGAAAAAGGATTTGTACAGAATTGAGGAGATGAATAGTAGAAGACCACAAGAACTCAGTTCCATTACTCTAGAAAGTTCCCAAAGGCCGCAAGTACCTTTCCCTCAACGGTTGATCACATCAACACTAGATAAGCAAGTTGGACCTCCTCTGTAAGCTCAAAGGGAATATGGGAAAAAGGAAGTACCTTTCCCAAGACCTTCACTAAAGGTTCCTTTTCCACAAACACTAGTGAGGGTCAATGAAAACGAAAACTTTGGCAAATTCTATGACACTAATATGATTGAGTGTAGATTTTTGGATGTATATGAAGATGAGGACTCTTCAGATGAGGATTGTGATGATAATACAGTGGATAACAAGTTTTTAAATTTACATTCTGGGTTTACAGGGTGTTATGATGAAATTAAATTTTTAGATGATGAATGTGATGTGGTAGATCAACTTAAAACTGCAAATGAAGTCAGTGATCCTCCTATAGATAATTCTCCCACTGAGGATATTGATGTTGTTTTATTTTTTGATGCTTGTGTTGATGATGATGTTATGAAAGGAAGTGTAGGGAGTTGTGTTGTGGAAGCAGCATCTCAAGAATCACCTCCTTTATCTACACAACCTTCTGAGATTATGAGAGTTGCAAGGATTGAACATGTTGTGGACCAATGTGTAGGGACTTGTGAAATAGAAGTAAAGCCCCAAGAATCACCACTTTTAGAGGCACCACCGCTTGAGCCAAAGCTAGAGCCAATACAAGATTCAGAAGTCACAACCACATGTTTAGAACTTTCAGGTATCTCTTAACAAAGCAAGGTTAGTATCTTTTGTGATCTTTTGAAAAATTTCATAGATATACCAATAGTAGATTTTGTTGGATGTGATTCAATTTGTGATACATACTCAGTTCATCTTAATAAGGTTTAGTTCTATCTAATATAGCATGCTTGAGAGAGGTATGTTTTTCTTTTGGGTGTGCAGATTTTCATGGGGCCTATATTTGGAAGCTCAGACTGAATCGTCTTCGACCACCTGAAAGAACTTCAAAGAAGACGAAGATGGAGAGAGTTATACTTTACTCTGTAGCTCTTTTGATGAAAACTCTCTCCATAATAAGAGCCCTTGGTAGGAGGGTGTTGAAATATCTTACCCCTCCAAGAGCGAGATTTCGATGAATTTAATGAGGTGGTCGAGATAATAACCTTAAACAAGCGTTTCTTGGGAGGCAACCCAAGTTCAATTTTGCTTTCATTTTTTTAGTTTATTTTTAGTTTCATTTCTTTTTTTTTTATAATAAAAATGTATCCTCTACTTAATTTTTGTTGTCAATTTTCTTTTATAGGACTCAAAGATTAGGAGGAGTGCAATTACATGATGGAGAAGTTAATGACATGGGCACGCATCATTTGGTAACTTCTCTTACTTTTAATCTCCTCCACATTGTTTTAGTTTTCATTGGGACAATGAAAAGTTTAAGTTTGGGGGGATGCATTAGATGCATTTGGCTTAGTTTAGTTTTTGCTTATTTCTTTTGCATAAGAAATTTTTCCTAGTTGCATCATTCATCACATCATGATTGTTTGTTCCTTAATGCAAAATACTAGCACGTTACATCTAGATATTTATGTTGTGTGATTTGGTATGCTAGTATGTCTATTGATCTATGTTTTTCTATCCATAGTAGCATGAAGTGAGCATTGTAATTACTAGAAGAATTTGAATGTTGGCTTAGTTTTAGGATCTCTTCACATTATGCTTGACTTTGATAGTAGATATTTTTGAAAATAGTCATGATTCATAGAACCAGACTAGTACTCTTGCTTCTATGGTGACTTCTCAACTGTATTTTGGTTACTGGATAAACTCAGATCATGTAAGCTCATTTGGAAAAATCAATCCCAAAAAAAATAAAAAAAATAAAATGATGAAAGTTTGCTCAAGTTTGATACTTTGTAAATAATAAAAAAAAAAGAAAGAAGAAAAAACATAAGGGATAAAAAATAGTTATCGTGAGTGGAAACTAGCAATTCACCCCTTTGAGACCGAGTTAGGTTACTGGGGAAATGAATGCTATGTTTCTCTTGGTACTGAGTATTCCTTTGAGACCTTGTGTAGATGATGCATAACATTTTTGAGTGGAACAAACCTTGCGTGTGGCAGGTAAGTGCCTATCGTCGGAAGTATGAGGAACGTGGTTAAATGAAAAATTAACTAGGTTTAGAGATTGATGCTTGAAAAAGTTAGGCCACTTATTATACTGAGCACAGAGAACTTCTACTTAGGCCACACTCGAATAATTTTTGTATCATGCTCATTAATGAAACTATATGATAGGTTTATATTGATTCATTAGGGCTTATTACATGCCAACTAACCACATGAATCTAGATTGCGAGTTTTGCTTGAGGACAAGCAAAGGTTTAAGTCTGGGAGTGTGATGTGCGTAGATCTTATGATCATTTATGCATGCTTTGACGCACATCTACTTGCATTTCATTAGTATAATCTATGTTTATTGTACCCTATTTCATTATAATATACATACTTCTATTATATTTTGTTCGGAGATCTACTCTTTGCTTATTTTGATTGATAGGACGTGATTTGGAGTAAAAACAGAGTTTAAATGAAGTCTAGAGCTTCCAGAGTGTCACGGGCATGCGAAAACTAAGTTTCTCCAAGTTCTGGCCGTGCGGAGACCATACAGCCGTACGGAGACCACACGACCGTACGAAGGCCATATGGGGGTGTGTTGAGGCCGTGTGAATGTCACACGGCCGTGTGGAATTTTCAACACTATAGATCAAAATTAAAATGGTCATAACGTTGTGCTCAGTTGGAGTTTTGGGTTGTTCTTTATACCGATTTGTAGATAACTTCAAGATCTATAACTTTGATGAAGACTCCAACTCAAGAATACAACGTTAAGATGTGATAAAATGATCTACACGGACTTGATACAATTCTGCATAGCTAGTGCAGAAGGAAGGCACGGTCGTGTCCATTCACACGGCCGTACGGTGTAACCAGTGTAGAAGGAAGGCATGACCGTGTCAATTTTCATGGTCGTGCGGTGTAACCAGTGCAGAAGGAAGGCATGGTCATGTTAATTCACACGGCCATGCCAATTCACACGACGGTGCAGTGTGGCCAAAGTGGAAGGAAGATACGACCGCGCACGACCGTGCCACTTAACCCGAAGGGAGGATGCACTTGGTCGTGTGGATCTCGCACGGCTGTGGCATGGGTCGTGCGGCGCCCGTACCCTAGCCTATAAAAGGGTCAAGAACCCTATTCTTAGGATCATCTTTGGTTCGGGACTTCGTTCCTCTCCTTGGGAAAGCGTTCTCCCCTTCAGGGGAAACCCTAGAGCTTCATCCACCGCCATCCCTTGATGTCTCCGCCCATCTCCAGACCAAGGAGACATCCCCAAGACATCGGAAACCTCGGCAAGCATCTCTTCTTCCCATTCTTCTCACATCAAGGGTTGTAAGTATGCTTTACTTCATGTTTTGGGGTTGTTCTTCCCTCACAAAAGAGTAGATCTCCTTTTCTATGGATGTAGGGAGTAGTTTTGGATAGGGTTTGATGTAAGACTCATGTTTATACCTTTACTTATTGGATGATTTTACTTGCTTTGTTTTTATTTGATATGCATGAGACTTTCTGAAATTATCTCGTCATACTGATCGATTGTGTAGGAATTGCTAATTTTGTAAAGAGAGGATCATAGATCGTACACCCGAGGGGCCCTAGTGACAGGGCTAACCCGTTCACGAACATTTAGGATACTCCCTTGAAAGGAGAGGTAACTTCTCCATAAGGAAGTAAGAGACCGAATTAAACCCTTATCTCTATCCTTAATGACACCGATCGGATTTGTATTCTTGTGATCTACCGAGGCGCCCTAGTGACAGGGGTTAATCGTAACAGGATTTCACATGGATCTTCTCTGTTTAGTGCTTAAGGATAACAACTTTAACTTCCGGCGAATGCATGTCGATTGACAATGAGGAAAAGATAGAACATGATACATCAGGTTCCACCACAATGAAATCGAAATCCTAGAATCCATTTCCCAAAGCTCAATTCCCTCTAAGATCGATTCTCTCATCCTTCTCTTTCTCTCTTCAATAACTCTCATTAGTTTGCAAGTGCCAAAGCCAACTTTCGACCGTCTAGATAACTTACTTTGTGACATCTCTAGTGCTTAATCAACAGTCCCTGTGGTTCGACAATCTTTTATATTACTGACGACGAATCCATGCACTTGTAGAATCGTAACACCATGGTTGCTCAGTCGTTGATCAGGACGAGGATCCGAGAGGCCCCAGGCCGGTGATCAGCGCTTACAGTCCATTGATAGCTAGCTAGCTTCCAGGCAGTAGACCGAATTCACCCGAGATGATGAGGGTATTATTTATTTCTGAGGTAGATCATGCGTACCTCAATCTCATCCTATTTTGGAGGAGTTACTTCAGGAGGCTCATCGCTCTCGATTTTCTATCCACCCAGGTGGAACCCACATGTATCGAGATGTGAGGCGTTCCTATTGGTGGAACGACATGAAGAAAGTCATCGCGGAATTTGTAGCTCGATGTCTAGTCTGTCAGCAGGTGAAGGCTAAACACCAGAGACCTACCGGATTACGCCATAGGAAAGCTAATGTGGGAGTGGGAATGGGAGAACATCACTATGGATTTGTGGTGGGATTTCCTAGGACACGATGAGGCCATGACATGATTTGGGTAATCGTTGACCGATAACTAAATCCGCATACATCTTAGTGATTCGTAAGATCGATTCTCTGGATCGATTAGCAACTGTATGGTCGGGAGATCATTAGGTTGCATGGTGTTCCTTTGAGCATTATATTGGATAGAGACCCATGGTTCACGCTCCGTTCTAACTGAATCTACAACAGGCCTTGGGCACACAGCTCTGTTTCAGTACAACACTCCATCCTCAGATGGATGGACAGTCAAAGCGGACCATTCAGACTTGAGGACTTGCTGAGGTCTTGTGTTATGGATTTCAGAGGCAGTTGGGAGGACCACTTGCCATTAGTAGAGTTCGCTTACAACAACAGCTATCATTTAGCCATCTAAATGGCATCGTTTGAAGTGTTGTATGGTAGGTCTTGTCGGACACCCACCCTCTAGGAGGTTGGGAAGGCCCAGTTGCTAGGACCGCAGAGAGTTTAGCAGGAGGCAGAGTTGGTTCGCACTATCAGATGAGGATGTCCAAGGCGCAGGATCGTCAGAAGAGTTATGCGGATTGGAGACGGAGACCCCTAGAGTTCTCTACTAGCGACCATGTATTCCTGAGAGTCTTACCCATGAAAGGGGTGAAGAGATTTTGTCTCTGAGGCATTCACAATGTATTCCATGTGTCCATGCTGAAGAGAAATGTACCCGACTCAACACATGTTCTGTCAGATATAGCAGTTTCCATTCGACCTGACATTACCGATGAGGAGGTTCTGGTAGGGATTCTGGACCACAGGGAGCGTCAACTGTGGAATAAGACTATCTGGCTGGTTAAAGACGAATGACAGTATCATTCTGACGAGGAGACTACTTGGGATCTCGAGGATACGATCCGAGCTCGATACCCCCATCTATTTATTAAGGTATATAGGTTAATTTAAGTTCAGCATTTATACTATCTATCTATTATTAGTACTTGCTGATGGTAAATAACGAAATTTGGGGATCAAATTTTTATTAGTGAGGGAGAATGTAAAATATCGTAATAAAATAAAATAATATGATTTAATGGACGAATAACATTAAGGAAATTTTAGGGAATTTTTAGCAATTTTCTAGGATTTAATTGGAGCTCGTATGGCGAGTTTAAGGGGATAAATCTATAGGCTTGGGAAAAGTCTGTTTGGGAATACCCAATTAAGGTAGGAGTCGATTAAGGAAATAACTTAGGTTTTAATTAAATTAAACCTAAGTTTCCTAATCTAATTAATTGATTCCTTTTATAATTTTTTTAAAATTTTTCTTTTCTCCTCACTTTTCCTTTACCCGTGGCCTAGCCGATTCCCTCTTCTCTCTCGCTCGACGTTGACCACCTCTTCTTCTTCTTCTTCCCCCTTCATTGAGCTTGCGCCGCCACCGACGTACCTCTCCGGAGCTTTCTACTCTCCTTCCCCCGAGCCTCCCTCTTGCCTCTGCTCGACCCTTTTCTTCCCCAATGATGATGCTAAGGGAGCTGATCGCGGCCACTGAGCATCCCTCCTCTTCACTATCTCGCCGTCGCAGACTCCTGATCATTGCCGCTTGGACGTCATCGATTTTTACGACCATTAGTACCGGACGTGGCCACGAAGGGGAGGAATCCAGCCCCTCTTCCGATTTGCCATTTGTGCCCTAGATCTGCCTCTCGTCGTCGCACCTCTGCACGAGAGCAAGGTTCCAAGCCCTACCTTCGTTTGGTAGATGCTGATGCCGTCGAGCCTTAGCCTCGTATTTCTTCCGATCCCATCTTCTCCTCTCCACTGCTGCCAGAAGCTAGCCCTGCCGACAACGGGATCTATTCAGTGCTACTTCGGCAGCAGTCAACACCAGAGAGGAAGGAGGTCAACAGCTGATTTGGGTTATGATATGGATACTATCATATTGGTAGGAATTGGGTTGCATTTCTGTATAGGTTTGTAGAGATTGGGTTTTGATTTTAGTTGTGCTAACTAGGAGTGATTGTTCCTGGCAGTAGATTCGTAGTAGCTCAGGCCACAGAGCTCCAGCAACAGGCACCTTCAATTAGCATTTTTCTGGCAGTCGTTTTCCAGCTGTGAGTCAATAGGGAAGTCTCTGACTTGGGACTTTGATTCGAGACGAGCATCTCGACGTCGGATTGGTTGATACGATCTTCTTTTTGAGGTGGATACTTCTAACTTATCTCTTTAATATAGTCATTTTAGATACGCATAATAGTATATAGCTAGTAGCAATGATTATGTTTGCATTTTCTTTGGTATGTCACTATTTGGTTCTTGTAGTATGCCTATGTTCGTATCTATTATACATTCATGCTTATATCATTTTGATTGTTGCCATGTGTACTCTTGTTCTTAGAAATAGTGACATACATTGACCTACTGTGTAGTAGACTTGTTATTTATCATATCTGATCTGTGTGCTTAGATTTATGATTCCTAGATCATTGTATGATTTATTTCTTTTTTGGTACATTTTATATGGAGGTGTATACTGTCAGTGTCTACATGCTTAGTGTCATGCACCATCTTGCATGATTGCATGTTGTGCGATTGTCGGCTCCATTGTTGTTGAGCACATCTCCAGTTATATGATCTGCACACACAACCACTCATGGGTTAGTGGTATATCAGGTCGGGTGTATGCAGTTTAGTCTGTCAGGCTTCGCTGGTCCACTCATGGGTAGTGTTGACTACAACATGGTAGCGGGCAGGGGTCCCTCCTCTGGACTGCCTCAGGGAGATGAGAGCATTGGGCTCCCCCACTCTGTTTAGGGTAGGAGGATCGGTGTACTCCGACAGCATCCTGTCCACTCGGTCACTCAGGAACAGTGATGGCAGAGTGCACAATTGTCATGGCCCTACCCACTAAGTCTCACCATCGCGTATGAGATGGCTGACTGGCGTCAGGGGTGACACATGTTATTTTTTCATCATATGCATGGATTACATTTATTATTTGTGCTTGCTGCATTATGTATGTTGCATTTTGGTGGTTGCATATGATTGACATGCATACAGGTGACATTTTGTATCTGGTCTGACTACCCTTATTTCCGAATAGGAGGTTCTGGTGAGTACAGTTTCTTCAGCTCTTTTCCGTCTGCATTTCCTACTTTTGTTCAGGAAACTGTACCGCATGATTATTACTGTTAGTTATAACTTATTATGCATGTCTATCTGGTATCTGTTGAGTTGTTGAACTCACACCATTGGTATATTTTTATTTCAGATATCTGGTAGAGGTATATGGAGTCGCTTGGAGTATCCTGTCTACCGGTTCCCACATCACATCAGAAGATTGCTACCGTTTTCATTTGTGTTTTATTTATTTTATGTATTAAGTGTACTTAGCGTTGTATATTCTGGGTTTGTTCTGGAGTGTTGTTATGTGGTATTTTGTGTTGTTTGTTGTGTTGTGTAAGTCTAGTCGGCTAGTAGTCTTGTTTTTGGTTTGTAATGGTTTTCTATCATTTTTCGCTGTGTTTTTTGTTTTAGTACAACCAAGTGGGATGTTATATATATATATATATATATAACTGTGTGGTTGTCTATATTTTCCAGTCGTGTGTGGCTGATGTATACTTGTGGTTGTATATATGGTTTAGATTGGCACGTGTACAAAGGAGATGTTGCTAGATTTTTCTCTGCTGGGACTCCTCTGGGGCGTGACAACTTTGATTCTTGTTTCAAGTCATATAATGACTCCATTAATCTACAAATCTTATTTTTCTACCTTAGCATAAAAAACCATTCAGATTGCTCCATATAGATTTTCACTTCTAAATTCCCATTTAGAAAGACTATCTTTACATTCATCAAATGTATTTTTAGATTCCATAAAGCGACAATAACCAACAATACTCTAATGTAAGTTATTCTAGATGTCAGAGAATATATATCAAATTAATCAATGTATTCTCATTTGTCAATATCCTTTAATTACTAATATGGCCTTATACTTATCAATTATGCTATCTGATTTCCTTTTCTTTTTAAAGATCCACTTGCAACCTAGTTTTTTACTTTCCTAAGAAAGATCCATAAGTTCTCATTATGATTTTGTAAGATACATTCTATCTTAGATGCTGTTACCTCTTTCTAATGAGGTCCATCAAAATAACTTACTACTTTTGAGTAACTATGGGGCTCACTTTGCAACATAAAAATGATAAAATCCATACCATAGAATTTTTCCACCCGAGTTCTTTTACTTTGTCTGAGCTTAACCTCAACTGATTCATCATCATCATCATCATCATCATCATCTTCTTCTTCTTCTTCTTCTTCTTCTTCTTCATCTTACTCTTTTTCTTCTTCTTCTTCTTCTTCTTCTTCTTCTTCTTCTTGTGTTTCATATATTCATTTTGAGAAGCTAACTTCCTCTCGGGTCTTATACGGAAACACATGTTCAAAAAATGAGGTATTTCTCAATTTTATTATTGAGTTCTTGTGTATATCCAGTATTTGTGACTCATACATAAAAAATCAATACACACTGCTGTTATGTGCATATCCAATAAATATATAATCAATAGTTTTTGGTTCTATCTTAATCCTTTAAGACACCCCTACATTCATAAATATTTGTAACATATTTTTGTTCTAATCCACAATTCATAAGAGCTCTTATGTATTTTCTTTTTGGGTACCTTATTTAAAAGGTAATTAGCTATTAACACAACTTTTCCTCATATAAACTCTGGCAGTCCAGAGCTCAATACAAAAGCATTTATCATCTCCTTTAGAGTATGATTCTTTTGCTCATCAACTCTATTTTACTGAGGAGTATAAGGAGTTATTGTTTCGTGTATAATCCAATATTCAGCACACAACTTAGCAAATGATAAAACATATTCACTGTCTCGGTCACTTTGAATCACCTTAATCTTCTTATTCAGTTGATTTTTAACCTCATTCTTATATAGAATGAATTTTCCTATAGCTTCATCCTTACTTTTGAGAATGCACACATAATAATATTCTGTGTTATCATTTATAAAAGTGATGAAGTACTTATTTCTAGCGCATGTCAGTATACCTTTTAGGTCACACATGTCGGTATGAATTAGGTGAATGGTTCATTGCTTCTTTCAACATGTTAGAAGGATGACCTTGTCATTTTTGCTTCAACATAAATCTTACACTTGTATTTCGTGTCAAGGTGTAATGTAAGTATGCTTTGCATGTTAATTAATCTCCAACATATAATAGTTAACATGTCCTAGTCTACTATGTCATAAACACATAGACTCAAGCATATAAATGGAAGAGTTAGCAATTTTATTAACCTTAGGCATAATTGTCATTACACTAAACTTGAATAGTTCATCGATTACATAACTCTTTCCTAACAATATTTTATTTTTAGATAGAATAACTCTGTCCGACTTAAAAAATAATGTGGAAGTCATGCTTGCTTAATAATGATCCAGACACTAGATTTTTCTAAATCTTCATAACATATAATATATTATTAAGAGTTATCTCCTTGCTCGAGGTCAACTTCAACATCACTTTTTCTTAGCCTATGATGTCCTAGATTGCTGAGTTCCCAATGAACAATTTCTCTCCATCTTTGATTTCTTTAAAGTTATGAAGCAACTACTTATTGCAGCATATATATCTGGTGGCACCTGTATCAATCCACCATTGTTGTGGGTTTGAACCTATCAAATTTAGTTTGGAGACCATGATGTAGAAGTCATCCATTTATGATCCCTCATTTAGGTTAAACTCCTGCTTCTTCTTTGGCTTTTTACACTTCGAAGACTTATGATTGATTGGGTCACAGTTAAAGTACTTCCCAGATAACTTCTTTTTGCTTATGCCTCCTCTGGGTCCTATCTTGGATGACTCGGGGTTCTTCCATTTTGAGTTTTGATGGTGCTAGATCAGTTGACTTCCCAGAGAAGTCTTGTTGTCTTTCTCAATTTAAAGTCTAACAATAAGTTCTTCCAAGTTTATCTCATTCCGTTTATGCTTCAAGTAGTTCTTGAAGTCTTTCTAATTGGGAGGCAGTTTCTCAATGATTGTTGCAACTTGAAAGGTTTCACTCAGAATCATACCTTTCAAGTGGATCTCGCGTAGGATCACCTGAAGCTCCGAATTTGGCTGATCACCATCTTGGAGTCAACCATCTTATAGTTTAGGAATCAACTAACAATAAATTTCTTGGCCCCCACATCCTCCATCTTATACTTCCTTTCAAATGACTCACATAGCTCCTCGATCTTTCTCTTTGTGTTATACACAGCATATAACGAGTCAATAAGATAGTTAAGGATGTTATTTTGGCATAGGAAATTAGAATGAGTCCATGCCTCCACTATATTGATGGTCTAAACAACAACATCCTTAGTATGCTTGGGAGGGTTCTCGGTCAAGTACTGAGTCTGAATTAGCGTGATCAAGTAGAAGAGTATCTTCTGCTGCCACCTCTTAAAATTCAACCTAGTGAACTTCTCTGGCCTTTCCCTATGATTGATTGGAATATTTTCAATTGAGATAGAGGGAGATTTTATGTGATGAGTCTGTTTCACCTCAACACTTTCTGTAGTCATCTCAATAGAACGAGTATATTTTAAGATTGTTGGACAATCTTACCAGAGATAGAGGGTAAGTTGTCTGAATTGAAATTACAAATCAAATCAGGCTTATCTATTGAGTCGACCTGAACTAATAATCTTAAGTTGCCAAGCAGAGAAGGAATAGCTGAGCTGGCTAGAAAATTAGGCTGCCTTGTATGCCCGAGACTCTCGGCTATCGAGTCTGAGTGCAGACTCTCGATTCTAGAGTGCAAACTCTTGACTGCCGAGTTTGAATATAAACTCCCGAGTGCTAAGTTTGAGTGTCGTCTCCTGACTCTAAGTGTAGACTCCTAAGTCCAAGTGCAGGAAAGAAGATGTCGAGGTTTGCTTTCAAATAGTTTCCTTAAAACAGACTCATCCTCCTCTGGCTTTGCTTTGTGGCTATGGCGGATGTTCATTTTCTAGGATACAATGGTAGAGCGACGTACACAACCAAGCAATGATTGTTCTTATCAAACTGGGGAAATACCCAATTGCTATCATGGACAAACCATCAAGAGAAAATGCATGGCAAAGAGAAGATTTGGGAGAAGGATGGTGGAGGAAAATCTTTGCTATTAGATCTCTCTTTACTATTGGTCACAACCTCCTTATATATAAGCTTAGACCCTTGCAGTATTTAATGGCTAAATTAAATCAGTTTACTATCCATTAACCCGTCTAGCTCAGATGTCTAGAGGTTACAGATTCTTCATTAATCATCGATTAATGGATCTATTATATTTAATCAACAAACAAAAATATTCAGGTGGTAAAACATTTTGCTCCGATCGGTCCAGTATTTGATGCTCGTAGCTCATGCTCACACACAAGTCAACTTAGTTCTGTGCAATCCGAGCCTTGGATTTACACTCCCCCTACGTACTCACACATGAGAGAGAGTCTCTTCTTATGAATTTGTTCACAACTACAATGCTTGTAAAACAATATAAACCAACCAATATACCTTGAAACTCCCAATGTTTCACTAAAGTTCCATTCACAATGGTGCTTCTTTCCTCTTCCATTTTTTTTCCATTCACATGTATCTATTGTAGGATCGTAGACGTGCTAGAGGAGGGGGGGGAGTGAATAGCATGCGTGGCTTTCACGTTACATTTCAGAAAACACAGAGTAAGAATGCAACGGAAAGTAAAGAGACAAAGAGCACAATCGTAAATACCAAGACGTACTTGGTTCGGAGCCTGTGGCGACTCTTACTCCAAGTCCCACATGTAAGAGTGCTTTCGATGAGCAATCACTATAAGCTCGAGAAATCTTTACAAGATCAAGTACAATTGTAATATTGAAACTAAGTTACTGACAATACAAAGATGTTGGAAAGGAACATCAATTGTCAGCATAGCAGTTGAGCGTTGTTAAAGTGTTTCGTCATAGCACATAGGAGCGTAAGTAGTCTTATTTTTGGGTTCCTTGAAGTGCTAGCCGAGACCCCTTTTTATAGTCTCCTCAAACTTGATCCAGATCCCCTGATCTCTGGATCAAGTCTTGACTCAACCCGGATCGGTCGACCAATCCCACCTGAATCGGCCAGCCTTCCAATCTTGGTTCTGCTGCTCAGATAGAGTTTCTTCGTTCAGTCGACCGATCCCACCGTTCGGTCGACTGATCCCTAGCTCATCTGGTCTGATCAACTCGGCTCCACCACATCACCGCTTATCCTCGGTTCGGTCGATCGATCCTAAGGTTCGGTCAACCGATCCTGAGGTTCAGTCGACCGATCCCTCAATCGAACTCGGTCTGATCTCTGAAAATCTGATCCTGCTGTTTGGAGGTTTGGTCGACTGAACCGAACGTTCGATCGATCAATCCTGGTCGAATCTAACCCTGCACAAAGTATTAGTCTCTTGCAAAACAAAGTTAGCATATAGCAGATAATAAGTAAATAAATAACTTTGACAGCCTTCGGACTGCCGAGTTCTAACTTCAGATTTCCTTCGGAAATCCTAGGTCGAACCGACGCCTACTGTTCCCTCAATTGGAAATACATCCTTACCTACTCCTCTCAGGAGAGATTATTTATTGCCAGACCAGTCCTCCAGACCAACTGGACTTTCCGCCTAGGGTTACCACCCCCTAGGACCTAGGGTTACCTCCCCCTAAGGTTTTCCATAAACTAGGGTTACCACGCCCTAAGATCTAGGGTTACCTCCCCTAGGGTTTTCCAGCTACCTAATCGCAGCTAGGACTTTCCATCACCTGGGTTACCGCCCCCCCTAGGACCTAGGGTTACCACCCCCTAGGATTTTCCACCTGCCTAACCGTAACTAGGACTTTCCATCACCTAGGGTTACTACCCCCTAGGACTTAGAGTTACCACCCCTAGGGGTTTCCACCTGCCTACAATCCATTAGGACTTTTGTTTAAGAAAACTTAAGACTTTCGTGCAAGTTCAATCAATCTTGTTAAATCACAAGATAACTTAACTTTGACCTTTTAACATAATCAAAATCCAAGTTCGATCGTCCGATGCTTCCTGCACCAACATCCAATAGAAAGTAATTTTGTTCACCATTCTACTATCAATGCACAGGTGCCACACACCATTTTTCTTCAGCGCCACATCTCAAAATTCTTAGAGAAGAGTTTGCACTTGGAAATGGATAGCATGACATTCTTCAACATAAGTAACATTGAGACTACATCGTACCACCAAAGATTCTTCACGATCATCATAAATAATCTTTCATTCTCCATCGTATTCATCATAGATAGGTGTTGCCTCATAAGGTTCCTCATCATTTTCTTCCTCAACAAGAATAATAATCTTTTGATTTGGACAATCTGTAGCAAAGTATCCATTATCACTGGAATCATCATTTCTATTTCCATGCAATGGATTAAAAGTCATTTCTTGATTTTTATTACTAGCCTCTGAACAATGACCCTCAACATTATGTTCCAAAGGTTCACCATGTGCGAGATGTTGCTCAACTTGTTGCACTTGTCTCCTTAAGTCATCCAACTCAGCATCATGAAGGTCTCTTTGACAAGCTACAGGATCATCACCATTTTACCTTTGTCTTCTACAATCATCCATTGTGAACTAAAGTTTTGATACTAACTTGATACCGAAAAGTGTAGGAGAAATAGAAAGTTGTAAGATATTTCAAAAAAAATATATCTAGAATAATGACTTAAAACGATAAAAATTGGAACTATATGAATTTATTTAAGAAAATAAATAAACAATAATTGATAATTAATAAGGAAATAAATTTATAAATTTTTTTAAAATTTTATAGGAGTTTTTTTTTTATATTTTGTATGGATAAATGGGAAAAAGGAACCCTATTTAACTATTCTATTTAAAGGAGGAAATGTTGATTTTTCTTAAATTATTTTATTTCCCTAAACCTAATTTCACGATGCCCTGTTCCTCTCGTCCCCCTCGCCGCATCACCTTTCCATGAGCTGTCACCCTCTCATCCTCGCAACATGCTACTGGTGTCGTGTTCCGACCACCACTATCCCATTAGTTCCTTTGCCGAGAAGCCACTACCTATCCCATGACTTTCGGTGTTGTCACAGCCCATCCGAACTGGCAATGCCTGCTGCTCGCGGGCTGTCGATGCTGGTGCTGTTCACTTCACCTTCTCTTTGCCTTGCGATGAGAGCCCTGAACACCGGTAGGTGGCCTCCCTTTTTGAGTCATCTTCCTCGGCGCAATAGTCTTTGACAGCTCGGGCAACACCTGCGGGATGCATGTCTTCGCTTGTGCGTGTTGGTGTGGTTAGCACTAATGGTCTAACTCAGGTTTTGATGAATGACAAATCGGGTTAAGTTAGGTTTGTTGTGATTTAACACTCTGACCGAGTGTGCAGACGAAGTCCAGACAGGTCGACGGGCTGACCGGATGTCTGGCACGAAGTCCAAGCGGATCGATGGACTGACCGGACGCTTGGCGAGAAGTCCAGCTAGGTCGATGGGCTGACCGAATAGCTGGCGAGAAGTCCAAGCGGGTCGACGGGCTGACCGGACGCTTGGCGAGAAGTCCAGCTAGGTCGACGGGTTGACCGGATAACTGGCGAGAAGTCCAGATGGGTCGAAGGGCTGACCGGACGTCTGACAAGTAAGTAAAGGTAAGTCACTGGAAGGCAGTGACTGTGAGGACTCATTCCCGGGAAGGGAACATTAGGCGTCGATCCGGCTTAGATCCATTTCGGATCTCTAAGTCGAGATCGTGACTAGATTTCAGTCTCGGAAAGACGGAATCTAAGTCATACTTTTTATGTCAAACTTATAAACTGTGCTAACACTCTGTTTTGCAGGATATACATTATTTATTTGCCTGGACTAACCTTGTCTTGCAGGAAAGCTGGTTTCTGGAGAAAGGTGGTCCGGGCGCCCGGGAGGCAATTTTTATCCAGATCGCGTGTCGCCACGTGGATCTCGTTAGTTGGACTTGCCATATCTCACCAGGTTGCCCGGAAGGGATCCGAGGCGCCCCGAGCCTCATATAAAAGGAGGGTCAGGGGGGAGCTTCAAACACAACTGAAAAAGAGAGATCTTCTACTGCTTGCTCTGCTGCTCTGTGCTCCTGCGACGCTAACAAAGCTCCGACAACGCGCTCTTTCTTCTTTGGTTAATTTTCTTGTCGGTATCGCTTTAATTTTCATTAGCATTTCAGCACTTAGTTTGTAATAATTTTTCGAACTGCTAGTGATTGCCCACCGAAAGCACCCTTGTGTACGGGCCTTGGAGTAGGAGTCGACACAGGCTCCGAACCAAGTAAAACTGGTTTGTGTTAGTGTTGTTTTTCTATTTCCGCTGTGCATAACTCTTTTCGAACGAATTTTCTAATAGATATTCACCCCCCCCTCTATCGAAACTTCACGATCCAACAAGTGGTATCGGAGCAGGTACCACTCTGATTTGGTGCAACCACCAATCAGACAAGGGGGGAATTTTCTTTTGTTTTTTTTTCTCTTTTCGCTTTCAGTTTTACGTTTAATTCCAAACTGATACTATTATCTTTTTGGAAAGTTTTCTCGTTGCAATTAAATCTAA
Source organism: Zingiber officinale (assembly GCF_018446385.1). Lineage (NCBI taxonomy): Eukaryota > Viridiplantae > Streptophyta > Magnoliopsida > Zingiberales > Zingiberaceae > Zingiber > Zingiber officinale. The sequence goes on along the minus strand of NC_056007.1, from coordinate 15,749,941 downwards.
ATTGGTGCAAACACTAATTTAGTTCCTTTATTATCTTTTAGTTCCTCCCGCACTGCTAATCCAAGACCAAGTCTTGGGAATTTGCCTGTCTATTTTTTATTGTGTGCAGGGATTAAAATGTCTCAGCTTGAAGGCTTCAGCACAGTACGACCTCCCCTTTTCAACGGGGACGATTTCCCGTATTGGAAGAAGAGAATGGAAGTGTATCTCAAGATGGACTTCAACCAGTGGATGAGCGTCACCAGACCCTACAAAATACCAGTAGACAGTTCCGGGAATCTACTAGATCCAGAAGATTGGACATCAGACCTAAAAAAGAAGGCATCAACAGAGAACAAGACAATCAACACCCTACAATGCGGATTGACTAGAGAAGAACTAAACCGGGTCGGACCACATAAGAACGCCAAAGAGCTGTGGGACAAACTGATCGAGCTGCACGAAGGAACCAGCGACGCTAAGGTAACAAAAAGGGATTTACTCTTAAATAAAATATTTAGTATAAAAATGCAGGAAGGGGAAATTGCAAGTCAGCTACACGCGAGGATCAAGGACATCCTTAACGGGCTCCACGCGATAGGCCATCAAATGGAGAACCGAGACCTAATAAGGTATGCACTGAATGCGTTTCCACGTAATAGTTTGTGGACATCTATTGTGGATGCCTACAAAATTTCTAAAAATTTATCTAAACTTAAATTAGACAAATTGTTTTGTGAATTAGAACCACACAAACAAACTAATGTCGGGGCCGAGAAGGGTGTAGCTTTGTTTGCAGGTTCCTCCAAGGAGAAGATAAAGAACAAGTCTGAACCTGAAGACGACTCTGATCAGAACTCTGAAGATGAAGAGCACTTGGTGAACTTGGTAAGGAAAATGTTCACCAGAAGGAAAAGGAGCTTCAGCAAAAAGGACCTTCAGAGGATCAATTCTCCAACCGACCCGAGGAGCGTGACATGCTTTGGATGCAAAAAAAAGGGTCACTACAAGAACGAGTGTCTGAAATTGAAAAACGAGAAACCAAGGACGACCAAAAAGAAGGCTCTTAAAGCAACTTGGGACGACACTTCCTCGGATGAATCGGAAGCCGAAGAACAAAAGAACAAGAGTTACCTCGCGCTAATGGCACGCGAAGAAGAATCGGAAGACGGGTCCGAATCCGAATCGAGCCACGAGTCCGTACTCGTTTTCGAAGGTTCCGAAGAGGTATACCAAAATTTAAATAAGAAATTTTTTAAAATTATTTCTTGCTTAAACAATAAATTAGTTAAAATAGAAAAAGAAAATGAGCTGCTTTTTGAAGAAAATCAAAATCTTAAGGAACAAATAAAAAATTCAAATCCAACTCAAGATCTAACACTTGAGGAGGAGAATTTATCACTAAAAAATGAAATTAATAATTTAAAAGAAATGTTAGAAAAATTCACAACAAGATCCAAAAACTTAGATTTAATATTAAATAATCAAAAAGAAATTTATAATAAAATCGGACTTTGCTATAAGTCAAGCTCAAATAAAATATTCAAGTCATTAATAACCCAACACAAACCAAAAAAATAAGCTTAGGTTCCGAAAGCGTGTTTAATCACGCAAGTATGACTCAATCAATACACATACCTAAAGAAAAAAATATTTTATATAAACTCGAACAAATCAAGTCAAAGACCAAAATACAAACCTAAACAAAAAAATTTAAAATCTAAACATAGTAAAACTCAACAAAATGTAAACTATCACTAAGTAAAATATAATTACAAAAGAAATAGACATAAACCAAGAACAAAATTAAATTAAATGACCATTAATTCAGGGGGAGGCTCCAGAATAGCTAGCACCTCCAAAACTAACCTACCCGACAGGGTAACCCTAACCAACCTACCCGACAAGGTAATTAGGATTAGTTAAAAAGGGTTCAAGTTTAACTTGAAAAATGGTACTGGTGAAATATTGGATGATAGTACGTTAGGGAAGCTTAGTCTATGCATGTCTAGGAAGATATGACTTCGACCTGGTGCATTTGGCTAAGTGGAACTGACCGAAGCTACCCTTTATGAATCCTAACCAGTTAGACCAAGGTTTTGTACTAAGTTCAGTGGATAGGACTATTTGAAAAACCTCGAAGGCATGGTTACTTTAATGATGTCCGAGTGACTCACCATAGTCCAGAAGTTTATCCAGAGAACGTGTAACGACCCGCCTCCTACTAGCTAGGCTGCGAGGCCGATCGCTACAGTTATGCTGTGCTGGACTATTAATGCGGAATGAAAACTGGCTAATTTAAAATTTTACTGAACTAAATGCTGCAAAGTAAGATAATCTATGCCTCTCGGATGGCCTGCTAGCTGTAATCAGGCACTTCAATCGATCCATAGATCGATTGGGCTGTCGGATCGATCTCGTGATCGATCCAGCTTGTTACTGGCACGGAACAACTCTCTGGATCGGTCGGCAGACCGATCCATATGCTCCCTTGCCTCTGTATACGGCTGGATCGGTCTACCAACCGATCCAGGAGTACCCTGATCGGTCGGCTAGACCGATCAGTGAGCGTCGGTGCTCTCTGTTCGCACAATGGATCGGTCGGCTGACCGATCCATAACAGAGGCCAACTCTCTGTTCGCGCATGGATCGGTCGGCTGACCGATCCAGCGGCACAACCCACTCCCTGATCGGTCTGTAGACCGATCAGAGTTCTGATTTCGGCCTGAAACTCTAATTTCGGCCTGAAACTCTGATTTCAGCACTTAGGCGTGCCAAAATCTCACATATGAGTTATACACTACATGAGAAACATTCTAATAACATGAAACAAGTATTCTAAACTTAACACGACACATAGTTCACTGGTTCATAGCATTACACAACTAAACATGCATGAAAGTAAAACACTAAAGAGTTTTACGGTTTAAACTTGCTAAGTCCCCTAAGAATCTTTTATTCCAGTTCCTACCACACACACCATCTCTGCATTGGCCTCCAGCTTCCTCTGCTAGTCCATTTTCCTTTTACCTGTATCTGCAGTATTAGGAAAATAGTATCTGTAAGCTAAAAAGCTTAGTAAGAAACCATCTACCTCACTAAAACATGCATACGATGCAAATATGATTTGAAATCATGCTGTTTGAAAGGATATGCTAAGTATACTGAATAAACTAACATGGCATGGCATATAAACATACAATCATGGCATGGCAACTAATCATATGAATCAATAAAGATAACTGAACTGAACATATAATAAGCTAAACTGTAGCTAAACTGATACTGAATTCCAACTCAACTAACATAACTAATTTGAGCTTTGAAAACTATTTCATAATAAGTGAAAATACATAATCATGCTGTTTGGGCCCAGCAACTGTACTTGCTGTGCGCGCATCCCTAACTAGACCCGGGTTTGCAAGTCCCGAATTTAGTAGGGTTAACTAGGTTATCTAAATCTATGGACGACTGTGGGAGTCCAACCCAATGGATATCTGATCCAATACAGTGCCACTGAAAATAAAATACTGAAATAGCTAATACTATTTTGCTGAATCTAGGTTATCTGAACCTAGAACTAGGTTGTCTGAACCTAGAGGCGACTATGGGAGCCCACCCATTGGACCGTAGTCCCATATAAGCTAAAAGAAACTAATTTACTGATTTAAATGCTTCTAATGCATTTAACTGAGCTATTAAAATGCCTAATTTGCATTTTAACTTAACTAGCTATTTTATCGAACACCTACTGTGCCCCAACTCTCCCCTCTATTAGGGAGACCACTTCTAGGCACCCGACAACGTCTAGGAACCCCCACTGAAGAGGGAATACGTGTCCGGCCCATCTAGAAGTACTCACTAAATCCCTAAATCTGCGAGGAGGGTCAAATTCACCCTATGCGTCGATAAAAACTGCATATAGCTAAACTAGTGCGTATAAAACCAAACGGAGCTACATATACCGCAGGTGAGGGGTTTCTTACCTTGTGTGCTAGATTTCTTACAAATCTAATCGCTAGAAATTCCGGTGGAGACGACTTCTCGACGATTCGCTCGCGTCCACGTGCTCTACTCGCGGAGGGGAACGCCCTTGTGTCCGAGATGTCTTCGGAAGGCACACCTATGGCCCTAGGGATGAAACCCTAGGCTTGCTTGGGTGTTGGCGCCGAGAGAGGGAGGAGAGGGAGAGGTGGCGTCGGTGAGGTTAGGGTGAAGGAGGTTTTTGCCGAACCAAACTAAAAATAACCCAAACCAACTTAAGTTTTTAATTTATATTAAGTGGGTAACTAGGCCCAACTCAAATATAAATATAAATGTTTCCCTTCTCTTTCAGCATGGCCTTGCTGGGTTCACCGGTTACTAAGGCTAACTAAAGGTTTAGCGGACCCGAGAGGTCCCGGGTTCGATTCCTGCTTTAAGCCTTTTTATTCTTCTAATTATTTTTGCAACCTCCACTACTCGGAAAATTCCGGAAAAATATCTAAAAATTCCAGAAAAATCTTAGAATAATTCTAATGCAAGTTTGAGAATTTTCGGGCGTTACAAAACGCCTATTTGTTGAACCCAAAGCCAAACCTGAATCTAACACAAGTTAAAAATAAACTCTAAAATTGAGTCTAATTCATCTCACAAAATCATAGGATTTCCCTGATTGAAAACACAGATCGGGTGAGATGACTAAGAACATCAAATTAAAAATAAAAGTAAATTAAATTAAAATTAAAATTTTTTTTAACTTAAAAATTTATTTTAAAAATTAAAATTTAATTTATTTTAACTTAAAAATTTATTTTAAAAATTAAAACTTAATTTTTTTTAACTTAAAAATTTATTTTAAAAATTAAAACCTAAAGTTTTTTTTTATTTATTTTAAAACTTAATTTTTTTTAAAAAAAATGTATTTACTTAAAATTTATTTTAAAAATTGAAACTTAAATTTTTTTAAAAAAAAAAACTTAAAAATTTATCTTAAAAAATAAAAAACATAAATTGTTTTTAACTCAAAAAAAAATTATTTTAAAACTTAATGTAGTTTTTTTTAAGTCCACTAGTTAGACTAACCCCAATTCCTACCTATTATAGGAAACTAAGTGGATTTTGGATAGTGGTTGATCCAAACATATGACTGGAGATCACACAAAATTCACTCATCTCACCTACAAAAGCCTAGGAACAGTAGCCTTTGGGAACAACGGCAAACTCAAGGTAATTGATATAGGCAACATCGAACTAAAAATTGACTTTATAATTACAAATGTTCTACTTGTTGAAAATTTCAAGTATAATCTTTTGAGTATTAGTCAACTGTGTGATACTAGGTATAAGGTTAAGTTTTTATCTACAGAATGCTTAATCAAACACCTAGACAATCCTAACATGAGCCTAAAAGGGTTTAGGAAAGACAACATCTATGCGATTAACTTAACCACTTCTTCAATTAAGTGTTATTTAACACAAAAAGAAGAAACTTGATTATGGCATAGAAGAATGTCACATACAAACTTCAGAAATATAAATAGACTAAATGGACTAGTTAGAGGACTACCAAAATTACCTAACCTTGACTCAACCATATGTAATGCGATATCTCATATCTTAACTATAGCACCGTTCTAAAAAGACGCATGTCTCATCAATTTGAAGGATCTGATAGTCATCATTGATATGATCCCAAATAGATATATTTAAATAACCTCTTCAAAGTATTATCCTTTAGAATAAGCTAATAAATTTGTTTTTAATTTAGATTAGATGTTTAGATGTATTATTATTTATCCTTTCAAAATATTAGAATAGATTATTACATGGATTAATAATTTTTATATTGATTTGAACTTATTGTGTGATTATATATAGAGCCATTGTGTAATCTATTGGGATAAATAATAAAATGATTCAATTAAATAATTAAATTCTTTTTGTTATTATATTAGAGGTTAATCTCTTTAAAGTTGATCCTGTCTGAAATCTAAGTCAGACCAAAGTCGACTGAGATGGCGTCGTTGACGGATGGGCTACTTGGACACACTCAGCGTATGTGCACCGAAAAAGCGGACCCCTAAGTGGAGGTCAAGGACAGTGGTAACGAGATCGAGGGTACTTAGGCCCTGCGCACACTCAGACAAGCACATGAAGCGTTAGAGACCATAAACCAGAGAAAAAGTCCCCGATGCAGGCCCTCTGACACTCAAGTCAAGTACTTTTTCCCTAGAAGAACATTGTACGAAGGAAAAAGAAATGTAGAAGACGAGTGTGAATGTGTGCATGTGCGTACCTAGCTAAGGGAGAGGACCTCCCTTTTTATATGACAATATGTACCTCTGGAGACTGATCCATGTCAGAGAATGTCTGATGTCAGAGCATGTCGGTTGATGGAGGACACGTGGTGCCCTCTTATTGATTGAAAGAAGGTTCCATTCGCAAATGATAGCAGACTATTAGAATATTCCTTAACGTATGACAATTATTCCCTTACAGAAGGTTACGATTCCCTAATATTATTGTCGCCTAGTGCTTTCTGTCCCGCCCAAGTTTAACTACGGACAGCTCAGGATGACCGTTCGGGTGTGGCACTTGGCTCGAGTCTTGATGAGGGAGATGAGCTATGGCAAGAGTCTCACCTTTCACACTTGGATTACTGAAAGGTCGACCAGGAGTTATCTCCCTAAAGGTGCCAGGTTGGGCTGTGTGGCCAGGGTTGAGGAAACCCGACCAGTCGGGGAAGGTTAGACATTACTCCAGGCTACATATTGTGCTTCAGATCTGGGATCCTGATCTGTCAGTACTCGACCGGGTATTATGCAGCTGATGACGCCATGTGGCCTAACTCCTTCTTTCCTCTCCTATCTGCTGACTGCCACATCCCTCTAACTTCTGATTGTCTTTGCCTGCCACACCCCCTTGACTTTTGGCTGCTACGTCCTCTTAACTTCTAACTGTCTGACCTTATTAGGTCCCCCTCCTTTATACACCGTATCACAAGTCTCCCCTCCAAGTCTAGTCGAAGGAGGCCCAAGTCTGACTGACTGGACTCAAACTCAAGTTCCTTTTATTTCGTCATTAATAATGCTGCTTCTTTTCCCAAACCATTAGTACTGTAGCCCGTTTGATTGCACAATCAACCTCGAGAGAAGGGTCACTTTAATCTCTGTAGAAATTGACTTCTCCCCTCCTCCTCTTTAAAAGGGGTTGACCTCCACTTAGGGAGACACACTTTCCTTTAACTGACGCTCCTTAATCATGGATTCGAGCTCCGAGTTAGATGAACTGCAACACCTCCGCCAGTAACTGGCTTATATGACCCAACTGCTTTCCCAGAAGGATACGACATTAGTCGAGATGAAGCAAGAGGGGGACCTTCAGTCTTCCCTTCATAGGGAAATTGAAGAACTTTGGCTAGCTGCTAAATCACGGGTCCGTGCTATGGTAGCGCTGAAATAGAAAGCTTATTTAAACCTGGAGAGCTAAACTCAATTCATAATCTACTTGAAAGAGACACACGTCTCTTCCATGTCCCTTCTACAAGAAAAGGTAAGGATTAAAGATGAAACCATCGCTCAACAACTACGCGCTCTTCAGTTGACTCAGGCTGAGTTGGAGCAGGCTAGACTTTGTCTTGATTAAGCAGGTCAAGCAGAACGCTAATGCCCGGGATGTTGACTCACTGCTGGCCCATGAATAGAATGATGAGTACTCGGATGACCTCAATGTTTTTATAGATTTAAGAATGAGATTTTTTTTTAGGGGCGCTCCTCTGTAGTTTATCAATTAAATGTAGATCTGATCGGGATTCGGTCTTTATTCCTTTCTCTTTGATTCTTTCCCCATTTCCACTCTCTTACTTCATGCAGACATTTTTAATAGAAAGGGCATTTTTGTATATCCATGAGTGATGCAACCATAGCGACGCCAATTTTTCCCAGAAAAATTACTTGTGTGAGCCATGGCAAGGGCCTCGCCCACATATCACCTCCAATGTGGTGAGTTTAAAATACTGACCGAGAGGTAGATGGTGAAGCCTTTGCTTGCTTATAACCTGCGCGGGTGCAAGAGTATAGAAAGCTGACCAATAGGATATTGGGTGTGAAAGCATACTCACTTATATCTCACGCTGGGATGAGAGTCTAGAGTATCGACCGAGAGGTCGTTGGTTGTGAGAGCATGCTCACTTATAACTCGTGATGGGGCGAGAGTCTGGAGTACCGATCGAGAGGTCATTGGTCGTGAGAGCATGCTCATTTATAACTCACGTTGGGGCGAGAGTCTGGAGTACTGACCGAGAGATCATTGGTCGTGAGATAATGCTCACTTATAACTGCGCTGGGACGAGAGTCTGGAGTACCGACCGAGAAGTCGTTGGTCATGAGAGCATGTTCACTTATAACTCGCGCTGGGGTGAGAGTCTGAAATCCCGACCGAGAGGTCGTTGGTCGTGAGAGCATGCTCACTTATAACTCGCGCTGGGACGAAAGTCTGAATTACTGTAACGATCCAAATTTTCTCATTTGGAGTTCTAATAGTGGTTAAAAATATTTAGAAATACTATAGAAATATTCTAGAGATTTTTAGAAATTTTTAGAGTATTTTTATGTAATTTTTGAAGGTCGTTTGGTATTTTTACTAAACGAAAGAAGTTTTAACAAAAATAATGTCCAAGCCGAGGTTCGAACCAGCAACCTCTGACTCGGTCAAAAACCCGGCTAACCAAGTGGGCAAGCAGTCATTACTAATCATATAAGGGACGAATTATATTTATGCAATAGTAGATACAGAAAATAAATAGGAAGAAAAGGGTTGCAGCGAGATTTGAACCCACAAGCCGAGTCTTAAGCAGGACGCAGCCAACCAACTGGCCCACAGATATTTCGTGAAAGAGTAAGGCACGAAATATTCTTAAGCAATAGTTGATAACGGAAATTACCTAAGGTTATAAAAAGAGGGCTTAAGTGATTTTCGAAAAAAAAACCTAACTTTTCCTTTCTCCTCTCTCGGCGACGGCGTTTTATCTCGGGCGAAAAACGCAGCAGAGCTTTAGGGCTTCTCCGACGGCCGGCCAAAGGGGACCTCTCCGTGGGTTCTTCACAAGTCCGAGCTCCTCTCGTCGAGGAGAATCCGTAGGCACGAGGAAGAGGGCGAGTTTGCGAGATCCTCCGCAAGCCCTAGAAGCATTGGAAGCCTTCTTCTTCGGCTGTAAGTCCAAGAAACCCAAGGTAAGTCGCTACTCACCTGCAGTAGGATAGTTCTGAGGTCTATTCCTTGTTCCTCTCCTTGTTCCTGAAGCTTTGCATGAAACCCCTAGGGCTTGTTTGTAGGTGAATTGATAAGCTATTTTCATCTCACAGCATGCCTTAAGAGTTGTATTTATTTTGTTGCTAATCTTTTTGTCAAGCCAGGACAGTCCTTATATTTAGCATACGGTTTTGGGATTCCTTGTTTCTGCCATGTATTAACAGTGGTTCTTTAGGGCTGCTATATTTTCAGTAGAGCAATATATAGAAGTTCAAGTTGTGAATCAGTTTTGTAGAGGTTTATGTTTTAAGTTTACAGCAAGTTTAATTTGGTGATTGTTGAGGTTTTGCGATTTGAACTGTGAAGCTTTGATTTCTTATGGTTTTGCAATCATTGGATGGTTTTGAATTGGAACGATGAAGTTCTGTTTCTCCTTTGTGCTTCTTAATGCCATGAGTAGATAAGGTTCAGTTGGAGGTGTTACTGCTGTTTTTGCTTAATGGATTTGGCTAGTTAGTGAGTGTTTTGTTTCCTCCTAGTGGTTCCAAAAGTTTCAGATAGAGTTTAATATTTGCTAAGAAAAAAAGGGCACGAACAGCCCCATTTCCCTTGTGTTTACAGCAAGCATGAACAGCTCTATTGGAGCTTAGGACAGCCCCCCCCCCCCTTTGGAGCTTATTCCAGTCCGGATTTCTTTTGTTATATACATGCATGAAAAGGAGTGAATAGCTTTTGTAATAGTGTAGATTTTTGCATTTAGGAGCAGTGCAGATTTTTGCATATTGTAGCATTGCATATTTTGGTTTTCCATTGCTTTTGGATGTGCACGAACAGATTTCTGGATTTCCTTATTGCCATTAGTTGTGCACGAGCAGATTTGAGGTTTAGATATGCTACTTACATTCAAGTATACAGATTTGAGGTTTAGATATGCTACTTTCATTTAAGTATACAAATTTGAGGTTTGGATATGCTACTTTCATTCAAGTATACAGATTTGAGGTTCTTTATTCTAGCATGAGGTTTAGATATGTTTTCTTGTTACACTCATTCTAGAATACAGATTTGAGTTCTAACGTGAGGTTTAGATATGTTTCCTTGCTACTGTTTATTCCAGCAGCTTCACATATGTTTAGAGTAAGCTAGTTGAGTTCTTTTAATTTGAGGCATGCAGTATAGGTTTTAAATCCAACAAGTTTTAGATTTAGTTTAAGCTTGTATAATAAGCATATTTTCATAAGTATTGCTTACAGATTTTGATAAGTATTGCATGCAGAACTCCAATCTTAGAATAGATTTTTATTAAGCTTAATATGTAGAATTTTATTAGCATAGTAGGTAGATTTTTGGTTTAAGTATTTCAAAGTTAGAATTTGCTTAAACATTTCAGTTTCTTTTTAAAGAAGTATTCTTTTAGAAGTATTAACAAGTATAAGAAAGATAAAGAAAAGAAAGAAAAGGCCAAGGCCTTAAGTAGATCCCAAAGTCAAGACTTTAGGAATATTTGGCACACAAGGTGCTTATTAAAATGCCAAGACATTTAAAGAAGAAGTAATTAAGATTATAAGTATTTTACTTTTAAGAAGAGGCTAGTACCCGACTTCCAAGGTTGTCGTTAAACAAATCCAGGTGTCCAATTCCAAGGTCTTGGCCCTGGTAAACCAAGGTCTGCTCTTTTAGGATTGGTGGCTCGCTACCTCAACCTATTAGGGAACGCGCATAAGATGGTACTATGTCTGAGCCCAAGAAGAGAGTTGATTATTATTTTGAAGTATTATAAGTATAAGTTTTTGAACAAGTAAAATGAGTTTTACATAAACATAAAGTATTAAAGATTAAGTTTAGAACAAATGAAATAAGTTTCATATAGTTCTAAAAATCAGTAAGTTTAGTTCTTTATTCTACCATGTTTATCTAGTAGATGAGTAGTTTTTCATGTTTACCTATTAGATGAGTAGCATGATTAGCTATTAGAATTACATGAGTAGATTCCTTAGCTTTTCTTTGCTATTAATTTGACATGAGCAGTTATGTTTATGTTTTACTTCCTTTTAGAGCATATAGTTTCTAGTTCTTTCTGTATACATGCATATTCGTGTTTTTGTGAGTTAGATAGCGCTTACTAAGCAAATTTTTCTTATAGTTTGCATTTCCTCTTACTGCAGATACAGGAAAGGAAAAGATATAGAAAGGAAGGCGACAAGGAGGTGTACGAAGGATGTGTGATGCCAGGACTATGGAGAGACCTGGGAAGTTTTGAGTTTTCATGTTTAGTGGATAGAAATAGTTGAGTTGTACCTTATGGTTTATGTCTTTTGAGATTGTATTTTCATTCCGCATTGTTAGTTTGGTTATTTTCCACTGTTGGAGTTTAATTCATTTGTTATTGCTAGAATAGTTTTTTTTTAGTCGTTGTGTCTTATAAACTGCGTGGTTGTTTGATAAATGTTCCAACCGCCTGTGGCTGTGTATATTATGTTATGTATTAATGATTATGGTCACCGGTACAGGGGAGACTCTGCCGAAATTTTTCGGTAGGGATTCCTCGTGGTTTTTAATTATACCGGTTAAGTAGAGTTAGTAGTTAAGTAACGGTCACTCTTAGAGAGTAGTAGAGTATTAAGAAGGGTAGTCGTTACAATTACTGATCGAGAGGTCGTTAGTCGTGAGAGCATGCTCACTTATAACTCACACTGGGGTGAGAGTCTGGAGTACCGATCGAGAGGTCGTTGGTTGTGAGAGCATGCTCACTTATAACTCATGCCTGGGCGAGAGTCTGAAATCCCGACCGAGAGGTTGTTGGTCGTGAGAGCATGCTCACTTATAACTGGCGCTAGGCCGAGAGTCTAGAGTACCAACCAAGAGGTCGTTGGTCGTGAGAATATGCTCACTTATAACTTGTGCTGGGGCAAGAGTCTGGAGGCGTGAAAGTATGCTCACTTATAACTTGCACTGGGGCGAAAGTCTGGAATCCCGACCGAGAGGTCATTGGTCATAAGAGCACACTCACTTATAACTCGCACTGGGCCGAGAGTCTGGAGTACCGACCGAGAGGTTGTTGGTCGTGAGAGCATGCTCACTTATAACTCGTACTGGGGTAAGAGTCTCGAGGTGTGAGAGCATGCTCACTTATAACTCACGTTAGAGCGAGAGTCTGGAATCTCGATTGAGAGGTCGTTGGTCGTGAGAGCATACTCACTTATAACTTATGCTGGAGAGAGAGTCTGGAATCCCGACCGAGAGGTCGTTGGTCATGAGAGCATGCTTACTTATAACTCATGTTGGGGCGAGAGTCTGGAATATCGACCAAGAGGTCGTTGGTCGTGAGAGCATGCTCACTTATAACTCGCGCTGGGGTGAGAGTCTGGAAGCCCAACTGGGAGGTCATTGGGGATTGAAAGAGATGCGCCCATGGACTTAGCCCAATCCACCTACGATCATGAAGCGTATTACATAAGTCATTAGTTAAATTTGAGTCTTACTCTAATTCCGAGGTTGGGATGAGGTACCAAATTTTGATCAACGCTTCCCGCCCCCTTCTAATCTATTTTCCTATGTAGCCGCATGGAATTTTTGGTCCTCGAGGCATCGTCTCTGTGAGGCATGGTGCCACTGTTCCAATATCAACTTCATGATTTCCCTGTCCTTTCCATCATAAATATCCTTTCATAGGGAGTTGACACGTGTCCCATGAACTCTCCCTGACCTGATGCTTGACACACGCTTTTTGCACGTAACTCGATGGCGCTTCTCTTCCTTGATCTGACGGTTGTCATGCAGCTAGCTACTTTGATTGTTCGACTCGAATCCCCATGTTCCTTAAGGGATTTGGTTTAAAACCCCTAAAGGCTTCCGACGGTTGCTTATCAGTGCTATGTATTCTTTTGACCTTTCCTTCTCTGCTCGTGTCTGCTCATTCACTTTCCCCTTCGTAGATCTCCTTTGTAAGTGCTTCTCCCCCCGCATATTCTGCTTCTTCATTTTTTGATTTGACAATGTCCAATGAAGCGGTAGTATTGTGGTATACATATTTTCATTCTGATTTTGATAGGAGTGACCTCAGGACGGTGCAATCTAGTTTGCAGCTTTTTGAGGCATACTAGCTTCGCATTCCCGGACCCAATGACCATCCTTATCCTCCTCCTGCCGGCTTCGTATCCTTCTTTAAATACCAACTTCTTGGCGGTCTCCGTTTTCCTATCCCTTCTTTCTTTTCCTCCTTGAGTCGGTACTTTGGTATCCCCTTATCCCAGCTCACCCCCAATGCCTTCTGCGCCATGTGTGGAATGGTCATCTTATGTCGCCTGTATGAGATTCCTTTGACTCCCCAATTTTTTCACCATTTCTATTCCCTTAAGTGATCGGAGCCGGGTGTCTTCATGGTGCAATCCAAGACCAGGTATAAGTTTTTTGAGGGCATGTTATCTTCCAATAAGGGTTGGAAATCTTGTTTCTTCTATGTCCAGTTTCTTGATTCTGTGACTTGGCCTGTTGAGTGGCGTCCCAATCTCCCCTCTCCTCTTGAGTTGAGTGATCATCAACACCGGTCCGCCTTCTCCACTACCTTTTAGAAATTGGATGGAGTGCAACTTTGACTCTCTTTTTTGCTACGGGAGAGTGTGTTGTACACTTTCGGGTAGAGCCCCATCCAGACGCCCTTGAGCACACCTTATGGTAATATTACTCGACTCTTCTTTCATATCTTCACTAACTGAAGTATTTTCTTTTGCCTGCAGAAGTCATCATGTTCCGAGCCTTCGTCCTCGATTCCTCCATAATGCCCAGCACGATCCTGCAGAAGCGAGGCAGGGAGATTATGTATGGTCAGGAGGTTACTTAGGCTAGCACCTCAACAGGGGCCTCTTCTTGAAGTCGGGTGGCCCCGAGGCTCCCGAAGAAGAATCGCTTCCTATTGAGACAACTGCCGGCAAGCAGGCTTTCTCTCTGGCTCCTGAGAATCACTTACGCCTTCAGTGCAAGAGACGACATGTTATTTCATCAGTCCAATCTTCACCTACCAGGCTTCCTATGTCTCCGGCGTCTTCATAGGTCAAAACTCCTGCCTAGATAAGCACTCTGGCTTCACCGAAGGCTGCAGTCTCATTTCCTATCCCTGTCCCAGTCCAAGAGCAAACAGCCTCCTGAGCAGAAAGCCAGCTCGGGACTTCTACACCTTCTGCTCCTCCATCCTTGAGTTAGCAACCACCTTCGGCTCTTGCTTCCTCTTCCCGCCCTAAGAAGCGAGCCAAAGGATGGTATACCTTCACTTCTTCATTTCAGCTTCCAACCTTACAAGTGTTGGGTCCAATCCCCTCCTCTAGTACCTCTTCCAATTGCGGTCAGGTGCAACTTCATGGTGCCCTGGCCGATTCATGGAAAAGCATGGCCGACCAAATTTTGGAATGCCCTCAACTGGATTTAGCCAACCAATTCTCTCAACGACTAGTGTTGGTAAGTTTTATATGCTTCCTCTTTATGCCCTTAAGACATCGTTAATCCTTTGTTCTTTGCATACCTGTGTCATGGGGTTGAGTCTCTCTCAGTATATGACCGGTCTACATCGGGAGAACGAGTCCTTGAGGGCTCGCATTCAAGGAATCGTGTCTCTTACGATCGCTAGTCACGCTTTTGACCTGACAACCACTAAGAGCCTGATCCAGTCTCACCTGCAGACGGCGGAGGAGCAAGCTCGAATTACCAGGGACCTGGCTAATCACGTAGAGTCAGAAAAGGTGCAGTCCTTAAAGTCTACCCTGAAGACCAACGAGTCTAAGCTTAAGTCTAAGGGCCTGAGATGCTTCCAAATCCTGACTGACTGGGAGGCGAGGGATGCAGAGGTGACCGCCCTCTCTTCGCAGCTACGGGAGCTCCAAGAGGTACATCCCTCTCTGAAGACAAACCTGGAGGCTAAGACGATGGATCTGTCCACCAGCACCGATCGGGAAATCACCCTTCAAAAGCATGTGGATGTGGCTCAGGCCACCCTCAAGTCTGTGCAGACGGAGCTCTCAGCGACCAAGAGATAGTGGCAGCACACCAGGATTTGGCTAAGGCATGGGATGACGCAGACAAAGCTAGGGAAGAGCTGAAAGATTATCAAGCATGCGAGAGCTCTCGTCTAGATGATTTTCTAAGGCAGATCTAACGGCCAGCGTTGCTTCCACGCCTATGGTTGACGTTAGTTATCTCTTCTATGGATTGCATGATTGATGCTGATGTCGAGGCATTCTTCCAAGCATCTCCCCTAACTACTATAAATAGTCTGCTTCTCTCATTTGGACTTCTCGCTAATAGCTGAAGTTGTCTTCCCTTCTCTTCCTCCTTCCATGCTTTTACTTTCTGGCCTTCTGTTTGTGGCCCTAACATTTCCAAGGATTCTCCCATACCTAGGTATACTCCTGGAGTCTCAACCTTCAGCGGTATAGATTTGGACGACCTCCACTTCATGTATGAATTATCTACAGCTATGCACATCATCATACCCTCCGAGGTCCATCGACTCTTCCGACCACCTCAAGGCTATGTGACTTTTTTCAAAGAACAGATTGTGGTTGGTCTTCATTTTCCTATCCACCCCTTCTTTTCCAATGTGAGTCACTACTTTCACATTTTCCTTTATCAACTCACCCCCAATTCCATTCAGATCCTGTGCGGGTTTGTTTTCATCTATGACTTATGTGATATTCACTGGACTCCTCGCCTATTTTACTATTTCTTCACTCGTCGATGTCATAGCGAGGGTCTTTTTCGCTTCCAGGCTCGTACCCGGACTAACCTTTTTGCACCCTTGCCCCCTTCAGAAACAGAGTGGAAAGATAAATACTTCTTCCTCTGCTTTCCCTCTGTCGTGGAGTGGCCTACCGAGCGACGATCATCTGTTCCTTCTGGGCATCCTCTGGGAGACTACTACTCAGACCCTACTTTTGTGGAGGTGTTGTCACAACTAGAGGGCTGGTGCTTCGATCTAAACGTGTTGTTAACAGAGGATGTGCTATATTTATTTAGGCCAAGTCTCATTACTTCAGAGTTGTCGCACTCCCTTGGTAAGTATTATCTTCACCCTAACTTCCTCTTTCCTTTCGTATTAACCCTCATTTTGCTGCAGCTGACACTCTCACTCGATCGTCTCTGACCATACCCCTCCCCCTAAGCGCTTTGGAAATAAATCGCCGAGGTCGCATAATCCTGGGTAGGCAGGGTCTTCCGGATTCTACTCCAACCGCTCCCGGGGAAGCTGCCACTACTGTCTCTCATCCTGCGGCCCCTCAAGTGACGCCGCGTGCCCACTCTATTCTAGAGTCTGCTAGGCGGACTCATCCTGCTTCTCCCTCTCATCGCCCCCTGACTCCAGAAGAAAGGACGGATTCAGACGACCAGCCACTTTCGCGTCGACAAAGGCGTAGACCTGCTGAATCTCGCCAGGTAGCTAAGGCCTATGTTACGACCCAACAGCCCCGGTCAGCTCTATCTTTCGTTCCCGATCTACAACTCCCAAGCAACCTTGTTATTCCTCTGGAAGTTTGACCAGGGGCTGACCGAGGGAAAACCCTAGTCGTTAAAAACAAGATCGATCCGGAGTGGCCATCCTCACCAACTGCCCCGCCCGGGCCTTCTTCCCCTCGATCGTCTACTTTCCTTCGACCTGGCCCCAGCGGGACTGCTCCTGGATCATCACGGTCTCGACATTCCCATTTTTGTGCTACTATGCCTTCAGATTGGGGATTGCGTTGCAACCCCTCTGCCCAAGCTAGCTCCATCTTACTATGGGGACAACTAGCAACTCATTGGAAGGAGACTATGCAGCAAATGGATATCCTCCCACTGCCGGCTCAGGTGGACCTGTTCTCCAAAGGTGCCACCGTGGTAAGCTTTCACTTTCTCTTATTGCTCCTCTCTTCCTATTCTGACTATCTATTTATATGAATAGATTTTTATCGAGTCGCTACGATTGAGTCAGACGTTCTTTCATATACATCGGCTAAATAAGATCTTAAAGGATCGTGTTACTGACCTGGAGTCTCAACTTTCAGAACCCTCTTCGACCATGTTCCAACTAAAGGCAGAGGTGAAGACCTTAAGAAAGGTAAATGCATCCTAGGAACAGAACCTAGGCAAAGCCCTACTGGAGGCTAACTGGCTACGGGATGATAAAAAGAGACTAGAAGCTCTCCACCAGTCATCTGAGGCTAAGTACCAAGAGGAGCTAACCCTCAAGGAGAAGGCATAGTTAGAGCTGGCTCAACAAACTGCAACCCTAGAGGACTTCAGGCTCATCCACAAGCAAGAGATGGACCGCTTGACCAAGGAACTTAACTCTAAGGACATGCTCCTCATAGACCATAGAAGGGATTTGGAATCTCAAGCTACAGAGTTGGATTCCTAATAGGAAGACCTGTCTCAAGCCCGATCTACCTTGTCTCACTCAGCCCGGGCCTTGGAAACTTATAAGGCGGGGGAGAATAAGCATCGTTTGATCGATAGGGAAAAGTGCCTGCGCTCTTTGGAGTTTGGCTCTCAGATAGGTGATCACTTTGTCTGATCACTCGCCTATGGAGCAGTAGAGCAGTTCAACAACTCCAAGATGGAGGATACTTGTCGTCCAACCCTCCCGAGGATTTCCTGGATCATCATCGGATCATTAAAGAAATGCCCGATGATATTTTTTCTAAATACAAATGACTCCTTGTCTAGCACATATATTGTCTCATTTCCTATTTATAAAATCTTGTTTATGGCTCCTTAGTTCCTACTCCCCATAGGAGTTTTCCTACTATCCTTGGGCTAGATTCATGTGTGTAAGTGAGGTATAGCTCGTTAGGCCAAAAGCCAAAAGAACTTCATGTGAGAGATCTTTTTAGATCTTTCCCATCTTGGCTGAGACAGCCAGCCAGGGTTGAAGAGCTTTACTTCAGCATTGCAAAAGAAGTGTAGTAGGACTTAACTAAGTTCTACGTCTGTGACTTGAGGACTTCCGAAGTTCCTCGTTGAAAGCTTAATCCAGGTCAGGCTTACCCGACTAGGTTTTTGCACATATGCCTGTAGTGTTCATTCCCTGGCCTTAAATCTTTCTCTCAAACAACCACTGTTACAAAGAATAACGCCCTTAGACACGGTAGGGCTGGAGGTAGTTAGCATTCCATGGCCGATCCAACCTTCTACCGTTAGCGTCCTGTAGATAGTAGGCACCGGACGCTAGTTTCTTGATGACCTTATAAGGGTCGTCCCACTGAGGTGCTAACTTGGTTACCTCTCCGATAGGTCTGATCATTTTCCATACTAAATCCCCTTCTCCGAAGAAATGGGAGATCACCTTCTTGTCATAGGTCTACCACATCCTTTGTCAGTACGCGGTTAACTAAGCAATCGTCCTCTCATGGGTTTCATTAATGAGATCCAACTCTAGAAGCCGCTGCTCAACATTCTTAGGGTCATACAATAACCGTCAATCACACGAAACTCCAATCTTGACCAGCACAACAGCTTCGTTGCATAGACGAGATGAAGGGAGTGAGTCTTGTACTCTCTTGTGGAGTCCTTCGGTATGCCCAAAGAATGATGGGGAGCTCATCAGTCCAATCACCGCCCACATGGTCCAGCTTGACCTTTAGCCCACGAACTATCTCCCTATTTGTGACCTCGGTCTGCCCATTGCTCTGTGGATAGGCCACGGAAGTGAAAACTTGAGTGATGCCAAACCCTCGACACCATTCCTGGATCTTGCGCCCTTGGAACTGTCTGCCATTGTCTGAGACCAACTTGTGAAGGATTCTAAATCAGCACAAAATGTTCTTCCATAGGAACTAGATGACATTCCCTTCTGTTATCCTAGCCAGGGTTTCTACCTCTACCCACTTAGAAAAATAATCTACCGCCACGAGTAAAAAGTGCCTTTTCTCGGGAGCCATGGGGAAAGGGTGTTGGAACCCCGAGGTGTTTTGATGTGATCAAACCAAGTTAAGTTAGGTCCTGCGTTGTTTAACCCTTGTGTCTAAGTGTGCAGGAACTTAGAAACACAGGAAGTCGAGCGGAAGACGCGGCTAGCGAGAAGGACGGCACGGGAAAGAGCCGACGGGCTCGGTGCGTCCGAGGGACGAGGTGTCCGCGGAAGAGTACACCGGTGGACGAGAAGAACGTACGCGGCGTTCGAGGGACGAGAAACCGGGAAGGAAGGCTGCTCGAGGAGAAGGCCGGAACATGGGTTCGGGTGAGCCCTATTCCGGATGGCCAAGATCACCCAAGCTAGTGGAGCCGGAACAGAAGATCCGGACCGAGACGAGCT
This sequence comes from Zingiber officinale, assembly GCF_018446385.1. Classification (NCBI taxonomy): domain Eukaryota; kingdom Viridiplantae; phylum Streptophyta; class Magnoliopsida; order Zingiberales; family Zingiberaceae; genus Zingiber; species Zingiber officinale. The sequence goes on along the minus strand of NC_056007.1, from coordinate 15,730,452 downwards.
GAACCGAAGCAGAGCGACCGGACGGAAAAAGTCAACCATAGTTGACTTTTGGGGTCCGGGGCGCCCGGACCCCTCCGGGGCGCCCGGAACCATCCGGGGCGCCCGGAATGTGGCTTTTGACCAGATCGAGTCAAACTCGATCTGAACGTTGGGGGATAAAGTTTTATCCCCCCAGGGCGCCCGGAACCCTTCCAGGCGCCCCGACCAAGGCTATAAATATAGCCTTGGTCCAGAAGCAAATCAATTAATCAGAACGACGAACTTGTAATCAACTTCTGTGTGCTTTACTTTTCTTCTTGTACGTTCAACGCTGTAAGAGGCTACTCCGCCCAGAGGAGAATCAGATAGTGCGCTTTCTTTGCCTTGGATTAGCAATCCTCTGATTGCAAACCAAGTAATTCCTCTGTGTCTATTTTCTGTTTTAATTAGTCTCTGCTTTTTTAATTACAAGTTCTTTTAAGTTAGTTGAATATCCGAGAAGGGTTTTTGTTTTATCTTGTAGGGCAATTCACCCCTCCCCTCTTGCCGGCCTCCAAAGGGACCTACAAGTGGTATCAGAGCGCTTCAGGAGGACTAACCGCCGATCGAAGCAACAAAGATGGCCGGACCAAGCATCGTTCCACCAAAATTCGAGGGGAACTTCACAGACTGGAAGCGTCGTATGGAGGTATTTCTAAAAATCGAGATTGAAATTTATTTCATTATGAAATACGGTTTTGTAGCTCCAACAAATCAGAACGGTGAAGAAAAAGAAGAAAGCAATTGGACAAAAAAAGAGCAGAATGAGTTCGTAGCAAACGGTCGTGCGGAACATCACCAGGAAGTAAACCGCATCGGAAGCTAATCATCAGCTACAGAACTTTGGAATAAGTTTCTAGAACTCCACGAAGGCACATCCGAAGCGAAGCTCGCTAGAAGGGACATCCTCCGAAACAAACTAATGAACATCCGCTTGGAGAAAGGTGAGAAAGTAGCCGCTACATGCAAAAGTAAAGGACTTAATTCGGTCTCGAGAACCTCGGTGAAAAGGTAACAAATCGAGACGCATTACGCTAGCACTCAACGCCTTTCCAGAACCTCGGAGTGGGCGTCAATAATCGACGCCTACTACATCTCAAAGGACCCGGAGGTAAGTACATTAGAGGAATGTTTTCCACTCTTGAATTACAGAAACTAGATGTGCAGGACCAAGAAAGGATAAGAAGCCGAATTAGAATATAGCATTGCAAGCCAAGAAGTACGAACCAAATTTGGAAATTTTAAAAATTCTTTAGGTCTAATAAATTTAAAATGCAGAATAAAAGAATCAAAAGGAGGAAGAAAGGTGCGATGCTACCAGTGTCGGAAGGAGGGACACAGAAGACGCCCAGAACTCAAAAGGACAAAGGAAGTCTCCCAAGAAACACAACCTAAAAGCAACTTGGGATGACACTTCTTCATCTGAATCGGAAGCTCAAGAATATGCGGGTAGCACTGATGGCAAGCTACGATGGACAAAGTATATCGAATCGAGCAACGATGAAGAGGGCGACCTCGGATGAAGGCAGCAAGCAGGGGGAGATTCAGGCTTTAAGTCGACATGGTAAGTGAGGTATGCCTCTTGATCAACTTTACTCCGGCATTAAGGCAATGACTAAATCCATGTATAAATTAGAAAAAGAAAATGCCAAATTAAAAAATGAAATTTTGGAAACAAAAGGAATTTTAGCAAAATCATGTCTTATAGAGGATTTTGATAGATTGAAAATTGAAAATGAAAAACTAAAAGAAGAAATAGAAAGATTGAAAAAATATAAAAGTTCAAATATTTCTACTTTTAGAAATTATAGAGGTTTAAATTGGTACTATAGATTTCATCAAAGTCAAATTAGAAATATATCAAAAATCTATGTACCTAGGAAATACTTGGTTAACCCTGTAGGTAGGAACCTCTACTGGGTTCCAAAAACCTGTTTAATTTAAAATTAGACTTAGCATTTTCAGCAAGGAAATTAAACGACTAATTTCATTATAAGGCTTTGTCTAAGGAAGTGGTTGTTGCTCCAATAACCAAGAAGGCCTAGTGCCTCGCCACGACCTGGAAGCCAAGTATCGAAATGAAAAGTTTAATTGACTAACTGAAAAAGCATTAATTTAACTTACCTAATGCTTTAAAAGAGTTATTCAATTTGTGTTAGAAAATATTTAAAATTAATTTAAAAAAAAAAATTAAAATAATTTTTTTAATTGACTTAGAAAATTTCTGAAAATTATTGACTTAGATATTTTTTAATTAACTTATAAATTTTTCTATGAATATTGGCTTAGACATTTTCCTTTGAAAATTGCCTTAGAAATCTTTTATGAAACTAAATAAAAGATATTCTGAATATTGACTTAGATTTTTAAACTAAATATTCTCTTGTGAAACATTGCCTTAGAAAGTTTTATGAAAATTCACTTAAAATTTTTTTTACCTTAGACTTGTTTAAAGAACCCCTATTTTTAATGTGATCAAAGGGGGAGAAGTATGTTAAGTCTAGGGGGAGGTAGATAAACTTTTTATGAAATATCTTAACTTGTTTTTATTACCCCTATTACAAATAAATTGTTTTTATTGCATCTGTTTTTCCCTAGCTTAACTTGGGTTGCTCACATCAAAAAGGGGGAGATTGTTGGAACCCCGAGGTGTTTTGATGTGATCAAACCAAGTTAAGTTAGGTCCTGCGTTGTTTAACCCTTGTGTCTAAGTGTGCAGGAACTTAGAAACACAGGAAGTCGAGCGGAAGACGCGGCTAGCGAGAAGGACGGCACGGGAAAGAGCCGACGGGCTCGGTGCGTCCGAGGGGAGTGCTGCGGAAGAGTACACGGTGGGCGAGAAGAACGTGCGGGCGAGAAGCCAGGAAGGAAGGCTGCTCGAGGAGAAAGGCGGAACATGGGTTGGTGAGCCCTATTGGATGGCCAAGATCACCCAAGCTAGTGGGGCCGGAGCGGAAGATCCGGACCGAGGCGAGCTGAACCGAGGGAGCGGCCGGACGGAAAAAGTCAACGAGTTGACTTTTGGGTCACCGGGCGCCCGAGGTCCGAGCGCCCGGAATGTGGCTTTGACCGGATCGAGTCAAACTCGATCTGAGCGTTGGGGATAAGTTTTATCCCCAGGCGCCGGAACCCAGGCGCCCGACCAAGGCTATAAATATAGCCTTGGTCCAGTAAATCAATTAATCAGAACGACGAACTTGTAATCAACTTCTGTGTGCTTTACTTTTCTTCTTGTACGTTCAACGCTGTAAGAGGCTACTCCGCCCAGAGGAGAATCAGATAGTGCGCTTTCTTTGCCTTGGATTAGCAATCCTCTGATTGCAAACCAAGTAATTCCTCTGTGTCTATTTTCTGTTTTAATTAGTCTCTGCTTTTTTAATTACAAGTTCTTTTAAGTTAGTTGAATATCCGAGAAGGGTTTTTGTTTTATCTTGTAGGGCAATTCACCCCTCCCCTCTTGCCGGCCTCCAAAGGGACCTACAAAGGGCACACGATGTCCGTACCCCATTGGTCAAAGGGACAAGAGACTATTGAGGTCTTCAAAATCTTTGTCGGCCGGTGGGTCATGTTTTGGTGCTTTTGGTAAGAGAGGCAAGTGTCCACCAGCCGTTTAGCATCTCTCTACAAAGTAGGCCAAAAATACCCGGCTAAGAGTGTTTTTCGGGCTAGCATCCTTCCTCCTACATGGCTACCGCAACATCCCTAGTGAACTTCTCACAAGGCATACTCCGCTTCATCCAAACCTAGGCATTTGAGCAGTGGTCAAGAGAATGTCCACTTGTATAATTGATCTCCAATCAATGTGTATGCATGAGCTCTCTTTCTAATCGATCTAGCTTCTTCAGCATCAGCCAACAAAACTCCTTATTGAAGATAAATGATCATTGACTCTCTCCAATAAAATAATTCATCCAAATTGTTCTACAGGTCAATCTGGGCTATCAAGAAGCTCTGAGCTATCGACGTATCCAACACCCAAGTGGTCAAAGAGCTGGTCATTTTGGCTAGTTCATCTTGCCTTTGTTTGTCTGCTCTAGGAATCATGATCACTATAACTTTCTTGAAGCCCTCCTTCATTTTTCTCATATGCTTCTATGTATAGCTGCATCTTCTCATTATTAACTTCAAAGTTGTCAACCGGTTGCTGAGCTAACAGCTGAGAATTTGAATAAATGACTACCCGAGTTTCCCCAACATGCCGAGCTACCTATAACTCCGCCAATAGTGCCTCATACTCCGCCTCATTGTTGGTAGCTCTGAAATTTAGCCTAACGGTTAGTTGCATGATGTCTTCTTAAGGGGATATAAGAAGTATCCCTACTCCACTCCCTTGCTGAGTGGACGATCCATCCACATATGTTTTCCATGTTTTCCATGTTTCCTCAGCATCGCCTTGATGGATTTCTATTAGGAAGTCGATTAGGGCTTGTGCTTTGATTATTATTCAGGGCTGATATTGTATATCATATTCTCCCAACTCGGTGGCACATTTGATGAGGCAGTCAGCTATCTCCATGTTGGTAAGAGCCCTCCCCATGGTGCTATTAGTCAAGACAGTAATTGGGTGTGCCAAGAAGTAAGGTCTTAAGCATTGAGCCATGAGGACCAATCCATAAATCAACTTTTACAGGGTTGTGTATTGGGACTCAACCCCTTTCAATAAGTGGCTCAAGAAGTGCACTGGTCGTTGTACATCATCCTTCTTTTTTACCAACACTGCCCCCACGGTCTCAAGAGTAGCTGATAGATATACCCAGAGCAGTTCTCAAGCAATAGGTTTAAAAAACGAAGGCAAAGTCTCCAGCTGTTGCTTCAGTTCCTCAAAAGCTTTGCTGCACTCTTCATCCCACCGAAACTTAGCAGCTCTTCTGAGCACCTTGAAGAAATGGAGTGCCCGGTCTATAGATCGGGATATGAACCGAGAGGGCGCTATAATCCTTCCGACCAGCTTCTGTGCTTCTTTTATCTTCCTGGGCACCTGCATGTCTCGAAAGGCCTGAACCTTCTCCGGGTTGGCTTTGATTTCGCGCTCAGTAATAAGGTACCACAGGAATTTTTCCCCTTGGACTCTGAACAAGCACTTCAGTGGATTTAACTTTAAGCCATACTGTCGTAGGGTACCATAGGTTTCCTCCACATCGACTATAAGGCTTGTTGATGTAGTGGACTTGATGAGGATGTCATCTACATAAATTTCCAAGTTTCGTCCGATCTACTTCTGGAAGATCTTGCCCATCATCAACTGATAAGTAGCTCCTGTGTTGCGTAGACCAAACGACATAACTATATAATAAAAAGTACTATTAGTTGTGACAAAGCTAACCTTCTCCTGATCTTCCTGAGTGAGAGGGATCTGGTGGTATCCTTGATATACATCAAACATGTAGATCCTCTCATAGCCCGAAGTGGAGTCCATCATCTGGTCAATCCTTGGTAATGGGTAGCAGTCCTTAGGGCTGGCTCGATTAAGGTCTTGGAAGTTGATGCAAACCCTCCACATATTGTTAGGTTTGGACACCAGGACTATGTTAGAGAGCCAAGGCAGAAATTGGACCTCTCTAACTTGTCCTGCTTTCAAGAGATGATCAATTTCAGCTCGGATAATTTTATTTTGTTCGGCCAAGAAGTTTCGCTTCTTCAGCTTGACTGGTCGGGAATCAGGCAAGAGGTGTAGCTTGTGCTCAGCTACCTCGGGCTTGACTCCCGGTAGCTCCTTGGGGACCAGGCGAAGACGTCCCTATTGCATGTCAGGCATTTGACCAGATTTGTCTTGATCTCGATCGATAGATCGCCTGATATGTGGGTGATGCTCTCTGAATGCTTTGGATAGAGTTGGACCTCCTCCAAAGGAATTGGTTCCTCTACTATAGGGAGAGGTTCCTCGTGGATGACATGGATTCTTCCATCCTAGGTTCTCTGAACTTGTAAGCCTCCACTTTCACCATGTCAATATAACACCTGCGGGAGACTAGCTCCTTGCCCTTGACTTCACCGATCTAGTCGTCCACGGGAAATTTCATCTTCTGATGAAAAGTGCAAACAATCACTCGAAACTTGTGCAGTGTGGGTCTTCCCAAGATAACATTGTAGGAGGATGGTGAATCCACCATGATGAAAGTGCTTCTCCGTGTCCTCACCAGGGGCTCTCTACTCAGAGATATGACTAGCTTGATTTGGCCAATTGGTCTTACCTCATTGCCAGTGAACCCGAATAATGAAGTGGCTACGAGTTAAAGCTCACTAGAGTCGATCTGCATTCCCTCTAAAGCATTCTTGAACAACACATTGACAGAGTTTCCGGTATCAATGAAAACCCTAGCCACGATGTTGTTGGCGATGATGGCTTTGATTATTAAGGCATCATCATGAGGGAGCTCCAATCCCTCCAGGTCTTGTGGCCCAAAACTGATTACGGGCCCTGTAGATTGTCCCTAGCTGCATCCTACTGCATGTATCTCCAAGCGGCATTCATGATATTTTCAGGCTCGGGCAGAGTCTCCATTAGTGGGCCCTCCGAAGATCATGTAGATCTCCCGGATGGCAACATTTCTAGTGTTCTCTTCCTCTAAGGATTCCACTTGCTCCTTACCTCGGCCTGGCTGCTAGCTCCATTGACCTGTATTTTTGGACAAGGATTTACCTGACTGACCTGCGGTGGTAGGTTGGCTGGCCAACAACCTCTAAATCTTAGGCGTGATCTCAGGCGAAGGCATTCCCAGTTTAGCTGCACGCCGAGAGTCAAGGGCTAACTGGACACAATCTTTAGTGGAATAGGTGTGGGACCTATGGTAAGTGCAATAGCGGGGCCCTCACTGACCGGGTCTGGGAGCTTGGATAGCTTATGTTGGAGCAATCCCAATGGTCCGCGGGACCATGTGTTTTGGTATTTGGACAAAGGGTTTAAGTTAGGTTTACCCTCGTTATTTGATATGTGTACTTAAGTTGTGCAGGACTGCAGGTGACACATGTGACTCAGGTTGACGGCTTCAGGTCCGGTGAAGGATGGAGCATCCGAGGGACCGTGGACAAGGAAGGAAGGACAAGGGCCGATGGAAGCGACTTCGAGGCATATGCGAAGGATGACATTGGGGACTAGCCGCGGGCTTGGATGCATCCGAGGGACGAGAGCCAAAGGAAGTAGGCTTGAAGGCAAGTGGTCAAAGCTGCAAAGAAGAATCAAGTGAGTCGTGAGGGTCCGAGTGCTGAGAGAAATGTACTCAGGATGGGAACCCTAGGTTTAGGGTTATACCAGTCGACTGGTATTAGGACCAGTCGACTGATGGTGAGCACAGAGAGCTTCTGTGCCCAAAACGGCTGGGACCAGTCGACTGATAGATAGTCATTGGAGTGTCGTTGGACTGGCACCAGTCAACTGGTGCAAGGACCAGTCGATTGGTAACGGGCAAATCAACAAGGCTGATTTCCTCAAGCTCTATAAGAAGGAGCTTGGGATGGCCAGCACAGGTTGACGAAATTAGACTTGGTTAAAGCCTAATTAGTAGTCACCAAAGTGCTCAAGGTCTCTTGTGTCCAAGTATTCTTGGTTGGTGTTGTGGTGAGGTTTCTCCACCCACAAGTTGCTTGAGTAGTCGGAGTTTGCCAGGGGTTAATCCACCGAAGGATTAGGATCGTCCACCTTACGGACAATCGTGGAGTAGGAGCATCATCTCAGAACCACGTTAAATAGACGTGCATTGGTTTGCTTATTCTTTTCTTTGTCATTAGCTTTTGTATTCATAATTAGTATTTGTATTTCCGCTTGCGCACTAACGAATACGTAAGAAGCAAGTAATTGAGGGTGCCGTCCATTCAACCCCCCTTCTAGCCGGCCGCAAGATCCTCCAACAAGTGGTATCAGAGCCAGGTTGCACTTCACGCGACTAATCGCCGAGAAGAGCAAATACAAGAAGATGACCGGCTTGATCGAACCTCCAAAGTTTGAAGGAGGAAGCCTTGGGGACATCACCTATTGGATGATGAAGATGGAAATCTTCTTCGACACGAATTGGGACACCATGATGGTGGTAAATGAACCGTTCGAAGTCTCGAAGGATAAGAAAGGGAAGAAACTCCGACCGCGATATTGGACGGAAGAGCAAACCTCACGATCAAAGGTAAATTCAAAGGTAATATCAATTTTTATTGATATTTTGCCTAATAACTTGATGAGTCGTGTAGGTGACTATGAGAACGCCCATGATTTGTGGAGCAAGATAAAGAAGGTTCCATGGGAAGAACCTTTGTCTACACAAGAGGAAGAAAAATCTGAAGAAACAGATGAAGAAGCTCAAGTAGAGAAGAACCAATCGGATGTGGAGACCAATTCAACATCAAAAGAAGAAGAGGAAGTGAATTTGGTCACATTTGAGGAAAAGGATGAAGAAAGGTCATCCACAAGTGTGGATGAAGAAGATATAGCATCTAGATCCTCAAAGGTTGAAGAAGAATCCAAGACATGTGAAGAAGAAATCTTGGAAGAAGTCAACCTAGTGAGCACCTCCACCGAAGTAAAGTCAAAAGTTCACATTATGTGCTTCAGATGCAATGAAAGGGGACACTACAAAAGTAGATGTCCAATGGGTAAGAAGGTAACTCCTAAACCCACTCAAATTATTTTAGATACTAATTTGGGTTGTAGGAATGATGGTGCCAAGAAGAAGAAGGAGAAGAAGCACATTAGATGCTTCACTTGTGGTGAAATAGGGCACTACCACACCAAATGCCCAAGGAAGAGAGAGCTCAAAAGGTTGGGGCATTTAAGGATGTGGGAAAAGAAGTGGAGGAAGAATGGAGGCTCATGTCAAGGGGGAGCTCTAAAGGTAAAGGGTAAGGTAAACCCTAATTTAAATTTGAAGTCAAATTTAAATTCCTCCATGCATGCTAGGAATAATTCTTATTATTTACCCATACAAAATTTTGGATTCAAATATCATGATAGGAATAGGGTAAATATCGATCATAACCCTAGGAGATCTATGCATGATAGACCTAGGAAAGTTAAATTCTCATTACCTAAGGAGAAGAAGGTAATAGAGAACTAAGGCATTAATCCCAAGAAGGGGAGACATATGCCTAGGAAGGGTAGGTCTAGGAATGTCCAAGGTGGACAAATTAACTCTAGGATTAGGAACCTAGAGAAGGAGAATCAAGCTTTAAGGGGAAAGCTTGATAAGTTAAAACAATTCCTTAAGAGATTCAATGTTGGATCTAAGGAATTAAGTATGGTGTTGGGTAGTCAAAGACCCAACAATGATAGATCAGGCTTAGGATACCAATCTAGTCCCTCCAAGGCCAAAAGGAGACCATGTGCTAGGGTGGCACATGATAAAGGCAAGGGAGAGTCATCTAAAGCCAATGAGAAGAAATATGCTAGGGTTGAATATGATTATGACAAGGATGATGTGTCCAAGGTGCACCACTGTGGTTTAGCCATAATGGAGAAAGCATCTAAGAAGATGGCTAAGGTTAAGGGCTCTAGGGAGAGCTCAAAGAGTCAATTTGGGACTCATGGCAAATGGATCTCAGGCGGGTACTACTTGAGAGTCTAGAGGAGCCATGGAGTGTGCCAAATGGTTTGGAGATGGACTTAAGTCTTAAACCTAGAGATTTGACACACATGGTTTGTGTTTCATGCAAGAAATATGACATTTGGGGTCATATAACATAATAATTGGTTTTGGATGTATAGATGCCATATAAACCAATGCTAGGGATGCATTATGGGTTGGTATGGGCAAATACATCAAGAGGAAGCCAAAACTAGGACTTTAGGTCAATGTTCAATTGAACCATTTAGGTAGTTTTGGATTTTGTGTCAATCTTGAGTTTGGTGAAAGATACATTTTGTAATATATTTTTCCCAAGTAGACAAGGGTACAATAGACCTCTCCACAAAATTTGGAGATTTTTGGAGGTCTAGGAAATTTCTGGTGCATTTCTGAAGTTGACCTGAAAAGGTTGATTTTTACAGAAATAGGGTGTCAGTTGACTGGTGCAGATACCAGTCGACTGGTAACAGTAGATTTCGACCACAGAATGCTTCTATAAGGTTCTGTCGAAGGGGGCAGTCGACTGGCACTCAGGGGCAGTCGGCTGATACCAGCCTGATATTATTTTTCAGTACTGTTCATGACCGTGTCAACTCATTTAGATGTATGGGATCCATGGGGGATAAATATATGAGTTTAGGGTCAGTTTGGACGATAATTTTTCAACAATTGGGATATTGTTGGAGAGCTTTTTGGATGTTAGACAAAGGGGGAGAAGTAAGGTTTAGTTGGGAAAACCTTAAATGCCTTTGCATAAGGGGGAGCCTTGTGATAGGTTCTTAAAAATCTCTGTGGGAAAATCCTAGCTCATTGGGGAGCTTAGGTGTAGGAGGAGCCTTGGGATAGGTTCCAATGCATGTTGCATTTCCATTCGACGGTTGCCAAGTGTGTAGCCTTGGCAACGTAAGTCCATTCGGCGGTTGCCAAGTGTGTAGCCTTGGCAACGTAAGTCTATTCGGCGGTTGCTAAGTGTGTAGCCTTGGCAATATAAGTCCATTCGGCGGTTGCCAAGTGTGTAGCCTTGGCAACGTAAGTCCATTCGGCGGTTGCCAAGTGTGTAGCCTTGGCAACATAATTCCATTCGGCGGTGTAAGTCCAAGTGTGTAGCCTTGGCATCGTAAGTCCATTGTTTTTAGCATGCTTATTTGCTATTTGTTTTCCCTAACTTAAAGGTATTGCCAAACATCAAAAAGGGGGAGATTGTTGGAGCAATCTCAATGGTCCGCGGGACCATGTGTTTTGGTATTTGGGCAAAGAGTTTATGTTAGGTTTACCCTCGTTATTTGATATGTGTACTTAAGTTGTGCAGGACTGCAGGTGACACATGTGACTCAGGTTGACGGCTTCAGGTCCGGTGAAGGATGGAGCATCCGAGGGACCGTGGACATGGCAGCAAGGACAAGGGCCGATGGAAGCGACTTCGAGGCATATGCGAAGGATGACATTGGGGACTAGCCGCGGGCTTGGATGCATCCGAGGGACGAGAGCCAAAGGAAGTAGGCTTGAAGGCAAGTGGTCAAAGCTGCAAAGAAGAATCAAGTGAGTCGTGAGGGTCCGAGTGCTGAGAGAAATGTACTCGGGATGGAAACCCTAGGTTTAGGGTTGTACCAGTCGACTAGTATTAGGACCAGTCGATTGATGGTGAGCACAGAGAGCTTCTGTGCCCAAAACAGCTGGGACTAGTCGACTGGTCCAGGGACCAGTCGACTAATAGATAGCCGTTGGAGTGCCGTTAGACTGGCACCAGTCGACTGGTGCAAGGACCAGTCGACTGGTAACGGGCAAATCAGCAAGGCTGATTTCCTTAAGCTCTATAAGAAGGAGCTTGGGATGGCCAGCACAGGTTGACGAAATTAGACTTGGTTAAAGCCTAATTAGTAGTCACCAAAGTGCTCAAGGTCTCTTGTGTCCAAGTGTTCTTGGTTAGTGTTGTGGTGAGGTTTCTCCACCCATAAGGAGTTGCTTGAGTAGCCGGAGTTTGCCGGGGGCTAATCCACTGAAGGATCGGGATCGTCCACCTTACGGACAGCCGTGGAGTAGGAGCATCATCTCCGAACCACGTTAAATAGACGTGCATTGGTTTACTTGTTCTTTTCTTTGTCATTAGTTTTTGTATTCGTAATTAGTATTTGTATTTCCGCTTGTGCACTAACGATTACATAGGAAGCGAGTAATTGGGGGCGCCGTCCATTCAACCCCCCTTCTAGCCGGCTGCAAGATCCTCCAACAGCTTCTACCCGTTGCGTCGCCCTGGAGTCCTGATCAGGCAGAAATCCTAGTCGAGCATCCTTGGAGCAGGGAAAGGGTCAAGATAGAGGTTGGGATGGCCTTTTTCTTCAATTTGTTGGCAGGAGCAGGCGCCATGTCTACTTTCTGTCAAGCTGTCTAGGCTTCTTCTACATTGATGTAGCTGGCTGCCTTCGTTAGCATCTCATCAAAATTCTTAACTTGCTCATGGATGAGAGCCCAGAATAACTCCCCCTCCACCAGGGCGTGGGAGAAGGTGCTCATCAAGATTTCTGAGGTAGCGGACGGGATGTCCTGGGCTACCTGGTTGAAGCGTTTGATATAGCTTCTTAAGGGTTCTACAGACCCTTGCTTAAGAACGAAGAGACTATGGTCTATCTTCTGATACTTCATACTACTAGTGAAATGACAAAGGAAAATGGTTTTGAAGTCTCGAAAATAGGGGATGGGCCCATTCGGCAATCCATCGAACCATTTTTGTGCCAAGCTGGACAGAGTGTTAAGAACACTCAACACTTGATGGAGTCGTTGTATTGGTGCAGCAACGCAGCATTTCGAAATTTTTGGAGATGATCTTCTGGATCTTTGCTACCATCATATTCTCTAATTGCTGGGGACTTGTACCCCTTCGGTAGCTTTTTCTTGAGTACCCTTAGAGAGAAGGGCGCCTGCTCTTCGAGCATCTCCTTCAGCTCTTCTTGGAGTACTATGACTTTTCCCTTCTTTGAATCTCTGGGTGGGGAACTCTCTACCATGGAGGCTTATGGTTGCTCTTTCTTATTATAACAACCTAGACCCTTGTTATAATACTCTAGGCAGGGCTCACGATAGAAGGCTTGAGGGAAATCCTCAGGTTGTTTTCTTTTAGACCATCTGTCCGAGACGCGGGTCTGGCCCTTGGAAATTGTGGGCATCTTATGTGGGTGTGAAGCAGTGGTATGTTTTTCAGAAGCCGCTCGCCTATTGGCCTCCGTGAATAGTTCGTACTCTCCTCCTGTCATGGTGACGTAGATTCTTCTGGTCTCCTTCATCATCATGTTCCAGAACAGGTGAAGGAAATTCCCACAGACGATACCAAATTGATCATGTCCAGAATCTAAGTTAGATGAAGTTCGGCTGAGATGGCGTCGGTGTTGACGGATGGGCTACTTAGACACACTCGGCGTATATGCACTGGAAAGACAGACCCCTATGTGGAGCTCAAGAACTGTGGTAACAAGATCGAGTGTACTTAGGCCCTGCTCACACTCAGACAAGCACACGGAACGTTAGAGACAAAAAACTAGGGAAAAGTCCCTGGTACAGACCCTCCGATGCTCAAGTCAGGTATTTTTTTCCAGAAGAATAGTGTACGAAGGAAAAAGAAATGTAGAAGACGAGTGTGAATGCATACGTGCGTGTACCTGGCTAAGGGAGAAGACCTTCCTTTTTATATGACAATGTGTACCTCTGGAGATTGATCGATGTCAGAGAATGTCTTATGTTAGAGCATGCTGAGTGATGGAGGACATGTGGCTCCCTCTTATTGGTTGAAAGAAGATTACATTCGTAGATGATAGCAGACTATTGGAATATTCCTTGACGTATGACAATTATTCCCTGACAAAAGGTTATGATTCCCTAGCATTGTTGCCGCCTACTGCTTTTTGTCCCGCCCGAGTTTAGCTATGGACAGCTCGGGATGACTGTTCGGGTGTGGCACTTGGCTCGAGTCTTGATGATAGAGACGAGCTGTGGCGAGAGTCCCACCTTTCATGCTTGGATCACTGAAAGGCCGACCAGGAGTTGTCTCCCTAAAGGTACCAGGTCGGGCTGTGTGGCCAGGACTAAGGAAACCTGACCAGTCGGGGCAGGTCAGACATTACTCCAGGCTACATATTATGCTTCAGATCTGGAATCCTGATTTGTCAGTACTCGACCGGGTATTATGCAGCTGATGACGCCATGTGGCCTAACTCCTTCTTTCCGCTCCTATCTGCTGATTGCCACATCCCTCTAACTTCTGATTGTCCTTGCCTGCCATGTCCCCTTGACTTCTGGCTGCTACATCCTCTTGACTTTTGACTATCTGACCTTATTGAGTCCCCCTCCTTTATACACCGTATCAAAAGTGATCATTATTGGAGGTCGATTCTCTCTCATCCCCTTTCTTTCAAACTTTTCTCTATCTTCCTATGAGATAGGATACGGGTTCATATCAATAGCCCTATGATATACACCCTAAATTATTAAACTCCTCAAAAGAACATCTTGGCATTTACTTGCATAATGAGATTAGGTTAGGGCTTATCTAAGAGACCCTAAAAGGGGTGTCTTTGAGGTGCCACTACACCATGGGTATTTTTTGTTTCGACCACTACAAAATTATGTGAAGATCATATAGGTAAAACTCACAAAGTTAAAGACTTCAAGTAAAATCTAGAACAAAGTGAAAAGATTTGTAGGCGATTCACATATAAACAATCACAATCAGATGAAGTTTGAAATGAAGGCTACAGTTCAATTCAAGTCAAACATTCATATAAAAGCACAAAGAAAATAGTTTGAAGGTATAGCTTCCATCTTAAGTGAAAGTTTTCATGCTAAATTCTTGCCGAGAAGTTCTTGAACTCAACCTTTTCAAAAGTTTGAAGAAGAAGAAGTCAAATCCTTCAAGAAAATTATCATAACTTCTTCTTGCTTCATTTTTCTCTTTGTGCTGCGATATTGTTATAGAAGGTTTCTCCATCTTCAGATTTGGTCTGAGAATGAGGAAATCAATAAAGGTGGTAGAACACTAGGTTAGTCTTGGACGTACTCGCCTTGGGAGGTGGTGAACTAAATAAAATAAATTTGTTAGCAATTGTGTACTGTGTTTTGTTGTCGCTTCAAGGTTTCCGTTGCATTCTCACCAATAAAGCAATTAGCTATTCGCTCTCCTCTAGCTGACAAGGTGCTAACATGATGTAGGCTAGAAAATAAATAATGTTGAAAGAAAATTATTGGGATATAATCAAAGTTCTATATTGGAAAGATATAGAAAAGATCATGAATTTAAAAAGATGTAAGATGTCTCAATTGATCGATACCTTTTAAGTGGTGTCGAAAAATAAAGTCATGGGACCTTAGGTCTAAAGTGGATAATATCATGTCATTATGGATATATGTGAATATTCTTTTGGACACAACTAAAATAATTTTAAAATAATACATTTAAGATAAATTCAAAATTGGTGCATCAATAATAAAAAGAAAAAAAATTGAAAGATATTAAAATTTAAAAAACATTCAAGATTTGTGCCTAAATTAGAAAATATTCAAGATTAATACATGATTTAATTTTTTTTATCATGTGATAATTTATACATTTTTATTTAAAATATTTATTCTATATTTGTTATCTAGTAGTCTATATACAAAGAGTACAGAGTCTTGTATTTTAATCAGATTGAGATTAATATAATTTTCCATTTAACTTTTCGAAGAGTTTTTTTCCTCTATGTAAGATTATTTTCACATTTATTTCATTAATTTTGTTCCAAGTTCTTTTGTGGTTCAACAGCTCAAATTTGGTGTTCATGATGTTCTTGACTTTTGTAATCAACAGATTTATTACTTTATATTTTTGTGACATGACTATTTAATGTAAATAAATGGGTTAATCGTTTGCTACTATATATAATTAGTCATCGCTCCTTACCTACGTGTTCACGATATGGTGCTTGCATTCATTCATGCTAATTCGGGACCATATTGCTAGCCCATTGAGTCACTAGGTACCTAACATACACACACGTCTTTGCGTGTCGATGATGCGGTGCTTGCATTCATGCATGGTAATCCAGGACCACAGTACTTTCTAGCCCATCGAGTCACAAACTCACAATGTTGGTTTGTACATCCATGTTAGTGTGTTTGCACATCTTGGTTCATCCTAGTACATATGCCTCATTGACTTGAAGGATCTGATAGTCATATACATATTCAAATAACTCCTTCAAAATATTGTCTTGTAAAATATGTTAACAGATTTGTTATTAATTTAGATTAGGTCATTATATACATCCTAAATTATTAAACTCATCAAAAGAACATCTTGGCATTTACTTTGCATAATGGAATTAGGTTAGGACTCATCTAAGAGAGCCTAAAAGGGGTGTCTTTGAGGTGCAACTACACTGTGAGTATTTTTGTCGACTTTCGGCCACTACTAAACTATATAGAATTTGCAAAATTCAAGTTTGCACATCTTGACACCCTTCAACAAATCTCTCTTGTGAAGTTCTAGCATCTCACGTTCACTCATATGCTCTAACCGCATATGTCACAAGACAGTACTGTATTCCATTGAGGCGGCTTCATCTATAACTATAGTCCCTATCAACTTGTAGATATTTTCTCACCCTGTCCACTTTGGGCCTAGGCCCTCATGACTTTGTTCTTGGGCTCTCTCCAAAAGGCCTACAGACTCACCCTCAACTTTGTTCAAGACCATCTCACATGACATCTGGTATTGTTCATTTGGACCTAGGGCCTCATGGCTTTATTCTTGGACTCTCCCCAAAAGATTTCATGTCAATGGAGATATCATACATCTTTTTAATCTAATAATTTTTATCAAATCTTTTTAATATAAGATTTTGATTGAACCCAACACTAATAGAAACTCGAACTACAACACTCTTTTTAGTCCCACTAGGCCTTAACCATTGTACATGCCCGTGGGGGCACCTACGCACAAAGCCTAGTGTCGATGTTGTGGTGCTTACATTCATGTATGATAATCCAGGACCACACTTTTTACCCATTGAGTTGCATATGTCGGTTTGTCCATCCATGTTTGTGCCTACTTATGTGTTGGTTTGTCCATCCATGGTGTGTCTGCTCATCTTAGTTCAACCTAGTACTTATGTGTTGGTCTGTCCATCCATATTGGTGTGTCTGCAGATCTTGATTCATCCTATGTGGGATGCTCATAGTGTTTCTATTAATTCATCTCTAGATAATACGAAAGAGATAAATTATGAATAATTATTAATTATTAGTGTAAATGGTCATGACATGAGGAAGAACATACTCAAGTTCGTCAAGTTTCGATCCTAAGACATTATATAGCAACATTACTTTAACGACTGTATCATCCCAAAGAGACGTATCTTGGTTCATCCTAGTACTTTTGTCTCATTGATTTGAAGGATCCGATAGTCATCATTGATATGATCCCAAATAGATATATTTAAATAACCTCTTCAAAGTATTATCCTTTAGAATAGGCTAGTAGATTTATTTTTAATTTAGATTAGATCTTTAGATTTATTATTATTTATCCATTCAAAATATTAGAATAGATTATTAGATGGATTAATAATTTTTATATTGATTTGAACTTATTGTGTGATTATATAAAGAGCCATTGTGTAATCTATTGGGATAAACAATAAAATGATTCAATTATATAATTAAATTACTTTTGTTATTAGAGGTTGCTCTCTTTAAAGTTGGTCATGTCCAGAATTTGAGTCAGATGAAAATCGACTGAGATGGCGTCTGTGTTGATGGATGGGCGACTTGGACACAGTCAGCGTATGTGCACCGAAAAAACGGACCCCCATATGGAGTTCAAGGACAGTGGTAACGAGATCGAGAGTACTTAGGCCATGCATATACTCAAGCAAGTACATGGAATGCTAGAGACCATAAATCAGAGAAAAAGTCCCCGATGCAGGCCCTCCGACACTTAAGTCAAGTACTTTTTCCCTAGAAGAACATTAAACGAAGAAAAAAAGAAATGTAGAAGACAAGTGTGAATGCGTGCATGCGCGTACCTGGCTAAGGGAGAGGACCTCCTTTTTATATGATAATGCGTACCTCTGGAGACTGATAGATGTCAGAGAATGTCTGATGTCAAAGCATGTCGGGGGATGGAGGGCACGTGGTGCCGTCTTATTGGTTGAAAGAAGGTTCCATTCGCAGATGATAGCAGACTATTGGAATATTCCTTGACGTATGACAATTATTCCCTGACAGGAGGTTACGATTCCCTGACATTGTTGTCGCCTAGTGCTTTTTGTCCCACCCGGGTTTAGCTACAGATAGCTCAAGATGACCGTTCAAGTGTGGCACTTGGCTCGAGTCTTGACGAGGGAGATGAGCTGTGGCGAGAGTCCCACCTTTCATGCTTGGATCACTGAAAGGTTGACCAGGAGTTGTCTCCCTGAAGGCACCAGGCTAGGCTGTGTGGCCAGGGCTGAGGAAACTCGACCAGTCGAGACAGGTCAAGCCTTACTCCAGGCTACATATTGTGCTTTAGATCTCGGATCCTGATCTGTCAGTACCCGACCGGGCATTATGCGGCTGATGACACCATGTGGCCTAACTCCTTCTTTCCTCTCCAATCTGCTGACTGCCACCTCCCTCTAACTTCTGATTGTCCTTGGGTACCACGTCCCCTTGACTTTTGACTGTCACGTCCCCTTAACTTCTGACTATCTAGCCTTATCGGGCCCCCCTTCTTTATGCACTGTATCACAAGTCTCCCCTCCAAGTCTAGTCGAAGGAGGCTCAAGTCCGACTGACTGGACTAAAACTCAAGTTTCTTTTATTTCGTCATTAATAATGCTGCTTCTTTTCCCAGACCATTAGTACTGTAACCCATTTGATTACACAATCAACCTCAAGAGAAGGGTCACTTTAATCTCTACAGAAGTTGACTTCTCCCCTCCTCTTTAAAAGGGGTTGCCCTCCGCTCAGAGAGACACACTTTCCTTTAACTAACGCTTCTTAATCATGGATTCGAGCTCCGAGTTAAATGAACTGAAACACCTCCGCCAGCAACTGGCTCATATGACCCAACTGCTTGCCCATAAGGATACGACATTAGCCGAGATGACGCAAGAGAGGGACCTTTAGTCTTCCCTTAGTAGGGAAATTGAATAACTTTGGCTAGCTGCTAAATCATGGGTCCATGCTGAGGTAGTGTTGAAACAGAAAGCTTATTCAAATCTGGAGAGCCAAGCTCAATTCATAATCTACTTGAAAGAGACACATGTCTCTTCCATGTCCCTTCTACAAGAAGAGGCAAGGATTAAAGATGAAACCATCGCTCAACAACGATGCGCTCTTCAGTTGACTTAGGCTGAGTTAGAGCAGGCTAGAGTTCGTCTTGATTAAGTAGGTCAAGCAGAATGCTAATGCCAAGGATGTCGACTCACTGCTGGACCAGGAAGAAAATGATGAGTACTCGGATGACCTCAATGTTTTTATAGATTTAAGAATGAGATTTTGTTTAAGGGGCGCTCCTCTGTAGTTTACAAATTAAATGTAGATCTGATCGGGATTCATTCTTTATTCATGTCTCTTTGCTTCTTTCCCCACTGGCACTCTCTTACTTCATGTAGACATCTTTAACAAAAAGGGTGTGTTTGTATATCCATGGGTGATGTGATGATAGCGACGCCAATTTTCCCCAGAAAAATTACTTGTGTGAGCCATGGCAAGGCCCCTGCCCACATATCATCTCCAATATAGTGAGTTTAAAATACTAACCGAGAGGTAGTTGATGAAGGATTTGCTTGCTTATAACCCATGCGGGTGCGAGAGTATAGAAAGCTAACCAATATGTTGTTGGGCATGAGAGCATGCTCACTTATAACTCGCGCTGGGGTGAGAGTCTAGAGTATCGACCGAGAGGTCATTGGTTGTGAGAGCATTCTCACTTATAACTCGCGATGGGGCAGGAGTCTAGAGTACCGACCGAGAGGTCGTTGGTCATGAGAGCATGTTCACTTATAAATCGTGCTAGGACAAGAGTCTGGAGTACCGACCGAGAGGTCATTGGTCATGAGAGCATGATCACTTATAACTCGCGCTGGGGCGAGAGTCTGTAATCCCGACCGAGAGATTGTTGGTCGTGAGAGCATGCTCACTTATAATTCGCGTTGGGGCGAGAGTCTGGAATCCCGACCAAGAGGTTGTTGGTCGTGAGAGCATGCTCACTTATAACTCGCACTGGGCGAAAGTCTAGATTACCAACCGAGAGGACGTTAGTCGTGAGAGCATGCTTACTTATAACTCGTGCTAGGGCAAGAGTCTGGAGTACCAATCGAGAGATCGTTGTTCGTGAGAGCGTGCTCACTTATAACTCATGCTGGGGCGTGAGTCTGGAATCCCGATCGAGAGGTCATTAGTTGTGAGAGCATGCTCACTTATAACTAGCGCTAGGGCGAAATTCTGGAGTAACAACCGAGAGGTAGTTGATCGTGAGAACATGCTCACTTATAACTTGCACTGGGGCAAGAGTCTGGAGTACCGACCGAGAGGTCGTTGGTCGTGAGAATATGCTCACTTATAACTCGTGCTGGGGTAAGAGTCTGGAGGTGTGAGAGCATGCTCACTTATAACTCACGCTGGGGCAAGACTCTGGAGGTGTGAGAGTATGCTCACTTATAACTCACGCTGGGGCGAGAGTCTGGAATCCCGACCAAGAGGTCATTAGTCCTAAGAGATGCTCACTTATAACTCGCGCTGGGGCGAGAGTCTGGAGTATCGACTGAGAGGTCGTTGGTTGTGAGAGCATGCTCACTTATAACTCACATTAGGGTAAGAGTCTGGAGGCGTGAGAGTATACTCACTTATAACTCATGCTAGGGCGAGAGTATGGAATCTCGACCAAGAGGTCGTTGGTCGTGAGAGCATACTCACTTATAACTTGCGCTGGGGCGAGAGTCTGAAATCTTAACCGAGAGGTCGTTGGTCGTGAGAGCATGTTTACTTATAACTCGTGTTAGGACGAGAGTCTAGAATCCCGACGTTGAGGTCGTTGGTAGTGAGAGCATACTCATTTATAACTCACGCTAGGGCGAGAGTCTGGAAGCCCAACTGGGAGGTCATTGGGGATTGAAGGAGATGCACCCGTGGACTTAGCCCAATCCACCTGCGATCATGAAGCGTATTACATAGGTCATTAGTTAAATTTGAGTCTTACTCTGATTCCAAGGTTGGGATGAGGCGCCAAATTTTGATCAACACTTCCCGCCTCCTTCTACTCCATTTTCCTATGTAGCCACATGGAATTTTCGGTCCTCGAGGCATGGTCTCTGTGATGCATGGTGCCACTGTTCCAATATCAACTCCATGATTTCCCTATCCTTTCCATCATAAATACCCTTTCATAGGGAGCTGACACGTACCCCACAAACTCTCCTTGACCCGATGCCTGACGTATGCTTTTTGCACGTGACCCGATGGTGCTTCACTTCCTTGATCTGACGGCTGTCATGCAGTTAGCTACTTCAATTGTTTGACTCGAATCCCCATGTCCTTAAGGGTTTTGATTTAAAAACCCTAAAGGCTTCCGACGGCTACTTATCAGTGCTACATCTTCCTTCAACCTTTCCTTCTCTGCTCGTGTTTGCTCATTCACTTTCCCTTTCGTGCATCTCCTTTGTAAGTGCTTCTCCCCCCACATCTTTTGCTTCTTCATTTTTCGATTCGACAATGGCCGGCGAAGCGGTAGTACCGTAGTATGCATATTTTCATTCTGATTTTGATAGGAGTGACCTCAGGACGGTGCAATCTAGTTTGCAACTTTTTGAGGCATACTAGCTTTGTATTCTTGGACCTAATGACCATCCTTATCCTCCTCCCGCCGGCTTCGGGACCTTCTTCAAAGACCAACTTCTTGGCGGTCTCCATTTTCCTATCCCTTCTTTCTTCTCCTCCTTGAGTCGGTACTTTGGTATCCCCTTATCCCAGTTTGCCCCCAATGCCTTCCGCGTCATATGTGTGTTGGTGCGGGAAGCATCCGACGATCGAACCGGTGTTTTGATTATGTCAAAGGGTTCAAGTTAAGTTGTTTTGTTATCTAATTAGCTTAAACAAGTGTGCAGGAAAGTCCTAACTGCGGTTAGGCAGGTGAAAATCCAAAGGGGTGGTAACCTTAGGTCCTAGGGGGTGGTAACCCTAGGTGAAGGAGAAAAACCCTAAGGGGCGGTAACCTTAGGTCCTAGGGGGTGGTAACCCTAGGTGGAGGAAAACCCTAAGGGGCGGTAACCTTAGGTCCTAGGGGATGGTAACCCTAGGTGGAGAAAAACCATAGGGGGCGTTAACCCTAGGTCCTAGGGGTGGTAACTCTAGGCGGAAAGTCCAGTCGGTCTGGAGGACCGGACTGACATCAGGTAAATCTCCTGAGTGGAGTAGGTGAGGACGCGTTCCCCGTAGAGGGAACAGTAGGCGTCGGGTCGACTTAGGGTTTCCGGTCGGAAACTTGAAGTCAGACCCGGTCAGTCCGATGACTGACAATTTTATTTATCGTGTTATCTTTTTGTGTTCTAACTCTGTTTTGCAGGTAACTAACAGTTTTATGCAGGGTTAGAACTGACCAGGATCGGTCGACCGAACCTTGGGATCGATCGACCGAACCTCCAAGCTACCACATCAGATCTCCAGAAGCTGGACCGGGTTCGACCAGGGATCGGTCGACCGGACCTCGGGATCGGTCGACCGAACTTGGGATAGGTGTCGACTGGATCAAGCCGAGGTGTGCAGGTCAGAGGAGACTGATCGGTCGACTGAACCTTGGGATCGATCGACCGAACACAGGGATAAAGTTTGACCAGATCGAAGCAGAGCGACGGATGGACAAATCAGATGCAGTGGAGATCATCTGATCGGTCGACCGAACATGAGGATCGGTCGACCAATCCGCTTCGGGTCAAATCTGATCCCGAGACTTGGGGATCTGGATCAGATCTTGCAGAGCTATAAAAGGAGGCCTCGAGGTGCAGCTCAAATCATCGAATTCGAACAAGAAAACTGCGCTCTTCCGTGTACTGCTGCTAAAACGCCTCAACAACGCTCTGCTACTCCAACAAATCAACTCCAAAAGTTCTCTATTCTCCTATTCGTTGGTATAGTTTCTTTATTGCACTAATCGTAGTCTAGCTTGTAATAATTCCGATATTATAGTTGTTGCCCACCGAAAGCGGTCAAGGACCACGGGCCTTCGAGTAGGAGTCGCTACAGGTTCTGAACGAAGTAAAACACCTGCGTCTCTGTGTGTTTGATTTTACTTTCCGCTGCATTTCTATTCTGTGTTTTAAATCGTTTAAATAGCCATGAGCGCTATTCACCTCCCTCTAGCGCTTTCGATCCATCAATGTGGAATGGTCATCTTATGTCGCCTGTATGAGATTCCTTTGACTCCCCAACTTTTTCACCATTTCTATTCCCTTTAGTGATCGGAGCCATGTGTCTTCATGGTGCAATCCAGGACCGGTTATAAGTTTTTCGAGGGCATGTCATCTTCTAGTAAGGGCTGGAAATCCCGTTTCTTCTATGTCCAGTTTCCTAATTTTGTGACTTTGTCTATTGAGTGGCGTCCCAATCTCCCCTCTCCTTTTGAGATGAGTGATCATCAACACCGGCCCGCCTGTTCCACTGCCTTTGAGAAATTGGATGGAGTGCAACTTTGACTCTCCTTTCTTCTATGGGAGAATGTGTACACTTTCGGGCTGAGCCCCATCCAGACACCCTTGAGCTCACCTTTTGGTAATATTACCCGACTCTTCTTTCATATCTTCACTAACTGAGGTATTTTCTTTTGCCTATAGAAGTCGTCATGTTTCGAGCCTTTTCCCTCGATTCCTCCACAATGACCAACGCAATCCTGCGGAAGCGAGGCAGGGAGATTATGTCTGGTCAGGAGGTTCCCCAAGTCAACGCCTCTATAGGGACCTCTTCTCAACAGTCGGGTGATCCTGAGGCTCCCGAAGAAGAATCACTTCCTATCGAGACAACTATCGGCAAGCAGGCTTCCTCTCCAACTCCCGAGCAGTGCTTACGCCTTCAGTGCAAGAGACGGTGTGTTACTCCATCAGTCCAATCTTCACCTCCCAGGCCTCCTATGTCTCGGGCGTCTTCCTAGGCCAAAACTCCTACCTAGATAAGCAATCCGGCTTCACCGGAGGATGCAGCCTCATCTTCTATCCTTGTCCCAGTCCAGGAGCAAACAACCTTCCGAGTAGAAAGCCAACCCAGGACTTCTATGCCTTCTGCTCCTCCATCCTTGAGTCAACAACCGCCTTTGTCTCCTACTTCCTCTTCCCGCCTTAAGGAGCGAGCCAAAGGATGGTATGCCTTCACTTCTTCATTTTAGCTTCCATCCATACAATTGCTGGGTCCAAACCCCTCCTCCAGCACCTCTTCCAATTGTGGTCAGGTGCAACTTCATGGTGCCTTGGCCGATTCATGGAAAAAAATGACCGACCAAATTTTGGAATGTCCCCAACTGGATTTGGCCGACCAATTCTCTCAACGGCTAGTGTCAGTAAGTTTTATCTGCTTCCTTTTTATGCCCTTAAGACATCATTAATCCTTTGTTCTTTGCAAACCTGTGTCATGGGGTTGAGCCTCTCTCAGTATGTGGTCAGTCTACATCAGGAGAACGAGTCCTTGAGAGCTCGCATTCAAGGAATGGTGTCTCCTATGACCGCTAGTTACACTTTTGACCTGACAACCACTAAGAGCATGATCCAATCTCACCTATAGATATCAGAGGAGAAAACTCGAACTGCTAGGGATTTGGCTCACGCGGAGTCAGAAAAGGTGCAGTCCTTGAAGTCCGCCCAGAAGACCAACGAGTCTAAGCTTAGGTTTGAGGGCCTGAGGCGTGTCCAGATCCTGGCTAACTTGGAGGAGAGGGGCGCAGAGGTTGTTAGTTAGAGCCCTAGAGCCAATCATATGATGATTGTTACATGAAGTCGATGTATCATATTCCTATATACTAATAAAGTCGTTTCTTTATGGTTATTATACTTACTTGTATTGGTGCCAAATAACTAAGTATAATAGCGTCCTTGAGTAGAAGGTTCTTATCTATATCAATTGATTGGTTGAATTGATAGTGAGATGATATAGAGAACACTACTCTTAATCATTCCTAGTCAAGTATTAACATTTCAGGGACAATGTTAATGCGATGAGACTAGCATGTATGTCAACTCGATGACTTGATCTCACAAGTCATGGATATAGAGATATCAAGTTGACACATGGGTATGCATTGGAGAATGTATACTGAATGACCCGCCATGTGAAACTATCATGGATCGTTATATGAGTGTCATATACTTTCTCATGTGACTATTAGTATGACTATCAGTCCTTGGACCTGAAGTCACCATGGTTCCCTACATAAGGAGTTGCATACTTTGGCTTCGTCAAACGTCACC
Source organism: Zingiber officinale (assembly GCF_018446385.1). Taxonomy (NCBI): domain Eukaryota; kingdom Viridiplantae; phylum Streptophyta; class Magnoliopsida; order Zingiberales; family Zingiberaceae; genus Zingiber; species Zingiber officinale. The sequence goes on along the minus strand of NC_056007.1, from coordinate 15,705,431 downwards.
CGTAACTGGGTGGACTATAAAGACGATTACTGGGTATGTAACAAATTATGCGAAGGGATGTGAGTGATGTAGATGAGATCTATCCCTCCTATATGACGGGAGTGACATCATGATTCTTGATAGAGTGAGACCACTAAGTGCATGGCCATGTCCAAATGAGTCAATATGAGATATTGAGCTCATTTGATTAGAGTGAGTCTACTTGGAGTTCTAGACATAAATTGATTAGAGGATGACATGGTTTATGCCTCAGTTGATCAATTTAGATATCTAGGATAGAAGGACATTATCATATATTGTGAGAGTCACAATTAGTAGTCACAAAGGTGATGTTGGATTCAACATTCTTGTAACTTGGGTAGTAATGATGTGTTGCTAGATACCGCTCATTACTTATGTTTCTAAATGAGTTTAGGAGCATTGCCAACGTTACAAGAACCTATAGGGTCACACACAAAGGGTAATTAGATGGAGATTGGGTTCATATGATGGACCAAGAGGATTAGGTTCATATGATGAACCAAATTGGATTAAGAGTAATTCAAATTAAACTAATTGAGTTGGACTCAATTTGATTCATGTGTCCAATGAGTCTAATTTAGATTATGATTCATTGAGTCAATTTAAATCAATGAATAGATATTCATTAAATTAAGTTGACTTGAATCAAAGGTTGAATTTGATCAACCATGGGAGATAAGAGGTCAAGTTTGACTTGACTTGAGATGGAAGATGAAGGGTCAAGTTTGACTTGACCAAATGCTATTCATTTGTGACTTGGCATGGGGTCGGCCAATGATGATGTTCCACATCATCAAAGCCACATCAAGTGTGTGCCACCTCATGAGGGAGACCAAGAGTCATGACTCTTGGTATTACATGGAGGTTTAAAAGCCTCTAAAAGTGGCCGACCACATTGAGTGTGTGTGAGTGAATGCATTTTGTGTGCTCATTCAAGGCATCATCTTCTTCCTTTCTTCTTATTCTCTCCCTCTCCTCCATTGCCGAAACCCCTTGAGAGTGCTATCACACTCTAAGTGGTTTTTCTCCATCTCTTGTCCGTGTGGATACGTATAGAGGAGTGTTCACTTGACACTCTACGAGATCCGACAACTTTTGGACAAGCGGGATAAGCGAAGGGCTTCGCTACAAAAGTATAATCTCTACCATGTAGATCTAGTGTAGATCTAGGAGAAAACTAAGTATATGTAAATTTTTATCTTCGCACGGATCTGTGGCAAGAACTTCGATGTTTTCAGCAACGCAAAAAGCGGTTTTTGCGGGTCGAAAGTTCCTACAGAGGTGACCACCCTCTCTTCGCAGCTACGGGAGCTCCAAGTGGCACATGCCTCTCTAAAGACATACCTAGAGGCTAAGACGGCAGATTTTTCCACCAGCATGGATCGAAAAATCATCCTTCAAAAGCATGTGGATGTGGCTCAGGCCACCCTCAAGTCTGTGCAGGCGGAGCTCTCAGCGACCAAGGAAAAGATAGTGGCAGCACGCTAAGAGTTGGCTAAGACGCAGGACGACGCAGACAAAACTAGGGAAGAGCTGAAGGACTATCAGGTGTGCGAGAGCTCTCGTCTAGCAGCTCACAAGACCTCCTTCCTAGCCTCCAAAGATTTTGGATCTTAGATAGGCAACCTCATCGACCAAATGCTTTGTTATGGTGGTGCAGGGGCCTTTCTGCAGCTGCAAGATAAAGGCTTGCTTAGATCGACTCCCCCTGAAAACTTCCTATACCAGACCTGTCTCCAGAACGAGCTTCCTGACGAAGCCTTCTCCACATTTGAGTAGTGCGTGCCCCCTTGTAACTCTCTTCCAATTTGAATGATGATGTAAGGTTTCACACTTTTTTGTAACTTTAAACTTGAAAGTTCTTGAAGATGTTGTGTAAATGTTATTAGTGTGCAATGGGGTGCCTAAATGTCCATTGGGACCGTTAATGACTCTTAGACATTTCACCTTATATGTTTGAATGACTTGTTAGGTGTTTATCCCCTTCGTGAATGTCTGATCGACTTAAAACCTCCGCAGGCATCAGCAAGGGTTATTTTACCTAATCGACCGTCAATCATGACTGGTCATTCCATCCCCCTTAACAAGTTACGTGGTCTAACTACTCAATTGGTCGTGAGCCACAGTGACTCTAGGGCCCCCTTACTGGCACGAGTGGGAATTACTGTAGCATCGCTGTTAGAGTGTATACTAAAAGCCTAGCTTTTGGTATAAATATTTATCTAGTAATAAGAATCACATTGGTCAAATGTCTACATTTATGATAAATGTAGTTGCTCAATTAATTTATATTGTAGATAACATGGTGTGTGGTGTCACACACAGAAGATCATGTTATTGGTTCCTTATAAATTATAAACAGTAGCTCACGACCAAGATGGAAAGGAACAAACCATTGGAAGGTCGTAGTGTAATTAGGTATTAGTTTATCTTAACTATATAATTACACTAGTACACTTAGAGTGTATTGAGTAGGACCATTTGAGGTCGTTCCTTTTATACAGACTTTATGAAGGAACAAAGACCTCAGTTATTATGGAAGTGTGTGCTCTTAATCCTAATATAATAACAAGCACATACATTTGATATTTATTTCTTTAATTTATCAATGGGTGAGATTTAGTTCGATGAATCAATAAGCCCGATAAGTTGGGAAATGATATCACTTATAGTGTGTGTTGTTGATTATAGAAGGAAACTGTGTCCTAGTAATCTAGGTTGAGAATGTCCCCAAGAGGAGCTCATAAGGATTGTCATGTTAAACCCTGCAGGTGGACTTAGTCCGATATGATGATGAAGTTGAGTGGTACTACTCTTGGAGCTAGATATTAATTAAGTGAGTTGTCAGTAACTTACTTAATTAGTGGACATTTGTTATCTTAAACACAGGGAGACTAACACACTCATAATAAGAAGGAGCCTAAAATGTAATTTGGGATTGGTGCGGTAGTTCAATAATAGTTCTTTAGTGAAATGAATTATTATTGATGAAATTAAGTTGTGTGTTCGGGGCGAACACGGGATGTTTAATTTCATCGGGAGACCAAAACCAATTCCTCCTCTCGATCCCTATCGTAGCCTCTAGTATATAGAGATTTATACCCACCGCATACCCACCTTCTTACCCATCCAATGGGGCCGGCCAAGCTAGCTTGGAACCCAAGCTAGGGCCGGCCAAAATCAAGTGGATGAGTCATGTAGGTGGCCGGCCAAAGCTTGGGTCCCAAGCTTAGGTGGCCGGCCACTAGAATATTAAAAAGGATTTTTATTAAAATTATTTCTTATGTAGATATCATGATTTTAAAAGGGAGTTTAAAAATTAAAAATTTCCTTTTATAGCTTTCTACAAAAGATTAAGAGAAGAGATTAATCTCTTTCCTTATTTGTAGTTTAAAAGGATGGTTTTAATTTTTGGTAAAAACTTTCCTTATTTGAAAATCATCTACATGTTTAAAAGAGAGTTTAAATTTGAAATCTTTCCTTATTTGTTGATTAAAGGAGGATTTTAAATTTTAAGAAATATTTCCTTTTTAACCATGTTCATGATTTTAAAGAAAGTTTAAAAATTAATAATTCTCTTTTATTAGTTTCTACAAAAGATTAAGAAAAGACTTGATATCTTTCCTTATTCGTAGATTAAAAGAGATTTTAATTTTTAGAGATAACTTTCTTTTTATCCACATGTTTAAAAGAAATATTTTAATTTATTAAATTTCCTTTTTATAAACCAATCATGAAGGGATTAAATTATTGGAGAAATTTTTATAAATTTTCGGAAACAAATTAGGAAGTTTTAATTCTTGTTTTAATTAAAACTTTCCTTGATTTGGGGCTTGAAGTGGCCGTCCATTGTATTTGAAAAAGAAAATTATTTTTAATTAAATAATTTTTCTTTTCAATGGAAAAAGAATTAAGGAAATTTTTATTAAATTTTCCTTATTTGCCAAGACCAAGGATTATAAAAGAGGGGGGTAGAGGAGGCTTCAAGGTGAACGACTCTATTCTATTTTTCTTCCTCTTTTCCTTGGTGGTGTGGCCGGCCCTTCCTTCTTCTCTTCTTCTTCTCTTTGTGGCCAAACCTCTTCATGCTTATGGAGTTTTAATTGGTGGTCGGATGTAGCTTGAGGAAGAAGGAGAGAAAGCCTACATCCCTTGGAGCTTGGTTGGTGGAAAAGATCTTCATCTTTTGGAAGCTTTGTGCTTGGCCGAAATTTGAAGAAAGGAGAAGGTGCTTTGGTGGTTTCTCATCTCGGAAGATCGTTGCCCACACAACGTCCGAGGTTAGAAGAGGAATACGGTAGAAGATCAAGAGGTTTTTCTAAAAGGTATAACTAGTATTTTTTCTTTCCGCATCATACTAGTTATTTTTGGAAATAGTACTAAATACAAGAGGCATATGATTCTAGAGTTTCGAATTTGTTTTCGATATAGTGTTCTTTTATTTTTCTTTTCCTTGTGATTTGATTGTTCTTTTCGGTTAACCTAAAGTTATTTTAGGAAATTAAATATTAGCTTTCCATAAAAGGTTTTGTCTAGTCGGTGGTGGTTGCTCCCATATCCAAGAAAGTCATGTGCCTCGCCACGTCAGTACTGGGAACCAATTATGGAAATTAATATTTAATGGAATTAATAACTTAAGGTGACTTGGGTCGAACGTGTTAAGTTTCGCAGGAGATCCAAGTCAAAACCTAAAAGAACAAATAGATTAAGTTTTGGATCAAACGTGTTAAGTTCCGCAGGCGATCCAAAATTTAATTTAAAAGAACACATGGTAGCTAGGAAAAGGTTCAAACCTTTGTACAAAATTTTTGTACAGTAGAACCTCTAGGTTTTCCGAGTAGCAACCAACAATTGGTATCAGAGCTAGGGTTTTGCCTCTGTGTATTTGGTATTAGTTTAATTATGCACATGTCATACATAATTTAGGCAGGTTAATAGTAGGATGTGCTAACTTTGTGGATGCAGGATCCAACTATTATGGCTTATAGTTATTATGTGTGTGATTAGACCCTTGGACATGTCAAGGGCATTTTATTGTGTGTGCATGATTGTATTATAAAATACAGTATTTAATTTTATTAGGATTTTATTTTTGATCTAGTTACATGTACATTCCTTTTATGGAATATAGGATCGATGGATGTAAATTTTATTTTATGTTCGATCTAGTTTACATGTACATTCCTTCGTGGAATATAGGATCAAAATGTAAAATTCTATTTATGTCGCGGCTCGAATGTTGCAAAGCGTGGAACCTTCTAAGGACCGAGGCGCAGTGGAACTAGGAGCAAGATGGATGCGACAGCTAGCTTCTGTGGCCAAATATGGCGGCGACTTGGGATGACAACACACGGAGGATAACAAGAGATAAAAGCCATAATAGTTGAAAATTAGATTTTCTATTTATTGCTTTTATATTGTGTGTATGTTAGTTTACATATTTAGTAGGCTAGCATAGTTAAAATTCCTCATTTATAAATAACTAAGTGGGAGAGGATTTTTAAGTAAATCCCATGGTCTCCATTACTGGTTTGTAAGTGATGCAAACAAGCTTGCGTTGGCTCTGAGTGCCTTCCTCCATAACGGATGAGCTTATTTGTGGATCACTAGAACAGACTTCCATTTTTGGATGACTATAGGAAGTTAATTAAGAGCGTGTGATCTTCCCCAACGGAAGGGGCATAATCTTATTAATGGACTTAGTGTCAAGTAATGGTATACACTTAGACGCATCTAATAGTATCCTCCCCATCGGAGTCACTGCTATTATTTGTGTGACCAAATGATACCAACTATTAATTTTATTTGTCAAAAAGTTAGGTTGACAAGATAATAAAATTAATGGGTTAAAACCCTCCTTTTACAAATGTTGAATTTGTATACGTCCACACTAACGTGGCATGCAAAATTCACGGTGTTTGAGGTGTTGGTGAATTTAAATAATATTGTTTGAGGAATCAATATTTTTTAAATTCAAAAGTTTTTGACCAAATATTTGATCAAAGACAGATCAACTATTAATTTTATTCGTCATAAAGTAAAGTTGGCGAGATAATAAAATTAATGAATAAAATCTCCTCTTCGATTTTGTATACGTCCACACTATCGTGGCATACAAAATTCATGGGGATTTTTAAGGAGTTGATCTTGACCAAATGTTTTTGTGATTCTTAGGATTTAAAATATTTGTCAATCCCCTAGTAGTCATACTATAAGAAAGACTTAGTAATCCCAAATGTAATGATTGGAAATAGGACTTGGACATTAAGGTAAACTGTCTTCTTAGAACTAAGAACAATATAGGTGTATTTAATTCATTAGTTGAAACATGTTTAGTGGTGTTATCTACCAGAACCTGGAGTGTAGATACAGATGCCATTAATCATGTCCGCAATTCATTGCAGGGTTCCAGGAAACCCGGCAACTAAATAAAAATTAAAACACTGTCTACATGGGCACTACTGTAAAAATGGTAGCTGTTGTAGTGGGAGATGTTTATCTTTTGATAAGAATAAAACATTGATTTTTGAGTAATTGTCTTTACGCACCAAGTTTAGAAAGAACTAGTTTTCAGTTTCTAAACTATTCAAAGAACTTGATATTCTGCCTCTTTTAATTAAGAAAAAGAGGGAAGTTATCTGTTCTGGTACGTTGGTTGGCAATTTATAAATCCAATAACTCTCACGATGCAACAAATTGAAATTAGTAACACATCTTCTAACTTTAAGAGAAAGTAACCTTCGAAAATGAACCAATTATATCTTTGGCTTCTAAGGCTAGGTTATATTAACTTGAGTAGGATTCATTGGTAGCTGATGAACTTTTGGGTTCATTAGTAGTGGAAATCTTTCCAACCTACGAGTCTTACTTGGAAGGAAAAATAACCAAGAAACTTTTAAGACTAAGGGGTATGGAGTCAAAGATATATTGGAATTGGTTCATTCTGATTTGTGTGATCCTATGAGCATCCAGGCAAGAGGTTGTTTCAAATATTTTCATCTATTTTATAAACAACTATTTGAGATACGGATATATTTACTTGATGTGCCGCAAGTCTAAGTGCTTTGATTAGTTCAAAGAGTACGAGGCTGATGTGGAGAAACGACAAAGTAAAAGTATCAAGACACTACGGTAAGATCGTAGTGGCAAGTACCTCTTGGGAGAATTTAGGAGTCATTTATCAGAAGTAGGGATTCAATCCAAACTAACTACACCTGGTACACTCCAACAGAATGGTGTAGGAAAAGGAAGGTATAGGACTCTTATGGAAATAAGTAGATTGATGAGTTATTAAGAATATTATCAAAATCATTTTAAGGATATACTCTGGAAACGGGAGTGAATATAGCACCTTCTAAAGTCAGAACTCTCTACTCATATAGAATTGCTGAATAGGCGTAAGCCTATTTCGAAGCATATTCGGATTCGGGTAGTCAGCACATATGCAGAAGAGAGACAATGATAAGTTGGACAGGAATTCACTTGTTTATGGGTTATCCTAGTAAAATGAAAGTAGGTTTATAGTCTTAAAAATCAGAAGGTCATTGTTAGCATCAATGACATATTTTTAGAAAAGGACTATGTAATAAATCATGTGCCCATAAGAAAATTTGTTCTTAAGGAAATAATAAAAGGCATGTCTAATCTAGTACCAACTGTACAAGATGAGATACCACAAGGAAACTGCAACACGTATCACAAATGATACACAATTGTAGAAAGTGCCTTGTCGTAGTGGGAGGGTTGTTAGACAACCTAAAAAGATTCATGTTTTGGGAGAGTTTTTGGACTCGATCCCTGGAGGACATGAACCTGATCTCCGGACATATGATGAAACACTCCAAGATAAAGATGCAACATCTTGGCAAAGAGTAATGAATAACAGAATTAGAATATATGTATTCTAATAAAATCTGGAAGCTTGTAGAACCACCAAATGGTGTAAAAGCCTTTGGGTGTAAAAAGGTCTATAATAGGAAAAGAGGGATAGAAAGGAAGGTAGTAACTTTCAAAGCAAGGCTTGATGAAAAAGGAAACTTTTTCACTGGTAGCCATGCTTAAGTCTATCCGGATTCTTTTATCTATTTGGCAAGTGGATGTCAAGACAGCATTCTTTAATGGAAGTCTTGATGAAAGCATCCATATAAGCAACCAGAAGGGTTCATTGCAAAGGGCTAAGAGCATCTTGTGTGCAAGCTCAATCAGTCTATGGACTGAGGCAAAGCTTCAAGGTCTTGGAACATCCGGTTTATCAAAGTAATCCAGACTTATGGATTTATTGAGTAAACGGATAAGTCTTGTGTATACAAAAGGTGTGATGAAAACGTGGTGGTATTTCTTGTACTATATGTAGATAACATTTTTGGTAGTTGGAAACAATATCAAAATGTTGTCAGAAGTAAGGGTATGGTTGTCAAATAATTCGATATAAAGGACTTGGAAGAATGTATATATTTTTGAGATCAAAGTAATAAGGGATCGAAAGAAAAAATATATTTTACTTATCCCAAGCTTGATACATCGGAAAATCCTTGCTCATTTTAAGCATGCAAAACTCCTCGAAAGGTTTCTTACCTTTTAAGCATGGAGTGTCTTTATCTAAAGAGATGTCTCCGATGACATCAAAGGAGATTGAGGACATGTAGGCAGTTCTTTATGCTTCGGCAGTTAGACAACCTAATGTATGCTATGCACGAGATCAGAAATCTGTTTTGCCAAGGGCATAGTTAGCAGATATCAAAGTAACCCTAGACAAGTACATTGGACTGCAGTAAAGCATATATTAAAGTACCTTAGAGGCGCTAGAGATCATATGCTAGCTTACAAGGCAGTTAATTTGGTCCCTGTGGGTTACACGGATTTTAACTTCCAATCGGATAGGGACAATAATAAGTCGAACTCGGGGTTTTTGTATTTACTTTAGGAGGAAAAGTCATAACTATGGAAGAGTGATAAGCATAGGTGTTTTTCTGGACTCCACCATAGAAGCTGAGTATATGGCAAGCCTCTGAGGTAGCCATAAAAGCTGAATGACTTAATTACCTCAAGATAGACTTAGATATGATTTCTAGTTTGTCCAAAGATTATTACAATTTATAATAATGGTGCAGTAACGAACTCGAAGAAACCATGAGTCTATAAGGCAAGTAAACACAATAGAGCGTAAGTACTACCCAATACGAGAAATTGTATAACGAGGAGAAGTTGTTGCCGTCTAGATTGCATCAGATGATAACCTAAGGTCCTTAAGGCAAGAGCTTTTTGAAAGGCATGGGAATCAGATGTATGGCAGCAGATATGGCAGCTTAGTCTTTTAGTATAAGTGGGAGATTGATAGAGTGTATACTAAAAACCTAGCTTTTGGTACAAATATTTATCTAGTAATAAGAATCACATTGGTCAAATGTCTATATTTATGATAAATGTAGTTGCTCAATTAATTTATATTGTAGATAACATGGTGTGTGGTGTCACACACAGAAGATCATGTTATTGGTTCCTTATAAATTATAAACAGTAGCTCACGACCAAGATAAAAAGGAGCAAACCATTGGAAGGTCGTAGTGTAATTAGGTATTAGTTTATCTTAACTATATAATTACACTAGTACACTTAGAGTGTATTGAGTAGGACCATTTGAGGTCGTTCCTTTTATACTGACTTTATGAAGGAATAAAGACCTCAGTTATTATGGAAGTGTGTGCTCTTAATCCTAATATAATAACAAGCACATACATTTGATATTTATTTCTTTAATTTATCAATGGGTGAGATTTAGTTCGATGAATCAATAAGCCCGATAAGTTGGGAAATGATATCACTTATAGTGTGTGTTGTTGATTATAGAAGGAAACTGTGTCCTAGTAATCTAGGTTGAGAATGTCCCCAAGAGGAGCTCATAAGGATTGTCATGTTAAACCCTGCAGGTGGACTTAGTCCGACATGATGATGAAGTTGAGTGGTACTACTCTTGGAGCTAGATATTAATTAAGTGAGTTGTCAGTAACTCACTTAATTAGTGGACATTTGTTATCTTAAACACAGGGAGACTAACACACTCATAATAAGAAGGAGCCCAAAATGTAATTTGGGATTGGTGCGGTAGTTCAATAATAGTTATTTAGTGAAATGAATTATTATTGATGAAATTAAGTTGTGTGTTCGGGGCGAACACGGGATGCTTAATTTCATCGGGAGACCAAAACCAATTCCTCCTCTCGGTCCCTATCGTAGCCTCTAGTATATAGAGATTTATACCCACCGCATACCCACCTTCTTACCCATCCAATGGGGCCGGCCAAGCTAGCTTGGAACCCAAGCTAGGGCCGGCCAAAATCAAGTGGATGAGTCATGTAGGTGGCCGGCCAAAGCTTGGGTCCCAAGCTTAGGTGGCCGGCCACTAGAATATTAAAAAGGATTTTTATTAAAATTATTTCTTATGTAGATATCATGATTTTAAAAGAGAGTTTAAAAATTAAAAATTTCCTTTTATAGCTTTCTACAAAAGATTAAGAGAAGAGATTAATCTCTTTCCTTATTTGTAGTTTAAAATGATGGTTTTAATTTTTGGTAAAAACTTTCCTTATTTGAAAATCATCTACATGTTTAAAAGAGAGTTTAAAATTTGAAATCTTTCCTTATTTGTTGATTAAAGGAGGATTTTAAATTTTAAGAAATATTTCCTTTTTAACCATGTTCATGATTTTAAAGAAAGTTTAAAAATTAATAATTCTCTTTTATTAGTTTCTACAAAAGATTAAGAAAAGACTTGATATCTTTCCTTATTCGTAGATTAAAAGAGATTTTAATTTTTAGAGATAACTTTCTTTTTATCCACATGTTTAAAAGAAATATTTTAATTTATTAAATTTCCTTTTTATAAACCAATCATGAAGGGATTAAATTATTGGAGAAAACTTTATAAATTTTCGGAAACAAATTAGGAAGTTTTAATTCTTGTTTTAATTAAAACTTTCCTTGATTTGGGGATTGAAGTGGCCGTCCATTGTATTTGAAAAAGAAAATTATTTTTAATTAAATAATTTTTCTTTTCAATGGAAAAAGAATTAAGGAAATTTTTATTAAATTTTCCTTATTTGCCAAGACCAAGGATTATAAAAGAGGGGGTAGAGGAGGCTTCAAGGTGAACGACTCTATTCTATTTTTCTTCCTCTTTTCCTTGGTGGTGTGGCCGGCCCTTCCTTCTTCTCTTCTTCTTCTCTTTGTGGCCGAACCTCTTCATGCTTATGGAGTTTTAATTGGTGGCCGGATCTAGCTTGAGGAAGAAGGAGAGAAAGCCTACATCCCTTGGAGCTTGGTTGGTGGAAAAGATCTTCATCTTTTGGAAGCTTTGTGCTTGGCCGAAATTTGAAGAAAGGAGAAGGTGCTTTGGTGGTTTCTCATCTTGGAAGATCGTTGCCCACACAACGTCCGAGGTTAGAAGAGGAATACGGTAGAAGATCAAGAGGTTTTTCTAAAAGGTATAACTAGTATTTTTTCTTTCCGCATCATACTAGTTATTTTTGGAAATAATACTAAATACAAGAGGCATATGATTCTAGAGTTTCGAATATGTTTTCGATATAGTGTTCTTTTGTTTTTCTTTTCCTTGTGATTTGATTATTCTTTTCGGTTAACCTAAAGTTATTTTAGGAAATTTAATATTAGCTTTCCATAAAAGGTTTTGTCTAGTCGGTGGTGGTTGCTCCCATATCCAAGAAGGTCATGTGCCTCGCCACGTCAGTACTGGGAACCAATTATGGAAATTAATATTTAATGGAATTAATAACTTAAGGTGACTTGGGTCGAACGTGTTAAGTTTCGCAGGAGATCCAAGTCAAAACCTAAAAGAACAAATAGATTAAGTTTTGGATCAAACGTGTTAAGTTTCGCAGGCGATCCAAAATTTAATTTAAAATAACACATGGTAGCTAGGAAAAGGTTCAGACATTTGTACAAAATTTTTGTACAGTGGAACCTCTAGGCTTTCCGAGTAGCAACCAACAATCGCCTATCTCCAATGCCACAGAGGCTCCCAACTCCTTTTTACCACGTGTCCCTCGACCCTGCTTTTTCTGATAAAACCTATCTGCATGATTTTCTAAGGCAATCCAACGGTCAGCGTTGCTTCCACATCTATGGCTGGCGCTAGCTATCTCTTCTATGGATTGCATGATTGATGCTGATATCGAGGCATTCTTCCAAGCATCTCCCCTGACTATTATAAATAGTCTGCTTCTCTCATTTGGACTTCAAGCTAATAGCTGAAGTCGTCTTCCCTTCTCTTCCTCCTTCCATGCTTTTACTTTCTGGCCTTCTGTTTGTGGCCCTAACCTTTCCAAGGATTCTCCCATACCTGGGTATGCTCCTGGAGTCTCAACCTTCAGTGGTGTAGATTTGGACGATCTCCGCTTCATGTATGAAGTGTTCACAGTTATGCAAATCATCATACCCTTCGAGGTCCATCGACTCTTCCGACCACCTCAAGGCTATGTGACTTTTTTCAAAGAACAACTTGTGGCTGGTCTTCATTTTCCTATCCACCCCTTATTTTCCAATGTGAGTCGCTACTTTCGCATTTCCCTTTGTCAACTCACCCCCAATTCCATTCGGATCCTATGCGGGTTCGTTCTCATCTGTGACTTATGTGATATTCACTAGACTCCTCGTCTATTTCACTACTTCTTCACTCCTCACTATTTCACTACTTTTTTGCTTCCAGGCTCATACCCGGACTAACCTTTTCGCACTCTTGCCCCTTCAGAAATGAAGTGGAAAGATAAATACTTCTTCCTCCGCTTTCCCTCTGTCGTGGAGTGGCCTACCGAGCAACGATCATCTGTTCCTTCGGGGATTCCTTTGGGAGACTACCGCTCAGACCCTACTTTTGTGGAGGTGTCGTCGCAACTAGAGGGCTGGTGCTTCAATCTGAATGTGCTGTTAACAGAGGATGTGCTGTATTTATTTGGGCCAAGTCTCGTTAATTCAGAGTTGTCGCACTCCCTTGGTAAGTATTATCTTCACCTTGCTCTTGCCTTTCGTGTTAACCCTCAGTTTGCTGCATCCGACACTCTCGCCCGATCGTCTCTGACTAGACCCCTCCCCCTAAGCGGGGGTGCATAATCTTGGGTAGGCGGGGTCTTCCGGATTTTACTCCAACCGCTCCCGGGGTGGCTGCCACTACTGTCTCTCATCCTGCCGCCCCTCAGGTGACATCGCGTGCCCACTCTATTCCAGATCCTGTTAGGCGGACTCATCCTGCTTCTCCCTCTCGTCACCCAATGACTCCAGAAGAAGAGACGAATTCAGATGACCAACCACTTTCACATCGGCAAAGGCGCAGACCTGCTGAATCTCGCCATGTAGCTGAGGCCTATCCTACGACCCAATAGCCCTGGTCAGCTCCATCTTCCGTTCCTGATCTACAACTCCCAAGCGACCCTATTATTCCTTCGGAAGTTTGACCAGGGGTCGACGGAGGAAAACCCCCGGTCGTTAAAGAAGAGTTCGATCCGGAGTGGCCATCCTCACCAACCGCCCCGACCGAGCCTTCTTCCCCTCGACTGTCTACTTCCCCTCGACCTGGCCCCAGAAAGACCGCTCCTGGACATGTCGGTCTCGGAATTCCCATTTCCATGCTATTATGCCTTTAGAGTGGGGATTGCATTGCAACCTTGCTGCCTAGGCTAGCTCCATCCTACTATGGGGACAACTAGCGGGTCATTGGAAGGTGACTATGCAACAAATGGATATCCTCCCACTGTCGGCTCAGGTGGACCTGTTCTCCGAAGGTGCCACCGTGGTAAGCCTTCACTTTCTCTTATTGCTCCTCTCTTCCTATACTGACTACCTGTTTATATGAATAGATTTTTGCCGAGTCGCTGCGATTGAGTCAGACGTTCTTGCATATACATTGGCTAAATAAGATGTTAAAGGATCGTGTTGCCGACCTGGAGTCTCAACTTTCAGACCCCTCTTCGGCCGTGTTCCAACTAAAGGCAAATGTGGAGACCTTAAGAAAGGTAAATGCATCCCAGTAATAGAACCTAGGCAAAGCCCTACTGGAGGCTAACTGGTTACGGGATGATAAGAAGAGACTGGAAGCTCTCCTCCAGTCATCTGAGGCTAAGTACCAAGAGGAGCTAACCCTCAAGGAGAAGGCACAGTTAGAGCTAGCTTAACAAACTACTTCCCTAGAGGACTTCAGACTCATCCATAAGCAAGAGATGGATCGCTTGACCAAGGAACATAACTCTAAGGACGTGCTCCTCACAGACCATAGAAGGGATCTAGAATCTCAAGCTGCAGAGTTGGGTTCCTTACAAGCAGACCTGTCTCAAGGACGATCTGCCTTGTCTCACTTAGCTCGGGCCTTGGAAACTTTTAAGGAGGGGGAAAATGTGTTGTTTAACCGATAAGGAAAAATACCTACGCTCTCTAGAGTTTGGCACTCAGATAGGAGATCACTTCATCTGATCACTGGCCTATGGAACAGTAGGAGTAGTCCAACAACTCCAAGAGGGAGGATACCTGTCGTCCGACCCTCCCGAGAATTTCCTGGATCATCATTAGATCATTAAAGAAATGCCTGATGATATTTTTCTGAATTCAAATGACTCCTTGTCTAGCACATATATTGTCTCGTTTCCTATTTATAAAAGCTTGTTTATGGCTCCGTAGTTCCTACTTCCCATAGGGGTTTTCCTACTCTCCTTGGGCTAGATTCGTGTGTGTAAGTGAGGTATAGCTCGTTAGGCCACAAGCAAAAAGAACTTCATGTGAGAGATCTTTGCCCATCCTGGCTGAGACAGCCAGCCAAGGTTGAAGAGCTTTGCTTGAGGCTTGCAAAAGGAGTGTAGTAGGTCTCAACTAAGTTCTACGTCTATGACTTGAGGACTTCCGAAGTGCCTCGTTGAAAGCTTAATCCAGGTCAGGCTTACCCGACTAGGTTTTTTCTCATATGCCTGTAGTGCTCATTCCCTAACCTTAAATCTTTCTCTCAAACAACCACTGTTACAAAAAGTAACACCCTCAGACAAGATAGGGCTGGAGGTAGTTAACACTCCATGGGCGATCCAACCTTCTACCCTGAGCATCTTGTAGATAGTAGACATCAGACGCTAGTTTCTTAATGACCTTATAAGGGTCGTTCCACTGAGGTGCTAACTTAGTTACCTCTCTGACTGGTCTGATCATTTTCCATAATAAATCCTCTTCTCCGAAGAAATGAGGGATCACCTTCTTGTCATAGGTCTATCGCATCCTTTGTCGGTACGCGGTTAACCAGGCAGTCATCCTCTCACGGGTTTCACTGATAAGATCCAGCTCTAGAAGTCGTCGCTTAGCATTCTCAGGGTCATACAATAATCGTCGATCAGATGAAACTCAAACCTTGACCGGTACAACAGCTTCGTTGCCGTAGAAGAGATGAAAGGGAGTGAATAATCTCTTGTGGAGTCGTTTGGTATGCCCAAAGAATGCTAGGGAGCTCATTAGTCCAACCGTCGCCCACATGGTCCAGCTTGACTTTTATTCCATGAACTATCTCCATATTGATGACCTCGGTCTTCCCATTGCTTTACGGATAAGCCATGGAAGTGAAAGCTTGAGTGGTACAAAACCCTTGACACCATTCCTAGATCTTGCGCCTTTGGAACTGTCGGCCATTATCTGAGACTAACTTGTGAGGGATTTTGAATCAACATAAGATGTTATTCCATAGGAACTGGATGACAGCTCCTTCCATTATCCTAGCCAGGGCTTCTGCCTCTACCCACTTAGAAAAGTAATCTACCGCCACGAGTAAAAAGTGCCTCTGCTTGGGAGCCATGGGGAAAGCTCACACGATGGTCATACCCCATTGATCAAAGGGACAAGAGACTATTGAGGTCTTCAAAATCTCGGTCGGCCGGTGGGTCAAGTTTTGGTGCTTTTGGCAAGGGAGGTAAGTGTCCACCAGCCGTTTAGCATCTCTCTGCAAAGTAGGCTAAAAATACCTGGCCATGAGTGTTTTTCGGGCTAGCATCCTTCCTCCTACATGTCTACCGCAACATCCCTAGTGAACTTCTCACAAGGCATACTCCGCTTCATATGGACCTAGGCATTTGAGCAGTGGTCGAGAGAATGACCGCTTGTATAATTGATCTCCAATTAGTGTGTATGCATGATCTCTCTTTCTAATCGATCAGGCTTCTTCAGCATCGGGCGGCAAAATTCCTTGTTGAAGATAAATGATCATTGACTCTCTCTAGTGAATTGATTCATTCAAATTGTTCTGCATGTCAATCTGGGCTATTAGGAAGCTCTAAGCTATTAATCTATCCAACACCTAAGTGGTCAAAGAGCTGGTCATTTTGGCTAGTTCATCTGCCCTTTGGTTGTCTGCTTGGGGAATATTGATCACTGTAACTTCCTTGAAGCCCTCTTCCATTTTCTCATATGCTTCTTTATATAGCTGCAGTTTCTCATTGTTAACTTCAAAGTTGTCAGCCGCTTCTTGAGCTACCAGTTGAGAATTTGAATAAATGACTACCCGAGTTGCCCCTATATGCCGAGCTACCCGTAACTCCGCCAATAGTGCCTCATACTCCACCTCATTGTTGGTAGCTCTGAAATTTATCCTAACGATTAGTTGCATGATGTCTTCCTGAGTTTGGATATCAGAAGTATCCCTACTCCGCTCCCTTACTGAGTGGATGATCCATCCACATATATTTTCCATATTTCCTCAACATCGCCTTGATGGATTTCTATTAGGAAGTCAGCCAGGGCTTGTGCTTTAATTGCTGTTTAGGGCTAATATTGTATATCATATTCATCCAACTCGGTGGCCCATTTGATGAGGCGGTCAGCTATCTTCATGTTGGTTAGAGCCCTCCCCATGGTGCTATTGGTCAGGACAGTAATTGGTTGTGCCAAGAAGTAAGGTCTTAAGCAGCGAGCCATGAGGACCAATTCATAAACCAACTTCTCCAGGGTTGTGTATCCGGACTTGGCCCCTTTCAATAAGTGGTTGAAGAAGTACACTGGCCACTTTACATCATCCTGCCCCTTTACCAACACTGCCCCCACGACCTCAAGGATAACTAATAGATATACCTAGAGCGGTTCTCCGGCAATAGATTTAAACATCGAAGTCAAAGTCTCCAGATGTTGCTTCAATTCCTCAAAAGCTTTGCTGCACTCTTCATCCCACTGAAACTTAGCAGCTCTTCTGAGCACCTTGAAAAAGGGAGCACCCAGTCTACAGATCGGGATATGAACCGAGAGAGCGCTGTAATCTTGCCCACTAACTTCTGTGCTTCTTTCAGATTCCTGGGTGCCTGTATATCTCGGAGGGCCTGAACCTTCTCCGGGTTGGCTTCGATTCTGCACTCAGTAATAAGGTACCACAGGAAATTTCCCCCTCGAGCTTCGAACAAGCACTTCAGTGGATTTAACTTTAAGTCATACTAACGTAGGGTACCACAGGTTTCCTCCACATTGGCTATAAGGCTTGTTGCTATAGTGGACTTGATGAGGATGTCATCTACATAAACTTCCACATTTCGCCCGATCTGCTTCTGGAAGATCTTGTCCATCATCCGTTGATAAGTAGCTCCTGCATTGTATAGACTGAATGACATAACTGTATATCAGAAAATACCGTCGGCTGTGACGAAGCTAACCTTTTCCTGATCTTCCTGAACGAGAGGGATCTGGTGGTATCCTTGATAGGCATCAAGCATGAATATCCTCTCACAGCCCGAAGTGGAGTCCACCATCTGGTTGATCCTTGGTAGTGGGTAGCAGTCCTTAGGGTTGGCTCGGTTAAGGTCTCAGAAGTTATTGCAGACCCTCCACTTATTGTTAGGTTTGGACACCAAGACTATGTTAGAGAGCCTGGGAGGAAATTAGACCTCTCTAACGTGTCCTACTTTCAAGAGTTGATCAATTTAAGTTCGGATGATTTTATTTTGTTCTGCCAAGAAGTTTCACTTCTTTTTCTTGACCGGACGGGAATTAGGCAGGAGGTGTAGCTTGTGCTCAGCTACCTCAGGCTTAACTCCTGGTAGCTACTTGGGGGACCAGGCGAAGACGGACTATTGCGTGTCAGGCATTTGACCAGATTTGTCTTGATCTCGATCGACATATCGCCTAATATGCGGGTGATGCTCTCCGAACGCTTTGAATAGAGTTGGATCTCCTCCCAAGGAATGGGTTCCTCTACTATAGGCAGAGGGCCCTCTTGGATGACATGGATTCTTCCATCCTAGGTTTTCTGAGCTTTGCGAGCCTCCACTTTCACCATGTCGATGTAACACCTGCGGGAGACTAGTTGCTCGCCCTTGACTTCCCTGATCTAGTCGTCCACAATAAATTTCTGTTGGTGCAGCGGAGACCGGCAAGAGGGGGGTGAATTGCCTGCAATAAAAACTAAACTCTCCTCAAGGCTTTCAACTTAAATAATAAAGCAACAGTTATGAAATTCAACAGAACTAACATAAACAGAAATATAAGACTCAGCTATTTACTTGGTTACAACCAAGAAGGTTGTTAATCCAAGACAGTAAAAGAGTGCACTAAAAGAAGTCTCCTTCTCTGAAGGCGGAGTAGCCTTTTACACTTGAAGAGCACAGAACTATTGCTTAGGAAATGAGAGTACAGGAGTTGTATTTCAAGATTGTTTGTATTCGTTCACTGTTTTCGATATCTCAAGAGCTACCCGAGACCCTCTTTATATAGGGGTACTCGAGCTTATCAGTTCACCTGATCCTTCGGGATCAAGTTTGACTCGAGAGGGATCGGTCGACCGATCCCCAGGTTCGATCGACTGAACTTGCTGTACCTGCACAGCTTCGCGTCCAGGTGTAGTCTCTGTGGATCGAGCTTAGGTTCGGTCGACCGATCCTTTTGTTCGGTCGACCGATCTACCAACGGTCTTCTGCTGAGTTGGCCCGATTAGATTGCTCGACTTGGTCTCTGGATAGACTTCGGTTCGGTCGACTGATCAAAGGCTCGGTCGACCGATCAGTTCCCCAATGGTTGGCTGCTTGACGTGGCTTCTGACGTGTCACCAACAGCTGGCTTCGGATAAAGAAGGGTTCGGTCGACCGAACCATTGACAAGTCAACTTCCAATTGACTTGTTTCTAGTTCGGCTTCTTGGGTGATTCCGGCCTACCGGAATAGGGCTCACCCGAACCCAATTCCCGGCCTTCTCCTCGAGCAGGCTTCCGTCCGGCTTCTCGTCCCTCGAACGTCGCGCGCGTTCTTCTCGCTCCACCGGAGTACTTTTCTGTAGCTCTCTCGTCCTTCGGACGCACCGAGCCCGTCGGCTCCCTTCCCGTACCGTCCTTCTGGCTAGCTGCGTCTTCCGCTCGACTTCTTGTGCTCCTAAGTTCCTGCACACTCAGACACAGGGTTCAGACAAAACGCAGGACCTAACTAACTTGGTTGATCACATCAAAACTACCACGGGGTCCAATAATTTCATCTTCTGATGAAAAGTGCAAACAGCCACTCGAAACTCGTGCAGTGCGGGTTTTCCCAGGATAACGTTCTAGGAGGATGTTGAATACACCATGATGAAAGTGCTTCTCCGCGTCCTCACTAGGGGCTTGCTACCCAGAGATATGGCTAGCTTGATTTGGCCCATTGGCCTTACCTCATTGTCAGTGAACCCGTACAATGAAGTGGCTATGGGTTAAAGGTTGCTAGAGTCGATCTGCATACCCTCGAATGCATCATCATGAGGGAGTTCCAATCCCTCTAGGTCTTGCGGCCCGAAACTAATTATGGGCCCTGCAGCTTGTTCCCAGCTACATCCTACCACATGTATCTCCAAGCGACGTTCATGAGAATTTAGGCTCGGGCAGAGTCTCGATCAGTGGGTCCTCCGGAGATCATGTCGATATCCCAGATAGCAAGATTTCTCCTGTTCTCTTCCTCCAAGGATTCCACTTGCTCCTTATCCCGGCCTGGCTGTTGGCTCCCTTGACTTGTATTTTCGGACAGGGATTTACTTGACTGACCTGTGGCGGTCGGCTGGCTGGCCAGCATCCTCTAAATCTTGGGTGCGATCTCAGGCGGAGGCAGACCCAGTTTAGTTGCACGCCAGAGTCAAGGGCGAAATGGACACAATCTCCAGTGGAATAAGTGTGGGACCTATGGTAAGTACAATAGCGGGGCCCCCACTGACCGGGTTTGGGAGATTGGACAACTTCTACCCATTGCGCCTCCCTAGAGTCTTGATCAGGCAGAAATCCTAGTCGGGCATCCTTGGAGCATGGAAAGGGTCAAGATGGAGGTTGGGATGGCCTTTTCTCTAATTTGTTGGCAGGAGCAGGCACCTTGTCTACTTTCCACCGAGCTGCCTGGGGGCTACCATAATATTCTCTAATAGCTGGGGGCTTGTACCCTTTGGGTAGCTTTTCCTCGAGTACCCTTAGAGAGAAGGGCACCTGCTCTTCGAGCATCTCCATTGGCTCTTCTCGGAGCACTATGACTTTCCCCTTCTTAGAATCTCTGGGCGGGGAACTCTCGGCCATGGAGGCTTGCGGTTGCTTTTTCTTATTATAACAGTCTGGACCCTTGTTATAATAGTCCAGGCAGGGCTCGTGATAGAAAGCTTAAGGGAAATCCTCGAGCTGTTTTCTTTTCGACCCCCTGTTCGAGACGCGGGTCTGGTCCTTGGAAATTGTGGGCATCTTGTATGGGTGTGAAATAGTGGTGTGTTTTTCAGAAGCCGCTTGCCTATTGGCCTCCTTGAACAATTTGTACTCTCCTACTGTCATGGTGATGTTGATTCTTCTGGTCTCCTCCATCGTCACGTTCCAGAACAGGTGAAGGAAATTCCCATAGATGGTGCTAAATTGATCCTGTCCAGAATCTGAGTCAGATGAAGGTCGATTGAGATGGCGTTGGTGTTGACGGATGGGTGACTTGGACACACTCGGCGTATATGCATCAGAAAGACGGACCCCCACGTGAAGCTCAAGGACAGTGGTAACGAGATTGGGGGTACTTAGGTCCTGCGCACACTCAAACAAGCACATGAAACGTTAGAGACCAGAAACCAGGGGAAAAGTCCCCGGCATAGGCCCTCCGACGCTCAAGTCAGGTACTTTTTCCCTAGAAGAATAGTGTACGAAGGAAAAAAATGTAGAAGATGAGTACGAATGCATGCATGCGCATACCTGGCTAAGGGAGGGGACCTTCCTTTTTATATAACAATGCGTACCTCTGGAGACTGATTGATATCCGAGAGTGTCTTATGTTAGAGCCTGTTGGCTAATGGAGGGCATGAGATGCTCTCTTATTGGTTGAAAGAAGGTCTATTCGCAGATGATAGCAGACCATTGGAATATTCCTTGGCGTATGACAATTATTCCCTGATAGGAGGTTACAATTCCCTCACATTGTTGTCGCCTAGTGCTTTCTGTCCAGCCCGGGTTTAGCTGCAAATAGCTGGGGATGATCGTTCGGGTATGACACCTGGCTCAAGTCTTGATGAGGGAGACGAGCTATGGCGAGAGTCCCACCTTTCACGCTTGGATCACTGAAAGGACGACCAAGAGTTGTCTCCCTAAAGGTACTAGGGCGGGTTATATGACCAAGGCTGAGGAAACCCGACCAGTCGAGGCAAGTCAGGCATTACTCTAGGCTACATATTGTGCTTCAGATCTGGGATCCTAATCTATTAGTACCTGTAATGCCCGAAAATTCTCAAAATTATTTTAGAAATATCCTAGTATTTTTCTGGAATTTTAGGATATTTTTCTGGAATTTTTGGAATAGCGGAAGTAGCAAAAATAAACAGAAAATGAAAACGGCCTAAGCGAGAATCGAACCCGAGACCTATGGTTTAAGGGATAATGCTAGTAACCAGTTGAACCCAGCAGGGCCGTGCTAAAAGGAAAGGGATTCAATAATATTTATGTTAGGTTTGGGCGGAAATTACCACTTAATATAAATAGGAAATAAATGAGTGAAGGGTTATTTGGATCGTGATTTTCCTCTCCTCAAACCCTCACCGCCGAACCTTTCCTTCTCCTCTCTTTCTCTCTGCGCCAACCACAAGGGAACCTAGGGTTCCGCCCCAAGGGTCCCAAGGGTTCCTTCTGGCGACATCTCGAACACGAGGACGCTCCCCTCCGCGAGAGGAACGCGTGGACGCGAGAAGATCGTCGAAAGGATCGTCTCCACCGGAAAACCGGCGATTAGAATCGTAAGAAACTTCGAGCACGAGGTAAGAAACCCCTCACCTGCAGTATAAGTAGCTTTCGTTTGGTTTTCAATGCATTAGTTCAGTTATATGCAGTTTTTTTCGACACAAAGGGGTGCATTTAACCCTCCTCACAGGTTTAGGGATTTAGTGAGTGCCTTTGGATGGGCTGGACACGTCTTTACCCCCTTCAGTTGGAGGTTTTGATGTTGTCGGGTGCCTAAAGGTAGTCTCCCTAATAGAGAGGAGAGTTAAAGCACACTAGGTGTTCGATTAAATGGTTAGCTTAGAAAAATGCAACTTAGGCATTTTTGATAGCTCAGAAAATGCAATGGGAGCATTTAAGATAGCTTAGTCAGCCTTATTACAGCTTTCATGGGACTACGGTCCAATGGGTGGGCTCCCACAGTCACCTCTAGGTTTAGATAACCTAGCTCTGGGTTCAGATAACCTAGAACACAGCAAAATAAGCAATTAGTAGCTATATCCAGTATTTTATTTTCAGTAGGCACTGTACTGGACAAGATGTCCATTGGGTTGGGCTCCCACAGTCGTCCCTAGGTTCAGATAACCTAGTAACCCTACTAAATTCGGGACTTGCAAACTCGGGTCTAGTTAGGGATGCGCGCACAGCAAAGTACAGTTGCCGGGCCCAACAGCAGCATGATTACTATTTTCACTTATTACGATAATAGTTTCCAAAACTCATAATCTAGTTACGTGATCATAGTTAAGATCAGTTTTAACTAGTTTCAGTTTCAGTTAGTTCTCCTAGTTGATACTATGAGTTAGCTTCATGCTTAGATTTATTATGCATGCTATGTTTCAGTGTTTATGCCATGTGATTTTAGTATGCCATGCTTTAACAAACTCAGTTCATGTTTTTAAATAGCATTCTTTAAAACATGTTTGCATCGTTGCATGTTTTAGTGAGGTAGATGGTTTCTTACTAAGCCTTAAGCTTACAGATACTTTTTTTCCTTATACTGCAGATAAAGGTAAAGGAAAAATGGATTAGCAGAGGAAGCTGGAGTTCAATGCAGAGATGGTGTGTGTGGCAGGAACTTGGAATAAAAGATCCTTAGGGGATCTAGCAAGCTTAAACAATTGAACCTTTAGTATTTCTATTTTCACGCACTTTTAATTGTTAAATGCTACGAACTAGTAAACCATGCTTTATATCCAGTTTAGAATGCTAGCTTTATGTCATTAGAATTTATTCTATGGATTGTATAAGTGAAATGTGAGATTTTGGCACGAACAAGTGCTGAAATCAGGGGCTCTGATTCGAAATCAGAGACCCAGATCGGTCTACAGATTGATCAGAAGTGGGTTGTGCTACTGGATCGGTCAGCTAACCGATCCAGTCGCAAACAGAGAGTTCGCGTCTATTATGGATCGGTCAGCCGACCGATCCAGACGCGAACAGAGAGTTCAGAAGCTCACTGATCGGTCAGTCGACCTATCAGAGAGCCACTGGATCGGTCAGCCGACCGATCCAGATGCAAACAGAGAGTTAGCGTCTGTATGGATCGGTCAGCCGACCGATCCAGACACGAACAGAGAGCACAGAAGCTCACTGATCGGTCAGCCGACCGATCAGTGAGCCACTGGATCGGTCAGCCGACCGATCAGTGTGCTCCTGGATCGGTCGGTAGACCGATCCAGCCGCGTACAGAAGCACAATAGCTTATGGATCGGTCAGTCGACCGATCCAGAGCTTTCTTCCGTGCCAGTATCAAGCTGGATCGATCACTGGATCGATCCGACAGCCCAATCGATCCATGGATCGATTGAAACGCCTGATTACAGCATAGAATATCTCCCCTAGCATGTGTACGACTCCTAGGTACACCTAGAATATTAAGTTCAGTTTACAGTAATCAGTTTAGTAAAATTTTAATCAATCCAGATTTTCCGCAATAGTAATTTAGCACAGCATTACGTAACGATCGGCCTTGCAGCCTAGTCAGTAGGAGGCGGGTCGTTACAGAGTGGTATCAGAGCAGTGTTCCATACTTCCTACACACACATCAGCATTGAACCTGCAGCTTCCAAGTAAGAATACCTCTACTTTATTTTTGTTTCTTGCTTTCTTGTTATAGCTCATGTTTATAGATAACTGATGCATGTTAGTATGTGATAGTATATAACATGATAGCAATAGTTATACAATTATGATTGTATTAGTTATGCATGTCCTATCCTCTATGTCTTTAGAAATGACACGAGGACGCCCAGCTTGAAGGGCACTAGCTACTGAGCCCCAGTATGAGGCAGGCAGTTCAGTGCCTCCTATAGACCTTACAGCATTGGTGGCTCAGTTACAGCAGCAACTAGCTGAACAGCAACAGGAAATAGCCACCTTAAAGGCTAACCAGCAGAATACTCCCACAGTCACCCCGGAACCGAACATAGCAACACCAGTGGTCTTAGAGGTTCCACCAGTCCAGCCTACAGCACCAGTAGCCCCAACACCCGAGGCAAGGAGAGAAGCCTATCTAATCCAGTGGCAGAGAGTCAAGCCAGAGAATTTCTCAGGCACTAGTGAACCATGGGATGCTCAGTCCTGGTTCAAGACACTGGAGAGCACGATGGAGCTTCTGGACTGGCCAGAACACGAGAAGGTGAAGTGAGCCTCCTTCTGCCTAGTAGGAGATGCACGCATGTGGTGGGTGAGAATCAAGGCGAAGCGCCCAATAAACCAGATGATATGGGCCGACTTCGAGAAAGAATTCTTCGAGGAGTTCTTTCACATGCGGGTCACGAACCGCCACTATGACGAGTTCACTGAGTTTCACCAGGGCAACCTTTCAGTGGAGGAAGCCGTGAAGAAATTCAACAGATTGGCTCGTCTATGTCCAGAGCTAGTCAGCACAGAGAAGGAACGAGTCCGGTTAATGCTCAAGATGCTGAGGCCGGAAATAGCAATGAACGTGGCTGGCGGCGTACATAAGCCGCAAACTACTGAGGAACTAGTTAGTAGTGCTCTGACCACAGAACACTACCAGAACAGCTTCAAACAGCAGAAGCAAGTCTTCTCAGAGTCTAAGGGCCAAGGAGGCTCAGGTACTCAGAAACACCAAGGCCACAGTTCCCACGGCCCTAACTGGAAAGGGAACTCTAGCAACAAGCGTAAACCAGGGAATTACCCAAAGGGAGGACCAGCCAGTAAACAACCCAGCCATCCCAAGTGTGCTACTTGTGGGAAACTTCATTCAGGAATTTGTTGCAAGGGCACACGAGGATGCTTCGAGTGTGGACAAGAAGGGCATATGGCTAAGCAATGCCTAAACAAGACCAGTTTTCCTCCACCGCAGCCAATTCAGTATGGAGGCCAGCCAGCTCAGTTACATCAGATGCAGGCTGCGTTAGAGGGACCACACATCAGTCAGGGCAGACTAGAAGCTCCCTCAACCATGACCAATGCGAGGATCTACTCACTGACCTGAGATGACGTAGCGAACGCCTCGACAGCTGTTACAGGTCAGATTAGTATTTTTCAGCAAATAGCAACTGTCTTATTCGATACTGGGGCAACCCATTCTTATATAGCCAGGGCATTCGCAAACAAGTTAGCAATACCTCCAGAGGTACTCAGTAGTCAGTTTCTGACGACATTACCTTCGGGAGAAATTATGGCATCTACGCACTGGCTCAAAGCAGTATCAGTCACTATAGCAGACAGAGAACTCTTTTGTGATCTGATAGTGCTAGATATGACCAACTACGATGTCATCTTTGGAATGGACTTCCTGATCAGATAAGGTGCTTCCATAGAGTGTCGTAAACAGAAAGTCGTATTCCAACCCGAAGCAGAAGCACAGTTTGAATACATCGGGGAACCAAGGAGGAAGGCCAAGAAGTTTCTCTCAGCTCTGAGGGCACAGAGATTAATGGATTCAGGATGTACGGGATTCCTAGCACATATAGTCAGTACCAGTCAGGACAAGGACCAACAGCTAGCGGAGGTCCGAGTCGTATGTGACTACCCAGCAATCTTCCCTGAAGAGTTACCAGGCCTAGCACCAGACAGGGAGATCGAATTTGAGATAGAGCTCATTCCCGGTACAAATCCTATCTCCAAAGCGCCTTACCGCATGGCTCCAGCAGAACTGAAGGAACTTCATAAACAACTACAGGAGCTGCTTGACAAAGGCTTCATACGTCCTAGTCACTCACCATGGGGAGCACCTGTATTGTTCGTGAAGAAGAAAGACGGGAGCATGCGCCTGTGTATAGACTACCGGGCACTGAACCAAGTCACAATCAAGAACAGGTATCCTCTTCCCAGAATAGATGACCTGTTCGATCAGCTAAAGGGAGCAGTAGTGTTCTCTAAAATAGACCTCAGATCAGGTTATCATCAGGTGAAGGTCAAAGAAGGGGACATACCGAAGACAACATTCAGGACCAGATACGGACACTACGAGTTCGTAGTCATGCCTTCGGCGTGACAAATGCTCCAGCTACTTTCATGGACCTCATGAACAGGGTATTCAGGGAATATTTAGATAAGTTTGTCATCGTGTTCATCGACGACATCCTTATCTATTCCAGAACTCAGGAAGAACACGCAGAGCACCTGAAGACAGTATTGCAGACCCTTCAGCAGAACCAGTTATATGCCAAATTCACGAAATATGAATTTTGGTTAGATCAGGTGTCCTTCCTGGGTCACATCATCTCGAAGGATGGTGTCATGGTAGACCCCAGTAAGATAGAAGCTGTGAGTAACTGGAAAAGGCTCAAGAATGCTAGTGAGATCAGAAGTTTTCTGGGATTAGCAGGTTACTACAGGAAATTTGTAGAGGACTTCTCCAGGATAGCTTCTCCACTGACAGCTCTCACCAGGAAGAATAGAAAATTTCAGTGGACAGAGGATTGTGAGAACAGCTTCAGCGAGCTCAAGAGGAGATTGACCAGTGCACCCATTCTGACACTGCCAGGAAATACAGACAGCTTTGATATTTACAGTGACGCCTCTAAACTGGGACTAGGAGCAGTGCTGATGCAAGACGGCAAGGTAATCGCCTATGCCTCCAGACAACTCAAGGATTATGAGAAGAACTACCCTACTCATGATCTTGAGCTTGCAGCAGTGGTGTTCGCTCTCAAGATTTGGAGACATTACTTATATGGAGCTCAGTGCAGAGTGTATACAGATCATCAGAGTTTGAAGTACTTTTTCACTCAGAAAGATCTGAATATGCGACAGCGCAGGTGGCTAGAACTGGTCAAGGACTACGATATAGACATCCTCTACCACCCAGGGAAAGCCAATAAGGTGGCAGACCCACTTAGCAGAAAGTCCAGTGCTACCTTATTATCGTTAGCGGCCATGTCACCGCCCCTACGGAAGGAGATCACAGATTTTGGTCTCGAACTCATAGTCGAATAGCTCTCTACTATGACCTTAGAGTTGACCTTGCTTGGTGACATTCAGACAGCTCAGGAGAAGGATCCTGAAATTCAGAAAATCAAGCAAGGGATAGCAGGATCAGAAAGTGGAGAGTTCAGAGTGTCCGCCAGCGGGGTTTTGTATTTTGGTGACAGACTCTGTGTTCTAGATCAGGAGGAGCTACAGAGGAAGATTCTAGATGAGGCTCACAGGACTCCCTACACGATGCATCCCGGCTCCACCAAAATGTACCAAGACTTGAAGAAACGCTTTTGGTGGCCTGGGATGAAAAGAGACATCGCCAGATATGTCAATACCTGCCTGACCTGCCAGAGGGTCAAGGCAGAACATCAGAGACCAGGAGGAGTTCTACAGCCTATTCAAATCCCAGAATGGAAGTGGGAGGATATTTCTATGGATTTCATAGTGGGACTACCCAGAACCACGAATGGTTTTGATACCATCTGGGTGATAGTCGACAGATTGACTAAATCAGCCCACTTCTTAGCTATCAAGATATCCTACTCCATGGAACAGCTAGCTCAGTTGTATCTCAAGGAGATCGTTAGACTACATGGAGTCCCACGAACCATTATTTCAGACAGAGACAGTAGATTCACATCACACTTCTGGGAGTGTGTACAAACAGCTTTGGGCACGAAGTTAAAATTTAGCACAGCTTTCCATCCTCGGACAGATGGTCAGACGGAGCGAGTAAATCAGGTACTCGAAGATATGCTCCGAGCGTGTGCCCTAGACTTCAAGGGAAGTTGGTACAAATATCTGAGCTTAGCAGAATTTGCATACAACAATAGCTATCAGGCCACCATCGACATGGCACCTTATGAGGCTCTCTATGGGCGGAGGTGTAGATCTCCAATCTGCTGGTATGAGAGTGGTGAACAGAAAGAACTAGAACTACAGACAGATCTAGTGGCAGATACCACAGCAGCTATACAGCAGATCCGCCAGAGGATAGAGACAACTCAGAGCCGCCAGAAGAGCTATGCTGATACACGACACAGACCTTTAGAGTTTTCAGTTGGGGATTCAGTGTTCCTCAGAGTGGCTCCCATGAAGGGAGTAATGCGTTTTGGGAAGAAGGGCAAGCTAAGTCCCAGATATGTGGGACCATACCTTATCAGCAAAAGAGTGGACAAGGTAGCATATGAGCTAGAGCTACCCCAGGAAATGTCAGCTGTCCACAATGTATTTCATGTCTCTATGCTGAAGAAGCATATCCCAGATGCCACCCAGGTGATTGAGCCCCAGCTGGTACAAGTCCGTGAAGACCTCAGCTATGACAGTCGGCCTACTCAGATAGTAGATCGAGCAGTTAAGAAATTGCGGAACAAGGGAGTACCATTAGTAAAAGTTATCTGGCAGAATCACACAGCAGAAGAGGCAACTTGGGAGACAGAAGCCAGCATGAGACAGAAGTACCCAGAATTATTCTAAGTTAGAGGACGAACTTTTTATAAGGTATGGGGGATTGTTACGCCCGAAAATTCTCAAAATTATTTTAGAAATATCCTAGTATTTTTCTGGAATTTTAGGATATTTTTCTGGAATTTTTGGAATAGCGGAAGTAGCAAAATAAACAGAAAACGAAAACGGCCTAAGCGGGAATCGAACCCGAGACCTATGGTTTAAGGGATAATGCTAGTAACCAGTTGAACCCAGCAAGGCCGTGCTGAAAGGAAAGGGATTCAATAATATTTATGTTAGGTTTGGGCGGAAATTACCACTTAATATAAATAGGAAATAAATGAGTGAAGGGTTATTTGGATCGTGATTTTCCTCTCCTCAAACCCTCACCGCCGAACCTTTCCTTCTCCTCTCTTTCTCTCGACGCCAACCACAAGGGAACCTAGGGTTCCGCCCCGAGGGTCCCAAGGGTTCCTTCCGGCGACATCTCGGACACGAGGACGCTCCCTTCCGCGAGAGGAACGCGTGGACGCGAGAAGATCGTCGAAAGGATCGTCTCCACCGGAAAACCAGCGATTAGAATCGTAAGAAACTTCGAGCACGAGGTAAGAAATCCCTCACCTGCAGTATAAGTAGCTTCCGTTTGGTTTTCTATGCATTAGTTCAGTTATATGCAGTTTTTTTCGACACAAAGGGGTGCATTTAACCCTCCTCGCAGGTTTAGGGATTTAGTGAGTGCCTTTGGATGGGCCGAACACGTCTTTACCCCCTTCAGTTGGAGGTTTTAATGTTGTCGGGTGCCTAAAGGTAGTCTCCCTAATAGAGAGGAGAGTTAAAGCACACTAGGTGTTCGATTAAATGGTTAGCTTAGAAAAATGCAACTTAGGCATTTTTGATAGCTCAGAAAATGCAATGGGAGCATTTAAGATAGCTTAGTCATCCTTATTACAGCTTTCATGGGACTACGGTCCAATGGGTGGGCTCCCACAGTCGCCTCTAGGTTTAGATAACCTAGCTCTGGGTTCAGATAACCTAGAACACAGCAAAATAAGCAATTAGTAGCTATATCCAGTATTTTATTTTCAGTAGGCACTGTACCGGACCAGATGTCCATTGGGTTGGGCTCCCACAGTCGTCCCTAGGTTCAGATAACCTAGTAACCCTACTAAATTCGGGACTTGCAAACTCGGGTCTAGTTAGGGATGCGCGCACAGCAAAGTACAGTTGCCGGGCCCAACAGCAGCATGATTACTATTTTCACTTATTACGATAATAGCTTCCAAAACTCATAATCTAGTTACGTGATCATAGTTAAGATCAGTTTTAACTAGTTTCAGTTAGTTCTCCTAGTTGATACTATGAGTTAGCTCCATGCTTAGATTTATTATGCATGCTATGTTTCAGTGTTTATGCCATGTGATTTCAGTATGCCATGCTTTAACAAACTCAGTTCATGTTTTTAAATAGCATTCTTTAAAACATGTTTGCATCGTTGCATGTTTTAGTGAGGTAGATGGTTTCTTACTAAGCCTTAAGCTTACAGATACTTTTTTTCCTTATACTGCAGATAAAGGTAAAGGAAAAATGGATTAGCAGAGGAAGCTGGAGTTCAATGCAGAGATGGTGTGTGTGGCAGGAACTTGGAATAAAAGATCCTTAGGGGATCTAGCAAGCTTAAACAATTGAACCTTTAGTATTTCTATTTTCACGCACTTTTAATTGTTAAATGCTACGAACTAGTAAACCATGCTTTATATCCAGTTTAGAATGCTAGCTTTATGTCATTAGAATTTATTCTATGGATTGTATAAGTGAAATGTGACATTTTGGCACGAACAAGTGCTGAAATCAGGGGCTATGATTAGAAATCAGAGACCCAGATCGATCAGAAGTGGGTTGTGCTACTGGATCGGTCAGCTGACCAATCCAGTCGCGAATAGAGAGTTCGCGTCTGTTATGGATCGGTCAGCCGACCGATCCAGACGCGAACAGAGAGTTCAGAAGCTCACTGATCGGTCAACCGACCGATCAGAGAGCCACTGGATCGGTCAGCCGACTGATCCAGTTGCAAACAGAGAGTTAGCGTCTGTATGGATCGGTCAGCCGACCGATCCAGACGCGAACAGAGAGCACAGAAGCTCACCGATCGGTCAGCCTCCTGGATCAGTCGGTAGACCGATCCAGCCGCGCACAGAAGCCATACAGCTTATGGATCGGTCAGCCGACCGATCCAGAGCTTCTTTCCGTGCCAATATCAAGCTGGATCGATCACTGGATCGATCCGACAGCCCAATCGACCCATGGATCGATTGAAATGCCTGATTACAACTAGCAGGACATCCGAGAGGCATAGAATATCTCCCCTAGCATGTGTACGACTCCTAAGTACACCTAGAATATTAAGTTCAGTTTACAGTAATCAGTTTAGTAAAATTTTAATCAATCCAGATTTTCCGCAATAGTAATTTAGCACAGCATTACGTAACGATCGGCCTCGCAGCCTAGTCAGTAGGAGACGGGTCGTTACAGTACCCGACTGGGCATTATGCGACTGATGACGCCATGTGGCCTAAGTCCTTCTTTCCTCTCCTATCTGCAGACTGTCACCTCCCTTTAATTTCTGATTGTCCTTGCCTGTCATGCCCCCTTGACTTCTGACTGCCACATCCTCTTGACTTCTGACTGTCACGTCTCCTTGACTTCTGACTGTCTGGCTTTATCGGCCCCCCCTTTATGCATCGTATCAAAAGTGATCATTATTGGAGGTTAATTCTCTCTCATCTCCTTTCTTTCAACCTTTTCTCTATCTTCCTATGAGATAGGACACAGGTTCATATCAATAGCCCTATGATATACACCTTAAATTATTAAACTCCTCAAAAGAACATCTGGGCATTTACTTGCATAATGAGATTAGGTTAGGGCTTATCTAAGAGATCCTAAAAGGGATGTCTTTGAGGTGCCACTACACCATGGGTATTTTTTGTTTCGACCACTACAAAATTATGTGAAGATCATATAGGTAAAACTCACAAAGTTAAAGACTTCAAGTGAAATCTAGAACAAAGTGAAAAGATTTGTAGGCGATTCACATATAAACAATCACAATCAGATGAAGTTTGAAATGAAGGCTACAGTTCAGTTCAAGTGAAACATTCATATAAAAGCGAAAAGGAAATAGTTTGAAGGTATAGCTTCCATCTCAAGTGAAAGTTTTCATGCTAAATTCTTGTTGAGAAGTTCTTGAGCTCAACCTTTTCAAAAGTTTGAAGAAGAAGAAGTCAAATCTTTCAAGAAAAATATCGTAACTTCTTCTTGCTTCATTTTCCTCTTTGTGCTGCGATATTGTTGTAGAAGGTTTCTCCATCTTCAGATTTGGTCTGAGAATGAGGAAATCAATAAAGGTGGTAGAACACTAGGTTAGTCTTGGACGTACTTGCCTTGGGAGGTGGTGAACTAAATAAAATAAATTTGTTACCAATTGTGTACTGTGTTTTGTTGTCGCTTCAAGGTTTCCGTTGCATTCTCACCAATAAAGCAATTAGCTATTCACCCTCCTCTAGCTGACAAGGTGCTAACATGATGTAGGCTAGGAAATAAATAATGTTGAAAGAAAATTATTGGGATATAATTAAAGTTCTACATTGGAAAGATATAGAAAAGATCATGAGTTTAAAAAGATGTAAGATATCTCAATTGGCAGAGGTCTTTTAAGTAGAGTCGAAAAATAAAATCACGAGATCTTATGCCCAAAGTGGATAATATATATCATGTCATTATGCATATATGTGAATATTCTTTTGAACACAACAAAAATAATTTAAAAATAATACATTTAAGATAAATTCAAAATTGGTGCATCAATAATAAAAAAAAAAAATTGAAAGATATTAAAATTTAAAAAACATTCAAGATTTGTGCCTAAATTAGAAAATATTCAAGATTAATACATGATTTAATTTTTATCATGTGATAATTTATATATTTTTATTTAAAATATTTATTCTATATTTGTTATCTAGTAGTCTATATGCAAAGAGTACAGAGTCTTGTATTTTAATCAGATTGAGATTAATATAATTTTGTATTTAACTTTTCTAAGAGTTTTTTCCCTCTATGTAAGATTATTTTCACATTTATTTCATTAATTTTGTTCCAAGTTCTTTTATGGTTCAACAGCTCAAATTTGATGTTCATGATTTTCTTGACTATTTTGTAATCAACAGATTTATTACTTTATATTTTTGTGACATGACTATTTAATGTAAATAAATGGGTTAATCGTTTGCTACTATATATAATTAGTCATCGCTCCTTACCTACGTGTTCACGATATGGTGCTTGCATTCATTCATGCTAATTCGGGACCATATTGCTAGCCCATTGAGTCACTAGGTACCTAACATACACACATGTCCTTGCGTGTCGATGATGTGGTGCTTGCATTCATGCATGGTAATCCAGGACCACACTTTCTAGCCCATCGAGTCACAAACTCACAATGTTGCTTTTGAATGTGTTGGTTTGTCCATCCATGTTGGTGTGTTTGCACATCTTGGTTCATCCTAGTACATATGCCTCATTGACTTGAAGGATCTGATAGTCACATACATATTCAAATAACTCCTTCAAAATATTGTCTTGTAAAATATGTTAATAGATTTGTTATTAATTCAGATTAGGTCATTATATTAGAATAAATTATTAGAGTTATTAATAATTTTTATATTGATTTGATATTATTGTGTGATATATATAGAGTTATTATGTAATCTATTGGGATAAACATTAAAGTGATTCAATTAAATAATTAAATCAATTAGGTTATTAGAGGTCGTGCTTTCTTTCAAACTTTTTTTCTATGTTCCTATAAGATAGGATGCGGATTTCTATATCAATCGTCCTATGATATACATCCTAAATTATTAAACTCATCAAAAGAACATCTTGGCATTTACTTGCATAATGGGATTAGGTTAGGACTCATCTAAGAGAGCCTAAAAGGGGTGTTTTTGAGGTGCAACTACACTATGAATATTTTTGTTTTGACTTTCGACCACTGCTAAATTATGTGAAGATGGTATAGGTAAAACTCACAAAGTTTAAGACTTCAAGTAAAATCTAGAACAAAGTGAAAAAAAAGACTTGCACGCGATTCACATATAAACAATCACAATCAAATGAGACTCTTTTAAGTCGCAATGGACTCGAGTCTTACTTCTACATGTGAAAACATAGTTCAATAAAAGCCAGTCTAGCCAGTCTTTCTATCGTTTCAAACAAGTAGAAGAAGCCCTACTTCACCATTTGCTAAAGTGAAGAAAAGCTTTTTTGTTTCTATCAATAAAGCAATGACCTTAGAAGAAGCTTAACAAAATTCTAAGGATTTGTCACAATTTCAAAATTGAACTAGGAACGAAGAACGAACATAGA
Organism: Zingiber officinale; assembly: GCF_018446385.1. Lineage (NCBI taxonomy): Eukaryota > Viridiplantae > Streptophyta > Magnoliopsida > Zingiberales > Zingiberaceae > Zingiber > Zingiber officinale. The sequence continues at coordinate 15,670,945 of NC_056007.1, read as the reverse complement.
TTGGATTTAATTGAGATATAATCTCAAATAATGGCATCAAACGGGTTATAGTCATTGACTTATCAACGAGCTAACTGACCGAACTTGAATCTATTGATTCACCTTATTCTCCGACAAATTATCTATTCTAAAATTCCAATCAGATTAGTTCTTGGTTTGTGGTGAATACATAACAAACATAAAGTCGAAAGCACTAAGGGAGCTTTTGTGGCTCTCCCAATCATAGTCACATCTCACTTTTTCATTATTTTGCTTTGCGACCGACTAGTCCTTTGTCGATGCTACAAATGACAGAACTTTCCTAGTTTCTTCCTGAGACATTCCACACAGATGAGCTCTCTTTTTTAGCCTTTAACAGATTCATATATTTATATTACAATAGGTATCTAGGACACATAAGAACATGGTGCTTTACAAGCACTGTCGAAATAAAAATTTGTGAAAAATCATTGAAAGATGAGAACACTTAAAACACTGTTGTCTGTGATGAACATGGATAGAATTGATGCCTGATGAGACAGATAAAATTGTGCTTAAACTGATACTTAATGAGATGCAAAGCAAAGCATTAGTGGTGGGCGTTTTCGATTCTCAATGTACAACGGTCAGAGGCAGGGCATATAAACCCAACAGTGAGGGTTCGATTAATGTGTCCATTTTTACCTCGATCGGTCTGAGATTCATTATACACAAGCCTAGGTCCACATAAGATAATATTTAGTTTTAGTAAAGATAAGGGCTAGATTTACCCTCCTCTTAAATAATAATAATAATAATAATAATAATAATAACTAAGTTGATAACGTTGGGTTTGCGGTAACCGACCTAGCCCCGTCTCATGAAGATTTACACTCCACGTGTGATAAAAAAAAAAAGCGATTTGTTCCGTCCCAATGCTTCTGTCAACTCGTCTCTAGACTCACACGGAGGATACAAATCATGGATGACTACTAGTCATTAGTGCAGGTGGCCAAGCCATAGAGGAAGGCATGCTCGAACACGCCGAATTTTGATCCCAAAATTTCATATGACGATTTCTCATGTCTTAACCACCGCATCATTGCGAAGGAACATATTTACACTCCACGATGGTAACAAAAGACGACTACGTTTGCCCCTAGCGCCTCCGTCAACCCGTCCTAGTGCCAACACGGAGGAGGTAAATCACAAGTGCCTACGAGCCTTTGGAATAGTGACCAACACATAAAGGGACAGTTACCTCCGCAATGCCGAGATTCGAATTCCAGACCTCATGGTGGTAGCACCTCATACGCTAGCCACTATACCGTCCCGAGGGGAGTTACACTCCTCCACAGTGGTAAAAGGTGATTCGTTCGCCCCCAGCGTCTCCGCCAACCTGTCTCAGGGTCAACATGAAGGAGGTAAATCACGTGTAGCTATTAGCCTTTGGAATAGTGACTAACGCATGAAGGAGACATTTACCTTAGTTATGTCAAAATTCAAACCTTAGATCTTATGGTGATAGTACCTTATACGCTAGCCATTATATCGTTCTGAGAGGACGACTTACACTCCTCCATGATCGCAATAAGACGAATACGCTCACCTCTGCGCCCTCGCCAACCTATCTCAGGACCAACACAGAAGAGATAAATCATAGACAAGAGAAAGGGGTACACATCATTTCAATAGTAAATCAACTCACTTGCCTCATTTTTCATATATTTTTATTAAAAGGAGCACAAAACTTTTATCAATATAAAGTATATTATACACCATCTTATCATGTAATTTTACGATTGCACCAAAACTCCCCTCTCCTTCAATAATTTGAATAAATGATGTTAGAATTTCATTACATTTTATTATAATTTTATTAGGAGCTTTTATTGAATTAAATTTCGAATAATTCAGGACGCCTCGGTTCATTTACATTGTTTTGGTTATCTGTTGAAAAAATCTGCAACCATTCGCATGCCGCCATCTGATTACTCCTATCTGACGTCATCTCGCTGACATCGTCATCGCCATTAGAATCCACGCACTATTGTAGTGGAACTTGGTCAGCTGTATCGATAAATAGCAGCAAGTAGAGGTAGCGATTGCAGGAGCATCCAGTGACTGAGTGAGCACGATGGATTGGAGACCGGGGGCCGCCATGCTCGCAGTGGATGTCGCACTTGCAGTGATGAACGTCATGGTCAAGAAGGCTCTGAGCGGGGGCATGAACAAGCTCGTCTTCATAACACTCAGGCACGCAGTGGCCACTCTCTTCATCTCCCCCATCGCCTTCTTCTACGAGAGGTACCTACAGATTATCTAAACTCACACTGCAGATCATATATATATATATATATATGATCGATCAGCCCCTACAGTTCATCTTGCTTGATTTCAGGAAGATCAGGCCAAAGTTGACTCTGGAAATCTGCTTGTATCTCTTCTTCAGCGCCATGTTTGGGTATGATCATCTTTGACGATATATGCTGAATCTCATTTGTTCAGAATATGAATCAACTGCTAGCTGTGTTATGTTTGCACGCAGTGCTTCTCTGACTCAGTACCTCTTCTTCCTCGGACTCGAGCACACCTCTGCCACATTCGCCTGCGCCTTCCTCAACATAGCCCCTGTGTGCACCTTCCTCATATCCTTAGCAATGAGGTAAATTATAATATATCAAATCGAAACTCGTTTAGAAATCTATAATTGTTATAATGGTTATGGATGCAGGATGGAGTTTGTGAATCCGACAACTAAGGAGGGTGTGAGTATAATCCAGACATGTTATTTAGCTACGTATTTTTTCTTTCCTTACATTAGCAGTGATAAACTTTCCTAGCTTTAAGGGATAAAGTCTAGAATTAGTCTTCCTATTTTTGTGGATCTCATCTAGATCCTATTTTTGTGGATCTCATGGTTCGTACTCTTAGCATTTGTGATGCTATATAAAGGGTCGAGAGGCATGTAGTATCTCATCTCATTGTAAGGTTTCCTTTCATTAGTGAAGTTTCTATTTTGTCCTATTCTTCTTGTTTTGTTCTTGGGTGTTGTGTGCTATCGTATCCGATTCTAGACCAACATTTGGTATCAGAGCCTTGTCAGTATAGAACACCCAAGAATCCACGATTCCACATAAAATGTCGAGCATCCCAGTAAAGGAGAACGGCGGAGTGTCATTTCCCTATCCGATGCTAAGTCCTCACAATTATACTGTGTGGGCAATAAAGACAGAGGCGATCCTTGATGCCCAGGGAGTCTGGGAGGCGGTGGAGCCAGCGGAAGGAGCCCAGGTGGATGCAAAGAAGGACAAAAAGGCACGTGCATACATCCTGCAGTGTGTCCCCGAAGACATCCTTCTCCAGATCGCAACAAAGAAGACGGCGAAGGAAGTCTGGGACAGCCTCAAGACGAGATACCTTGGTAGTGATCGGGTGAAGAAGGCACGTGTACAAACATTGAAGAGCGAGTTCGACGCTCTCCGGATGAAAGAGACCGAAACGATTGATGAGTTTGCTGGCAAACTCAGCGCCCTAAGCAGCAAATTCTCCACCCTTGGTGCCACGCTTGAAGATTCCGCGTTGGTAAAAAAATTGCTCGATTCAGTCCCTGATAAATTCTTCCCTATTGTTGCCGGCATTGAGCAATTCTACGACCTTGAGTCTATACCATTTGAGGAGGCTATAGGGCGACTGAAGGCGTACGAAGAACGAACGCTACGACTATGCAGCAACACCAACGGCACTGAAGGTGAGCTCCTATTAACTCATGCCGAATGGCAAATGCGACAGAAGGGGAGCAACGTGGACACTTCGTCAGGAGGAAAGGGGCGCGGATCCAGCAGCCCTAGTCGTGGCAAATGGCGCAGTCGTGGCCGTGGTACGCCGAGCCAAGATAGTGCAGGAGGCACTAGCGGCAACAACAGTGGCACTCGTGGCAAGAGACACATAAAATGCTTCAATTGTGAGAAAATGGGGCATTATGCGTCTGAATGCTACAGCAAGCGTCGTGGAGATGAGGCTCACCTCACTTGCGCCACGGATGAAGAGCCAGCACTAATGATGACCATGTTCCACGAAGAATCTCAGCGGCAGGATACCATTCTGCTCAGTGAAGAGAGGTTGCTACCGGAGGTGTACCGGGGCGTCAAGAAAGGTGAAGACAAAGACGTTTGGTACCTTGACAATGGTGCCAGCAACCACATGACTGGCCATCGCGAGAAGTTTCAAGAACTAGATGAAACCATCACCGGGAGGGTGAGATTTGGCGATGGATCAACCATTGAGATCATGGGCAAGGGGACGGTTGTGTTCGAATGCAAGAATGGCGATCGGAAGGCTCTCCACGAGGTATACTACATTCCGAAACTTTGTAGTAATATCATAAGCCTTGGTCAGTTGACAGAAGCTGGGAACGAGGTGCATATGAAAGAAGATACCATGAAGGTGATTGATAGGAGCAGGAAGCTCTTGATGCTGATAAAACGAACACAAAATCGCTTGTACAAGATAACCTTGAAGATATTCAAGCAAGCCTGTTTCCTAGCAAGACTAGAAAATCCAACCTGGCTAGGGCACATGCAAAGCAGCGAACTGGCAGTGCGCGGGGCACTGTCCATGTGCAAGTCTGCAGGAGGCAGACTTGGCATACATTCGAGTCGGGCATGCGTGCAAGGCATGCCAAGCGGAGCGGCAGCACAGGGCTGCCCAAGCCCAAGTCTTACAGGAGGAAGACTTGGCAAACCAGCAAGTGTGGCATGGGCGCAAGCTATACCAAGCAGAGGATTGGCAATGCGCTGGGCACGTTCCAAGCCCAAGTTTGCAGGAGGCAGACTTGGCAGCAAAGCGGGTGTGGCAGGTATGCAACATATGCCAAGCAGCAAAGGCGGACAGATGGACTTGTCCGTTGTGCGAGCAGATGGACTTGCTCGTGTTGCCGAAGGAGCAGACAGACAAGACTTGTTTGTGGCAACGAATGTGCGGGCAGACGGACTTGCCCGTGTCACAAAGAGAACGAACAGACGAGACTTGTTCGTGGTGCCGAAGAGATTGAGCCGTGGACCGAGCACTTGGTGTGCAAGCAGACTTTGGCGCAGAGCCAAAGAAACGGAGCCATGGATAACGCGGACAGATGGACTTGTTCGTGGTACGGACAGATGGACTGCCAGTGGTGCCAAAGATGGACATATTGTGGTTGAGTTCGTTAATACCGGAGAACAGCGAGCCGATGTAATAACTAAAGCATTGTCAGAAGTGAAGCTGCCATGCGACAACTACTCGGCGTCCGTGACTTAGAACCATGTCAGGATTAGGAGGGGTAATGTGAGTATAATCCAGACATGTTATTTAGCTACGTATTTTTTCTTTCCTTACATTAGCAGTGATAAACTTTCCTAGCTTTAAGGGATAAAGTCTAGAATTAGTCTTCCTATTTTTGTGGATCTCATCTAGATCCTATTTTTGTGGATCTCATGGTTCGTACTCTTAGCATTTGTGATGCTATATAAAGGGTCGAGAGGCATGTAGTATCTCATCTCATTGTAAGGTTTCCTTTCATTAGTGAAGTTTCTATTTTGTCCTATTCTTCTTGTTTTGTTCTTGGGTGTTGTGTGCTATCGTATCCGATTCTAGACCAACAGAGGGGAGGGCGAAGGCAGTCGGGGCACTCGTTTGCTTCATGGGAGTGCTCGTGCTCACATTCTACAAGGGAGTGAGATTGAACACAGGCGGCGGCGAGGCGGCCGGAGGATCGAGAATGGGAGGAACAGAGTATGGATCGAGGAAATGGACGATGGGTTCTATGGCAGTGATCGGAGGGTGCGTGAGTTGGTCGGCGTGGTTCCCGTTGCAGGCCAGAGTCGGGCGCAAGTACCCTGCTCTGTGTTCATGCACTGCGCTGGTGTTCTTGATCAGTTTCCTGCAGGCGGCGACCTTGACCTTGGCCACGCAGAGGGGAGCCTCAGTCTGGATCTTGAGGAAGAAGATGGAGATCGCCACTGTCATTTTTTCAGTAAGCATCCATATTTTGAATCCACTTCCTCTTAACAATCTTACTTCTGTCAAATATGAATCAGCAAATTATAAAATTGATCATCATGATTCTCCATCAAGTACAATAGTTTGACAGAGACCAACCAAAGAGAAGGTCATTTATCTTCAAAATTTAGTCGGACAAAATCTGAACACATAAATTATCAAAAAAAAAAAGAGGGAATTCCATGTTGTTTCACAGAAATTTTGTAAGCAAAGTTAACTTTCTGAATGGTCCAAAGGGTGATGTGCCAATTCCCTTCGACTTTAATTGATGTAAAGCATATCCACACATATTGCTGATTCTCTCTTTTTAATTATTTTTTTATTAAAAAGAGAGAGAGAAGTTGTTGATGGAATTTGTGTTGAACATATTAATGCAGGGGGCAGTGGGGTCTGGGTTTGGGATTCTGGCCATGTCATGGTGTATAGAAGAGAAAGGTCCTGTGTTCACTGCTGCATTCACTCCTCTGATACAGATCCTGGTGGCTCTCATCGACTTCGCCTTCCTCCACGAACAAGTCTACATCGGAAGGTATTCGTTCTCGGAATCTCTCTTGTTTCGAAGAAATTATTGTTACATTAATTTGTTGTTGTAACTGGCAGTGTGTTGGGGTCAGTTTTGGTGATTGCTGGGCTCTACTCGCTACTCTGGGGGAAGAACAAGGAAGGCAAAGGCGGTGTCGTAGGGAAGGAAGAAAACCGAGTTAATGGAGGAGACGACCAAGTGCAGACTCCAACTGTTTGAATGCTTAAAGTACATCTCATTGTCTCCCGGGCGTAGCACAGCTGGGGTGCATGATTTTGTGGTCGAGAGGTTCAAGGTTCGATTCTTAGGGTGTCATTGTCTGGGGTTAACGTCCCGGCTATGCGCTTTCAGCCGTGTATCTGTATTTACCTCCCTCTATATCCGTGAAACTAATTCTAGAGGGGTCGTTGATGTAACGGTTCTATATTTTTTTTAAGTACATCAGGCTAGATAACGTCGAGTTTGAGGTGACTGATCCGGTTCCATGGAAGTTTCTCATCGACCATCAGAGTAAATCGGAAAGTGCTAGTAACGGACAATCCAGAAGTCCAACATCTTTTAATTAAGTACCCCATGTAAAGAAAAAATTAAATTAACAGGTCTACTGGATTAAAGGTGTAATCCAACAAATCTCTACCTTGACTCGGCTCGAGCTCCGTAAAAGGCTATCCGATTAGTGACTTCTTCGATCAAGTCCAAGCAATATTAAGACTTTATGACTTAAGTTTCTCGTAGTTTGATCACGACGAAGACGTTAGTGACTCATTCAAATTCCTATCCTTCTTTATTTTTTTATTTTTATTTTATTTATTATTATTATTATTATTATTATTATTTTATTTATTTATTTATTTATTTATTATTATTATTATTATTATTATTTTCTTTTTTTGACTTTCATAGTTGAACTAGAGTACCTTTAGAAACTTACAAAACCTCACTTTCGGCTTGTATAGGCACCTTCTCTCTTTAAAAGTGCCTAAAATGGTACCTCTTTAGCCTTGCCTAGCAAAATAAGTAAGGATAAATATGCCATCAAAAGTCTTTTTTTACAACACTAACTAACTCTTGGATATATTTTTCTTTATATTTTAGCCACCTATACTAATAGTTAATAGCCATTCATAATTTTATTTTTCCATATTAACCTAGGAATAGATTGGTGAGGACGTCGGGGCGAACGAATCGCCTACAATAAGAAAGAAAAAAAATCATTCCTCGGTGCTATAGTGCAACAGTAGAGCATTCAAATTATCATCTAGACACTCACGGTTCGATTCTCAGGTATGACATATTTGTAAAAAAAATTTCTTCAAATGAGGTATACAACTAAAAGATGCTGAGCTTCTGGACTACAGCATTGACGATTAATCTAAAAATATTAGATTAATTCACCGCTCGTAGTATTTTTCAATTTACTCTAATGTCTGATGAAAATTTGATCATAATTGACATAAATTATAGGATGTCAACTAATATAATACAAAAATATAAAAAAGTAAATTTTATTCATATTTCTTTTTCAACTTCGAACAATCTTTAATAATGTATTATTTTTTATTTATAATGAGAACAGAATGTTAATCTTTAATAATATGTCTTAATTTTTTTTTTTATAATGAGAACAGAATGTTAATCTTTAATAATATGTCTTAATTTTTTTTATAATGATGACCTGACATACATTCGATATGTATACTTGACAACATCCAAACATTTTGCATCTAAGGTTGCTTTTTCCCATTTCAATCAAAGAATCAAGAATCTTGTGTCTTCCCTTTAAAATTTTATATCCATCAGTTTGTACTAAGACCATGATTCTCACATTACATAAAAAAAAGGTGCAACTCGAGATGTTATTAAATTCTCAATATCAAACCTCATTGTGGTCATTAGAATAAAATAAGGTTAAGAAAATGACTGAGACTCGATGCTTGTTTGCATAGTTCAAGTGTGTAAACTATAAGAGAAATCCAAAGGATCGTCACTCGAATATGCACTCCATTGGGTCCAAGTACACAAGAAATACTTCAAACATGAAGTAGCAGTAGAAATCCATCAATGAAGGGCACACTGAAGCAACAAAATTATCTTTTGCTTCCCAAATGTTACGAATGTAGCAAACCGGATGAACAACAGCAATTGATGTAGTCTTCCCGACATTCCACTCTTCTTGAGTGAACATAATTTTCACTTTGTACGTTTTCACACCAACCCAAAAAAAACAAAGAAAACGGCTTCAAAGCATACTAAAGACCTACAATAGCGAAGCAACAAATATTTTTGGAGCGGCTATTGATCTTGTCTGAAAACTGTAGAGATAATGTGATGGGCACGATGACTTGATCATTGATTGAGAGAAGACTTTTTACTCCATAGAGAGACTTCCTTTTGATCCTGCACACACGAAAACGAGCAAACAAAACGTCAGCGTCCAAAAGCTAAGCGGAAGTCCTTGACGAGGGTCCTCTGACGCTCAAGTCAGTACAATTTTAGATGGATGAATGAAGAATAGTAGAGAATGAGCACGTGAGAGTAAGCTTCAGATGTTCAGAGAACGTACATTTCCAATAGAGAGGACCCCTTATATACCACCTCTCATAACCTTTGCAATCATGAAGTGGTGAAGTGTGTCAGAGGTTGTTAGATAAAAGAAAATGTATAACATAGGCAATCTATAATAATTGTCTGAGGAAATTTTCATTTACCTACATATATATCTCTTTTGTCATTTATAACTTATGTCGTTGTTGAGATTGTAGAAGAAATATATTATCATAAATGGTATGCTGATGAGAAACATGATGATCCTTGAAGAAGGTTCTAAAAGAATATTCTCTGACATATAGTTGTTATTCTAAAAAGCTGTTAGGATTCTCTACTCATGCTGTTAGCTGAGTATATCTCGGCTGACTTATAAGGTTGGCCGTCTTTATGTCTGTCCTTGTATTAAATTGCTTTATTATGTATTGAATGCAATAAGAAATCCGTTTAGAAAATAATTAATATGTTGCATTGGACATACTGGAAGTCCATTCAAGAAGCCATATTACGAATTTTGCATGCTGGAAATCCATTTGGGAATCAATATGGAGCTAAGTGCCTTAGGCCAAGTCGACCTTTTATCTAGCCAAGCATGCATAGAGAGATTTATGAGGCTAAGTGCCTTAAGCCTGACCAACCTTTTTTTTTGGCTGGGAATGCATAGAGAGATTTATGAAGCTAAGTGTCTTAAGCTCATCGTGTTGGAATCGAATTCAAAATTCGGTGATCATGTTTCTACACTCCTATGCACGACAAAAATTTAAAATTTTATTTGTGATTTAACAATTAAATCAAAGGAGTGTTCATATGTTTTTTAAAACAAACATAAGCATATCTTTATCTAAGCATGCATTACAATCTAACCATATATGTCAGATCCTAAAAGCATAACAAAGATAAACTATCATGTGATTGATTCATATAATGCTCATTTAATCATTTTATTTAGACATGCTAAACTATCTAAAATAAACATATTAGATCATTTAGGCATAACCTAAATAAAGCTATTAACACATGTATTAACATACATATGAATCATAATATAAGCATAAACATGTCTTCCAAACAACCTGTGTTTGGGGATGACTCCAACTATTCCAGTTGTAGCGAAATAGCTCCTCGTTGTTGTCACAAGCTCGTACTTCCTTCGTTTAATCTGGCCCACGATTGGAGTCCTCTTTCCAACACTTGATCACACTAGAGATCAAATATCGTTTTTTGTCGAGATAATCAAAACGACTTCCTCGAAGATGAGGTAAGGGTTGCCCACTTACCCTTCACAAGGAGTTGTCTAATAGCCCTCAACAATGAGTTATGCCTTCCAAAATTCACAAGTAGGTGGGCGCCGGCAAAGCTTCTCGAAGAGGAGAAGTAACAAGCAAGAATATCAAACTTTTTGATGGAAGAGAGTAAAGAAGATCTCTATCTTCTTCTTTGAAAGTGGCTGCTGAAAACTCTCAAGAAGAATACAGGATATGGCTTCCAAAACTCCAAGGAGAAAGAAGAAAAATTCTGTCCGAATTTTTCAAGAATAAGCCTCTAAAATGTTACTGCCGAACTCTCCTTTTTTTCAACAAAACAAAGCCCCAGTCATTTCGTCAAGAAGAATCTGTTTAAATGAAAAGCTACACCACACCACTCTTCAAGGAATTGCCACATGGAAAAAGAACGTGGCATGAGTGGAGAAGTGGAGAGAGTGGGAAAGTGGAGGATAAGGAAAAGAAAAAAAATTAAAATTTTTTTTTCTTTTCTTTCCTTGGTCTCATCAAGTTGAAAATAAAATCTCCTTTGTTTTTATTTATTTCATGATGCAATATTTAATGTATTGTATTTCTTTTTAGGCTTAAACTTTTAAAGCCTAATATCTCTTTCATATGTACTTATTGAATTTTTTGAATTTTTCTAGAGCCCAATAATACAAGTCTATTGTAATCATATCAACGATCCAATATCATTGATACGACAAACACACTTACTCGTTATTATAATAATATAAATCAAATTTATATACTTTGTGTGGAACTCTTCTACTCTCTTTGTTTCCATTGATTGGAAATCAATCTAATATTTGATCAAATCAAATTTTATTTGTCAATCCACTGTTTGATCACATCAAACTGTATTCGTCAAATTCAACTACTTGAATTTGACTTTCTCAATGGGAAATAGAGAAACCAATACTTGTGTGACCCTCAATGGTTCATGGATACAATTAGTCGTGGATTCACAACTCTTTGTGATTCAGGACTATATTGTCCTTTATTCGGGCATACCCTTAATAGCCCAATCCTATGATTAACTCCTTAATTATAAGAAGTCAGAACTAATTCTGATTAACACCCAACGAATCATGGTAAGAGCGTCTAGCATCACCGCCCCATGATTCCCTAGATATCACTGAATAGTGTCTGCAAGAACCAATTGATTATGGTTAACGTACAGTCCGACCCCTTCATCTCATATATCTCGGTCAAATCTACAACCATTGGTACATCGAGGATTATATATTGATTTGACAACCATGTGATATATCTTATAGTGATATTTCATGTGTAATTAGGAAACTCCTTTCCTAAAGTACATCTTATAGCTCTGATCAGAGACTTTATTCACTATAAAATAACATATTACATAGGATATCCACACCTATGGGTGTGTGGTGAATCCCCGACTACAATACATTGTCTCCTATATGTTTCGTTACTACACCTAATCTCACCACCTGATGACCATATTAGAGTCAGTAAATGAGTCAAAGTGCAACCCCAACATATAGAGTCTCAGTGTTGTCCCGGGTTATAAGGACTACTAGTGTACAACCACAACCAAAGACTTATCTACTTGATAAATGATAACCACTTGGAAAGCCTGTGCGAGGGATGTTTGACGAACTCATCATATGATCACCCATCTATATGTTTGAACATCTCTATGTCCTTACCAATAAAATATGGTACACTACATCATAGATGCTAGTCTCTAGCTCAAGCAGCCTTTTATCCTTGTTTATTAGGTGTCCCAATTGACTTGGAACAAATTTATAATATACAGTGAATATTGATGTATTACAAGATGACCATCATATGTACCACCACATCTCATTATAGTATATTCAAGGACTTTATCTATGCATATAGCAAGGATATAAAGATAAAGTAATGTCAAACTGAATTGAATTATATTAAAATAAAGGTTGTTTATTTACAAGAGTCAATAAAGTTCTAGCCAACAGTTAGCTTTGCAAGGCACCTACTCTAACAAACTCCCACTTGCCCTAATGCCAACTATTCACTAGTTTCAAACCTATGAGGTCACGATGTTTTTCAAAAGATGGTCCTAGCAAGGGCTTTGTAAGTGGATCAACAATATTATCTACAGAGGGAACTTTCTCAACTATAATGCCACCTCTTCCCACAATCTCTCGGATGATGTGGAATTTTCTCAGTATATGTTTACACCGATGATGAGATCTTGGTTTCTTTACTTGTGCAATAGCACCAATGTTGTCACAATGAACCGGTACTGGATCAACTCCATTTGGAATAACACCCAACTCTTGGATGAAATTTATAATCCAAACTGCCTCCTTTGCTTCTTTCTTAAGCTGCAATGTATTCTGCCTCTGTGGTGGAATCCATAATTGTGTCTTGTTTGGAACTCTTCCAATAGACTACACCACCATTCAATGTGAATACATATCCAGAGGTTGATTTCGAATCATCCACATCTGATCGGAAGCTAGAGTCAGTGTAGCCTTCCAATTTTAATTCTCCAACCTCATATGTCATGAAAAAATTCTTAGTCCTTCGTAAGTACTTAAGAAAATCTTTCACAGCTTTCTAGTGCAATGAACCAGGGTTTGATTGATATCGACTCATGACACTCAGAGCATATGCTATATCAGGTCTTGTAGATATCATACTATACATGATACTATCAATGGCAGATGCATAGGGAATGCGTGTCATCGTCTCTATCTCTTTGTCTATCTTTGTTGGATTTTTTGGGCCGCAAAAACCACTTTTTGCGTTGCGAAAACCCAGAAACTCCGCCACCGGATCCGTGCGAAGAAATAAATTTCGTAAAAACTTCGAGTACGAGTTTCTAACCTAGATCTAAACAAGATCTACAAAGGAGAAGAGCTTTAACCTTGATGCGATGCCCTTCGCTTAATCCCGCTCGCCCAAGGTTCGCCAGATCAAGAGTATCAAAGTAGATACTCCTCTATGTGTATCCACACAAGCAAGAGATGGTGAAACCAAACAAAAAGGTGTGCTAGCACCTTTGAAAGGTTTGACCAAAGTGGAGGAGAGGGAGAGAAGAGAGAGCTTGAGGAAGAAGATGAGAGTTACACAAAAGAAAAATGAAACTCACCAATGAATTATTTTGGCCGGCCACATTAAGAGGGAGTTTTATCTCCATGGGATACCAAGAGTCACAACTCTTGGTAACTCCCATGAGGTGACATCCCACTTAAGCAACCATGATGATGTGGAGCATCACCATTAGCCCACTTAATGCCAACTCACCAATGAGGTGGCAAATGGTCAAGTCAAACTTGACCCTTCAGCTTCCTCTCAAGTTAAGTCAAACTTGACCACTTCTCTCCCTTGGTTGATCTAATCTAACCATTGGTTCAAGTCAATTTTAGTTTAATGAATCTCTATTCATTGAATTAAATTGACTCAATGAGTCTAAGTCCAAATTAGACTCATCTAACACATGAACCAAATTGAGTCCAACTCAATTAGCCTAATTTGGATTACTCTTAATCCAATTTGGTTCATCACATGTACCTAATCCTTTAGGTTCATCAAATGAACCTAATCTCCATCTAATTTTCCTTTGTGTGTGACCCTATAGGTTCTTATAACATTGACAATGCTCCTAAACCCATTTAGAAGCATAAGTAATGAGTGTTATCTAGCAACACATCATTACTACCAAAGTTATAAGAATGTTGAGATCCAACATCACCTTGTGACTACTAATTGTGACTCTTCACAATATATGACAAGTGTCCTTCTATCCTTGACATCTAGATTGATCAATGTGAGGCATAGACCGTGTCATCCTCTAATCAATCTAAATCTTGAATCCTAAGTAGACTCACTCAATCAAATGAGCTCAACATCTCATATTGACTCATTTGGGCATGACCATGCACTTAGTGGTCTCACTCTATCAAGAATATCGATGTCACTCCCGTCATATAGGAGGGATAGATCTCATCTACATCACTCACATCCCTCCGCATAATTTGTTACATACCCAGAAATCGCCTTTATAGTCTACCCAGTTACGGGTGACGTTTGACGAAGCCAAAGTATGTAACTCCTTATGTAGGGAACCATGGTGACTTCAGGTCCAAGGACTAATAGTCATACTAATAGCCATATGAGAAAGTATATGACACTCATATAACAATGCATGATACTTTCTCATGGCGGGTCATTCAGTATACATTCTCCAATGCATACCCATGTGTCAACTTGATATCTCCATATCCATGACTTGTGAGATCAAGTCATCGAGTTGACCTACATGCTAGTCTTGTCGCATTAACACTGTCCTTGAATGCTAATACTTGACTAGGAATGATTAAGAGTAGTGTTCCCTATATCATCTCACTATCGATTCAACTAACCGATTGATATAGGTAAGAACCTTCTACTCAAGAACGCTATTATACTTAGTTATTTGACACCAATACAAGTAAGCATAATAACCATAAACAAATGACTTTATATATATAAGAATATGATACAACGAGTCCATACAACAATCATCAAATGATTGGCTCTAGGGCTCTAACTAACATCTTAGGGCACATAGACTTGGATAAAGTTATACCATGACACATTGGTAATTATCCTCTCTTAGATTCTTCCAATGAGAATCTTCTGAGTATGGTATCTATATATATGGATTGGGTCAGCCCCAGCATCCTCTTTGATCTATCTCTACATATCTGTATTCCCAATACATAAGATGCTTCACCCAAATCCTTCATGGAGAATCTACTGGCTAACCATACTTTTGTTGATTGAAGCATTCCTACATCATTTTCAATGAGTAGAATGTCATCAACATATAGTATCAAGAATGTCACTGCACTCCCACTAACCTTCTTGTACACACATGGTTCCTTAAGATTTTTAATAAAATTAAATTGTATAATTGTATCATCAAATCTGAGGTTCCAACTTCTCGACGCTTTTTTGAGACCATAAATTGGTCTCTGAAGTTTGCATACTTTATGCTCACTTCCCAAAGATGTGAATCCTTTAGGCTGAGACATGTAAATCTCTTCCTTAATATCACCATTAAGAAATGTTGTCTTCACATCCATCTACCATATCTCATAGTCATATCATGCAGCTATAGCAAGCAATATCCGAATGGACTTAAGCTTTGTGACTGGTGAAAAAGTTTCATCATAGTCAATTCCTTGTCTTTGATTATATCCTTTTGCCACCAATCTAGCTTTGAAGGTCAATACCTTTCCATCAACTCCAAGTTTCCTCTTGTAAATCCATTTGCATCCTATGAGAACATTTCCTTCAGGTGGATCCACTATTGACCAAACTTGGTTTGAGTATATGGAGTCCATTTCGGATTTCATGGCTTCTAGCCATTGCATCGAGTTGATATCAGATATCGCTTCCTTAAAGGATCTTGGATCACATCCATGATTAAGATCATCTTGATTTCCTTCAAGAAGTAGACCATACCTTACAGGTAGTCTTGAGACCCTATTTGATCTCCTTAAGGTGTGTACTTGTTCTACTGGTTGTTGGGATGTGGGCTATATTATTAGTTATGAAATTGTCTCGAACCTCTTCGAGTTCTATCATCCCACCTTTTCTATCTAATAGAAAGTCCTTTTCTACGAAGGTGACATTTCTTGAAACAAATACTTCTGTTTTCTTGGAATTATAGAAATAATATCCAACAGAGTTATTTGGATACTCCACAAAATAACACAAAGTAGATCTACTATCCAGTTTGTCTCTCACTGTCTGCTTCACATAAGTAGGACATCCCCATATTTTTAAGTATGAATACTTGGGGGGTTTCCCATCCATATTTCATATGGTGTCTTTTCTACTGCTTTTGTATGAACTTTATTCAACAACATTGCCGCAGTTTCGAGTGCATAGCCCCAAAACGATGGCGGTAAATTAGTGAATCCCATCATAGATTGAACCATGTCCATCAGCGTTCGATTACGATGTTCTGCTACACCATTAATCTATGGTGTTGCAGGAGGAGTCAGTTGGAGCAATCCCAATGGTCCGTGGGACCATGTATTTTGATGTTTGGGTAAAAGGTTTAAGTTAGATTCACCCTTGTTATTTGATATGTGTACTTGAGTTGTGTAGGACTGCAGGATACACATGTGACTCAGGTTGACGGCTTCGGGCCCGGTGAAGGATGGAGCATCCGAGGGACCGTGGACAAGGCAGCAAGGACAAGGGCTGAGGGAAGCGACTTCGGGGCATACGCGAAGGATGACATTGGGGACGAGCCGCGGGCTTGCATGATCCGAGAGACGAGAGCCCAAGAGGAAGTAGGCTTGAAGGCAAAAGGTCAAGGCTGTGAAGGAAGCGTCAAATGAGTCATAAGGGTGAGGGTTCGAGTGCTGTGAGAGAATGTACTCGGTACCAGTCGACTGCATGTTTTATCAGTCGACTGGTGCAGTCGACTGGGCAGTTGACTCAGAGCGAATAGAATGCTTCTGTTTGCTCAACCAGTGTAGAGCAGTTGACTGCTAGTTTTAGCAGTCGATTGGTATCGAGCCGTTGGGATGTAACGGTCGAATTTTCACAGAGGACAGTTGACTGCATGTTTTGGCAGTCGACTGATAGGCGGGGTTTTCAACCCACGACCTATATAACCAAAGCTTGGAAGCTTGGTTATAGTTGACGAAATAGAGGTGGTTAATCTCTATTAGTAGTCTACCTATGCCCTAGCTTGTAAAGAGTCTTTGGTGAGGGTTGTGGTGAGGTTTCTCCACCCACAAGGAGCTACATGAGCTAGCCGGAGGTCTTCTGGGGAGTAATCCACCGACGGATAGGGATCACCCACATCAAGGACACGCCGTGGAGTAGGAGCTTTATCTCCGAACCACGTAAATAATCGTGTAGCTTGGTTTGCATTCTTTCTTTTCTTTAGTTTAATTTCCTTTAGCTTGTTTGTTTTGTATATTCTGCTGTGCATACTAACAAGTGTAGGAAGATCAATCGATTTGGGGGCACCGTCTATCCAACCCCCCCTTCAAGCCGACCGTCTGATCACCTACAAGTGGTATCAGAGCGAAGGTCGTACTTCACCGGACTAATCGCCGAGAAAAGCAAATACAAGAAGATGACCGGCTTGATTGAACCTTCAAAGTTTGAAGGAGGAAGCCTTGGGGACATTACCTATTGGATGATGAAGATGGAGAACTTCTTCGACACGGATTGGGACACCATGATGGTGGTAAATGAACCGTTCTAAGTCCCGAAGGATAAGAAAGGGAAAAAACTCCGACCGCGATATCGGACGGAAGAGCAAACCCCACGGTCAAAGGCAAATTCAAAGGTAATTTCGATTTTAATTGATATTTTGCCTAATAACTTGATGAGCCGTGTAGGTGACTATAAGAACGGCCATGATTTGTGGAACAAGATAAAGAAGGTTCAATGGGAAGAACCTATGCCTACACAAGAAGAAGAAGAGCCCAAGGAGATGGGCTTAATGACTCAAGATGAGGAGGAGCAACCGGAAAGTGACAACTTTTGAAGAGGAGAAGGATAAAGAAATGTCATCCACTAGTGTGGATGAGGATATATTCTCAAAGGTTGAAGAAGAATCTAAGACAAGTGAAGAAGAAGAAGAAGTCTTGGAAATCAACCTAGTGAGCACCTCCACCGAAGCAAAATCAAAAGATCACATTGTGTGCTTCGGGTGCAATGAAAGGAAACACTACAAAAGTAGATGTCCTATGGGTAAGAAGAAGGTATCTCCTAAACTCAATTCAATTCATTTTGAATCTAATTTGAGTTGTAGGAAGAAGAAGGAGAAAAAGCACATAGTGTGCTTCACGTGTGGTGAGCGGGGTCATTACCACACCAAATGCCCAAAGAAGAAAGAAATCAAGAAGTTGGGGCATTTGAAGAAGGAGGAGAAGAAGTGGAGGAAGAATGGAGGCTCATGTCAAGGGGGAGCTCCAAAGGTAAAGGGTAAGGTAAACCCTAGTTTAAATTTGAAGTCAAATTTAAATTCCTCCATGCATGCTAGGAATAATTGTTATTATTTACCCATGCAAAATTTTGGATTTAAATATCATGATAGGAATAGGGTAATTGTAGATCAAAATCCTAGAAGACCAATGCATGATAATTATAGAAATGGTAGACCTAAGGAGATCCAAGGTATTAATCCTAAGAAGGGGAGACATATGCCTAGAAAAATGGGTAGGTCTAGGAATGTCCAATGTGGACATGTTCATTCTAGGTTTAGGAACCTAGAAAGGGAAAATCAAGCTTTGAAGGCAAAGATTGATAAGTTAGAACAATTCCTTAAGAGATTCAATGTTGGATCTAAGGAATTAAGTATGATGTTGGGTAGCCAAAGACCCAACAATGATAGATCGGGCTTGGGATACCGATCTAGTCCCTCCAAGGCTAATGAGAGATCATATGCTAGGATGGAAAATGATCATGGCAAGGGAGAGTCCTCCAAAGCTAAGGGAAAGTCTTATGCTAGGGTTGCATATGACTATAGCAAGGAGAAGCCAATAAATGGCAAGGGAAAGCAATTTAAAGGTAAGGAAAAATTAACCAAGGACAAAGTGTCCAAGGTTAAGAAAGTTAGGTTTGTAGGCCAAGTGTCACCGGAGGTGCACCGATGTGACCTAGCCATTATGGATGAGTCACCTAGGGAGGTGGCTAAGGTTAAGAGCTCTAGGGGGAGCTCTAAGAGTCAAGTTGGGACCCATGGAAAATGGATCTCAAGTGGATATTACTTGAGAGTCTAGATTGGGTCATGAAATGTGCCAAGTGGTTTGGAGACGGACTTGAGTCTCAAACCTAGGGTTTTGGCACAATTGAGTTGTGTTTCATGCTTGAAAATATGGCATTGGGGTTATATAGCATGATAATTAGTTTTGGATGTATAGATGCCATATAAACCAATGCTAGGGATGCATTGTGGGTTAGTATGGGTAAATACATCAAGAGGAAGACAAAACTAGGACTTTAGGTCAAGGTTTAATTGAACCATTTAGCTAGTTTTGAATTTTATGTCAATCTTGGGGTTGGTAATAAATACATTTTTGAATGTATTTTCCCCAAGTAGACATGGGTAAAACAGACCTCTCCACAAAATTTGGAGAATTTTGGAGGTCTGTGGATTTAATGATGCATTTTTGAAATTGGGTCAAAAATGCTGAAAAGGGCCGAAACAGTGTGTCAGTCGACTGGTAACAGTAAAAATTGAGCATAGAATGGTTTTGTGTGCTATTTTGATGAGGCTAGTCGACTGGGGCAGTTGACTGATACCAGGCTGATTCTGTTTTCAGCCTTGGTTTGTGACCGAGTCTGCTCATATATGTGTATGAGATTCATGGCGGATGAATACACGAGTTTAGGGTCAATTTGAATGACAAGTTTTCAACAATTGGGATATTGTTGAAGAACCTTTTGGATGTTAGGCAAAGGGGGAGAAGTAAGGTTTAGTTGGGAAAACCTTAGTGCCTTTGAGTAGGGGGAGCCTTGTAGGTTCTTAAATAGCACTGTGGTAAAATTCCTAGCTCAATGGGGAGCTTAGGTGTAGGGGGAGCCTTGTGATAAGTTCAAATACATGTTGCATTGTTTTTGATTCGACAGTGTAAGTCCAACTGTGTAGCCTTGGCAACGTAAGTCCATTTGCTTTAGCATGTTTATTTGCTATTATGTTTTCCCTAACTTAAACGTATTGCCAAACATCAAAAAGGGGGAGATTGTTGGAGCAATCCCAATGGTCCATGGGACCATGTGTTTTGGTGTTTGGGCAAAGGTTTTAAGTTAGGTTCACCCTTGTTATTTGATATGTGTACTTGAGTTGTGCAGGACTGCAGGATACACATGTGACTCAGGTTGACGGCTTCGGGTCCGGTGAAGGATGGAGCATCCGAGGGACCGTGGACAAGGCAGCAAGGACAAGGGCCGAGGGAAGTGACTTCGAGACATACGCGAAAGATGACATTGGGGACGAGCCGCGGGCTTGCATGCATCCGAGAGACGAGAGCCAAAGAGGAAGTAGGCTTGAAGGCAAAAGGTCAAGGTTGCAAAGGAAGCATCAAATGATTCGTAAGATGAGGGTCCGAGTGCTGTGAGAGAATGTACTCGGTACCAGTCGACTGCATGTTTCATTAGTTGACTGGTGCAGTCAACTGGGCAGTTGACTGGGAGCGAACAGAATGCTTCTGTTCGCTCAACTAGTGTGGAGCAGTCAATTGCTAGTTTTAGCAGTCGACTGGTATCGAGCCGTTGGGATGTAACGGTTGAATTTCCACAGAGGGCAGTCGACTGCATGTTTTGGCAGTCGACTGGTAGGCGGGGTTTTCAACCCGTGGCCTATATAACCAAAGTTTGGAATCTTGGATATAGTTGACGAAATAGAGGTGGTTAATCTCTATTAGTAGTCTACCTGTGCCCTAGCTTGTAAAGAGTCCTTAGTGAGGGTTGTGGTGAGGTTTCTCCACCCACAAGGAGCTACGTGAGCTAGCCGGAGATCTTTCAGGGAGTAATCCACCGATGGATAGGGATCGTCCACCTCAAGGACACGCCGTGGAGTAGGAGCTTTATCTCCAAACCACGTAAATGATCATGTAGCTTGGTTTGCATTCTTTCTTTTCTTTAGTTTAATTTCCTTTAGCTTGTTTGTTTTGTATATTCCGCTACGCATACTAACAAGTGTAGGAAGATCAATCGATTTGGAGGCGTCGTCTATCCGACCCCCCTTCAAGTCGACCGGCCGATCACCTACAGAGTCCACTGTGAGAGAATCTCATTCTCGTTTAGATAGTCTTTAAACTCAGTACTCAAGTATTCTCCACCTTGATCTGATCGAAGCTTCTTAATACTTTTTCTATGTTATTTTCTACTTCATTTCTGAACTCTTTGAACTTTTCAAAAGATTCAGACTTATATTTAATCAAATATATATACACATACCGTGAATAGTCATTAGTAAAAGTAATGAAGTAATAATGGTCATGTTTCGTGCTAACGCTTAATGGACCACACACATCAGTATGGATCAAACCTAACATATCATGCACATGTTCCACTTGACATTTAAAAGGTGTCTTAGTTATTTTTCCTTTAAGACAGAATTCACATGTTGGTAGGGAATTTATGTTTGATGAATCAAACAATCCTTCACTTACTAACTTAGTCATCCTTCTTTGAGAAATATGACCTAATCTAGCGTGCCAAATGTGTGATTGATTTGTACTATCTTCTTTTCTTTCTTGTTGATTGCACTTTTATATTGTTTACTGAAATATCTTTCAATTTTAAGTTATAAAGATCATTTTCTAATTCACCAGTCCCAATCAAACATTCATCCTTGTAAATATTGCAAACACCATTTGCAAATAGACAAGAATAACCACATCTATCAAGCATAGAAATAGAAACAATGTTTTTAATTAAGTCTGGAACAAAAAAAACATCTCTTAAATACAACTTAAAATCATTGCTCAAGATCAAAGTAATATCTCCTATAGCTTTCACAGCAACTCTTGCTCCATTCCCAAGTCTTAAGAAGGTCTCACCCTCTGCGAGTCTTTTACTTTTCATCATCTGCAAATCATTGCAAAGATGAGAACCATAGCCAATATCCAATACCCAAGAAGTAGAGTTAATAGAGACATTAATTTCTATATAGAGCATACCTTTGCTAGAATGCTTCTGAGCAAGATACTCCTTACAATTGCGCCTCCAATGTCCAGGCTTATTGCAGTGAAAACAAACATATTCTGACTGATGAGGCTTTGTGGGCCTTGGCTTCTTATTAGGCTTAATCTTCTTCATAGGGGTAGAACGCTTCTTTCCCTTTTTCTTGGGTCCTTTCTTGGATCTAGAAGATGAACCCACAAGGAAAATAGATTTTTTTATTTTTCATGGTTGCTTCATAATTTGTAAGCATATTAATTAACTAGCTCTTCAAGGGTAGCCTCTAGCTTATTCATATTGAAGTTAACCACAAAATTGTCAAATGAGGAGGGGAGAGACAACAATATGATGTTTGTCAATAGCTCGTGTGGAATAACTAAGTCAAGGCTCAATAACTTTTCAATAAGCCCAATCATCTTGACCCCATGCTCATGGACTGAAACCCCATCTTGCATAGAGCCATCATGAGCTCCTTGACAGTCGCATGCCTTATTGAACGAGTCTGTGCACCATACAACTCTTGTAGGTGTGTGAATATCTTTAGCATCCACAATCTCCTTGAACCATCTTTGCAGTTCATTTAACATTGAAGCTAGCATATAACATCTTGCTTGAAGATTATGGTCCAACCATTTTTTAAGCTTTTCCGACTCATCAGGGGTGGCATTAACAGGAGCCTCTTTTGAAGGTGCCTTATCCAATGTATATGCAATTTTTTCATATGCCAGAACAATCTTTAAGTTTCTTAGGCAGTTAGAATAGTTAGGTCCAATTAATTTGTTTTGATCAAGTATCACAGATAGTGGATTCCGAGATGCCATATCGAAAATATACTAAAATGAAAATAGATAATCAATATTACTAATTATTTTAAATACTTCATAAGATAAAATATGTGGACTTTTATATTTTGAATTACCTCCCACTATTTTTAACATTTCTATCACCCTCTATTGGAAACGGGAAGCTATATTTTCTTAGTGAGTGCATATAGCCCAATTAGCCAATTGTGATCCCTGAATGATATCAGTCAATCATAATTCCCAAAAGGTAGAACTCAATTACATCATATGCAACCTCCATGTAATTTGCCTCACGTTTGATAAGAGCCCAATTATATGATGCCAATTATCTTTGCGTGTC
The DNA here is from genome assembly GCF_018446385.1 of Zingiber officinale. Lineage (NCBI taxonomy): Eukaryota > Viridiplantae > Streptophyta > Magnoliopsida > Zingiberales > Zingiberaceae > Zingiber > Zingiber officinale. The sequence continues at coordinate 15,647,809 of NC_056007.1, read as the reverse complement.
AAGCCGACCCATCAATGTTAGATTGTAATAGACGGTCAACATGCATTCCCTCAATGATATGAGCCGAAGTCATGGGAGTTCCACCCAATCCACATCACTTATGTCAATGGAAGACACAACTTTTCGACGTCCAGGCCTCCCCAATGATATGAGCGAGACACTAACCGTGGGTAGCTTTCATCATGCAACCATAGTTGATGGAACACAATGAAAAATATACTCTTTTATTTTTCCCTTTTGGCTTGATATAAATTTTGAATCATATTCAAAATGAGGGATTTTAATTTAAATATTTATATCATCACTCGAAAGATATAATATGTTTTATGTATGTTTGCCGGATTCAAGCAACTATGTTATAGAATAACATACATACATATATCTAATACTATATATCAAATATATCATATTTTAAGGATGAGCAATCAATAAGAGCCATTGGATCATCCTTCTTGCATCGTATGCATAAAAGCAAATATTTTATATCAATTAATTAATAATTAATCAATTGATCAACTTATGCTTCTTGTTAATTCTTTAAATTTGACCACAAGATTATCAACTAAATTGATAAATCAATTTATCTATAATCAATTTTGGTAAACCAATTATTATAAGTAAAATCATGTTTCACCATAATATGTTATCAAATATTATACGTGGTCAAACTAATTAACAAGAACATATTTACTTTTGTCTTAAAGTCCATACGATAAACAATGATAACTTGGCTCTGATACCACTTTTGGAATCGAATTCGAAATTCGGTGATCGTGTTTCTACACTCCTATGCACAATGGGAATTTAAAATTTTATTTGTTATTTAACAATTAAATCAAAAGAGTGTTCGTATGGTTTTGAAAACAAACATAAGCATGATCTTTATCTAAGCATGCATTACAATCTAACCTTATATGTAAGATCCTAAAGCATAACAAAGATAAACTATTATGTGATTGATTCATATAATGCTCATTTAATCATTTTATTTAGACATGCTAAACTATCTAAAATAAACATATTAGATCATTTAGGCATAACCTAAATAAAACAATTAACACATGTATTAACATACATATGAATCATAGTATAAGCATAAACATACCTTCCAAACAGCCTGTGCTTGAGGATGACTCCAACTATTCCGGTTGTAGCGAAATAGCTCCTCGTTGTTATCATAAGCTCGTACTTCCTTCGTCTAATCCGGTCCACGATCGGAGTCCTCTTTCCAACACTTGATCGCACTAAGTTTGAAAATTTTTCTGTGAAAATTTTGGATACTCCTCAAAACACACTAAGTTAAAAAGAGTTCCTCTTGACAAATCACTTCAAGCAAAATCAATTTTGAAAAATATTGCTATTCTAAGGTGTTACCTTTCACTTGCTCCTTGCCTAAGTTAAAATGTTTTCTGCTAAATTCTGTCTTGAAAAATTAAGTTTTTCAAAACTAGCTCATTTTTGATATATGGCAAAGGGGGAGAGTAGAGAAATTCAACTCAAAGAAGGAAATAAAAATAGAAATTCAAATTCAAAGAAAGAGTAGAGAAATTCAAAGAAAATACTTTCAAGGGAGCTTGTATTAAGGGGGAGCTATGTTTATACTCATCTTGCTATCACGCTTATCTTGTGTCTTGTGCTTATACATAACAGCATATTTCTTTTACTTAACATTGAATTTCGGTTGCCATTATCAAAAAGGGGGAGATTGTTGGTGCGGGAAGCATCCGACGATCGAACCTTAGTTTTGATAATGGCAAAGGATTCAAAGTTAAGTTAGTGTGTGATCTAACATGTTTGAATGAGTGTTTCAGGAAAGTCCTAGCTGCGGTTAGGCAAAGGGAAAATCCTAAGAGGTGGTAACCTTAGGTCCTAGGGGGCGGTAACCCTAGGTGAGGGAAAACCCTAAGGGGTGGCAATCTTAGGTCCTAGGGGGCGGTAACCCTAGGTGAGGGAAAACCCTAAGGGGCGGTAACCTTAGGTTCTAGGGGGTGGTAACCCTAGGTGGAGAAAAACCCTAGGGGGCGGTAACCCTAGGTCCTAGGGGGTGGTAACCCTAGGAGGAAAGTCCAGTCGGTCTGGAGGACCGGACTGACATCAGGTAATCTCTCCTGAGGGGAGTAGGTGAGGACGCGTTCCCCATAGAGGGAACAGTAGGCGTCGGGTCGACCTAGGGTTTTCGGTTGGAAATCCGAAGTCAGACTCGGACAGTCCGAAGACTGTCAGCTCTCTTTCACTTATGAATTATCAGATTCTAACATTGTCTTGCAGGGTATGCAATTGCTCGGACTAACCTTGTTTTGCAGGAGAAGCGGCTCCTGGAAAAAGGAGGTCCGGGCGCTCGGGACCAACTTTTATCCCCTGCGCGACTTCACCACGTGGAGCAACCTAGTTGGCTGGCCACGTCACACTCCAGGCGCCCGGAAAGGCCCCAGGTGCCCGGAACCTCATATAAAAGGAGGGTTGAGGTGCAGCTTTAAAACAACAATCTTCTAAATATCTTCTAAGCAATCTCCGTGCGACAAGCTGCTAACGTCTCAACTCAGAAGTGCTGCAACGACAACCCGGAGCTTCAGTCTTAGTCTTTTTATTGTCGGTACAATATTATTTACTGCTTAAATTATACTTAGCTTGTAATAGCTTTTACGAATTATAGTTGTTGCTCATCGGAAGCGATCAAGAATCGCGGGCCTTCGAGTAGGAGTCGTCACAAGGCTCCGAACGAAGTAAATCCTCCGTGTCCACTTTATTTACTTTCCGCTGCGTTATTTCTGAACAAGCTTTTACGATTTCGAAAAACGAAATAGCCACGAGCGCTATTCACCCCCCTCTAGCGCTTTCGATCCATCAGGTCATCCCTCTCTGGAATGACTTGTAATCCAGTTAGGCTAGACCTGAAAGCTTTAACGCTGGGCGAACAATATGTTGGTGCAATCGACCTCTAGGGTTTCGATATTTGACAATATACATAAGTTTGGTCAATTTGACCAAGCGTTGATCTAAACAGGACTTGATGTTTGGAAGAGAGAAGTCTAGTCAGGACTAGATGACTAGCAAAGGTAAGTCCTACCCAAAGGATAGGCAGGTGAGAAGTCTACTAAGTGACTAGTCCTAACTGGAGGTTAGGCAAAGTGGAAGTCTTGGTGAGCGAAGCCAGGCCCTAGTGAGTGAAGCTAGATAGTGGAAGTCTTGGTGAGTGAAGTTGGGCCCTAGTGAGTGAAGTTAGGTGGTGTAAGTCTTGGTGAGTGAAGCCCGACCCTAGTGAGTGAAGCTAGGTGGTGGAAGTCCTAGTGAGAGAAGTCAGGCCCTAGTGAGTGAAGTTAGGTGGTGAAATTCCTGGTGAGTGAAGCCAGGCTCCAATGAGTGAAGCTAGGTAGTAGAAGTCCTGGTAAGTGAACTTATGTGGTGGAAGTTCTGGTGAGTGAAGCCGGGCAATGAAAGTCCTAGTGAGTGAAGCTGGGTAGCCCTAGGGGAGGTAACCCTAGGTTATATGTGATCGACTGGTTTCCGGTCGACTACGTGCGGTCGACCAGACCAGCGAATCTTGAAATCTGTTAACATTGTCTTACTTTACTGTTTTATCTATTGTGCTAACTTAGTATTGCAGGGAAGTCCAGCTACTTCAACGGGCTGATTGAATAGCTTGTACGAAGTCTAGATAGGTCGACGGACTGACCGGATGTTTGACAAAAGGAAAGTAAAGGTAAGTCACTGGAGGAGAGTGACTTAGTGATGACGTGTTCCCCATTTGAGGGAACTATAGACATCGATCCAATTTAGGTTCGTTTTGGAAATCTAAGTTGAGATCGTGACTAGATTCTGGTCTCGAGGAGACATAATCTAATTACTACTCTGTTTATATATATATTTGTGATAACTTTTATTTTGCATGGTAGTATAATATTTATTATCTCAGACTAATCTTTTTCTTGCAAGAAAAAACTTTTGCTGGAAAAAGGGGTCCAGGCGCTCGGAATGCAAAAGTTTATCTCGTCACAACGTGCAGTGCGCTGATTGGCTGGGCCGACGTTACACTCCAGGCGCCTAGAAGGGATTCGGGCACCCGGAGCTTCCTATATAAGGAGGCCTTCACCTGGAGCAAAGAACAATAACTTCCTTCTACGATTGCTCTGTTGCGCACTGTTCCTACGACGTTATGAAGCTCCTCCAACAACCTACGACTACGTTTTAATTTTCTTGTTGTCGGTAATTCAGTTTTATAGTTCTTGGATTAATCTTGTAATTCTTTTTACAAACTATTAGTGGATTGCCCAACAAAAGCACTCGACAAGTGCGGGCCTTGGAGTAGGAGTCGACAAAGGCTCCAAACCAAGTAGAAAATTTGGTGTGTTAGCATTGTGTAGGTCCCTTTGGATGCCAGCAAGAGGGGAGGGGTGAATTGCCCTACAAAAATAAACACAAAACTTTTCTGGGATATTCAAGTAATTTAAGGAACTTGTAATTAAAAAAGGCAGAGACTAAATAAACAGAATCTAAAATAGACGCAGAGGATTTACTTGGTTTGCAATCAGAGGATTACTAATCCAAGGAAAAGATGGCGCACTATCTGATTCTCCTTTGGGCGGAGTAGCTTCTTACAGCGTTGACAGTACAAAAGAAAATAAAGCACAGAGAAAAATGAATTGCAAGTGAGTTGTTCTGACTGTGCAGATCAGTGTTATATTTATAGCACTGGTCGGGGCGCCGCGAATGAGTTCCGGTAGGGATGGCAATTTCACCCGAACCCGATGGAGGATCCGACATCCGACCCGAATGGAGGAGGGTATGGAGGGACTATCAATACCCGATACCCGACCCGAATACCCGATTAAATAATATATATACATATATTAAAGAAAATTTTCTTTTCTAAAATCAACTTACTATTTTTTGTTGATATTAGTAGGCCTATATAGATGTTTAATCTATTTTTTTTTAATTATATATATATATATATATATATATATATATATATATATATTTTAATAGGATATTAATTTTAATATGTTTTTGTTGAATGATAATAGCTCGATAGAAAGAAGAAAAATTACACGTATAGAATATATCCGGTCTTTTAATGGGTATGGCTATACCCATTGGATATCCTATACCCGATGGGTATGGGTACGGAGGATATAGAATCCGACCCGAACCCGACCCATTGCCATCCCTAGGTTCCGGGCGCACTCGGGGGGGGGGGGGGGATAAAATTTTATCCCCCAACGATCAGATCGTGTTTGACGCGATCCTGGTCAAAATCCAGGTCCAGGCGCCCGGAAGGGTTCCGGGCGCCTCGGAGGGCTCCGGGCGCCTCGGAGGGCTCCGGGCGCCTCGGAGGGCTCCGGGCGCCCCGGAGCCCAAAGTCAACAGTGTTGACTTTTTCGTCTCCGGTTCAGCTCATCTCGGTCCGGGTCTTGTTTGCTCCGGCTCCGCTAGCTTGGGTGATCTCGGCCATCCAGAATAGGGCTCACCCGAAACCAAGTTCCGGCCTATTCCTTGAGCAGCCTTCCTTCCCAGTATCTCATCCCTCGAACGCCGCGCACGTTCTTCTCGTCCACCGGTGTACTCTTCCGTGGTCACCTCGTCCCTCGGACGCACCGAGCCCGTCGACTCTCTCTCCGTGACGTCCTTCTCGTTAGCCGCGTCTTCCGCTCGACTTCCTGTGTTCCTAAGCTCCTGCACACTTAGACACAAGGGTTAAACAAACGCAGGACCTAACTTAGCTTGTTTGATCATATCAAAACACCTTGGGGTTCAAACAATCTCCCCTTTTTGATGTGAGCAACCCAAGTTAAGTTAGGGTAAACATATGCAATAAAAATAATTTATATTCAAATAAGTCCAAATATTCTTCAATTGAAAAATTATATTACCTCCCCCTAAACTTAACATATTTCTCCCCCTTTGATCACATAAAAATTGGGGTTATAAACAAATCTAAGGTAAATTCTAAAAAAAATTTTAAAATTGTCTAAGTAAAAGACACTCGTCAGAATTTTTCTTTCGAAAAAAAATTTTAAATAAAACATTTTTTCAAAAAAGAACAGTCATAAGTGTTAACAAAAATTTTCTAAAATTTTAAGTTTGAAACTCATTTCAACATTTCCTAAAAAAAATTTCTAAGTTAATATTCATAAGAAACAATTCTAAAAAAAATTCTAAGGTAAAAAAAAATATTCTAAGTTAACTTTCATAAACAATTTCTAAGGTAATTTTTAAACAAAATTTCTAACTCAAGTTAAAAAAATATTTTCTAACACAAATTGAATAACTCTTTTAAAGCATTAAATAATTTAAATTAATGTTTTATCAGTTAGTCAATTAAACTTTTTATTTCTATACTTGGCTTCCAAGTCGTGGCGAGGCATTAGGCCTTCTTGGTTATTGGAGCAACAACCACTTCCTTAGACAAAGCCTCATAATGAAATTAGTTGTTTAATTTCCTTGCTGAAAATGCTAAGTCTAATTTAAATTTTAAATTAAACAGGTTTTTGGAACCCAGTAGAGGTTCCTATCTACAGGATTAACCAAGTATTTCCTAGGTACATAGATTTTTGATATATTTATAATTTGACTTTGATGAAATCTATAATACCAATTTAAACCTCTATAATTTCTAAAAGTAGAAATATTTGGACCATTAGATTTTTTCAATCTTTCTATTTCTTCTTTTAGTTTTTCATTTTCAATTTTCAATTTTTCAAAATCCTCTATAAGACATGATTTTGCCAAAATTCTTTTTGTTTCTAAAATTTCATTTTCTAATTTGGTATTTTTATTTTCTAATTTATACATGGATTTTGCTATTGCCTTAATACCAAAGTAAAGTTCATCAGGGGGTAAGAGGCATACCTCACTTACCATATCAGACTTGAAGCCTGAATCTCCCCCTGCTTCGCTACTTCCATCTGAAGTCACTCCCTCTTCATCGATACTGGGTTCTGATGTACTCTGTCCTTCGTAGCTTGCCATCAGTGCTATCCCGACATATTCTTGAATCTCGGACTCAGATGAAGAAGTGTCGTCCTAAGTAGCTTTTAGGTTCTTGTGCTTCTTGGGAATCTTGCCTTTGCCCTTCTTTAGTTCTGGGCAGTCTTCTTTTAGGTGTCCTTCCTTTTGACACTGGTAGCAACGCATCCTTTTTCTATTTCTTGGAATGTTTTTATTCTGCATTTCTTTAAATTTATTAGTTCTAAAAAACTTTTTAAAGTTTCTTACCATGTACGCTTCCTGATCATCCTCTGAGTCTGACTCAGGTTCATCCCTTTTGGTTGCGTTTAGTGCAATCATCTGGCTTGATTCCTTTGTTCATGCACACCTGGTTTCATGCAATTCAAGAGTGGAGAACAGTTCTTCTAAAGTACTTACCTCCAGGTCTTTCGAAATGTAGTAGGCGTCGACGATTGATGTCCAATCTGATGTTCTGGGAAACGTGTTGAGTGCGTAGCGTATTGTTTCTCGATTTGTTACCGTTTCTCCGAGGTTCTCGAGACCAGTAATCAGTTCTTTTACCTTTGCGTGTAGACTGGCTATCTTCTCACCTTTTTCCAGTCGGATGTTCATTAGCATGTTCCGGAGGATGTCTCTTTTAGCGAGCTTCGCTTCGGACGTGCCTTCGTGGAGTTCCAGGAACTTCTCCCAGATATCTTTGGCAGATGAATAGCTTCCGATGTGGTTGACCTCTTGAGGCGGCAACACACTCATCAGGTGATATTCCGCACGGCTGTTTGCTACATACTCATCCTGCTCCTTCTTTGTCAGTGGCTCTCTTCTTTTTTTTTCTCCATCTTGATTCATTGGAGCTATAAAACCATATTTCATAATAAACCGAATTTCGAAATCAGTTCTTAGGAATACCTCCATACGTCGCTTCCAGTCTGCGAAGTCACCCACGAATTTTGGTGGAACGATGCTTGGTTTGACCATCTTGTTGCTTCGATCGGCGATTAGTCCTCCTGAAGCACCTTGCTCTGATACCACTTGTAGGTCCCTTTAGAGGCCAGCAAGAGGGGAGGGGTGAATTGCCCTACAAAAATAAACACAAAACCTTTCTCGAATATTCAACTAATTTAAGGAACTTGTAATTAAAAAAGGCAGAGACTAAATAAACAGAATCTAAAATAGACGCAGAGGGTTTACTTGGTTTGCAATCAGAGGATTGTTAATCCAAGGCAAAGATGACACACTATCTGATTCTCCTCTGGGTGGAGTAGCCTCTTACAGCGTTGATAGTACAAAAGAAAATAAAGCACAGAGAAAAATGAATTACAAGTGAGTTGTTCTGACTGTGCAGATCTGTGCTATATTTATAGCACTGGTCGGGGCACCCCGAATGGGTTCCGGGCGCCCTGGGGGGATAAAATTTTATCCCCCAACGATCAGATCGCTTTTGATGCGATCTTGGTCAAAATCCAGGTCCGGGCGCCCGGAAGGGTTCCGGGCGCCCTGGAGGGCTCCGGGCACCCCGGAGCCCAAAGTCAACAGTGTTGACTTTTTCATCTCCGGTTCAGCTCGTCTCGGTCCGGGTCTTGTTTACTCCGACTCCGCTAGCATGGGTGATCTCGACCATCCAGAATAAGGTTCACCCGAAACCAAGTTCCGGCCTTTTCCTCGAGCAGCCTTCCTTCCCGGTTTCGTGTCCCTCGAACGCCGCACACGTTCTTATCGTGTACCGGTGTACTCTTTCATGGTCACCTCGTCTCTCGGACGCACCGAGCCCGTCGGCTCTATCCCCGTGCCGTCCTTCTCGTTAGTCGCGTCTTCCGCTCGACTTCCTGTGTTCCTAAGCTCCTGCACACTTAGACACAAGGGTTAAACAAACACAGGACCTAAATTAGCTTGTTTGATCACATCAAAACACCTTGGGGTTCCAACACATTATTCTTATTTTTCTATTTCCGCTGCTTAATAAATTGAATTTGCGATTTTTTGACGATCGCTATTCACCCCCCCTTTCTAGAAAACTTTACAATCCAACACAATCAAGCTAGGTGGGGAATGTTCTCTTCTCTTGACTTTGGCCGCCACGTCACCTTAACTTTGATCACCACATCATCTTTTGGGTACGCTCTCTACATCCCGTATCACAAGCCTCCTCAAGTCTAGTCGAAAGAGGAGTAGTTGACTGACTGGACCCAAGTCCGATTCTCGCTTGCTCGCCCCTTTTGCTAAGGTCGTCCGGAAATTCATGTTCTCATTTGCACCTTAGACACTTAGTAATATATTTTTTTTTTCATAAACTACCAGTTAGAGGCTTGCTATTCAGAAGAGAGTACCGAGCACGTGCGGAGAGGCGCTTTGGCAACGAAATGATTTGGTTGTCATTTCCATCATAATGCCTATTTATGGATGGATATCATTTGGCACCACTCCTTATTTTTTGTAACTACCTCTGACACACGCTTTTTTGTACTGACCAATGGCATCTCTCCTCTTGCAAATCAATGATCCGCTGAGTGGCCATTATGTTGATCGAACGGCGGTAATTAAGTTATACTTTATAAAAACCCTAAACGACATAAAGTCTCAACACTTTGCCTTTCATCTTCCCTAATTTCTCTCTGGCGACTTCTCTTCTACAAACTTCTTCTCTTTTACACCCTAAGTGACCTAGTAAGTTGTTCGTTCTTTGTTTGCATTATCTCATGGCTCAAGAATCCTTCATCCCCTGGTATACTCTTACCTGCTCAGATTTTAATGATTTTGATAGAGCTTACATCTGCTCTAGATATGAAATCCCTAAGAGTTATCGTATCGTCATCCCTTCCCCTGACGCTCACCCTCATCATCCTCCTGCTAACCACATCACTTTCTTTAAGGATTAATTAGTAGCAAGTCTACGTTTTCCTATCCCTCTATTCATGTCGGAGGCGAGTCAATATTTTAATGTTCCTTTGCAACAATTTGTCCATAACGTCTTTCGCTACATGTATGGGATATTCATGTTATTCTGCTTGTTCAACATCCTTCCTATCCGACCCAATCTTTATTTGTATTCCTACCTTAAGAAATCAGAGCCCGGGGTCTTCCTTTTTCAATCCTGCATGAAATCAATTTTTTTCGAGGACATTGTCTTCCTTGAACAAGAGATGGAAATCTCGCTTCTTCTTCATTGAGATGCCTGAACTTACCACTTGGTTTACCAAACGACAGTCCTCTCTTCCTCTTCTTCCGAACCTTGAAAATTATAAGTGTGACCTGACTTTTATCTCCCACTCCACTAAGATGATTAGTCAACGCTTTAAAATCAACAAATGGCTGCCCGAAGGTCTTCTATACTTGTTTGGCTTGAGCCCCATTCGAAAGAATCTTCCTTGCTCTTTTGGTAAGTTTTGATAACTTGGTCATTGCATTATCACTAACTAAGGAAATTTTTATTTTATGCAGTAGATGCCATCTTTGAAGCCTTGGTTGCTGAGGAGATTAAATTAGAAGGAGAAGAGCTCCTTGCACAGGAGCAGACACTGTTAGTTAAGCGGGCTCCCCAACCGGTTGTACCTTCAAGTGGAGCCTCTGGTAGCCAGATGGTCGAATCAAGTACAACCACCGCTTATGGGGATTTATCTCTTGATCCCCTCAAGTTGTCCGAGGATTCACCTATGGAAGCGGAGGCCACCCTAAAAAAGGGACGCAAAAGGCGCAAGGTCATCCACTCCCAAGCCCTTGATGGACGAGCACCCTCCGTTGAAGTGCCCTCCACGCATTTATCTCCTGCCCAAGAAGAGCCTGTCTGGGAGGATGCACAAGAGCAATCTTCAGAGTGGACCTTGTCCACCCTTCCTTCTGCCGATCCAATTCCAAAAATTTCTCAAGCACAGGAGGTCACTTCTCCACTGGGCAATTCTCTAGCTCTTGCTTTTCTTTCTTCTTCTCGAGCGAGGACTCCATCGATCTCCTTCTGTTCCACACCAAGGAGGCCTTATCAATTCTTGACAACCCATGATTTGCCATTCACCCAGGCCATAACTTCTTCCACAATCACCCCTCCGATTGTTGCCCAGATATTTATGAGGGGCCGTCTAATGAAAGCCTGGGAGGTAGCAGGGAATCAACTAAGCGAGCTTAATTCTGTGGAGCTGGCCGATGAATATTCATATGAGCTAACCAAGGTAATATAATTTTCTTTATTGCTTCCCATGTTGAGTATTTCTAACATTGTTTATCTTCTAGCGATGGGCAACTGGGATGGGCCTGACACAGAGATTGACAACTCTAGCCCAGGAAAATGAATATATGAAGAAGCAAATTTTTGAGGCTTCTTTCATACCCTCCCGTGATTGGCTAAGTGGGCCAGAGACTTAACTTCAAGAAGTTCAAAGGTTAGCAAAAACTAAGCTCGAGAAAGAGGCCAAATTAAAATCTGCCCTGGAAACTTCTTAAGCCCAACTTCGATTGGACACAATTCTCTGGGTGAAAGTGTAGGTGGAGCTAGACGAGAAAACTACAGAGGTTGAACACATTTTCACTCAGCTAAATGAGTTAAAAGTTACATATGACACTGAGCTAGTCACCAAAGATTTTGAGTTGATGGCTCAAAATGCTAAGCAGAATTCCTTGCGCTCAGACCTAGCGATTGCCCAGACCAAGCTATCTACCAAAGAATCTGAGCTGGCGGGTCTTTCGGCTGAATTAACAGCCGCCCGGAGGGAGTTGGTGCCTACCATGCGGGGGAAGATGAGTGTTTGCAGCAAAGAAGAAATCCCTCCTTCAATTACGCAACTTCAAAGCGTCTAACACCAACTCTATTAATAAAACCCTTCTTGGAGCTGACGATGCATTGGAATAACTAGGGGAGGGAGGATATTTGGCCTCCGAGTCCCCCGCTCGCTTTCTTGACCATAAGAAGTTGATCCAGAATCACCCGCCGTGCTTGTTTCCAAATTTGCTATGATTTGATGTGTCTTCCTTTCTTATTTTAGTTGATTGAAACAGAACTCAATGTTTGTATCCACTGTATATACAGTTAAGTTTCTGTTGAGCACAAGTACACCTAGAAAAGATGCAGGAGAGAGTTTTAACCCAAGGATCTTTGGATGAGGGATACAAAGAAGCCAGGAAAATTGCTGATCTCCTAGCACAGGCCGAATATCTCTTCTACCAACAAAGGACAAAACATGTATATTTCAAGTAAGTTGATAAAAACACCCCTTCTTCCACTCATTAGTCAAAAGGAACAACAAAAGAAGGGAAATAGTGTCTATTGAAAAAGACAATGGGGTGTCTATAACTAGTCCTCAGGAAGTTGCTCAGGAATTTATCATACACTATCAAGAGCAGCTAGGGACCCTCGTAGTACATGCCACCTTCCAGGCCGAGTGTATGCAGTTTGGGAGAGTTTTGACAGTTGATCATCAAGCCCAATTAGCAAGGGTCCCAACTGCGGAAGAGATCAGGAGTGCTCTTTTTAGTATATGAGGCCTTAAAGCACCAGGCCTAGATGGATATAACTCCAAATTCTTTAAGCAAACATGGGATACAATTAAGGAAGATTTCACTTCAGCTGCGCTGGAGTTCTTCATTACTGGGCAACTTCTAAAATCATGAAATTACACTCTGATTGCACTAGTCCGAAAAACAGCTCATGCAAGCAAGGTCCAAGATTACAGACCCATTTCCTGCTGTACGACGTTTTACAAAGTGATTTCCAAGCTCCTTCTAGTAGATTGGCAGAGGTATCATATCATCTCCTACACCCTGCACAGACCGCCTTTTTCAGAGGTTGTACTATCACAGATAATATCCACTTGGCAGATGAAATCCTAAGGAACTACACCAAAAAATGAATATCACCGAGATGTACATTGAAAGTGGATCTGCAAAGGGCTTTTGACTCGGTGCATTAGGGTTTCCTGTAGGATGTCTTAGTAGCGCTACAATTCCCAGCCGTTTATATCGCATGGATCAGAGAATGCATCACCACCACCTCCCTCTTTGTAGTGATTAACGACATCATGCATGGGTTCTTCAAAGGTGGTGGAGGACTCAGACAAGGGGATCCCCTCTCCCCTTACCTATTCTGACTGTGCATGGAGTAACTATTCCGGTCACTAGCAAGACGCACTATTAGGTCTAATTTTCATTTCCACCCCAAATGTGAGCCTCTACAGATAGCACATTTGGTGTATGCAGATGACTTATAACAATCATGCGCACGTTCCACTTGACATTTAAAAGGTGTCTTAGTTATTTTTCCTTTCAGACAGGATTCACAAGTTGGTAGGGAGTTTATTTCTGACGAATCAAATAATCCTTCACTTACTAACTTAGTCATCCTTCTTTGAGAAATATGACCTAATCTAGCGTGTCATATGTGTGATTGATTTGTACTATCTTCTTTTCTTTGTTGTTGATTGCACTTTTATATTGTTTACTGGAATATCTTTCAATTTTAAGTTATAGAGATCATTTTCTAATTCACCAGTCTCAATCAAACATTCATCCTTGTAAATATTGCAAACAACATTTGCAAATAGACAAGAATAACCACATCTATCAAGCATAGAAATAGAAATAATGTTTTTAATTAAGTCTGGAACAAATAAAACATCTCTTAAATACAACTTAAAATCATTGCTCAAGATCAAAGTAATGTCTCCTATAGCTTTCGCAGCAACTCTTGCTCCATTCCCAAGTCTTAAGAAGGTCTCACCCTCTGCGAGTCTTTTACTTTTCATCATCTGCAAATTATTGCAAAGATGAGAACCATAGCCAATATCCAATACCCAAGAAGTAGAGTTAATAGAGACATTAATTTCTATATAGAGCATACCTTTGCTAGAATGCTTCTGAGCAAGATACTCCTTACAATCACGCCTCCAATGTCCAGGCTTATTGCAGTGAAAACAAACATATTCTGACTGATGAGACTTTGTGGGCCTTGGCTTCTTATTAGGCTTAATCTTCTTCATAGGGGTAGAACGCTTCTTTCCCTTTTTCTTGGGTCCTTTCTTGGATCTAGAAGATGAACCCACAAGGAAAATAGATTTTTTATTTTTCATGGTTGCTTCATAATTTGTAAGCATATTGACTAGCTCTTCAAGGGTAGCCTCTAGCTTATTCATATTGAAGTTAACCACAAAATTGTCAAATGAGGATTGGAGAGACAACAATATGATGTTTGTCAATAGCTCGTGTGGAATAACTAAGTCAAGGCTCAATAACTTTTCAATAAGCCCAATAACTCATGGACTGAAACCCCATCTCGCATAGAGCCGTCATGAGCTCCTTGACAGTCGTATGCCTGATTGAACGAGTCTATGCACCATACAACTCTTGTAGGTGTGTGAATATCTTTAGCATCCACAGTCTCCTCGAACCATCTTTGCAGTTCATTTGACATTGAAGCTAGCATATAACATCTTGCTTGAAGATTTTGGTCCAACCATTTTTCAAGCTTTTCCGACTCATTAGGGTTGGCATTAATAGGAGCCTCTTTTGAAGGTGCCTTATCCAATGTATATGCAATTTTTTCATATGCCAGAACAATCTTTAAGTTTCTTAGGCAGTCAGAATAGTTAGGTCCAGTTAATTTGTTTTGATCAAGTATCATAGATAGTGGATTCCGAGATGCCATATCGAAAATATACTGAAATGAAAATAGATAATCAATATTACTAATTATTTTAAATAATTCATAAGATAAAATATGTGAACTTTTATATTTTGAATTACCTCCCACTATTTTTAACATTTCCATCACCCTCTAATGGAAACGGGAAGCTATATTTTCTTAGTGAGTGCATAGAGCCCAATTAGCCAATTGTGATCCCTGAATGATATCAGTCGATCATAATTCCCAAAAGGTAGAACTCAATTACATTATATGCAACCTCCATGTAATTTGCCTCACGTTTGATAAGAGCCCAATAATATAATGCCAATTATCTTTGCATGTCAAGCCGACCCATCAATGTTAGATTGTAATAGACGGTCAACATGCATTCCCTCAATGATATGAGCCGAAGTCATGGGAGTTCCACCCAATCCACATCACTTATGTCAATGGAAGACACAACTTTTCGACGTCCAGGCCTCCCCAATGATTTGAGCGAGACACTGACCGTGGGTAGCTTTCATCATGCAACCACAGTTGATGGAACACAATGAAAAATATACTCTTTTATTTTTCCCTTATGACTTGATATAAATTTTGAATCATATTCAAAATGAGGGATTTTAATTTAAATATTTACATCATCACTCGAAAGATATAATATGTTTTATGTATGTTTGCCGGATTCAAGCAACTATGTTATAGAATAACATACATACATATATCTAATACTATATATCAAATATATCATATTTTAAGGATGAGCAATCAATAAGAGCCATTGGATCATCCTTCTTGCATCGTATGCATAAAAGCAAATATTTTATATCAATTAATTAATAATTAATCAATTGATCAACTTATGCTTCTTGTTAATTCTTTAAATTTGACCACAAGATTATCAACTAAATTGATAAATCAATTTATCTATAATCAATTTTGGTAAACCAATTATTATAAGTAAAATCATGTTTCACCATAATATGTTATCAAATATTATACGTGGTCAAACTAATTAACAAGAACATATTTACTTTTGTCTTAAAGTCCATACGATAAACAATGATAACTTGGCTCTGATACCACTTTTGGAATCGAATTCGAAATTCGGTGATCGTGTTTCTACACTCCTATGCACAATGGGAATTTAAAATTTTATTTGTTATTTAACAATTAAATCAAAAGAGTGTTCGTATGGTTTTGAAAACAAACATAAGCATGATCTTTATCTAAGCATGCATTACAATCTAACCTTATATGTAAGATCCTAAAGCATAACAAAGATAAACTATTATGTGATTGATTCATATAATGCTCATTTAATCATTTTATTTAGACATGCTAAACTATCTAAAATAAACATATTAGATCATTTAGGCATAACCTAAATAAAACAATTAACACATGTATTAACATACATATGAATCATAGTATAAGCATAAACATACCTTCCAAACAGCCTGTGCTTGAGGATGACTCCAACTATTCCGGTTGTAGCGAAATAGCTCCTCGTTGTTATCATAAGCTCGTACTTCCTTCGTCTAATCCGGTCCACGATCGGAGTCCTCTTTCCAACACTTGATCGCACTAGAAATCAAATGTCATTTTTCGTCGAGATAATCAAAACGACTTCCTTGAAGATGAGGTAGGGGTTGCCCACTTACCCTTCACAAGGGGTTGTCTAATAGCCCTCAACATTGAGTTATGCCTTCCAAAATTCACAAGTAGGTGGGCGCCGACAATGCTTCTCGAAGAGGAGAAGTAACAAACAAGAATATCGAGCTTTTCGATGGAAGAGAGTGAAGAAGCTCTATCTTCTTCTTTGGAAGTGGCTGCTGAAAACTATCAAGGAGAATATAGGATATGGCTTCCAAAACTCCAAGGAGAAAGAAGAAAAATTCTGTCCGAATTTTTCAAGAATAAGCCTCTAAAATGTTACTGCCGAACTCTCCTTTTTTCAACAAAACAAAGCCCCAGTCATTTCGTCAAGAAGAATATGTTTAAATGAAAAGTTACACCACACCACTCTTCAAGGAATTGCCACATGGAAAAAGAACGTGGCATGAGTGGAGAAGTGGAGAGAGTGGGAAAGTGGAGGATAAGGAAAAGAAAAAAAATTAATTTTTTTTTCTTTTCTTTCCTTGGTCACATCAAGTTTAAAATAAAATCTCCTTTGTTTTTATTTATTTCATGATACAATATTTAATGTATTGCATTTCTTTTTAGGCTTAAACTTTTAAAGCCTAATATCTCTTCCATCTTTACTTATTGAATTTTTAGAATTTTTCTAGAGCCCAATAATACAAGTCCATTGTAATCATATCAATGATTCAATATCATTGATATGACAAACACACTTGCTTGTTATTATAATAATATAAATCAAATTTATATATTTTGTGTGGAACTCTTCCACTCTCTTTGTTTCCATTGATTGGAAATCAATCTAATATTTGATCAAATCAAACTTTATTTGTCAATCCACTGTTTGATCACATCAAACTGTATTCGCCAAATTCAACTACTTGAATTTGACTTTCTCAATAGGAAATAGAGAAACCAATACTTGTGTGACCCTCAATGGTTCAGGGATATAGTTAGCCGTGGGTTCACAACTCTTTGTGATTCAGGATTATACTTATCATTTAATCGGGCATACGCTTAATAGCCCAATCCTATGATTAACTCTTTAATTATAGGACGTTGGAACTAATTCTGATTAACACATAATGAATCATGGTAAAAGCGTCTAGCAGCACCACCCCATGATTCCCTAGGTATCACTGAATAGTGTCTGCAAGAACTAGTCGATTATGGTTAACGTATAGTCTGGTCCCTTCATCTCATATATCCTGACCGAATCTACAACCATTGGTACATCGAGGATTGTATATTGATTCGATAAGCATGTGATATATCTAATAGTGATATCGCATGTGTAATTAGGAAACTCCTTTCCTAATGTACATCTTACAACTCTGATCAAAGACTTCATTCACTATAAAACAATATATTACATAGGATATCTACACCTATGGGTGTGTGGTGAATCCCCGACTACAATACACTGACTCCTATATGTTTCGTTACTACACCCAATTTTACCACCTGATGACCCTATTAGAGTTAGTAAATGAGTCAAAGTGCAACCCCAGCAGATAGAGTCTCAGTGTTGTCCCAAGTCATAAGGACTACTAGTGTACAACCACAACCAAATACTTATCCACTCAATAAATGATAACCACTTGGAAAGTCTGTGTGTGGGATGTTCGATGAACTCATCATATGATCACTCATCTATATGTTTGAACATCTCTATATCCTTACCAATGAAACATGGTACACTACATCACAGATGCTAGTCTCTAGCTCAATTAGCCTTTTATCCTTGTTTATTAGGTGACCCAATTGACTAGGAAAAAATTTAGAATATACAGTGAATATTGATGTATTTATGATGACCATCATATGCACCACCACATCTCACTATAGTATATCCAAGAACTTTATTTATGCATATAGCATGGGTATAAAGATAAAGTAATACTAAACTGAATTAAATTATATTAAAATAAAGATTATTTATTTACAAGAATCAATAAATCCCTAGCCAACAGTTGGCTTTGCAGGGCACCTACTCTAACACATCCGACCTTTTATCTAGCTAGGCATGAATAGAGATAGAGATTTGTGAGAATTCAAAAGACCAACCATTATTCTAACCAGACCTATGGCTAGTCGATTGTGAGGTGGGTCCGACATTTCGACCGACCTATAAGACTGACTATCTTGAACCTGGTCAGACATGATATCTTTTCAGTTCAAGAACAAAGCCCTAAACCCCTTATGTTTGACCGGCTTAAGGGTCGGTCATCCCTCTCTGGAATGACTTGTAATCCAGTTAGGCTAGACCTGAAAGCTTTAACGCTGGGCGAATAATCTGTTGGTGCAATCGACCTCTAGGGTTTCGATATTTGACAATATACCTAAGTTTGGTCAATTTGACCAAGCGTTGATCTAAACAGGACTTGATGTTTGGAAGAGAGAAGTCTAGTCAGGACTAGATGACTAGCAAAGGTAAGTCCTACCCAAAGGATAGGCAGGTGAGAAGTCTACTAAGTGACTAGTCCTAACTGGAGGTTAGGCAAAGTGGAAGTCTTAGTGAGTGAAGTCAGGCCCTAGTGAGTGAAGCTAGGTAGTGGAAGTCTTGGTGAGTGAAGTTGGGCCCTAGTGAGTGAAGTTAGGTGGTGGAAGTCTTGGTGAGTGAAGCCCGACCCTAGTGAGTGAAGCTAGGTGGTGGAAGTTCTAGTGAGAGAAGTCAGGACCTAGTGAGTGAAGTTAGGTGGTGAAATTCCTGGTGAGTGAAGCCAGGCTCTAATGAGTGAAGCTAGGTAGTAGAAGTCCTGGTGAGTGAACCTATGTGGTGGAAGTTCTGGTGAGTGAAGCCAGGCAATAAAAGTCCTAGTGACTGAAGCTGGGTAGCCCTAGGGGAGGTAACCCTAGGTTATATGTGATCGACTGGTTTCCGATCGACTGCGTGCGGTCGACCAGACCAGCGAATCTTGAAATGTGTTAACATTGTCTTACTTTACTGTTTTATCTATTGTGCTAAGTTAGTATTGTAGGGAAGTCCAGCTACGTCAACGGGCTGATCGAATAGCTTGTACGAAGTCTAGATAGGTCGACGGGCTGACCGGATGTTTGACAAAAGGTAAGTAAAGGTAAGTCACTGGAGGAGAGTGACTTAGTGATGACGTGTTCCCCATTTGAGGGAACGATAGGCATCGATCCAATTTAGGTTCATTTTGGAAATCTAAGTTGAGATCGTGACTAGAATCTGGTCTCGAGGAGACATAATCTAATTACTACTCTGCTTATGTATATATTTGTGATAACTTTTATTTTGCATGGTAGTATAATATTTATTATCTCAGACTAATCTTTTTCATGCAAGAAAAAACTTTTGCTGGAAAAGGGGTCCAGGCACTCGGAATGCAAAAGTTTATCTCGTCACAACGTGCAGCGCGCTGATTGGCTGGGCCGACGTTACGCTCCAGGCGCCCGGAAGGGATTCGGGCGCTCGGAGCTTCCTATATAAGGAAGCCTTCACCTAGAGCAAAGAACAACAACTTCCTTCTACGATTGCTGTGTTGCGCACTGTTCCTGCGACGTTATGAAGCTCCTCCAACAACCTGCGACTACGTTTTAATTTTCTTATTGTCGGTAATTCAGTTTTATAGTTCTTGTATTAATCTTGTAATTCTTTTTACAAACTATTAGTGGATTGCCCAACAAAAGCACTCGACAAGTGCGGGACTTGGAGTAGGAGTCGACAAAGGTTCCAAGCCAAGTAAAAAATTTGATGTGTTAGCATTGTGTAGGTCCCTTTGGATGCCAGCAAGAGGGGAGGGGTGAATTGCCCTACAAAAATAAACACAAAACTTTTCTCGGATATTCAAGTAATTTAAGGAACTTGTAATTAAAAAAGGCAGAGATTAAATAAACAGAATCTAAAATAGATGCAGAGGGTTTACTTGGTTTGCAATCAGAGGATTACTAATCCAAGGCAAAGATGGTGCACTTTCTGATTCTCCTCTTGGCGGAGTAGCTTCTTACAGCGTTGACAGTACAAAAGAAAATAAAGCACAGAGAAAAATGAATTACAAGTGAGTTGTTCTGACTGTGCAGATCAGTGTTATATTTATAGCACTGGTCGGGGCGCCGCGAATGGGTTCCAAGCTCCCTGGGGGGGATAAAATTTTATCCCCCAACGATCAGATCATGTTTGACGAGATCCTGGTCAAAATCCAGGTCCGGGCGCCTCGGAGGGCTCCGGGCGCCCCGGAGCCCAAAGTCAACAGTGTTGACTTTTTCGTCTCCGGTTCAGCTTGTCTCAGTCCGGGTCTTGTTCGCTCCGGCTCCGCTAGCTTGGGTGATCTCGGCCATCCAGAATAGGGCTCACTCGATACTAAGTTCCGGCCTTTTCCTCGAGCAGCCTTCCTTCCCAGTTTCTCGTCCCTCGAACGCCGCGCACGTTCTTCTCGTCCACCGGTGTACTCTTCCGTGGTCACCTCGTCCCTCGGATGCACGAAGCCCGTCGACTCTCTCCCCGTGCCGTCCTTCCCGTTAGCCGTGTCTTCCGCTCGACTTCCTGTGTTCCTAAGCTCCTGCACACTTAGACACAAGGGTTAAACAAACGCAGGACCTAACTTAGCTTGTTTGATCACATCAAAACACCTTGGGGTTCCAACAATCTCCCCCTTTTTGATGTTAGCAACCTAAGTTAAGTTAGGGTAAACATATGCAATAAAAATAATTTATATTCAAATAAGTCCAAATATTCTTCAATTGAAAAATTATATTACCTCCCCCTAGACTTAACATATTTCTCCCCCTTTGATCACATAAAAATTGGGGTTATAAACAAATCTAAGGTAAATTCTAAAAAATATTTTAAAACTGTCTAAGTAAAAGACACTCGTCAGAATTTTTCTTTCGAAAAAAAAAATTAAGTAAAATATTTTTTCAAAAAAGAACAGTCATAAGTGTTAACAAAAATTTTCTAAAATTTTAAGTTTGAAACTCATTTCAACATTTCCTAAAAAAAAATTCTAAGTTAAAATTCATAAGAAACAATTCTAAAAAAAATTCTAAGGCAAAAAAAAATATTCTAAGTTAACTTTCATAAACAGTTTCTAAGGTAATTTTTAAACAAAATTTCTAAGTCAAGTTAAAAAAATATTTTCTAACACAAATTGAATAACTCTTTTAAAGCATTAAATAATTTAAATTAATATTTTTTCAGTTAGACAATTAAACTTTTTATTTCGATACTTGGCTTCTAAGTCGTGGCGAGGCACTAGGCCTTCTTGGTTATTGGAGCAACAACCACTTCCTTAGACAAAGCCTCATAATGAAATTAGTTGTTTAATTTCCTTGCTGAAAATGCTAAGTCTAATTTAAATTTTAAATTAAACAGGTTTTTGGAACCCAGTAGAGGTTCCTACCTAAAGGATTAACCAAGTATTTCCTAGGTACATAGATTTTTGATATATTTCTAATTTGACTTTGATGAAATCTATAATACCAATTTAAACCTCTATAATTTCTAAAAGTAGAAATATTTGGACCATTAGATTTTTTCAATCTTTCTATTTCTTCTTTTAGTTTTTCATTTTCAATTTTCAAATTTTCAAAATCCTCTATAAGACATGATTTTGCCAAAATTCTTTTTGTTTCTAAAATTTCGTTTTCTAATTTGGTATTTTTATTTTCTAATTTATACATGGATTTTGCTATTGCCTTAATACCAAAGTAAAGTTCATCAGGGGGTAAGTGGCATACCTCACTTACCATATCAGACTTGAAGCATGAATCTCCCCCTGCTTCGCTACTTCCATCTGAGGTCGCTCCCTCTTCATCGATACTGGGTTCTGATGTACTTTGTCCTTCGTAGCTTGCCATCAGTGCTATCCCGACATATTCTTGAATCTCGGACTCAGATGAAGAAGTGTCGTCCTAAGTAGCTTTTAGGTTCTTGTGCTTCTTGGGAATCTTGCCTTTGTTCTTCTTTAGTTCTGGGCAGTCTTCTTTTAGGTGTCCTTCCTTTTGACACTGGTAGCAACGCATCCTTTTTCTATTTCTTGGATTCTTTTTATTCTGCATTTATTTAAATTTATTAGCTCTAAAAAACTTTTTAAAGTTTCTTACCATGTACGCTTCCTGATCATCCTCTGAGTCTAACTCGGGTTCATCCCTTTTGGTTGCGTTTAGCGCAATCATCTGGCTTAATTCCTTTGTTCCTGCACACCTGGTTTCATACAATTCAAGAGTGGAGAACAGTTCTTCTAGAGTACTTACCTCCAGGTCTTTCGAAATGTAGTAGGCGTCGACGATTGATGTCCAATCTGATGTTCTGGGAAACGTGTTGAGTGCGTAGCGTATTGTTTCCCGATTTGTTACCGTTTCTCCGAGGTTCTCGAGACCAATAATCAGTTCTTTTACCTTTGCGTGTAGACTAGTTATCTTCTCACCTTTTTCCAGTCGGATGTTCATTAGCTTGTTCTGGAGGATGTCCCTTTTAGCGAGCTTCGCTTCGGACGTGCCTTCGTGGAGTTCCAGGAACTTCTCCTAGAGTTCTTTGGAAGATGAATAGCTTCGGATGCGGTTGACCTCTTGAGGCGGCAACACACTCAGCAGGTGATATTCCGCACAGCTGTTTGCTACAGACTCATTCTGCTCCTTCTTTGTCAATGGCTCTCTTCTTTTTCTTCTCCATCTTGATTCATTGGAGCTACAAAACCATATTTCATAATAAACCGAATTTCGAAATCAGTTCTTAGGAATACCTCCATACGTCACTTCCAGTCTGCGAAGTCCCCCTCAAATTTTGGTGGAACGATGCTTGGTCCGGCCATCTTGTTGCTTCGATCGGCGATTAGTCCTCCTGAAGCTCCTTGCTCTGATACCACTTGTAGGTCCCTTGGAGGCCAGCAAGAGGGGAGGGGTGAATTGACCTACAAAAATAAACACAAAACCTTTCTCGGATATTCAACTAATTTAAGGAACTTGTAATTAAAAAAGGCAAAGACTAAATAAACAGAATTTAAAACAAACGCAGAGGGTTTACTTGGTTTGCAATCAGAGGATTGCTAATCCAAGGCAAAGATGGTGCACTATCTGATTCTCCTCTAGGCGGAGTAGCCTCTTACAGCGTTGACAGTACAAAAGAAAATAAAGCTCAAAGAAAAATGAATTACAAGTGAGTTGTTCTGACTGTGCAGATCAGTGCTATATTTATAGCACTGGTCGGGGCGTCCCAAATGGGTTCCGGGCGCCCTGGGGGGATAAAATTTTATCCCCCAACGATCAGATCGCGTTTGACACGATCCTAGTCAAAATCCAGGTCCGGGCGCCCCGGACTGCTCCGGGCGCCCTGGAGCCCAAAGTCAACAGTGTTGACTTTTTCATCTTCGCTTCAGCTCATCTCGGTCCGGGTCTTGTTCGGTCCTACTCCGCTAGCTTGGGTGATCTCGACCATCCGGAATAGGGCTCACCCGAAACCAAGTTCCGGTCTTTTCCTCGAGCTGCCTTCCTTCCCGATTTCGCGTCCCTTGAACGCCGCGCACGTTCTTCTCGTGTACTGATGTACTCTTCCGTGGTCACCTCATCCCTCGGACGCACCGAGCCCGTCGGCTCTCTCCCCGTGCCGTCCTTCTCGTTAGCCGCGTCTTCCGCTCGACTTCCTGTGTTCCTAAACTCCTACACACTTAGACACAAGGGTTAAACAAACGCAGGACCGAACTTAGCTTGTTTGATCACATCAAAACACCTTGGGGTTCCAACACATTGTTCTTATTTTTCTATTTCCGCTGCTTACTAAATTCAATTTGCGATTTTTTGACGATCGCTATTCACCCCCCCCTTTCTAGAAAACTTTACAATCCAACACAATCAAGCTAGGTGGGGAATGTTCTCTTCTCTTGACTTTGGCCGCCACGTCACCTTAACTTTGATCACCACATCATCTTTTGGGTACGCTCTCTACATCCCATATCACTAGCCTCCTCAAGTCTAGTTGAAAGAGGAGTAGTTGACTGACTGGACCCAAGTTTGATTCTCGCTTGCTCGCCGCTTTTGCTAAGGTCGTCTGGAAATTCATGTTCTCATTTGCACCTTAGACACTTAGTAATATTTTTTTTTTTTCAAAAACTACCAGTTAGAGGCTTGCTATTCAGAAGAGAGTACCGAGCACGTGCAGAGAGGCGCTTTGGCAACGGAATGATTTGGTTGTCATTTCCATCATAATGCCTATTTATGGATGGATATCATTTGGCACCACTCCTTATTTTTTGTAACGACCTTTGACGCACGCTTCTTTGTACTGGCCAACGACATCTCTCCTCTTGCAAATCAATGATCCGCTGTGTGGCCATTATGTTGATCGAACGGCGGTAATTAAGTTATACTTTATAAAAACCCTAAACGACATAAAGTCTCAACACTTTGCCTTTCATCTTCCCGAATTTCTCACTGGCGACTTCTCTTCTACAAACTTCTTCTCTTTTACACCCTAAGTGACCTAGTAAGTTGTTCGTTCTTTGTTTGCATTCTCTCATGGCTCAAGAATCCTTCATCCCCTGGTATACTCTTACCTGCTCAGATTTTAATGATTTTGATAGAGCTTACATCTGCTCTAGATATGAAATCCCTAAGAGTTATCGTATCGTCATCCCTTCCCCTGACGCTCACCGTCATCATCCTCCTGCTAACCACATCACTTTCTTTAAAGATTAATTAGCAGCAAGTCTACGTTTTCCTATCCCTCTATTCATGTCGGAGGCGAATCAATATTTTAATGTTCCTTTGCAACAATTTGTCCCAAATGTCTTTCGCTACATGTATGGGATATTCATGTTATTCTGCTTGTTCAGCATCCTTCCTATCCGACCCAATCTTTATTTGTATTCCTACCCTAAGAAATCGGAGCCTGGGGTCTTCCTTTTTCAATCCCGCTCGAAATCAATTTTTTTCGAGGACATTGTCTTCCTTGAATAAGAGATGGAAATCTTGCTTCTTCTTCATTGAGATGCCTGAACTTACCACTTGGTTTACCAAACGGCAGTCCTCACTTCCTCTTCTTCCGAACCTTGAAAATTATAAGTGTGACTTGACTTTTATCTCCCACTCCACTAAGATGATTAGTCAACGCTTCAAAATCCACAAATGGCTGCCCGAAGGTCTTCTGTACTTATTTTGGCTTGAGCCCCATTCGAAAGAATCTTCCTTGCTCTTTTGGTAAGTTTTGATAACTTGGTCATTGCATTATCACTAAAAAAGGAAATTTTTATTTTATGCAGTAGATGCCATCTTTGAAGCCTTGGTTGCTGAGGAGATTAAATTAGAAGGAGAAGAGCTCCTTGCTCAGGAGCAGACACTGTTAGTTAAGCGGGCTCCCCAACCAGTTGTACCTTCCAGTGGAGCATCTGGTTGCCAGATGGTCGAATCAAGTACAGCCACTGCTTATGGGGATTTATCTCTTGATCCCCTCAAGTTGTCTGAGGATTCACCTATGGAAGTGGAGGCCACCCTAAAAAAGAGACGCAAAAGGCGCAAGGTCATCCACGCCCAAGTCCTTGATGGACGAGCACCCTCCGTTGAAGTGCCCTCCACGCATTTATCTCTTGCCCAAGAAGAGCCTGTCTGGGAGGACGCACAATAGCAATCTTCAGAGTGGACCTTGTCCACCATTCCTTCTGCCGATCCAATTCCGAAAATTTCTCAAGAACAGGAGGTCACTTCTCCACTGGGCAATTCTCTAGCTCTTTCTTTTCTTTCTTCTTCTCGAGCGAGGAATCCACCGGTCTCCTTCTCTTCCATGCCAAGGAGGCCTTATCAATTCTTGAAAACCCATGATTTGCCATCCGCCCAGGCCATAACTTCTTCCACAATCACCCCTCCGATTTTTGCCTAGATATTTATGAGGGGTCGTCTAATGAAAGCCTGGGAGGTAGCAGGGAATCAACTGAGCGAGCTTAATTCTGCGGAGCTGGCCGATGAATATTCATATGAGCTAACCAAGGTAATATAATTTTCTTTATTGCTTCCCATGTTGAGTATTTCTAACATTGTTTATCTTCTAGCGATGGGCAACTTGGATGGGCCTGACACAGAGATTGACAACTCTAGCCCAGGAAAATGAATATATGAAGAAGAAAATTTTTGAGGCTTCTTTCATACCCTCCCGTGATTGGCTAAGAGGGCCAGAGACTTAGCTTCAAGAAGTTCAAAGGTTAGCAAAAACTAAGCTCGAGAAAGAGGCCAAATTAAAATCTGCCCTGGAAACTTCTTAAGCCCAACTTCGATTGGACACAATTCTCTGGGTGAAAGTGTAGGTGGAGCTAGACGAGAAAACTACAGAGGTTGAACACATTTCCGCTCAGCTAAATGAGTTAAAAGTTACATATGACACTGAGCTAGTCACCAAAGATTTTGAGTTGATGGCTCAAAATGCTAAGCAGAATTCCTTGCGCTCAGACCTAGCGATTGCCCAGACCAAGCTATCTACCAAAGAATCTGAGTTGGCGGGTCTTTCGGCTGAATTAACAGCCGCCCGGAGGGAGTTGGTGCCTACCATGCGGGGGAAGATGAGTGTTTGCAGCAAAGAAGAAATCCCTCCTTCAATCACGCGACTTCAAAGCATCTAACACCAACTCTATTAATAAAACCCTTCTTGGAGCTGATGATGCATTGGAATAACTAAGGGAGGGAGGATATTGGCCTCCGAGTCCCCCGCTCGCTTTCTTGACCATAAGAAGTTGATCCAGAATCACCCGCCGTGCTTGTTTCCAAATTTGCTATGATTTGATGTGTCTTCCTTTCTTATTTTAGTTGATTGAAACAGAACTCAATGTTTGTATCCACTGTATATACAGTTAAGTTTCTGTTGAGCACAAGTACACCTAGAAAAGATGCATGAGAGAGTTTTAACCCAAGGATCTATGGATGAGGGATACAAAGAAGCCAGGAAAATTGCTGATCTCCTAGCACAGGCCGAATATCTCTTCTACCAACAAAGGACAAAACATGTATATTTCAAGTAAGTTGATAAAAACACCCCTTCTTCCACTCATTAGTCAAAAGGAACAACAAAAGAAGAGAAATAGTGTCTATTGAAAAAGACAATGGGGTGTCTATAACTAGTCCTCAAAAAGTTGCTCAGGCATTTGTCATACACTATCAAGAGCAGCTAGGGACCCTCGTAGTACATGCCACCTTCCAGGCCTAGTGTATGCAGTTTGGGAGAGTTTTGACGGTTGATCATCAAGCCCAATTAGCAAGGGTCCCAACTGCGGAAGAGATCAGGAGTGCTCTTTTTAGTATAGGAGACCTTAAAGCACCAGGCCCAGATGGATATAGCTCCAAATTCTTTAAGCAAACATGGGATACAATTAAGGAAGATTTCACCTCAGCTGCGCTGGAGTTCTTCATTACTGGGCAACTTCTAAAATCATGAAATCACACTCTGATTGCACTAGTCTGAAAAACAGCTCATGCAAGCAAGGTCCAAGATTACAGACCCATTTCCTGCTGTACGAGGTTTTACAAAGTGATTTCCAAGCTTCTGCTAGTAGATTGGCAGAGGTATCATATCATCTCCTACACCCTGCACAGACCGCATTTGTCAGAGGTTGTACTATCACAGATAATATCCACTTAGCACAGGAAATCCTAAGGAACTACACCAAAAAATGAATATCACTGAGATGTACATTGAAAAGTGGATCTGCAAAGGGCTTTTGACTCGGTGCATTGGGGTTTCCGGTAGGATGTCTTAGTAGCGCTACAATTCCCAGCCGTTTATATCGCATGGATCAGAGAATGCATCACCACCACCTCCTTCTTTGTAGTGATTAACGACATCATGCATGGGTTCTTCAAAGGTGGTGGAGGACTCAGATAAGGGGATCCCCTCTCCCCTTACCTGTTCAGACTGTGCATGGAGTAACTATTCCGGTCACTAGCAAGACGCACTATCATGTCTAATTTTCATTTCCACCCCAAATGTGAGCCTCTACAGATAGCACATTTGGTGTATGCAGATGACTTATAACTATTCTCCCAAGGGGATGTCTCATCAGTGACTCAGCTAGTTGAGAACTTATTACAGTTTTCCCAGATGGTCGATCTCACGGCTAACTTAGCAAAGTCCAGCATTTACATGGTAGGGATAGCCCCCCTCCCCACCCCCTCCCCCCCCCCCCCCACACACACACACACGGACACACGGGACCAGTTGCTCATCATCACAGGCTTTCAGATAGGGGAGATGCCCTTCAAATACTTGGGAATTCCTATAGCCTCCAAAAAATTGAAGATCTCAGATTATAGCACACTCTTGGACTCACTCACTCGTAGGATCGACTCATGGTCGAAAGCCACATTATCCTATGCTGGGAAATCATAACTTATATCATCAGTCCTACAGGGGCTGGAGTGCTACTAAATGTCAGTCTTACCACTACCCCAGGGAGTTATTGACCGCATCTATAGCATTTGTAGATCTTTCATGTGGACGTCCAGGAGGCCCCCCATTACATTGTTAGAGCTAGTGAGGCCCAAGCGAGAAGGTGGTCTTGGCTTGAGGGACTTATGGGCATGGAACTAGGTGCTTCTACCAAAGGTTCTATGGCGCGTACAGGGCAAGCCAGACACATTATGGATATGCTAGGTGATGTGCGTAGATTTTATATACTTTTATGCATGTTTTGACATACATTTACATACTTTGAGCATGCTTGATCTATGCATTTTTGTACTTCCAGTTTTTCCTTTTAGCATATTTACTCTTTTTGTTCGGAGATATACTTTTGTGCATTTTCTGTACACAGGAGTCGAATTCGGTGAAGATTCTACATTCTTGGACAAAACTTATGAGCAAAGCAAGTGAGAAGGCACCTGGCCGTGTACCAGACACGACCCTACATTGGTAGGGAGTTCTGGCCGTGTGGAGTTCAGAGGCCGTGTGGCAGCAACAGCAAAGGAAGAAGGCCTGGCCGTGTGAACCTCACACGACCGTGCCAAGTTTTGAAGCAAATCAGAGTTCAATCCTTACATGGCCGTGTGGATCTACATGGCCGTGTAAAGTTTCCAGAGACCAAGAAGGCCCTGGCCATGTGCATCACATGACCGTGCAGGGTTCCCAGCGCTTAAAAGTGTTCTGGCCATGTGCACCACACGGTCGTGCCAGGTTTCCAGAAGCTGGGGCAGTCCAGACCGTGTGGATCTACACGGTCGTGCTTGGAGGTCTTGATGGGTGTTGTCAACGGCCGTGTACACCACACGACCATGTATGGATGGCAGAGAGGGGAAAGGCTCTGGCCGTGTGAACCTCACACGGCCATGCCTCGGGGCCGTGTGGTGCCCGAAAGCCCCCCTCTATTTAAAGCCTCTTTGAAGATTTGAAAGGGGATCTTCTCCCCTTTGGGAGAAAGGAAGATTTGGTGGATTCCTCCCATTCTTGGGAGGATTTTTGGGCGATCTAAAGGGAGATCTTGGCGAATTCGACTTCGAGAGCGAGGATTGGATCCGAAGATGGAGCTATATTGTAGATAAGTTTTCTTTCTCTCCTCTTCTTGGATTGGGATTGAAGGAATGCTTGTAATCTTCCTATCTTTGGTTTTCTTTCTTCGTTTCATAGAGTAGATCTTGTTGTTCTAGGATGGAGGGAGTATTTGTGAAATAAATCGATATAAACTCTTGTGGATTTGCCAGTTCTTTGTTTCTATGATGTTGCCTAGTTTGTATCGATTGGATCTTGAATGATTAATTGTGATTATGACTTAATTCTCATTCTTGATTGATTGTTTGGATATCTTATGGACTTTGTAGAGATTAACCCTCACTCGATTTTCCGAGGGATCCACATGACAGGTGCAAGCCCGTGTAAGGACGTTTGAGGGATAACCTTGAAGGGGAAATGAGAATATTCAAGAGGGTAGGATAGATTTTATGATTCAATCCTTGTATCTTTATGGGTTAAGAAGCTATGAACTTCTATGTTGGTATCCGAGGGAAGCATAGTAATAGGTGTAATCCTGTGTAAGGACAACGTAGGTTCATATCTAATTGATCACATTTAGGTACATTTTCTAGTCTTAAGCCGGTTATCTATTGCAAGAGACAACCGACAACCTTATACAAATATTAGACAATTGAGAAATAAGAATTGGTAAACCATATACATTCAAGAGATCCTACAAAGAAACCAAAACTCCTAGAACCTCCCTTTATCATAACTCAAACCTCAAACTCTTGTTTGTTAATCTTTCATTTTAGATTTATTTTTCATCCTTAGCATTTGAAACCAATTGATTAGTTGTTTAGCTAATTCGCTTTGAGATATTTCTAGTGCTTATTCCAGTCCCTGTGGATACGATAATCTTTTATATTACTTGTGACATTTCCGTACACTTGCGAAAGCAAACACTAGGTACATCACACATACTTACAGCAGGTGGGGGTATGGGAGTGATAGAGCAAGCACACATACTCCCCACTGATCAAGCAGCTGGTACAGATCCGGGACAACATCCTCAGCATAGTAGGCAGCCCAGAGGTCGCGGGACAAATTCTCTCTTCCTGGTTTAGTCATAGGAGGGGAGGGGGGGGCGGTGTCAAGCTAGCATATATCATTTTTGAGACACCAGAGCTAGGAAGCCCTGGGCGGCCACAGTATTGCAAAGAGACCTCTAGCCATCCCATGCCTTCACGGTGTGGCTCTTGGCACATGGGAGACTATCGGTGCGAGCTGGATAAGAGTACCTAGAGAATAGACTTTGCACTTTCTGTAGGCATAATGAGGAGACGATGGATCACATTTTCTTTAGATGCCAGCCAGTTCGACAGCTATGTGGACAAGTCAGAGGTTGGTTACAGATGCGCCCTCAGATGACCACCTACAGGTATGCTGAGGGCATTCAGACGATAGTACCAGGGGACCTCCACCTTGGCCAGGGGCTGCCACCTTGCCATGTCAATGATGGTGCACCGCATATGGATGGCAAGGAACCACAGCACATTTGAGGGGAAGAGATTTGACAACGAGTTCATCTTTAGGACGATATAGATACATGTCTTCAGGACGCTTGGGGTACTAGCGTATCAGGTAGTTGGACATCATTGATCATACATACATGCATAGATTGACCCCAATTGGGGGCATACATTATCGCATTCATGTAGATTAGCGTAGAGAGAGCATGCATTTTGGTACTGTTTGAGTGTAGTTCCTTAGAACACTTAGCGAGGGCATACATTTTGAGGCCATAGTTACTGCACATATAGATAAGATACCGACAGACCCATCAGGGAGTAGTTAGTCTCATGTTGCATCTGCATCAGAGTTGAGGAGTGGTCTCTACCCCCCGGGCCATCTTGGTCAATTTTTGCATTAGTCATTAAGGTCTGTCGGCCACACATATACCTCTGTATCCTATATAGAACTGGGGCGCTACACCAGCTGACATCCTATCAAGCCAAAGTACCATCTCAGTACAGAAAACATTTGAGTACCTGATCAGGAGTCAGTAGCGGTCGAGACTACACATGGAGGACCACGGGCATCGACACTTCATGACACCACCATGGTAACAGATACCTCCTTTCGGATACACCCATCGGTAGATGGCCTGGATATAGAGACCCCCTCTAGTAGCTAGCTAGAGGGATACACTGACAGCGACTAGAGCAGGACGCCGAGGGGACGTTGGACACTTGCAGGAGTGCACGGATGCCATGGATGGAAAGTACAGATGGTGCCACAGTCTGTGTGTGAGATGAGGAGAGCAGCATGTGATGTGCGTAAATATTATGATCATTTATGCATGTTTTAACGTACATTCACTTGCTTTATGCGTATATATTCTTTTCATGATCGTCTCTTTTATCATATACTCATCATAAATACTATTTTGTTCGGAGATCCACTCTTTGTTTGGTTTTGTGTTGACAGAGACAACTTTTGGAGCAAAAACAGCGATTGTTGACGCACTGGAACGAGGCAGAGAACACGGCCGTGCAACCTCGCACGACCGTGTGGCCAAATAGAAGAAGGACAGTGAATGGTCGTGCACCTCTTGCACGGTTATGCGCCCAACTAGAGATAGATCCGTGCATGGTCGTGCAAAACTGCACGGCCGTGCCCCCACGACTGCAACCAAGCAATGTACGACCATGCAATCCTGCACGGCCGTGTCCCAGGAGTAGTACCCCATATCCACATGGTCGTGCCAATTGGCACGGCCGTGCAGCACAACCAGAGACAAAAGAAGGCACAACCGTGCCATACCTGCATGGTTGTGCCGTGTCGCCGCACCCTAGCATATAAAAAGGGTTCTAACCCTTCTCCTCAGGGGGGAAGCGAGCCGTCAGCGGGAGAATTTCCTTGGTGTCGTTCCACGCCGTCCAAGACCTCTATTCAGCGATCCTTCATCACCACATCAACTCCAGAAGCAAAGGATTGGATTCGAAGATCACTCGTCGTCATTGAATAAGCATCCTTTCTCTTTCTCTCTTCTTGTCTGAGGATTGCATGCTTAATCACATTATGTCTTCAGGGTTTTCTCCGGTGTCTATGGAGTAGATTCTTTGTTCTAGGATTAGGGAGTAGTTATGGATTGATTTTGATGTAAGACTCATATTTATGCCTTTATTCATTGGATGATTTCACTTGCTTTGTTTCAACTACTATGCATGAGACTTGTTGCTAGATTTCCATATCGTATTAATTGATTGTGTAGAAATTGCTAACTTCATAGAGAGAGTATCTTAGATTGTATACCCGATGGACCCTAGTGACAGGGGTAACCCGTTCACGGACATCTAAGTTATTTCCTTGAATGGAGAGGCAACTTCTCCACAAGGAAGTAAGAGACCAAACCAAGCCCTTATTCTATCCTTAATGACACCAATTAGAGTTGTGTTCTTGTGATCTACCGAGGTGCCCTAGTGACAGGGTTAACTGTAATAGGATTTCACAGGGATCCTCTCTATTTAGTGCTTAATGATGGTTGCTTTAGCTTCCGACGAATGCATATTGATGGACAATGAATAAAGGATATGACGTGATACATCAATACCACCACAATGAAACCGAACTCCTAAAACTCTTCATAAACCAAGTTAATTACTCTCTATTCACTAGTTCTCATTTCCGCTTCACAATCTCTTTTCTTTAGATAATTTACAACCATCGGTAGTTTAACTAATCCTAAGTGAACCTTTGCTAGTGCTTATAATCAGTCCCCGTGGGATCGATAATATTTATTACTGACGACGAATCCGTGCACTTACGAAATCGTAATAAGTTTTTGCGCCGTTGACGGGGACTGCGTCTATAACATTAACGAAAATCATATTAGATTAGACTAGACTTTGTTTTTTTTTATTTTTGTTTTTCTTTATTTTCTGCATTTTTATTAAACGCCTAAAAAAACTAATATTATTCCAACTCTTTTCTTTACTTTACTTTGCTAAATTTTACACTCGAAATATCCCATATCTTGTTTTTGCATGCGAAGAGCTAATCTTTCAGGACAACTTCTACCTATCGATTCAGAGATTGATAGGACTTTCCTGAGGAGAAGAAACTTACAAAAAACATTTCAAGCCAAAAAAAAATCTTCAGAACTGTTGAACAATTATGTAGCACCTTATGCATGAGGGGTTCGGTCTAGCATCATTCGACCGCCAATCGAAGCTAACAATTTTGAAATCAAGCCTGCAGTAATCCATATGCTCTAGCAGAATCAATTTGGAGGAGGACCGCACGATGATCCAAATCATCACTTAGAGCTTTTCTACGAGATTTATGGTACTATGAAAGTGAACGGGATCCCTCCAGAATCAGTAAGGTTACTTCTTTTTGGATTCTCCCTGAGAGACAGAACCAAGCAGTGGATAAATTCTCTTCCAGCAAACAACATAACGTCTTGGGAGCAGAGTGAGCAGAAATTTCTAGACAAACTCTACCCGCCAAGCAAAACTGCCCACATGAGGAATTTGATCGTAAGCTTCAAATAGATAGAGTCAGAATCATTATTTGAATCCTGGGGGATTCAAAAGTATGCTGAGACAGTGCCCCCATCATGGCCTTGAGAAATGGTTGGTTCTACACACATTCTACAATGGAATCGACTATCACACGAAGGTATCCCTCGATTCTGCAGCAAGAGGAGCATTAATGAACAAGAGCCTTGATGAAGCTGAAAAGATCATAGAGAATGTGGCATAGAACCACTATCAGTGGGCAACCAAAAGATCTGGTGGTTCTTTCTCAGGGAATCCAATAAAGGCATCAGGAAAATTTGACGTAGATGCAGTCACACTCATGTCTGCAAAGCTGGACATTCTGACTAAGAAGCTTGGGGCCATGGGAAACAACATAGTCAATGCAATAGTATGTGTTTGCGAAACTTGCGGAAGTATGGATCACGCTCAAGATACTTGCCCCCTAGGGCCAATACAAGCACAGATAAACTAACTTGAGCAGTGTGATGCGATAGTCAGTTACAACCAAAAGCAAAACAATCCTTACTCCAACACATACAACACTGGATGGAGGAACCACCCAAATTTTTCGTACCAGAATAATCAGGACCAAGGACCAGCAAAACAAAGCTATCAACCTGGGCAACAGAGCTACCCATTTGGACAACAAACTTATCAACAACAACAACCTTCATAACTGTCCAGAATCAAAAGATGCTCGAAGAAGCTCTCTCAGAGCAAAAAGAGATAAAGAATGAGATCAAGCAATTGACTCAAAGACTGAAAAATTCTAAAAAACATCAGAAGATGCAAGACAACCAGATAGCCCAAATAGCCCAGTCTTTTTCAAGAGCACAGGGAACATTTCCAGGAAAGCTCGATATAAACCCGGTGGAACACTACAACAGCATCGAGCTGAGGAGCAGATGAACTTTGGGAGACCCCAAATCACTACTCAGAAAGGACTTAACTCAGAGGAAGAGCCCTTTCCCCTAATGCCCAATCAGATCTAGAACAAGGATAGAGAGGAGATCACCAAGAAAGTTGAAGGAACTCTTCAAATTCCCCCACAGAGTCAGACAATTCCTTTCCCTCAAAAACTGATAACATCCCAAAAGGATGAAGAATTCAAGTGATTCCAGAAGAAGATTAAGGAAATTTACGTAGAAGTACCTCTGATAGATGTATTGCACCAAATGCCGAAGTTCGCAAAATTTTTAAAGGGTATTTTATCTAAGAGGAGGCAGAAGGGCGACTTCAAGACTATAACATTAACAAAAAATTACAGCGCTCTACTTATGACAAATATTCCACCGAAACTTTAGGATCTAAGGAGTTTTTTCATACCTTGTAAAATTGGTTCTGAACTCATACAGAAAGCTTCTACGACTTGGGAGCCAACGTTAGCCTACTTTCGTACTCATTATGTAAGAAGCTAGGACTCTAGAACATTAAACTGACTACTATGACATTGCAATTAGCTGACCATTCATGTAGATACCCAATGAGAATAGTGAAAGGCGTACCAATAGAAGTAGGTGGATGCATCATTCCCACAAATTTCATTATCCTGGATATGGAGGAGGATCCCAAGATACCAATCATCCTTGGGAGACCATTCCTTGCCACCGCTGGAGCCCTCATTGATGTAAAAAGTCACAAGTTACCCTTGGAGATCGGCAAAGCAAGGTTAGAATTTGATTTATCTGATTCTTCTAACTGCGACCCCTCTTCTCAGGAAAATTCTAGCAAGATGAACATACACAAAGTTGAGGAATACAGTTTCCAAGAGAGATCCCCTCCAGCAAGCAATAAGAAGTACATTTGTCCTGCACGAGTGAAACTAAAGGTGTAGACTGGAGCATTAACCATAGGAGGAGAGTCGTGCTTCCATGGATTTAGTTCACACTAACTGAAACGAGGTCGAGCTAAAGACCTAAAACAAGCGCTTCTTGTGAGGTAACCCAAGGATTTTTCATTTTAGTTCATTATTCCGTTTATCTTTTTATTTCTCTAGTAAGTTTAGTCGAGTATTGTTATTTTTTTTTTATTTTTGGGTATCCATTTTCAGGATGTGCATAGCCTCCATGAGCTGGTCGTGAGCGTTTCATGGGCGTGGAGGCGTCAGAGGAGCCAAAATGGCGAGAGGCGAGTCACCATGCGCTTAAGGGAATTGACCGTGTGACCCCACACGACCGTATGAAGCCAACAGGGGGACAAAGGCCATTGGTCGTGCAACCTTGCATGGCCGTGTGGCCTGTGCAAAGAAAATAAGGACACGGGTCGTGCCAATTGGCATGACTGTGCGATCAAGGCAGAGAGGAAGAAGGTGCGGGTCGTGCCAATCGGCACGGCCGTGCGATTTTGGCCGAGGGGAGAAAAGAGGCGGTCGTGCCAATTGACACGATCGTGCAGAAACCTTATCTACCCGGCCGTGTCTATAAGACATGGTCGTGCCCCTACCCGTGTGCGCCGCCACCCCTCTAAAAATCCATAATTCCCATCTCCTTCTCTCCCAAAAGTTTTCTCCTCCCAACTACACCTCATCAAACCCCAATCCCTACCTCTAAAGTTCATCTTTACTTGGATCTACATCGAGATCTAACATTTCTTCAGGTGACAAATCCGGAAAGAGAGAAGCAACTCCCTTATTTTTCTTCCTTCTCCTCCTTTTCCATCCTCAAGATCCATCTCCACCTACAAGAAATTCCTCAAAGTTCACCTTCCCCATCATGTCACAAATCTTGAAGAGACTTCGTCGAGGAGGTGGTGGATCTGGCGAAGGAGATGCATCGGGAGGCGACAAAGGCAAGGGGAAGGCTTCTTCTTCAAAAGGCAAAGGAAAAAGGGTGGCGCGTGACCACGGTAACGAAAATGAGTTTAATATTATTTTTAGAGATCATGAACATAAAGCTAGATATGATATCCTTGTCGCTAGGAGAATTATATGCACTAGATATATGGATCCCACTACTTTGGATATGCTAGGAATTAGGGATGACATAGATTGGATGATTAGTTCCTTAGACTAGAATGATATTATGTACGCTCATTCACCGACTCACCCCCGCCATTGTATTGATTTCATCGGGACGATGAAAAGTCTAAGTCTAGGGGGGTGTCTGCACAACCTGAGTCAAGTCGAGTTTTTCTTAGTCTGCTTTGTATTAGTCTGCTTTGTATTCGCATTTTATTAGTTTCATATTTCTATTTTCATCTCATTTGCACTTTCCTACTTGTGAAAAAAATATATAAAAAAAATAGTTTTGAGGCATATTTGAGAACATCAAACCTTCTACTTTTTCTGCTAACTTGTTCGATAGCAAAATGTCTAGCATTTTCTTAGTTCATGTGTTGTCAAGATAGTGTTAGTATGTTTGGTGTATCTCCTTTCTCTATCTTTAGTAGCATAAAATAAGCTAAGTATTGTATGGAGTTTGGTATAAGTCTTGGCCTAATCTTAAGGATCTTATTTTCACTACACTTAAGTACTTAAGCTTGAATAGTAGAAATATTTTTGAAATAGTTATGATTCATCCAAATTGTTTAGTACTTTTGTTCCCATGGTAATTTCTTATTTACATTTTGGTTACTGGATGACCTTGGATCATGGAAGCTCATTCAGAAAAATCTAAATCCCAACATATGCATCTCGCATTTGTGATTAGTGCTACACCTCTTTAGCACCAAAAAAGAATTGAATAAGGGATAAAAAATAGTTGTCGTGAGCGGAAACTAACAATTCACCCCTTTGAGACTAAGTTAGGTTACTGGGGAAATGAATATTATGTTTCTCTTTATTCCGAGTGGTATCCTTTGAGACCTTGTGTAACTTAATGAAAACGAACCAAGTGTGTGGCAGGTAAGTGCCTATCACCGGGAACATTAGTAACTCAATTATATGACGACTTAACTAAGATAGAGAATTGAAACTTGAAGAGTTTGAGTTACTTATTGCACCGAGCACAAAGAACTTATGTTTAGGTCATACTTAGGTTACTCCACAATCGTTCTTATCAATGAAACTAGTTGATAGAGTTAGGAGAATGCACTAGGGATTATGAAACACTGCAGGAACTCATGAACATAGTTTGCAGCATTTTGCTTGAGGACAAGCAAAAGTTCAAATCTGGGGTGTGATGTGTGTAAATATTATGATCATTTATGCATGTTTTAACGCACATTCACTTGCTTTATGTGTATATATTCTTTTCATGATCATCCCTTTTATCATATACTCATCATAAATACTCTTTTGTTCGGAGATCCGCTCTTTGTTTGATTTTGTGTTGATAGAGATAACTTTCAGAGCAAAAACAACGATTGTTGATGCACTGGAATGAGGCAAAGAACACGGCCGTGCAACCTCACACGACCGTGTGGCCAAACAGAAGAAGGACAGTGAACGGTCGTGCACCTCTTGCACGACCATGTGCCCAACCAGAGATAGATCCGTGCATGGCCGTGCAAACCTGCACGGCCGTGCCCCCACGACTGCAACCAAGCAATGCACGACAGTGCAATCCTGCACGACCGTGTCCCAGGAGCAGTACCCCAGATCCACACGGTCATGCCAATTGGCACGGCCGTGCAGCACAGCCAGAGACAAAAGAACGCACGACCGTGCCATACCTGCATGGTCGTGCCGTGCCACCGCGCCCTAGCATATATAAAGGGTTCTGACCCTTCTCCTCAAGGGGGAAGCGAGTTGTTAGCGGGAGAATTTCCTTGGTGTCATTCCACACCATCCAAGACCTCTATCCAGCGATCCTTCATCACCACATCAACTTCAGAAGCAAAGGATTGGATCCGAAGATCACTCATCATCCTTGGATAAGCATCCTTTCTCTTTCTCTCGTCTTGTTTGAGGATTGTATTCTTAATCACATTATGTCTTCAGTTTTTTCTCCGACGTCTATAGAGTAGATTCTTTGTTCTAGGATTAGAGAGTAGTTGTGGATTGGTTTTGATGTAAGACTTGTATTTATGCCTTTATTTATTGGATGATTTCGCTTGATTTGTTTCAACTACTATGCATGAGACTTGTTGCTAGATTTCCATATCTTATTAATTGATTGTGTAGAAATTGCTAACCTTATAGAGATAGTATCTTAGATCATATACTCGAGGGGCCCTAGTGACAGGGGTAACCTGTAACACCCCTAGAAAGCCTAGAA
Source organism: Zingiber officinale (assembly GCF_018446385.1). NCBI lineage: Eukaryota > Viridiplantae > Streptophyta > Magnoliopsida > Zingiberales > Zingiberaceae > Zingiber > Zingiber officinale. Next base: position 15,608,536 of record NC_056007.1, on the reverse strand, counting down.
GGGTAATGGGAGTACGAATGAAAAGAGGATGTAAATACTCTATGTTAAATATTAAGATGGATTTAAATGATTAAAACTTTATGAAAGAAAAATAAAGTTGAGAATATAATCATCTAAGCATGATTTAAAATGTATGGAATTAATGTGGACAAAAGAAAGAAATAAGAGATAATATGTACATGTATGAAATATTTATGCATAATGCATAATATATATGAATTATTATGTGTAAAAGAAAATAAAATGTTAGAAGAGAGATTGAACCTTGGATCTCTTGTATGGAACATGTATAGAATACCAAAGGGGATAGGAGAATTATTGATAAGGAGAGAAAGGATTAAGTAGTTAAGAATAAGAAAGGATTCTTTTTACTTAAAAGAAAAAGGAAGTAAAAAGAAATAAAAATATACATAACCAAGTTTTGAACCTTGGTTCTCTTATGGATGCATGCATGTATTAACCAAGTGGGATAAGAGAGGATATTGTAAGAGGAGAGATAGAAAATTTTATTAAAGGAGAGAAAAGAGAGAGATTAAGAGAGAACTCACAAGGCATATCTCTAGAATATTCCTATCATAAAGGAGAGGAATAAATGGGGAGGATGAATCAAGTCAAATTTCCTCCCCACATTTTAGTATAAATAGGCATGGAGGGGTGACTTCAAATTCATCCTCCACTCCTCTCCCTCTCCTCCTCCCTCTTGTGCCGAGACCCCCTCTCCCTCTCCTCTTCTTCTTGTTGCCAAGCAACACAAGAGGAAGGAAGCTCCTCTTCCTCCTCACTCCCTCCCTCTTCTTTCTTCCTTGTTGTTGCCGAGCAACACAAGAGGAAGAAGCTTCTTCTTCCTCCCCTCTCCACCAAAAGACCTAGCCACTCTTTTCCCTCCATTGGTGCCGAACCTAGCAAGCAAGAAGAAAGGTCCAAGCAAGTTCTCAATTCTAGGAAACTTAAGCGAAGAAGGTAAGCTTCCCCTCACCTGTGGTACAAGGCTTTTTACATGTTTTTATGATTTTATGAGGATTTTAAAACCTAGAAACAAGTATGAGAAAATTCGGTTAAGAAGAGCTTTCGAAATCTAGTGATGTTTAACTAGTTTTCACTAAATGATAGATTTTCTATGCCATGGAAAAGGATTCTTCTTCATGTTTTTATACCTATATGATGCTTGATAAGAGGATCATTCAACCCTAGAATTTCGGCCAAAAATATTTTTAAGAGGCTAGAGAAATTCATTGTTTTACTCAACTAGTACAAGGTTCTTCCTATGAAATGTTAGGGACCATGTAATTAGTTTTCTTGCTTAGAAGATGTTTGAACTAAAAGGAAACCCACCCATATGTTTCGGCCAAGAAGGGGTTTAGGGTTAGGAATACCCTTAAATTTAAATAAACATGCTCATGAGGTAGGATACAAAGATGTTAAAAGATTTGTATGTTTCGGCCAAGTTGTTCATGAACTAAATTTATATGTTTGTTTCTTAGTAAATTTTACCATGAAACTCACTTAGGTTTTCATGCTTTAGACTACTTAAAAACCTAGCTAAAGAATGGTAGGTTTCGGCCATGTGAAGGAAATAAAAGGAAAAAAGGGAAGAAAGAAACCTAGGAAATGTTATGCAATGAAATTTATGTTATGCCATGATATGTGATAGCATATGAAAGGCTATACATAATGAGAAGAATGAAATTTATGTAAATGCCATGATATGTGATAGCATATGAAATGCTATACATAATAAGAAGAATGAAATTTATGTAAATGCCATGATATGTGATAGCATATGAAATGCTATACATAATGAGAAGAATGAAATGTACGTAAATGCCATGATATGTGATAGCATATGAAATGCTATACATAATGAGAAGAATGAAATTATGTGAATGCCATGATATGTGATAGCATATGAAATGCTATACATAATGAGAAGAATGAAAAATGAAATGCATGAAAGATTGTTAAGGATATGATATGATAGTTATGCATGATAAATTACTTTGTATGGTTTGTACCAAGGGTGGGCTCCGTAAACGCCCCGGGGTCGATGGAATAAGACTCGGGCCTCGTCAGTAATGGGCTTCTGATGCCCTAGGTCGATGGAGTAAGACTCGGGCCTAGTATGTATGTATGGTAGGGTTCAAGACTTGCTACCTTGGACCTACGTATGATGTATGTGGTACAAACCGGGATCCCCAATGATGATGATATTAATTTCAAGTATTTACAAGTATAAGTTTTCAAATTCATGATGCATTGCCTGCATATGTGCTTGAATTAGCTAATGATTTGATATGATGCCATGATGATATGAATATGATACCTTTGTATGTTGTATGCTTATGATATTACGCATGATGTTAATATACGATGATTTTCGGTTTTAGTGAGTAGGAAAGGAACTTACTGAGCCATGAGTGCTCACAGCTTACTTTCCTGGTACCGCAGATAAAAGAACTGGATGAACTTGAGGAGCAACAGGAGGAGCGGATAATGATGTATGTGGTGGTGGCTCGGCAAAGAACGATTCGGACAGATTAATATGATTAGTTATAGAATCAATATATGCATATTTAATCTATGATATCATGCTTATTTAAATAAAATGAATGGTTTAAATTTTTTATTCTTCCGCTGTTATAGTAAAACATGTACGTAAGTAGTATAAGAACGTAGTGCCGCCTTTGGGTTGGGTAAGAAGGGCGGGCGTTACATTACCCGTTCACGGACATCTAGGGTATTTCCTTAAAAGGAGAGGAAACTTCTCCACAAGGAAGTAAGAGACCAAACCAAGCCCTTATTTCTATCCTTAATGACACCAATTAGAGTTGCGTCTTGTGATCTACCGAGGCGCCCTAGTGACAGGGGTTACCCGTAATAGGATTTCACTGGGATTCTCTCTATTTAATGCTTAAGGATGGTTGCTTTAGCTTCCGGCGAATGCATGTTGATGGACAATGAGTAAAGGATAGAACGTGATACATCAATACCACCACAATGAAACCGAACTCCTATAACTCTTCATAAACCAAGTTAATTACTCTCTATTTACTAGTTCTCGTTTTTGCTTCCCAATCTCTTTTCTTTAGATAATTTACAACCATCGATAGTTTAGCTAATCCTAAGTGAATCATTGCTAGTGCTTATAACCAGTCCTCGTGTGATCGATAATCTTTATTACTGACGATAAATTCGTGCACTTGCGGAATCATAACAGCATGGTGACACCACAGTGGATGGAGTTATGCAGTAGAGCGAGAGGACTGCATGTGGGTTACCTTATGGGACGAGGGAGATGTATGTGAGGAGAGACCATAGCGGGTGGAGTCATGTAGTAGAGCATGAGGATTGTATTTGAGAGAGTATGTATGGGATGAGAGTGATGTACAGGTGCATAGACCCACCTTATAAAGGTATATCTAGTCCACAGCAAACGACTAGCAGTAAAGACATGTCAAATCCATTTATTGCTGGGATTTGCCAAAAAGCCCAAGAGGGTGAATAGGTCCACCATAAAGGCCTATCTAGTCCGCAGCAAACGACTCGCGGTAAGGACAACATCAAATCCGTTTATGGCTGGAGCTTTGCCAAAAAGCCCAAGAGGGTGCATAGGTCCACCATAAAGACCTATTTAGCCTGCAGCAAATGGCTCACGGTAAAGGCGCATCAAATTCGTTGATAGCTGGTCACTTGCTAAAAGTGACTTCATGGGGCCTTAACCCATGACACAAGAGATGGATTGAGATGGATTGGAGTCACTGGAGACTTGCGGACACATGGGAGACTTGAGAGACATGGAGGAGGTGCGGGGCACAGGATTATAATCAACACAGGACATGGATGATGTGGACACACGAGCAGTTGGACAGAGATACCAGACAATGTTGGATGATACCTCAACTTTAGTATTTGGTACTGAGGACGAGCTTGCAGCCAGCATGTGTAAAGGCGACATGGATAGATGGTACATGAGTGAGCACATGTACATGTACATGACCATGGTTCCCCTTCCAGATCTGATACTTTGTCAGACATGACATAAGGGGTTCCAGGATCACTTTTGTATGTTTCTACATTTTGATGATATATATTTACTTTTTTGTCAAACAAAAAAACTTCTATTGAATTTGTCATCTGTCTCCACTTGAATGTTTGGTTGTCCAATAACTTTTGTTTTCTCCAAGTGTGTGTCATAAACTAAGGACAACGGAAATCTGTCCAGGCCAACGTCTGGATGAGCTATAGTGAGGTGAGGATAACTTAGAGAAGGACAATAATTTCTAGAAATCATTCGGTTTTAAACCCATTCAAACTTTACGGTTGGACGAGATATAACAAATGATGCTTTTAGTTTAATGAGGCAAAACTTGAGATCATTCAAGCTTAAATACGTTCGGGTCCTAATGAGGTGAGGATTAAGGAAGGGTAACAAGTTTTAGAAATCATTCAACCTTAAACCCATCTGAGATTAACTCCGCTAGGAGTTAAAACAAGTCTGGAATGAATCCGGTCGATGTTCGATTATTGTCTCTTTGGATAAGTCATAAAAACTAGATCAAGTTTAGGATCAATCAGGCTCCCCTAAGGGCTTACATAAAAATGAAAGGTTGCCTAGGTAAATCCGCCAGTGTTTCAAGCTAAGTATCTATCACACTAGTTACAAACACACGCTTCCTATTGGTAACACGTGTGCACTCATATTATGATCGGTGTACACCTTCCAACATACCCATCGTTGCATCTTACTATCCTACGGTCTGAAATCTAGCCTGCCTTTTTATTGTTATGATTCTATGGCTCTACCCAAAAAGATTCAAAAAGTGATCCTTAAGGGATTTCATTAGAAATTCTCAAGAGCCTTAGCGCATTCGCTTCTCCTTCTTCGTTTCTTCCACACTCTTCGTCTTCTTTCTTTTCATCTTCTTACTCTTCATTTTGTTCGCTTTCCCTTTTAAAATGGCAGATGACAATGAGTGGTATACATTGTGTTCCTCAAATCTTCATGTTGTAAATGTTGATGACCTCCATTTCAACTACGAGATACTCACCTATGTAGTCATGCCCACGACCAAGATCGTCCCCACCTTCCTCCCAAAGAAAGTGTTGTTGTTTTTAAGGAGCAAGTTGTAGTGGTGCTTCTCTTCCCTGTTCACCCTTTCTTTGTTGTTGTTAGCCAATACTTCAGTATTCCACTTCAACAACTCATCCCAAATTCCATTCTCATCCTAAGCAATGCCACCGTTGCTTTCCGTTTACTTAGTGTCCCTTAGGATGCAAATGGAATTTGGGATGAGTTTTACCCTCAATAAGTGACAGATGATTTATTTCGCTTAGAGCGAAAGCGAAATATTCCATCATTACTTTTACCCTCAACAAGTGATAGATGACTTATTTCGCTTTCGCGCCCACCCTAATGAGACTTTATTTGATAGGATTCAACCTCAGGGTGAGTGGAGAAATAAATACTTCTTCATTATGTTGGGTATCCTAATACGAGTGTATGCTAGAACACGTTTCATAAACATACGCAGTAAAAAATAAAAATAATAATAATTTCTCATTATTACATTACACACACCACACGTATACAAGGACACAACATGCCAGATATGATCGCATAATTAAAATTTTATGGAAAATAAATTTATTCTAGGTATACCTGATGGATGATGCGTAGAAGATTCCATTGGATGATCCGAAGTGGGAAGGAGATCGACCAAGCGATGCACAAGCCTCAGCTCTACTTGTATCCATGCTTAGCTATCTTCGAGATGCCTTCTATAAGTCTGAGTTCCATCCTCGTGAAAGGTACTAGCCTTGCATGCGAAGACAGAGCGATTCGAGAGAATGATCATGACACAATTCGTGTCCGACGGCCAAAGTAACACGATGACACGAAACATGATGAACGACAACAACAATTGTTGCTAAAGGAGATTGGAAAAACTTGTTGCCGACAGGTGACAACAAATTTGGTTGCAGCACTGTTTCGATAGCAACCATTACTGAACAGAACAGTCCTTGGGTGGCCAGAACCATTTCTGGATAGCCGACACAGCAGGTTGGTGGGGTAGAATAAGGATGGCTGGAATAGAAACCTTGGCTGGCAGCGCTAGGATAAACAACCATGGGTTGGTTGGCGGCGAGAGCAGTAGTTGTCGGAGGTGAAGTTTCTGTCCATTGTAGTTGTCGGCGGTGGAGCTTCTATCCAAAGCATCTCCTAGCCATCTCCTTTGCTTGGAAGAGGAGAGGGACAACTTCCTCTTGGCACCAGAGCAAGGGCTTTCCGATGGCAACAAGCTCCTCTGCGGAACAGTGATGGCGTCGATTGCTCCAATGGGCGGGCACGGTACAGGGACATCTCATCAACTTGTGGTCAGTAGGAGTAGGTGCTGGATGGTGGCGCCGAGACTTCTAGTGGGCTGGCCTCCTCTTCATGGACGTGTGTGTGTATATATATATATCATATTGGGTTGGGATCAAATCCAAACCCATTTTCACTAACTCGTAATCTATACCATTAGCCTTAAGTTTGGTTCAGAACCAAACCATATTAGTTCAATAACTAAACCTCTCTTAATTAAAGAACCAAACCAATTTAGTTCATTAATTTAAACTAAAGAGTGTCCAACTCGTCTTCAAAAGACATGACTCATCCGTGCTTCCGTTGCACCATTCTGATTTAATATTTGCCTTTATCTGGTCCAACCAGACTTATCTCTTTGAATTTGAGAATCCAATTCTCAAACTCGTTTTATATCTCTTAGATAAACTCGTAGTACGTGTGACCTTATAGGTTCCTAATTATGTTAGTCGTCCATAATTAATCATCAATTATGGAATAATCATGAGTGACACCTAGCAGTATATCATGATTCTCAATTAATCAAAAAATCATAGGTTGATCTTGGAACCACTTCCAAATCTTTTAGCAGTTATAGTAAGTCATGCCTCGTTCCTTTTACTAGTCTTATACCCATTGTAGGATTGAAAAGAATTTAGATATCTCCACAATGGTATGATATTGTCCACTTTGGGCTTAAGCCCTCATAGTTTTTGCTCTTGGGCTCTACCCAAAAGGCCTCATACCAATGAAGATATCTTTTTCTTATAAACTCGTGATCTTTCCCATGTGTTTTCAATGTGGGATTATGTTTGAAACCTTGCAACCTCAACAATCTCCCCTCAAACAAAGGACCACAGGGTCCACCTCAAGCATCGGGTCACTCTTGACCTGCTCAGGGCCTCCCCTTAAGCATCAGGTCACTCTTGACTTGCTCAAGGCCTTCCCACAAGTATCAGGTCCTCCCCTACTTTGTTCAAGGTTTCACCCACATGGTTCGATCTTGGATCATGGCTCTGGCTTGTGCTTCTTCAGACGGTTAGTCCGGTGAAGAGCGACCTCGCTTTGATACCAATTGTAGGACGGTTAAACCCATGATCTTTCCCATGTATTTTCAATGTAGGACTATGCTTGTAACCTTGCAACCCCAACACCCACTTGGTTCAGGACATGGTTTATATGTTATTCCCCACTAGGCTAACTACGTCACACCTAGCCCAAGTAATACTTTCTCATCCTGTGAATTCAAATTACTCTGACGTGTGTCTAAGAGTCTCATATTCTTAACATGTAATGCTTTGGCCAAAGACTTTGAGTAATAATTCTAACCAGTGGTAATAGGGTATACGTCTCCTCACAATGAACGATGAATCCTCTGTGGGTTATCCAAACACCTTCAGACACTTCAATTTTTACCCAATCATCCCGGGTCCACACCTTAATGAGATGCTTGCTTAAGATGTCAAAGTATAAGTTTTCATGACCAAGATGACTTGTATATCTCAAGTCGAAAGAAACTTGCACTTGAGCTACAATAAAATCTTCATAAACATATCTATATATATGTAGAGAACCATATGAAGTCTTACAGTAGGTCACTCTAATGAACTAATTACCATAACTAGCATCCACGTTTAACTCTCGACATTCCAATGTCTCTAACTAGTGAGAAACTGTTGCTTGATTAGACCAAGGAGTATAGCCCGTGTTAGTCTATTAAAATCGATGATGTCCAAACTCATCAATTCATCAATTAGGGAATATTTCAATCACTACAACAAAACCCCTTATAGACATCGGTGGAACAACAACTATTTTAAGCAAAAACCGATGTCTTTGAGTATTTTACACCGGTTTTTCCAAAAACCAGTGTCTATGAGCGCAGATTTTCGCTCATAGACATCGATTTTTTAGGCGATGTCTATGAGCACCTTTTTTTCGTTAATAGACATCGATTTTAACAGGGGTTTTTAAAACCCGGTGTTAATGAACCAAAATAAAATATTTTAATTTTCCCACCAGCCAAAATTTGCAACACTGTGAAATTCCCTCCAAACCTAAACCTATATCGCGCCCCTTCCTCCGACCATCTCTCTCAGCCTAAACCTAAACCTAAACCTCCGACCATCTCTCTCAACCTCATCTCCCTCTTCCCCTTCCTAGATCGACGCCCCTTCCTCGCCCGATCAGGATCAAGACACGACACCCTTGCTTCTTTGTCCAACCACACCGTATCTCCTCCAACTCCTCCCTTTGAGTGAGAAGAGGAGGCCTTCTTCGCATTCTGGTAGTTTTTCCTTCATCCATCTCCAGTCTATCATTCACTGTCACCGTTGGAGTCCTTCTTCACATTCTGATAATTTTTTCTTTATCCATCGTCGCTACTGAAGTTCTTCCTCATCTTCAATAGTTTAGCAGGTGGGTTAAGTCAAAATGGGTCGGCGCCACAATTATCAAGGCTGTAGATAATACGCTACCTTCGTCCTCGAGCGTTCGATGAACTTGCCTACCACAAGAAGCAGGAGCCTTGTATCTCTCTCTCTCCTAATTCATCAGAGTAAAAGAACAAGAAAAAGGGGAAATATTTAAAGACAATGCAGTCTTTATAGTAGAAGGTGTTGGAGTGGAGAGAAGTGGCAGTGAGCGACGCCTCGCCATCGACGAGACCAACCTCTTCGAAACCCTAGGTGGAATCCAACCCTTCATCGGTCTCTCAACCAATTTCTACAACAGGTGAGCCGATCTACCTACCTCTTCCTCCGTGGCCCTCTTCGTCCGTTGTAGATGCTCAATTGATTATGACCATCTCTGATTTTGTTAACACAGATGGTTGGTAGGGTTTTCACTGATGAAGAAGAGTGGGGTTCCGATCTATCTTTTCAAATTCGAAGAAGGAGGACGTGATTTGGAACCAGTACGAGTTCTTCGTTCAGAGGATGGGAGGCCCTAATCTGTATTCCCAGAGGAAAGGTGAAGGGAACTTGTTCTTTTGATGTCTGATAGCTTCTTTCTGACACTTGCACTATTTGTTTCACCTTTTAAAGCAGCAAAATCATTTGGCATCTGCCAAATTTATCATTTTATATTTGTTTTATATGACCAGAATCTTACACAAATTGATTATTGTGATGATATTCATATCATTGTAATTTTATATGACCTCTTAAAGATTCTATTCTCTTTTGTAATCACCTTGTGTTCAGGATTTGTTCATTGAGCTTTTAGGAGAATTGTGGTTAGGAAGTACAAGAATGGTTGGTGTCCTACTTTGATGCATACTGAGATATTGTTATGCCGATCATATCTCTGGTGTTTCAGTTATGTGATTATATCAAAAATAGTCACATAACTGAAAAACCTGAGTTCGTGCATTTGAATTTATTATGAATAATTAATTTTAGTTTGTGGATATGCTACTATATTTAGACCAATATTATGGAGTTTGATGTAACAAAAGGCATGTTTTATTCATTTGGTAAGGAAATCATAAGAACAATTTAGTCTCTGGACTCAGTTGATACAGAAGAAAAAACCTAAAAAATATACAAGAAATTGATACATCCATCTCTCTCTATAGATTCGAGTTCTAAGTTTGCTTATGTAATGAAGGGAAACCTTTGGCTGAATTGTTGCAACACGGTTTCGTTTGAATCAATCATTATTGCAGGTCATCCAGCTCTGATCGGACGACATGCACCATTCCCTGTTACTCACCAAGCTGCTGAGAGGTGGTTGCACCACATGCAACAAGCACTCGATAGCACCGCGAGCATCGATCCTAATTCAAAAGTCAAAATGATGAATTTTTTCAGGCACATATCAACCCACACCGTGTCTTCCTTTGTTGATGATATGAATACTATTATTATTTTTATTATTTAGGCTGGCTTTCAGGCCCACTTCTTACTTTCTCGTGGGTGGGAATGAGATGACAAGGCAAAGGCAACAAGTTCTCAATGTAAGCATGCAACAAATGGACCATCAACATCTACCTGAGATTCAACTTGCTTGTCAATTGACACAGTTACTTGATATCATAATTCCCTTTTGTGTTTGGCATGGAGCGCACAGTCCACGTTAACTGCGATGACATAATTCCCTTTTGTGAATTGAAGCCAATCACAGACACTTTCATAGTTGTGTATATGTGGTAAGCTTTCGATTGAATTTGACTTTATTTATGTGTTTCATTAATTTAGATTTCATCATTTTTTGGGGATATTTTCCAATTGTAGGCATCTATATAGAAAGATGCAGGAAAAGATGTTGCTGCAGGATTTCAGATTGGTGATCCAGTGCCTATGGAGTATATATGTACCATCAAGAAATCAGAATAGAGATTTCATCCAAGAACAGTTGAATAAAAGGGCTTGTTACTTAAGCAGTAGGCTAATTGGTACCTCAACTAGTCAATTGGTTGTCGTGCCATGCAATGTTGGGTGAGTAAGAATAACATTATATATCACTCTCACTTGCATATTTTGAGAACTTGCAAGATGCATATATACACTAATTATATTTCTTTGTGTAGTTTTCACTAGATTTTGACTATCATCAATGTTGAGAAGGAGATTATTTTTTTGTTGGATCCTCTTAGTCACCGCATTCGTGATCAAGATTGGAAATATGTTGTCAACATGTAAGTTTTTTGGCTTCTTTTCTTACCTTTGTTGAAACATGTATGTATTTTGATGTGGCAATACAATTCCCACGGGTTATATGCATGAAGGGCCTTGAAAATGTATAATGCGGAGGCGGGAAGGAAAGAGAAAAAACTACCAACATGGGTAGTTGTCAAGGTATATCCTTTTGATTAGCAACTGTTTCACTATCCTTGAAGGAGTTATTCTAATATTTCTTTTCTAACATAGGCTCCTCAATAACCGGATGCAGAGCAATGTGGTTTTTATATCATGCGATATATGAAAGATATAATTGAAAATTTTGGAGTTGACCACAAGGATTCACTTCCAGCAATGGGAATAATACAAACTCATATTTGATTTGATTGATTATGAACTTATCTTAGCTTTTCCCTCATTATATCAGATCTTGCTGCTGCTGATCTTTCATTTGATTTCCTCTAGTTCTACAAAGTTTATGTCTGGTTGAAAGAACAGTCTTGAATTTGTCGAGTTTGTTCTTAGAAATGATTTCATAAGCCTAGCTCGAATAGGATAAAGTTTGAAATTGATGAAGTGCAGTTCGAGTGGGTTGAATGCATGCTAGATTACATTTGAGTAGGAAAGGTATTTGATTTTTGAAAACCTTGGATGATGCATGCATTTGCATGGAATGTAAATTGCGTATATTGTCCCATGTCAATTTCTTTCTGATGGTGATATTCTAGGACTTTTGCAGCATGTATAATTCTTCTGTTTTTGTTCTTTGCTGTAGTTAAGTAGACCAAATGATACTTTTGTTTGACAGATTAGAACAGTGGATGTTTTAACTCAGAAAACTAGGCATTTGAAGGTGAAAAGCGGTGAGATTAGGGAAATGAAAGGCGCAAGAAGAATAGAGCAGTATAGCAAGTTGAACATATTCTGATTCTTATAATTTAATGTAGCCTCAGCTTGATTTTTGACTCACGATGTTCTACCTTGATGTGTTGTTAAAAGAATGTTTTACCTTGATTCTGATATCTATTAGCTTTTGATGTAAAAAGAATGTTTGTGTATTTTATGATTACTGTTGTAAGAAGAATATTTATATAATTTGTGAATATTTGTGTATTTTATGGATACTGTTGAATGAAGAATATTTGTGTAATTTGTGAATATTTGTGTATTTTTTTTGTTACTGTCGGTTTATCACTGTTTCAGAAATTAAATTTGTGTTGTTAAAAAATACTGATATTACATCGGTTTTCTACTGCTGCAAAATCGGTGTCATTAACTAATATTACATCAATCGTATACCGCTGCCAAAACTGGTGTTATTAACATATAATATTACATCGGTTTTACACCATTGATGAAACGGTGTCGTTAAGTGATACTACACCGGTTAATAACCGATTCGAACACCGGTGTCGTTAAGTGATACTACACCGGTTTTAACCCAATGTCTAAAATGACAGACCTTTTACATCGCCATCATAGACATCGGTCGAAAATGTAATAGACACTGGTGGAAAACCGATGTCTATGAGGGTTTTTGTTGTAGTGAATATATTCATAATTGTTCATGTAGAGATACTCACAAGTTGTGATCCAATCATAAATTCTCTCGTGTTATGAATCGTATCACGGGCATTCAGTACGTGAGTTTAAGATCCAATCATACACATAAAGAATGTGCATCCAAATAGTGAATCCATATTTATCAAATAAATAGTAAAAACTATAAGACAATCTCACACTCCCACTTGACCTAATGCCAAAACCATGGTGACTAACACCATAGGTCTCTACATGACTCTCAAACTCATTTTGAGATAGAGGTTTCATGAAAGACTCCACTAGGTTCCTTTCGGTGGAAACTTCTCTCAATTTATATTTCATTCCTACTCATGATCTCTTGATCATATGATAGCGACGAAACACATTCTTAGATCGTTCCTTGCTTGGGACCTTTCCAATTTATTGTGCTTACATTTTAAGGTGAACACATGTCCATACTTAGACTTGGAATCATCCTTGTCCATTTGGAAACTAGTATCAGTATACCTATGTATCATCATATCATCTCTTCCATATACCAAGACTAAATTCTTAGTTTTCAAGGATTGTCTTGACAGCCATCCAATGATCCATGCCTGGGTCCGATTGATATCTGCTAGTAACATTCAGAGCATATGATATATCGGACCTCGTACATAACATAACATACATTATTGATCATATAGCTTACGCCAATGAATCTAACTTATGTGAATCCTCTTGTCTTATGTTCTTAGGCACGTAGACTCCGAAAGGTGAATCTCAACTTTTTTTGGATTCCAACATGCTACACCGCTTTAGCACTCAGTCTATATATGTAGACTGCGAAAGACTAAGCAACATGTTTGATCTATCTCTATAGATTTATATCTAAAGGATATAGGTTGCTTATCTCATGCCTTTCATGGAGAATGTCTTGGATAACTAAACTTTAACTGACTGTATAATTGTCACATTGTTTCATATAAGTAATATGTCAACAACATATAACACTAGGAACATGATTATACTCCCACTAACCTTTATATACACTCAAGGTTCATATGGATTTTTGTGAGAAATCAAACTCTCATCCATGTCAATTTTTCATCTTAAAAACTCACTTGCCCCTAATAGGTACTATACATTAGGATGGATGCATCAAGTTCCAAACTTGGTTATACATGGAATCCATTTTTCGATTTCATGGTCCTCAACCACGAGTCCCTTTCTGAACTTTTCAGAACTTCTTTATAACTAGTAGGATCCTCATCCATAATGAGTGACAGGCCTCTCGATTCACTTATGAGAAATCCATATTTCTCGGGAATTAGACGTGCCCCACTATATCTATGAAGTGGTGGTGTATTAACAGGTTTAGTTGTTACCTCATCCCAATGAGTAATTAGCTATGGGTCTTATTTAGGTGTCTCTTTTGTGTCTATTGGAGTCACTTTAACTGCTCTTAGTTAAACCTCACTCCCATTTGTTTTCTTGCAAGAGAAATCCTTTCTCTAGAAATACAATATGCCTTGAAATAAACATCCTTTTGTTTCAAGGGATCTTAGAATTGGTACCCCGTAGTTTTCTTAGAGTAACCAATTAATAAACATTATCAGACTTAGCATCTAGCTTCTCTGATATAGTTCTCTTCTCATAAGAAGGGCAACCTCATATCTTCAAATAAGATAACTGAGAGTTTAACTAGTCCATATCTCAAATGGATTAGTCAAGACTGCCTTAATTGTGAGTTTGTTTAGCAAGTAAATAATTGTCACAAGTATGTAACCCCAAAAGGCTTTGGGAGACTTGCATGATTTACTATCGACCTAACCATGTCCAACAAGGTTTGGTTTTGCCTTTAAATATACTGTCACATGTGGTATATAAAGTGGAGTCTATTGAGACAATATTTTATTATCTCTTAGATAATCTTGAAACTCTTGGCTTAAGTACTTATCATCTTGATCGGATCAAAGTATCTTAATACTTTTGCCAAGTTATTTCTATACTTCATTTTTGAACCCTTCTTAACTTTTCACAAGCATCAAACTTGTATTTCATTAAATATATATATCCTAATCGTGAGTAATCATCAATGAAGGTCATGAAGTAGTTATAACTTCCTTGTACATGAGTTGACATTTGTCCACATAGATCGGTATATATAAGACTCAATATGTCATTCTCCTATTCACCCTTTTTAAATAAAAGGTAACTATGTCATCTCGCCTTTTAAGCATGAAGCACACGTATCAAATGAATCCAATTCAAATGATTCTAAAATTACATGCTAGTGTAATTCGAATATGTGTTTCTTACTTATATGACCAAGGTGACTTTGCCACACTCGGTATCAAATACCCAAGTGTTTAAAGAAATAGTGTGAGATCCAATTTCGAAGATATTTGAAGGAGATAGGGCATCAGATGTCTTTTTCTCTTCTTCATGGACTCAAGATAAATCTTGTTGTTTCTTCTCCAATGTCACATCTTACCACAATGGTAATATGGGTTCTTTGGAGTTATCCCGATCAATTTGTTTGTTTCCATAATTGAGTGCAAATTTAAAGAAAACATTCTAACTCAAATAATCTAGAAATACACAACTGAGCATGTTTAAGAAAGATGATTATATTTCATAAATGTAAACAATTTACTTATAAATACGGAATCCACTTACTTATCGAATTCAAGAACCCTTACTATGAATTCAAGATATGGTAGGTTTTCTCCAAGTGGGTTGATATCCACTATAGATAAGAACAACCTTGACTTTGGCCAACAAACCATTTTTAGCTATAGCAGTAGGTAACGAGTTTACCGATTGCATATCGCTTATATGCAACTATCACATTATACTAGCAACTAATTGATATTCGCATAAACATCGGGTTATTAACACATTAACAAGTATACATCAAATGCATATCATCTAACTTCACCTCTATCCACGTTGATAATGATTTTGGCACAACAAATCAATGCTTCAAGTTAAAACCAACCTGTTAATCATGAGAATGTATCTCTATGGTTTAACTATATTTAATTTCAGGTTGAGCTTGACTTTGACCAACAACTCAAACAAAAACTTAAACTTTAATTCTTACCACATTAATGAAAAGTGTGAGCTTTAATATTTTGATGTAAGGGATTTAGGTCTAATCATCATCATGCAAATATACTAACTACATGACATCACACGCATGACATAAATGATGATATGACACATCACATGCATGACATAGCATGACATATACACATATGGTAAGAACTAATCACATCGCACGCGTGGTAAAATCTAATCATGTCATAATTAAAGCATCTGCATGGTATACAATAGCATCATGACATAGCATGACATATACACATATGGTAAGAACTAATCACATCACACGCGTGGTAAAATCTAATCATGTCATAATTAAATCATTTACAAGACATACAATATCATGAACATGACATAAATTTAAATATGTTATAATTCTATTTTAGAAATACAAATATATTATAAATCTAATTTTAATAAATCAAGATTTATCTAATCAAATGAAAATAAATTTTCTAAATTTAGTAAACATATCTCATCTAGAATCTTTCTATTAATCAAGAATTTTTAATTATTTTAGAAAGAAATTTCTAATTAATTTCCTAACAATTTAGGAAATAAATAATAATTATTTCTTAATTTATTATTGAATAATTTAAATTTAAAATTTTTATAATTTTCTAAATCTTTCCAAATTTAGTATTTCCTAACAATTTAGGAAATTTTCTAAAAATAGAATATTTTAATAAATATGAAAATTTCAGAAAAAATAATTTCTATAATTTAATTCAGAATATCTCAAATCTAGATTTTTTAAAGAATTTTGAAATCTTTCCAAATTTAGTATTTCCTAACAAATTAGGAATTTTTTCCAAAAAAGAAATATTTCTTAAAATTCCAAAAATAATAATTTCTAAATTAAGAATGTTTCTAAATTTAATTTTCTAAAATTTATTTCAGAAACTTTCTAAGAATGGAATTCCCTACCAATTTAGGGAACTTCCATAAATGGAAAATTTTTAATAATTTCATGAAAAATTCTAAAATAAACTACAACACCAATTACAAATCCGTAAAATAATTTTATGATCATGTCAAATCACAATCAGGCTTTGATACGAAGACAGAGTGATTTGAGAGAAGGATCACTACACGATTCATGTCCAACGACTAAAGTAACACGACGACACGAAACGTGATAAACGATAACAACAATTGTTGCTATTTAGAGATCGGAAAAACTTGTTGCCGGCTGGCGGCAATAAATCTGGTGGCGACACTATTTCGGCAGCAACCATTGCTGACCGGATCAGTCCTTGGGTGGCCGGAACCATTTTCGGAGAGTCGACAAAGCAGGTTGGTCGGGCAAAATAGGGATGGACGGAATAGAAACCTTGGCTGGCGGCGCTAGGATAAACAACCATGGGCTGGTTGGCGGCGGGAGCAGTAGCTGCCGGAGGTGAAGTTTCTATCCACTGCAGTTGCAAGCGGTGGAGCTTCTATCCAAAGCATCTCCTAGCCATCTCCTTTGCTCAGAACAGGGAAGGGACAACTTCATCTTGGCGCCAGAGCAGGGGCTTTCTAGTGGCAGCAAGCTCCTCGGCGGAACAGCGATGACGTCAACAGCTCCCATGGGCGACGATGGCACAAGGAGATCTCATCTTCTAGTGGTCAGTGGGAGCAGGTGTTGGACGACGGCGCCGAGACTGCCGGTGGGTTGGCCTCCTCTTTGTGGACAGTGGCACACCAAAAAAGGGGCGAAGCCCTTTTCCTTGTGTTTGACGGTGGCGGAAGGAAACAAGAGAGAGGAGAAGAAGAAAGAAAACTCAGGTTTTTATTCATATATATATATATATATAGGAGTGTTATCCTGCGGTGCATTCCCTGCGGTTTGGTACAGTGTAGGTGAGTTGCCATTCCATGTCATCGTGAGAATAAGTTAGCGTCAAATCATTAAAAATAAAAAAATTGTGGCATCCTCTCTTCTCCTTCCATCCTCTACGCCAATCTTAGTAGAAGCACTGCGATTTTTCTCTTTGCGTTCCCTCTCGCAGCGATCAGCCCGCCACACCTCCCTCTCTCGCATACAAATGTCGTGACCTCCTTCTCTTGTTGCCTCTCTCACCACAGTTCCTCACCGCAATTCTGCTCCTCTTCGTTGACTCCCTCTAAACTAACAAACTCCTTATCTAGTAAAAGTTGTTGGATCGATGAGTTCGATAGAGGGGGGAGGGGTGAATATGGAATTAAAACTTGTCGAAAGTATGCAGCGGAAAAGTAAATGCAAAAGAGTAAACCAATGCTAATAAAAGTCATTTTTTACTTGGTTCAGAGCCTTTGTCGACCACTACTCCAAGGCTCGCACGCAAGGGTGCTTTCAATGGGGAATCCACTAGCAATTTGCATATTTGATTACAAACTAAATTACAGGAATGCTAATAGGGAAGCAATACCGACAAAAGAAAGAAAACAACATAACAGCGCGTGGTCGGAGTAGCTTCGCAGCGTCGCAGGAGCACAGGAGAGCAGATTTTGAGTTGTTGTTGGAGCTTTAGCCTTGACCCTCCTTATATAGGAGGTTTGGGGCGCCGGGAACCTCCAGGGCACCCTGGTTGTGACGTAGTCGAGTCAATCAATGAGCTCCACTTGCCGAGGCAACGCTGGGATAAAGTTTCACCTCCCGAGCGCCCGGAACCATCCCAGGCGCCTGGATCCCTCACAGGCGTCCTGATCCCTCACGGGCGCCCGGACCCTTAGTTTTCAACAGATTCCTTCTTGCACGAAAACATTAGTCCGGAGGCAAATATAAGATATATCCTGCAACACAGAGTATTAGCACAGTTCAAAATTAAACAGAATATTAATTAGATTCTGTCTCCTCGAGACCGGAATGTAGTCACAATCTCGACTTAGATATTTGAAATGAGTCTAAGTCGGATCGACGCCTAATATTCCCTTCCCGGGAACGCGCCCTCACAGTCACTCTCCTCCAGTGACTTACCTTCACTTACCTGCCAGACGTTCGGTCAGCCCGTCAACCTAGCTGAACTTCCCTACAACACTGAGTTAGCACAAAAAATAGTAATAACAGGATTCAAGTATAACCTAGGGTTATCTCCTAGGGTTGCCTAGCTTCACTCACTAGGACTTCCATTGCCTGGCTTCACTCACCAGGATTTCCTCCACTTAGCTTCACTCACTAGGGCATGACTTCACTCACCAGGACTTCCTCCACCTAGCTTCACTCACTAGGACCCAACTTCACTCACCGGGACTTCCACCACCTAGCTTCACTCACTAGGGCCCGGCTTCACTCACCGGGACTTCCACTTTGCTTAACCTTTGGTTAGGACTTACCTTTGCTAGTCATCTAGTCCTGTTTAAGTCAACCCTTGGTCATATTGTCAAACATCGAAACCCTAGAGGTTAATTGCACCAACATTCTCCCCCTTTTTGATGTTTGACAATTTTCTTAAGTTAGGCTTGAGTCTTTTAAGGGTTAATTCTCAAGATTTGAGTAATTCAAAAAAGTTTGAGTCTTTTAAGGGGTAATTCTCAAGATTTGAGAAATTCGAAAAAGTTTGAGAGTAGGTTAGGAGGAACTTAACTTAAGATTTTTCTAACTTAAGATATCACTCTCCCCCTTTGGCACACATCAAAAGGATATGAACTTAAGGGTTAGTTTCTGTTAGGTTTTTCACCAACAATGTGCGAAAAACTTTTTGAAAATGAGTTTTCTAAGTGACAAAAGTGACTTTTGAAAGTTTAACTCACTTTTTGATAGTGTATTTTCAAAGTGTTTTCACAAAAATTTGTAAAGCAAAGAGAAATTTTGTAAAAGATTATGAAAATAGTTTTTCAAACTTAATATCAAATATTTACAAAAGTAATTTTTAAAGAGTACTTTTAGTCTTTCAATCAGGGCTCCCCCTTAACTTGACACATTCTTATGACTCCTTGTTAACCACAAGTAAAACTTCCTATGTGTCTAGCGGGTTGATCCAAATTAAAAAACCACAAAGTTTGAAGGTGAGTTTTCAAAACATTTTTTTAAAAAATTTGAAAGTGATTGTGCACCAAAACCTTTTAAGAAGACCTTGTCAACTTAAGTTTTAAAATGTTTACTAAGTAACACAATAATTTTTCAAAATATGTTAAGTCGTAATGATTTTTGAAAAGCATAAAGTGTTTTTTTTATATATAAACTAAATTTGTAAAATAGTTTTCAAAAATGATTAAAAAAGTTTTGAAAATATTTTCAGAATATTTTTCAAATAAAGTGTGAGAAGGTTATTCAGAATATTTTCGTATTTATAGATTTTTCAAATATTTTTAGAAAAATAATTCTTCAAAAGATTTTACAAATATAATTCTCAAGAACACCTCCCCTGACATCAATACTCCCCCTGAAGTCAACACTCAGGTTTGGGTACCTAAGTGTTCTAGGAGATTTAAAGTTAGCAATATTTTCCTACATAATTATCTCTATATACTTGGTATAATTGGTCATTTATTAACCAACTAGTTTAAAAGATAATTAATTTTAGATTTAGGTGTATTAAAATAATTTGTTACTAATTTAATAGCTTAAATTTAATTGATTGAGTTAATTTAATGACACTCTTAGTTATAATATTTAATTCATTTTTTGTTTTAAGTAGGATTAATTAAGTTAATAGTCAGTATTAATTCAAAGTTGAATAAATTAGCAGATTAATTAATCTGTTAATCTTTTTTCAAAAAAAAAATAAGATTAGGAATTGAGTAAATTAAATAAGTTGTTAATTTCAAATTGTTAAATCACATTTAAGTAAAATAGACATAGAATTAATTTTAATTTTAATTTTAATTTAAATTTAACTTTAAGTTTGGATTTAATTAAAATTTTAAAGTTTAATTTTAATTTTAAATTTAAGTTTTATTTTAAGTTTAAATTTAAGTTTTAAGTTTAAACTAATTTAACTAATTTAATTTAGTTTAGCAAATTTTGAATTTAATTTAATCAGTATTAATTTAATTTAATTTAATTTTTAGATGAATTGACTTTAAATTTGATTTATAATTATAGTTTTAGTTTTAATTAAGTTAGTAGAAAAAAAATTTTAAAATAGTTTTTTAGTTAACTAAAGAAAATTTTTAAAATACTTTTTAAGTTAAAATACATTTTAAGTTAAAATAATTTTTAAGTTAAATTAATTTTTAAAATAATTTTTAAATTAAATTAATTTTTAAAATAATTTTTAAGTTTAATTAATTTTTAAAATAATTTTAAAGTTAAATAACTTTTAAAATAATTTTTAAGTTAATTTTTAAACTGATTTTTGAAATAACCTTTAAAATAATTTTTAAAAAAAAATTTAAAATATTTTTTTAAAAATAATTTTTGATATAATTTTTAAGATATTTTTAAGTTAAAATAAAATTTTTTAAAAAAATTTAATTTAAATTAATTTTTAAGTTAATTAATATGATTTTTAAATAATTTTTATAAGATTTTAAAAGAATATATTTTTAAAATAATTTTCAAAATAATAATTTAAATGGATTTTTAAAATGATTTTAAATAATTTTTAAAATAATTGTTAAAAAAAATTTTAAATGGTATTTAAATAATTTTTATAAGAATTTTTAAAATGATTTTTAAAAGAATTTTTTTAAGTGATTTTAAAAGAGTTTTTTAAAGTGATTTTAAAAAGAATGAGTTTCAAAGTAATTTTTTAAATAATTTTTAAAATAGTTTTTAAAGACTTTTAAAATAATTTTTAAATAATTTTAAAATAATTTTAAAATAATTTTTGAAATAATTTTAAAAGAATTTTTGAAACAATTTTTAAAAAATTTTAATATAACATTTTTAATAGTCTTAAAAATAATTTTTTTAAAAAAATATTTTTAAATAATTTTTAAAAAAAATTTAAAAGATTTTTAAATAATTTTTTTTTTTAAAAAAAAATTAAAATATTTTTAAGTAATTTTAAAACGAATTTTTAAAATAATTTTTAAAGAATTTTTTTTAAATGATTTTTTAAGAATTTTTTAAAATAATTTTTAAACAAAAATAATTTTTAAAAATATTTTAAAATGATTTTTAAAGAAAAGTAATTTTAAAATAATTTTTTTAAAATGATTTTTAAAGAATTTTTAAAATGACTTTTTAAAGAATTTTAAAAATAATTTTTTATAGATTTTTTAAAATTATTTTTGAAGAATTGCTTAAAATGATTTTTAAGGAATTTTTTTAAAGTAATTTTTAAATAATTTTTTGAAATGATTTTTAAAGAATTTTTAGTATGATTTTTAAAGAATTTTTAAAATTATTTTATATAGAATTTTTAAAATTATGTTTGAAGAATTTTTTTAAAATGATTTTTAAAGAATTTTTTAAAATGATTTTTAGAGAATTTTTAAAAATGATTTTTAAAGAATTTTTTAAAATAAGAATTTTTAAAATGATTTTTGTAGAATTTTTTAAAATAATTTTTGAAGAATTTTTAAAATGATTTTTAAGGAATTTTTTTAAAGTAATTTTTAAATAATTTTTTGAAATGATTTTTAAAGAATTTTTAGTATGATTTTTAAAGAATTTTTAAAATTATTTTATATAGAATTTTTAAAATTATGTTTGAAGAATTTTTTTAAAATGATTTTTAAAGAATTTTTTAAAATGATTTTTAGAGAATTTTTAAAAATGATTTTTAAAGAAATTTTTAAAATAATTTTTGAAGAATTTTTAAAATAATTTTTGAAGAATTTTTAAAATGATTTTTGTAGAATTTTTTAAAATAATTTTTGAAGAATTTTTAAAATTATTTTTGAAGAATTTTTTAAAATGATTTTTTAAGTAAATTTAATTTTATTTGATTTTAATTTAATTTAATTTAATTGGATTTAATTTAATAATATTTAGTTCGATTCGATTTGATTTGTTTCGATTGGATTCGATTTGGTTTGATTTGATTCGAATTGGTTCGATTCGATTCGATTTGTTTCGATTCGAAGCCTTTAGTCATCTCACCCGATCTAGGTTTTCAATCAGGGAATCCTATAATTTTTGTGAGATGAGTTGGATTCAATTTCAGGATTTGGTTTGTTTTTGTGTTAGATTCAGGTTTAACTTTGGGCTCAACAAATAGGCATTCTCTGGATAAACTTCTGGGCTATGGTGAGTCACTTGGACATCATTAAAGTAACCATGCCTTCAAGATTTTCCAAATAGTCCTATCCACTGAACTTAATACAAAACCTTGGTCTAACTGGTTAGGATACGTAAATGGTAGCTTCGGTTAGTTCCACTAAGCCAAATGCACCAGGTCGAAGTCATATCTTCCTAGGCATGCATAGACAGAGTTTTCCTAACGTACTATTATCCAAAATTTTACCAGTACAGTAGGTCAAGTTAAATTATTGTCCCTTTGAACTAGTCCGAATTACCCTGCTGGGTAGGTTGGTTTTGGTTACCCTGTCGGGTAGGTTAGTTTGGAGGTGTCAGCTATTCTGGAGCCTCCCTCTGTATTGTTGATCCGATTTAAGTTTTAGTTTCAGTTAAGATTTTATTTGTAACTTTAAATTTATGTTTTTAATTTTGAATTAATTAAATTGATCAAATTGTCCTTCTTTAAAGGATTGTATTTGATTTAAATTTTCATTCAATTTTAATTTTATTAAGTTAATTGAATTATCTTTCTTTAATAGCTTGTTTTTAAGGTTTAATTTTTTATTAATTTTTAAATTTGAATTAATTAAGTTGTTAGAAGTATATTTCTTTAAAGATTTGTCTTTTAGCCTTTTATTATTTGTTAATTTTGAATTTTCTAAATTATCTTTGTTTAATATGTTATTTTTAACATTTAATTTTAAGTTTGTTAAATTTAGTTTTGATTTTATCCTTATATTTTCTTTGTCTTTTAAGTTGATATGATTAGTGAAATTTATTAGATTAACCTTATCATTAAAATTTAATTTTTTATTAATTAGATTATCTTGGGTTTGGATAGGATTTTCTAGATTGATAGATTATTAAATAATTTATTAAGAAATTTATTAATTTTATTTAGATCAATATCAATCTTGTCATCATTTGAATTTTCATATTTGTTTAGGTTTAAATTTGAATTTTTAGGTTTATTAATTATTTTCAGATTTTCTGTATTTTCTAAATTAATTAGATTTGTTTTATCTAAAAATATCCTAGGGGTATTTTTGCAAGTATTGCCAACTATACTATTTTCACATAAATTTTTAGAAATATCCAAATCAACATGCATATTATTTAAACTACTATTAGCAGGGATGTTTTGGTAAATATTACTAACCTTGAACGCAACCCCTAATCCAGTAGGTTTTTCCGTTGGATCTGACTCGAGTCCTGATTCAATTTTGACTTGATCATCTAACTCCAATGGCTCCTCCTGAAGCTTGGTTAGACAGGTCTAAAACTCGTGGGCATCCTTGACCTTCCCTATCCTGCAAATAACTTTGTTAGGTAATAAATCTGAAACTAACTTTATTACCTTGTGGTTTGCTTCTGAGTTTTGTGTTGGTCTTCTCAATGCCATGCCACCATCGAGGTCGTTCATAAGAATGAAGGTTTCCATCTGTATCCTCCATAGATTGAATTCATGTCTCTCGTACATCTCATATGGAGGTGGTTCGTAGATGCTCCGTCCTTCTAGAAGAGACATTAGTCTTGCACACAAGGAAACAAAAGAAAGATCCCAAGACTTGGTCTTGGATTAGCAGTGCTGGAGGAAAAGAAATATGCGTGAAAAAATAAATTTTTTTTTAATAATAAAATATTAATAAAATATTTTTAAAAATATTAAAAAAATATTATTCCAAATTTTTTGAAAATGCGATATTTTGCTAATACTGACCAATGGTGAAAAGATGAGAATGAAGTTTTCAAAAACAGTTTTAAACTCAAACGATATCTATTTTACTTTTGAAAAGGATCCCCTTTGTCTGATTGGTGGTTGCACCAAATCAGAGCGGTACCTGCTCTGATACCACTTGTTGGATCGATGAGTTCGATAGAGGGGGGTGAATATATATTTAAAACTTGTCGAAAGTACGTGGAGGAAAAGTAAATGCAAAAGAATAAAGCAATGCTAACAAGAGTCGTTTTTTACTTGGTTCGGAGCCTTTGTCGACTCCTACTCCAAGGTCTGCACGCAAGGGTGCTTTCGATGGACAATCCACTAGCAATTCGAATATTTGATTACAAAATAAATTACAAGAATGCTAATAGGAAAGCAATACCGACAAAAGAAAGAAAACAACAGAACAACACGTGGTCGGAGTAGCTTCGTAGCGTCGCAGGAGCACAGGAGAGCAGATTCTAAGTTGTTGTTGGAGCTTCAACCTTGACCCTCCTTATATAGGAGGTTCTGGGCGCTTGGAATCTCCAGGGCACCTTGCTTGTGACATAGCCGAGCCAATCAGTGAGCTCCACTTGGCGAGGCGACGCTGGGATAAAGTTTCACCTCCCGGGCGCCCGGACCTCCTAGCGCCCGGATCCCTCCCGGGCCTCTGGATCTCTGAGCGCCCGGAACCATCCCGGGCGCCCGGACCCTTATTTTTCAACAGATTCCTTTCTGCACGAAAATGTTAGTTCGAAGGCAAATATAAGATATATTCTGCAACACAGAGTATTAGCACAGTTCAAAATTAAATAGAATATTAATTAGATTCCGTCTCCTCGAGTTCAAAATCTAGTCACGATCTCGACTTAGATATCCGAAATGGGTCTAAGTCGGATCGACGCCTAATGTTCCCTTCCCGGGAACGCGCCCTCACAGTCACTCTCCTCCAGTGACTTACCTTCACTTACCTGCCAGACGTCCGGTCAGCCCCTCGACCCGTCTGGACTTCGTGTCAGCTACCTAATCAGCCCGTCGACCTAGCTAAACTTCCCTGCAACACTAAGTTAGCACAAAAAACAGTGATAACAGGATTCAAGTATACCTAGGGTTACCTCCTAGGGTTGCCTAGCTTCACTCACTAGTACTTCCATTGCTTGGCTTCACTCACCAGGACTTCCTCCACCTAGCTTCACTCACTAGGGCATGGCTTCACTCACCAGGACTTCCTCCACCTAGCTTCACTCACTAGGGCCCAGCTCCACTCACCGGGACTTCCACTACCTAGCTTCACTCACTAGGGCCCGACTTCACTCACCAGGACTTCCACTTTGCCTAACCTTTGGTTATGACTTACCTTTTCTAGTCATCTAGTCCTGATCAAGTCTTGTTTGGGTCAACCCTTGGTCATATTGTCAAACATCGAAACCCTAGAGGTTAATTGCACCAACAAAAGCTCCTATACTTTTTGTCGAGTGGTGATTTTTTTAGGGTTTTCATGGGTAAAAGCTCCTTTTTTCTGTTAAGATTTGGTTTATTGTATTAGGGAATTCACCGATAGACATTAGTTGTGAAATTAGGTGTAGAAGATAAGAAACAAAATTAAGAAATAGTTAGTGAGGAGAGGATTAATGGTGATGGCAAGGTCAAATAGAGGGAATAACTTGTTGACAATCATCATCTGGTTGTGGAAGGCTTGCTAGTGTGAAATCATCGTTATGTTTCTTAATTATGTGTCATTTTCATTTACTTTCTTGAACTAGTTAGTGATCAAAGAAATAATACTAACGTTACCGCGGGAAGGTTCTCAACCTGGTCAGTTAATTTACTAATCTCCATGTCTAGTTAATTTACTAATCTCCCTTTCCATAATAACATTAGCTAGCATTTACTAGTTAATTGGAACAATTGTTTTCCTTAGAAATTGCATGATTTGTTCAATCAAGTTTAGAGTTTAGAAATTGCATGTTTAGTTAATTGGAACAGTTGTTTATTATGAAATAAGTAATAGTTTTTATTTATTTATCTATTTTTCTATTCTCAAATATAATGCAAGGGTGCCCAGAAATGGAAGAAAATAGAGTTGATGATCAAAATTTCATTCCCTAAGTTATAGATGATCGAAAGCCAAAAATTGGAATGGAATTCCATCTATAGAAGATGCATATTCATTCTATAACTAATATGCA
The DNA here is from genome assembly GCF_018446385.1 of Zingiber officinale. Classification (NCBI taxonomy): domain Eukaryota; kingdom Viridiplantae; phylum Streptophyta; class Magnoliopsida; order Zingiberales; family Zingiberaceae; genus Zingiber; species Zingiber officinale. Next base: position 15,581,958 of record NC_056007.1, on the reverse strand, counting down.
TGAGAAGCCAAATTTAGTTCAAGGAATAGCACGAGAAGGAAAAATAAGATGACAAATGAAGTGACATAGAAATAAATTATATACTTTAAAGAAGGGCATATAGATCGAATGCGAAACAATAAACAACCAAATCTTGATCAACTAATAAGGGAAAGAATACGTGGCACAATTAGAATGGATTGTAAGTCAAGTATTGCATTTGTCAAGAAATAGATGGGATCGAATTAGGTTGTCTGTAACTTCATAGAAGCCCATAATCATTCACTCTTGACTCCATCAAAGGTGCATTTGTTATTCTCACATCGTAGTGTTTTGGCAGCCAAGAAAGCATTTACAAAATAGTTTTCAGAGGTCAATGTACCAACTTGTCAACAAATATGTTTATTAGAGATAGACTATGGAGGCCCTAAATTGGTAGGTTGCAAGAAACTGATATTAGAAATTTTGAGAGGAATCTAAGGGATGAACAAAAGGGTATTGATGTTGAAACACTGATCGAGTTTTTTACATCTAAGCAAGAGAAGAATTCAGCTTTTTTCTTTGACTACGAGACTTATTCAGATAACAGATTTAGTAGGTGTTTTTGGGTTGATCATGTATCAAGAATGACATACAGTGTATTTGGTGATGCAATTGTATTTGATACGATATATAACACCAACAAATATGTTTGATTTTGACACTATTTGTAGGAGTTAATCATCATCATCAAATAATTCTTTTTAGTTGTGGGTTTCTTAGTGATGAGAAAACTGAGTCTTTTATTTGGTTGCTTACAAAGTTCTTAGAAGTCATGCCTAAAGCTGCACCAAACATTATCATCACTGATCAGGATCCTGCTATGATAAAAGCTATTGCACATGTTTTCCCTAAAACAATGCATCGATATTGTTTGTGGCACATATTGAATAAATTTTCAGATAAATTAGACCCTTTGACTTTTTGAAACCACTATTACAGTATAAAGAACGTCATTGCAAATTCTACAACACCTGATGATTTTGAGAAGTCATGGGAAGAGACTATCAAGGATGCTAACCTAGAGAAAAATGATTAGTTGTCCTTGATGTATGAATTGCGACACAGATGGGTGCCAACATATTTTAGTCATGTATTTTCTGTAGGAATGTTAAGTAGCCAAAGATCTGAAGGCTCACATGCATTTTTCAAGAAATATGTCTTAAATAAGAACTCATTAATAGATTTTATCACACATTTTAATAGAACACTGAGACACTAAAGACACAATGAGTTAGTTGTAGACCATATTGATATGAATGAGCATCCCAAGGTTAATGCAACATTGCCAATGGAAACTTAAATGGCCAAGTTGTGCATAAAAAAGAAATGGCTAGAGTTTCAAAGTGAAATGACCGAGAATCATAGTTATTATGTGCAATAGACATTTATAGGAGTTGCCTCAATGGTTTACCATTTGATGAAATTTCAAAGTCTTCTTCCTCAAAATCAAGAGTGCTCATGCATGATAAACAAAGGGATTACATATCATGTAGTTGCAAGTTTGAGGGCATTCCATGCAAACATATGTTAGCTTTTTTCATATCAACCAATTTTGTTTCATTTGCTTGATACATATATACTCAAACGATAGACACAAGATGCAAAATTTGGAGCAATATATGATTTAGAGGAGCAAAATGTCATTGATGATCTAGATTCAGAAAGGTATTTGATGTCGAGGCACTCAAGGTTATCCTATAAAGCTTCAATGTTAGTTGATGATGCATCTTTGAGTAATGAGAGGACAACCTTCTTAGATGAAGAATTCGATTGTATCTACAACAAAATTCAAGAAATGCCCATTAGTACAACATGAAGTGATAGAAGTCAAAGAAAAAAAATCCATTGATGAGAGCCTTAGTATTATTGATCCTTCTGTAGTAAGAACTAAGAGATGTAGGAAATGATTAAAATCATCAAAGGAGAAATCAACATCAAATTCCAGGCTTTCTCTTGGGTGCGGACATCGAGGAGCATCACATGACAAGTGTAACGGTCCCAATTTGCAACAAGGATATGTGTCGATTTAATTTTTCATTTTAATTATATTTCTTCTTGCAAACAAATTTATTTGATTATATTTTGTTCTTGCAAACAATTGAAGATAATAATCATATCAGTCTTGATGACACATATGAACCTGATTTGGGACCTAGAGCTGGTACTCTCAAAATTTTAATTTGTTAAATTATAGTGGTTTATTGTTTATTGAGAAAATGAAATTAATAAATTATCTTTATTGTTACAGGTTCTAATAACATGCGCTAGGATGTTATAATTATTTATGGTTGGTATTCATCTATTTCCTTATTTTTGTATGTTTGATTGGTTTAATGCATTTAGAGCTAGTAAATGACAATCATATATTGGAGTGGCAAAACGATAGCAACAAATCACGTTCGAACTCTTTCATTAGGCGGACAAAAGTAACGGGGGACTCTCAGACAATGGCAATGTCGCTCTTTAACTAGACATGGAACCTAATAATCAAATGTTAAACCACTATGACAACATAAATGAAATGACCAGGTTGAGAACCTTCCCACGATAACATTAGGATTATTTCTTTGATCACTAACTAGTTCAAGAAAGTAAATAAAAATGACACATAATTAAGAAACATAACAATGATTTCACACTAGCAAGCCTTCCACAACCAGATGATGATTGTCAACAAGTTAGTCCCTCTATTTGACCTTGCCATCGACATTAATCCTCTCCTCACTAAATGTTTCTTAATTTTGTTTCTTATCTTTTACACCTAATTTCACAACTAATGTCTACCGGTGAATGCCCTAATAAAAAAAAAAAAATCAAATCTCAATAGAAAGAGGGAGCTTTTACTCATGAAAACCCTAAAAAAAATCACCACTCGACAAAAAGTATAGGAGCTTTTACCGGATAAGGAGTTCTTTGGTTGAGAGGGAGTTGACAAAGAGGAGCTGAGCCGCGGCGAGGAACTAAAATGAGAGATGCGACGAGAGAAGGAGGTTGCAACGTTCGTACGCGAAAGAGGGAGGTGCGACGGGTTGATCACAGCAAGAGGGAATGAGAGGAGAAAAATCGCGGCGCTTCTGCTAGGGTTGGCATAGAGGATGAAAGGAGAAGAGAGGATGCCGTGATTTTTTTTAAGGCTTTGACACTAACTTATTCTCATGATAATGTGGAATGCCAACTCACCTGCACCGCACCAAATCACAGGGAATGCACCGCAAGATAACACTCCTATATATATATATATATATATATATATATATATTCTCAAAATATATATCTCTATATATATTTATATCTCAATATATATTTTCATATATATATATATATAATTATCTCTTAATATATATATCAAAAAAAATATATCTCATATTGGGTTTGGATCAAATCCAAACTTATTTTCACTAACCCGCAATTTATACCATTAGCCTTAAGTTTGGTTCAGAACAAAATCATATTGGTTCAATAACCAAACCTCTTTTAATTAAAGAACTAAACCAATTTCGTTCATTAATTTAAACTAAAGAGTGTCCAATTCATCTTCAAAAGATATGACTCATCCATGCTTCCATTGCACCATTCTGATTCAATATTTTCCCTTCGCTTGGTCCAACCAGACTTAATCTCTCTCGATCCGAGAATCCAATTCTCAAACTCGATTTATATCTGTTAGATAAACTTGTAGTGCATGTGATCTTATAGGTTCCTGATTATGTTGGTTGTCCATAATTAATTATCAATTATGGAATGATCATGAGTGGCACCTAGTAATACATTATAATCCCTAATTAATCGAAAAATCATAGGTTGATCTCAGAATCACTTCCAAACCTTTCAGCAGCTACAGTAAGTCATGTCTTGTTCCTTTTACTTGTCTTATACCCACTTGGTTTAGGACATGGTCTATGTGTCAGCCCCCACTAGGCTAACTACGTCACACCTAGCCCAAGTAATACTTCCTTGTCCTGTGAATTCAAATTATTCTGACATGTGTTTAAGAGTCTTGTACTCTTAACATGTAATGTTTGGACCAAAGACTTTAAGTAATAATCCTAACAAGTGGTCATAAGGTATATGTCTCCTCGCAAGGAGAGGTGAATCCTCTATGGGCTATCCAAACACCTTCGGGTACTTCGACTTATACCTAATCATCCCGTGTCCACACCTCAATGAGACGATTGCTTAAGATGTCAAAGTATAAGTTTTCATGATGAAGATGACTTATATACTTCAAATCGAAGGAAACTTGTACTCGAGCTGCAGTAAGAGCTTCATAGACATATCTATATATATGTAGAGAACTATATAAAGTCTTACAGCAGGTCACTCTAATGAACTAGTTACCATAACTAGCACCCACGTTTAACTCTTGACATCCTAATGTCTCCATCTAGTGAGAAACAACTGCTTGATTAAATCGAGTATAATCCGTGCTAGTCTATTAGAATCGATGATGTCCAAACTTATCAATTCATCAACTAGGAAATATTCCAATACATTCATAATTGCATATATAGAGATACTTTCAATTTGTGATCCAATAACAAGTTCTCTCATGTTGTGAATCGTATCACAGACATTCAGTATGTGAGTTTAAGATCCAATCATACACATAAAGAATGTGAACCTAAATAGTGAATCTATATTGATCAAATAAATAGTAAAAACTATAAGGCAATTGTCTTAGGACATCCTTCAGAAACTAACATATTCGATTCCTGACTTTTTTGTCTTGCCCAATGACATGGTAGCAGCACCTTCCCCCTATCCCAGAATCAGGCAATATCTGCACGAATCTGACCCTACGCAAGGCTTTGGAGAAGCAAAGAGATCTGAAGTTCAACCTACCCGAGCTGACTATAGAAGGCTTGTTATATATTTTTGGGCTTACTCCTGTTGACCTTGGGCTAAGTGCCACTTTTGGTAAGGAATTTTTCTCTCTCCCTCAATTATTGTGAAGAATTTTCTCATAATATTTACATTTTTTGTAGTGGAGGCTATTAGCCCAACCTTCCTTTTAAGGATTACTTAAATAAAGGAGGATGTTTTAAACTGACGAAAATAATGCTTAGGAATGAAAAACTAAAAGAGAATTAAAGTACAGAGTGTGTTGTGTTGAGAAGAGAAGACCAAGACTCTATTTATAACCTACTAGTCGGTTAGCTCCGAGCACCTGGAATAGGTCTGGGTGCTTGGGTGTAGATAAAACTTCATCTACGATGACAACAACTCACAGAAGATAATTTTACTAGTCTGGGTGCCCAGACCGTGCTGATATGGCCCCACTAGACGAGGCATCCCTAGGGCGCCTAGGGGATCCGGGTGCCTGAACCAGGTTCACCCGCTTGGACTTGGTCCAAGTGGCCTGGACAATCAACATCTTGTTGACTGTCCGGTTTCTCCCCATTTTGGCTTCGTTCACTTGGGTGATTTTGGCCATCCAGAATAGGGCTCACCCGAATTCATTTTTCGGCCTTCTTGAGTGATCTTCCGCTTTAGCTTCTCGTCCCTCAAAAACGTCGCTCACTTCCTTCTCATCTGCCAGTGTACTCTTCCACAGCACCTCGTCCCAAGGATGCACCAAGCCATCAACTCTCTCTCGTGTCGTCCTTCTCGTTAGCTGCATTTTTCGCTCGACTACTTGTGCTCCTAAGTTCCTGCACACTTAGATACAAGGATCAAACCACAATAGGACCTAACTTAACTTGGTTGATCAAATCAAAACTATCAAAGGATACTTGCAATCTTCCTTTTTTTGATGTGAGCAACCCAAGTTAAGGTAAAATAAAAATAAAAAACAGTAAAAGTAACTGGTGCATAGTTTGTATTTAATAATTAATGCAACATAAAAAATATATCCTCTCCTGGACTTAATCTCTAATTATCTCCTTTTGATCACGTTAAAAATAGAAAAAATATTGAAAAATAAGTTGAAAACAAATCTGAAATAATCGCTAAGGGAAAGACATTACTATATTCAGAAAAATTATAAAATAAATCTGAATTTTTGAGATTTATAAAGAATTTTTGGAGAAATATTTTTTAAAAGTATTTTTAATTTATGAAAAATTCTATAAATTTTTATATTGATTAAACAGACATATTCAAAGTTGTGATAAAATTTTTACAAAAAATTGAAAATAATTTGGCATTAATGAATTATTTTCTATAGAAAGTTATATTCTTCAAGAAAAATGATTAAAAATAGTTTCCGAGCTCAAAAAATCATGAAAAAATTTATAAGAATGTAATAGAACAAGTGCTTTTATAAAAAAATAAATTTTAAAAAATTAAAATTTTGAGAATTGTTAATATTAAAAATTAATATTTAGATAAATAATTCATAGAAAATTTAATAACATTCAAAAAGTTTTAAATTTTTTTATTTTGATAGATAACATGATATGTGTTCACAAAAAATAAGTTTTGAAAAAAAACTCTATAGAATATGATTTTGTTAAAAAAAAAATTAAAAATAATATAATGAATAGAAAATTATGAAAAAATTTCTACATCTAACATCTTTAAAAAAATTAATATCGAATTAAATTCGAATAGAGATTATAAGAAATAATTTATTTGAAAACATTAGACAATTTAAATAAATTTAAAAATAGGGCATGCATAAAAAAAGATTTAATCTAAGCATGATTTTGGTATCCAAAATAGGTTCCTTCCTACCGAATTAATCAAGAATTTTCTAGAAACATATTTTCTTGATAATTTTCTAATTTGAACCTTATGATATCTAAAATGATAATTTAGTCCTTGATCATTTTTAAAATTTAAATTAGCAATATTCAAACATGCATAGTTTTTCAAATTCTCTATTTGTTCTTGTAATTTTTTATTTTCTAATTTTATTTTGTCAAAATATTCTAGTTAACAACATCTTGCTAAGGTTATTTTTAACTCCTCATTTTCCTTTTTAAAATTTTTCCATTTTCAATTTCTTGTTTACAAGAATTTTTTGACAATATTTTTATAAATTTAAATAACTTATTAGGAGGTAGGGATCGTACCTGACTTACCTTGTCGATCTCATTATATGATGCTCCCCCTGTAGAGTTACTTTCTTCTGACGTTACTCCCCCTTCATCGATGCTCTAAATGCTCATCTCCGATGAACTTGCTCTGTTGTCTTCTTGGTGACTTGCCATCAATGCAAGGCTGGCATAGGCTACGACGTCTGAATCAAATGATGATTTATCATCCCATGTTGCCTTTATATTCGTGTGCTTCTTCTGGGTCACCTCTTTTATCCTTTTCCTTGTCCTTGTCCTTGTTCTTCAATTTTAGATAGTTGTCTTTGACGTGCTTTTCTTCATTGCAATGATAGCACCTTACTTTTCTCTTTCTTCTTTTGGTATGCACTTGATTAAACTTATTAGCTTTAAAAAAAAACTTTTGAACTTTCTTACCATGAATGTTGTTTTGTCATCATCAAGAGAAGTTTTGGATTCTGGTTCATCCATTTTTGCCGTCAAGGTAATGTTGTACTTTGACTCCTTTAGATCTGTATATCTTGACTCATAAATCTCAAAAGTGAGAACAATTCTTCTAAATTGCTTACCTCTAGGTCCCTAGAGATGAAATATACATCTACTAGGATTGCTCATTCAGGAATCCTAGGAAAAGTGTTAAGTGCATACCTTAGCGAATCTTGGTTGATTATCTTTTCTCAGAGATTGGTGAGTCTGGTGATGAGTTCTTTGATTCTCGAGCTGAGGTGTGCAATGGTTTCACCTTCTTTTAACTGAAGGTTGCTGATATGGTTTTGAAGCAGGTCTCGTCTTGCAAGTTTTGCCTCTGAGGTTCCTTCGTGTAGTTCCTGAATTTTTCCCGGAGATCTTTGGTTGATTTATAGGCACCAATTCGGATGACTTCTCATGACGGTAAAATGCTCGCAAATGAAATTCTGCCTTGTCGTTTGCCATGAAGTTGGTTTGCGTCTTTTTTGTCCATTGATGTTCTTTTTTGTCGTTCCCTTGCTAATCTTTCAGTGCTATAAAACCATACTTCCTTATTATTAATAATTCAAAGTCAGTTTTGAAAAATACCACCATCTTCTTTTTCCAATTTGTGAACTCCCCCTCAAATTTAGGTGGGTAGATGCTCGGTCTGGCCATTGTCTTCTGTGCTTCAATCGACGGTTAGTCCTTCTGAAGTGGTTGGGCTCTGATACCACTTGTTTTAGAATTTGAGGGATATCCTAAGTTAATCGCCTTATATTTTTTTTCTATTTATTTGAAGTTCATAAAGGCCTTATCAAATTTTTCTACATAAGGCCTTCTATTTTTTTGAGTGCATATTATATGTTTGATTGTCTTAAACTCATTTACTGAATGTCCGTAATATAATTTGTAGCATAAGAGAATTTGTGATTGGATCACAACTGGTGATTATCTTTATATGTGCAATTATGAATATATTAAAATTTTCCTAGTAGTCGAATTGATGTATTCATACACCATCAATTCTGTAAGACTAGCACGGGTTATACTCCTTGGTTTGGCCAAGCAGCTGCTTTCTCACTAGCTGGAGACATTGGGATGTCGAGAGTTAAACGTGGATGCTGGTTATAGTAACTAGTTCATTGGAGTGACTCGCTGTAAGACTTCATATGGTTCTCTACAAATATATAGATATGTCTATGAAGTTCTGACTGCAGCATAAGTGCAAGTTTCCTTCGACTTGAGGTATACAAATCATCTTGGTCATGGAGACATATACTTTGACATCTTAAGTAAGCATCTCATTGACATGTGGACCCGAGATGATTGGGTATAAGTTGAAGTGCCCGAAGGTGTTTGGATAGCCCATAAAGGATTCACCACTTCTTGCGAGGAGACGTATATCCTATGACCACTCGTTAGGATTATTACTCAAAGTCTTTGGCCAAAGGATCACATGTTAAGAATGGGAGACTCTTATACACATGTACGAGTAATTTGAATCTGCAGAATGAGAAGGTATTACTTGGGCTAGGTGTGACGTAGTAACCCTAGTTGGGATAAGACACATAGATCATGCCCTAAACCAAGTGGATATAAGACGAGTGAAAGGAACGAGACACAACTCACTGTAGCTACTGAAGGGTTTAGAATTAATTCTAAGATCAAATATGATTTTCCGATTAATTGGGGATCATGATGTACTACTAGGTGCCACTCATGATTGTTCTATAATTAAGTAGTTAATTATGGGTGGTCAAGATAAACCGGGAGCTTATTGGGTCACACGCACTAATGAGTCTCTAAAAGACATAAAACAAGTTAAAGAATAAGATTCTTAGATCAAGAGATAATTGTTTGGTTGGACCATAGTAAGATAAATATGGAAATATTTGTTGCAATGGAAGCGCGGATAGGCCACATCTCTTATGGAAGAGTTGGACTATATTTAGTTTAATCATGAATTAGGCATGAACCAACTTGGTTTAGTTATGAACCAAACAAAGGGGTTAATGGTCTAATTATTGGCTAAGGGATAATGGATTGGATTTGAGCTTTCTAATCTAACTCATTAATGAGGACTATATGTTGATATGGTTGAGAGAAAATTATACACATGAGATCATTAATTGATTTGTAAGATTTTTGGAAAACCTTAACCTAATTTCTCTTCTCCTCTCCCTCTCCCATCTCTCTTTGCCACCGCCAACAAGGGGAAGCCCTTCCCCTTGTCGTGACCACCCCAAGGGAGAAACTCTCCCTTGTGTGCTTCTCTTCCTCTTCCTCTTGATCCCTCTTCTTCACTCGTGGCTAGTAACCTCCTATGGAGAGGCTTGTACTCAAGTAGTTGTCTTGAGGAACTCGGCGTGGATACAAATAGAGGCAAGGTTTGACAACGTCGCTATTGTTGATGCCCTTCTCGTTGTAGGTCATCCGTAAGGTACACTTAACGTAAATTTACTTTTCATAAAAATTTAATTATACGATCATATTTGGCATATTGTATTCTTGTATGCATGTGGTGTAACGACCCGACCCTTTGGCCTCTTGGGCGGCCCTTGTGGCGGCCCAACTGGAGGCCCTTATGTCATCAGCCCATTTGGCGACCTCTCATGTCGTCGACTGACGACCCTTTGGCCGTGCCGTTACTCACTAGGTCTTCCCACCCCTGGCCAGTGGATTTTTGTCTCCCCCAAGATTCGAACTCTAAACCTCTAGGCTTAAGTATTAGAGTTTATGAATCCTGGTAACCAAGTGAGATGATCTCACTTGGTTACCAGGATTCATAAACTCTAATACGTTTAGAGTTCGAATCTTGGGGGAGACAAAAATCCACTGGCCAGGGGTGGGAAGACCTAGTGAGTAACGGCACGACATAAGGGCCGCCAGTTGGGCCGCCACAAGGGCCGCCCAAGAGGCCAAAGGGTCGGGTCGTTACATGTGGTATGTGTGATGTAATAATTTAAGAATTATTATTATTTTATTTTCCGCTGCGTTTTATGAAACGTGTTTTAGCACATACCGCATTGGCCATATCCTAACAGTGGTATTAGAGCCTGATCGTGCTTCAACATGATCGTAAAATTATTTTTAGATTCATAATTTGTGTTGTAATTAATTTTGGAATGTTTCTAGAATTATTAAGATTTTTCTATTTTGTAAAGTTTCCTAAATTGTTAGGAAATTCTATTTTTGGAAAGTTTCTGATATAATTTCAGAAAATTTAATTTAGAAATATTTTGTTAATTTAGAAATTATCATTTTTGAAATTTTCCAAAATTTTAAGAAATATTTTTTTTTGAAATATTTCTTAATTGTTAGGTAATACCAAATATGGAAAGATTTTGAAATTTTTTTTAAAAAAATCTAGATATGAAATATTCTAAATTAAATTATAGAATTAATCTTTTTTAGAATTTTTAGATTTATTAAAATATTCTATTTTTAGAAAATTTCCTAAAGTGTTAAGAAATATCAAATTTGGAAAGATTTAAAAATCATAAAAATCATAAAAATCTAAATTTGAGATATTCTAAATTAAATTATAGAATTAATATTTTATAGAATTTTTGGATTTCTTAAAATATTCTATTTTTGAAAAGTTTCCTAAATTGTGAGGAAATACTAAATTTGTAAAGATTTGAAAAATCACAAAAAAATCAGATTTGAATTATTCTCTAATAAATTAAGAAATATTAGTTATTCATTTCTTAAATTATTATGAAATTAATTTAAAAATTTATTTCCAAAATAATTAAAGACTATTGATTGATTGAAATATTCTAGATGAGATATGTTAATTAAATTTGGAAATTAGTTTCCTAATTTGATTAAATAAATATTGATTTATTAAAATTAGATTTATAACATATTATTATTTCCAAAATAGAATTATAACATATGTAAATTTATGCCATGAACATAACATATTGTATGTCATATAGATGCATTAATTATGACATGATTAGATTTTTTCATACGTGTGATGTGATTAGATCTTACCATATGTATGATATGTCATGCTATGCCATGTGTGCGACATGCCATGTCATCATTTATACCATGCATGTAATGTCATGTAGATAGAAGTTTGCATGATGTAGATGAGATATAAATCCCTTACTCAATATTAAAACCTACGCCTTCCGTTAACATGGTAAGAACCAGAGTTTAAGTTCTTGTTTGAGTTGTTGGTCAAAGTCAAGCTCAACTTGAAATTAAACATGTTCAACCCATAGAGATGCAATCTCATGATTAACGGGTTGGTTTTAAACTTAAAGCGTTGATTTATTGTGCCAAAGTCATGATCAATGTGGATATAAGTGAAGTTGGGTGATGTGCATAAGATGTATACTTGTTAATATGTTAACAACCCAATGTTTATGCGAAGATCAATTAGTTGCTAGCATAATGTGATATTTGCATATAAGTGATATGCAATCAGTAAATATGTTATCTACCGCTATAGCTAAAAATGACTTGTTGGCCAAAGTCAAGGTTATTCTTATCTATGGTGAATATCAACCCACTTAGAGAAAACCTATCATCTCCCGAATTCAAAATAAGGGTATTTGAATTTGATAAATAAGAGGGCTTTTATGTAAATTATTTACATAAATAAAAGCATGTCTCTTCTACATTCTCATTTTTTTATTTCTAGGTTAATCATTTAATTATGACTTCTATTAATCTGCGTTCAATTTTAGACTCGAACAAACTGATTGGACTAAACTTCTGGGACTGGTTTCAAAATTTGAGAATTGTTCTCAAAGCTGAGAAGCTAGCTTATGTCCTTGATCAACCTCTTCCCACCAGTCTTGATGCTGATGTAACTACGGACCAACTGTTCGCCCTTCAGAAACATAAGGATGATTCTGTACTTACTAGTTGCATCATGCTAGCCGCTATGACTCTTGAATTATAGAAACATCATGAGCATTTGGATGCTTATGATATTATCTATTATCTTCGTGAGCTATTTGATGAGCAAGCTAGATCCGAAAAGTTCGAGGTCTCCAAGCTTCTCTTTTGCTTAAAGATGCATGAGGGTTCGTCTGCAGTACAATATGTATTAAAGATGAACGACTACATCGAGCATTTAGCATCACTAGATTTTACGATGGATTATGAGTTAAGTATTGACTTAATTCTACATAGTTTACCAAAATGTCATTCACAATTTATGATGAACTATCGGATGAACAATTTGGAATCGACCATCCCCGAGATGATAAATATGCTCAAGACTGTGGAGTCTTCTGTTAAGGGTGAACAAAAAACTATGATGTTAGTAGACTCCTCCAAGAAAGGTTTTAAGAAGAAGCAAAAACATCAGACTAAAGTGAAGAGCAAAAAGGTCATGATAGTAGAACTGGCACAAAAGGGTCCATGCCATCATTGTAGCAAGATGGGACACTGGCGAAGAAACTGTAAGATCTATCTTGAGTCCGTGAAGAAGAATAAGGCATCTGATGCTCCATTCTCTTCAGGTATTTTTGTTATTGATTGTCATGTTATTTCCTCATACACTTGGATATTGGATGCTGGGTGTGGCTCACATATATGTAATAACATATAGGGTATAAGGAATAGCAGAAGACTTGTCATGGGAGAAACAAGTCTGCGAGTTGGGAATGGAACAAAGGTTGATGCAGTCGCCATCAGAACATACTTATTAAAGCTTCCTCGTGGACTTGTCTTAGAATTAGATAATTATTATTTTATTCCAGCATTAATAAAGAACATTGTTTCTATTTTTTGCTTAAATAGAAAATATTTCCATTTAACTTTTAGTAATAATTGTTGTTATATAATCTTAAATGGTGTTCTTTATGACACTAGAACTTTATGCAATGGCATCTACGCATTAGATATATCTAGTAATGTACTCAATATCAAAAAGAGCAATAAACACGCCCGAATAGATAATCAATTAATCTCTTACTCGTGACATTGTCACCTTGGCCATATAAGAAAGAAACATATGTCCAAATTGCAAAAAATTGCAGTTCTCGAATCATTTGAATTAGATACATGTGATTCATATTTAAAAGGCAAGATGACAAAGTTGCCTTTTTTTTTGAAAGAGTGAACGAATTGATGAGTTACTTGGGCTCGTACATACCGATGTATGTGAAACAATGACAACTCATGCATTAGGTGGTTATAGCTACTTCATTACTTTCATTAATGATCACTCTCATTATGAGTATGTGTATCTAATGAAACACAAGTCTAAAGCCTTTAAAAAGGTTAGAGAATTTAGAAGTGAAGTAGAGAAACAACTTGGTAAAAATATTAAAATACTTCGATCCGATCAAGGTGATGGATATTTAAGTCAAGAGTTTCTAAATTATCAAAGGGATAATGGTATATTGTCTCAATGGACTCCACTTTATACGCCACAATATAATGGTGTATCGGAAAGGTGTAATCAAACCTTGTAAGACATGGTTTGTAACAACTAAAATTTCTCCATTTCGAGTGTCAAAAGTAATTTAAAAATATTTAAAAATGCTATAGAAAAATTCTAGAGATTTTTAAAAATATTTAGAGTATTTTTATGTAATTTTTGGAGGTCGTTTGATATTTTTACTAAATGAAGGAAGTTTCGACAAAAAATTGTCAAAGCCGAAATTCGAATCATAAATCTCGGACCTGAACCGAAATCGGCCAGCCAACTAGTCCGCGACCCTTTTGTAAAAATGTATGGAATGACATATTTATAAGCAGTAGTTAGGAATGTTTAAAATAGATCGAAATAAAAGCGCGCAGCTGAGAGATCAAAGCTGAGACCTTTGACCCGAGTAAAACCTATCGGACCAGCTGTGCTGGCGGGCAATGTTAATTAAGGAAAGAGTGAGTAATATTTAAGGTATAGTAATTAATAAAAATCTTAGTTATAAGAAAAGGTTTAAGTTTTTTTCCCGAAACCTAAACTTCTTCTCACCCGAACCTTTTCTCCTCTGCTTCTCGCGTGCGACGGCACCGTTTCTGCCCGACTGTTTCTACCCGAGCGAAGGAATACGAAGCCCTAGCTTCGTCTCCGGCGGCTGGCGAAGGCCTTCTTCCGGCGAACCTTGCGGATCCGAGCTCCTCTCGTCGAAGAGAACGCGTGAGCACGGAAGAGAAGCCGAAGTCTTCATCTTCCTGAAGCCCTAGCTGCCTTCCTCGGCTGTAAGTCCAAGAAATCGCATGGTAAGTTGCTCACTCACCTGCGGTAAGAGTTGTTTCCGTGATTTTCTCCCTTATTGATGTAAAAATTGGAGTAGCCGTAGAACCCTAGTTTTCAGATTTAAAGCTTTGGTATTTCGGCTTTAGTCTTGTTGTGTGATTCAAGCCCGAAATTTTAGACCTTTATGTGCAATTCGGATCTTTCTTTTATGCTGTGAAAGGACACAAGTAGTTTTCCTTAGAGTTGTTTTTTGGATTGTGCTGTACGTTTGGGGTTCTCAGATTGGATCAAGGATGTTTCCTTTGTAGAATTCCAGAATGTTAGACTATTTTAATGGTGAGGATTTTGATGGATGTTGTTCTGTAGTGGATGAAATTTCTTGTAGATCAGTCCCTTTCTGTGAGCTTTAAAGAAATGTTTTACACCAAGGTGTTTTTTTCGGATTCATTGACAGATATGGGTTCAGGTCCTTGTGTTCATGAATTCTTATGTGCATGATCAGTTATATGGAGTTTTTACAGGATTCTTTGGACAGAACTGTAGAAAATGGAGAAATGCATGTGATAAAATTCGGTTTGTTTCGGTTGTTTAATTTGTAAATGTTTGCTTCGGTTTTGTGAATTGAAATTCGGAATTTGGATTTCCGAACAGTGCATGTTTCCATAAGGAATTAGTGTAGAGTTCTGATATGGCATGTTTAAGGATTTCTGATGCTTTATAAAGGTATAAGCTTGAACCAGTTTTACATAGGTTTGTTTAAGATTCCAGTTACAAGGTTATAGCTAATTCTTGATGATGTTTTTTTTAGGTTTAGATGAACTTGTTAAATTGTTTCTAGTATTTTGCTTCCAATTGTCCATATGGAATAGAGTTGGTAAAGAGTTTTATTAACTTTTGGAAACCGTTTTGGAGTTTGTTCTGGAGATGTTAGGAGCTCTAAATACTAGTGATTTCTAGAGTTGATAGGAAAAGATTAATATTTTAAAGTATAAGAAGTATAAGTTTAAGAGAGTTTCAAGTTCTAACTAGCTTAGACCTTTTTAGCATTATTTAATGGGCGAGGACAACCCTTTTGCGTAAAGTATAAGTATTAGTTTTCTCGCTATGAAATGGGCACAAACAGCCCCACTTTGAGTTTCTGTTTAGATGTTCTTATTACGGTTTTTAGGAAGCATGATCAGTTTTCTTTAAGCATGGCAAATTCAGTTTCCTTGCATTGATGAACATGAACAGTCATGTTTCTTTTAAAGCATTTCAGTTCGGATTGTAGTATGAGCCATTGTTTGAGTAGTGTAGTTTCAATTCCAGAATTTGCTTATGTTAAATCTGAGCATGAGGTTTAGATAATTTGTTTATGTTAAATCTGAGCATGAGGTTTAGATAATTTGCTTATGTTAAATCTGAGTTTGAGGTTTAGATATGCTAATTCCATTTAAGCATACAGATTTGAGTTTCCTTGTTACCTCAATATGCAGAACTCCAATCTTAGAGCAGATTTCTAGTTTCTTATGTTATTAGATGTGCATGAGTAGCCTTCCTTTTAAAACAATCAGTTTCTAGTTTCTTTAGAGTTTATAGTGCAAAATTGTGTAGCTTAATATGCAGAATTGTGTTTATTCTGTGAAACTCTAGAATTTTTATGCATATAGTGTTCTATTAAACTCTTTTAGGGGTTATGAGTGATTATAAGTAAGAAAAGACCAAGGTCTTAAATTGATCCTAAATTCCAGAAGTTTAGGATTAAAAGCACACTAAGTGTTTGAATAAATGCCAAGGCATTTTGTTATAAGAGAATTAAAGAATAACAAGTATAAGGAAGTTATAGTTAAAAAGAAGATAAGTATTTTACTTTTTAATGGCATGTACCGGACACAAGGTCCATTGGGTGGGCTCCTAGATCGCCCCTAGGCACAAGATCGCCTAGAAGTACCTTAGTAGTTTCGGGATTAGCTACCTCAACTCATATTAAGGATGTGCGCAAATTGGCACAATACCGGGCCCAAGAGAAGTTGATTATTATTTTGAAGTATATAAGTATAAGTTTTGAACAAATGAAATAAGTTTCATATAGTTCTAAAATCAACAAGTTTAGTTCTTTATTCTACCATGTTTATCTAGTAGATGAGTAGTTTTTCATGTTTACCTATTGGATGAGCAGCTTTCACATGTTTAGCTTTATTCCTAGCATGCAGTTTTATCCTGGTATAGCATGATTAGCTATTAGAATTACATGAGTAGATTCCTTGGTTTTTCTTTGCTATTAGTTTGACATGAGCAGTTATGTTTATGCTTTACTTTCTTTTAGAGCATATAGTTTCTAGTTCTTTCTGTATATATGCATATTCGTGTTTTTGTGAGATAGATAGCGCTTACTAAGCAAATTTTGCTTATAGATAACATTTTCTCTTACTGCAGATAAAGGAAAGGAAAAGATCTAGCAAGGAAGGCGACAAGGTGGTGCGGATGGTGTGTGATGCCAAGACTATGGAAGTCTTGGGGCTAGAACAGAGTTCTTTTAGTTTTCTTTCTTTATTACTAAGTTTTCCATGTTTTAGTGGACTGTAAACATTTGAGATTGTATTTTGAGTTCCATGTCATGTGAGATTGTTTTAGATAGTATGCTAAGATGAATTCAGTATAGTATGTATTTTTAGTGTTTGACACATATTTAACTGCGTGGTTGTTTGATATATGTTCCAGCCGCCTGTGGCTGTGTATTATTTACATGTATTGATGAATTTGGTCACCGGTATAGGGGAGATTTTGCCAAAATTTTCGGTAGGGATTCCTCGTGGTTTCGATCACACCGGTTAAGTAGAGTTAATAGTTAAGTAACGGTCACCTTAAGCCGGCCCTATTCTTTTCTCTTTTCTTCTTTTTGTGACCGAACCTGAACATCTCTTGGAGCTTTTGTGGTGGTCGGATTTTTCTTGGAGAAGAAGAAAAAGGAGGTTTTGCTCTTGCATCCCTTGGAGCTTGGTTGGTGGTCAAGAATTGTTATCTCTTGGAGAAAGGTGCTTGGCTGAAACTTGGAAGAAGGAAGGAGGTTTGGTGGATTCTCATCTAGGTAGATCATTGCCCACACAACGCCCGAGATAAGAAGAGGAATATGATAGAAGATCAAGAAGTCGTTGATTACAAAGAAAGGTATAAATAGTAATTGTTTTCCGCATCATACTAGTTTTCTTTGTATAGTTTTTGAAATATCAAATGCAAGAGGCATGTGATTCTAGGTTTCGGATTTGTTTCGAATTTGTGTTTTCTTTGTTTTCTGAATTTGTGATTCGATTGTTCCTTTTGGTTGAACCTAGGGTTATATAAGGAATTTAAATATTAGATTTCATTGAAATGCTTTGTCTAGGAAGTGGTTGATGCTCCCATACCCAAGAAGGTCTAGTGCCTCGCCATGTTTAACCTGGAAGTCGATTTTTAAAATTAATATTTAATTGAATTTGTAACATGGGTGGATTTGGATCAATAATGTTAAGCATCGTTTGCGATCCAAGTCTAAACCACTAAGAACATATAAGTTAAATTTGGAATCAATAATGTTAAATTTCGTTTTCGATTCCTAATTTAATTTCTAAAGAACACAATAGGTTGTTAGTAAAGGTTCAGAGCTTGTACAAAATTTTTGTACAGGGAAACTGGTATGATATTCCGCATATATGTTGATGACATATTACTTATAGGAAATGATGTACCAGTTCTACAATTAGTTAAAGTTTGGTTGTCCAATACGTTCTCCATGAAAGATATGGGAGAAGCAACTTACATCCTCGAGATGAAAATCTATAAAGATAGATCGAAAAGGTTGCTTGGTCTTTCACAGTCAACATATATAGACAAAGTGCTAAAACCATTTAGTATGTCTGAATTCAAGAAAGATTTCATACATATGAGGCATAGAATTCAACTTTCGAAGTCTATGTGACCATACATAAAAGACGAGAGGATTTGCATGGATAAGATACCTTATGCATCCCCAATAGGATCTATCATGATGTTATGTTATGTACAAGACCCGATATATTATATGCTCTGAGTGCTACAAGTAGATACTATTCTGATCCAAGAATGGATTGTTGGGTGGTTGTCAAGATGATCCTTAAGTACTCAAGAAGAACTAAGGATATGTTCTTAGTTTATGGAGATGGTGATATGACCATATGCGGATATACAGATGCTAGTTTCCAGACGGACAAGGATGACTCCAAGTCCCAGTATAGATTCATATTTATATTAAATGGAGGTACAATTAGTTGGAAAAGTTCCAAGCAAGACATTATTGCAGATTCTACTTGTGAGGCGGAATACATTACAGCTTCGGAAGCAGCAAAGGAAGCGGTTTGGATCAAGAAGTTCGTTACTAAACTTGGAGTGGTTCCATCTATTATTGAAGCATTACCCGTTTACTGCGACAACACTGGAGTCATAACACAAGCAAATGAACCGAGGTCTCATCAATGATCAAAACATGTGCTTCATTGTTATCATCTGATCAGGGAGATTATTAATAGGAAAGAAATACAACTCGAGAAAATTCCCACTGAAAGGAATCTAACGGATCCTTTGACAAAGACTCTATTACAAAACAAATTTGAGAGTCACGTCTGTGCTTACAGTTTAGGACACTGTGGATATTGGCATTAGGCTAAACGGGAGTGTTAAAATTTGAGAGATGTCCTAAGACAATCGCCTTATATTTTTTTCTATTTATTTGATAAGTATAGATTTACTATTTGAGTACATATTATATGTTTGATTGTTTTAAACTCGTTTACTGAATGTCCATAATATAGTTCATAGTGTGAGAGAATTTATGAATGGATCGCAACTAGTGATTATCTCTACATATGTAATTATGAATATATTGAAATTTTCCTAGTCGTCGAATTGATGTATTCGGACACCATTAATTTTGTAATACTAGCATGAGTTATACTCATTGATTCGGCCAAGCAGCTTGATCCTGTCTGAGAGCTTGCGGGATGAAGTGTAGGGCTATGACAGGCAATGATGAACAATAACTCTGATGCCGATGAATAGAGGAAGATCCAAGAAAACCACAGTGGACCTCACAAGAGCCTAAATGCAGAATAATAGATCTGAGAAAACCAAATTGGATCTGCAAACAATACCTCACAAAAATGAACTCCGACGAGGTATCCCCGTGGAAAGGCAAACTCCGATGAGGAACACTGTGGATCAGCGAAGGCTCGGCGGTCCAATGAATGATCTCCTCTTCCTGCGCACTATGAGACCAACCAAAAAAGCGTTAGCGACCTAAGACCGGGGTGGGAATCCTTGGCTAGGCCCTTCGACGCTCAAGTCAGTCTCTCGGAGAAGAAGAAGTACGGGGAAAATGGAATTAGGGTTTGATTCTGATGCAATGCATATGTTTGCATACCTTGCCAGTGGAGAGGATTCCTCTTTTTATTCGAACTCATCTAACCTCCACAGTCATGAGGTGGACCCCGGTTCGTTAAAGTTTGTTAGGAGATGACGTAAGCCGAAACTGCAATAATAGTTTAAGGAATCTTTTTCTTACCTCAGATGTACCTTCTTTGTCATTTAGCATACCTGTGGAGACTTCTAGAAGCTATTTGCCGCTAAATTAATTAAGCTGTCATATGATCACATATTCTTATGATTCACCTATCACATACACTTAGTTAGTCGCATAAGCATATTCTATATACATGAGGAATATCTTCTATTGTATTCGTTTCGACTGATATTTTATACTTGATCTATTATTTATACCCGATCAGGACTCTACTATTATAAATATGCCAGAAACCATCTAATATTGAAGCCCTTTATGTTTGATTGACTTTCCATGTTTGGCGAGTCTAATGTGCCCGGCCGATCACACATTATCGACAAAGATTAACTAATCGGGCATGTGCAAACCCTATTGCCCGGTCGACCTTTGCTCGATCGGCTGTATGCTAAGGGTCGTGCGAGACTAAATACCTCTATGCTCGGCCGATCTATTACGCTTGGCCGATCGTACCTTATCAACCGAGATTAACCAGTCGGGCGTATATAAACATTCTATATGGCTTAAGGCTGAGTGCTTCTATGCTTAGTCAGTCTCTTCCACTTAGTCGGTCTTTACTTGCCAAACTCATATGCTCGGCCGGTCTATTACGTTCGATCGGTCTTTGCCTGCCGAACGTGCTATGTCTTTATTCTGCATGAAGCTAAGTACTTCTATACTCGGTCAGCTATTTATACTTGGCCGATCTTTGTCTGTAGAACTCATAGGCTCAGCAAGGGTTATTCTACCGACAACGTTAAGCTAAGTCCTTTCTGGTGCTTTAGGTCCGTACGTCCGCTCGGTCGCACAAGATTACATTACCGAGAGAGTTATGTGTATGGTCATCCGGACTTATTCTACCGGTCGCGCTAAGTTGGACCCCTTCTGGCGATTTGGGTACGTACGTCTGCTCGGCCGCTCGAGATTACATTACCGACCGAGTTACATATATGTTCATCCAGGCTTGTTCTACCAACCGCGCTAAGCTGGACCCCTTATGGTGATTTGGGTACGTACGTTTGCTCGGTCGACCGAGATCACTGTTGGTTGCTACTCGGAATACCGTCCTAGTTCCCCTGTACAAAAATTTGTACAAGCATAGAACTATCCTAGCTACCCATGTGTTCTACTAAAGTTAAATTTGGATTGCAAACGATACTTAACATTATTAATCCAAATTATCCTTTAGAAGTTAAACTTGGATTGGAAACGATATTTAACATTTTTACTCTAAGTTTAACCGATGTGATCTTCTTAAGTTAAACCATATTACAGAAGTTATCAAATATCTATTTTAAAGATTGACTTCAGGTTAAACATGGTGAGGCACTAGGCCTTCTTGGGTATGGGATCATCCACCACTTCCTAGACAAAGACTCACAAAGAAATTGGATATTTAACTTCTTACAGTAAACTAGGTTTAACTATAGAGATCTCAATAGAAACACATTATCGAAACATGAAATCAAAAAATAAAATCGATAACAAAAATGATAACATAAAATCGATAGCCTCTTGTGTTTGGTTTTTCAAGATCTATACAAAGAATATGAACTAGTTATGATGCGGAAACAAATAACTAGTTATACCTTTCTTTGTAGCTAAAGACCTCTTGATCTTCTGTTATATTCCTCTCCTCCTCTTAGACGTTGTGTGGGCAACGATCTACCAAGATGGAATCCACTCGAACCACTTCATCTCCTCCAAAACTCTCGAGCCACCAAGGAATGCCAAAATAGGAAATTTTCTTCCTCTTCTTCTCCTCCAAGCAACCGGCCACCTATGTGCTCCTTCTCCTTTTCTTCTTCTTCTCCAAGCTCAGGCCACTATGAGTAGATGAGGTGTCTGCCCTAGAGAGAAGAAAGGGAGGATGAAGAAAGGGTGCCGCCGGCCACAAGAGAAAGAAAACATGGAGGAAGTTGAGAAGCAAGAGCCGACCACACCAAGGAAAAGAGAGGAGCTAAGAGAGATCAATTCCACCCCCATAAGGCACCCTCTACCTCTCTTTTATAATCCTTGGTCACGACAAAAAAGAAAAGTTTTAAACATAATTAAAACTTCATTATTTGTGGCCTCCCATTTAAAAAAGAAAATTTTAACAACAATTAAAATCCCTCTTTTATAAATTTCCTATTGTACATGGCAATAAAGGAAAGTTTTAAAATTAATCTCTCTCTTTTAAAACATATAGACAACTACAAAAAAGGAAAGATTAATTAAAACTTCTCCTTTTTAAATCATGGTTACAAAAATAGAAGTTTTATCAAAAATTAAAATATCTCTTTTAAACATTATAGATAACTACAAATAAGGAAAGATTTTAACAAAATTAAAATCTCTCTTTAATATTTTGTAGATAGCTATAAAAGGAAAGATTTTAAAATTTTAAAACTCTCTTTTAAAACCATGAGGATGGCTATAAAAGAAAATTAAAATATTTCTTTTAACCATTGTAGATAACTACAAAAAAGAAAAGATTTTAACAAAATAAAATCTCTCTTTTAACCATTGTAGATAACTACAAATAAGGAAAGATTTTAAGAAAATTTTGTTTTAAACAAAACTTCCTTTTTCCTTTACCTATGGCCGACCCCATGCTTGACCACCAAGCATGGCTTGGCCGGCCACTACATGAGCTCCAAAATAATGCTTGGCCGGCCCCCTTGCTCCAAGCAAGGATGTGTCAGGCCCATTACTTGGAAAGAAGTGGACTTTGTGGATACAAGGCTTTATAGAGGCTGCAACAGTGACCGACAGGAGAAATTAGTTTTGGTCTCCCGATGATATTGAGCTTCCTATGTTCACCCCGAACACCCAACTCAAGTTCATCAATAATAACTCATACCACTAAAGAGTTATTATTGAACTACCGCACCAATCCCAAATTACATTATGGGCTCCTTCTTATTATGAGTGTGTTAGTCTCCCTGTGTTTAAGATATCGAATGTCCATTAATTAAATGAGTTATTGACAACTCACTTAATTAATATCTAGCTTCAAGAGTAGTACCACTCAACCTTATTTTCATGTCGGACTAAGTCCACCTGCAGGGTTTAAATGACAATCCTTATGAGCTCCTCAAGGGGACATCATCAACCTAGATTACTAGGACACAGTTTCATTCTATAATCAACAACACACCATATAAATAATATCATTTCCCATCTTATCGGGTCTATTGATTTAACGAGCTAAATTACACCCTTTGATAAATTAAAGAAATAAATATTAAGTATACGTGCTTGTTATTATATCATGATTAAGAGTACACACTTCCATAATAATAGAAGTTTTGTTCTTTTATGTAGTCAATATAAAAGAAACTACCTCAAATGGTCCTGCTCAATACACTCATAGTGTACTAGTGTAATTTTATAGTCAAGATAAACTAATACCAAATTACACTACAACCACTCCAATGGTTTGTCCTATTCCATCTTGGTTGTGAGCTACTATTTATAATTTATAAGGAACTGATAACATGATCTTCTATGTGTCTCCTCATACCATGTTATCTTCAATATAAATTAAATGGACAACTACACTTAGAAAAATATAGACATTTGACCAATATGATTCTTATAAATGTTTATACAAAAGCTAGGCTTTTAGTATACATCCTAACAATCTCTCACTTATACTAAAAGACTATACTGCCATACATCTGATTCTCATCCCCTCAACATGCCCATCAAAAGCTCTTGCCTTAAGGGCCTTAGTGAAAAGATCCAGGTTATCTGCTAATACAATCTATGTGACAACAAATTTTCCTAGTTATACGATGTCTCGTATTGGGTGGTACTTGCGCTTTATGTATTTACTTGCCTTATGGGCTCGTGGTTCCTTCGAGTTTACTACTGCACCACTTATTATCACAATAATTTTGGGCAAACCAGGAATCACATCTAAGTCCATCATGAAGTTTCTGAGCCATACAGCTTCTATGGCTGCCACAAAGGCTGCCACATACTCAGCTTCCATGGTGGAGTCTTAAATGCATTTATGCTTATCACTCCTCCATTGTTATGGCTCCACTTCCTAAAATAAACACAAGCCCCCGAGGTTGACTTACTATTTTCCCTATCTGATTAGAAATCCGAATCCGTTTAACCTACAGGGAGCAAGTTATCTGCTTGGTAAACTAGCATATAATCTCTAGTCCTTCTCAGGTACTTTTATCTGCTTTACGGCAGTCTAATGTCCTTGTCTTGAGTTAATTTAATATCTACTAACCATGCCCACGGTAAAACAGATATCCGGTCTCGTACATAGCATCGCATACATTAGGCTTCCTACAGCATAAGGAACTACCTTCATTTCCTCTATCTCTTTTGATGTCTTAGGAGAGATCTCTTTAGATAAGGGTACTCCATGCTGAAAAGGTAGAAAACCTTTCTTGGAGGTTTGCATGTAAAACGAGCTAGGATAGTATCGATATATGAAGCTTGGAATAAGCATAATATTCTTTTCTTGCGATCCCTTATTACTTTGATCCCTAGAATATGTCCACATTCTCCCAAGTACTTCATATCGAATTGCTTAGACAACCATATCCTTACTTCTGACAACACTTTGATATTATTGCCAACTAACAAAATGTCATCTACGTATAGTACAAGAAATACCACCACGTTTCTGTCACACTTCTTGTATAGACAAGACTCATTCAGACACTGAGTAAATCCATAAGACTGGATTACTTCATTAAACCAGATATTCCAAGATCTTGAAGCTTGTTTCAGTCCATAAATAGACCAATTGAGCTTACATACAAGATGCTTTTTGCCTTTTGCAATAAACCCCTCTGGTTACTTCATATGGATGTTTTCTTCAAGACTTCCATTAAGGAAAGCTGTCTTGACATCCATTTGCCAAATCTCATAATCCATATGAGCAACAATAGATAAAAGTATCCGGATAGACTTAAGCATAGCTACCGGCGAAAAGGTTTCCTCATAATCGATTCCCTCTTTCTGAGTATATCCTTTTGCAACAAGCATTGCTTTGAAAGTTTCCACCTCCCCGTCTGTCCCTCTTTTTCTTTTGTAGACTTATTTACACCCAATGGCTTTTACACCATTTGGTGGTTCTACAAGCATCCAGACCTTATTAGAATACATAGATTCTATTTCAGAGTTCATTGCACTTTGCCAAGATACTGCATCTTTATCTTGGAGTGCTTCACCATATATGCAGGAATCAGGTTCATGTTCACCAGGGATCAAGTCCAAGATGTTGATACAGTCTGACCTGGCTGTTGTTTTGATGTTGACACTGATTTAAGTTTGTATCAGATGTTAATTGAACTCGGATTGATTACTGATCAAGGTTGATCATGTGGAAGGAAAAAGTCCAAGTTGGAAACTTGGCACACGAAGTCGGAGAGGGCTCGGTAGCTCGTTCTCCGGACTAGGTCGGAGAGGGCTCGGTAGCTCGTTCTCCGGACCAGGTCAGAGAGGGCTCGGTAGCTCGTTCTCTGGATCGGACGAAGTCGGAGAGGGCTCGGTAGCTCGTTCTCCGGACTAGGTCAGAGAGGGCTCGGTAGCTCGTTCTCTGGACAAGAAGAAGTCGGAGAGGGCTTGGCAGCTCGTTCTCCGGACCAGGTCAGAGAGGGCTCGGGAGCTCGTTCTCTGGACCGGATTAGGTCAGAGAGGGCTCGGTAGCTCGTTCTCGGACCAATCCTAGTATCACATAGGCGTTGGATCAGTCAACAGACCGATCCAGTGATACTTTGGATGACTGATCGATCCGCAGACCGATCTAGTGAGACTAAATTTTCTGATCGGTCTGGTGACCGATCAGGAAACACTCAGTAGCACACTGAGTGTAATCGATCGATGCGTAGACCTCGTAGAAACACTCGATGCTGAGTGCAATCTGATCGATGCGTAGACCGATCGGAGAAAATGTCGCGAGAGGAAAAGGCGTTGGATCGGTCTGGACGATCCACATCAATCGATCGGTCGCCACCGCCGTCGGATAACCTCGAACCGATCGGTGTTGTCGATCGGTCCAGGTCTGTGATCGGTCGGTGACCGATCCACACCTGTCAGTTGTTATTGTTTGCGATTCCTCCATTTGATCTGCCTGATTCATGTGATATAACCCTCTGTGCTGTTAGCTTTTGAGTTTGTAGGATCACAGGTATCATTCCAAGTCTAATTTCAAATTAAGTCCATAAGAGGAATACGACAAATGGCCTTTCTGCTGTGATTCGCGGCGCATGGTGCATTTGAAGCATCAACGGCTACTGGTGTGATCTGGCTGCGATCCGCTTGACTCCTGGTGATTGGTTCAAGCTCAGAAGACACCAGTGAAGACTGTGATTTCATTGGTGTGAGCTCAGAGAATCAGAAGAGGAAGAGAAGCGATTGGCGACGCCGTAGCTTGTAGCAGGGATTCGGTGCAGGTTGGCAGCGATCCGATGCAGGCTGATCGAATGCAGAGACATAAGAAGCAGTGTATGCTAGAAAGAAGAAGTTAACGAGAAGCAAGTAAAAAGCTGTGTGTTTCGGTTGAGAGCTTGCTGTGTTCTTGGACTCTGTCTTCATCATCTTCGTGGATGTGAGCTTACTTCGATTTTCTTTGAGCCACTGTGATCTGTAAGTCTTGTGTGCTTCATTTTAAATCTGTTCAAAGACTTTGTGGAGAGGTTTCTCCACCGAGAAGGAGAGCTTCATTAGCCGGAGTCATCCGAGGTGTGATCTACCGAAGATCAAGGGCTCGTCCACCTTACGGACACGCCGAGGAGTAGGGGCAAGTTATCCCCGAACCTCGTATATCTTGTGTTAGTGGTGCTTGGTTCTTTTCTCGTATAATTTCTTTTTGTTTGCTTATTTTCCGCTGCGCTAACAAACTCGCTTAGAATTTTTATGAAAAGATTAAGATTTTGGTGGAGGCTATTCACTCCCCCCTCTCTAGCCATCCAAAGGATCCCAACAAGTGGTATCAGAGCCTGGTGCTCTTCATCTGGACTAACATCCTAAGGAGCAAGAAAATGGCCATGAAGGAAGGATTCAGCACCAACAGACCACTCTTCTTCGATGGAGCAGATTTCCAGTATTGGAAGAGCCGCATGGAGTATTACCTCAAGACTGATATCTCCATGTGGTTCTCGGTCAAGGAAGGATTCACACCATCGAAGGACGAAGAAGGTAAGGAACTCGATTCATCAAGGTGGTCTACCGAACAAACTCGTAAAGGGCAAGCCGATGCCAAGGCAGTAGTCACCTTACAATGTGGGATTGCCAAGGACCAACTCGTCAAGGTAGGTCCATTCTCGAGTGCAAAAGATTTATGGAACAAGCTTATCGAGCTCCAAGAAGGAACTCGAGATTCTCGGATAGCCAAGAGGGACCTATTCTTGAATCAACTACAAAATCTCACCATGAAGGAAAATGAAACGGTAAGTGAACTACATGGGAGGTTCAAAGAGATCATCAATGGTCTCCATTCTGTGGATGAACGTGTGGAGAATCGCGATCTTGTAAGGTACGCTCTAAAAGCCTTTCCGAGGAGTGCCTTGTGGTCATCTATGGTAGATGCCTACAAGGTCTCTAAGGATCTTTCAATTGTAAAGTTAGATGAATTCTTTTGTGAAATGGAACTTCATGAACTTGCTAACAAAGGTCAAAAGGAGAAAGTTATAGCTTTGGTTGCAGGAGAAAAGAGCAAGGATGGGAGAAGAAAGAAAGAAAAGAAGAAGGAGAAAGAGATTCCTTTATCTTCATCCTCCTCCGAGTCTGATGATGAAGGTGGATCATCATCAAGCGAGATGGCAAATTTTGTGAGGAGGATCATGAGAAGAAGCAGGAGATACAAAGGTAAAACTGTAGATTAAAATATTGATAAGTCTAACTGATCCGGTAGTAAGAGCAGGGGCCCCGCCATGGGAAGTCAACGCCACGTGGAAGCCATAGTGAGTGATCCGGTAGTAAGAACAGGGGGCCCCGCCATGGGAAGTCAACGCCACGTGGAAGCCATAATGGTAGTTGTCCGTCCGGAAAGGGCAGGGTCCGACGGGACGTCCGACCGGCCAATGGAATCGAACGCCCGGAGAGGGATGGGTCCGATCGGCTTGCCGACCGGACGATATACAGCTGATGGTTAAAGGCGCCCTGTCGAAAGCAGGGTTCCGACGCTTAGGGGAAAAGGTCGTGGGCCGAGCGGACCCCACGCTCGGCCAAAGCCATAAGGTAACACTGCTAATAGTCCCCATAAAGCATGTGATGGAGAATCTCCCCAAGTAAACCACCGCATATGTCCGGCCGGATGTTGAGGGAGTTGTCCGCCCGGACGCTAGATCTGGAGCAAAGGGGAGAAGGACAAGGGAGGTCTTTTTCTGACAGCAGGTATGTTTCACGTGTAGGCCATTCTCCAAATCTTGTGACAGGGGATTCTGCTGTCCCATCGAGGACATGCTTTGACTGTAGCGGTATGGGTCAGGTGAGCTTTCTGACAACCGCATACCGAGGAAAGGACAGAGGACACATATGCACCTCGATATGCGTGCCCTAACCCTTCACAACTCTATATAAAGAGCCTCAGACTTCGCCGGAGGTACGCATTCTGAGACTTTGGGAGCCACCTTTTTCATCGTTGCTTACCTGACTTGAGCGTCGGAGGGTCGCCGCCGGGAACCCTCTTCCCGGCTCGACTTCTGTGCAGGTTCGCCGGAGCTTCGTTCTAGCAGTTGAAGAGCCACGTCAGTAGTCGAAGAGCGCTCCGTGCCCAGCGTTCATTGATTCAGCCTTCGGACAGGATCAATTTGGCGCCGTCTGTGGGAACGCTCCTGCATCCGACCGGAAACAATGGATGAGGCTGGACGACAACACACGGTGACGCTTTCGACGGAAGAACTCGACGCTCTGGTCGAGATAAGGGCCGCCAAACTTGTGGAGCAAAAACAGAAAACATCTGCCGAGCGGCCGGAGCAACAAGCAACATCTGCGTCGGGTGGCCGAGCGGAAGCACCTCAAGCCACTCCTACATTCCATCGGGCCTTATTTCGCACCCCTGAAGCCGTACCAGCTCGAAGAGATAGAGGATCTTCTTCAGATGAAATGCCTAAGCGAGATGACAGAAAGGGGAAAGCCCCCCGAGCGGACGCATCCCCCGAGCGGATCAATCGCTAATTTTCGGAGGCTATTCTATGAGACCCTCTGCCCAAGCACTACGTGCCTCCGACGATCGGCGAGTACAATGGAACAACGGACCCGGATGATCATCTGGGTAAGTTTGATAACACAGCTATGCTCCATCAATACACAGATGGAGTATAGTGCCGAGTCTTTCTTACCACTCTCTCAGGATCGGCTCAACGGTGGTTTCGGAGGCTGCCGGACGGATCCATCACAAGCTTCAAGGACTTCCGAACGGCCTTCCTCCACCACTTCGCTAGTAGTCGGCGTTATCAGAAGACAAGTGTCAGCTTATTCGCCATCAAGCAAGAGCCAAGAGAATCGCTTCGTGCTTACATCCATCGGTTCAACAAGGTGGCAATGGACATTCCAACGGCCACCTCGGAAACGATGATGAATGCCTTCACGCAAGGCCTGGTGGATGGCGATTTTTTCCGATCACTCATTCGGAAACCGCCTCGAGATTATGATCACATGCTACACCGAGCCAATGAATACATCAACGTGGAGGAAGCGCAAGCGGCCAGGAAAAAAGAAACACCAACCGAACGGGCTCCACCTGCCGAGCGGAAACCCTTCGCCGCTCATCAACCGTCGAAAGGACCAAGGGCCGAAGCAATCCGCTCCCCTCGTGCGAGGTCCCAAGTGCAAGAAGTAGCTGCCGCTCGGAGCAAGCCAAAGAAGAAATGGACCCCTATGTTCTGATCCTTCCACCGGACGGACACGCACAACACGAGGGATTGTCGAAGTCTTCCCTTTGTGGCTAATCCCGTTCCCAGGAGTGTTGAACGACGGTCTCCTTCCATCGACAGGAGACAAAGGATCCATGAAGTTGACCGGACCCGCACCGAGAGGCGACATCAACAGATGCCCGATCGACACCGATCTCCAAGACAGGAGATTCACCGAGCGTCCAGAGATCGGTCCCGACCATCCACTCGGGAAGAGGAAAATAGGAGCAATACTTCTCGGGGCGAGATCAACGTTATTGCTGGTGGGCCGACCGGAGGTCACTCCAACCGAGCCAGAAAGGCGGGCGTCCAGCAGCTCCAGATCCACGCGGTCGGTTGCAGCCAAGAGCGGGCAAGTGGACCGGAAATCACTTTCGGGCCCGGGGACTTAGAAGGAGTTGAAGTGCCCCACGACGACGCTCTGCTCATTAAAGCGGTAATAGTAAATTATACTATTCACTGCATATTTGTTGACACAGGGAGCTCGGTCAACATCATATTCAAGAAGGCGTTTGATCAGCTGCAAATTGATCGAGCCGAGCTGCTGCCCATAACGACCCCGCTCTATGGGTTTACGGGCAACGAAGTTCAGCCGGTCGGACAGATTCGACTGGCTACCTCGCTGGGAGAAGAGCCGCTCAGGAGGACCAGGACAATAAACTTCGTGGTGGTCGACTCTCCCTCGTCCTACAACATCATTTTGGGGCGACCGGCGCTCAGCGAATTCCGAGCGGTCGTCTCAACCTTCCACCAGAAGATGAAGTTCCTCGTCGAAGACAAGGTGGGAAAAGTACGGGGAGATCAGTTAGCGGCTCGGCGATGCTACATCGAGATGGTCCGAGCCGAATCCAACTCCGCTCGAAAGGCGCCCCGAATCGAGGTGAATGCCATCACTGAAAAGCCACCCTCTTTAATTTATGAAGAAAAAGAGGAAGTGCAGATTCATCCGACCCGATCGGAGTCCACGACTTTTATTGCGTCTGATCTGGAGGAGAAACAGAAAGAAGAACTGATCTAATGCCTCCAAAAGAATCATGATGTCTTCGTCTGGTCGACACATGAGCTGCTCAGAATTTCGCCAAGCATAGCGCAGCACGAGTTACATGTCCGACCGGACGCTCGGCCAGTGAAGCAGAGAAAAAGGGATTTCAGTGCCGAGCAGAATGCCATCATCCGGGCGGAAGTCGAGAAACTTCTGGAGGCAGGCCATATACGAGAAGTACAGTTCCCGAGCTGGCTGGCTAACGTAGTATTAGTCTCTAAGCCGGGCGGCAAGTGGAGAGTCTGCATCGACTTTCGGGACTTAAACAGAGCATGCCCCAAAGATTTTTATCCCCTGCCCCGAATAGATCAGCTGGTGGATTCTACGGCTGGCTGCGAATTAATCTGTATGCTCGACGCCTACCAGGGTTATCACCAAGTGCCGCTCGCCCGTGAAGATCAAGAAAAAGTCAGCTTCGTGACGGCCGACGGCACCTATTGCTATAATGTGATGCCGTTCGGACTGAAGAATGCGGGAGCCACATACCAACGTTTGATGAATAAAGTGTTTAGAGAGCAGATCGGGCGGAATCTAGAAGTTTATGTGGACGACATTCTCATTAAGTCCGTCCGAGCGGCCAATCTCTTCAAGGACATGGAGGAAACCTTCCGAACGCTGCGTAAGTATGGAGTCAAGTTAAATCCCCAGAAGTGCCTGTTCGGAGCAAAAGGAGGGCGTTTTCTGGGGTATATAGTGACCGAACGGGGAATCGAAGCAAATCCCAGCAAGGTGAAAGCTCTACAAGATATGCCGCCTCCAAGAAATACAAGAGAAGTGCAGCGGTTGACCGGTCGGATAACTGCTTTGTCCAGATTCATCTCCAAAACCGCCGACCGGAGCCTACCATTCTTCAAGATCCTGCGCAAGGCTGCTAAGTTCCAGTGGGATGAAGAATGCGACCGAGCGTTCGGAGAATTGAAGACATATCTTAATTCCCTGCCTGTACTTGCTAAGCCGATCGGGGGTGAGTCACTTTATATTTATCTGTCTTCAACTGAGCATGCTGTAGGCTCAGCACTTGTGAGGGAGAGCGGCGAAGAGCAGCCGGTGTATTTTCTAAGCCAAATTTTAAAAGATGCTGAATCTCGTTACACTGGGCTCGAGAAGTTGGCCTTCGCTCTGATTCTAGCCGCTCGGCGCCTTCGACCATATTTCTTGGCTCACACCATTATAGTCCGGACGAACAGTCCACTGGGAAGAGTACTGTTGAATCCAGAAGCGTCCGGACAGCTCACCAAGTGGACAACAGAACTAAGTGAATTTGACATCCAATACCAACCCCGCTCGACGATCAAAGCGCAATCCTTGGCTGATTTTGTGACCGAAGTGCAAAGGCCAGAGCCGGAAGCTATGTGGAGAATATATGTGGATGGGTCGTCCACTCGCCTCGGGAGTGGGATTGGAGTATTGCTGCTCTCACCTCAAGAAGAGAAGATGCATCTATCCGTCCGGTTGGATTATAAAGCTACCAACAATGAAGCAGAGTATGAGGCCCTCATAGCCGGATTGCAGGCAGCTCAGCATGTTGGCGCCGGTCGGGTAACGCTTCATTCTGATTCGCAATTGGCCGCGCAGCAACTCTCTGGTGCATTTGAAATTAACAGCACCCGGCTCAAGCTCTATGCTGATGCATTTGGAAAACTTAAAGCTAATTTCAGAGAAGTTGTCGTCCAGAAGATACCCAGAGCAGAAAACCAAGCAGCCGATGAGTTAGCTAAACTCGCAAGCTCAATAACGCCGGTCGCCATTCAGCAACCAATTGAAAAAGTACTGCTGGTGGCGCACGTCGACCGGATGGAAGGCCTCACGTTTCCAAGCAACTGGAGGACACCCATCATATAATTCCTCCGCTCGGGAGCTACATCGGCCGACCGGAATGAGGCCCAACTACTAAGAAGGAGAGCCGGTCGGTTCACACTCATCGGCGATCAACTTTACAAAAAAGCATTCTCACGTCCGCTGTTGAAATGTGTAAGTTTGGAAGACTCAGCTTACATTCTCCAAGAAGTACATCAAGGATCATGCGGAGGTCATCCGGGCGGACGATCATTGGCTAAGAAGATCTTGCTAGCTGGATACTTTTGGCCAACCCTACAAGCAGACGCCGCTCGGACCGTATCAACATGCCTGTCGTGCCAGAAGTACCATAATTCCTACCACCGACCGACAGAGGAAATGAAGGCATCAACAGTTTCATGTCCGTTCGACCAATGGGGGATGGATATCGTTGGTCCGTTCCCGATGGCGACCGGGCAGCGGAAATTTTTGCTAGTGGCGGTTGATTATTTTTCCAAGTGGGTGGAAGCCGAGCCGCTAGCCAGGATCACTAACGTTACTTGCTATGAGTGTAGCAAGAAAGGACACTATCGGAGCGAGTGTCCAAAGCTAAAGAAGAAGGAGGAAAGGGCCAAGAAAAAGAAAGCCCTCAAAGCCACATGGGATGAATCCTCCTCGAGCTCATCGGAGGAAGAGAAGAAGGAGAAGAGTACTCGGCAATTGGCACTCATGGCAAGGGAGGAATCCGATTCCGGGAGTGATGGGGACGCAAGCACTTCAGCCGCGGCTTCATCATCTTCGAATGATGAAGAGGTAACCTCTTCTCACTTAGAAAAATGCTATAAGACTATTACACATTTGTCTACCTTGCTTAAAAAATCAAAAACAGAAAATAAATCATTAAAAGAAGAAGTAGAAAACTTGAGGGCCCTTAGGGAAGATGAGGTTGATGACCTACATCTAGAGGTCCTTGAGGATGAGAACAAGGCCTTGAAGGGTGAGGTTGAGAAACTCAAGAAAATGCTTGAAAAATTCTCAACTAGCTCTAAGACCCTAGACATGATTCTAAATGCCCAAAGGGCGGTCTACAACAAGGCTGGATTAGGATACCAACCTAAGGAGTCTAGCTTTATTTCTTTAGTGTCAAGAACCCAATTTCATAGATCGCATGTTTCTAGGGTTCATGAGACTAGGAAGAAGGTAACAAAGGCATGGGTGCCTAAGTCTTTCATTGTAGATGCATTAGGTCCCAAGATTTGGGTACCTAAAACATCTATCTTTCGTGTCTTGTAGGCATTGGTAAAGGGGGAGCGTCTATCAACTTGGTTTGTTGATAGTGGATGCTCCAAGCACATGACCGGGGATAAGTCACTATTTTCTACCATTCAAAACAAAAATAGAGGTAATGTGTCATTTGGTAACAATGGTAGTCTTAAGGTTATAGGAGTTGGAGACATTCATATATCCGAAGGCCTCCAAATTAAGAATGTCCTTCTAGTCAAGGGGATGACTTTTAATCTCCTAAGTGTCAGTCAATTGTGTGATACGGGTTACACAATTGAGTTTCATTCAAGTCAATGTCTGGTCAAACACATTGACACACTTGACATGGTACTAGTAGGCACAAGAGTAGATAACATTTATCAAATTTCTTTTAAAAGTGCTACTAATGCCTCTGCTAAGTGTTTCATGTCAAAAGAAGAAGAATCATGGCTTTGGCATAGGAGGTTGGCTCATGTGAACATGAAGAATATTAGAAAGCTGGCCAACAAAGGATTAGTGCGAGGCTTACCAAGCATCAAGTACCAAAAGACAAAACTATGTGATGCATGTCAAAAGGGTAAGCAAACAAAAGCAACTCATAAAGGTAAAAGCGCTGTAAGTACCTCTACTGTTTTAGATTTACTGCATATGGACTTGTTTGATTGTAGTAGTGTCATTTCTTTGAATGGTAGTAGATATTGCTTAGTGATTATTGATGATTTTACTAGATATACATGGACTTTCTTTTTGAAAAATAAGAATCAAACCATAGATATTTTTATTTCTTTTTGTAGAAGAACTGAAAATGAAAAATCAACAACAATTAAAACAATTAGAAGTGATCATGGTGGAGAATTTCAAAACCATAGATTTTTAGAGTTTTGTCAAGAAAAAGGATATAGGCATGAGTTCTCTACTCCAAGGACCTCACAGCAAAATGGGGTTGTGGAGAGAAAGAATCGAGCTTTGCAAGAGGCTGCACGAAGCATGCTCAATGAGTACTCACTACCGAGCTACTTGTGGGCTGAAGCTGTGAATACAGCTTGCTATGTGCAAAACCGAGTCCTGATACATAGGTTTTTAGGAAAAACTCCTCATGAACTTTGGTTTGGGAAACCCCCTACAATTAAACATCTTAGGGTGTTTGGTTGTAAGGTGTTTATCTTGAACACCAAGGATCATCTTGGAAAGTTCACGGCTAAGGTTGATGAAGGGATACTGGTCGGGTACTCTCTCTTCAGCAAAGCCTATCGAGTCTACAACAATAGGACTAAATTGATTGAAGAGTCCTCAGATGTAGCATTTGAAGAAATCCCTAAATCGAATGATCAATCAAGGGATGTAGGAGAAATTCAACTTGAACTTAGAAATTTAAGTTTGAATGATCAAAATGAAGAAAGAGTCGAGGTTGACTCTGATGACAATGAGCAAAGGCAACAAAGGGCTCAGGCTGATCATTTGCCTGATACTGAGTCTCTGCCTGTGTCTAGTGAGACCGTTCATGAGGCACCGCCAACACCAAGGCAATCTAGGATAGCCTCTAGTCATCCCCAAGACCAGATTGTGGGAGACATCCAACAAGGGGTTAGGACTAGATCATTCTTTAGAAATGAGTCTAATGAGGTCGCCTTGATCTCAGAAATTGAACCAAAAATAGTTGATGAGGCATTGCACGCAGATTGGATCATAGCTATGCAAGATGAGTTAGGTCAATTTGAAAGGAGCCAAGTGTGGGACTTAGTTCCTAGACCTAAGAAGACCACCATTATTGGAACTAAATGGGTCTTCAAAAATAAGTTAAACCAAAATGGAGAAGTCGTAAGAAACAAGGCGAGACTTATAGCCAAGGGCTATAGTCAAGTCGAAGGCCTCGATTATGATGAGACTTATGCTCCCGTGGCACGATTAGAGTCCATTCGTTTAATGCTAGCTTTTGCTGCACATAGAGGTTTCAAGCTCTATCAAATGAACGTTAAATCGGCCTTCTTAAATGGATTCATCAAAGAAGAGATCTATGTTGAACAACCACCAGGGTTTGTGAATACCGAAGCTCCAAACCACGTGTACAAGCTCAAGAAAGCTCTTTATAGGCTTAAACAAGCACCTCGAGCTTTGTACGAAAGGTTGTCAACTTACCTACTAGAAAAGGGTTTTGTGAGAGGTTAAATAGATCCAACACTATTTCTGCGTAGAGATGGTGAAAACATTTTTGTAGCCCAAGTGTATGTCGATGACATAATTTATGGCTCAAATAACAAGGGCTATTTGAATGAATTTATTTCTCACATGGAAAGTGAGTTTGAGATGAGTCTAGTAGGAGAATTGACATTTTTCCTTGGACTTGAAATCAAACAAACTCGAGATGGAATTTATGTCCATCAGACGAAATACACTCAAGAGATGCTCAAAAAATTCAAAATGAGTGACTCTAAGGAAGTATCCACTCCAATGGTGACAAACACTCGTCTTGACAATGATGAGAGTGGGAAACCAGTTGATCTAACGCAATATAGAAGCATGATCGGTAGTCTTCTATATCTCACAGCTAGTCGACCGGACATACTTTTTGCTGTGGGCATGTTCGCTAGATATGAAGTTTGTGCCAAGGAATCTCATTTAACTGTAGTTAAGAGGATTCTAAGATATCTCAAGGGCACAATTAGAGTAGGACTATGGTACCCTCGTACGGACTCTTTTGATTTGATAGGATATACCGATTCCGATTATGCTGGATGCAAATTGGATCGGAAAAGCACTAGTGGGGGTTGCCAATTTTTAGGTTCATCGTTGATTAGTTGGTCAAGTCGGAAGCAACATTGTGTTGCTCTCTCCACGACCGAGGCTGAATACATTACCATGGGAGAGAGTGTATCACAATTGTTGTGGATGATTCACACTCTAGAAGATTATGGACTTTCATATAAAGGAGTGCAAGTGTTGTGTGACAACATTAGCACAATAAACCTAACGAAAAATCCAGTCCATCATTCAAGGACCAAACACATTGAAGTGCGTCATCACTTCATTAGAGATCACGTAGCTAGGGGAGACATTGCACTCACATATGTTGAGTCAAAGTCAAACTTAGCTGACATTTTCACCAAACCCCTTCCGGAAAATGAATTTAGTCATTTAAGGAGAGAATTGGGGATGTGTTTGGCTCAATAGGCCATTAGGATTTCATCATGATCAATAAGGACAACTAAAACTACAAGAGAAATTGGGAAATTAATTTGGGCAACCTGGGGACATCTCACACAAACTATAAGGTTTAACAAATTGTTTTTGTTTGCTAAATATGGGGTGAGATGCTAGGATCAACCAAATTATTCAAAATGTATCATTTATCCCTTGAATAATTAGGTTGAAGAGACATAAATTGAGCATGGGGAAGGCCATTACATAATTCATGTGTATTTGGCTCCTAGATCTTACTCATATATTCCAACCAAGGAATCTTGGTTGAACCTGTGTCTAGAAATCATCTAACCTTGTTGATGTGTTGATTGATACTCTTGATTGATACCTTCCTGATTTTGATTGAAAATATGACAAGTTGGTGAAGAAATTTTGACATATTTTGACAAACTTGTAACTACTCATAGCAAGGATATATTTTGAATCGATAGCCTGAGTCAAATTTATTCCCTTGGTTCACTATAGATCATAGTTTCAGCAAACAAACAAAACAAACTTCTCTGGTTTTGAAACTTTGAGATTCAACACATTTGTTATGAAGTGTCTGAAACTTTCGAGCCCTAAATAATTCCAAATCATTAGAGCTCATCATTAAGAAATATTCATTGGTATCACTGAATATAATCTGTGGGCTCTTCAGATCCTAGGTTCTGAACTTGGAAGTTGTTGAACCAAGTTTCAGAGCTTTCGATACGAATTTCAGAGACTGAAATCACTGATTATCAGACACTGATCGGTCCAGGGACCGATCAGGATGATATCTGATCGGTCTCTACGACCGATCAGGATGATATCTGATCGGTCTCTACGACCGATCAGGAGAGTTCCACCTCTCTGTTCGATATCTGATCGGTCTGCAGACCGATCAGGGGTTCTGGCACGTATCACTAGTTACTGATCGACCTCTGATCGGTCCGGGGACCGATCAGGAGGTTCCCTGATCGGTCTCCACGACCGATCAGGAGGCTCTGGCACGCGACCTCTGATCCACCTCTGATCGGTCCGGGGACCGATCAGGAGGTTCCCTGATCGGTCTCCACGACCGATCAGGACACTCCCTGACCGATCAGGACGTTCCCTGATCGGTCAGGATTTCTCCTGTTCGGACAGCCGTCCGATCTTATGATCTGATCACCCTCTTTAACTTCCCCCAATCCTTCGTCCTCTCATTTCACGCCGAAAACCCTAGCCGAACCACTCCTCAGTCCCGACTCTTCTCTCCATCTTCTCCGAAAGCCTCAAATGGCGCCCAGGTAACTTCCTTTCTCCCCGAAATCTGTTCATTTTTGGCATTTTAGTTTCTTTTCACAGTGTATCTCTGTGTGTTGTCTCGGTTCTCGACTCTGTGGCTCCCGTGGACTCCCATTTGCCCATGACCATGTCCCATTTTTGACCTATTTAGGAAGAAATCAGCTGGTGAGGGTACGTCTAAGTCATCTGCTGAGAAATCCAAGTCCCAGGCACCCTCCCGACCTCAACCTTCCTCTTCTTCGAGATTCCCGAACCGACAGTTTGAACAAGTGTTTCAACAGAGGACATTCAAGCTACTCCCATGTCGATCTGTGGATCGAAAGTACATGGATGAGTTTTGTCCCTCTGTATCCGAAACCCTGGCATATTATAAACTTGACTCGTTAGTCTACCTAGAAAGGGACATCAACTATGACCTAGTATCTGAATTCTACAACAATCTTCATCAGACCAGTGATGGTGCTTATAGAACCAGAGTCGCTAAGAGAACTATCGATTTCTCCGTCGTAGGACTCTTTGGGTATCTAGGTTGTCGAATGTGTTCAGGAGATCCTTTTCCCATTTATCCTGATTTACCAGTCTCATTACCTCCTCCACTTGATGTATCACCTGACACTATCTATGAGTATTTCTTTGGACACCCTAGACCGGATGGACTGGATGAGTTGGATGTCGAGTTTCCTACTTTTGCGGCTCTGAGACTATCTCCTCCTGACTATATTCTTTCTAAGATAGTCACAAATTGTCTTCTTCCAATCACATCCAAACCT
This sequence comes from Zingiber officinale, assembly GCF_018446385.1. Lineage (NCBI taxonomy): Eukaryota > Viridiplantae > Streptophyta > Magnoliopsida > Zingiberales > Zingiberaceae > Zingiber > Zingiber officinale. The sequence goes on along the minus strand of NC_056007.1, from coordinate 15,542,598 downwards.
CTAGCAGAGATCCGACCATACCACTGCCTGATGCTTTATGGTTTGCGTCGGCGTCTCGATTTTGATATCATGTCGAGCATCTATTCTTCGATCATCTCATATACTCAGCCTAGCAGCTCCACTATTTATATGCCTTATGGGCATATAATTACAGATTGGCTCGAGACCCTTCAGATTGATGTCTCTAAGGGTAGATTAATCAAGATGGTCAGACAGGATTGCAGACTTGGGAAGCGGATATTTTCCAAGTCTGGAATCATAGGACAAAATGGGGACGTTCGGTGGAAGGATGGGAGAGGTCTGGGAGAGTTACCACGGGCACTTCCTCGACAGGTTGCTGCTCCTCCTCCTGCTGCTGATGAGGCCGATCCTGATCTGCGCTGGCAGATCGCTGAGCTAGAGAGCCGCTTCGATCAACACGATGAGCTGCTGTCTGCTGAGCTCCATGGACTGCGTGTTCGAATCGACCAGCGCTACGATGACTTACGCAGTCAGCAGTTGGTGATGCAGCAGCTGCTTCTGGGCTGGATGGCCAACTACCCACCTCCGCAGCATTTCTCGGGCCATCCACGCAGATGATGATGATGTTCATCATGTTGAGGACGTTGATTGATACATTCTGTTTGTCACTTTGACTGTCTGTGTTTTGGATGCTATTTTGTCGGATATTTTTGTATGACCTGGATATTTGCTTATTTCATCTATTTATGCTGCTCATTTTCCTGTTTTTCTTTATGTGTCATTTCCTATTGGCTATTGATATGCTTTGTCTTGACTGCCTCTTATTTCTTTATTACTGTCTCATAATACACTTAGAGGGAATTCTATGTGCATTAAGAAAAACACAGTATGGGTTAAGGGGGAGTCTTTTGAGTCTTATCACCCCATTCGCACCTTTTCGGTGTTTGACAAAGGGGGAGAGGATATCTAAGTTTAGAGATGTATGAAGGTTTGATTTTAGGGGAGAAGATAACGGGGAGGATCTTGATTCCCGTTATTGACTTCCTTACATCGTGGTGTATTCATCTTAGGGGGAGGATCTTGATTCCCCTAAAATTATGAAAATAAGAACATTTCTGATCTAAACTTAAATCGTGTTGTCAAACAACAAAAAGGGGGAGATTGTTGATACAGTCTGACCTGGCTGTTGTTTTGATGTTGACACTGATTTAAGTTTGTATCAGATGTTAATTGAACTCGGATTGATTACTGATCAAGGTTGATCATGTGGAAGGAAAAAGTCCAAGTTGAAAACTTGGCACGCGAAGTCACAGAGGGCTTGGTAGCTCGTTCTCCGGACTAGGTCGGAGAGGGCTCGGTAGCTCGTTCTCCGGACCAGGTCAGAGAGGGCTCGGTAGCTCGTTCTCTGGACCGGACAAAGTCGGAGAGGGCTCGGTAGCTCGTTCTCCGGACTAGGTCAAAGAGGGCTCGGTAGCTCGTTCTCTGGACCAGACGAAGTCGGAGAGGGATTGGCAGCTCATTCTCCGGACCAGGTCAGAGAGGGCTCGGGAGCTCGTTCTCTGGACCGGATTAGGTCAGAGAGGGCTCGGTAGCTCGTTCTCGGACCAATCCTAGTATCACATAGGCGTTGGATCGGTCAACAGACCGATCCAAAGTCTCTGATGGCGATCGGTCCGCAGACCGATCTAGTGAGACTAAATTTTCGATCGGTGCGGTGACCGATCGAAACACTCAATAACATGCGAGTGTAATCGATCGGTGCAGCCGATCAGAAACACCTGAGCACATCGATCAGGCCGATCGGGAGAAAATGTCGCGAGAATAAAGGCGTTGGATCGGTCATGGACCGATCCACATCAATCGATCGGTCGCCACGGCCGATCGAGACCGACCTCGAGCCGTCTGCGATCGGTCTCTGTGATCGATGCGGTGACCGATCCATCAATCGATCGGTCGCCACGACCGATCGAGACCGACTCGCACCGATCAGTCTGTTGTCTAATCGGTCCAGTCGTGATCGATGCGGTGACCGATCCACACACAATCAGATTTGTTCGCTGTTTCTGCGATTCCTCCACTGCATTTGATCTGCCTGATTCATGTGATATAACCCTCTGTGCTGTTAGCTTTTGAGTTTGCAGGATCACAGGTATCATTCCAAGCCTAATTTCAAATTAAGTCCATAAGAGGAATACGACAAATGGCCTTTCTGCTGTGATTCGCGGTGCATGGTGCATTTGAAGCATCAACGGCTACTGGTGTGATCTGGCTGCGATCCGCTTGACTCCTGGTGATTGGTTCGAGCTCAGAAGACACCAGTGAAGACTGTGATTTCATTGGTGTGAGCTCAGAGAATCAGAAGAGGAAGAGAAGCGATTGGCGACGCCGTAGCTTGCAGCAGGGATTCGGTGCAGGTTGGCAGCGATCCGGTGCAGGCTGATCGAATGCAGAGACATAAGAAGCAGTGTATGCTGGAAAGAAGAAGAGAACGAGAAGCAAGTAAAAAAAAGCTGTGTGTTTCGGTTGAGAGTTTGCTGTGTTCTTGGACTCTGTCTTCATCATCTTCGTGGCTGTGAGCTTACTTCGATTTTCTTTGAGCCACTGTGATCTGTAAGTCTTGTGTGCTTCATTTTAAATCTGTTCGAAGACTTTGTGGAGAGGTTTCTCCACCGAGAAGGAGAGCTTCATTAGCCGGAGTCATCCGGGGTGTGATCTACCGAAGATCAAGGGCTCGTCCACCTTACGGACACGCCGAGGAGTAGGGGCAAGTTATCCCCGGCCGAACCTCGTATATCTTGTGTTAGTGGTGCTTGGTTCTTTTCTCGTATAATTTCTTTTTGTTTGCTTATTTTCCGCTGCGCTAACAAACTCGCTTAGAATTTTTGTGAAAAGATTAAGATTTTGGTGGAGGCTATTCACTCCCCCTCTCTAGCCATCCAAAGGATCCCAACACAAGACTCTCCCAAAAACATGAATATACCAGGTTGCCAAACAACCCTCCCATTACAATGTGGCACTGCATCATTTGTGACATGTGTTGCAGTTTCTTGTGGTATATCATCTTGTACAGTTGGTACTAGTTTAGACGTGTCTTCTCTAATTTTCTTAAGAACAATTTTACTCATGGGCTTGTGGTTTATTACATAGTCCTTTTCTAAAAATCGGGCATTGGTGCTAACAATGACCTTCTGATTTTTAGGACTATAAATCTCCTTTCGTTTCTCTAGGATAACCCACAAACAAATGAACTCCTGTTCGTAATTCCAACTTATCAGTGTCTCCTTTCAGTACATGTGCTGGACTACCCCAAATCCGAATATGCTTCAGACTAGGCTTACGCTCATTCTACAATTCTATGGGAGTAGAGGGTTCTGACTTAGAAGGTATTATGTTCATTGTCATTTCCAGAGTATATCCCCAAAATGAATTTGGTAATTCTGAATAACTCATCATTGATCTAACCATTTCCATAAGAGTCCTATTCCTTCGTTCTGCCACACCATTCTGTTGGGGTGTACCAGGTGTAGACAGTTGGGATTGAATCTCGTCCTCTGATAAGTAACTCCTAGACTATTCTAAGAGGTATTTGCCACCACAATCAGATCGTAGTGTCTTGATACTTTTACCATGACATTTCTCCACATCAGTCTTGTACTCTTTGAACTCATCAAAGCACTCAGACTTGCGGCGCATCAAGTAAATGTACCCGTATCTCGAATAGCCGTCTATAAACGAGATGAAATATTCGAAACCACCTCTTGCCTGGATAGTCATAGGTCCACACAAATCAGAATGAACCAATTCCAACACATCTTTGCCTCTATAACCCTAGCCTTAAAAGGTCTCTTGGCCATTTTCCCTTCCAAGCAAGACTCGCAGGTTGGAAAGTTTTTCCACCATCAATGAACCCAAAAGTTCATCGGCTAATAACCTTTGAATCCTACTCTTTTGTAGATAGCTATAAAAGGAATGATTTTAAAATTTTAAAACTCTCTTTTAAAACAATGAGGATGACTATAAAAATAAATTAAAATCTTTCTTTTAACCATTGTAGATAACTACAAAAAAGGAAAGATTTTAACAAAATAAAATCTCTCTTTTAACCATTGTAGATTACAAATAAGGAAAGATTTTAATAAAATTTTGTTTTAAACAAAACTTCCTTTTTCCTTTACCTATGGTCGGCCCCATGCTTAGTCACCAAGCATGGCTTGGCCGGCCACTATATGAGCTCCAAAATAATGCTTGGTCGGCCCCCTTGCTCCAAGCAAGGATGTGTCAGGACCATTACTTGGATAAGAAGTGGACTTTGTGGATACAAGGCTTTATAGAGGCTACAACAGTGACCGAGAGGAGAAATTAGTTTTGGTCTCCCGATGAGCTTGAGCTTCCTATGTTCACCCCGAACACCCAACTCAAGTTTATCAATAATAACTCATACCACTAAAGAGTTATTATTGAACTACCGCACCAATCTCAAATTACATTATGGGCTTCTTCTTATTATGAGTGTGTTAGTCTCCCTGTGTTTAAGATATCGAATGTCCATTAATTAAATGAGTTACTGACAACTCACTTAATTAATATCTAGCTCCAAGAGGTGTACCAATCAACCTTATTGTCATGTCGGACTAAGTCTACCTGCAGGGTTTACATGACAATCCTTATGAGCTCCTCAAGGAGACATCATCAACCTAGATTACTAGGACATAGTTTCATTCTATAATCAACAACACATCATATAAATAATATCAATGTTAGTTAGAGCCCTAGAGCCAATCATATGATGATTGTTGTATGGACTTGATGTATCATATTCCTATATATTAATAAAAGCATTTCTTTATAGTTATTATACTTATTTGTATTGGTGCAAAATAACTAAGTATAATAGCGTCCTTGAGTAGAAGGTTCTTATCTATATCAATACATTTATCGAATTGATAGTGAGATGATATAGAGAACACTACTCTTAATTATTCCTAGTCAAGTATTAACATTTAGGGACAATGTTAATGCGATGAGACTAGCATGTAGGTCAACTCGATGACTTGATCTCACAAGTCATGGATATAGAGATATCAAGTTGGCACATGGGTATGCATTGGAGAATGTATACTGAATGGCCCGCCATGTGAAAGTATCATGGATCGTTATATGAGTGTCATATACTTTCTCATGTGACTATTAGTATGACTATCAGTCCTTGGACCTGAAGTCACCATGGTTCCCTACATAAGGAGTTGCATGCTTTGACTTCATCAAACGTCACCCGTAACTGGTGGACTATAAAGGTGATTACTGGGTGCATAACAAATTATGCGGAGGGATGTGAGTGATGTAGATGGGATCTATCCCTCCTATATGATGGAAGTGACATCATGATTCTTGATAGAGTGAGACCACTAAGTGCATGGCCATGCCCAAATGAGTCAATATGAGATATTTAGCTCATTTGTTTAGAGTGAGTCTACTTGGAGTTCAAGATATAGATTGATTAAAGGATGACACGGTCTATGCCTCATTTGATCAATCTAGATGTCAAGGATAGAAGGACATTGTCACATATTGTGAGAGTCACAATTAGTAGTCACAAAGGTGATGTTGGATCTGAACATTCTTGTAACTTGGGTAGTAATGATGTGTTGCTAGATACCACTCATTATTTATGCTTCTAAATGGGTTTAGGAGCATTACCAACGTTACAAGAACCTATAGGGTCACACACAAAGGGCAATTAGATGGTGATTAGGTTCATATGATGGACCAAGAGGATTAGATTCATGTGATGAACCAAATTGGATTAAGAGTAATCCAAATTAGACTAATTGAGTTAGACTCAATTTGATTCATGTGTCCAATGAGTCTAATTTAGATTATGACTCATTGAATCAATTTAATTTAATGGATAGGGATTCATTAAATCAAATTGACATGAATCAATGGTTAGATTTGATCAACCATGGGAGATAAATGAGTCAAGTTTGACTTGACTTGAGAGGGAAGATGAAGGGTTAAGTTTGACTTGACCAAATGCCACATCATTTGTGACTTGGCATAGGGTCGGCCAATGATGATGTTCCACATCATCAAGGCTACATCAAGTGTGTGCCACCTCATGAGGGAGACCAAGATCCATGACTCTTGGTATTACATGGAGGTTTAAAAGCCTCTAAAAGTGGTCGGCCAAATTAGTGAAGGTGTAAGTGCAATTGTGTGCTCTCATTCAAGTCATCTTCTTCCTCCTCTCTTCTCTAGCTCTCCCTCTCCTCCATTGCCGAGCCACCCAAGAGTGCTAGCACACTCTAAGTGGTTCTTCTCCACCTTTTGTCCGTGTGGATACTTGTAGAGGAGTGTTCACTTGACACTCTACGAGATCCGACAAGTTTTTGGATGAGCAGGATAAGCGAAGGGCTTTGCTACAAAGGTATACTCTCTTTTCATGTAGATCTAAGGAAGATCTAGTGTAGAAATATGTTCATGATTTATTTTTAAATATATCTTCGCACAGATTCGTGGCTAGAATTCGGGGTTTCCGCAAGGCAAAAAGCGTTTTTTGCGGCTCGAATTACTAACAGTGGTATCAGAGCCACGTGTGAAGCATGTACTTGTTTGTATTTTGTTTTTATGAAAAGATATCAGATCTTTAAGTTTCTGTAAGTTTACCATTTTTATGGATTTTGTGAGTATTTTTCTCGTAAAGGCGAAGCAACAAGTGTTTGGACACTTGTAGGCCTCAACTACCGAGAAACACCTTCCAAAACGGCAAGGTCTCACCCAAATTATTTTGGGATAGCGGCTTAAGGCGCTGTTAGATCAGTTCGGGGCACTCATGACATTTATTTCGTGAGTAGGGGTGCTGCCCCTAACCCTGCAAGGGGCATTGTCCCGCGATCGCGTCCGAAAATCGCTAATCGGGACCGCCGGGAAGTTGTAACTCATAAAATTCATAAAATCAGTAGTAAAATTATAGAAATTTATGTAAAATACATAATTTATAATTATGTATGATATTGTGATGATCATGACCCAAAAACCCCAATTTGATTGGATAAAAATTGTGCTGTAATTCATAATATGGCCTGCGCGCCATTTTTGTGTTGTGCGTATTGTATGTAATTTGCGACCTGCACGTCGTACATCCTTTATTTATATTCCTATTGTAAAATAGTTTTAGACTCGAATGTAACTCAAGTTTCAATTTTGTAATGTACAATTGAAGATGGAGCTACAAGAAGGAAGCCGACAACACAAGGCGGTCAAAGGAGACGCTTGAAGAAGCTGTTGACCCTTAGTTGACCGTCCGATCTTCTCATTGGCTTGAGAAGATCATAGTAGGGCCATGACCTCATCACAATATATGTATATATCTTGATATATTTGCTTGTGTGTATGTGATGCATGCTAGTGTAGGGTAATTAGTGCCTTGATGCGTATATGATACACATTAACGATTAGATTAGATCTTAATGAAGTCAACTCGAGATGCCTACCAAGTTTTGATACCCATCACTACCTCAATCATTTGTTGTTGTTGAATCTGCCAAAGCAGAGCAACGCATATTATCTTGGTAGGGTACGGAGGGACAATCTTGGTCCCGCCTATCAAAGCTTGGGTGAGTATAAACTCAATTAGATTGAGTATAACTAGTTAACTCAATTGGATCGAGTATAACTATAGGCATTTTCCAACGGTTGGAAGATAGGATACAAATTGCATTTATACTAAATCTTGGATGATTTAACCAAAGCTAACTCAAGTTTTCTTATAAATGAGGATCTTGATCCTATAAACAAGAGTTGCATAGAGATGTAATTGATAATTCTTTATCTACCGATCATACTAAGTCTTGGGTGATTTAGTCAAAGCTAACTCAAGTCATAGTATGATGTGGATCTTGTCCCACGAGTCAGTGGGAGTATCATTTAGTTAAAGGCCTAATTAAATGATAAATGGAATATGATATTTACTTTCTGCATTATTTCTGTTGTAAATTGCCATGTCGACAAACACGAACACTTTCTCCCTGCATTCTATCCTTGACAAGGACAAGATCAATGGAGCTAATTTCCTGGACTAGTACAGGAATCTGAGAATTGTTCTCACACAAGAAAGAAAATTGTACGTCCTGGAGCAGCCCATTCCCGAGGCACCTCCTGCCACTGCCACGCGAGCTGACCGAGATGCTTATAAGAAGCATCAAGATGATGCATTAGATGTGTCATGCCTCATGCTCGCGACCATGAACTACGAGCTTCAGAAGCAACATGAGTTGATGTCTGCTTATGATATGGTTGAACATATTCATCAACTATATCAAGGACAAGCAAGGCACGAGAGATTCAAGATCTCCAAGGCACTGTTTCAGTGCAAGACGCAAGATGGGACTCCCGTAGGTCCATATGTGCTCAAAATGATTGGGTACATAGAAAACCTACAGAGGTTGGGATTCCCACTTGGCCAAGAGCTGGCCACTGACTTGATCTTACAATCCTTGCCAGAGAGCTACAGTCAATTTGTCATGAATTACAACATGAATAAAATTGACAAGCCACTGCCTGAGCTACTAAGCATGTTGAGAACTGCTGAGCTCAACCGTAAGAAAGTAAAGCCCAACTCCATTTTGATGGTGCAAAAGCATAAAGGCAAGGTCAAGCCTAAAGGTAAGGGAAAGTCCCAAGCCAAGGGCACAGGCAAGGTAATGAAACCTAAAGGAGGGGTTGCCAAGGATGCTACCTGCTTCCACTGCGGTCAGACCGGCCACTTGAAGAGGAACTGCAAAGGATACCTGGAAGATCTTAAGAAGAAGAGAAGTGAGACTTCTACTTCAGGTATATATGTTATAGAAGTCAATATATCTATTTCTGCATCGTGGGTATTGGATACCGGATGTGCTTCTCACATTTGTACTAATGTGCAGGTGCTAAGAAATAGCAGGGCATTGACGAAGGGCGAGGTGGACCTACGAGTAGGCAATGGAGCACGGGTTGCTGCTGTTGCTGTAGGAACTTACTATCTATCTCTGCCCTATGGACTTGTACTAGAATTAGATGAATGTTGTTATGTGTCTGCTCTTATAAAAAACATCATTTCAGTCTCTTGTTTGGACAAGAAAGGCTTTTCTTTTGTAATAAAGAACAAATGTTATTTCGTTTACTTAAATGATATGTTCTATTATAGTGCACCTCTGATAAACAGACCCTACATTCTAGACTTAGAGAACCCTATCTATAACATAAGTACCAAAAGGTTCAAGTCAAATGAAATGAACCGAACCTATTTTTGGCATTGTCGCTTAGGTCATATAAATGGGAATCGCTTATCCCAGCTCCATAAAGATGGTTTGCTGGACTCATTTGATTTCGAATCATATGAGACATGCGAATCATGCCTACTGGGCAAGATAACCAAGACTCCCTTTAATGGACACAGCGAAAGAGCGACTGACTTGTTAGGACTTATACATAGTGATGTATGTCGCCCTTTTAATGTCGCTGTCAGAGGTGGTTATAGGTACTTCATTACATTTACTGATGACTTCAGTAGATATGGTTATGTGTATCTGATGACACATAAGTCACAATCCTTTGAAAAGTTCAAAGAATTTAAGAATGAAGTACAAAACCAGCTAGGCAAAAGTATTAAAATACTTCGATCAAATCGTGGTGGTGAATACCTTAGCCATGAGTTTCGTGACTATCTAGCTAAGTGTGAGATTCTATCCCAACTCACTCCTCCTGGAACACCATAGTGGAATGGTGTATCCGAAAGGAGGAATTGTACCCTATTAGATATGGTACGATCTATGATGAGTACATAGATCTTCCTATGTCCTTTTCGGGATATGCTCTAGACACAACAACCTTCACACTTAACCGTGTTCCATCCAGGGCTGTGATAAAGACACCATATAAAATATGGACTGGGAGAGATGTCCAGGTGTCTTTTATGAGGATTTGGGGTTGTGAGGCTTACGTTCGACGTCAAGTCTCGGATAAACTGGGACCCAAATCTGACAAGTGCTATTTTATTGGATATCCCAAGGAAACGAAGGGATATTACTTCTACATTCCCAGTCAACACAAAGTGTTTGTAGCTAAGACTGGGGTATTTCTAGAAAGGGACTTTCTTTCTAGAAAAACTAGTGGGAGTACGTTCGATCTTGAAGAAGTTCAAGATATGGACCATAGCACTGAAGCCTTGATGGAAGTTGAACTGGAATCATAAAGTGTTGTGGATGATGAGATTGTTCCATAAGGAGTTGAGGAACAACAACCAGTTCAAGTAGACCTACCTCTTTGCAGGTCTGATAGGGTACGTCGTCAGCCTGAGAGATACTTATTTCTCTTGTCTAACCATGATGACATTATGCTCATTGAGAATGAGCCTACCTCCTATCAGGATGTTGTGATGAGACCAGATTCTGAGTCATGGCTAGAGGCCATGAGATCCGAGATGGAATCCATGTACACTATCCAAGTATGGACTTTGGTTGATCCACCTGAAGGCGTCAAATCCATTAGGTGTAAGTGGGTCTTTAAGAGAAAGACTGACATGGATGGACTTATTACCTATAAGGCTCGCTTGGTAGCTAAAGGTTTCAAGCAAATTCATGGTATTGACTATGATGAAACATTTTCTCCAGTAGCGATGTTTAAGTCCATTCGAATCATGCTTGCTATTGTAGCTTATATGAGTTAGATTTTGTAAGTCCCCGATAAGAAGGGAAAAGGATATAACCAAACGAAGGAGGTAGGCTAATATCGGCCGGGATATACTTCCAAAGGAGGTAGGTTGGTATAGACCGAAATATGCCTCCAAGGAGGAAGACCCGTATTAATTGGCATATACCTTAAAGGAGGTAGGCTAATATCGGCCAGGATATACCTCCAAAGAAGGTAGGTTGGTATCGACCGAAATATGTCTCCAAGGAGGAAGACCCGTATTAATTGGCATATACCTCAAAGGAGATAGGCTAATATCGGCCGGGATATACCTCCAAAGGAGGTAGGTTGGTATCGACCGAAATATGCCTCCAAGGAGGAAGACCCATATTAATTGACATATACCTCAAAGGAGGTAGGCTAATATCGGTCGGGATATACCTCCAAAGGAGGTAGGTTAGTATCAACCGAAATATGTCTCCAAGGAGGAAGACCCGTATTAATTGGCATGTAACTCAAAGGAGGTAGGCTAATATCGGTCGGGATATACCTCCAAAGGAGGTAGGTTGGTATCGACCGAAATATGCCTCCAAGGAGGAAGATCCATATCAATTGACATATACCTCAAAGGAGGTAGGCTAATAACGACCGAGATATACCTCAAAAGGAGGTAGGTTTGTATCGACCAAAATATGCTTCCAAGGAGAAGATCCATATCAATTGACATATACCTCAAAGGAGGTAGGCTAATATCGGACGGGATATACCTCAAAATGAGGTAGGTTTGCATCGACCGAAATATGCTTTAAGAAGGAAAGCCAAGACTGGTCGGTTGACGAATACCTTGGAAAGATACTTGATAAAATATAGCCTAGTGCTAGTTAGGATAAATAACATAGAAGGGCGCCAAGAGAAGCCTCATGAGGAATAATAATCATTAACTAAATCTAGTTGTGATTAACCTCGACAGATACAAGGAACATTGGTACATTGAGCTATCCATGATATAATAGAAGCAAGAGGGGCGAAACGATAGAAACACTTTAAAGGGACTCATGAGGTAGGATAGAGGTAAATATTTCAAATAAGATAATTAATGAAGATATCTGCAATATGTGACTATATGATAGGTATTATATATTTTGGCGGGAAATGTGTTTTTAGATTATTTTACAGGTGCTAAACGACAAAGGAGCTACATCTGGGGTACAATAAAGATTCCTTAAAAGTCATTCACCACAAGTACGCAGCTTACGTCATCTCATAACAAACTCTAACAAACTGGGGTCCACTTCATGACTACGAAGGTTATATAAAGTGGTATAAAAGGGGGAATCCTCTCCGTTGGCCAGGTAGGTTCACATGATTGCGCACATTCATAACCCTAATTTCCAGCTACTGTTCATCTTCTTCTTCCTTCTTCCACGCCAAGAGAGATCACTAACTTGAGCGTCGGAGGGCCTAGCCAGGGATTCCCACCCCGGTCTTAGGTCACTACGATAGTGTTGGCTGGTCTCTTGTGCACTGGAAGTCTTGGAAGCTCCGAATCTAGGTGTCTCTTCAATTGGGTTTCTCTCTCGTCATCGGATCTTCGCGTAAGGAAGGCATTCGGTGACTCTATTTTTCTCGATCCGCTTTGGGTTTCTTGGATCGGCGTTCTCTAGGCATTACCCTTCTCCATCGACCGTGGGTTTCTTCTTCCGGATCTCCGTCTTGTCTAGCTTCTCAGACAGGATCAAATTTGGCGCAGTCTGTGGGAACTTCACCTGAATCTGAGACTACAAGATGGAAGAGGCCGAAAAATCAAACCTACTCACTATTAGTCGTGAGGATCTGGATTTCCTCATCAATTCTCACGTACAGAAAGCCTTACAACAACAACAACAACAACTTCAAGCTCACACTGGAGCTACCCTACCAACGGCTCATAATCCGGTAATTTCAACTACTGAGCATCGGAAAGGAAAGGAGTTGGAAGAGGAGGAACATGCGTATTTTCCTCCAGCTGCTGTTTCTCCGACAAGGTGTCCACGAGCCTTCCTTCGCACTCCCATGGAGCTGGGGGGTAGGAGGCCCGTGTTCCAAGAATCCTCTGACGAGGCACCAGACAAAGAAAAGCGTAAGATCAAAATGATAACTAGCGATAGCTCACCAGAGAAAGTCATCTCCCCATTCTCTCAGAGTGTACTCGATGATCCGCTCCCTAAGCGGTATCAAAATCTTCAGATCGGTGAGTACACTGGAACAACAGATCCAGAAGATCATCTGTTGAAATTCGAGAACGTAGCATTATTACAACAATTCTCTGACGGGGTGAAGTGTCGAATGTTTCTTACTACCCTCGGAGGAGCCGCACAGCGCTGGTTCAAGAGATTGCCAGAGAAGTCTATTCAAAAATTTAAAGACTTCAAGAAAGTTTTTCTACACCATTTTTCCAGCAACAAGAGGTATCATAAGACTACTTGGAGTCTATTTTCAATTAAGTAAGCATCCAAAGAGTCCATCCGAGCGTACATCAAAAGGTTTAATCAGGTAGCTATTGATGTACCTAATGCTACCACTGAAATATTAGTAAGCGCTTTCTCTCAAGGTTTAAATGATAACGATTTCTTTAAAGATTTAGTAAGAAATCCTCTTGCTAATTTTGATTCATTGATTGAGCGTGCTACCGAATTCATTAATGTGGAAGAAGCTCAAGCTGCTCGTAGGAAGGAGGGTGTTACCTCTTCTCCTATCCAGGTTAAGGAGAAAGCTCTGGCCCCTGTTCCTCCACCCAGAGGACCTAGAGCAACTCATACACCTCACCAACAACCAGAATATCGTCCACAAGCCGTACAACACATGGAGATATAGCCAGAGGCACCAAGGAGATGGTGCACTTATCATAAAACTAGCAGTCATCATACTGAAGACTGTTTTGTTTTAAGAAATAAACGAGCTAATAGGGAGCGATATCAGAGGCAAAACTATTACCGGCAGTAGTACCCCAGGTAGCAGAGCCCACTCAAATTAGAATATCGCCCGGTCGAGCCTCGGTAGGATGCATTGCCAGTCCCGGCCAGTACAAGCCAAGTGCCAGAAAAAGCACCTTCTGAAACTATGACGACTCGGCAGGAAGAAAATAGGAATAATGCCGCTCGGGGCAATATCAATATGATTGCAGGTGGACCCACTGATGGGGATTCTAATAGGGCCAGAAAAGCGCATGCTCGAAGATTGGAAATTCATGCAGTGGGGTGTAGCATGGAACGAGCGGCCGGTCCCGAGATAAGTTTTGGGCCTAGAGATCTCGAGGGGGTAGAAATACCCCATGACGATGCCCTAATTATCAAAGCTGTGATAGCCAACTACACCATTTCTCGTACCTTCATAGACACGGGCAGTTCTGTCAATATTATATTCAAGAAGGCTTTCGATCAACTACAAATTGACCCGAGTGAACTTCAGCAGATGGTCACACCTCTATATGGATTCACAGGCAATGAAGTACAACCGCTGGGTCAAATAAAGTTGGCCATATCTCTAGGAGAGGAGCCTCTGATGAGAACAAGGAGATCTTATTTCATGGTAGTAGACGCTCCATCCTCTTATAATGTGATACTGGGTCAGCCTGCCTTAAACGAATTTAGGGCGGTCGTTTCTACTTTTTGTCAGAAAATTAAATTTCCGGTGGATGACCAAGTTGGGGAGATGCGAGGGGATCAGAAGACAGCCCAAAAATGTTATGTAGAAATAATTCGGGCTGAAGCTAACACTGCCCGAAAGATTCAAAGAATGGAAGTTAATGCCATTCAGGAGAAGCAGCCTGTTCTGGTTTATGAAGAAAAGGAAGAAGTTCAGATCCAGACCGGTCGGCCTGAAGCTACTACATATATTGCGGCTGATCTTGATCCCACTTTGAAAGCATAACTGGTACAGTGCTTAAGGAAGAATAATGATGTGTTTGCCTGGACGCCCAAAGAAGTCTTGGGCGTTTCTCCTGCAGTCATGGAGCATGTCTTACATGTGTTCCCAGATGTCCGCCCAGTCATGCAAAGAAAGAGGAATTTTAGCGCGGAACAGAACCAAATCATCAAAGAAGAAATAACTAAACTTATGGAGGCTGGTTATATCAGGGAGGTACAATTCCCTAGATGGTTAGCTAATGTGGTGTTAGTCTCTAAGCCAGGAAACAAATGGCGAGTGTGCATTGATTTCCGGGATCTCAACAAGGCTTGCCCAAAAGATTATTATCCATTACCCAGGATCGATCAATTGGTAGACTCAACTGCTGGATGCGAGTACATCTCTATGCTCGACGCTTATCAAGGTTATCATCAGGCTCCCTTAGCTAAAGAAGATCAGGAAAATGTTAGTTTTATAACATCTGAAGGTACTTATTGTTATAATGTTATGCCCTTCGGACTAAAAAATGCAGGAGGAACTTATCAAAGGCTTATGAATAAGGTCTTCCAGAAGCAGATTGGTAGAAATATGGAAGTATATGTTGATGATACCTTAATTAAGTCTCTTCAAGCTACTGATCTGTGCAGGGATGTAGAGGAGACCTGCAAGACATTGAGACAATATGGGCTTAAGTTAAATCCGAGCAAATGTTTATTCGGAGCGAAAGGAGGAAAATTCCTGGGATATATGGTGTCCGAACGGGGAATAGAAGCCAACTCGAGTAAGGTCAAGGCACTTCAGAACATGGAGCCACCGCGTAACATGAGAGAAACTCAAAGATTGACCGGCCGGATTACAACCTTGTCTAGGTTTATTTCCAAGTCGGCCAATCGTAGTTTTTATTTCTTTAAAATACTCAGAAAAGCCAATAAATTTCAGTGGAATGAGGAATGTGATAAGGCTTTCCAAGAGTTGAAAGATTCTTTGTCTACTCTCCCTATATTAGCTAAGCCTATAGTAGGAGAGACTCTTTGGGTATATTTGTCGGCTAATGAAAACGTTGTAGGCTCTGTATTAGTCAGACAAGAAGGAAAAGAGCAACAACCTGTATATTTTTCTAACCATTTATTAAAAGGAGCTGAGTGTAGATATACTACGCTAGAGAAATTAGCTTATGCACTAGTCTTGACCGCTTGGAGGTTGCGCCCATATTTCTTAGCGCATGAAATTATTGTATTAACCAACAGTACTCTTGGACGGGTGATACTCAACCTAGAGGCATCAGGCCGGCTGATCAAATGGACAACTGAACTTGGAGAATATGACATTCAATATCAACCTCGCTCGGCCATCAAAGCACAAGCTCTAGCAGATTTCATTATAGAAGTTCAAGGCCCTGAGGAAGAAAACATTTGGAAAGTTTATGTAGATGGCTCCTTAACTAGACAAGGTAGCGGAATTGGGGTTCTTCTTATATCTCCAAGGGAAGATAGACTTCAACTCTCTATCAGATTGAATTATAGAGCTACTAACAATGAAGCAGAATATGAAGCCTTGATAGCAGGATTGCAGGCCGCTCGGCATATAGGGGCAGCTCGAGTCCTCATCTATTCTGATTCTTAATTGGCAACCCAACAACTATCAGGTAATTTTGAAATTAATAATGACAGACTCCGGTTATATGCTGAAGCGTTTGATAAGTTGAAATCTCAGTTTCAAGAAGTAAATATACAAAAGGTTCCTCGATCTGAGAATCAGGTAGCAGATGAATTGGCTAAGCTGACCTCTGCTATAGTACCATGGAGCCTAGATCGGCCCGTAGAACAAACTCTGTTAATATCCTGTATCGAAAGACAGGCTGAAGCAGAAATTCAAGGTGACTAGAGGGCTCAAATCATATTGTATTTACAACAAGGTATTCTTCCCAGTAATACAGAACATGCAAGGGTATTTAAGAAGAGAGCTGCTCAGTACACTATGGTAGGAGAGCAGTTATATAAAAGATCTTTTTCTAGACCTTTGCTCAAGTGTATTGGTACAGAAGATATACAATTTATCTTACAGGAAGTTCATCAAGGTTCATGTGGTAGTCATATAGGAGGGAGATCTTTGGCCCGTAAAATCCTATTAGCAGGATATTTTTGGCCTACTCTACACGAGGATGCCAACAAGTTGGTAAGAACTTGTATGTCTTGCCAGAAACATCAAAATATTTCACATCATCCCACACAGTTGTTGAAAACCTCTATAGTCTCATGCCCCTTCGATCAATGGGGCATGGACATAGTAGGCCCATTTCCTATGGCGACTGCACAAAGAAGATTTTTATTGGTAGTAGTAGATTATTTTTCCAAATGGGTAGAAGTAGAACCACTTGCCCGGATTACTGAAGATGCAGTTATTAAATTTCTGTGAAAAAATATCATATGCAGATTTGACATTCCTCATAAATTAGTCTCTGATAATGGAAGGCAATTTCAAGGGGATAGAATTCTAGCTTGGTGCAAAAGTTATGGTATTACTCAAGCTTTTACCTCTGTGGCTTATCCTCAAAGTAATGGTCAAGCGGAAGTAACCAATAGAGAAATTATAAGAGGTTTAAAAACCAAACTGGATCATGTCGGAGGTAGCTGTGTAGATGAATTACCCAGCGTTCTTTGGGAATATCGTACTATACCTCGAGAAGCTACAGGAATCACTCCTTTTCAATTAGTTATGGGGGAGAAGCAATAATTCCCATTGAGGAGGGAATAGAATCCGATAGAAGGTAATTATATGATGCAGATAATGAGGGTCGACGACTCATGGAGCTGGACTTGATAGAGGAAATCAGAGATAAAGCTGCTGCTCGTCTCGTATCATACCGACAAAGAATGAGACAAAATTACAACAAAAGGGGCATCCCTAGATTTTTTCAAGTAGGAGATTTAGTATGGAAATGTATTAAACCTGTCGGGGATGTTAGTAAGTTGGCACCGCAATGGGGTGGACCCTACAAAGTGGTGGAAAAGCTCGCATCAGGCTCATATTATCTCCAAGATGCTGAAGGAAGAATTCTAGAACGTCCCTAGAGTGCAAATCATTTACAACCTTACCGGATTGAACAAAGATCATGCTACTTAAAAATATGTCAAAGGGAACAAACCATAATTATCTGAAGTAAGTTTCCAATGAAAAGAAGACAAGTATTCTTACAGTTTATGTACTCCATTTCTTTCAATAAACGCAATGCAAGGCGAATACCGCCACAAAAACAAATGTGGCTCATACAGATTGACCAGTATTGGCAGAACTTTTATAATCTATGTTCAAGCAATCAACAGTGGGGAATCTTAAAGACTTATTCGGCCCCCCCTGATGAATCCAGAAATTTTAACTATCATAAGGTCAGTGCAAGCATAATTTTACAATAAAACATAGTCGATCGGGAAATCTCATGAAATAACTCGGACGGGTCTTCATGGGAGGAACCGGAGACTTTAAACCATCATAAAACATAGTCGATCGGAAAATCTCATGAAGTAACTCGGACGGGTCTTCATGGGAGGAACCGGAGACTTTAAACCATTATAAAACATAGTCGATTGGGAAATCTCATGAAGTAACTCAGATGGGTCTTCATGGGAGGAACCGAAGACTTTAAACCATCACAGAACACAGTCGATCGGGAAATCTCATGAAGCAACTCGAACGAGTCTTCATGGGAGGAACCGGAGACTTTAAACCATCACAAAACATAGTCGATCGGGAAATCTCATGAAGTAACTCGGACGGGTCTTCATGGGAGGAACCGGAGACTTTAAACCATCACAGAACATAGTCGATCAGGAAATCTCATGAAGTAACTCAGACGGGTCTTCATGGAAGGAACCGGAGACTTTAAACTATCACAAAACATAGTTGATCGAGAAATCTCATGAAGTAACTCGGACGGGTCTTCATGGGAGGAACCGGAGACTTTAAACCATCACAGAACATAGTCGATCGGGAAATCTCATGAAGCAACTCGGACGGGTCTTCATGGGAGGAACCGGAGACTTTAAACCATCACAGAACACAGTCGATCGGGAAATCTCATGAAGCAACTCGGACGGGTCTTCATGGGAGGAACCGGAGACTTTAAACCATCACAAAACATAGTCGATCGGGGAATCTCATGAAGTAACTCAGACGGGTCTTCATGGGAGGAACCAGAGACTTCAGAGCATAATTAACCGGGATTATATTGGCATGATGAATACAGAGCTATATGGATTTATTCACAAAATCGGCTGACATTTTATACTAGATTAGAAGGGGGATTCTATGCATATGGCACATTTTCCATCTGGAAGCCCATTCATATGAAAATCTTTATCTAAAAATCGCCCGGAGTATTATACTCAGCACAGAACTCAGGAGTTTTATACAGTTCCTTATCTAAAATCACTCAGGATTATTCATTCTTTTGAAATATGAAGCACACCAGATGTTATCTACAGAAGGATTCATCAAGACAAGGCTTAACTTCAAAAGATAAGCAAGGAATTCTCGAATAAAGTTTATACTTAATGCTCGGAAGCATTTCAAAAGGGGCATTCTCAAATCAGCACAATAGAGAAACAGGTAAGTATCAAAAATTTCCTATACATCACAAGCATTTAATTACCAAGCTTTGATTACACTTCTTTTCATTACCAGTTTTTTCCATTACAAGTCTTTTATAAACAATCTTTTTAGACACCTAGAAAAGGACCTTTTAAATCTGCGGGTAGTTCTTCGTTAAGCCTGCGACGACTTATGAAAGAAGGGGGAGGTTCCTTGGGTAGATAGCCACCCTCTCTTAATTGTCAAAGAACTCCCGATACAGAATGATTTAAAGCACCCACTATCCTACGGACAAATTCTTGGGCAAACGCTAAAGACTTTAAATAAGCCAGACGCCACTCTTCCCATCGACTCTTCTCTTGCTCCTTATAGCTTTGAAAATAAGGTTGCAGTTTTGCGTTTTGATCTTTTAAAGCATCCTTTTCTGATTTAAGCTGTTCCAATTCCTTCTGGAGCAGTGACAATTCAACATCTTGAGCTTTCCTTTGCTCTTGTTCCTGTAGGATAGTGAAATCATGAGATGCTAGGTCTTGAGCTTGGTTAGAAAGACAGGCATTATGAAGCTTCTCTACTTTCTCTAAAATAAGACTTTTTTGAGAAGCATCTAATAGATCTTTCTCCTTTAAGGAAATCTCTAGTCGAAGACCAAAATGTAGTCGATCCACCTGCAATTCCAAAGTTTTCCTTGCAAGCTCTTCATCTTTCAATAATTGCTAGGACTCCTCCAATTCCTGTTTCAAGGTCCCCAATTGTTGATTTTGTAAGGTCACTTTCTCTTGCAACTGAGCCAGGTCGCTATTAGAAGAAGGTAAAGTAGCCTTCAATGTCTCCAGTTGAGATTTTAATTTGTTGTTCTCCTGGTCCTTAGCCATAAGTAGCTGGTCGATATGCAGACTTGAGGCAAGGAACTAAACAAAAGGATGATATAGTTAAAGATGAGGATACGAAGTTGACAACATATAATTAGAAATACTTACAGCTACTGCCTGACGACTATGGCGGTCGGCTCGATGTGGAAGACTAAGGCCTCTTAGTTGTTCTTGACCTTGTAGCCAAGATTCGGCTAATAGGCCTTGTAGTTGCAAAGAACCATAGCTAGGTAGGTCAGAGGATTGTCTTAATTGAGAAGGTAGACCCACAACCTGTTTAAATAAAGGTCGGGGAATGGAGGAAGAAGGAGGCAAAGAAGAAGAAGATGCAATGGAAGGAAAAGAAATAGTAGAAACAAGAGAAGCAGAGGAAGAACTAGATGGAATAGAGGGTGACAATGCAGGAGAGGCTGATTCAGTTATGGAAACACTGATAGCTGAGGGAATGACACTTGGAGAAGATCTCCGACAAGGTGTCTGTTTTGCTCGAGGCCCAGAAGCCAAGGGAGGCAAGGCCAATGCAAGAGGTGCAGAGGACACAGAAGGGATAACGACCATCTCAGAAGCAGAAGCAGAGGAAGCTGAAATAATAGAAGAAGAAGGGATAAGTAGACCGGGTCTCATCATCTTAAGAGAAGGATTAGAGATAATATGGGTAGGAGTTATCGGTGCCTTACCTCTCTCAAGAGAAATGGGCGACGGGACAAGAAGGGCTTGCACAAAAGTACCAAAGAAATCGCTAAAGGGAGAATCCTCAGTAAGGTTGGGCTTTTTAACTAAGGCAACAAAAGGCTCTTCTTCTTCCTCTTCCATGGCTGCGACATCCTCTGCCCGTTGTTCTTCTTCAGATAGCAAACCCAAGGTGGAGGAATTAGGATCGGATCGGCGGGCGCGTAACCATTCTTCTCCAAGATTATTGACAAAGGACTTAGTCATAGCAGGATTCTTGTACATAAAGGCTGGGAGAAGAACATCAGCTGAAACACAAGAATTAAACACCGTTATAAAAGGAGATGTATTAATCAGTAAATACGGACCAAAATGTTTATACATACCAAAAGATCCATCCAAAGGGGTGTCAATATTGCTTATCTCAAAAGGGAACATTAAACCCTCCATAATTAGATGCGGCAAGCTGAATTTCGCTCCTCTCAGTTTAGGTAGGGCAGAAGCAACAAAGGGACCGTTAAGAAGATCATGGGTGCTAGGAAGTGGAGGTAAATCATGTATCCATTGGATGGGAAACGGAGGAGGAGAAGGGAGACGCATATAGAAAAATTTGTGATACCATTCCCCTTGAGGAGGAATTCGGTTGAACAGAATAGACTTAGGACGAGATTGGAATTTGAAAACACCCACATCTACTCGACGAGGAATGAAGAAGTGATGGAAAAGACGAGGAGACAAGGGAAAATCTAACAGTTTGGATACCCCAATAAAACCCATAAGAATAGAAAAGGATTGAGGGACAAACTGGTTGAGTGGAATATTAAAATAGAGGCTAACATTACAGAAAAAGGGTGAAGAGGAAATCAAAAACCTTGTAGGACTTGATCTCGGAAGATAGATATACACCCTAAAGGAGGAAGGTGCGGACCCTCATGAGGAGCGGGACGAGTTATATAAGAAGGAAAACCATAGGTCACCTTTAAATCCACTTCTTCCGTATCTATAAGGTCGGAAGCGCACGAGAGAAACCATGCAAGAGGGGAAGTTGCCATAGAAAGACAATAAAAGAGGAATCAAGGAAGATGAAGAAAGATGGGGGAAAGCGGAAGAAAACTTCGTAAAACCCTTGTTTTTCTTTCGGCCCTGTGCTAAAACCCCCAAACAGAAACAACAAAAGATAAGAAGAAAAGAAAAGGTACTTAGAATTTCAATCGTCATAAATGAGTGATAATATTAAGGGCTAAAATCAAAAGAAAGAGGTAAAGTTAAGTAATCTTCCTCGAAAAATGTGTAAAGTTTTCCTAGAAACAATTCTTAAGAAAGCTTGACAGATATAAAGAAAAATTAGTCTAGTAATTATAAGTTCAGGTTATTGGTGTAATAAAATAAGGCAAAAGTTGAGCGCAAGGTATTAGTTAGCAGACAGGACTTGGTTAGAGGCTACCGGATGAGGTCCATAGATATGAATCGGGCGGTTCTGATAGATCGGCCGAGACAAAGACCACCCAAATATGTCAGCCAAAAGCTTATCACAATAAGTTAAATAATATACACTATGATAAAACCATATGAGACTTGATTAATACATAAAATAACATATGAAGATATAGGTGTAAATCAATCAAGTAAAGTAAATCGTCCAATATTGGGAATATCATGATAGAACTGTGCTAGATTGGGCAAGACATAACTAATCTATGAAATATCGGGCGGTACTTATCAACCTTGATATATACCGTCCGGTCATGAGGAAACAATCTAAAACATAATAATCTGTTAGGTGAGGTTGTATGATGACCCGCCAAGCAACATTTGACATATTTAAACAAAACAGATGACTGTCATGAGAAAGAGTAAAATTTACAATGAAAAGGGGATAATTAACTTCATATAAGTTTATCAGATTGTCATCACAGAGTTTGGGTCCTCCTTTTACAAGAATTTGAATTTAAATCATACTAAGGACAACTGAGGGTATAGATCAGGGGGCTTGTTCTCAATGAGTCTGCGACGATTTAGGAAAGTAGGAGGTGGGTCGCGAGATAAGTAGCTCTCCTCTCGTAATTGTTGAATCGCCCCTTGAGCTCCCGCAGTAAAGGCTGATAAGATGGACTTCACGATCGACCTATTGAATTCAGGAGATTCAAGCATGGCGGTGGCCCGTTTCTTGTAATGAGTATCTTCGTTCGCCTTGTAGATCACCAAAGCCGTTTGGGAAGTCTTCAGTTCATCCTCTTTGACAGAAACCTCGGCTTTAACTGAATCAAGGGAGGTGTTCAAGGAAGTTATTTCATCTTCCTTCAGCTGCAGGGCATTGAGTTTTTCAGCCAATTCTGCTTTATAATCAACCTTTAGTTTGCTAATTTTGGAAGTTAATTCTTGGTTGAGGTCCGTAGCCTATTTGAATTGTGCTTGAAGAATTTCAATCTGAGCTTCAAGTTGCTTCTTGGTAGCAACAGAAAACACGGTAGAAGATAACTCAGTAACCTGTTGTCTCAACTGATCATTCTCAGATCTTAATTTCTTGTTCTCATTGTATAAATTGTGCATCAGTCGAGACAAACTCATGTTTTCTATCCATCCCTATAAATATAATAAAAGGTCGTGAGATAATCGCTAAGAAATAGAGAGTAGACGTTAGTAGACATACCTGATTCTCCTTACAGGAAAAACGGTCAATTGCTTCAGGAGTATTGAGTTCTTCAAAAATGGGACGAACTTCATCCCAAGCGTCGGCGAAGGAACCGCCTAGCAATATGGGAAGGACTAGAATAGTAGAAGAACTAGCAGAGAAGGAGGAAGTAGGGATAGAAGGAGGAGCAAAGACTAAATAAGAAGAAGGTGAAGAGGGTAAAGATCCAGAAGTTGGAATAGATAGGGGAAAAGTGAAAGAGACATCACCAGAAGCACTGGCATTAGAGAAGGGTGAGGCAGGAAAACTGAGAGAAGGGTAGAGTTCGGCCAACGTAGGTTCATCAGAAGGAGGGTCAGCAGGAACAAAACCTTCTGAAACCTGTTCATCAGCTGGAAGGACAAGCCTCCTTTTGGATAGAGGAATTCTGGTAAGTTTACGCCCCGGGCGTTTGCCGGTAACAAGTTCAGCTATTGATTTATTGGGGCTACCAGAAGATGTGAGTTCAATGAGGGGAAGAGGAGTAGATGAGGAAGCAGCAGTAGCCATGGGTGAAGTAACAGCGGGTAGAGAAATAGCAAGGATCTCTATAGAAGGACCTTCAGGAGCCTCAAGAGCTTCAAGAACCCCCAAAGAACTGGGTGCCTCCGCTAAAGGAACCGACTCTTCGATTGAAGGGGGAGGAATAATAGCAGCCAGAAGTTCAGCTTCTTTGGCAAGAATTACATCCTCTTCCAGACGTAGTTCTTCGTCAATCAAAGCATCATAAAAGCTCTCCACTACATTGAAAAGAAAAATAGTTTAGTTAGTTAAAAGTAAGAAGAAAGAAACAAGGTGTTACCTAAAGGAACTTGAGTATCAGGTTTGACGGGACTTAAGCCAAATAGGTATAGAAGATCGACTCTCAACCACTTGGGAATAGAAAGTCGGTGGCTTAATAACTTCTCACAATAAAGAGGAAAAGAAGGATGAAGATGAAACTCCTTGACGTCGTGCAAGGGGGGCAAGAAGGATTTCCAGGCATGCGACCAAGGAATGGGTCCTGGAAACTTTAGGAAGAAAAAATGAGATTTCCAAGCTTTGAGAGACGAGGGCATATCCTCAAAAAGAACCATTTTAGTCCGTGAATGAAACAAGAAAACACCCGGTTCCGAACATTTGGGATAAGAGAACATGAAGAAATTTTGAGGAGTAGGAGGAATATCCCGCAAACGAAACAGCATATAAGTACCACATAGATAACGAAATGCGTTGGGGGCAAATTGTTGCAAAGGAATATCAAAATACTGACTTATTTCAATCAAGAGAGGAGGAATGGGAAACCTTAAACCTCCTATCAACTGATCCTTGAAAAAGGTTACGCAATTAGCAAGGGGACGATGAGGACGATCATCCAATTTTGGGAGTATGATGCCATATTCCCGGGGAATTTCATATTGACGATGGATGGCTAGCCTCGCATTTTTATCAAAGGAAGAAGACATGTGGACATACCAAGGAGCAATTGCTTCCTCAGCTATAGACAAGAGTATAGGCTAGTGAAACAACAGATTACTTACTGAAAACAAGAAAGAAGATCGTCGAGAAACGGTGAGCACGGGATTTGGTCGAAGACTGCAGCGAGAAAAGAATGTTAAGGAAGAGAAAAGAAGGGACAAAGTTGAAAAGAAGACGAAGGGTTTAGGGTTTGAAAAGCACATAATCGTCATCAGATCAAAACACTTTTATCTCAGCAGACGCTGAGGATCACAGGAAAAAGGCAAAGGCTTACGTGACGTGGAGGCCAGAAAAAGTATGTGTCATACCATCATAAAAAACATTTATATTAGATGTGATAGATCGGATCACGCTGGGGTTGGTAACACCTCGGGGTACACTTCTAACATTCTCTCACCCGAAGAAGAGCCAATCACCAGCTAGGAAGCTTCGAAAGGAGACGTAATTAATTGGACATAATAAAGTGAAAAGGATTGAATTTTGACTAAACCCAGGCTAAGGACAAAAACATTTAAAGATAGAGATTTAGGCTAATAACATATTTTAAATCAATATCCTTATAAAATGCAGACTAGCATTGATCAAAATAATTTTATACTGGCCGGCATAACTTTGGTTATGCTAGACAAGTATAATATTAATTTAAATAACATTGTTTATAATCAACGAGACAATATTGGTTGGTATAATATTAGCTATAATATAGAAGTATTCCAACAGTTAAGATAGCCTCAGCCATGATAAATGACACATAGGATATACGAAGGGGTAATGAATACAACATCAAATTTATTCTTATAAATTAAAGAAGGATTCAATAGAATCACTTAATTCAATACAAAAGTTTGTTTTTACACTTAGAATCTGATCAAATACATAACATTACATTTCCCCTAAGAACAGTAAACCTCATACAGATAACAAAAATTACAAACATAAGCTCTTGAGACGCTTAGAAAATTTTAGTCCCACTGAATTCAAACTTACAATGGAGCAGAGATGAAAACATTTTACTTCACCCAGGCTTGTCAAGGCGCATAAGTGGCAATATTTTTCCTGGGACGAAGAAAGCAACAAAGCAGAAAGACTCAAGGGCAAGGGGAAGGGGAAGGATCTATTCAGACCATGATGGAAAAGTAAATGAAAAAGCCACTTCCCCCCTCAAGCCCTGGAGTTCTGCAACTAGAGCCACCCAGCTTAGCCCATTGGCTAGATGTGTTGTGCCCTTCTCGCGACATCCATGGGCTATTGGGTTGCCCCTCCAGTGAAAATCTCTCTGAAGTTTCTTGAGTACTTCAGAGCACTGGCACCTTTGGATGAAAATTCTAGACTTTGAAAAACTTCATCTCTTAAGACAGTTCCTTGAACCCTAGAGTTAGCAGAAGCAAGAACATGAATAAACTCATATATAGATCTCGCCTTGTCCAACAAAAGTCGCCCCAAAAAAGAGGGAGTCGAAGCCATAATCTTAGCCAGAAAAAAGAGCAGTGAAAGTTAACAAGGAAGGAAAAGAACTAAGAGAGGAGGTGAACGAAGAGAAGGTTGTAACCCTATTTAAAAGATCAAAAGACTCAAGGAATCACTGTATTGAGGTTCATGGGATCACTATACTCAGTTTCATGAGATGATTGTACACAAAATCTGTGAGGTCATTTCAATATCTGGGGCAGAGTCACGGGTAGGAAAAGACAAAATCAGACTTGTGTCTAGTCAGTCGTCTACACCTCCTTCGACTAGACTTGAAGGGAAGGCTAGTGATATGGGTTAGATTTTGTAAGTCCCCGATAAGAAGGGAAAAGGATATAACCAAACGAAAGAGGTAGGCTAATATCGGTCGGGATATACCTCCAAAGGAGGTAGGTTGGTATAGACCGAAATATGCCTCTAAGGAGGAAGACCCGTATTAATTGGCATATACCTCAAAGGAGGTAGACTAATATTGGCCGGGATATACATCAAAAGAAGGTAGGTTGGTATCGACCGAAATATGTCTCCAAGGAGGAAGACCTATATTAATTGGCATATACCTCAAAGGAGGTAGGCTAATATCAACCGGGATATACCTCCAAAGGAGGTAGGTTGGTATCGACCGAAATATGCCTCCAAGGAGGAAGACCCATATTAATTGACATATACCTCAAAGGAGGTAGGCTAATATCGGCCGGGATATACCTCCAAAGGAGGTAGGTTAGTATTAACCGAAATATGTCTCCAAGGAGGAAGACCCGTATTAATTGGCATGTAACTCAAAGGAGGTAGGCTAATATCGACCAGGATATACCTCCAAAGGAGGTAGGTTGGTATCGACCGAAATATGCCTCCAAGGAGGAAGATCCATATCAATTGACATATACCTCAAAGGAGGTAGGCTAATATCGGCCGGGATATACCTCAAAAGGAGGTAGGTTTGTATCGACCGAAATATGCTTCCAAGGAGAAGATCCATATCAATTGACATATACCTCAAAGGAGGTAGGATAATATCGGACGGGATCTACCTCAAAAGGAGGTAGGTTTTCATCGACCGAAATATGCTTTAAGAAGGAAAGCCAAGGCTGGTCGGTTGACCAATACCTTGGAAAGATACTTGATAAAATATAGCCTAGTGCTAGTTAGGATAAATAACATAGAAGGGCGCCAATAGAAGCCTCATGAGGAATAATAATCATTAACTAAATCTAGTTGTGATTAACCTCGACAGATACAAGGAACATTGGTACATTGAGCTATCCATGATATAATAGAAGCAGGAGGGGCGAAACGATAGAAACACTTTAAAGGGACTCATGAGGTAGGATAGAGGTAAATATTTGAAATAAGATAATTAATGAAGATATCTGCAATATGTGACTATATGACAGGTATTATATAATTTGGCGGGAAATGTGTTTTTAGATTGTTTTACAGGTGCTAAACGACAAAGGAGATACATCTAGGGTACAAGAAAGATTCCTTAAAAGTCATTCACCACAAGTACACAGCTTACGTCATCTCATAACAAACTCTAACAAACCGGGGTCCACTTCATGACTACGGAGGTTATATGAAGTGGTCTAAAAGGGGGAATCCTCTCCGTTGGCCAGGTAGGTTCACATGATTGCGCACATTCATAACCCTAATTTCCAGCTATTGTTCATCTTCTTCTTCCTTCTTCCACACCAAGAGAGATCACTAACTTGAGTGTCGGAGGGCCTAGCTAGGGATTCCCACCTCGGTCTTAGGTCGCTGACGATAATGTTGGCTGGTCTCTTGTGCGCAGGAAGTATTGGAAGCTCCGAATCTGGGTGTCTCTTCAATTGGGTTTCTCTCTAGTCATCAGATCTTCGCGCAAGGAAGGCATTCGGTGACTCTATTTTTCCCAATCCGCTTTGGGTTTCTCGGATCGGCGTTCTCTAGGCATTACCCTTCTCCATCGACCGTGGGTTTCTTCTTCCAGATCTCCGTCTTGTCTAGCTTCTCAGACAGGATCAGTAGCATACCACGATTATGAGATCTGGCAGATGGATGTCAAAACCACATTTCTAAAAGGAAACTTGCTCGAGGATGTGTACATGACACAACCTGAGGGTTTTATAGATCCATAGCATACTGGCAGAGTATGCAAGCTGCATAAGTCCATATATGGACTAAAACAAGCTTCTCGGAGCTGGAATCTTCGATTCAATGATGCGATCAAACAGTTTGGTTTCATCAAGAATGAAGATGAACCCTGTGTCTACAAGAAGGTTGTTGGAAACACAGTTGTCTTCCTTGTATTGTATGTGGATGACATACTACTCATTGGAAATGACATCCCTTTGCTACAGTCTGTAAAGACTTGGCTGGGGAATTGTTTCTCAATGAAAGACTTAGGTGAAGCAACCTGTATTCTAGGTATAAAGATCTATAGAGATAGATCTAAGAGATTGCTTGGCCTAAGTCAAAATACATATATTGACACGGTATTACTATGGTTTGCCATGCAGAATTCTAAGAAAAGTTTTCTGTCGATGTCACATGGTGTGAGTCTTTCGAAGACTCAAAGTCCCTCTTCTAGAGAGGAGAGAGACAGCATGGATAAGATCCCTTATGCCTCGGCCATAGGATCTATCATGTACGCCATGCTATGTACTCGTCCTGATGTTTCATATGCTTTGAGCTTGACAAGCAGATACTAGTCAGATCCAGGTGAGCATCACTGGATAGTGGTCAAGAATATTCTTAAGTACCTGAGAAGGACTAAAGACTATTTCTTGATATTTGGAGGTGATGACGAGCTAGCTATAAAGGGTTACAGTGATGCCAGCTTCCAAACTGACCAGGATGATTATAGATCGCAGTCTGGGTTCGTGTTTTGCTTGAATGGTGGTGCTGTGAGCTAGAAGAGTTCGAAGCAGGACACAGTTGCTGATTTTACAACAGAGGTCGAGTATATTACTGCATCAGAAGCAGCAAGGGAGCCAGTTTGGATCCGCTAGTTCATTACTGAGCTTGGGGTGGTTCCTAGCATAGCCGATCCTATAGAGCTCTATTGTGACAACAATGGAGCAATTGCACAGGCTAAGGAACCTCGCTCACACCAGCGGACCAAACACATACTACGACACTTCTATCTCATTCGAGAGATCAACGATAGAGGAGATGTGATGATTTGCAGAGTACCCACAGAGGCAAACGTCACTGATCCCTTGACCAAGGCTTTAGCACAGAGAAAGCATGATGGTCACACTAGGTCATTGGGCCTTAGAGCCTACACTGATTGGCACTAGTGCTAGTGGGAGATTGTTAGTTAGAGCCCTAGAGCCAATCATATGAGGATTGTTGTATGGACTCGATGTATCATATTCCTATATATTAATAAAGGCATTTCTTTATGGTTATTATATTTATTTGTATTGGTGCCAAATAACTAAGTATAATAGCGTCCTTGAGTAGAAGGTTCTTATCTATATCAATAGATTGATCGAATTGATAGTGAGATGATATAGAAAACACTACTCTTAATTATTCCTAGTCAAGTATTAACATTCAGGGACAATGTTAATGCGATGAGACTAGCATGTAGGTCAACTCGATGACTTGATCTCATAAGTCATGGAGATAGAGATATCAAGTTGGCACATGGGTATGCATTGGAGAATGTATACTGAATGGTCCGTCATGAGAAAGTATCATGGATCATTATATGAGTGTCATATACTTTCTCATGTGACTATTAGTATGACTATCAGTCCTTGGACCTGAAGTCACCATGGTTCCCTACATAAGGAGTTGCATGTTTTGGCTTCATCAAACGTCACCCGTAACTGGGTGGACTATAAAGGCGATTACTGGGTGTGTAACAAATTATGCGAAGGGATATTGAGTGATGTAGATGGGATCTATCCCTCCTATATGATAGGAGTGACATCATGATTCTTGATAGAGTGAGACCACTAAGTGCATGGCCATGCCCAAATGAGTCAATATGAGATATTGAGCTCATTTGTTTAGAGTGAGTCTACTTGGAGTTCAAGATATAGATTGATTAAAGGATGACACGGTCTATGCCTCATTTGATCAATCTAGATGTCAAGGATAGAAGGGCATTGTCACATATTGTGAGAGTCACAATTAGTAGTCACAAAGGTGATGTTGGATCTCAACATTCTTGTAACTTGGGTAGTAATGATGTGTTGCTAGATACCGCTCATTACTTATGCTTCTAAATGGGTTTAGGAGCATTGCCAACGTTACAAGAACCTATAGGGTCACACACAAAGGGCAATTAGATGGAGATTAGGTTCATATGATGGACCAAGAGGATTAGGTTCATGTGATGAACCAAATTGGATTAAGAGTAATCCAAATTAGACTAATTGAGTTGGACTCAATTTGATTCATGTGTCCAATGAGTCTAATTTAGATTGTGACTCATTGAATCAATTTAATTTAATGGATAGAGATTCATTAAATCAAATTAACTTGAATCAATGGTTAGATTTGATCAACCATGAGAGATAAATGAGTCAAGTTTGACTTGACCTGAGAGGGAAGATGAAGGGTCAAGTTTGACTTGACCAAATGCCACATCATTTGTGACTTGGCATGGGGCCGACCAATGATGATGTTCCACATCATCAAGGCTACATCAAGTGTGTGCCACCTCATGAGGGAGACCAAGAGCCATGACTCTTAGTATTACATGGAGGTTTAAAAGTCTCTAAAAGTGGCCGACCACATTAGTGAGTGATATGGTTAGGTTTCATGGATCCCCGATAATGAAGGGAAAGGTGATAACCAAGTGGAGAAGATAGATCAATATTGGCCGAGACATACCTTAAAGGAGGTAAGCCAATATCGAGCAGGACATACTTTCGAAGAGGAAGAACAATATCGGCCGGAATATACCTCAAAGGAGGTAGGCCAATATCTGTCGGGATATACCTCAAAGGAAGTAGGCCAATATCGATCAGCATATACCTCAAAGGAGGTAGGCCAATATCGGCCGGGATATACCTCAAAGGAGGTAGGTCGATATCGAGCAAGACATACTTCCGAAGAGGAAGAACAATATCGGCCGGGATATACCTCAAAGGAGGTAGGCCAATATCGGTCGGGATATACCTCAAAGGAGGTAGGCCAATATCGGCCGGGATATACCTCAAAGGAGGTAGGCCAATATCGAGCAAGACATACTTCAGAAGAGGAATAATAATATCGGCCGAGATATACCTCAAAGGAGGTAGGCCAATATCGGTCAGGATATACCTCAAAGGAGGTAGGCCAATATTGATCAACATATACCTCAAAGTAGGTAGGCCAATATCGGACGGTATATGCCTCCAAGGAGGCCGGCCAATATCGATCGAGACATACTTTCAGGAAGGAAGGCCAATATCGGCCGGGATATGCCTCCAAGGAGGCAGACCCATATCGATCAAGATATACCTCCAAGGAGGTTGGCTAAGATCAGCCGGGATATACCTCAAAAGAGGAAGGCCAATATCGGCCGGGATATACTTCCGATTGAGTAGACCAGTATCGATCGAGACATGCCTTTAGGAAGGAAAGCCAATATCGGTCGGGCTGAATAATACCTTGAAAAGATACTTGATAAAAATTACATACTTGATAAAATATAGCCCAGTGCTAGCTGGGATAATAAACATAGAGGAGCATGGACGGGCATTGCCCAAGGAACTACATGAGAGGTAATAATAATTGACCAAACTTAGTTAAGCTTAGCTTCGACTGATACAAGGAACATTGTTATATTAAGCTATCTATAATATAGCAGAAACAGGAGGGGTGAGTAGGAACGATAGAAACACTTTAAAAGGACTTGTGAAACAGGATAGAAGTAAATATTTCAAATAAAAGTAGTTAATGAAGATGTTTGCAGTATGTGATTGTATAACAGGTGTTATATATTTGGCGGAAAATCTATTTTTAGACTATTTTACAGGTACTAGACAACAAAGAAGGTACATCTGGGGTACAAAAAAGATTCCTTAAAAGTCATTTACCACAAGTATGTAGCTTACGTTATCTCATAACAAACTCTAACAAACCGGGGTCCACTTCATGACTACAGAGGTTATATGAAGTGGTATAAAAAGGGGAATCCTCTCCGTTGGCTAGGTAAGTTCACATCATTGTGCACATTCATAACCCTAGTTTTTCAACTACTATTCACCTTCTTCTTCTTCTTCCTTCTTCCACACCGAGAGAGATCACTGACATGAGCGTCGGAGGGCCTAGCCAGGGATTCCCACCCCGATTTTAGGTCACTGACGAAAGTGTTGGTCGGTCTCTTGTGCGCAGGAAGCCTTGGAAGCTCCAGATATGGGTTTTCTCCAATCAAATTTCTTTATCACCATTGGTACTTTGCATCGGAAGGACACTCCGGGGTTTCATCTTCTTGGATCCGCTTTGGGTTTCTCGGATCGGCGTTCCATAGGTATTATTCTTCACCATCAATAGGTTTTTTCCTTCCAGCTCTCCATTTTGTCAAACTTCTCAGATAGGATCAAATTTGACGCCGTCTGTGGAAACTTCACCTGAATCTGAGACTACAAGATGGAAGAGGCTGGAAAATCAAATCTACTCACCATTAGCCATGAGGATCTGGATTTCCTCATCAACACTCATGTGCAGAAGGCTTTACAACAACAACAGCAACAACAACAAGCTCATACTGGAGCCACTCTGCAAATGGCTCATAATCCAGCAATTTCAACTACTGAGCACCGGAAAGGAAAAGAGCCAGAAGAGGAAGAACATGCATATTTTCCTCCAGTTACGGTTTCTCCGACAAGGCATCCGCGAGCCTTTCTTCGCACTCCCATGGAGCAGGGGGTCGAAGGCCCGCTTCTGGCGAAGCACCAGATAGAGAAAAGCGTAAGATTAAAATGATAACTAGTGATAGCTCACTAGAAAAATTCATCTCTCCATTCTCTCAAAGTGTACTGGATGATCCGCTTCCTAAGCGGTATCAAAATCTTTAGATCGGCGAGTACACTGGAACCACAGATCCAGAGGATCATCTTTTGAAATTCAAGAATGTAGCATTATTACAATAATTCTCTGATGGGGTGAAATGTCGGATGTTTCTTACTACACTCGGAGGAGCCGCACAACGCTGGTTCAAAAGATTGCAGGAAAAATCCATCCAAAAATTTAAGGACTTCAAGAAAGTTTTTCTACATCACTTTTCTAGTAACAAAAGGTATTATAAGACTCCTTGGAGTCTATTCTCAATTAAGCAAGCATCCAAAGAGTCCATCCGAGCCTACATCAAAAGATTTAATCAGGTAACTATCGATGTACCCAATGCTACTACTGAAATCTTAGTAAGCACTTTCTCTCAGGGTTTAAATGATAATGATTTCTTTAAAGATCTGGTAAGAAATCCTCTTGCCAATTTTGACTCCATAATTGAACGAGCCACTGAATTTATTAATGTTGAGGAAGCTCAAGCAGCTCGTAGAAAAGAGGGCACTACTTCTTCTCCTACTCCGATTAAGGAGAAAGATCCTACTCCTATTCCACCTAGAGGACCTCGGGCAGTTCATCCACCTCATCGCCATCCAGAATATCGCCTGCAAGCAGTACAGCATGTGGAGATACAGCCAGAGGTGCCCAGAAGATGGTGCACCTATCATAAAACTAGCAGTCATCATACTGAAGACTGTTTTGTTTTGAGAAATAAAAGAGCCAATAGGGAGCGATACCAAAGGAAAACTATTATCGACAACAGTACCCTAGGTAGCAAAGTCCGCTCAAATTGGAGTATCGCCCAGTCGAGCCTCGGCAGGATGCATTACCCACCCCGGCCGGTACAAGCCAAGTGTTGGAGAAGGCTCCTTCTGAAACCATGACAGCCAGACAAGAAAAAAATAGGAGTAATGCCGCCCGGGGCAATATCAATATGATCGCAGGCGGGCCCACTGATGGGGATTCTAATAGGGCCAGAAAAGCACATGCACGAAGACTTGAGATTCATGCTGTGGGGTGTAGCATGGAACGAGCAGTCGGTCCCGAAATAAGTTTCGGACCTAGAGATCTTGAAGGGGTGGAAATACCCCATGATGATGCCTTGATAATCAAGGCCGTGATAGCCAACTATACTATCTCTCGTACCTTTATAGACACGGGCAGTTCTGTCAATATTATCTTTAAGAAGGCCTTTGATCAATTACAGATCGACCCGAGCGAACTTCAACAGATGGTAACTCCTTTATATGGATTCACGGGTAATGAAGTACAACCGCTTGGTCAAATAAAGCTAGCCATATCTCTAGGGGAGGAGCCCCTAATGAGAACAATAAGATCTTATTTTATGGTGGTGGATGCCCCGTCTTCTTATAATGTGATACTAGGTCGACCGACCTTAAATGAGTTTAGGGCGGTCGTTTCTACCTTTTGTCAAAAAATTAAATTTCCTGTTGATGACCAGGTCGGGGAGGTGCGAGGTGATCAGAAGACAGCCCAAAAATGTTATGTAGAGATCATTCGGACTGAAGCCAATGCTTCCCGAAAAATTCAAAAGATGGAAGTCAATGTCATTCAAGAAAAGACACCTGTGCTGATTTATAAAGAAAAGGAAGAAGTCCAAATTCAGACCGAGCGACCTGAAGCTACTACTTATGTTGCGTCTAATCTTGATCCCACTCTGAAGGCCGAACTGGTGCAATGCCTGAAGAAGAATAATGATGTGTTTGCCTGGACGCCCAAAGAGGTCTTGGGCGTTTCTCCTGCAGTCATGGAGCATTCTTTGCATGTCTTCCCAGATGCCCGGCCGATCATGCAAAGGAAAAGAAACTTTAGCGCGGAGCAAAACCAAATCATCAAGGAAGAAATAACTAAACTCATGGAGGCTGGTTACATCAGGGAGGTACAATTCCCTAGTTGGCTAGCTAATATGGTGTTAGTCTCTAAGCCAGGAAACAAATGGTGGGTATGCATTGATTTCCGGGATCTCAACAAAGCTTGTCCAAAAGATTATTATCCGTTGCCCCAGATCGATCAACTAGTAGACTCCACTG
The DNA here is from genome assembly GCF_018446385.1 of Zingiber officinale. NCBI lineage: Eukaryota > Viridiplantae > Streptophyta > Magnoliopsida > Zingiberales > Zingiberaceae > Zingiber > Zingiber officinale. The sequence continues at coordinate 15,507,325 of NC_056007.1, read as the reverse complement.
CTGGGTGTGAATACATCTCTATGCTAGACGCTTATCAGGGCTATCATTAGGTCCCCCTAGCTAAAGAGGATCAAGAAAAGGTCAGTTTTATAGCATCTGAAGGTACTTATTGTTATAATGTTATGCTCTTTGGACTAAAAAATGTAGGAGCAACTTATCAGAGGCTTATGAATATGGTCTTCCAGAAGCAAATTGGAAGAAATATGGAAGTATATGTCGATGATATCTTGATTAAGTCTCTTCAAGCTGTTGATCTGTGCAGGGATGTAGAGGAGACCTGCAAGACATTGAGGCAATATGAGCTCAAGCTGAACCCAAGCAAATGTCTATTCAGAGCAAAAGGGGGAAAATTCATGGGGTATATGGTGTCCGAGCGAGGAATAGAGGCCAACCTGAGCAAAGTCATGGCACTTCAGAACATGGAGCCTCCGCGCAACATGAGGGAAGCTCAAAGACTTACTGGCCAGATTACAGCCTTATCTAGGTTCATTTCTAGGTCGGCTGATCGTAGCTTCCATTTCTTTAAAATACTCCAGAAGGCAAACAAATTTCAGTGGAACGAGGAATGTGATATGGCCTTCCAAGAGTTAAAAGATTACTTGTCTACTCTTCCTGTATTAGCTAAGCCTATAGTAGGAGAGACCCTCTGGGTATATTTGTCAGCTAAGGAAAACGCTGTGGGCTCTGTATTAGTTAGGCAAGAGGGGAAAGAACAACAACCTGTATATTTCTCTAGCCATTTATTAAAAGGAGCTGAGTGTAGATATACTACACTAGAAAAGTTGGCTTATGCATTAGTGTTGACTGCTCGGAGGTTGCGCCCATATTTCTTAGCACATGAAATTGTTGTATTGACCAACAGTACCCTCGGTCTGGTGCTACTCAACCCAGAGGCATCAGGTCGGCTGATCAAATGGATGACTGAACTTGGTGAATATGACATACAGTATCAATCTCGCTCGGCCATCAAGGCACAAGCTCTCTCATATTTCATTATAGAAGTTCAAGGCCCTGAGGAAGAAAATATTTGGAAAGTTTATGTGGATGGCTACTCAACCAGACAAGGTAGCAGAATTGGTGTTCTTCTTATATCTCCAAGGGAAGACAGACTCCAACTCTCTATCAAATTGAATTACAGAGCTACTAACAATGAGGCAGAATATGAAGCCTTGATAGCTGGATTGCAAGCCACTCGACAACTATCAGGTAATTTTGAAATTAATAATGACAGACTCAAGTTATATACTGAGGCATTTGATAAGTTGAAGTTCCAGTTTCAAGAAGTAAATATACAAAAGGTTCCTCGATCTGAAAATCAGGTAGCAAATGAATTGGCTAAGCTGACCTTCGCTATAACACCATGGAATTTGGATCGGCCAGTGGAACAAACTTTGTTAATATCTTGTATCGAAAGACAAGCTGATGCAGAAATACAAGGCGACTGGAGGGCCCAAATCATATTGTATCTACAGTAGGGTATTCTTCCGAGTAATGCAAAACAAGCAAAGATATTTAAGAAAAGAGATGCTCAGTATACTATGATAGGAGAACAGTTATATAAAAGAGCTTTTTCTAGACCTCTGCTCAAGTGTATTGGCACAGAAGATATACAATTTATTTTACAGGAGGTTCATTAAGGCTCGTGTGGTAGTCATATAGGAGGAAGATCCTTGGCTCGCAAAATTTTACTAGCAGGATATTTCTGGCCTACTCTACACGAGGATGCCAACAAGTTGGTAAGAACTTGTATTTGTTGTCAGAAACATCAAAATATTTTGCATCATCCTACACAGTTATTGAGGACCTCTATAGTCTCATGTCCCTTCGATCAATGAGGCATGGACATAGTAGGCTCGTTTCCTATGGCAGCTGCACAAAGAAGGTTTTTATTAGTAGCAGTGCATTATTTTTCCAAATGGGTAGAAGCAGAACCACTTGCTCGGATTACTGAAGATGCAGTTATTAAATTTCTGTGGAAAAATATCATATGCAGATTCGGCATTCCTCATAAATTAGTCTCTGATAATGGAAGGCAATTTCAAGGGGATAGAATCTTAGATTGGTGCAAAAGTTATGGTATTATTCAGGCCTTCACCTCTGTAGCTTATCCGTAAAGTAATGGTCAAGCGGAAGTAACCAATAGAGAAATTATAAGAGGTTTAAAAACCAAACTGGATCATGTCGGAGGTAGCTGGGTAGATGAATTACCCAGCGTTCTTTGGGCATATCGTACTACACCTCGAGAAGCTACAGGAATTACTCCCTTTCAATTAGTTTATGGAGGAGAAGCAATAATTCCCATTGAGGTGGGAGTAGAATCTGATAGAAAACAATTATATGATGCAGACAATGATGATCGACGCCTCATAGAGCTAGACCTGATAGAGGAAATTAGAGATAAAGTTGCAACTCGTCTCACCTCATATCGATAATGAATGAGGCAAAATTATAACAGAAGAGTTATCCCCAGATTTTTTCAAGTGGGAGATCTAGTATGGAAGCGTATTAAACCTGTCGGGGATGTTAGTAAGTTAGCACCACAATGGGGAGGACCTTACAAAGTAGTGGAAAAGCTCGTATTGGGTTCATATTATCTCCAGGATACTGAAGGAAGAATTCTCGAACGTCCCTGGAGTGCAAATCATTTATAGCCTTACCAAATCTAACAAGATCATACCATTCAAGAATACATCTGAAGGAACAGATCGTAATTATTTGAAGTAAGTTCCCGGTGAACTGAGGACAAGTTTACTTACAGTTTATGTAATCTATTTCTTTCAATAGATACAATGCAAGACAAACATCGCCCAAGAAATAAATGCAGTTCACACAGATTGACAATTATTGGCCGAACTTTTATAATTTATTCGAACGATCAACAGTTGGGAAGCCTAAGGACCTACTCAACTCCCTTAAGAAAAACTCAAAAGCCTTAAAACCATTACAAGGTCAGTGCAAGCATTATAATTCTACATTAGAACATAGTCGATCGGGAAATCTCATGAAGTCACTCGAACGGGTCTTCACGGGAGGAACCGAAGACTTTAAACTATCACAAGAATATAGTCGATCGGGAAATCTCATGAAGTAACTCAAACGGGTCTTCATGAGAGGAACCGGAGACTTTAAACTATCACAGAACATAGTCGATCGGGAAATCTCATGAAGTAACTCAGACGGGTCTTCATGGGAGGAACCGGAGACTTTAAACTATTATAGAACATAGTCGATCGGGAAATCTCATGAAGTAGCTCGGACGGGTCTTCACGGGAGGAACCGGAGACTTTAAACTATCAAAGAACATAGTCGATCGGGAAATCTCATGGAGTAACTCGGACGGGTCTTCATGGGAGGAACCAGAGACTTTAAACTATCACAAGAATATAGTCGATCGGGAAATCTCATAAAGCAACTTGGACGAGTCTTCATGGGAGGAACCGGAGACTTTAAACTATCATAAAAGCATAGTCGATCGGGAAATCTCATGAAGTAACTCGGACGGGTCTTCATGGGAGGAACCGGAGACTTTAAACTATCACAGAATATAGTCGATCGGGAAATCTCATGAAGTAACTCGGACGGGTCTTCATGGGAGGAACCGGAGACTTTAAACTATCACAAAAACATAATTGATCGGGATCATATTGTCAAGGTAAATACAAAGTTATACAGATTTCTTCACAAAAATCATTTGACATTCTACACTGAATCAAAAGCCAAGGTTCGAGGGGGATTCTATACATATATACATACGTTACATTTCCTATTTGGAGGCCCATTTACATGGATCTCTTTATTTAAAATCGCCCGGAGCACTATACCCAGCTAAGAGCTCAGAAGTTCCATAAAGTTCTTTATACGAAATCGCGCGGGATTATTCGTTCTTTTGAAGTATGAAGCATACTCAACACATGCCTACCTGAGTGAAACTTAGGGAGATTATGGAAATTTTTACTGATCAAATTTATATGGTCGTGGAAGATGTTATCGGCAAAGAAGTTTATTAAGACAAGATTTAATCTCAAAAATCAAGCATGGAATTCTTGAATAAAATAGCACATATACTCAATATCCGGAAACATTTCAAAGGGAGTCATCTCAGGCTAACACAAGCTGGAAAAGGAAACAGGTAAGTATCAAAACTTTCCCTTATATTGCAATCACTTAATTACAAAGTTACAATTCCTTTCATTACAAGTCTTTTCATTGCAAGTTCTTTCATTACTAATCTTTTTGAATACATAGCCATGCTTACTTGAAATGACTCGTTAAATCCTCGGGTAGTTCTTTGTTGAGTCTGCGACGGCTTATGAATGAAGAAGGAGGTTCCTTAGGTAGATAACCACCCTCTCTCAGTTGTTGAAGAACTTTCGACACAAAATGATTTAAAGCTCTTACCATTCGACGGACATATTCTTGAACAAATGCCGGAGACTTTAGATAAGCTAGGCGCCACTCTTCCCATCGGTTCTTCTCCTGCTCCTTATAACTCTAAAAATCAGCTTGTAGTTTAGTGTTTGGATCTTTTAAAGCATCTTTCTCCAATTTGAGTTGTTCCAGTTCCTTTTGGAGCAGTGACAGCTCGGCATCTTGAGCATTTCTTTGCTCTTGTTCCTGTAGGATAGCAAAATCATGAGAGGCTAGGTCTTGAGCTTGTTCAGAAAGACAGACATTATGAAGCCTCTCTACTTTCTCTAAAACAAAGCTTTTATGAGAAGCATCTGAGAGAGCTTTTTCCTTTAAAGCAATTTCCAATCGAAGACCAGAATGTAATCGGTCCACCTATAGCTCCAAAGTTCTCCTTGCAAGCTCTTTGTCTTTCAATAATTGTTGCGATTCCTGTAATTCCTGCCTCAATACCCTTAGTTGTTGATCTTGCAAGACCACTTTCTCTTGCAATTAAGTCAAGTCATCACGAGAAGGAGGTAGAGTAGCTTTCAATGTCTCTATTTGAGCTTTTAGCTTATTGTTCTCCCGGTCCCGAGCCATAAGTAGCTGGTCTATGTGAAGACTTGAGGCAAGGAACTAAACAAAATAACGATACAATTAGAGATAGTGATAAGAAGTTAACAACATATAATTAAGAATACTTACAGTGACCGCTTGACGACTGTGGTGGTCAGCCCGATTTGAAAGACTATTGCCCCATAGTTGTTCTTGGCCATGTAGCCAAGATTCAGCCAATAGGCCTTGTAATTGTAGGAAGCCATAACTAGGCGGATCAGAGGTATGTCCCATTTGAGAAGGTAGACCCATAGCTTGTTTTAATAAAGGTGGGGGAACGGAGGAAGAAGGAGGTAGGGAGGAAGAAGACGCAATAGAAGGGAAAGAAGTAGTAGAAACAAGAGTGGCAGAATAAGAACTAGATGGGATGGAAGGTGGTAATGCAAGGGGTGCTGACTCAATTGTCGAAACACGAATTGCGGAGGGCCCTGTCCTGGGAGAAGATCTCCGGCAAGGTGTTCGTTTTGCTCGCGGCCCAGAAGCCAAAGGAGGCAAGGCCAATGCAAAAGGTTGAGAAGACATAGAAGGGATAGCGGCCATCCCAGAAGCAGAAGCAGAAGGAGCTGAAACAATAGCAGAAGAAGAGGGGATGAGTAGAGCAGGTCTCATCATCCTAAGAGTAGGATTGGAGATAATATGGGTAGGGGGCATTGGTGTCTTTCCTCTCTCAAGAGAAATAGGCGCCGGAACAAGAGGAGCTTGCACAAAAGTACCAAAAAGATCGCCAAAAGGAACATTCTCAGTAAGCTTTGGCTTTTTGATTAAGGTAAGGAAGGGTTGTTCTTCTTCCTCTTCCATGGCTGCAACAGCTTCTGCTTGTTGCTCTTCTTTAGACAGCAGGCCCAGGGTAGAGGAATTAGGATTAGCTCGGCGAGCTCGCAACCATTCTTCTCCGAGATTATTCACAAAAGACTTAGTCATAGTAGCATTCTTGTACATGAAAGCTGGGAGAAGAGCATCAGCTGAAACGCAAGAATTAAGCACCATTATAAAGGAGATATACCAATCAGTAAATGTAGGATGAAATGTTTATACATACCAAAAGAGCCATCAAAGGGAGTGTCAATGTTACTTATGCCGAAGGGGAAAATTAAATTTAATTAATTAAAATTAAATTAAATTAATTAAAATTAAATTAAATTAATTATAATTAAATTAATTATAATTAAATTAAATTAATTAAAATTAAAATAAATTAATTAAAATTAAAATAATTAATTAAAATTAAATTAAATTAATTAAATTATTTAAAATTAAAATAATTAATTTAAATTAATTTAAATTAAATTAAAATTAAATTAAATTAAGTTAAGTTAAGTTATGTTAAAATTAAAACTTAAAACTTAAAACTTAACTAAAACTTAAAATTTAAATTTAAACTTAAAACTTAAATTAAAACTTAAAACTTAAACTTAATTAAATAAAAACATAAATTTAAATATAAATTAAATTTAAAATTCAATAATGGTTTATCATAGTTAATTATTTTAAAATTTAGTAACTTATCTAAATTAATTTAATTTAAGTAATAATCAATTAACTCAAATTTTAATTAGTTAATACTAATTTAATAATTCATTTAATAAAATGAATTTAATTATTCTAACTAATTAATCAAACCAATACTAGTATCAATTAATCAACTAAATCAAGTTAATTACTTTCAATAATTAATTCAATATTGACTATTAATCTAAAAATAATTGTAACTTATTTTTTAATTCAAATTAAGATTAAATTATATTAAATTATATTTAATCCTAATTAATAAGTTAATCAGAAATTCAACTATTAACTCAATCTTAACTTAATCTATATGATCAATTCATTTACTCTAAAATTAATTTAACTAAATCACTTAATATGAAAACAATCTTAAACTTAACTTAAACACAACTCGAGATTAACCTAAAATTCTATTCAGAATAACTAAGTAAGCCATGATTAATTAATGATTCAAAACTTTAATTAATCAACCTTAATTCATTAATCAACCTTAATTCATGATTAATTTTACATTATTTAAGTTAGAATTTTTAATCCAAAATAAATTTAAAATCAAATTATGTCTACCTTAGACAATATATGTTAAGGATCTCTCTAAACACATTAGATTATCATTTTTGAAAATCTTGAATGGTTGAGATACTAGGAAAAGAAAATTAAGTCATGACTACAATTACTTATATAGGTTTCAAAAGTATACCCTTTTAAAGATAATTGTTGACCAATAGTTAGTATATAGATCCTTTAAGGTCAACCATAAACTTGTACACCCCAGATATATAGGTGGTTAATAAGGATTTCCTAAGAAAGTGTTAGATTAATGGGGAGACTTATTTGAAAGACAAATTTAATCACATACTTTGAAAAATATTTTGATAATTTATCATCAAACTTTTGATAAAATAGTTTCAACATAGTTTTTTTTAAATCCTTGTGAAAATTTCTTTTTGAAAATTACTTTAAAAATTCTTTAACAAAAATGTTTGAAAAATACTTTTTTTTTAACTTTTGAAGTTATTCTAAAATACCTTTTTGAAAATATTCTAACGATAGTTTATGTATTCTTTTGATTTGGATCAACCATTAGACACATAAGAAATTTCCTTGTAGTTAACAAGGATTCCTAAGAGTGTGTCAAGTTGAGGGGGAGTCTTGATTGAAAGATTAAACATAATTTTTAAAATTATTTTAAAAATTAGTTTTATAAATCTTTGAAACTCCATTGAAAATTTATTTTAAAAATTAGTTTGAAAAATTTTAAGAAATAATCTTTTGCAAAACTCTTAGTTCTTAAAATTATATGGAATATTGCTTTGAAAACACCTTAAAAAATATTTTATAAAATTCTTATAAAATTTTATGTTTGAAAGTTATGTGCAACATGTCTTTGAAAAATACTATAAAAGTTTTTTTAAAATATATTTTGAAAATTAACTGCCAAAAGTTGCCTTGAAAACCACGTTTAAAAATTAGTTTACAATGCCACTTTAAAAAATTATTTTGAGAGCCCCCTTTAACAATTACTCTAGAAAATTATATTTTAAAAATTATGTTTTTGAAACACTTAATTATGTATTTGGTGCAACACCTAATGGAGAGTAACCTTAAGTTTATGTATTTTTTATTTGTGTCAAAGGATAACTTAAGTTAGAAAAGTTAAGAATATTTCTAATCTCCCAAACTTTGAGATAAAATATTTCTAATCTCCCAAACTTTTTGAATCTCTCAAACTTTGAGAATTAACCCTTAAAGACCCAAGCCTAATTTAAGAAAATTGTCAAACATAAAAAGGAGGAGATTGTTGGTGCAATCGACCTCTAGAGTTTCGATATTTGAGAATATACTTAAGTCTTGTTAGTTGACCAAGGGTTGATCCAAACATGATTTAATATTTGGAAGAGAGAAGTATAGTCAAGACTATATGACTAACACAGGTAAATCCTAACCGAAGGATAAGAAGGTAAGAAATCTAATGAGTAACTAGTCCTAACTAGAGATTAGGTAAGAGAAAGTCCTAGTGAGTGAAACCAAGCTTTAGTGAGTGAAGCAATGTAGTGGAAGTCATTGTGAACCCTAGTGAATGAGGTTAGGTAGTGGAAGTTGTAGTGAGTGAAGTCAGGCCCTAGTGAGTGAAGGTAGGTAGTGAAAGTCCTGGTGAGTGAAGTCGGCCCCTAGTGAGTGAAGGTAAGTAATGAAAGTCCTGGTGCGTGAAACCAGACCCCAGTGAGTGAAGCTAGGTGATGGAAGTTCTTATGAGTGAAGCTAGGCAATAGAAGTCATAGTGAGTAAAGGTAGGTGGTGGAAGTCCTGGTAAGTGAAGCTAGGTAATGGAAGTCCCAGTGAGTGAAGCTGGACAACTTTAAGGGGAGGTAACCCTAGGTAATATGTGACCGACTAGTTTTTAGTCGACCGCACATTGTTGACCAGACCAGTGAATGATTAATAATGCCAACACTATTTTTCTTTACTATTTTATATCTATTGTGCTAACTAAGTATTGTAGGCAAATCTTAGTAGATCAACTTGGTCAGATACTAAGCAAAGCCATAAAAAAGTCCAAACATGTCAGAAAAACCAAATGTTTAACAGGCAAGTGGAGTTAAGTCACCAGAGGAGAGTGACTCAGTAAGGATGCATCTCGGTTAAGGGAATAGTAGGCATCAGTCCAATTTAGATCCATTTTGGAAACCTAAATTAAGATCCTGACTAGATCTTGATTTGGAGGACAGGATCTAAGTCATAATTTTATTATATTTTTAATGTGTTAACTATGTTTTGTAGGGTAATTTTTATGTCTGGACTAACTTTTTTTGCAGGAAAGAAAAGGCTAACAAGAGTGGTCCGGGCGCCCAAACCAGCTTCGCCCGAGTGTGCCTGGCTAGGCACCTGAGCGGTCCAAGCGTCTAGAGTTGGTCCTGCACCTAGACCATAAAATTCTGTTAGTTAGAGCCCTAGAGCCAATCATTTGATGATTGTATAGACTCATTGTATCATATTCTTGTATATTAATAAAGACATTTGTTTGGTTATTATACTTATTTGTATTAGTGCCAAATAGACTAAGTATAATAGCGTCCTTGAGTAGAAGGTTCATACCTATATCAATCGATTAGTTGAATCGATAGTGAGATGATATAGGGAACACTACTCTAAATCATTCCTAGTCGAGTATTAACATTCAGGGACAATGTTAATGCAATAAGACTAGCATGTAGGTCAACTCGATGACTTGATCTCACAAGTCATGGATATGGAGATATCAAGTTGACACATGGGTATGCATTGGAGAATGTATACTGAATGACCCGCCATGAGAAAGTATCATGGATCGTTATATGAGTGTCATATACTTTTTCATGTGGCTATTAGTATGACTATTAGTCCTTGGACCTGAAGTCACCATGGATCCCTACATAAGGAGTTATGTACTTTGGTTTCGTCAAACGTCACCCGTAACAGGGTGGACTATAAAGGCAATTACTGGGTCTGTAACAAATTATGCAGAGGGATGTGAGTGATATAGATGGGATCTATCCCTCCCATATGATGGGAGCGACATCAATATTCTTGATAGAGTTAGACCACGAAGTGCATGGCCATGCCCAAATGAGTCAACATTAGATGTTGAGCTCATTTGATCGAGTGAGTCTACTTGGAGTTCAAGATTTAGATTGATTAGAGGATGATACAGTTTATGCCTCATATTGATCAATCTAGATATCTAGGATAGAAGGACAATGTCACATATTGTGAGGAGTCACAATTAGTAGTCACAAGGTGATGTTGGATCTCGACATTTCTTGTAACTTGGGTAGCAATGATGTATTGCTAGATGCCGCTCATTGCTTATGTTTCTAAAGGAGTTTAGAAACATTGCCAACGTTACAAGAACCTATTGGGTCACACACAAAGAACAAGTGGATGGAGATTAGGTTCATATGATGAACCAATTGGATTAGGTTCATATGATGCACCAAAGATTGGATTCAAATTAGACTTATTGAGTTAGACTCAATTAGATTCAATTGTTGAATGAGTCTAATTTAAATTTGATTCATTGAGTCAATTTATATTAATGAATTGAGATTCATTAAATTGAAATTGACTTGAATCAAAGGTTGGATTTAACTCAACAAGGAAGAAAATTGGTCAATTTTGACTTGACCAAATAGATGTTGAAACATCAAGTTTGACTTGATGTATTGCCACATCATAAGGATGACTCATCCTTGCCACATCACATGCCACCTCATGGAGGTTACAACACCTCCCATTCCATTTAATGTGGCCGGCCACATTAAATGAGGGAGTTATGTGTGTGGTCGGCCACACTATAGGATGAAAGGTTTTCATTTAGTGTGCAATTTGATGTGTGGTAATTAGATCTTCTTCTTCCTTGCTTCTTCCCTCTCTTGGCTGCTGTTGCCGTGACTTCTATGGTGAGGAGAAGGTGGTTGAGTGAATCCAAGAGCAAAGGAAGAGTGAAGGTCACAAAGGAAGGTTACTACTAGTGAGTGTATAAGATTTCTTTTTATACCTTCTTCTTTTCTTCCTTTCCAATCCCATTCGAGAGCTCTAGAAAGTGCTAGCACACTTGGGGCTCTCTTCTCCATCCTTTGAGTGTGAGAGACACTCCTTGTTCGTGTGGATATCATTAGAAGAGTGTCTACGTTGACACTCTCGAGATCCGGCGTACCGTTGGACGAGCGGGATTTGCGAGGGCACGCATCGAAGGTAAAATGTTTTCTTTGTAGATCTACTGTAGATCAAAGTATTAAAACTCGTACTCATGTTTTCCGGAAATTTTCCTTGCACGGATCTACGGCTTTGGGTGATTCGGGGTTTCCGCGACGCGAAAAGCGGTTTTCGCGGCCCGAAAAACCCAACAGTGGTATCAGAGCCACGTGCAAGGCTTGTACGAGTTTAATTTTTGGTTTTATGAAAACTAAAGTTTCTGTAATTTTCTGTAAAATTATGATTTTATAGTTTTTATGGGTAATTTTTCCGTAGAAGCGAAGCACAAGTGTCTCGGCACTTGTAGGCTTCGGCTACCGGAAAGATTTTTCCAAAACGTCTTCGTTTTGCCCCAAATCCGTTTGGGACAGCGGGCTTGGGTGCCATTAGATCGCAAAGGAGCAACTCACGATGGTTAGATTGTGGGTAGGGGTACTGCCCCTAACCCCGCAAGGGGATTTGCTCCGCGATTGCACCCGAAATCGCTAAAAACGAACCCGCCGGGAAGATTTTTCTGAAACGGCAATGTCTCGGCCCAAATCGTTTTGGGACAGCGGGTTTAGGCGCTGTTGGATCGCAAAGGAACCCTCGCGATGGTTAGATCGCGGGTAGGGGCGCTGCCCCTGGCCCCGCAAGGGGATCCGTTCCGCGATTGCGCCCGAAACCGCTAAACGGGTCCGCCGGAAAATTTTACTCGTAAAAATTGTAAAAATTAATTTTAAAATTACAGAAAATTATGAAAAAATATATAATTTTGAATTATATATTAATTTTTTGATAGTCATGGCCCAAAAACCAAATATGATTGGATTGTGTTATAATTCATAATACGGTCTGCGTGCCGTTATGTGTTTGCGAGTGTTGTATTATATTCGCGACCTGCGCGTCGTGCCTTCTCTTATATTCTTATTGTAAATTAGATTTAGACTCGAATGTAACTCGAGTTTCAAATTGTAATGTACAAATTGGAGCGGTGGAGGGTCCACACGAGACGGAGTTCCGAGGCGGGCACGAGCAACACAAGGTGGTCAAAGGGAGGAGCTTGGAGAAGCTATTGACCCTAGGTTGACCAATCGATCTTCTCATTGGCTTGAGAAGATCGTAGTAGGGCCATGACTAAATCACAAATAGATTAATTAATTGCTTGTGTATGTGATGCATATTTAAAAAGTAGTTAATTAATTAGTGCCTTACGATTAGATTAGATCTAAGTCGTGCACATGATGCACCCTTGCGATTAGATTAGATCTATGTCGTGCACAAGATGCATCCCTTTCGATTAGATTAGATCTCAATCGACTCAACTCTAATGCCTAACCGTGCCGTGATACCTATCACTACCTCGATCACATGTATTGTTGAATCTGCCATAGCAGAGCAATACATATTATCTTGGTAGGGTACGGAGGGACAATCTTGGTCCCTCCTATCAACGCATGGGTGAATACAAACTCTATTAGATTGAGTATTCCTAGTTACTCGGTTGGATCGAGTCAACTATAGGCATTCTTCCAATAGTTGGAAAGGTAGGACAAAATCACGTTTATATTAACTCTCGGGCGTATTAGCCAAAGCTAACTCGAGTTTTAATATAAATGTGGATATTGATTCTATAAACAAGAGTTGCATAGAGATGTAATTGGTAATCGTTACCTACCGATCATACTAAGCCTTGGGCGTATTAGCCAAAGCTAACTCAAGGGTTAGTATGATGTGGATCTTGTCCCACAAGAATTATAGAATTCAGTGGGAGCATCATTTAATTAAAGGCCTAATTAAATGATTTTAAGAATATGATATTTATTTCTGCATTTTCTTGTAGATAACCATGACGTCGAATCGAACTCTTTCTCCTGCGTTCCATCCTTAAGAAGGACAAGCTCAACGGAGCAAATTTCCTAGACTGCACAGAACCACGAGAATTGTTCTCACTCGAAGCGTATGTTTCGGCCGATTCGGAGGCTCCTCCCGCCACGCAGGCAGAGATGCTTACAAGAAGCATCAAGATGACCCATTAGATGTGTCTGTCTTATGCTCGCGACCATGAACTCGGAGCTGAAGCAACATGAGTTGATGGGCGCTACGATATGGTTGAGCATCTTTGTCACCTATATCAAGGACAAGCAAGGCCTTTGGAAGAGGAACTCCAAAGAATACCGGAAGATCTTAAGAAGAGAAATAAGATTTCTACTTCAGGTATACATGTTATAGAAGTCAACCTCTCTATTTCTTCATCGTGGGTATTAGATACCGGATGTGCTTCGCACATTTGTACTAATGTACAAGCGCTGAGGAATAGAAGGGCATTGATGAAGGGTGAGATAGATCTACGAGTAGGCAATGGAGCACGAGTTGCTACTATTGCTGTAGGAACTTATCATCTATCTCTTCCCTCTGGGCTTGTACTAGAATTAGATGATTGTTGTTATGTGCCTGCCTTGACTAAGAACATTATATCAGTTTCTTGTTTGGACAAGAAAGGATTCTCGTTTATAATAAAGAACAAATGTTGTTCTGTCTATTTAAACGATATGTTCTATTGTAGTGCACCTCTGATAAACAGAGTCTATATTCTAGATCTAGAGAGCCCTATCTATAACGTTAGTACCAAGAGGTTCAAATCGAACGATATGAACCACACCTATCTCTGGCACTGTTGCTTAGGTCATATAAATGACAAGCGCTTATCCCAGCTCCATAAGGATGGTTTGCTGGACTCATTTGATTTTGAATCATATGAGATATGCGAGTCATGCCTACGAGGTAAGATGACCAAGACTCCCTTTAGTGGGCACAGCGAGAGAGCGACTGATTTGTTAGGACTCATACATAGTGATGTATGTGGCCCTTTCAATGTTGCAGCTAGAGGCGGTTATAGGTACTTCATCACATTCACTGATGACTTCAGTAGATATGGTTATGTGTATTTGATGACACATAAATCTGAATCCTTTGAAAAGTTCAAAGAATTCAAGAATGAAGTACAGAACCAGCTTGGCAAGAGCATTAAGGTACTTCGATCAGATCGAGGTGGAGAATACTTAAGCCATGAGTTTTGTGACTACTTAGCTGAGTGTGGGATTTTATCTCAACTCACTCCTCCTGGAACACCACAGTGGAATGGTGTATCCGAAAGGAGGAATCGTACCTTATTAGATATGGTACGATCTATGATGAGTCACACAGATCTTCCGACATATCTATGGGGATATGCTCTAGACACGACAGCTTTCATTCTCAACCGAGTTCCATCTAAGGCCATGATAAAGACACCATATAGGATATGGACTGGGAGAGATGCCCAGGTGTCTTTCATGAGGATTTGGGGTTGTGAGGCTTACGTACGACGTCAAGTCTCAGACAAATTAGGACCCAAATCCGACAAGTGCTATTTCATCGGATATCCCAAGGAAACAAAGGGATATTACATCTACACAAGGTAGTTGTGGCAAAGACTGGGGTCTTTCTAGAAAGGGACTTTGTTTCTAGAAAGACTAGTGGGAGCGCGTTCGATCTTGAAGAAGTTCAAGATGCGAACAATAGCACTGATGCCTCGATGGAAATTGAACTGGAACCACAAAGTGTTGTGGATGATGTTGTTCCACAAAGAGTTGAGGAACAACAACCAGTTCAAGTAGACATACCTCTTCGCAGGTCTGATAGGGTACGTCGTCAGCCTGAGAGATACTCATTTCTCTTGTCTGACCATGATGACGTTATGCTCATAGAGGATGAGCCTACCACCTATCAGGAAGCTGTGATGAGATTCCGAGAAATGGCTAGAAGCCATGAGATCGAAATGGAATCCATGTACACCAACCAAGTATGGACTTTGGTTGATCCACGAAGGGTAAAACCCATTGGGTGTAAGTGGGTCTTTAAGAGAAAGACATGGATGGACTTATCTATAAGGGTCGCTTGGTAGCTAAAGGTTTCAAGCAGATTCATGGTATTGACTATGATGAAACCTTTTCTCCAGTAGCGATGTTTAAGTCCATTCGGATCATGCTTGCTATTGCAGCCTACCATGACTATGAGATATGGCAGATGGATGTCAAAACCGCGTTTCTGAATGGAAACCTGCTCGAGGATGTGTACATGACACAACCTGAGGGTTTTGTAGATCCACAGCATACTAGCAGAGTATGCAAGCTGCATAGGTCCATTTATGGACTAAAGCAAGCTTCTCGAAGCTGGAATCTTCGATTCGATGATGCGATCAAACAGTTTGGTTTCATCAAGAACGAAGATGAGCCTTGTGTCTACAAGAAGGTTGTAGGGGACATAGTTGTCTTCCTTATATTGTATGTGGATGACATAATACTCATTGGGAAGGACATCCCTATGCTTCAGTCTGTCAAGACCTGGCTAGGGAGTTGCTTCTCAATGAAGGACTTAGGTGAGGCATCCCGCATTCTAGGGATACAGATCTATAGAGATAGATCTAAGAGATTGCTTGGCCTAAGTCAAAGTACATACATTGACAAGGTACTCCTTCGGTTTGCCATGCAGAATTCCAAGAAGGGATTTCTGCCGATGTCACATGGCGTGAGTCTTTCGAAGACTCAAGGTCCCTCTTCTAGAGAGGAGAGAGATCGCATGGATCAGATCCCTTATGCCTCAGCCATAGGATCGATCATGTACGCCATGCTATGTACTCGACCTGATGTCTCCTATGCTTTGAGCATGACGAGCAGATACCAGTCAGATCCAGGTGAAAGTCACTGGATAGCAGTCAAGAATATTCTTAAGTACTTACGAAGGACTAAAGAATATTTCTTGATATATGGAGGCAATGATGAGCTAACTGTAAAGGGTTACAGTGATGCTATCTTCCAGACCGACCAGGATGACTATAGATCACAGTCGGGGTTCGTATTTTGCATTAATGGTGGTGATGTCAGCTGGAAGAGTTCGAAGCAGGATACAGTAGCTGATTCTACAACAGAAGCCGAGTACATTGCTGCATCAGAGGCAGCAAAGGAGGCAGTTTGGATCCGCAAGTTCATCACTGAACTTGGGGTGGTTCCCAGCATTGCTGACCCCATTGAGCTCTATTGTGACAACAATGGAGCTATAGCACAAGCGAAGGAACCTCGCTCACACCAGCGGACCAAGCATATACTACGGCGCTTCCATCTCATTCGAGAGATTATCGATAGAGGAGATGTGAAGATTTGCAGAGTACCTACAGAGGCTAACATCGCAGATCCCTTGACCAAGGCTTTGGCACAGAGGAAGCATGATGGTCACACTAGGTCATTAGGCCTTAGAGCCTATACTGATTGGCACTAGTGCTAGTGGGAGATTGTTAGTTAGAGCCCTAGAGCCAATCATTTGATGATTGTATAGACTCATTGTATCATATTCTTGTATATTAATAAAGACATTTGTTTGGTTATTATACTTATTTGTATTAGTGCCAAATAGACTAAGTATAATAGCGTCCTTGAGTAGAAGGTTCATACCTATATCAATCGATTAGTTGAATCGATAGTGAGATGATATAGGGAACACTACTCTAAATCATTCCTAATCGAGTATTAACATTCAGGGACAATGTTAATGCAATAAGACTAGCATGTAGGTCAACTCGATGACTTGATCTCACAAGTCATGGATATGGAGATATCAAGTTGACACATGGGTATGCATTGGAGAATGTATACTGAATGACCCGCCATGAGAAAGTATCATGGATCGTTATATGAGTGTCATATACTTTCTCATGTGGCTATTAGTATGACTATTAGTCCTTGGACCTGAAGTCACCATGGATCCCTACATAAGGAGTTATGTACTTTGGTTTCGTCAAACGTCACCCGTAACAGGGTGGACTATAAAGGCGATTACTGGGTATGTAACAAATTATGCAGAGGGATGTGAGTGATGTAGATGGGATCTATCCCTCCCATATGACGGGAGCGACATCAATATTCTTGATAGAGTTAGACCACGAAGTGCATGGCCATGCCCAAATGAGTCAATATGAGATATTGAGCTCATTTGATTTAGTGAGTCTACTTGGAGTTCAAGATTTAGATTGATTAGAGGATGACACAGTCTATGCCTCATATTGATCAATCTAGATGTCTAGGATAGAAGGACAATGTCACATATTGTGAGGAGTCACAATTAGTAGTCACAAGGTGATGTTGGATCTCGACATTTCTTGTAACTTGGGTAGTAATGATGTATTGCTAGATGCCGCTCATTGCTTATGTTTCTAAAGGAGTTTAGAAACATTGCCAACGTTACAAGAACCTATTGGGTCACACACAAAGAACAAGTGGATGGAGATTAGGTTCATATGATGAACCAATTGGATTAGGTTCATATGATGCACCAAAGATTGGATTCAAATTAGACTTATTGAGTTAGACTCAATTAGATTCAATTGTTGAATGAGTCTAATTTAAATTTGATTCATTGAGTCAATTTATATTAATGAATTGAGATTCATTAAATTGAAATTGACTTGAATCAAAGGTT
The DNA here is from genome assembly GCF_018446385.1 of Zingiber officinale. NCBI lineage: Eukaryota > Viridiplantae > Streptophyta > Magnoliopsida > Zingiberales > Zingiberaceae > Zingiber > Zingiber officinale. Next base: position 15,489,589 of record NC_056007.1, on the reverse strand, counting down.
GGATTTAACTCAACAAGGAAGAAAATTGGTCAATTTTGACTTGACCAAATAGATGTTGAAACATCAAGTTTGACTTGATGTATTGCCACATCATAAGGATGACTCATCCTTGCCACATCACATGCCACCTCATGGAGGTTACAACACCTCCCATTCCATTTAATGTGGCCGGCCACATTAAATGAGGGAGTTATGTGTGTGGCCGGCCACACTAAAGGATGAAAGGTTTTCATTTAGTGTGCAATTTGATGTGTGGTAATTAGATCTTCTTCTTCCTTGCTTCTTCCCTCTCTTGGCTGCTGTTGCCGTGACTTCTATGGTGAGGAGAAGGTGGTTGAGTGAATCCAAGAGCAAAGGAAGAGTGAAGGTCATAAAGGAAGGTTACTACTAGTGAGTGTATAAGATTTCTCTTTATACCTTCTTCTTTTCTTCCTTTCCAATCCCATTCGAGAGCTCTAGAAAGTGCTAGAACACTTGGGGCTCTCTTCTCCATCCTTTGAGTGTGAGAGACACTCCTTGTTCGTGTGGATATCATTAGAGGAGTGTCTACGTTGACACTCTCGAGATCCGGCGTACCGTTGGACGAGCGGGATTTGCGAGGGCACGCATCGAAGGTAAAATGTTTTCTTTGTAGATCTACTGTAGATCAAAGTATTAAAACTCGTACTCATGTTTTCCGGAAATTTTCCTTGCACGGATCTACGACTTTGGGTGATTCGGGGTTTCCGCGACGCGAAAAGCGGTTTTCGCAGCCCGAAAAACGCAACAAATTCATCCAGAAGCTGAGTTAGAGTGCGATGACTAGCTGAACCCATGTCAATAGTCCAAGTGCCTGGAGGGGGTCCGAGCGCCCTTAGGTGGATAAACTTCATGAATAAAGTTTCGATGAGAGCTCATTATGTCAACATAGTTCAGGTACCCAAGAGGGGATCCAGGCACTTGGAAGGAACTATAAAAGTAACCTTCGACTAGCAAGTTGAGAACAACATTTACTATGACTTTCATATTCGTACGCTACTCCGAGAAGGCTCCGACGACACCAAAAAGCTGCTCCAAAGTTCGAAGAACGAAGACTTCTTCAAATTTCCTTACATTACAGCTGTTACACTTAACTTTGTAAATCCATTTCTAATTGATAATGATTGTCCATCGAAAGCACTATCATGTGCGGGCCTTGGAGTTGGAGTCGTCGAAAACTCCAAACTAAGTAAAACTACTTGTGTTAGCATGTTCTTTTGTTCTCTCTTTTTTTTCACTACATGACTAGTTTTAAATCATGATTTTCTATTAATGCTATTCACCCCCTAGCATTTTTACAGGCTTATAGTATTAAATAATCTAAAAGGCATGACCATTCACTCATATAGCCTATGTTACATCTTGAATGCAGTTTTTCATTCATCTCCAAGTCTTATTCCAATCTGCAATATCTACTTTTAAGGTCAATTTTTGAGAAGACCTCAGAACTGGATAGCTAATCTAACATGTCAACCAAGAAAGAAATTAGAAATTTATACTTCACTGTGATATTGTTGATGGCTCAATTATCAATGCACATACGCTACAAACCATCTTTCTTCTACACTAGTAGGGTTGAAACTGCACATGAGCTCATGCTTTCACAGATATAGCTCTTCTCTAGAAATTCCACCATATGTCACTACAATTCTTTAGCCTCCATGAACTCAGGTGATATGTTGGATGGTTAGGCAAGCTCAACCCTAGAATAAGGTTAATCTAATGCTGGATATCACATGGGTGGTAGCCTAAAAGGAAGCTCCTTTAGCATCTGCTCATCATAATTTGCTAGGAACTATTGTACTTTGGCTGTTAACTCAATGTCGTTCATGGTTATGACTTTGCTCTGGCACAGTAGTGAAGAATATACAACACCTTCATTCTCCATCTCATCTAAAACCTAGATATAGAAAGTAGATTAGTATTCTTGGCTATCAGAATTGGAGTAGTTCCTTCCCGCTATTGTGCCAACACAATCTTTTTTACCTTGACCTAAAGGGTATATATATTCTTCCACTCATCATGAATAGCACTATGATCATATAGCCAAGGTCAGCCCAATAATACATGACATGCATCCATAGCCACCATATCACACCAATCCCTATCAAAATATTTAACAATTGGAAAAGACACGAGACATTATCGGTCTACTGTTACCTCATTGTCTTTGTTCAGTCAGGATAACTTGCATGATTTAGGAAGATGGTCCATTTTCAACTATAATTTTTTAGCATGCTTAGCGGATACTATTGGATTGGGTGGACCGGCTAGAGATGGTGAATAGCTTGTAATTTGAAATTTGACTTCTCTTGCAACTTACTTAGCAAGGACACACTTAATTAATTAAAAATAAATAATAAAAGCATAAAGTAAGAGGTAGAGGGTTACTTGGTTATAACCTAATTGGTTGTAAATCCAAGGATAGTAGAAGCACTAATGAACTCCTTCTTTGATAATGTTAAAGGTGGAGAAACCTCTTACAACAGTTAGAAGCTCAAAAGTGAAGTACATAAATGAGTACAAGGTGTGTTATTAAATTCCTAGCTCTAGGGGTGCTATTTATAGCCCCTAGGCAAAAGTTACCATTATTGACATGGTATTGGAGGCGTCTCTAATAACATCTAGGGTGTCTCCAATTAGATAGAAACTCATCCGCATCGCAATGGCTCCTCAATGGTTTTGTAACATTGGAGGTGCCTCCAAACATCTGGAGGCATCTTGACTATTGTTCATTTGAGACACCTTCAGTCCATCGGAGGTGCCTTACACCCCATTTACGGTAGCTTATTTTTCATGCATTCGAGGTGCTTCCAATCAACTAAGGTGTCTTAGTCTTCAAGTCAACTTTCGAATTGACCATTTTCGAACTCTACTCGCTTGGTGATGATTCGGTCATCCATAGTTGAGCTCACTCAAACTCAACTCTGACATTCTCCTCGAGCAGGCTTCCTCCTAGCTTCTTGTCTCTCTGATGCACCGCGTGCGTCCTTTTCACTCCACTGGTGTAATCTTCCTCAACTCCTCGTCGCTCGGATGCACTGAGCCCGTCGACCCTCTTCCTATGCTATAATTCTCTCTTGTCACGTCTTTTACTCAACTTATTGTATTTCTAAATCTCTGCACACTCAGACACAAGATATCAAATACATAGGGCCTAACTTAACTGGGTTGATGACATCAAAACTAACCTGAGATACTTATAGATACTACGTTCTCTCAACTATCGCTATGATGATCATCTTGCAGATTTTATTTGTGATGGTTCAAGTAATATGAAAAATATTGGTTCTCAACTAATTTTCCTCCAAATCTCTCTTGGGAGTTAGCAGACTCTTAAGAATGACCAATGCCTCTTGGCTGTCACCATAAACCACTTTGTTAGACACATCATACATCAGGTCGTCAATTACTTCAGTCTCTTTTTCCATGTCTTCCTCTATCAATAGATTTTTACCTTTCTAATTAGCAAGAGTAGGTTTCTTGCATCGGTTAGCCTTGTGTCCCTGTTTGCCACAATGATAACACATGACAAGAGCATTAAGATTAACTTGTGAAGGCTGCTGCAGTATGAAACGTGAGCCTTGAAGGTGAACTGATCTACTATTTTGGTTGCCTCTCACGACTGGCTTTCAATTTTACTTTGTTTCATCAACTAGTGTGAGTTGATAGGCTTTTGACATCGTAAAAAATGAATGAAGGTTGAGGGTATCTTTTAAGGGATGATGCAACCCCCTAAGTAACGTACAACAATCTACTCCTCTATCTTAAATAGATCATTTAGAGTGGTCAGCTGGTGGAACTCATTTGTATATTCATCAACCGATCTCGTGCCCTATCTCAATGAGTGAAGTTGTTGAAATAGAGTTTGGGTATAGCTGAAAGGTAGAAAGTGACCCCCTCAACTTCATCTTCGTCTTCTCCCAGTTATCTATTTTAGACTTGCCTTGTTTATCCCGTGAATGCCACATCTATTCCTACTAAGCCAATGCTCGCCCCTTGAGTTTGATAGCAATCAGCTTCACCTTCATCCGATCTAAAATCTTCTTATACTCAAAGATTCACTCAATTTTGTTCAACCAATCGACGAAACTCTCTGCTTGTAACATGCTAGAAAATTCGAGCAGTTCAAACCAAAATCAAGGTCTTCATAAGGCTCCTCCCAAATATAACGTTCCTGGTATGTAGCTTGTTGGTGAAAAGGGTTCTCAAAGGAAGACTCAGATACATGATCTTTGATCCCATAATCTGAGAGCCCATGAACCTCAATAATTCACATCGCCTTAACTAGACATTGAGTTAAGTCTGCAACTTGCCTCGGTAAATCCTCCATCGCCATTATGTCATGAACGCTACGACCACGGTGAGAGACTTTCTCAGCCGGAACCTACCTGTTGTTGCAACTATAACCATGCGCAACCACGATGATCTTCTATTGGATCTGATGCTCAACTTCCTTAATTGGACATTGTCAGATCAAATACCAACTAACGTTGGGCAAGATAGCGATTATCCTATGGGCTAATGAGAAAGAAGATTGGAGGAAAAGCAAGAAGAGAAACCACCCAAAAAAAAGAAACTATTATTCATAATAGAGGATTAATTCCTCAAATAACTATAGATGTGTTTATATAAACTCTACATCCTAAGACTCAGAAGGAAAAAATTATAATATATGGACCTCAATTTTTGTTAGTACAAAAAGAAAAGAGATCTTTTCAGAAAATGAAATATCTTGGAAGAAATCAAAATTAACATAATAGGATGCTAATATAGATAAAATAGAACCCATAAATACTAAAAAAAATCAAAATTACCCAGAGTAACATAAAAATAGAATTTACAAAAAATAATAATAAAATATTCAGAGGCTCAATTGAGGCCTAAACGGTATATTTTGGGTTCGAAGGTTAGCGGTTATGAGTTCCGCATGTAAAATACCGAAAAAGGGCAAATAACCATAAGGGAATTTTTTGAATTTTTAGAAATTTTTCGAGAATTTTTCGGAGCTCGTATGACGAGTTTACGGGGATCAAAAATTGGGTCCCAGAAAAACTTGTTTAAGGTACCCCATTTAAGTGAGGAAATTTTTTTTTTTCCTTTTTATTTTTTCTTTTTCTTTCTTCCCCGCCGCGACCCGTGCCCTAACCATCGATGCCTGCTCTTCCTATTTCTCCTCACTTCCCCCACCCGAGCCCTAAGATCTCCACACTGTCGCCGACAACCTCTTTCTCCTCTTCCTCTTCCTCTTCCTCTTCCTTCGCCTGATCTCCCACCTCTCTGTGCGAATTCCCGATCTCTTCCTCTTTTCCCAACCCGACGCCGACCCTCTTTATCTTCTTCATCGCGCCGCCGCCACCTACACCCGAGCCATCTTCTCGGCCACGACTTCTCCACCCGATGACGTTGCCACCCGCAGACGCCTTGATTCCTCTGCCCTAGCGACGACAGACCCCTAACTCCTCTGTCGACCTCACGCCTCAACGCCAGTTGCTGATCATCGGGTGTTGCTACGCCATCGACGGACCTCGGCCCTAGATCTGCCACAGTTCTCACTGATTCGTTGCTCGCCTTCGTGTGCCGCTTTGTAGACGCCGCTGAGCCACCCTCTGCTAGTTCGGGAAGGGTCTGTAGTTGGCTGAGTAGGGCTCCCACCCTCTTGTATACCTGCGACCAAGAGCAACAACCATTGCTGCCAGGCTTTCTGGCGCTGTTGACGCTGTGAACCGCCACCAAGGAGCTATAGGGTCTGTAGAGTGTTCTTGGTTTCGATAGCAACCCCGTCCAGTAGTCTCTTGATCCAGCATCATCAAAGGGCTGTGGATTGAGGTAAGGTATAGGGTTTTGAGCTTGTTGTGTCGATGATTGATAGTTAGGTTAGTAACTAATGTTAATCTAGATGTATGTATTGAATTAGGGATAAATTGGATTGATTAGATGGATCCAATTTGGATCTTATTAATTAGATTAGGATTTAGTTTAGCTAATTGATGTATGATAGAATTAGCTAAACTAGGCATTTTTGACACAAGACTTTGACGTGAGACGAGTATCTCGACGTCGGATTTGGACCGGATTAGACCTTTTTATTGGAGGTGGATACCTTGACTTATCTTTTAGATTTGTCATTTGATGTGCATTGTAGTTTTTAACAAATAGCAATGATTATGTTTCATATCTGCATCGGTATATCATTATCCATTACCTGTGCATGTTTTGATTGTTTCCTATTTGCATTCATGTTTATACCTTCAGATTACTTATGATCATAAAGGTAATGACATACCATGCGATAGGATATACCGGACTTATTTGATACCATGTCCGACTTGTGTACCTAGATTTTCTGATTTGATCCATGTATATTTTTAGTACATATTTTATAGAGGTAGATATGGTCAGGATTTCCATGCTTAGTATCATGCACCATCTTGCATGATTGCATGCTGCGCGATAGTCGATTCCATTATTGTTGAGCACATCGCCAGTTACATGGATCTGCACATATAACCACTTATGGGTTAGTGGTTCTTATCAGGCAGGGTGTGTTACAGCAGGTTGCTCTGTCAAGGGCTCCATTGGTCCACTTATAGGTAGTGTGACACAGTGTTGTAGCAGGACAAGGATCCCTCCTCTAGACTTGCTCAGAGAGATGAGAGCATTGAGCTCCCCCACTTATGATTTGGGGTAAGAGGATAGGTGTACTCCGACAGCATCCCGTCCACTCGGTCACTCATCAGGAGTAGTGATGGCAGAGTGTACGGTTGTCACATCCCTACCCACTCAGTCTCACCATCATATGTGAGATGGTTGACTGGCAGTAGGGGTGACCAGGACATGTCATTGGCATCATACGCATTGATGCATTTATTGCTTGTGTTTGCTGCACTTATATGCTGCATATTAGATGGATGCATTTGTTTGACATGCATATAGAATTTCTATACCTCTCGGTTTATTATCCATACACTAGGTCCTAGTTAGTATAATGTTCTCCTATTTATTTCAGTTTACATTTATCCTTCTTATATCAAGAGACTGTGCGCATAATTAGTGCTATTTGTTATATTTCTTACTATGCATGTCAGTAGTGACCCGCTAAGGAGTTGACTCACCACGTTGATATTACTATTTTCAGGTTGAGGCTGTCCGGAGGAGTTCCAGTCGCTAGTCCCCTACAGGTCGCGAGGATGTGTTGTTTCAGTCTTTTGGTTTTTCTTATGATGATATCTAGACGATGTTGTATACTTGTTCTGGTTTTGACACTTTGATACTGTATGGTTTTTGTTTTATTTGTCGATGGATTTTATTTGGATTTGTTCTGCTACATGTCTGTCAAGATGGCAGAAGAGGTTAGTTTGATTTTATTTGCGTCATGATTTTAGCTTTATGAGTGTAATTGAGTAGGATTTTTTAGATGATTTTCCTCATCGTTGTATTTGTTTAATTTTTACTATTAACTGCGTAGATGCTTGCTTATTGTACTTTTATGTTATATGTATGTTCCGGCTGTGTTGGCCGAGGTATCTGGATGATGCAGTAAAATTTCATACTGTCACCTGTACAGGGGAGATGTTATCGAAATTTCTTCTGACAGAGACTCTCCCGGGACGTGACACTACATATGTAGATTTTTAAATTATGTATGTATGAAATTTGATAGATTCTGATTTTAAATCCCTAATTAAAAATTATGCCTTATTAAATTTGGATTGATCATCAGTTAAGCTCATTAATACACTCTTGAGGATTTTCATTTAATCGGCTCGTTTCTTAAAAAAATTCTAAATAAGTAGTGCAAATTGTTATTATTTTTACTTTAATTTCTTGATTCTTATATGTCAAATTATTAAATAAAAATAATTATTTGAAATCAATTAAATTAATCTTCTTTTAATTGTATTCAAATAAATGAGGAAGGACAGCTCAAAAATAATTCTTTCCTTTACTCTCTTGTGTGTATATATATATATATATCATAGTATTGTTTTAAAGTAAAATTGACCTAGATTCAACTTAATTAGCAGGCATAATCAAATTTAATTATTCAAATATAATATCTTTCCCATAGCTGGCTAATACAACTTGACTAAATAAAAGAATACGATTTGGCTTTTTATTAAAATAATATGACTTCCCGACTAAAATTATACCACTTGAATTTTTATTTTATTTAAAACTAGCTTGTTGTATTAAAATAACACGAGTTGACCAAATGAAATAATACACCTAGAGTTTTTATTTTATTTAAATTGGTTTATTAGGAGGCGTTTGATTCTTTCTTAAGAATTGAAATAAGAATGTGTATCATAGTATTATGGAATGAGAATGGGTATGGACTTGGGTATAATTCTTAAAAATGATATTTGGTTAGTTAAATATTTTCAATCAGAATGAACCTAAATTTCCTTTTTTACCCTTACAAGAAAATAAGAGAACAAATTAGATGGGAGAGAAAATTGAATGTGAGAGAAACATATGATGAGAGAATATGATGAGAGGAAATGATGAGAGAGAAAGTGTGTTGGGAAAAAATAAAGAGAGAGAAAGTATGAGGAGAGAAAATGAGTGCATAATAGGAGAGATTGAGAAGAGAAAAAATATGATGAGAGAGAAAGTGTGCTGAGAGAGAAAGAGTGATGAGAAAAAATGAAGAGAGAGAAAGTATTATGAGAGAAAATGAAAGAGTGAAGAGAGAGAAAGTACGATGAGAGAGAAAGTGGGTTGAGAGAGAAAGAGTGATGGAAAAAATAAAGAGAGAGAAAGTGTGATGAGAGACTGAGGAGATAGAAAGTATGCTGAGAGAGAAAGTATTATGAGAGAAAATAAAAAAGTGAGGAGAGAGAAAGTATGATGAGAGAAAATGAAAGACTAGGGAGAGAGAAAGTATTATGAGAGAAAATGAAAAAGTGAGGAGAGAGAAAGTATGATGAGAGAAAATGAAAGACTGGGGAGAGAGAAAGTATGATGAGAAAGAAAGTGTGCTGAGAGAGAAAGTATTATTAGAGAAAATAAAGAGAGAGAGAGTGATGAGAGAGAATGAAGAGAGAGAAAATATGAGGAGAAAAATGAGGAGAGAGAGTATGAAAAGAGAGAAAGTGCGATGAGAGAGAAAATATGATGAAAAAATAAGGAGAAAGTGTGTAATGGGAGAGAAAGTGTGATGGAAGAGAATGAAGAGAGAGAAAATGAGGAGAGAGAGTGTAGGACGGGAGAGAATATAGAGAGAAAATGGTAGAGAATGTGTGATGAGTGTCACGCCCGGGGGAATCCCTGTCTGAAGAAATTTCGGCAGCACCTCCCTTGTACGGGTGACAATCTGAACAATTTCTACAAACACAATATACCTCAGCCACAGGCGGCTGGAGTATACACACAACCACGCAGTTTATATGCAGCCTACTCAGCTGATACAATAAAATACACAACCACACATTTATATGTAAATCTAACAACCCACTCGGCTGTAGCAAAACCAAACACAGCGGAAATACAATGGACAACACATACAAACTAAAAACGAAGATTGCTAGCCGGCTAGGCTTACACCACACAACATAGCAACACACCAGAAACAAAACAGAACACAAAGCTAAATACACATGGTTCATATACCAAAATAAAAATAAACAAAAGCGGAGACAGGTCTTCTGATGTGACATGGGGACCGGCAGACAGGATACTCTAAGCGACTTCATAAACAACCTGGTTCCTAAAAAGATAGTGTCCACGGGGGTGAGTTCAACAACTCAGCAGATACCTAGTTGACATGTATAGTAAACTATAACAAATAGTAATAACTATGGAGTACAATCTCTTGGACAAAAGCTTGAAATGCACAATATAAAAGAGCTCAAGGGAACTGTACTCACCAGGGCCTCCTATCAGAATAGTCAGGTCGTCAGACCGAGAGTATCATAAATTCTGTATGCATGTCAAACATATGCATCCATCCAAATGCAGCATATAAGTGCAACAAACACAATCAGTAAATGCATCAATGCATATGATGTCAATGACATGGTCACCCCTGACGTCAGTCAGTCATCTCACACATGATGGTGAGATCGAGTGGGTAGGACTGTGACAACCGTGCATTCTGCCGTCACTGCTCCTGATGAGTGATCGAGTAGACAGGATGTTGTCGGAGTACACTTATCCTCCTACCCTAAATCATAAGTGGGGGAGCTCAATGCTCTCATCTCCCGGTACACGATGACGGGGAGGGATCCCTGTCGGCTACCACGCTACGTCACACTACCCATGAGCGGACTAACGGAGCTAAACAGAGCAAATATGTCATGCCGGCTACCACGCTGTGTCATCACTACCCAGCGGAGCCTAACAGAGCAACCTGTCTGCCGGCTACTACGCTGCGTCACCACTACCCAAGAGTGGACCAGCGGAGCCTAACAGAGTATAGCTGTCACACACCCTGCCTGAATATACCACTAACCCATGAGTGGAGGTGTGTGCAGATCCATGTAACTAGCGATGTGCTCGACAATAATGGAGTAAACTATCGCACAGCATGCAATCATGCGAGATGATACATGACACTAAGCATGACAAAATCATGAACAGCATAGCAATATCCATATATATATAAAATGTATACCATAGGACAATAAACCAAATTAAAGGTACACAGATCAGATAAGGTATAAAAACCTAGATCCTGAACATAATAAACACATGGTTGTGTCACTACCCCTATAAGCATGTATAATCAGGTAGGTACTAACATGAAGTGCATAATAAGTAAACAAAACAAGCATGTAACAGATATCGGGTAGTGACCAACCGAAGCAAAGACGAACATAATCATTACAAAAGGTTATAACCTACTAAACATATCAACATGACATTGTCAAAGATAAGTCAAGGTACCCGCCTCCAATCGAAATGTCCAAACCGGTAGTCGAGATACTCGCCTCGCGTCAAAGTCCTGTGATATAAATGTGTATATTTTATTTAGCTAATTTCATATAACAAAAATAGATAAACAAAATCCTAATCTAATTTATGGTTCAATTCCAGATGGTAATCTACACTTCTCACTTACCCAAATCCTCAAAGATGCAGCTATTGATTCACGACCGGAGAATTTTGCTGCCGCCAATTAGGGCTAGAGCTAGATGAACCACTGTCCACCAAACCAGAGACCCTAAATCAGCAATCCACTTAATCCAATTCATCAAACTAGGATTAGTTCCATTAACCCTAAATTATTCCACAACTAGAATAAGATCTAGTTCATACTCAGAGTTACCTCCACAACTTACCAAATTTCCGAAGTTATCAACCCACGATTGAAGGAATCACTGCTGGATAATGTGGCCGAAACAACCTGACATTGTTGTCCTCCGGCCTAAAATACCTCAGATTAGTACAGAGCAAAGATCTGGCACATACCCGAGTATAAATCTAAGGAATACCATCTCGAAGTGGACCAACGAAGACAAAGCCGACGGTGGATCGTCAGCTAGGGCTCGGAATGTGCAGAGGTACGGGTGGTCGTGAGCACAGGGAGGAGAGGGAGTCAGGAGTCGGCCGGGGCTAGGGCAGAGGAAGCCGCGGCGGCATAGGCTGTGGCGACAATAGCGACGCAAGGTTCGGATGCCGACGGATCGGGGATCCGCATCGCGTCGTCCAGAGGAGAGGAAGAGGGGTGGCGCGATGTGGCGTCGCTAACGGCAGTAGGAAGAAGGGTTCGACTTTAATCGTGAGAAGAAGGGAACCGTCGCGGCGTCGGTTAGGGCACGGGAGGAGAAGGCGCGGGCGAGGCATCGGGCACGCGGGGGAGGAGGCGGAGAAAGAGGAAAATAAAGAAGAAAGAAAAAGGATAAGAAAAGAAAAAGTAATTAAGAAAATAAATATTTCCTCACTTAATTGGGTAACGTAAACATGCTTTCTCGAGATCCAAATTTTATCCCTGTAACCTACACCATACGGTCTCCGAAAAATTTCCAGAAAATTTTCAAAAATTCTGGAAAATTCCCTTATGGTGTTTCGCCCTTTTTCGGTATTTTACAATGAGAGAGAATGAGGAAAGAGAAAATATGTTGAGAGAAAAAGTGTGATGATAAAATAAGGAGAGAGAAAATATGATGAGATAGATCAAGGAGAGAGTGTGTGAAATAAAAAAAAATTGAACAAATATGTTAAGAGTATTTTTGTCTTAAACTTAATTCACATTCCTATTCCATCAAAAACTCAAGGGAGGGAATGAGTTTCATCCATACCCAAATTTTTAGATTTCATTTCAAAATCTTAATTCTATTCCTATTAATCAAACACAAAATTTGAGAATAAATCTATTCCCTCACTTCCAAATCTTCACTTCCAAATCTATAAATCGAAGTCATCTTCATGTATTAATATAATACGCTTGACTTTGTGTTCATACTCGTTTAGAGCATCTACATCAGTTACCCTATCCAAAGATTTTACCCTAAATTTTGGATAAGATAGCTAAAAAACCTTTGCATCAGCTACCCTATCCATTCCCTAAATTTAGATTTGATGAAACCTATCCATAAGATAGTATGAATCGGTCAGTCATAGTAGACCGGCCGAGATAAATACTATTCTAATATGTCGATCAGAGGTTTATAATGGTAAGTCAGGTGACATCCACCATGATAAAACCATATGAAATTTGGTTAAGTATAATACATAAGATGATATGCATAAATACAAGTATAAATTAATCGAGTATAACAAATCGACCAATATTGAATATTGCAATAGGACTATACTAAATTGAACGGGACACAATTAGCTATAAAATATCGGACGATATTTGTCAGCGTTGATATACACTGGCCGGTCACTATAGAACGGTCGAAATGAAGAACATTATAATATGTTGAGCGAAGTTTTATGGTGGCTAGCCAGGTGACATTCAATATATTTAAACAAAACAAACAATCGTCATGAGGAAGAACAGGTTTAACAATGAAAAGGGAGGATCAACTTTACATAACTTTACTAGATTGTCATCACAAAGTCCCAGTCCCCCTTACAAGGATTTGAATTCAAGTAAGAAAATCATTCTAAGGTCAACTGAGGAAATAGATCAGGAGGCCTGTTATCGATAAGTTTGCAGTGATTCAGGAAGTTGGGAGGGGGATCACGAGATAAGAAGTTTTCCTCTCGCAATTGTTGAACCGCCCCTTCAGCTCCCGCAGTGAAGGCTGCTAGGATCGACTTCACGATCGGCCTGTTGAACTCAGTAGATTTAATCATGATAGTGGCCCTTTCCTTGTAGCGAGTGTCTTCGTTAGCCTTGTAGACAACCAAAGCCGTCTGGGAAGTCTTCAGTTCGGCTTCTTTGGTGGAGACCTCGGTTTTAGCTGAATTCAGGGAAGTACTCAAGGAAGTTATTTCGTCATCCTTCAGCTGTAAGGCCTTAAGTTTTTCAGCCAATGCCGACTCGTGATCAACCTTTAACTTGCCAAGCTCAGCTGTCCGTTTCTCCAAGTTGGAAGTTAATTCTTTGTTGAGATCCGTAGATGATTTGAACTACGACTGGAGACTTTCAATTTGGACTTCAAGCTGTTTCTTGGAGGCAGCGGAAAGTGTGGCAGAAGATAACTCAGTAACTTGCTGTTTCAGCTTGTCGTTCTCGGATCTCAGCTTCTTGTTCTCGTTGTATAAAATGTGCATTAGCCGAGACAAGCTCATATTTTCTATCCATCGCTAGAAATATAATAAAGGGTTATGATATAATCACTGATGAATAAAAAGTAGACGTTAATAAACATACCTGATTCTCACTATGGGAAAAACGATCAATTATTTCAGGAGTGGTAAGTTCTTCAAAAATAGGACGAACTTTCTCCCAAGCATTAGCAAAGGAACCTCCTAGCAATATGGGGAGGACGGGAATGGTGGAAGGACCCGCGGAGAAAGAGGAAGTGGGAATATAAGGAGGAGCAAAAACTAAATAAGAAGAGGGTGAGGAAGGTAAGGATCCGAGTTCGGGAATAGATAATGGAAAGGTGAAAGAAATATCACCAGGGGCACTAGTGCTAGAAGAGAGTGAGGCAGAGAAGGTGAGAGAAGGATAGAGCTCAGCCAAAGTAGGTTCGTCGGAAGGAAGGTCGGCAGGAACAAAACCTTCCGAGACAAGTTCATCGGCAGGAAGGATAAGTCTCCTTTTGGGAGGAGGAGCCCTAGTAAGCTTACGCCCCGGACGTTTCCCGGTAGCAACTTCAACTATCGATTTACCGGAGCTCCCAGGAGACGTGAGTTCAATAATAGGAAGGGGGGAGGATGATGAAGGAGCACCAGCCACTGGTGAAGGAATAGTCGGCAAAGAAACAACAGGAATTTCTGCGGGAAGGTCTTCGGGAGCCTCAGGAACCACCTGAGAGCTGGAAACTTCAACCAGAGGAGTTGGATCTTCAACTGGAGGCGGCGGAGTAACGGCAGCAAGAAGCTCTTGTTCTTTTGCGCGAATTGCATCCTCTTCCAAACGCAGTTCTTCATCGATTAGAGTGGAATAAAAATTATCCACTACAAAGATAGAAAAATGATTTAGTTAATAAAAATCAATAAGGAAGAAGCAGAATTTTACCTAAAGAGCCTTGTGTAGCAGGTTTGACGGGGCTTAGACCAAATAAGTATAGAAGGTCAACCCTCAGCCACTTAGGGATAGAAAGCCGACGACATAACAACTTTTCACAGTAAATAGGAAAGGAGGGATGAAGATGAAACTCCCTGACGTCAGGCAAGGGAGGTAAGGAGGATTTCCAGGCATGAGACCAAGGAATGGGTCCTGGAAACTTTATGAAGAAGAAACGAGATTTCCAACCTTTAAGAGACGAGGGCATATCGTCAAAAAGGACCATTTTAGTCCGGGATTGGAACAGGAAAACACCAGGTTCCGAACACTTGGGGTAAGAAAACATGAAGAAATTTTGAGGAGTAGGAGGGATATCTAACAGACGAAATAGCATGTAAGCACCACACAGATAACGAAAGGTGTTAGGTGCAAACTGCTACAAAGGAATATCAAAATACTGGCTTACTTCGATTTGGAAAGGAGGAATGGGAAACCTTAAACCTCCTATCAACTGATCCTTGAAAAAAGTCATGCAATTAGCAGGGGGACGATGAGCATGATCATCTGGTTTCGAGATTAAGATGCTATACTCCCTGGGGATTTCATATTGACGACGGATAGTAAGCCTAGCATTTTTATCAAAGGAAGAAGACATTTGGACATACCAAGGAGCAATCGTCTTCTCAGCCATAGACAGAAGTAAAGGCTAGCAGAACAAGAGGTTACTTACTGGAAGCAAGAAAAGAGATCGCCGGGAAACGGTGAGCACGAGGTTTGATCAAAGACTGCAACAAGAAAGGAACGTTAAGGTAAGAAAGGAAGGGACAAAGGTGAAAAGAAGACAAAGGGTTTAGGGTTTAAAAAGCACATAGCCGTCGTTAGATCAAAACATTTTTATCTCAATAGACGTTGAGGATTACAGGAAAAAGGACAAATGCTTACATGACACAACAGAGAGAGAAAGTATGTGTCACATAATCATAAAGACACATTTATGTTGGACGCGACAGATCGGATCATGCCGGGGTTAGTAACACCTCGTTATACGCTTCCGACATTCTCTTACCAGGGGAAAAGTCAATCACAAGCAAGGAAATTTTGAAAGAAGACGTAGTTTACTAGGCATAATAAAGGAAGAGGGATCGAGTTTGACTAAATCCAGGTTAAGGACAAGAAAAAATAAGGAAAGTTATTTGGGCATAAAGCATGATCCCAACTAATGTCATTATAAAACATAAACTAGCATTGATCGAAATAATTTTAATTATAATATCGGTCGGCATAACCTTAGTTATAATAGATAAAGTATAAAACATAAATAAGCTAATACCAGTCGGTATAATGGCAGCTACAATAGATAAGTATAACATCAACCAAGAAAACCTTGTTTATGATAAACAAGTGAATATCGGTCGGTATAACGTCAACTATAATAGGTAAGTACACTAGCGGTCAGGATAACCTTGTCTGTGATAAATGAAAAAATATTTGTCGAAATGGCAACACGTAGGATATACAAGTGGGTAATGGGCACAACATTACATCTATTCTTATGAATTAGAGGGATTCAATAGAGTCACTCGATTCAATACAAAAGATTATTTTTACACTTAGAATCTGATCAAATACATAACATTATATTTCCCCTCAAAACATTAAACCTCGAAAAGATAACAAAAGTTACAAACATAAGCTCTCAGGATGCTTAGAAAATTTCAGTCCCACTGGAGTCAAACTTACCATGGAGCAGAAGTGGAAACATTTTACCTGGCACGAAGAAAGCTTGCATGGGCAACAAAAGTGGAAATATTTTACCAGGCACGAAGGAAGCTTGCCCGAGCGGCAGAAGTGGCAATATTTTGCCCGGGACGAAGGAAACTATGAAGCAGGAAGACTCAAGGGCAAGGGGAAGGGGACAGATCTATTCAGGCTATGCTGCAAAGGTGACTGAAAGAGCCTCTCCCCTGTTCGAACCCTAGAGCTCTACAACCAGAGCAACCAATCCTAGCCCAAGGGCAACATGGGCTATGCATTCGTAGCGACATCCATGGGCTATTTTGTTGGTCCTCCGTATGTAAGGAGAATTCCTCTGAAGCTCGTTGAGTCTCCAGAGCAGTTGCACCTTCGGTTGGAGATTCTAAATCTCGACAAACGTCATTTTTCGAGATAGTCTCTTGAACCCTAGAGTTAGACAAAGTAAAAACTTGAATAAACTCATGCATAGATCTCGCCTTGTCCGACAAGAGTCGCCCCCGAAGAAGGGGATCTAAGGCCATACTCTCAGCAGGAAGAGATGGCAAGGAAGGAAAAGAACTGAGGTAGGTGATGAAAGAAGAGAGGGTTGTAGCCCTATTTAAAGGATCAAGGGACCCAAGGAATCACTGTACTAGGGTTCACGGGATCACTGTACTCAGGTTCACAAGATAGCTGTACACAAAATTTGTAAGGTCACTTCAGTACCTGTGGCAGAGTCATGGGTAGGAAAAAACAAAATCAGACTTGTATCTAGTCAATCGTCTACACCTCCTTCGACTAGACTTGAAGGGAAGGCTAGTGATATGGGTTAGGTTTCATGGATCCCCGATAAGGAAGGGAAAGGAGATAACCAAGTGGAGAAGATAGATCAATATTAGCCGAGACATACCTCAAAGGAGGTAGGCCAATATCGAGCAGGATATACTTCCGAAGAGGAAGAACAATATCGGTCGGGATATACCTCAAAAGAGGTAGGTCAATATCGGTCGGGATATACCTCAAAGGAGGTAGGCCAATATCGATCAGTATATACCTCAAAGGAGGTAGGCCAATATCGGTCGGGATATACCTCAAAGGAGGTAGGCCGATATCGAGCAGGACATACTTCCGAAGAGGAAGAACAATATCGGTCGGGATATACCTCAAAGGAGGTAGGCCAATATCGATCGGGATATACCTCAATGGAGGTAGACCAATATCGATCAGCATATACCTCAAAGGAGGTAGACCAATATCGGCCGGGATATACCTCAAAGGAGGTAAGCCAATATCGAGCAAGACATACTTCCGAAGAGGAATAACAATATCGGCCGAGATATACCTCAAAGGAGGTAGGCCAATATCGGTCGAGATATACGTCAAAGGAGGTAGGCCAATATTGATCAGCATATACCTCAAAGGAGGTAGGCCAATATTGATCAGCATATACCTCAAAGGAGGTAGGCCAATATCGGCCGGTATATGCCTCCAAGGAGGCAGGCCAATATCGATCGAGACATACTTTCAGGAAGGAAGGCCAATATCGGCCGGGATATGCCTCCAAGGAGGCAGACCCATATCAATCAAGATATACCTCCAGGGAGGTTGGCTAAGATCAGCCGAGATATACCTCAAAAGAGGAAGGCCAATATCGGCAAGGATATACTTCCGAGTAAGTAGACCAGTATCGATCGAGACATGCCTTTAGGAAGGAAATCCAATATCGGTCAGGCTGAATAATACCTTGAAAAGATACTTAATAAAAATTACATACTTGATAAAATATAACCCAGTGCTAGCTGGGATAATAAACATAGAGGAGCATGGACGAGCATTGGCCAAGGAGCCTCATGAGAGGTAATAATAATTAACCAAACCTAGTTAAGCTCAGCTTCGACCGATACAAGGAATATTGTTATATTAAGCTATCTATAATATAGCAGAAACAGGAGGGGCGAGTAGGAACGATAGAAACACTTTAAAAGGACTTGTGAAACAGGATAGAAGTAAATATTTCAAATAAAAGTAGTTAATGAAGATATTTGCAGTATGTGATTGTATAACAGGTGTTATATATTTGGTGGAAAATGTGTTTTTAGACTATTTTACAGGTACTAGATAACAAAGAAGGTATATCTGGGGTACAAAAATGATTCCTTAAAAGTCATTTATCACAAGTATGCAGCTTACGCCATCTCATAACAAACTCTAACAAACCGGGGTCCACTTCATGACTACGGAGGTTATATGAAGTGGTATAAAAAGGGGAATCCTCTCCGTTAGCTAGGTAAGTTCACATCATTGTGCACATTCATAACCCTAGTTTTTCAACTACTGTTCACCTTCTTCTTCTTCTTCCTTCTTCCACACCGAGAGAGATCACTGACTTGAGCGTCGGAGGGCCTAGTTAAGGATTCCCACCCCGGTCTTAGGTCACTAACGATAGTGTTGGTCGGTCTCTTGTGCGCAGGAAGCCTTGGAAGCTCCAGATCTGGGTTTTCTCCGATCGAATCTCTTTATCGCCATTGGTACTTTGCATCGGAAGGACACTCTGGGGTTTCATCTTCTTGGATCCGCTTTGGGTTTCTCGAATCGGCGTTCCATAGGTATTATTCTTCACCATTAGTAGGTTTTTTCCTTCCAGCTCTCCGTTTTGTCAAGCTTCTCAGACAGGATCAGTGAAGGTGTCAGTGCAATTGTGTGCTCTCATTCAAGTCATCTTCTTCCTCCTCTCTTCTCTAGCTCTCCCTCTCCTCCATTGCCGAACCACCTAAGAGTGCTAGCACACTCTAAGTGGTTATTCTCCACCTTTTGTCCGTGTGGATACTTGTAGAGGAGTGTTCACTTGATACTCGACGAGATCTGGCAAATTTTTGGATGAGCGGGATAAGCGAAGGGCTTCTCTACAAAGGTATACTCTCTTTTCATATAGATCTAAGGTAGATCTAGTGTAGAAACATGTACATGATTTAATTTTAAATATATCTTCGCACAGATCCGTGGCTAGAATTTGGGGTTTCCGCAACACAAAAAGCGGTTTTTGCGGCTCGAATTACTAACAATCATTTCCCAACTTATCGGGCATATTGATTTAACGAGCTTAATCACACCCTTTGATAAATTAAAGAAATAAATATTAAGTATACGTTCTTGTTATTATATCATGATTAAGAGTACGTACTTCCATAATAACAGAGGTTTTGTTCTTTTATGTAGTCAGTATAAAAGAAACTACCTCAAATGGTCCTGCTCAATACACTCATAGTGTACTAGTGTAATTTTATAGTCAAGATAAACTAATACCAAATTACAATACAACCACTCCAATGGTTTGTCCTATTCCATCTTGGTTATGAGCTATTATTTATAATTTATAAGGAATTGATAACATGATCTTCTGTGTGTCTCCTCACACCATGTTATCTTCAATATAAATTAAATGGACAACTACACTTGGCAAAAATGTAGACATTTGACTAATGTAATTCTTATAAATGTTTATACAAAAGCTAGGCTTTTAGTATACATCCTAACAGATCACATCCCCGAGTGAGGTAATCTTGATCGAGCCTCCTTACTTCTTTTTTCTTCTCCTTATATCCCCTTTCACATTATTACACAGACTCCACTCCTTATAATCTATATCACTAGCCTTCCTTTCAAGTCTAGTCGAAGGAGGTGTAGCTGACTAACTAGACCTAAGTCTATTTTTGACCTCTTGATACCTTCTGTGGTGACCCTTGGCCCCAATTCCCAAGATATCTCTACTGATTCAAATCCTAGCTTCTTACCCCTTGTTATATCGTCTCCCATTCTGGCCCCTGTACATAATCTTCCTACTACTTCTGGTGTTAGGACTCACCTTCTATTCTGGAACCTTCGTCTATTTCTTCTGAGAGGCTCTCAACCTCATTCCCTCCCCGGGTTGTTTTTAGACAGGCCAAGGGACTACCTTCTATGTTGGGACAACCAGACCCTAGTCCTATCTCTTTTGGACTTCTTCAATTGAGAAGCCCCTTAGATGAGTCTTGGTTACAATGTCAAGCTTCTATGAAGGGCAAAAGTATTTTTGATCAAGTGGATCATCACAATCGTCAAGCCGCTGTTGTGAGTATTTTGAATTTGTTTTAGTAGTTTTCCTAATTTTCTTAGGTCGTGGGCTTAAATTATAAATGTGTTGTTGTTACATTCAGTTTTTTGCTTCAAACCTACATATGGGTCATCTAGCTGCTGAACTGGAGCGAGAAAACAATACCTTGAAAGATCAGCTAAGGATTTTAAGGATAACTCCTCCACCTCCTGGCAATGATATTATTCAGCTGAGAGAAAAACTGGGCTCTCAGGCTCAACATATGGCTCTCTTGGAGAAAGATCTTCAAACCATCAATAGTTATTACAGTTCAGGAAGGGGAAAAGAAGACCTTGGAATTACAGATAGAGAGCCTGAATTCTAAACTGAAAGTAGAAACAACTTTAAAGGATAAGGCCATTGCAGATGCCACTCTTCACTCCTCCATTCTAGAATACTTTCAAACTTCTCATTCTAAATCTCCAAATACCGCCCAAGAGTTAGCCTCCAAAGATTTTGATCTATTACAATCACAAGAGCGGTAAAAAGCTTAAGAGTCTCAGGTGGACTTCCTCACTAAAGATTTGGAACAAGTTAAAACAGAGCGAGATGCTTTTAAAAGCAAAGTGGATCAATTAGAGTCAGAGCTGCAATCCTATAGAGCGAGTGAAGAGGAACGTTGGGAGAGTCAACATCGACAATATTTAGATTCCCCAGAATTTGCGAATGAGTTTGTAGGGCGCGTTATTGGGACTTTGATTCATTCGGTCGGCGGAGTCCTTAAGCAACTGCGAGAAGGGGGGTATTTACCTTAAGAACCTCCTCCTCGATTTATAGACCGTCGAAAACTCAACAAAGAACTTCTCAAGAAGTTTCTTAGTAGTTTTAAGTGAGTTGTTGGTGAATGAGCTAACTGAGGGTTAAGCCAATTGTACTCATTCTATTGTACTTGTATTATCCAAGGATACTATTGTTTTGTTAATTAACAGTTGCATGTTTCCCAAGTTATTCTAAGTGAACTTGCAAATGAATACTTTAGAAAGGATATGCGATACTCATGATATTTAGGATAAACATGTAAGATAAGCAATTGCATGCGTGCACTTTATTCGGGAATAGTAAACGGGTATCTGATACTTACTTGTTCACTGCTCTTATATGTCTTCGGAGCCCATCTTGTCTTTATGTTCTGACTTGATTTCATGTCCCAGGTGGATTAAGAAGATCTGTAAGCTCGTAACACCTTCTCATATCTTGACCATGACTGAATCACTCAGTAGATTCGAACTGATGATTGAAGACCAGGATGCCAATATATCTTGGGCGGGGTATTGCTCCCGAGTGAGTATAAATGGAATGAAGGCAAACCAAATTGTTTGTCATATTTCGGTCGGGATTTAAACTTCTGAACGAATCTGAATTAATATTTGAAGGCCAAGAAGTTGATATATTTCGGTCGGGAATGTACTCCCGAACGAATCTGAACTAATATTTGAAGGCTAGAAGATTGATATATCTCGATCAGGAATATACTCCCGAGCGAATCTGAATTAATATCTGAAGGCCAGAAGGTTGATATATTTCATTTGGGAATGTACTCCCGAATGAATCTGAACTAATATTTGAAGGCCAGGAGGTTGATATATCTCGATCGGGAATGTACTCCCGAGTGAATCTGACTTAATATATGAAGTCCAGAAGATTGATATATCTCAGTCGAGAATGTACTCTAGAGCGAATCTGAATTAATATCTGAAGTCCAGAAGGTTGATATATTTTGGTCGGGAATGTACTCCCGAATGAATCTGAAATAATATCTGAATTCCAAAAGATTGATATATCTCGGTCAGGAATGTACTCCCAAGCAAATCTAAACTAATATCTGAAGGTCAGAAGGTTGATATATTTCGGTCGGGAATGTATCCCCGAGCGAATCTGAAATAATATCTGAAGGCTAGAGGATTGATATATCTCGATCGGGAATGTACTCCCAAGCAAATCTAAACTAATATTTGAAGGCCAAGGGTTGATATATCTCGGTCGGGAATGTACTCTCGAGCGAATCTGAATTAATATCTGAAGGCCAGAAGATTGATATATCTCAGTCGGGAATGTACTCCCGAGCGAATCTGAATTAATATCTGAAGGCTAGAAGGTTGATATATTTCGGTCGGGAATGTACTCCCGAACGAATCTGAAATAAAATCTGAAGGCCAGAAGATTGATATGTTTCGGTCGGGAATGTACTCCCGAACGAATCTGAACTAATATTTGAAGGGTAGGAGGTTGATATATCTCGGTCAGGAATGTACTCCCGAGAGAATCTGAATTAATATCTGAAGGCCGGAAGAATGATATATCTCGGTCGGGAATGTGCTCCCGAGCGAATCTGAATTAATATCTGAAGGATAGAAGGTTGATATATTTCGGTCGGGAATGTACTCCCAAACGAATCTAAAATAATATCTGAAGGCCAGAAGATTGATGTATTTCGATCGGGAATGTACTCCCGAATGAATCTGAAATAATATCTGAAGGCTAGAAGGTTGATATATTTCGATCGGGAATGTACTCTCGAACGAATATGAAATAATATCTGAAGGCCAGAAGATTGATATATTTCAGTCGAGAATGTACTCCCGAACGAATCTGAAATAATATCTGAAGGTCAGATGATTGATATATCTCGATCAGGAAAGTACTCCCGAGCAAATCTGAGCCTTAATCAGGAAAATGCTTCCAGGTGAATTTGGCTCTGCTTGGAGTCTAAAGTCTCCAGCTATTTTGCCAAGAGCCCAAACCAGTCTTTTCTCAAGATATCCTAGTCGACTATCATCGAGCGGAGGAAACACACTCAAATAGTACTGAGTGAAGAAAGCACACTCAACTGCTAAGGGTTTAAAGTCTCCGGTTCTCCTTAAATAAGCCAGGTCGGTCACTCCTTAAGGTCCCTGATCGACTATCTCTAAGCGGAGGAAGCATTCTTGAATAGTACTAAGCGGAGGAAGCATGCTCAACTGCTAAGGGTTTAAAGTCTCTGGTTCCCCTTAAAGAAGCCAGGCCGGTCACTCCTTAAGGTCCCCCATTGACTATCTCTGAGTGGAGGAAACACGCTCGAATAGTACTGAGCGGAGGAAGCACGCTCAATCTGCGAAGGGTTTAAAGTCTCTAGTTCCCTTTAAAGAAGTCATGTCGGTCACTCCTTAAGGTCCTCGATCGACTATCTCTGAGCAGAGGAAACACGCTCGAATAGTACTGAGTGGAGGAAGCACACTCAATCTACTAAGGGTTTAAAATCTCCGGTTCCCCTTAAAGAAGCCAGGTCGGTCACTCCTTAAGGTCCCCGATCGACTATCTCTGAGCGGAGGAAGCACGCTCGTAAGGAGAATTGTTTGGTCCATTCTAATGAATGTATGTATTGGTTAAAGAGTAGATGCCTGTATTTTTTCATTATATCCAAAAATTAAATGGAATATATGGACAAATTATAGGCGTACTTGTTAGGCTCTGTATGGTTGCAAGTGATTTATACTCTAAGGCCTATCGAGATTCCTTCCTTCTGAGTCTTGGAGATAGTAAAAGTCTAAAGCCATCTTCTATACAACTTTATATGGTTTTCCCCATTGAGGTGTCAATTTAGTAACATCTCCCATAGGTTTAATACGCTTCCACATTAAATCCCCTACTTGAAAGAATCGGGGGATAACTCTTCTGTTGTAATTTTGCCTCATTCTTTATCGGTATGTTGTAAAGCGAGTTGCTGCCTTGTCCGAGGATTCTTCTATCAAATCTAATTCCATAAGACGCCGACCTGCATTATCTTTGTCATATAATTATCTTCAATCAGATTCCACCCCAACCTCAATGAGGACTACTGCTTCTCCCCCGTATACTAACTAGAATGGAGTTATCCCTGTAGCCTCTCGAGGGGTGGTAAGGTAAGCCCATAGTACATTGGGTAACTC
This sequence comes from Zingiber officinale, assembly GCF_018446385.1. Lineage (NCBI taxonomy): Eukaryota > Viridiplantae > Streptophyta > Magnoliopsida > Zingiberales > Zingiberaceae > Zingiber > Zingiber officinale. The sequence continues at coordinate 15,465,231 of NC_056007.1, read as the reverse complement.
ATCTACCCAACTACCACCAACGTGATCTAATTTAGTTTTAAGCTCTCTGATGATTTCTTTGTTAGTTATTTCTACTTGCCCATTACTCTATGGATATGTCACAGAGGTGAATGTCTATGTAATGTCATATGTTGTACACCATTCTCCAATTCTCTATCCCTAGAATTGTCTTCCATTATCAGAAACTAATTTATGGGGAATACCAAATATGCAAATAATGTGTTGCCACAAGAATTTGATAATTGCATTTTCAGTAATTCTTGCTAATGGTTCAGCTTCCACCCATTATGAGAAGTAATCCATAGCTACCAATAGAAACCTTCTCTGGGTTGTCGCCAAGGGGAATGGACCCACTATATCCATTCCCCATTGGTTAAGAGGGCAAGAAACTATAGAGGTTTTCAATAGTTGAGTAGGATGATGTGAAATATTTTGGTGCTTCTGACAGGACATACACGTTCTCATAAGCTGCATTGCGTCTTCTTGTAAGGTAGGCCAAAAATACCCAGCCAGTAATATTTTACGGGATAGAGATCTTCCCCCAATATGGCTACCACATGAACCTTGATGAACTTCCTATAGAATATATTGTATGTCCTCTGGTCTAATGTATTTGAGCAAGGGACTAGAGAAAGCCCTCTTGTAGAGGTGATCCCCTATCAGAGTATATCGAGCGACTTTCTTCTTAAAGACTCTAGCTTGTTCTGCGTTCACTGGTAAGATGCCCTGTTGTAAAAATAATATGATTGGTGCTTTCCATTCATCTTGTATTTCTGTGTCAGCTTGCCTTTTAATACAAGACACCAACATTGTATGTTCTACCAGCTGGTCTAGATTCCAAGCACTATTGCTAATGCAAGCTTTGACAATTCATCAGCCACTTGATTCTCTGATCGAGGAATTTTCTGTATATTCACTTCTTGGAATGTAGCTTTCAGTTTATCAAATGCTTCTGCATATAACCTAAGTCGATCATTACTAATTTCAATGTTACCTGTCAACTGTTATGCTGCCAACTACGAATCAGAATAAATCCACACTCGAGCAGCTCCCACATGCCGAGCTGCCTGTAAACCGGCTATCAATGCCTCATATTCTGCTTCGTTGTTGGTGGCCCTATAATTTAGTTGGACAGAAAGCTGAACTTGATCTTCCCTTGGAGATATGAGAAGAATATCAATTCCACTGCCTTGTCTAGTAGAAGACCCGTCCACATAAACTTTCCAAGTCCCTTCTTCTTCTAGACCTTGCACCTCTGTTATGAAATCCGCCAGAGCTTGTGCCTTAATGGCCAAACGAGGTTGATACTGTATGTCGTATTTACTGAGTTCAGTTGTCCATTTGATTAATCGCCCAGATGCTTCAGGATTCAGAAGTACTCACCCCAAGGTACTGTTGGTTAATACTACAATAGCATGCGATAAAAGGTAAGGGTGCAATCTCCTGGCTGTTAACACCAATGCATAAGCTAATTTCTCGAGTGTGGTATATCTACACTCGGCTCCTTTTAATAAATGACTTAAGAAATACATAGGTTGTTTCTCTTTACCCTCCTGTCTCACCAACACCGAGCTAACAACGTGCTCATTTGCTGAAAGATAAACCCATAAAGTTTCTCCTACTACAAGTTTGGCTAAGACAGGTAAGGTTGACAAATAATCTTTTAGTTATTGAAATGCTTTGTCACACTCCTCATCCCATTGGAATTTATTGGCTTTCCGAAGTACCTTGAAGAAATGGAAATTTCGATCGGCTGATTGAGAGATGAAATGAGACAACGCAGTGATTCGCCCAATTAACCTTTGGGCTTTTTTCATATTGCGTGGAGACTCCATATTCTGGATTGCTCGAACCATGGTAGGGTTTGCTTCTATCCCTCGCTCTGTCACCATGTAGCCCAGGAACTTGCCACTCTTGGCTCCAAATAAATACTTGCAGGGATTGAGTTTGAGTCCGTACTGCAGTAGAGTCATGCACGTCTCTTCTATATCCTTGCATAGATCACTAGCCTTTTCTTGGTCATCCTTGGCAAGAGGGACCTGATGATAGCCCTGATAGGCATCCAGCATACAGATATACTCACATCCAGCCGTAGAATCCACCACTTGATTAATGCGAGGAAGAGGATAGTAGTCCTTTGGGCAAGCCTTGTTAAGATCTTGAAAATCAATGCATACCCTCCACTTATTACCCGGCTTAGATACCAGAACTACATTGGCTAACCAGCTAGGGAATTGCACTTCTTGAATATAGCCGGCTTCTTTTAGTTTGCCTACCTCCTCCTTGATGATCTAGTTTTGGTCGGCCCCAAAATCTCTCTTCCTTTTCTTGACTGGCCGAGCATCAGGATAAATATGTAGTGCGTGCTCTATCACGAGTGGGCATATACCTGTAACCTCCTTGGGGGTCCACGCAAACACATTGTGTAGGATCGAAAGCGCTAGAGGAGGGGTGAATAGCGCTCGCGGCTCTTTCACGTTTTTCGGAAATCGTTCGAGTAATTTAAACGCAGCGGAAAGTAAATGAAAAACACACAGAAAGAACAAGAGGATTTATTTCGTTCGGAGCCTAGATCGACTCCTACTCGAAGGCCCGCGATCCTTGATCGCTTTCCGTGGGCAACAACTATAGAATCGATGATTACAAGATTGAATATAGTTAAGTGCAGTAAGAAAAACTATACCAATGAACAGTAAATAAAGAACTTCAGAGCTTTAAGTCGTTGGACCAGCAGGGCCTTGTTGGAGCGTCCGGAGCAGCACACAAGAGCGCAGGTTCTTCTTTTTGAGAGTTGTTGTTCGAAGCTGCATCCTAAGCCTCCTTTTATAGCCTCTGCAAGTTTGATCCAGATCCCCAAGTCTCAGGATCAGCTTTGACGCGAAGAGGATCGGTCGACCGATCCTCATGTTCGGTCGACCGATCAAATGATCTCCACCGCATCTGATCCGTCGATCCGTGGCTCCGCTTCGATCTGGTCAAGCTCTATTCCCGGCTTCGGTCGACCGATCCCAAGTTTCTGTCGACCGATCAGTCTCCTCTGACCCGCTCACCTCAGCCTGATCCAGTCGGCACTTATCCCAGGTTCGGTCGACCGATCCCAAGGTCTGGTCGACCGATCCCTGGTCGAGCCTGGTCTAACTCCTGGAAACCTGATCTGCCAGCTTGGGGGTTCGGTCGACCGATCCCAAGTTCGGTCGATCGATCCCGGTCAGTTCTAACCCTGCACAAAAGTATTAGTTTCCTTCAAGACAGAGTTAGAACACAAAGGATAATATATAGAAATAAATTTGACAGTCACCGGACTGTCCGGGTCTGACTTCGGGTTTCCGACCGGAAACCCTAGGTCGACCCGACGCCTACTGTTCCCTCTACGGGGAACGCGTCCTCACCTACTCCATTCAAGAGATTTACCTGTTGCCGGTGCGATCCTCCAGATCGACTAGACTTTTTCTCGGTGCTCGATGCTTCCGGACTTTCTGCTGGACGTCCGCTTCCCGAATGGTCTAGTCTTTCACCTGGTTCGCGACACCAGGACTTTTCACCTAGGGTTACCCCCCTAGGACTTTTTCCTGAAGCACTCGACCCACCAAGACTTTCTGCATAGGGTTACCACCCCCTATGACCTAGTGTTACCACCCCCTAGGGTTTTTACCTTGCCTAACCACAGTTAGGACTTACCTAAAACACTCAATCAAGCACGTTAGATTACAACACACCTTAACTTTAAATCCTTTGTCATTATCAAAACTCAGGTTCGATCGTCGGATGCTTCCCGCACCAACACATTGTTGTTCCGCATCAAACATTGTATCAGCTCAGTCTTGAGTGGAAGGTCCAAGTCGGCCGCCACATAGGTCACAACTTCTGGTCGCTCGACTTGTATCTATACTTCTTCCTTCTCTTCATATATCAGACCAAGTGGTTTTTCCTAGATAGCATTGACTTCCATCCTTTGATGGTGGTTCTTCACCATCAATAGGTTTTTTCCTTCCAGCTCTCTGTTTTGTCAAGCTTCTCATATAGGATCAAATTTGACGTCGTCTGTGGGAACTTCACCTGAATCAGAGACTATAAGATGGAAGAGGCTGGAAAATCAAATCTACTCACCATTAGCCATGAGGATCTGGATTTCCTCATCAACACTCATGTGTAGAAGGTTTTACAACAACAACAAGCTCATACTGGAGCCACTCTGCAAATGGCTCATAATCCAGCGATTTCAACTACTGAGCACCGGAAAGGAAAAGAGCCAGAAGAGGAAGAACATGCATATTTTCCTCCAGTTACGGTTTCTCCGACAAGGCGTCCGCGAGCCTTTCTTCGCACTCCCATGGAGCAGGGGGGTCGAAGGCCCATGTTCCAAGAATCTTCTGGCGAAGCACCAAATAGAGAAAATCGTAAGATTAAAATGATAACTAGTGATAGCTCACCAGAAAAGGTCATCTCTCCATTCTCTCAAAGTGTATTGGATGATCCGCTTCCTAAGCGGTATCAAAATCTTCAGATCGGTGAGTACACTAGAACCACAGATCCAGAGGATCATCTATTGAAATTCGAGAATGTAGCATTATTACAACAATTCTCTAATGGGGTGAAATGTCGGATGTTTCTTACTACACTCGGAGGAGCCGTACAACGCTGGTTCAAAAGATTGCCGGAAAAATCCATCCAAAAATTTAAGGACTTCAAGAAAGTTTTTCTACATAGCTTTTCTAGTAACAAAAGGTATCATAAGACTCCTTGGAGTCTATTATCAATTAAGCAAGCATCCAAAGAGTCCATCTGAGCCTACATCAAAAGATTTAATCAGGTAACTATCGATGTACCCAATGCTACTACTGAAATCTTAGTAAGCGCTTTCTCTCAGGGTTTAAATGATAATAATTTCTTTAAAGATCTAGTAAGAAATCCTCCTGCCAATTTTGACTCCTTAATTGAACAAGCCACTGAATTTATTAATGTTGAGGAAGCTCAAGCAACCCGCAGAAAAGAGGGCACTACTTCTTCTCCTACTCCGATTAAGGAGAAAGCTCCTACTCCTGTTCCTCCACCTAGAGGACCTCGGGCAGTTCATCCACCTCATCACCATCCAGAATATCGCCTGCAAGTAGTACATCATGTGGAGATATAGCCAGAGGTGCCCAGAAGATGGTGCACCTATCATAAAACTAGAAGTCATCATACTGAAGACTGTTTTTTTTAGAAATAAAAGAGCCAATAGGGAGCGATACCAAAGGAAAAACTATTATCGACAGTAGTACCCTAGGCAGCGAAGTCCGCTCAAATTGGAGTATCACCCAGTCGAGCCTCGGCAGGATGCATTACCCACCCCGGCCAGTACAAGCCAGGTGTCGGAGAAGGCTCCTTCTGAAACCATGACAGCCAGACAAGAAGAAAATAGGAGTAATGCCGCCCGGGGCAATATCAATATGATCGCAGGCAGGCCCACTGATGGGGATTCTAATAGGGCGAGAAAAGCACATGCACGAAGACTTGAGATTCATGCTGTGGGGTGTAGTATGGAACGAGCAGCCGGTCCCGAAATAAGTTTCGGACCTAGAGATCTTGAAGGGGTGGAAATACCCCATGATGATGCCTTGATAATTAAGGTCGTGATAGCCAACTATACTATCTCTCGTACCTTTATAGACACGAGCAGTTCTGTCAATATTATCTTTAAGAAGGCCTTTGATCAATTACAGATCGACCCGAGCGAACTTCAACAGATGGTAACTCCTTTATATGGATTCACGGGTAATGAAGTACAACCGCTTGGTCAAATAAAGCTAGTCATATCTCTAGGGGAGGAGCCCCTAATGAGAACAATAAGATATTATTTTATGGTGGTGGATGCCCCATCTTCTTATAATGTGATACTGGGTCGACCGACCTTAAACGAGTTTAGGGCGGTTGTTTCTACCTTTTGTCAAAAAATTAAATTTCCTGTTGATGACCAAGTCGGGGAGGTGCGAGGTGATCAGAAGACAACCCAAAAATGTTATGTAGAGATCATTCGAACTGAAGCTAATGCTACCCGAAAATTTCAAAAGATGGAAGTCAATGTCATTCAATAAAAGACGTCTGTGCTGGTTTATAAAGAAAAGGAAGAAGTCCAAATTCAGACCGGGCGACCTGAAGCTACTACTTATGTTGCGGCTGATCTTGATCCCACTCTTAAGGCCGAACTGGTGCAATGCCTAAAGAAGAATAATGATGTGTTTGCCTGGACGCCCAAAGAGGTCTCGGGAGTTTCTCTTGCAGTCATGGAGCATTCTTTTCAGGTCTTCCCAGATGCCCCGCTGGTCATGCAAAGGAAAAGAAACTTTAGCGCGGAGCAAAACCAAATCATCAAGGAAGAAATAACTAAACTCATGGAGGCTGGTTACATCAGGAAGGTACAATTCCCCAGTTGGCTAGCTAATGTGGTGTTAGTCTGTAAGCCATGAAACAAATGGTGGGTATGCATTGATTTCCGGGATCTCAACAAAGCTTGTCCAAAAGATTATTATCCGTTGCCCCGGATCGATCAACTGGTAGACTCCACTGCTGGGGGTGAATACATCTCTATGCTAGACGCTTATCAGGGCTATCATCAGGTCCCCCTAGCTAAAGAGGATCAAGAAAAGGTCAGTTTTATAACATCTGAAAGTACTTATTGTTATAATGTTATGCCCTTCGGACTAAAAAATGCAGGAGCAACTTATCAGAGGCTTATGAATATGGTCTTCCAGAAGCAAATTTGAAGAAATATGGAAGTGTATGTCGATGATATCTTGATTAAGTCTCTTCAAGCTGTTGATGTGTTCAGGGATGTAGAGGAGACTTGCAAGACATTGAGGCAATATGAGCTCAAGCTGAACCTGAGCAAATGTCTATTCGGAGCAAAAGGGGGAAAATTCCTGGGATATATGGTGTCCGAGCGAGGAATAGAGGCCAACCCGAGCAAAGTCAAGGCACTTCAGAACATGGAGCCTCCGCGCAACATGAGGGAAGCTCAAAGACTTACTGGCCGGATTACAGCCTTGTCTAGGTTCATTTCTAGGTCGTCTGATCGTAGCTTCCATTTCTTTAAAATACTCTGGAAGGCAAACAAATTTCAGTGGAACGAGGAATGTGATAAGGTCTTCCAAGAGTTAAAAGATTACTTGTCTACTCTTCCTGTATTAGCTAAGCCTATAGTAGGAGAGACCCTCTGGGTATATTTGTCAGCTAAGGAAAACGTTGTGGGCTCTGTATTAGTTAGGCAAGAGGGGAAAGAACAACAACCTGTATATTTCTCTAGCCATTTATTAAAAGTAGCTGAGTGTAGATATACTACACTAGAAAAGTTGGCTTATGCATTAGTGTTGACTGCTCGGAGGTTGCACCCATATTTCTTAGCACATGAAATTGTTGTATTGACCAACAGTACCCTCGGGCGGGTGCTACTCAACCCAGAGGCATCAGGCCGGCTGATCAAATGGATGACTGAACTTGGTGAATATGACATACAGTATCAACCTCGCTCAGCCATCAAGGCACAAGCTCTAGTAGATTTCATTATAGAAGTTCAAGGCCCTGAGGAAGAAAATATTTGGAAAGTTTATGTGGATGGCTCCTCAACCATACAAGGTAGCGGAATTGGTGCTCTTCTTATATCTCCAAGGGAAGACAGACTCCAACTCTCTATCAGATTGAATTACAGAGCTACTAACAATGAGGCAGAATATAAAGCCTTGATAGCTGGATTGCAAGCCGCTCGGCATATAGGAGCAGCAAGAGTCCTCATCTATTCTGATTCTCAATTAGCATCCCAACAACTATCAGGTAATTTTAAAATTAATAATGGCAGGCTCAAGTTATATGCTGAGGCATTTGATAATTTAAAGTCCCAGTTTCAAGAAGTAAATATACAAAAGGTTCCTCGATCTGAAAATCAGGTAGCAAATGAATTGGCTAAGCTGGCCTCCGCTATAACATCATGGAATTTGGATCGGCTAGTGGAACAAACTCTGTTAATATCTTGTATCGAAAGACAAGCTGATGCAGAAATACAAGGCGACTGGAGGACCCAAATCATATTGTATCTACAACAGGGTATTCTTCCGAGTAATGCAGAACAAGCAAGGATATTTAAGAAAAGAGCTGCTCAGTATACTATGATAGGAGAACAGTTATATAAAAGAGCTTTTTCTAGACCTCTGCTCAAGTGTATTGGCACCGAAGATATACAATTTATTTTACAGGAGGTTCATCAAGGCTCGTGTGGTAGTCATATAGGAGGAAGATCCTTGGCTCGTAAAATTTTACTTGCAGGATATTTCTGGCCTACTCTACACGAGGATGCCAACAAGTTAGTAAGAACTTGTATTTCTTGTTAGAAACATCAAAATATTTTGCATCATCCTACACAGTTATTGAGGACCTCTATAGTCTCATGTCCCTTCGATCAATGGGGCATGGACATAGTAGGCATGTTTCCTATGGCAGCTGCACAAAGAAGGTTTTTATTAGTAGCAGTGGATTATTTTTCTAAATGGGTAGAAGCAGAACCACTTGCTCGAATTACTGAAGATGCAGCTATTAAATTTTTGTGGAAAAATATCATATGCAGATTCGACATTCCTCATAAATTAGTCTCTGATAATGGAAGGCAATTTCAAGGAGATAGAATCTTAGATTGGTGTAAAAGTTATGGTATTATTCAGGCCTTCACCCCTGTAGCTTATCCGTAAAGTAATGGTCAAGCGGAAGTAACCAATAGATAAATTATAAGGGGTTTAAAAACCAAACTGGATCATGTCAGAGGTAGCTGGGTAGATGAATTACCCAGCGTTCTTTGGGCATACCGTACTACACCTCGAGAAGCTATAGGAATTACTCCCTTTCAATTAGTTTATGGAGCAGAAGCAATAATTTCCATTGAGGTGGGAGTAGAATCTGATAGAAAACAATTATATGATGCCGACAATGATGATCGACGCCTCATGGAGCTAGACCTGATAGAGGAAATAAGAGATAAAGTTGCAACTCGTCTCGCCTCATATCGACAACGAATGAGGCAAAATTATAACAGAAGAGTTATCCCCAGATTTTTTCAAGTGGGAGATCTAGTATGGAAGCGTATTAAACCTGTCGGGGATGTTAGTAAGTTAGCACCACAATGGGGAGGACCTTACAAAGTGGTGGAAAAGCTCGCATCGGGTTCATATTATCTCCAGGATACTGAAGGAAGAATTCTCGAACGTCCCTGGAGTGCAAATCATTTATAGCCTTACCAAATCTAACAAGATCATACCATTCAAGAATACATCTGAAGGAACATATCGTAATTATTTGAAGTAAGTTCCCGGTGAACTGAGGACAAGTATGCTTACAGTTTATGTACTCAATTTCTTTCAATAGATACAATGCAAGACAAACATCGCCCAAGAAATAAATGCGGTTCACACAGATTGAAAATTATTGGCCGAACTTTTATATTTTATTCGAACGATCAATAGTTGGGAAGCCTAAGGACCTACTCAACTGCCTTAAGAAAAACTCAGAAACCTTAAAACCATTACAAGGTCAGTGCAAGCATTATAATTCTATATTAGAACATAGTCGATCGGGAAATCTCATCAAGTCTGTAAAATACCGGAAAATAGGCGAATATGAATAAAGGAATTTTTCAAAATTTTCCGGGAATTTTTCGGAGTTCGTATGGATGAGTTAACGGGGATAAAAATGGAGCCCGGGAAAGCCTGTTTAGGCTACCCATTTACGTGAGGAAAAGTTAATTTTTATTTATTTACTTTTCATTTCTTATTTCTTTTCTCCCTCATTTTTATTTTATTTCCCCGCGTGCCATTCTTCTTCTCCTTCGCCGAATTCTCCCGAGCCCTAACCGGCGCCGAGCAGTTCCTTCTCCCTCTCTTCATTTCTTCTGCGACGCCGACGCCATTTTTTTTCCCTCTTCTATACTTCTCCCTCGTCAAGCCTTTCCTTCTTCCCCACCGAATCTGTGCCCTAGCCGTCAGCCACCCGAGCCTAACACCGCCGGGAGCCACCCCTTCTATAGCCGTCACCTGTGCCCTAGCGCCGGCAGCCGACCTTTCCTTCTCCTCTTCTTCGAGCGCCGGCCACCAGGTCCACCGGGCTCTAGCCGCGTCGCCGTCACTCCGAGCCACCTCTCGCCACCACCGAACCTCCTCCTCTGCCCGTGCCCTAGGTTTGAGCTCACAGCCGGCCTTGCCTCCTTTTTCTCGGAGACGCCCTATTCACGGCAGAAGCAAGCCCTAGATGAGCCCTGCCGATCTTCGGTTGCCAGCCATTGGAATTTTTCCTAGCCGGCCAAACATTTCTGCCCTAGACCTCACCACCGGATCCTCCTTCTTCGTCACCAGCCGCCGACAGTGAGGAGAACAGGGGGTAGCGAGTTAGGTAAGGCAAAAAGGGGTATTTGGATTTTTGATTTGGATCCTGTGCTGAATTTGTTGGTTGATAACTATGGTACTTGTCACTGTTTTCCCACAGCAGCTTCTCCGGGTCTCGACAGTAAGTTCTTCAGGATTTGAGCAGCACTGAGGCATCGAAAAATTTGAGGTAAGGTTTAGGGTTTTTGAGCTTCGTGTATATTGATTAGGTATATTGGTGATTATTATTTAGGGTTTTTGCCCTAAATAGTTTTAAGGATTTATTTAGCAATTCATTTGAATTTTAGCTAAATAAAATATATCTATATGTTCGACACAGGACCTTGACGCGAGACGAGTATCTCGACGTCGTGTTCGGACCAGATTGGACTTTTTTTATCGGAGGCGGGTACTTTTGACTTATTGTCTTTGATATTCTTAGTAATGAAATTAACATGTTGCATTAATTGTGTTTCTTATTTGTTTCGGTTAATCACTGCCCAATACATGTTACCTGTTTGATTGGTTGTTTGTTTGCATCTCGTATTGATCTTGTACTTGATTTTTCATGCTCATGGGTAGTGATATAACCATGTTTCACATGTTCAGGACTTAGGTTTGATACCTTATTGATCAGTATATCTTGATATAATTTATTCACTATGGTGCCCATTGTTATATGTCCAGTGGTTGGTTTAGTATATTACCATGCTTAGTGACATGCATCATTTGCATGATCGCATGCTGTGCGATAGATTACTCCATTATTGTTGAGCACATTGCCAGTTTCATCAACGGTGCTCGTTGTGGCCTTCGGGGTAGCTTGACACGTGGTAGCACGTCGGTTTAGCTCTTCCGGTGCTCTCTTGGTCCGCTCATGGGTAGTGTGGCACAGTAGCACGTTAGAGATCCCTCCCGTAGCGGGAGATGAGAGCATTACGCTCCCCATTTATGATTTGGGGTAGAAGTGTGTACTCCGACAGCGTCCTCTCGGTCACTCATCGGGGTAGTGATGCAGAGTGCACGTTGTCACAACTCTACCCACTCGGTCCCACTTTTGTTATGAGTTGGTTGAGTCCGGGGTGACCATGACATTGGCATCATATGCATGATGCATTTATTGTTTGTGATTGTGTTTGCTGCATTTATATGCTGCATATTGTTTGGATACCTATGTTTGACATGCATACAGGTCTTCTATACCTTTCGGACTATTTGTCCTTATACCGGGTCCTGGTTAGTACAGATTCTCTCCTGTCTACTTCGATTTGCATTTATCTTTATTTTTATCAGGAGACTGTACGCATGATTAGTGCTAGGTGTTATTTCTTTACTTTGCATATCAATTGTACCTGCTGAGTGTTGGACTCACCCCGCTTCCATTGTTGTTATATTTCAGGTTGATGCTGTCAGGAGAGAGAGTTCCAATTGCTAGTCCCCTGCAGACCACCAGCTATGGTTATCTTTGGTTTTGTTTATGCTTCTCATTTGACTATGTTTTAGACTTGGTTGATTTGATACTTGGATATTTTATTTTAGCTTTTCTCTATCAGACTTTGTTTTAGTCTTGTTTTGGATTTTATATATGGATATTGTATGGAATCCTTCCGTTTGATGGACTTTTGGTATGTTTTAGATTTTTATTCTACTACATGCCTGCCTGGACGGCAGAAGAGGTAAGTTCGTCGGATTTGAGCTTTACGAGTGTAGTTGAGTAAGGTGGATTTCGGGTCAGAGTACTATTATTTGTGATTACTATTATTAACTGCATGGTTGTGACAGCCAGAGGCTGAATATCTATATAAACTGCGTGGTGATTGTTTTTATTTATTGTTATTATTCCAGCCGCCTGTGGCTGAGGTATATGTGTTATGTAGAAGTTTCAGATTGTCCACCGTACAGGGGAGATGCTGTCGAAATTTTCTCGGACAGGGACTCCTCTAGGGCGTGACAAAGTCACTCGGACGGGTCTTCACGGGAGGAACCGGAGACTTTAAACTATCACAAGAATATAGTCGATCGAGAAATCTCATGAAGTAACTCAGACGGGTCTTCATGAGAGGAACCGGAGACTTTAAATTATCACAGAACATAGTCGATCAGGAAATCTCATGAAGTAACTCGGACGGGTCTTCATGGGAGGAACCGGAGACTTTAAACTATTACAGAACATAGTCGATCGGGAAATCTCATGAAGTAGCTCGGACGGGTCTTCACGGGAGGAACCGGAGACTTTAAACTATCAAAGAACATAGTCGATCGGGAAATCTCATGAAGTAACTCGGACGAGTCTTCATGGGAGGAACCGGAGACTTTAAACTATCACAAGAATATAGTCGATCGAGAAATCTCATGGAGTAACTCGGACGGGTCTTCATGGGAGGAACCGGAGACTTTAAACTATCACAGAGCATAGTCGATCGGAAAATCTCATGGAGTAACTCAGACGGGTCTTTATGGGAGGAACCGGAGACTTTAAACTATCACAAGAATATAGTCGATCAGGAAATCTCATGAAGCAACTCGGATGGGTCTTCCTGGGAGGAACCAGAGACTTTAAACTATCATAAAAGCATAGTCGATCGGGAAATCTCATGAAGTAACTCGGATGGGTCTTCATGGGAGGAACCGGAGACTTTAAACTATCACAGAATATAGTCGATTGGGAAATCTCATGAAGTAACTCGGGCGGGTCTTCATGGGAGGAACCGGAGACTTTAAACTATCACAAAAACATAATTGATCGGGATCATATTATCAAGGTAAATACAAAGTTATACAGATTTCTTCACAAAAATCATTTGACATTCTTCACTGAATCAAAAGCCAAGGTTCGAGGGGGATTCTATACATATATACATACGTTACATTTCCTATTTGGAGGCCCGTTTACATGGATCTCTTTATTTAAAATTGCCCGGAGCACTATACCCAGTTAAGAGCTCAGAAGTTCCATAAAGTTCTTTATACGAAATCACGCGGGATTATTCGTTCTTTTGAAGTATGAAGCATACTCGACACATGCCACCTGAGTGAAACTTAGGGAGATTATGGAAATTTTTACTGATCAAATTTATATGGTCGTGGAAGATGTTATCGGCAAAGAAGTTTATTAAGACAAGATTTAATCTCAAAAATCAAGCAAGGAATTCTTGAATAAAATAGCACATATACTCAATATCCGGAAACATTTCAAAGGGAGTCATCTCAGGCTAACACAAGATGGAAAAGGAAACAGGTAAGTATCAAAACTTTCCCCTATATTGCAATCACTTAATTACAAAGTTACAATTCCTTTCATTACAAGTCTTTTCATTGCAAGTTCTTTCATTACTAATCTTTTTCAATACATAGCCATGCTTACTTGAAATGACTTGTTAAATCCTCGGGTAGTTCTTTGTTGAGTCTGCGACGGCTTATAAATGAAGAAGGAGGTTCCTTAGGTAGATAACCACCCTCTCTCAGTTGTTGAAGAATTCTTGACACAGAATGATTTAAAGCTCCTATCATTCGACGGACATATTCTTGAACAAATGCCGGAGACTTTATATAAGCTAGGCGCCACTCTTCCCATCGGTTCTTCTCCTGCTCCTTATAACTCTGAAAATCAGCTTGTAGTTTAGTGTTTGGATCTTTTAAAGCATCTTTCTCCAATTTGAGTTGTTCCAGTTACTTTTGGAGCAGTGACAGCTCGACATCTTGAGCCTTTCTTTGCTCTTATTCCTGTAGGATAGCAAAATCATGAGAGGCTAGGTCTTGAGCTTGTTCAGAAAGACAGACATTATGAAGCCTCTCTACTTTCTCTAAAACAAAGCTTTTATGAGAAGCATCTGAGAGAGCTTTTTCCTTTAAAGCAATTTCAAGTAGAAGACCAGAATGTAATCGGTCCACCTGTAGCTCCAAAGTTCTCCTTGCAAGCTCTTTATCTTTCAATAATTGTTGTGATTCCTGTAATTCCTGCCTCAATACCCTTAGTTGTTGATCTTGCAAGACCACTTTCTCTTGCAATTGAGTCAAGTCATCACGAGAAGGAGGTAGAGTAGCTTTCAATGTCTCTATTTGAGCTTTTAGCTTATTGTTCTCCCGGTCCCGAGCCATAAGTAGCTGGTCTATGTGAAGACTTGAGGCAAGGAACTAAACAAAATAACGATACAGTTAGAGATAGTGATAAGAAGTTAACAACATATAACTAAGAATACTTACAGTGACCGCTTGACGACTGTGGTGGTCAGCCCGATTTGAAAGACTAATGCCCCGTAGTTGTTCTTGGCCATGTAGCCAAGATTCAGCCAATAGGCCTTGTAATTGTAGGGAGCCATAACTAGGCGGATCAGAGGTTTGTCCCATTTGAGAAGGTAGACCCATAGCTTGTTTGAATAAAGGTGGGGGAACGGAGGAAGAAGGAGGTAGGGAGGAAGAAGGCGCAATAGAAGGGAAAGAAGTAGTAGAAACAAAAGCGGCAGAAGAAGAACTAGATGGGATGGAAGGTGGTAATGCAAGGGGTGCTGACTCAATTGTCGAAACACGAATTGCGGAGGGCCCTGCACTAGGAGAAGATCTCCGGCAAGGTGTTCATTTTTCTCGCGACCCAGAAGCCAAAGGAGGCAAGGCCAATGCAAGAGGTTGAGAAGACATAGAAGGGATAACGACCATCTCAGAAGCAGAAGCAGAAGGAGTTGAAACAATAGCAGAAGAAGAGGGGATGAGTAGAGCAGGTCTCATCATCCTAAGAGTAGGATTGGAGATAATATGGGGTAGGGGGCATTGGTGTCTTACCTCTCTCAAGAGAAATAGGCGCCGGAACAAGAGGAGCTTGCACAAAAGTACCAAAAAGATCGCCAAAGGGAACATCCTCAGTAACCTTTGGCTTTTTGATTAAGGCAAGGAAGGGTTGTTCTTCTTCCTCTTCCATGGCTGCAACAGCTTCTGCTTGTTGCTCTTCTTTAGACAGCAGGCCCAGGGTAGAGGAATTAGGATTAGCTCGGCGAGTTCGCAACCATTCTTCTCCAAGATTATTCACAAAAGACTTAGTCATAGTAGCATTCTTGTACATGAAAGCCGAGAGAAGAGCATCAGCTGAAGCGCAAGAATTAAGCACCATTATAAAGGAGATATACCAATCAGTAAATGTAGCGTGAAATGTTTATACATACCAAAAGAGTCATCTAAGGGAGTGTCAATGTTACTTATGCCGAAGGGGAAAATTAAATTAAATTAATTAAAATTAAATTAAATAAAATTAATTATAATTAAATTAATTAAAATTAAAATAATTAATTAAAATTAAATTAAATTATTTAAAATTAAAATAATTAATTAAAATTAAATTAAATTAAAATTAATTTAAATTAAATTAAATTAAAATTAAAATTAAATTAAATTAAGTTAAGTTAAGTTATGTTATGTTAAAATTAAAACTTAAAACTTAACTAAAACTTAAAATTTAAATTAAAACTTAAAACTTAAATTAAAACTTAAACTTAATTAAATAAAAACATAAATTTAAATATAAATTAAATTTAAAATTCAATAATGGTTTATCATAGTTTATTATTTTAAAATTTAGTAACTTATCTAAATTAATTTAATTTAAGTTATAATCAATTAACTCAAATTTTAATTAGTTAATACTAATTTAATAATTCATTTAATAAAATGAATTTAATTATTAATTAATCAAACCAATACTAGTATAAATTAGTCAACTAAATCAAGTTAATTACTTTCAATAATTAATTCAATATTGACTATTAATCAAAAAATAATTGTAACTTATTTTTTAATTCAAATTAAGATTAAATTATATTTAATCCTAATTAATAAGTTAATCAGAAATTCAACTATTAACTCAATCTTAACTTAATCTATATGATCAATTCATTTATTCTAAAATTAATTTAACTAAATCACTTAATATGAAAACAATCTTAAACTTAACTTAAACACAACTCGAGATTAACCTAAAATTCTATTCAGAATAACTAAGTAAGCCCTGATTAATTAATGATTCAAAACTTTAATTAATCAAACTTAATTCATTAATCAACCTTAATTCATGATTAATTTTACATTATTTAAGTTATAATTTTTAATCCAAAATAAATTTAAAATCAAATTATGTCTACCTTAGACAATATATGTTAAGGATCTCTCTAAACACATTAGATTATCATTTTTGAAAATCTTGAATGGTTGAGATACTAGGAAAAGAAAATTAAGTCATGACTACAATTACTTATATAGGTTTCAAAAGTATACCCTTTTTAAGATAATTGTTGACCAATAGTTAGTATCTAGATCCTTTAAGGTCAACCATAAACTTGTACACCCGAGATACATAGGTGGTTAATAAGGATTTCCTAAGAAAGTGTTAGGTTAATGGGGAGACTTATTTGAAAGAAAAATTTAATCACATACTTTAAAAAATATTTTGATAATTTATCATCAAACTTTTGATAAAATAGTTTCAACATAGTTTTTTTTTAAATCCTTGTGAAAATTTCTTTTTGAAAATTACTTTAAAAATTATTTAACAAAAATGTTTGAAAAATACTTTTTTTTTTTTAACTTTTGAAGTTATTCTGAAATACCTTTTTGAAAATATTCTAACGATAGTTTATGTATTCTTTTGATTTGGATCAACCATTAGACACATAAGAAGTTTTCCTTGTAGTTAACAAGGATTCCTAAGAGTGTGTCAAGTTGAGGGGGAGTCTTGATTGAAAGATTAAACATAATTTTTAAAATTATTTTAAAAATTAGTTTTATAAATCTTTGAAACTCCATTGAAAATTTATTTTTAAAATTAGTTTGAAAACTTTTAAGAAATAATCTTTTGCAAAACTCTTAGTTCTTAAAATTATATGGAATATTGCTTTGAAAACACCTTGAAAAATATTTTATAAAATTCTTATAAAATTTTATGTTTGAAAGTTATGTGCAACATGTCTTTGAAAAATACTATAAAAGTTTTTTTTAAAATATATTTTGAAAATTAACTGCCAAAAGTTGCCTTGAAAACCAAGTTTAAAAATTAGTTTACAACGCCACTTTAAAAAATTATTTTGAGAGCCCCCTTTAACAATTACTCTAGAAAATTATATTTTAAAAATTATGTTTTTGAAACACTTAATTATGTATTTGGTGCAACACCTAATGGAGAGTAACCTTAAGTTTATGTATTTTTTATGTGTGTCAAAGGCTATCTTAAGTTAGAAAAGTTAAGAATATTTCTAATCTCCCAAACTTTGACATAAAATATTTCTAATCTCCCAAACTTTTTGAATCTCTCAAACTTTGAGAATTAACCCTTAAAGACCCAAGCCTAATTTAAGAAAATTGTCAAACATAAAAAGGAGGAGATTGTTGGTGCAATCGACCTCTAGGGTTTCGATATTTGAGAATATACTTAAGTCTTGTAAGTTGACCAAGGGTTGATCCAAACATGATTTAATATTTGGAAGAGAGAAGTATAGTCAAGACTAGATGACTAACACAGGTAAATCCTAACCGAAGGATAAGAAGGTGAGAAGTCTATTGAGTAACTAGTCCTAACTAGAGATTAGGTAAGAGAAAGTCCTAGTGAGTAAAACCAAGCTTTAGTGAGTGAAGCAATGTAGTGGAAGTCCTTGTGAGTGAAGTCAAACCCTAGTGAATGAGGTTAGGTAGTGGAAGTCCTAGTGAGTGAAGTCAGGCCCTAGTGAGTGAAGGTAGGTAATGAAAGTCCTGGTGAGTGAAACCAGACCCTAGTGAGTGAAGTTAGGTGATGGAAGTTCTTATGAGTGAAGCTAGGCAATAGAAGTCTTAGTGAGTAAAGGTAGGTGGTGGAAGTCCTGGTAAGTGAAACTAGGTAATGGAAGTCCCAGTGAGTGAAGCTGGACAACTTTAAGGGGAGGTAACCCTAGGATATATGTGACCGACTAGTTTTTAGTCGACCACACATGGTTGACCAGACCAGTGAATGATTAATAATGCTAACACAATTTTTCTTTACTATTTGATATCTATTGTGTTAACTAAGTATTGTAGGCAAATCTTAGTAGATCAACTTGGTCAGATACTGAGCAAAGCCATAAAAAAGTCCAAACAGGTCTGAAAAACCAAATGTTTAACAGGCAAGTGGAGGTAAGTCACCAGAGGAGAGTGGTTCAGTAAGGATGCATCTCGGTTAAGGGAACAGTAGGCATCGATCCAATTTAGATTTATTTTGAAAACCTAAATTAAGATCCTGACTAGATCTTGATTTGGAGGACAGGATCTAAGTCATAATTTTATCATATTTTTAATGTGCTAACTATGTTTTGTAGGGTAATTTTTATGCCTGGACTAACTTTTTTTGCAGGAAAGAAAAGGCTAACAAGAGTGGTCCGGGCGCCCTAACCAGCTTCGCCCGAGTGTGCCTGGCTAGGCACCTGAGCGATCTAGGCGTCTGGAGTTGGTCCTGCACCCAGACCATAAAATTCATCCAGAAGCTGAGTTAGAGCGTGATGGCTAGCTCAACCCACGTCAATAGTCCAAGCGCCTGGAGGGGGTCCGAACGCCCTTAGGTGGATAAACTTCATGAATAAAGTTTCGATGAGAGCTCATTATGTCAACATAGTTCAGGTACCCAAGAGGGGATCCAGGCACTTGGAAGGAACTATAAAAGTAACCTTCGACTAGCAAGTTGAGAACAACATTTACTATGACTTTCATATTCGTACGCTACTCCGAGAAGGCTCCGACGACACCAAAAAGCTGCTCCGAAGTTCGAAGAACGAAGACTTCTTCAAATTTCCTTACATTACAGCTGTTACACTTAACTTTGTAAATCCATTTATAATTGATAATGATTGTCCATCGAAAACACTCTCATATGCGGGCCTTGGAGTTGGAGTCGTCGAAGACTCCAAACTAAGTAAAACTACTTGTGTTAGCATGTGCTTTTGTTCTCTCTTTTTTTCACTGCATGACTAGTTTTAAATCATGATTTTCTATTAATGCTATTCACCCCCTAGCATTTTTACAGGCTTATAGTATTAAATAATCTAAAAGGCATGACCATTCACTCATATAGCCTATGTTACATCTTGAATGCAGTTTTTCATTCATCTCCAAGTCTTATTCCAATCTGCAATATCTACTTTTAAGGTCAATATTTGAGAAGACCTCAGAACTGGATAGCTAATCTAACATGTCATCCAAGCAAGAAATTAGAAATTTATACTTCACTGTGATATTATTGATGGCTCAACTATCAATGCACATACGCTACAAACCATCTTTCTTCTACACTAGTTGGGTTGAAACTACACATGAGCTCATGCTTTCACAGATATAGCTCTTCTCTAGAAATTCCACCATATATCACTGCAATTCTTTAGCCTCCATGAACTCAGGTGATATGTCGGATGGTTAGGCAAGCTCAACCCTAGAATAAGGTTAATCTGATGCTGGATATCACATGGGTGGTAGCCTAAAAGGAAGCTCCTTTAGCATCTGCTCATCATAATTTGCTAGGAATTATTGTACTTTGGCTATTAACTCAATGTCGTTCATGGTTATGACTTTGCTCTGGCACGGAAGTGAAGAATATACAACACCTTCATTCTCCATCTCATCTAAAACCTAGATATAGAAAGTAGATTAGTATTCTTGGCTATCAGAATTGGAGTAGTTCCTTCCCGCTATTGTGCCAACACAATCTTTTTTACCTTGACCTAAAGGGTATATATATTCTTCCACTCATCATGAATAGCACTATGATCATATAGCCAAGGTCACCCCAATAATACATGACATGCATCCATAGCCACCATATCACACCAATCCCTATCAAAATATTTAACAATTGGAAAAGACACGAGACATTATCGGTCTACTGTTACCTCATTGTCTTTGTTCAGTCAGGATAACTTGCATGATTTAGGAAGATGGTCCATTTTCAACTATAATTTTTTTGCATCCTTAGCAGATACTATTGGATTGGGTGGACCGGCTAGAGATGGTGAATAGCTTATAATTTGAAATTTGACTTCTCTTGCAACTTACTTAGCAAGGACACACTTAATTAATTAAAAATAAATAATAAAAGCATAAAGTAAGAGGTAGAGGGTTACTTGGTTATAACCTAATTGGTTGTAAATCCAAGGATAGTAGAAGCACTAATGAACTCCTTCTTCGATAATGTCAAAAGTGGAGAAACCTCTTACAACAGTTAGAAGCTCAAAAGTGAAGTACATAAATGAGTACATGGTGTGTTATTAAATTCCTAGCTCTGGGGTGCTATTTATAGCCCCTAGGCAAAAGTTACCATTATTGACAAGGTATTAGAGGCGTCTCTAATAACATCTAGGGCGTCTCCAATTAGATAGAAACTCATCCGCATCGCAATGGCTCCTCAATGGTTTTGTAACATTGGAGGTGCCTCCAAACATCTGGAGGCATCTTGACTACTATTCATTTGAGACACCTTCAGTCCATCAGAGGTGCCTTAAACCCCATTTATGGTAGCTTATTTTTTATGCATTCAAGGTGCTTCCAATCAACTAAGGTGCCTTAGTCTTCAAGTCAACTTCCGAATTGACCATTTTCGGACTCTACTCGCTTGGTGATGATTCGGTCATCCATAGTTGAGCTCACTCAAACCCAACTCTGGCATTCTCCTCGAGCAGGCTTCCTCCTAGCTTCTTGTCTCTCGGATGCACCGCGTGCGTCCTTTTCACTCCACTGGTGTACTCTTCCTCAACTACTCGTCGCTCGGATGCACTGAGCCCGTCGACCCTCTTCCTATGTTATCATTCTCGCTTGCCACGTCTTTTACTCAACTTATTGTATTTCTAAATCTCTGCACACTCAGACACAAGATATCAAATACATAGGGCCTAACTTAACTGGGTTGATGACATCAAAACTAACCTGAGATACTTATAGATACTACGTTCTCTCAACTATCGCTATGATGATCATCTTGCAGATTTTATTTGTGATGGTTCAAGTAATATGAAAAATATTGGTTCTCAACTAATTTTCCTCCAAATCTCTCTTGGGAGTTAGCAGACTCTTAAGAATGACCAATGCCTTTTGGCTGTCACCATAAACCACTTTGTTAGACACATCATACATCAGGTCGTCAATTACTTCAGTCTCTTTTTCCATGTCTTCCTCTATCAATAGATTTTTACCTTTCTAATTAGCAAGAGTAGGTTTCTTGCATCGGTTAGCCTTGTGTCCCTGTTTGCCACAATGATAACACATGACAAGAGCATTAAGATTAACTTGTGAAGGCTGCTGCAGTATGAAACGTGAGCCTTGAAGGTGAACTGATCTACTATTTTGGTTGCCTCTCACGACTGGCTTTCGATTTTACTTTGTTTCATCAACTAGTGTGCGTTGATAGGCTTTTGACGCCGTAAAAAATGAATGAAGGTTGAGGGTATCTTGTAAGGGCTGATGCATCCCCCTAAGTAACGTACAACAATCTACTCCTCTATCTTAAATAGATCATTTAGAGTGGTCATCTGGTGGAACTCATTTGTATATTCATCGACCGATCTCGTGTCCTGTCTCAATGAGTGAAGTTGTTGAAATAGAGTTTGGGTATAGCTGAAAGGTAGAAAGTGACCCCCTCAACTTCATCTTCGTCTTCTCCCAGTTATCTATTTTGGACTTGCCTTGTTTATCCCGTGAACGCCACATCTATTCCTACTAAGCCAATGCTCTCCCCTTGAGTTTGATAGCAATCAGCTTCACCTTCATCCGATCTAGAATCTTCTTATACTCAAAGATTCACTCAATTTTGTTTAGCCAATTGATGAAACTCTCTGCTTGTAACATGCTAGAAAATTCGAGCAGTTCAAACCAAATCAAGGTCTTCATAAGGCTCCTCCCAAATACAACGTTCCTGGTATGTAGCTTGTTGGTGAAAAGGGTTCTCAAAGGAAGACTCAGATACATGATCTTTGATCCCATAATCTGAGAGCCCATGAACCTCAATAATTCACATCGCCTTAACTAGACATTGAGTTAAGTCTGCAACTTGCCTCGGTAAATCCTCCATCGCCATTATGTCATGAACGCTACGACCACGGTGAGAGACTTTCTCAGCCGAAACCTACCTGTTGTTGCAACCATAACCATGCGTAACCATGATGATCTTCTATTGGATCTGATGCTCAACTTCCTTAATTGGACATTGTTAGATCAAATACCAACTAACGTCGGGCATGATAGCGATTATCCTATGGGCTAATGAGAAAGAATATTGGAGGAAAAGTAAGAAGAGAAACCACCCAAAAAAAAGAAACTATTATTCATAATAGAGGATTAATTCCTCAAATAACTATAGATGTGTTTATATAAACTCTACATCCTAAGACTCAGAAGGAAAAAATTATAATATATGGACCTCAATTTTTGTTAGTACAAAAAGAAAAGAGATCTTTTCAGAAAATGAAATATCTTGGAAGAAATCAAAATTAACATAATAGGATGCTAATATAGATAAAATAGAACCCATAAATACTAAAAAAAATCAAAATTACCCTGAGTAACATAAAAATAGAATTTACAAAAAATAATAATAAAATCTTCAGAGGCTCAATTGAGGCCTAAACGGTATATTTTGGGTTCGAAAGTTAGCGGTTATGAGTTCCGCATGTAAAATACCGAAAAAAGGGCAAATAACCATAAGGGAATTTTTCGAATTCTTAGAAATTTTTCAAGAATTTTTCGGAGCTCGCATGACGAATTTACGGGGATAAAAAATTGGGTCCCGGAAAAACCTGTTTAAGGTACCCCATTTAAGTGAGGAAAAATTATTTTTTTTTTCCTTTTTATTTTTTCTTTTTCTTTCTTCCCCGCCGCGACCCGTGCCCTAACCATCGACACATGCTCTTCCTATTTCTCCTCACTTCCCCCACCCGAGCCCTAAGATCTCCACACCGCCGCCGACAACCTCTTTCTCCTCTTCCTCTTCCTCTTCCTCTTCCTTCGCTTGATCTCCCACCTCTCTGTGCGAATTCCCGATCTCTTCCTCTTTTCCCAACCCGACGCCGACCCTCTTTATCTTCTTCATCGCGCCGCCGCCACCTACTCCCGAGCCATCTTCTCGGCCACAACTTCTCCACCCGACGACGTCGCCACCCGCAGACGCCTTGATTCCTCTGCCCTAGCGACGGTAGACCCCTAACACCTCTGTCGACCTCACGCCTCAACGCCGGTTGCTGATCATCGGGTGTTGCTGCGCCATCGACGGACCTCGGCCCTAGATCTGCCACAGTTCTCACTGATTCGTTGTTCGCCTTCGTGTGCTGCTTTGTAGACTCCGCTGAGCCACCCTCTGCTAGTTCGGGAAGGGTCTGTAGTTGGCTGAGTAGGGCTCCCACCCTCTTGTATACCTGCGATCGAGAGAAACAACCACTACTGCCAGGGTTTCTGGCGCTGTTGACGCTGTGAACCGCTTCCAAGGAGCTATAGGGTCTGTGGAGTGTTCTTGGTTTCGACAGCAACCCCGTTCGGTAGTCTCTTAATCCAGCATCAACAAGGGGCTGTGGATTAAGGTAAGGTATAGGGTTTTGAGCTTGTTGTCGATGATTGATAGTTAGGTTATTAACTAATGTTAATCTAGATGTATGTATTGAATTAGGGATAAATTGGATTGATTAGATGGATCCAATTTAGATCTTATTAATTGGATTAGGATTTAGTTTAGCTAATTGATGTATGATAGAATTAACTAAACTAGGCATTTTTGACACAAGACTTTGACATGAGACGAGTATCTCAACGTCGGATTTGGACCGGATTAGACCTTTTTATTGGAGGTGGATACCTTGACTTATCTTTTAGATTTGTCATTTGATGTGCATGGTAGTTTTTAACAAATAGTAATGATTATGTTTCATATATGCATTGGTATATCATTATCCATTACCTGTGCATGCTTTGATTGTTTCCTGTTTGCATTCATGTTTATACCTTCAGATTACTTATGATCATAAAGGTAATGGCATATCATGTCATAGGATATACCGGACTTATTTGATACCATGTTCGACCTGTGTACCTAGATTTTCTGATTTGATCCATGTATATTTTTAGTACATATTTTATAGAGGTAGATATGGTCAGGATTTCCATGCTTAGTATCAGGCACCATCTCGCATGATTGCATGCTGCGCGATAGTCGGTTCCATTATTGTTGAGCACATCGCCAATTACATGGATCTGCACATATAACCACTTATGAGTTAGTGGTTCTTATCAGGCAGGGTGTGTTGCAGCAGGTTGCTCTGTCAAGGGCTCCATTGGTCCACTTATAGGTAGTGTGGCGCAGTATTATAGCAGGACAAGGATCCCTCCTCTGGACTTGCTCAGGGAGATGAGAGCATTGAGCTCCCCCACTTATGATTTGGAATAGGAGGACAGGTGTACTCCGACAACATCCCGTCCACTCGGTCACTCATCAGGAGTAGTGATGGCAGAGTGAACGGTTGTCACATCCCTACCCACTCAGTCTCACCATCATATGTGAGATGGCTGACTGGCAGTAGGGGTGACCAGGACATGTCATTGGCATCATACGCATTGATGCATTTATTGCTTGTGTTTGCTGCACTTATATGCTGCATATTGGATGGATGCATTTGTTTGACATGTATACAGGATTTCTATACCTCTCGGTTTATTATCCATACACCAGGTCCTAGTTAGTATAGTGTTCTCCTATTTATTTCAGTTTGCATTTATCCTTCTTATATCAAGAGACTGTGCACATAATTAGTGTTATTTGTTATATTTCTTACTATGCATATCAGTAGTGACCCGCTAAGGAGTTGACTCACCACGTTGATATTACTATTTTCAGGTTGAGGCTGTCCAGAGGAGTTCCAGTCGCTAGTCCCCTACAGGTCGCGAGGATGTGTTATTTCAGTCTTTTGGTTTTTCTTATGATGATATCTAGACGATGTTTTAGACTTGTTCTGGTTTTGACACTTGGATATTGTATGGTTTTTGTTTTATTTGTCGATAGGTTTTATTTGGATTTGTTCTGCTACATGCCTGTCTAGATGGCAGAAGATGTGAGTTTGATTTTATTTGCGTCGTGATTTGAGCTTTATGGGTGTAGTTGAGTAGGATTTTTGAGATGATTTTCCCCATCATTGTATTTGTTTAGTTTTTACTATTAACTGCGTAGATGCTTGCTTATTGTACTTTTATGTTATATGTATGTTCCGGCCGTGTTGGCCGAGGTATCTGGATGATGTAGTAAAATTTCATATTGTCATCCGTACAGGGGAGATGCTGTCGAAATTTCTTTTGACAGAGACTCCCCCGGGATGTGACACTATATATGTAGATTTTTAAATTATGTATGTATGAAATTTGATAGATTCTGATTTTAAATCCCTAATTAAAAATTATGCCTTATTAAATTTGGATTGATCATTAGTTAAGCTCATTAATACACTCTTGAGGATTTTCATTTAATCGGCTCGTTTCTTAAAAAAAAAATCTAAATAAGTAGTGCAAATTGTTATTATTTTTTCTTTATTTCTTGATTCTTATATGTCAAATTATTAAATAAAAATAATTATTTGAAATCAATTAAATTAATCTTCTTTTAAATTGTATTCAAATAAATGAGGAAGGACAGCTCAAAAATAATTCTTTCCTTTACTCACTTGTGTGTGTATATATATATATATCATAGTATTATTTTAAAGTAAAATTGACCAGGATTCAACTTAATTAGCTGGCATAATCAAATTGAATTATTCAAATATAATATCTTTCCCATAGCTGGCTAATACAACTTGACTAAATAAAAGAATACGATTTAGCTTTTTATTAAAATAATATGACTTGCCGACTAAAATTATACCACTTGAATTTTTATTTTATTTAAAACTAGCTTGTTGTATTAAAATAACACGAGTTGACCAAATGAAATAATACACCTAGAGTTTTTATTTTATTTAAATTGGTTTATTAGGAGGTGTTTGGTTCTTTCTTAGAAATCGAAATGAGAATGTGTATTATAGTATTATGGAATGAGAATGGGTATGGACTTGGGTATCATTCTTAAAAATGATATTTGGTTAGTTAAATATTTTCAATCAGAATGAACCTAAATTTTCTTTTTTACCCTTACAAGAAAATAAGAGAACAAATTAGATGGGAGAGAAAGTTGAATGTGAGAGAAACATATGATGAGAGAATATGATGAGAGGAAATGATGAGAGAGAAAGTGTGATGAGAGAGAAAGTGTGTTGGGAAAAAATAAAGAGAGAGAAAGTATGAGGAGAGAAAATGAGAAGAGAGTGCATAATAGGAGAGATTGAGAAGAGAAAAAATATGATGAGAGAGAAAGTGTGCTGAGAGAGAAAGAGTGATGAGAAAAAATGAAGAGAGAGAAAGTATTATGAGAGAAAATGAAAGAGTGAAGAGAGAGAAAGTACAATGAGAGAGAAAGTAGGTTGAGAGAGAAAGAGTGATGGAAAAAATAAAGAGAGAGAAAGTGTGATGAGAGACTGAGGAGAGAGAAAGTATGCTGAGAGAGAAAGTATTATGAGAGAAAATGAAAAAGTGAGGAGATAGAAAGTATGATGAGAGAAAATGAAAGATTGGGGAGAGATAAAGTATGATGAGAGAAAATGAAAAAGTGAGGAGAGAGAAAGTATGATGAGAGAAAATGACAACTGGGGAGAGAGAAAGTGTGCTGAGAGAGAAAGTATGATTAGAGAAAATAAAGAGAGAGAGAGAATGAAGAGAGAGAAAATATGATGAGAAAAAATGAGGAGAGAGAGTATGAAAAGAGAGAAAGTGTGATGAGAGAGAAAGTATGATGAAAAAATTAGGAGAAAGTGTGTAATGGGAGAGAAATTGTGATGGAAGAGAATGAAGAGAGAGAAAATGAGGAGAGAGTGTGTAGGATGGGAGAGAATATAGAGAGAAAATGGTAGAGAATGTGTGATGAGTGTCACGCCCGGGGGAATCCCTGTCCGAAGAGATTTCGGTAACACCTCCCTTGTACGGGTGACAATCTGAACAATTTCTACAGACACAATATACCTCAGCTACAGGCGGCTGGAATATACACACAACCACGCAGTTTATATGCAGCCTACTTGGCTGATACAATAAAATACACAACCACGCAATTATATGTAAATCTAACAACCCACTCGGCTGTAGCAAAACCAAACACAGCGGAAATACAATGGACAACACATACAAACTAAAAACGAAGACTGCTAGCCGGCTAGGCTTACACCACACAACATAGCAATAGGGGTGTCAATTCGGGTGGGTCGGGTCGGGTTGAGTTTTTTTTTTAACGCAACCCGAACCCGACCCGAACCCGAGTTCAACCCAAAACACCTCAACCCGAACCCGAACCCGACCAACCCGATCAACCCGAACCCGACCCATATAACCCGAAAATCGGATTCAAAATGACTTTTTGGGGCTATTTTCCCTATAATTCTTCACTTTTATCTCAATATTCCATCATTATCATACAAACATGATATTAATATACATAAAAACATCTAAATTTTAAAAATAAAATTTGATTTAACTCCAAAAAAACCCACAAAACCCTATATTTAAGTCAACCCGGGTCAACCCGGGTCAACCCGAACCCAACCCGACCCAACCCGAGACTCTTTTACTCTCCAACCCTCCAACCCGAACCCGACCCTAACCCGAAAATGCCCAACCCAAACCCGATTTTTTTCGGGTCGACTCGGGTTGGGTCGTCGGGTCGGGTTCATTTTTAACACCCCTACATAGCAACACACCAAAAACAAAACCAGAACACAAAGCTAAATACACATGGTTCATATACCAAAATAAAAATAAACAAAAGAGGAGACAGACCTTCTGATGTGACATGGGGACCGGCAGACATGATACTCCAAGCGACTTCATAAACAACCTGGTACCTAAAAAGATAGTGCCCACGGGGGTAAGTTCAACAACTCAGCAGATACCTAGTTGACATGTATAGTAAACTATAACAAATAGTAATAACTATGGAGTACAATCTCTTGGACAAAAGCTGGAAATGCACAATAGAAAAGGGCTCAAGGGAACTGTACTCACCAGGGCCTCCTATCAGAATAATCAGGTCATCAGATCGAGAGTATCATAAATCCTGTATGCATGTCAAATATATGCATCCATCCAAATGCAGCATATAAGTGCAACAAACACAATCAGTAAATGCATCAATGCATATGATGTCAATGACATGGTCACCCCTGACGCCAGTCAGCCATCTCACACATGATGGTGAGACCGAGTGGGTAGGACTGTGACAACCGTACACTCTGCCGTCACTGCTCCTGATGAGTGATCGAGTGGACAGGATGCTGTCGGAGTACACCTATCCTCCTACCCTAAATCATAAGTGGGGGAGCTCAATGCTCTCATCTCCCGGTGCACGATGACGGGGAGGGATCCCTGTCGGCTACCACGTTGCGTCACACTACCCATGAGCGGACCAACGGAGCCAAACAGAGCAAATCTGTCATGCCGGCTACCACGCTGTGTCATCACTACCTAGCGGAGCCTAACAGAGCAACCTGTCTGCCGGCTACCACGTTGCGTCACCACTACCCAAGAGTGGACCAGCGGAGCCTAACAGAGTATAGCTGCCACACACCCTGCCTGAATATACCACTAACCCATGAGTGGTGGTGTGTACAGATCCATGTAACTAGCGATGTGCTCGACAATAATGGAGTAAACTATCGCACAGCATGCAATCATGCGAGATGATACATGACACTAAGCATGACAAAATCTTGAACAGCATAGCAATATCCATATATATATAAATTGTGTACCATAGAACAATAAACCAAATTAAAGGTACACAGATCAGATAAGGTATAAAAACATAGATCCTGAACATAATAAACACATGGTTGTAACCTACTAAAGGTTACAACCATGTGTTTAATAATCAGGTAGGTACTAACATGAAGTGCATAATAAGTAAACAAAACAAGCATGTAACAGATATCGGGTAGTGACCAACCAAAGCAAAGACGAACATAATCATTACTAAAGGTTATAACCTACGAAACATATCAACATGACATTGTCAAAGATAAGTCAAGGTACCCGCCTCCAATCGAAATGTCTAAACCTGTAGTCGAGATACTCGTCTCGCGTCAAAGTCCTGTGATATAAATGTGTATATTTTATTTAGCTAATTTCATATAACAAAAATAGCTAAAAAAAATCCTAATCCAATTTATGGTTCAATTCCATATGGTAATCTACACTTCTCACTTACCCAAATCCTCAAAGATGCAGCTATTGATTCACGGCCGGAGAATTTTGCTGCCGCCAATTAGGGCTAGAGCTAGATGAACCACTGTCCACCAAACCAGAGACCCTAAATCAGCAATCCACTTAATCCAATTCATCAAACTAGGATTAGTTCCATTAACCCTAAATTATTCCACAACTAGAATAAGATCTAGTTCGTACTCGGAGTTACCTCCACAACTTACCAAATTTCTGAAGTTATCAACCCACGATTGAGGGAATCACTACTGGATAATGTGGCCGAAACAACCTAACATTGTTGTCCTCCAACCTAAAATACCTCAGATCAGTACAGAGCAAAGATCTGGCACATACCCCGAGTATAAATCTAAGGAATACCATCTCGAAGTGGACCAACGAAGACAAAGCCGACAGTGGATCGTTAGCTAGGGCTCGGAATGTGCAGAGGTACGGGTTGTAACCACCCAGCCCTCTTGGCCCATTTGGCGACCTCTCATGTCGTCGACCGTCGGCCCTTATGTCGTCGGCCCATTTGGCCGTGCCGTTACTCACTAGGACTTTCCACCCCTGGTCCGTGGATTTTTTGTCTCCCCCAGGATTTGAACTCTAAACCTCTAGGCTTAATTATTAGAGTTTATGAAACCTAGTAACCAAGTGAGATCATCTCACAACTCTAATACTTAAGCTTGGAGGTTTAGAGTTCGAATCCTGGGGGAGGTAAAAAATCCACTGACCAGGGGTGGAAAGTCCTAGTGAGTAACGGCACGGCCAAGGGTCGTCGGTCGACGACATGAGAGGTCGCCAAATGGGTCGACGACATAAGGGCCGACGGTCGACGACCCGAGGGTCGCCAAATGGGCCAAGAGGGCCGGGTCGTTACACGGGTGGTCGTGAGCACAGGGAGGAGAGGGAGTCAGGAGTCGGCCGGGGCTAGGGCAGAGGAAGCCGCGGCGACATAGGCTGTGGCGACGATAGCGACGCAAGGTTCGGATGTCGACGGATTGGGGATCGACATCGCGTCGTCCAGAGGAGAGGAAGAGGGGCGGCGCGATGTGGCGTCGCTAACAGTAGTAGGAAGAAGGGTTCGACTTTAATCGTGAGAAGAAGGGAACCGTCGCGGCGTCGGTTAGGGCACGGGAGAAGGCGCGGGCGAGGCGTCGGGCACGCAGGGGAGGAGGCGGAGAAAGAGGAAAATAGAGAAGAAAGAAAAAGGATAAGAAAAGAAAAAGTAATTAAGAAAATAAATATTTCCTCACTTAATTGGGTAACGTAAACATGCTTTCTCGAGATCCAAATTTTATCCCCGTAACCTACACCATACGGTCTCCGAAAAATTTCCAGAAAATTTTCAAAAATTCTGGAAAATTCCCTTATGGTGTTTCGGCCTTTTTCGGTATTTTACAATGAGAGAGAATGAGGAAAGAGAAAATATGTTGAGAGAGAAAGTGTGATGATAAAATAAGGAGAGAGAAAATATGATGAGATAGAACAAGGAGAGAGTGTGTGAAATAAAAAAAAATTGAACAAATATGTTAAGGGTATTTTTGTCTTAAACTTAATTCACATTCCTATTCTATCAAAAACTCAAGGGAGGGGATGAGTTTCATCCATACCCAAATTTTTATATTTCATTTCAAAATCTTAATTCTATTCCTATTAATCAAACATAAAATTTGAGAATAAATCTATTCCTTCACTTCCAAATCTATAAATCAAAGTCATCTTCATGTATTAATATAATACGCTTGACTTTGTGTTCATACTCGTAAGAAAAGAAAATACCAGCCATTCCCTTTTGGCCAGCTGGTGGCCACCGACAATGGCGGAATCCGAAGTGTAGCCTATCCGAACTACAAATAACCTCCGAAATATAATATCTTTTCATTTGGAAATTTAAAATAAATACAATAAACAAGTAAAATTAATTTAACAGGTAGCTGACCCCGGCCCGGACTACAACCCGGATAAGCTGATACCTGATTTTGTCCATGGCCATTGGGCTCATAAGCAAATTGCAAGCTAATGATAGGAGTTATCTGGGAAAAAATTTCTTCTAATTTTATCTTGTAATCACTTAACAGTTGATTATAAATTGATTTCATAATTTTCTTTTTTTATATAATCCAAAAATGAAATATAAAAACCGTATAAGTCTAAAATAAATATAATCATTTTTACTATAATTAAAATTTTATGGTGATAAAAATGATTTATTTATTCCATGTGTCTCAATCAATCTATATATATATATGAGGAATGATTCTCGCAGCGAACTCAGTCAGCGAAAACTCATCGCGACTGAGTTGGCTGCTTGCGTGGCAATGCCCACCTCAGCGAATCGGGTATAACACCCGTGCCCTAACTTTTTCTCCTCCCCCTTTCTCTTGCGCGAAGCCCGTCGCATCCTCTCCTGCCCGAAGCCCGTCGCATCCTCTCCTGCCCTAACTCAACTCCTCCTCCTTCCTCTTTCGCGATTCTCCTTCGCGAAGCTCCCGAGCCGCTTCTGAGTTCCCTTTCGAGAAGAGAGAAGCGAAGCCCGTCGCTTCCTCCCCTGCCCTAACTTAGTTCCTCCTCCTCCTTCCTCTTTCACGAGCGTTTTTGAGTTCCCCTTCGAGAAGAGAGAAGCGAAGCCCATCCCCTTCGCGCCCTAACTTCTTCGGCCGCAACCTCGCGTTCTCCTTCCTCTTACTCCTAGTGAGTTTTCTTTATTTTTTTTCACAGTTCACGTTTTTGCTCCATTTGCATGCCCTAACTCCTCCTTCTTCTTCCCTCTTCCTTAGCACGAGCAGACAAGGAGCAATTTGAGTTTGAGCACCAACCAGCAAGTTATAGCACATCAAGTTTTGTGTGAAATCAGGCTTCGCTCTACTTTGTCGGTCGCAACTTCGGTAACCCACCTTTTTCTTTTCATCTCTGCACCTCTCCGATTCGATTTCAACAATCAATTTCGTGCTTGATTAAAAATTGACTGAGTTAAAGGGTATTTGATTTATACATCCGTTGATTGCTAGATTTCCAACCAAAATAGTCAACTATATACTCTTTTTTTGTTTATGCTCATAAATGAGATTTTTTGTTGAATTTTGTTTATGATTTTAATAAGTTAGTCTACTGTTTGCTTGAATTTTATTCATGCTCATAGTTGTATGCTTGCAAATTAGTCTACTGTTTGCAAATTATATGAACCGGGTGAAGAATTGAAGGTCTATATTCTTTTTTTTTAGCTTTGTTTTGTTTTTCTCCACTTTGTTTCATGTTTTATGATCCTGTCTATGTTTTCTATTTATTTTTGGCCCTGTATTTTTTAAATAAATGTAGGTGAAGAAAGTATCATGGAAGAAGGAAAAATTGATTCAAATGAGATAATGGATAACAATGACCATATGGATCAAGACCCATTTCCATCTAGTGTAAATGAAGTCAAGCTCCCTGAGATTGGAATGACTTTTTTATCTGAAGAAGAAGTTCGTACTTTTTATAATTCCTATGCTCAGAATGTTGGTTTCGGTATTTGCAAATTAGGTGGTAGAAATGGAGATGATGGAAAGCAAAAATATTTCTCTATTGGATGTGCCAAAAATGGTGGAAAATTATCTCAAGCAAAAAATGTTTTATACCCTCGACCTTCTACTAAGACGAATTGCAAAGCTAAGATTAATGTTGTTATTCGCAATGATGGAAACTTTGTGATAACTAGTGTATGCCTTGATCATAATCATTTCTTGAGCCCTGGAAAGTCACGACATTTTAGATGTAATAAAGTATTGGATTCAGCTACAAAGAGAAAATTAGAGTTAAATGATCAAGCTGGAATAACTTTAAGTAAAAGTTTTCAATCATTTGTTGTTGAGGCTGGAGGCTATGAGAATTTAGCATTTGATGAGAGAAAGTGTAGAAATTATATTTCAGAAGTTAGAAGGTTGAGGTTAGGGGATGGAGATGCTGAAGCTTTGAGTAATTATTTTTGTCGCATGCAAAGTAGGAACTCAAACTTTTTTTATGTGCTTGATTTAGATGGGGAATCTCGAATAAGAAATATTTTTTGGGCAGATGCAAGATGTAGGGCTGCATATGAATACTTTTCTGATGTCGTGACTTTTGATACAACCTATTTGACTAATAATTATGACATGCCATTTGTTGGGGTGAATCATCATGGTCAATCTATTTTGCTAGGATGTGGATTATTATCAAGTGAAGACTCAGCAACTTTCATATGGTTGTTCAAATCTTGGTTGTCATGTATGCTCGGACGTGCTCCAAAGGCTATAATCACAGACCAATGTCGCGCCATGACAATTGAAATTGAAGAGGTATTTCCGAATTCACATCATCGTCTGTGTCTTTCGCATATCATGAAAAAACTTCCAGCAAAATTAGGTGGTCATGCTCAATACAAAATGATAAAGAAACAATTGAAGAACATTGTTTATAACTCGTTTACAATTGATGAGTGTGATGAAAATTGGTTGAAAATGATTGAGGAGTTTAATTTGGAGAACAATGATTGGTTGAAATCTTTGCATAAAGAACGGAATAGATGGATACCTGTATATGTTAAAGATAAGTTTTGGGCAGGTATGTCCACATCTCAAAGAAGTGAAAGTATGAATGCATTTTTTGATGACTACATTCATTCTAAAACATCCTTGAAGCAATTTGTTGAGCAGTATGATAGTGCTTTGAAGAAGAAGATTGAGAATGAAAAACATATGGATTTTGTTTCTTTTAATTCTATAATGCCAGTTATTCTTAGTCATCCTATTGAAAGACAATTTCAAAATGCTTACACAAACAACTTATTTAAGTTGTTCCAAGATGAAATTAGGGGGTTGATGTTTTGCAATGCCTCTTTGTTGAAAGAAGAAGGGACAACTTTAGTTTTTGAAGTAGTAGAAACTATGTTGGGAAAGAAGGAGAACCTGTAAGAGAAGTTTCCTTTAGGGTACATTACACGGAGTTACATTGCCAATTGAAGTGTGTGTGTCGTCTATTTAAGTTTCGGGGAATTTTATGTAGGCATGTGATCAATGTGTTGATAAGAATGAAGGTGATTGAGGTTCCTATGAATTATATTATAGACCGATGGCGCAAAGATATTAAGCGTGGTTATCAAAGTATCAGTAACATCTATGATGATTATGGTTGTGATGGAGAAAGACATCGGTATAATATTCTCACTCCATTGATACAAGAGGTTCAACAACTTGGCACAAAAAATGACAACAGTTGTTCAGTTTTGGTGGAAATGTTGAAAGACACGAAGGAAAAATTGATTGTTATTGATTTTGAGCATTCAAGGGCTGAACAATTGAAAGAAGTATCTACATCCGGTGCAAAAGCGATACATTCTCCATTAAAAGTAAGATCTCGAGGTCATCCACCTACAAAGAGGAAACAATCTAAGGTTGAACAAATTATGAAGAAATCAATTGCAAAGGCCCGAAAGAAGGTAAATGATACATATAATAGATACCTAAAATAATTGTGTGGTCTTGTTTTAGCTAGTTTAAATTTTTTTTCTATGATATATGATGGGTTGAAATCACTGCAGGGAGTTGCTGGTTCTGAAGCTTGTTCTGAAACTATTGTATGACCTGCTGTTCTGAAATCACTGCAGAGAATTGATTGGTGGCTGATTGCTTGTAGTCTAAGTCAATATCAATTTGCATATTTTGGTTTCTGTTTTCCGTTTGCATAATTGCTATCCTATTAGCCGACTCTTTCAATTTGCAGCTTGCTGTCCTGAGTAAAATTCTGCTGGAGCATCTATGATATATGAGGGTTGAACCTGCTGCAGGGAGTTACTGGGTCTGAAGCTTTTTCTGAAGCTGTTGTCTAACCTGCATATGTAACTGGAGCCTAGTTCATTGTTGTTTTTTTGGCATAATTGTTGAGCTCGTATGTATATGTATCTAGAGTCTTTTTAGATTTGGAGTTACTTTGATGGAATTGGCATAGCTTACTTGTAATGTGAAAGTGTTATTCTAGCTTCTATCTGGAGTCTATGGAAGTGTTATTCTAGCTTAATTTGGAGTTACATTAAATAAATCTTTATTCTGCTGTTGAAAATTCAGCCCCTGATTTGCATCGATGAGTTGCTCCATCACTGATTCACGAGAAAGATTGCTAGAATATTTCTGAGACTCATTCAAAAGTTTCTTTTTTGAAATATATAACATGATTACATGAGGTTTCCTGTCTGTTTGAACCCATGCCAGATGGGAGACTGAAAAGGAAAATATAACATGATTACATGAGGTTAAATACAAATTTAACCATAGCATAATACTAATTCACATAATCACTGCAGAAGCAAAACTCATTGTTTCTTTTTTCCTTCCTTTGTTCTGTCATCGAAATCTCATCTTGGAAACTATTATTTCAGAACAAGCAATGTAGAATTAAGGGGCTAAGTAACCAAAGAAACAAAAACAAGTAGAACTAAGGCACCAGTTCTGACAGCAGCAAGGAAAGGAAGCCTGTGGAAATTAGACAACGTGACATCCATGCTGAGACAAATCATTTGCATTTTGCACATAAGTGGTTCACAAAAGTGATTGGCACAGAAGGTGGATAGTCTTTGGGGAGTCTCAGGTATGAGCATGCACACTACAAGCTATGGAATTCTACTATGGTAAAGGCAATAACTAACTGCTAATAACAATATTGGGTCAAGGAAAAAAAAGTAGAGAATGGAGATCATAGAAAGGCTCACCTATGGTACGTCATAACCAATGAATTTTAGTCGCCTAATATTTTAAGGTATGATGGAAAAAGTATTGTACGTAACAAAAATATTGAGAATTGAAAAGCTAAAATTTTAATATTGGTCTTTCTTCAGAGTCAATGAACAACCATATAGAAGCATCCCACCATGCTGATAGAGTTAAGCTAGGTTGGGTAAAACACACTAATTAGAATCAAGAAGCATGAATGGATAGTACAGACATTACTAAATCAATGGCATCACATAAATTATTACCACAGTATTAGCATAACCATCACATAAATTATACAAGAGGAATGATTCTCAAATCAATGGCATCACATAAAACACAAACATTACTTAACACAAACATTACAATATCCAAATGAATTAATAGCCAAAACATTACAACACAAACATTACTTAACAGCTTGTACATTACAACGCAAACATTACTTAACACTAACTAAATAGATGAACTAACAACCCAATCTGGATTACGACACAGAGAATCAAGTTCACCGTCACTAATATCCAAATGAATTTTGGTACATTGATTATTCTTTGATTATGCCCATGAGAAGCATGGTGTTCACTTTCAATTTTGCAGGATGAAGTAGTATCAATCGTCACCCACTTTTGCCATCCATGTTGCCCACATCTGTAATAGTATATTCCAGGATTTTTGTTTGATTTAGAAACACACACCATTGTTCTTTCTCCGCATTCCCTACATGTTACATGTTGAAATCTTGTATTGTCGATGTTGCTGTAACTTGATTCAGCCATGAAATAGCAACCTAATAAAAGGGCAAATCAATAATACCTTTTGGATATTAGCAATCAAAAGGAGTAGTGAATTCGAAGGTAAACCCACATATTCAAATACTATGGTCAATTCTAAACATGATTATGAGTTTATATTGAAGAAAAAACTTTCATTTCACATTACTACTGCAAATATATTTTCTTTCTTTGTTATTGATAAATCTATAACATTCTTCAAGAACCTAAGCATTTTAAGAACATGACCCTAAACTAAGAACCTGAACATTGTAAGAACATGACCCTAAACAATTTAAGAACCTGAACATTGTAAGAACTTGAACATTGTAAGAACAATTTAAGAACCTGACCAATTTAAGAACCTGAACATTGTAAGAACCATGAAGCACCGAAGAAGAAGAACAACAAATGGAATAGAAGTTGATTACCTCAAATAGTGCTCACTGCTCCTTGTCTGCTGGTGCTATTACTTCACCCCGTAGCTAAGTCAGGGAGGGAAGAAGAAGATGGAACTGTGAAAAAAAAAGAAAAAAAACTCACTGGGAGTAAGAGGAAGGAGAACGCGAGGCTACGGCCGAAGAAGTTAGGGCGCGAAGGGGACGGGCTTCGCTTCTCTCTTCTCGAAGGGGAAGTCAGAAACGCTCGCGAAAGAGGAAGGAGGAGGAGGAACTGAGTTAGGGCAGGGGAGGAAGCGACGGGCTTCGCGCAAGAGAAAGGGGGAGGAGAAAAAGTTAGGGCACGGGTGTTATCTTCGATTCACTGAGGTGGGCATTGCCACGCAAGCAGCCAACTCAGTCGCGATGGGTTTTCACTGACTGAGTTCGCTGCGAGAATCATTTCTCTCTCTATATATATATATATAATCATTTTTACTATAATTAAAATTTTATGATGATAAAATTGATTTATTTATTCCAGGTGTCTCAATCAATCTATTTCTAGATGAATATATATATATACTAGAGATCCAACTATTAATAAAGATTCAATAATACATCATGTGCAACTGTCAAAGATTCAATCTTTTGAATTTTATGATAATAATACATCATGTGCAACTGTCCGGGGACTACAATTAAAAGTTCATGAGTGGAGGCCACGAGGCCCAGCTGTTAGCCAGACTTCTTGGCTGCATGCCAAGTGCATGTGCTTCCTCTCTCTTAGTAATGCAAACTACTTATTGGCGGCTGTCGGTGTATTATTTAGATTGACTTATTGTATTAAAATAATACGACTTCACTTGTTAATTATTCATTTATTTATTTATTTATTAATTATAGGTAAGCTTATAAATGCTCAACTGATGTTAGCCACAAAATTAAGAACACAAACTGCAACGAACAAAACACCAGTTGGAGTTGAGATTGGCAAAGGCAGATAGCTATCTCTAGATATGGAGGCTGCTTTCATCTCCTTGCTGATCAACAAGCTCGCCCAAGTCGCATTCAACCAAGCGCATAGCAGATGCTCTCAGATACTGCTGCAGCACACAACTCCACCTTTAGATCAGATACACGCTAGAGTGAGACGAATCACCGACGAGTTCATAGTGATGAAGGCCTTCCTCGAAGGTTCTAATTGGTTCACTATTGCTACTAACAAACCACTCGAGGCTTGGATCGAACAGGTGACACCATTTCCTTTACTTCTATGACTTTTATTCCTCAATGCATGCATTAGTTCTCAATATTCTTTTTGTTTATTATACTTGCTTTTTGAGGAATTCAATCAAACAATTGGTGCCATAAAAATAAGCACCAAATTTTTCATGAATTGTGTATTAGGTGAGGAAGGTCGCCTTCGAGATAGAAGACATCATCGATGAATACCTTTATCTGGTTGGAAGACAACGGGAAAGGACATGGAAGAATTGTCTCACGGCACCATCTGACCTTTGTTTCAATCTTGCTAAGGCTTGGCGTGGTATTGATTCTCGGTTAGAAAAGATGGAGAGAGATCTTTCTGAACTTTCAAGCAGGAGAGATCGATTTGGTATAACAATAAGTGGCAATGAGGACGGAGTGAAGAATTCAGAAAGAGACACACATCATTATCGAGCTTATTCACCCATGTTAAATGATGAAGATGATTTAGTGGGGATAGAAGTTAACAAATCTAAGTTGCTTTCGTGGTTGACTAATGCTGATACTTGCAGGAAAATGACAGCAATTGCAGTGTGGGGAATGGGTGGCCATGGGAAAACTACACTCGTTGCAGATGTCTATCGCAATAATACCGTGAAGAGTCACTTTGATTGTCAGGTATGGGTTACAGTCTCACAAACTTATAGTGTACTGGAAGAACTCCTAAGAATAATGATCAAGGAAATCTTCAAGGGAAAAAAGGAGCTTGTCCCAAATGGTATCACTACCATGCAACGATTAGAGTTATTTGACATCATCAAAGAAAGTTTGCAACAAAAGAGATATATAATTGTGTTAGATGATGTTTGGCATGTAGACTTGTGTAATGATATTAGTCGTGCTTTTATTGATAGCAACAATGGAAGTAGACTAATTATTACCACTAGAATGCATGAAGTAGCAAGGATAGCAAATGAAGAACATATCATGAAGCTGCAACAACTTAATGAAAATGATGCATGGATTTTGTTTTGCAAGAAGGCATTTCGAAGAGAGAACAATAAAGATTGTCCACAAGAGCTTGAGGATTACACCGGTAGGATTTTGAACAAATGTCAAGGCTCACCATTAGCTATTGTAGCAATTGGCAGTTTATTATCATTCAAGGAAAAGAGTGAAACTGAATGGAAGAAAGTCTATGATAACCTTCAATGGGAGTTTGAAAACAACCCTGTGCTAGATAAAGTGAAGAATATTCTCAACCTGAGCTTCAATGATTTGCCTTACTATTTAAAGAATTGTTTTGTATTTTGTAGCATCTTCCCTGAAGATTATCTAATAAACAGGAAGAAACTAATCCGATTGTGGGTAGCTGAAGGATTTGTGGAGGCAAAGAGCAGTAACAGATCAATGGAAGAGGAGGCTGAAGACTATCTTGCTGAACTTGTGGATCGGTCCATGCTTCAAGTGGTTAACAGAAATGCATTTGGGAGACTTCATACTTTCAAAATGCATGACGTTGTAAGAGAGGTAACACTAGCAATATCTAGAAAGGCAAAATTTAGCATGATTCTTGATGGTTCACAATCAGGTTTGGACTTTCAAACTCGCCGCCTTTCCATCCAAACAAATGATGAATCCCTTGATTTAGATAGGAGCCTGAGCCTTTCACAACTTCGCTCTTTGGTTATGTTCTCAACTTGCAATTCTAGCTCAGATTCCCTAAGAGCAGTCTTAACTAGTTTCAAAATGTTGAGGGTGTTGGAGCTGGAAGGAACTCCAATCTCCAACTTACCAAATGAAATTTCAGCCTTGTTTAACCTTCACTATTTGTGTTTGAGGGATACAGAAGTGGAAAAACTTCCCAACAATATCCAAAAGCTCCAGAGTTTGGAAACACTTGACCTCAGTGGTTCCAATATAGTGAAGCTCCCACGTGGTGTGACACAATTGAAGCAACTTCGTCACCTATTTATGTTTCCATGTGAAATTGAATTTGGGGGATCAACTGTAGTTGGATGTGTTCCAACTCTCAAAGGGGCATGGCAGTGGAAGAACCTACAAACCCTCAGACATGTTAAAGCAAACAAGAACCTTTTTCAACAATTGGAAGACATGAAAGAGCTCCGAACATTGGCAGTTACAGAGGTGGAATATGCCCATTGTCCTCAGCTTTGCACCTCATTGACTAAGCTGACTAAACTTCATAGTTTATCCTTGTCTGCAAGGAGTGAAGAACAACTCAACTTTGAAATATTAAATTCTCCACCTCCTCCACTTCAGAAGTTGGTATTGTGTGGTAGATTATTTGAAGGGAAAATGCCTAGATTTATTTGCTCTTGTGAAGAACTCACAGATGTGCTATTGTTCTCGTCACATTTAATCGAAGATCCACTTCCTTCACTCGGACAATTGCATAAACTAGTGGAGTTAACATTGTGGGGTGATTCATATGACGGGCAAAAACTACACTTTAGAACAGGTTGGTTCCTTAATCTTAAGGTGCTTTTCTTGGACACTTTAACAAACTTAAATAATATTGTGATAGAGGAAGGTGCCATGCCAAATTTACTTAAGCTAATAATGAGAAGTCTTGGAGAATTAAGAATGATCCCTCCTGGTATCGAGTTTCTCGCCAATCTCCAAAGTCTAGATCTGTGTAACATGCCTGAGGAGCTAGTGGAAAAATTAAGAAATGACGATGACAATGAAGACCGACAAAGAATTAGAGGTATTCCAAATGTTGTTATTGGTTTAATAAGCAGTTTGATCATGTCTGAAATCTGCGAAGATGAGCATTGGCTCTAATGAATGATGATGACCTCCGATGAAGATGAACTCTGAAGATCCGAAAGAACTCCTCAATGCTCCTGCGCACAGTGAGACGAGCCAACAAAGCGTTAGTGACCTAAGATGGGTGGGGATCCCTAGCTAGGCGCTCCGATGCTCAAGTCCGTTCTTCTCACAGATGGAAGAAGAAGAAGAAGAACATTAAGTGAAATAGAGTTTAGATGCTACAACTTGCCTATATTGCCAATGGAGAGGATCCCCCTTTTTATACTACCTCACGTGATCTTCGTAGTCGTGAAGTGGTCCCTGGTTCGTTAGGGTTTGTTAGGAGATGAAGTCATCTTCTATACTTCGTGCAATAATCCTTTAAGGAATCTTTTTTTACCCTAGATGTATCAATTTTGTTGTTTATGACTTGTATTTATAATGGGGACACGCCATTATAATTGAAGAAACTTTTAGAAGATATTTCCCGCCAAATATTCTGTTGAACATGTCTCGGCCAGTAGTTCAAGTCGGCCGTATATACTGTTGAGAATACTTCCTGTTGAATATGTCTCGACCGATCGTTCAGGTCGGCCGTATATACTGTAAAGAATACTTCCTATTGAATATGTCTCGGTCGGTCGTTCAAGCCGGCCGTATATACTATTTAGGAATACCACCTGTTGAATATGTATTGACCAATCGTTCAAGCCGGCCATATGTTTGGACTACCTTCTGTTGAACTTGTCTTTACCCCGGTTGAGCATATATGAGCGGGGGTTTTGGGGGGGGGGGGGGGGGGGCTTACTCAGCCTGCGATCGACCGGTAATATGTTGAGAGTTATATATAAGGCTAAATCCTTTTATGCTCAAGCGGACTTTGCCCAGCCAAGCATATATGAGTGCGGGGGTACTCGCTCGGTTTAACTGTTTTAACCAAGAAGGTTCATGTAGACAGTTTGTTAATATCGGAACAACAATAAGACTTGGACCAGCAGAAAACTAAGGTGAATTTTCTGCAAGCTGAGTTAGATCGGATTAGATCAGAGGGTGAATCACACAAGTGCAAGAGGACAGGATGAACTTCTCCTCTCTGTCCAGGCTGTCAATCTACTACACGCCCGTACCTGGGATGGGAAGAACAATCTGGTAGCTCTAGGGATTGGGACAAGTAGAAGATTATTTATCTGCTATGTCCTTTTATGGAAGACTTTCAAAAGTCTAAGAGTTATGACTGTATTACTAATGATAATGTAGAGTTCTATATTTATGTTTGGTTATGCTATTTAACTTGCTAAGTGTTTCTTGCTTCATCTAAATTTATTTAGTTTGCATGTCCTTAACCAAATCTGAGTTTTCACTTTGGTCATTCTCTTACTGTACCAATCCTTCTCCACTCATAGATGCATTTTCCATGCATACACCTTAGTGCCTAAGAAGAATGATGAGCTAGTTAGAATTAGAGTAGAAAGACAATTAAAGAAGTATGTGATTGGTTATATGAGGATTGATCGAATGGGGGGGGGGGTCCCATGTGTACGCCCGAATAAATATGAATTCAACCGGACTTCAGGGTTCCCTTCTGCACACACGGTCGGTCGGGATTACAATTGTCAAGGGTCTCTTCCCTGTTTACAAATTTTGTTTATTTTCTTACACTTTTGAGATTCACGCGATTTTTCAAAGTGGTCTTATAGGTAATTGGTCCTTCAACGGAAAGAGAATGTTCGAAGATATGGTGGTTCAATATATGATTCGATCTGTTCTGTCCATCATAAATGTCTCGTCCTGGGTGAGCGCCACGTATCCTTTTTTCTCCTTTTTCTAAGTTACCCTCAGTACGTTTATCGTTCGTGTCTTATCACACATTCTCCTTGGTAGATCGATGACTCTCCTTTATCGAATCATTTTATTTTGACGACGATCCTTATATTGCCCTAAAACCCTAGGTCTTTTTTAACATTTTACCCTTCGTCTTCCTCCAGTTGTTCCTTGGTGATTTTCTTTTCTGACCTCTTTCAACAACTCGCGCTTCTTCGTCTTCCCCGGTCTCCTTCTGTGACCTTTTCTCTTTAAGGATTTAATAAGTCGTTTATTCCTCGAGTGTTTCCATTTTTCGATATGGCTGAAGAATCTATACTCCCTTGGTATGCTCAATTTTGTTCTTCCTTTTCCACTACAGACCGAACCTCCATTCGTTCTTTGTATAAAATCCCTAAAGAATACCAGATTAGGGTCCCGCCACCTGATGCTCATCCTTGTCTCCCTCCTGATGGCTGCATTACCTTTTTTAAAGATCAATTAGCTACAGACTTACGCTTTCCACAATCAAATGTGGTAAGCTAAATTTTGCCCCCTTTAGCTTAGATAAAGCAAAAGCAACAGAGGGATCATTAAGGAGATTGTGGGTACTAGGAACTGGAGGTAGATCATATATCCATTGGATAGGAAAAAAAGGAGGAGAAGGGAGACGCATAAAGAAAAATTTATGATATCATTCCCCTTGAGGAGGAATTCGGTTGAACAAAATGGCCTTGGGACGAGATTGGAATTTGAAGACACCAATATCTACTTGACGAGGAACAAAGAAGTGATGAAAAAGACGAGGGGATAAAGGAAAATTTAACAGTTTAGACACCCCGACAAAATCTATAAGGATAGAAAAAGACTGAGGGACAAACTGATTAAGGGGAATGTTAAAGTAGAGGCAAACATCAGGAAAAAAGGGATAAAGAGGGAATCGAAAATCTTGTAGGACTTGGTCCCGGAAGATAGATATACACCCTAAAGGAGGAAGATGTGGACTATCCTGAGGAGTAGGACGAACTATATAGAAAGGAAAACCATAGCTCGCCTTTAAATCCACTTCCTCTGTCTCTGTGAGGTAGGAAGCACACGAAAGAAACCATGCATGAGAAGAAGTAGCCATGGTAGAACAGTAGAAGGAGGATGAATCGAGGAAGATGAAGAAAAAAGTTGGAAAGCGGAAGAGAACTTCTTAAAACCCTTATTTTTCCTTTCGATCCTGTGCTAAAACCCCCAAATGAAGATAGCAGAAGAAATAGAAAAAGGGAAAGTACTCGGAATTCCAACCGTCATAAATAG
The DNA here is from genome assembly GCF_018446385.1 of Zingiber officinale. Lineage (NCBI taxonomy): Eukaryota > Viridiplantae > Streptophyta > Magnoliopsida > Zingiberales > Zingiberaceae > Zingiber > Zingiber officinale. The sequence continues at coordinate 15,420,613 of NC_056007.1, read as the reverse complement.
GTAATGAAATTAAAGGATAAAATCGAATTCAAAAAGGAAGATGAATCCCAAGGAAGAGATGTTAAGTTGAGTAATCTTCCTCGAAAAATGCGACCAAGTTTCCCTAGATATAAGTTTAATTCTTAAGAGAGTTCGACAAATATGAGGAAAATCGGTCAGGTACTATAAGTTCAGATTATTTGTTTAATAAAACAACAAACCCAAATGGGCATAATAGACCGGGCGAAAGTTGAGTATGAGGCATTAGTCGATATGTTCCTGCATAAGGATATATCGACCGGGTATAGTAAAACAATTGATGTCGAAATTAGCACAGCAAACAGGACTTGGTTAGAAGATACCGGACGAGATTCATAAATATGAGTATGAATCGGTCAGTCATAGTAGACCGGCCGAGATAAATACTATTCTAATATGTCGATCAGAGGTTTATAATGGTAAGTCAGGTGACATCTACCATGATAAAACCATATGAAATTTGGTTAAGTATAATACATAAGATGATATGCATAAATACAAGTATAAATTAATCGAGTATAACAAATCGACCAATATTGAATATTGCAATAGGACTGTACTAAATCGAACGGGACACAATTAGCTATAAAATATCGGACGATATTTGTCAGCGTTGATATACACTGGTCGGTCACGATAGAACGGTCGAAATGAAGAACATTATAATATGTTGAGCGAAGTTTTATGGTGGCTAGCCAGGTGACATTCAATATATTTAAACAAAACAAACAATCGTCATGAGGAAGAATAGGTTTAACAATGAAAAGGGAGGATCAACTTTACATAAGTTTACTAGATTGTCATCACAAAGTCCCAGTCCCCCTTACAAGGATTTGAATTCTAGTAAGAAAATCATTCTAAGGTCAACTGAGGAAATAGATCAGGAGGCCTGTTATCGATAAGTTTGCAGTGATTCAGGAAGTTGGGAGGGGGATCACGAGATAAGAAGTTTTCCTCTCGCAATTGTTGAACCGCCCCTTCAGCTCCCGCAGTGAAGGCTGCTAGGATCGACTTCACGATCGGCCTGTTGAACTCAGTAGATTTAATCATGATAGTGGCCCTTTCCTTGTAGCGAGTGTCTTCGTTAGCCTTGTAGACAACCAAAGCCGTCTGGGAAGTCTTCAGTTCGGCTTCTTTGGTGGAGACCTCGGTTTTAGCTGAATTCAGGGAAGTATTCAAGGAAGTTGTTTCGTTATCCTTCAGCTGTAAGGCCTTAAGTTTTTCAGCCAATGCCGACTCGTGATCAACCTTTAACTTGCCAAGCTCAGCTGTCCGTTTCTCCAAGTTGGAAGTTAATTCTTTGTTGAGATCTGTAGATGATTTGAACTACGACTGGAGACTTTCAATTTGGACTTCAAGCTGTTTCTTGGAGGCAGCGGAAAGTGTGGCAGAAGATAACTCAGTAACTTGCTGTTTCAGCTTGTCGTTCTCGGATCTTAGCTTCTTGTTCTCGTTGTATAAATTGTGCATTAGCCGAGACAAGCTCATATTTTCTATCCATCGCTAGAAATATAATAAAGGGTTATGATATAATCACTGATGAATAAAAAGTAGACGTTAATAAACATACCTGATTCTCACTATGGGAAAAATGATCAATTGTTTCAGGAGTGGTAAGTTCTTCAAAAATAGGACGAACTTTCTCCCAAGCATTAGCAAAGGAACCTCCTAGCAATATGGGGAGGACGGGAATGGTGGAAGAACCCGCGGAGAAAGAGGAAGTGGGAATAGAAGGAGGAGCAAAAACTAAATAAAAAGAGGGTGAGGAAGGTAAGGATCCGAGTTCGGGAATAGACAATGGAAAGGTGAAATAAACTTCACCAGGGGCACTAGTGCTAGAAGAGGGTGAGGCAGAGAAGGTGAGAGAAGGATAGAGCTCAGCCAAAGTAGGTTCGTCGGAAGGAACAAAATCTTCCGAGACAAGTTCATCGACAGGAAGGATAAGTCTCCTTTTCGGAGGAGGAGCCCTAGTAAGCTTGCGCCCCGGACGTTTGCCGGTAGCAACTTCAGCTATCGATTTACCGGAGCTCCCAGGAGACGTGAGTTCAATAATAGGAAGGGGGTGGATGATGAAGGAGCAGCAGCCACTGGTGAAGGAATAGTCGGCAAAGAAACAACAAGAATTTCTACGGGAAGGTCTTCGGGAGCCTCAGGAACCACCTGAGAGTTGGAAACTTCAACCAGAGGAGTCGGATCTTCAACTGGAGGCGGCAGAGTAACGGCAGCAAGAAGCTCTTGTTCTTTTGCGCGAATTGCATCCTCTTCCAGACGCAGTTCTTCATCGATTAGAGCGGAATAAAAATTATCCACTACAAAGATAGAAAAATGATTAAGTTAATAAAAATCAATAAGGAAGAAGCAGAATTTTACCTAAAGAGCCTTGTGTAGTAGGTTTGACGGGGCTTAGACCAAATAAGTATAGAAGGTCGACCCTCAGCCACTTAGGGATAGAAAACCGACGACATAACAACTTTTCACAGTAAATAGGAAAGGAGGGATGAAGATGAAACTCCCTGACGTCAGGCAAGGGAGGTAAGGAGGATTTCCAGGCATGAGACCAAGGAATGGGTCCTGGAAACTTTATGAAGAAGAAACGAGATTTCCAAGCTTTAAGAGATGAGGGCATATCCTCGAAAAGGACCATTTTAGTCCGTGATTGGAACAGGAAAACACCAGGTTCCGAACTAGCATTTTAGTCCCGGACCATTTTAGTCCGGGATTGGAACAGGAAAACATGAAGAAATTTTGAGGAGTAGGAGGGATATCTAACAGACAAAATAGCATGTAAGCACCACACAGATAACGAAAGGTGTTAGGTGCAAACTGCTGCAAAGGAATATCAAAATACTGGCTTACTTCGATTAGGAAAGGAGGAATGGGAAACCTTAAACCTCCTATCAACTTATCCTTGAAAAAAGTCACGCAATTAGCGAGGGGACGATGAGGATGATCATCTGGTTTCGGGATTAAGATGTTATACTCCCTGGGGATTTCATATTGATGATGAATAATAAGCCTAGCATTTTTATCAAAGGAAGAAGACATTTGGACATACTAAGGAGCAATCGTCTCCTCAGCCATAGACAGAAGTAAAGGCTAGTAGAACAACAGGTTACTTACTGGAAGCAAGAAAAGAGATCACCAGGAAACGGTGAGCACGAGGTTTGATCAAAGACTGCAGCAAGAAAGGAACGTTAAGGTAAGAAAGGAAGGGACAGAGGTGAAAAGAAGACAAAGGGTTTAGGGTTTGAAAAACATATAGCCGTCGTTAGATCAAAACATTTTTATCTCAATAGACATTGAGGATTACAGGAAAAAGGACAAATGCTTACATGACACAGCAGAGAGAGAAAGTATGTGTCACATAATCATAAAGAAACATTTATGTTGGACGCGACAGATCGGATCATGCCGGGGTTGGTAACACCTCGTTATACGCTTCCGACATTCTCTTACCAAGGGAAAAGTCAATAACAAGCAAGGAAATTTTGAAAGAAGACGTAGTTTACTAGGCATAATAAAGGAAGAGGGATTGAGTTTGACTAAATCCAGGTTAAGGACAAGAAAAAATAAGGAAAGTTATTTGGGCATAAAGCATGATCCCAACTAATGTCGTTATAAAACATAGACTAGCATTGATCGAAATAATTTTAATTATAATATCGGTCCGCATAACCTTAGTTATAATAGATAAAGTATAAAACATAAATAAGCTAATACCGGTCGGTATACCGTCAGCTACAATAGATAAGTATAACATCAACCAAGACAACCTTGTTTATGATAAACCGAATATCGGTCGGTATAACATCAGCTATAATAGGTAAGTACACCAGCGGTCAGGATAACCTTGTCTGTGATAAATGAAAAAATATTTGTCGAAATGGCAACACGTAGGATATACGAGTGGGTAATGGGCACAACATTACATCTATTCTTATGAATTAGAGGGATTCAATAGAGTCACTCGATTCAATACAAAAGATTGTTTTTACACTTAGAATCTGATCAAATACATAACATTACATTTCCTCTCAAAACATTAAACCTCGAAAAGATAACAAAAGTTACAAACATAAGCTCTCGGGATGCTTAGAAAATTTCAGTTCCACTGGAGTCAAACTTACCATGGAGCAGAAGTGGAAATATTTTACCTGGCACGAAGAAAGCTTGCCCGGGCAACAAAAGTGGAAATATTTTACCAGGCACGAAGGAAGCTTGCCCGGGCGGCAGAAGTGGCAATATTTTGCCCGGGACAAAGGAAACTATGAAGCAGGAAGACTCAAGGGCAAGGGGAAGGGGGCAGATCTATTCAGGCCATGGTGCAAAGGTGACTGAAAGAGCCTCTCCCCTGTTCGAACCCTAGAGCTCTACAACAAGAGCAACCAAGCCTAGCCCAAGGGCAACATGGGCTACGCATTCGTAGCAACATCCATGGGCTATTTTGTTGGTCCTCCCTAAGTAAGGAGAATTCCTCTAAAGCTCATTGAGTCTCCAGAGCAGTTGCACCTTTGGTTGGAGATTCTAAATCTCGAGAAACGTCATTTTTCGGGATAGTCTCTCAAACCCTAGAGTCGGCCAAAGCAAAAAACTTGAATAAACTCATGCATAGATCTCGCCTTGTGCAACAAGAGTCGCCCTCGAAGAAGGGGATCTAAGGCCATACTCTCAGCAGGAAGAGATGGCAAGGAAGGAAAAGAACTGAGGTAGGTGATGAACGAAGAGAGGGTTGTAGCCCTATTTAAAGGATCAAGGGACCCAAGGAATCACTGTACTAGGGTTCACGGGATCACTGTACTCAGGTTCACAAGATAGCTGTACACAAAATTTGTAAGGTCACTTCAGTACCTGTGGTAGAGTCACGGGTAGGAAAAATCAAAATCAGACTTGTATCTAGTCAGTCGTCTACACCTCCTTCGACTAGACTTGAAGGGAAGGCTAGTGATATGGGTTAGGTTTCATGGATCCCCGATAAGGAAGGGAAAGAAGATAACCAAGTGGAGAAGATAGATCAATATTGGTCGAGACATACCTCAAAGGAGGTAGGCCAATATCGAGCAGGACATACTTCCGAAGAGGAAGAACAATATCGGTCGGGATATACCTCAAAGGAGGTAGGCCAATATCGATCGGGATATACCTCAAAGGAGGTAGGCCAATATCGATCAGCATATACCTCAAAGGAGGTAGGACAATATCGGCCGGGATATACCTCAAAGGAGGTAGGTCGATATCGAGCAGGACATACTTCCGAAGAGGAAGAACAATAACGGCCGGGATATACCTCAAAGGAGGTAGGCCAATATCGGTCGTAATATACCTCAAAGGAGGTAGGCCAATATCGATCAGCATATACCTCAAAGGAGGTAAGCCAATATCGGTCGGGATATACCTCAAAGGAGGTAAGCCAATATCGAGCAAGACATACTTCCGAAGAGGAATAACAATATTGGCCGAGATATACCTCAAAGGAGGTAGGCCAATATCGGTCGGGATATACCTCAAAGGAGGTAGGCCAATACTGATCAGCATATACCTCAAAGGAGGTAGACCAATATCGGCCGGTATATGCCTCCAAGGAGGCAGGCCAATATCGATCGAGACATACTTTCAGGAAGGAAGACCAATATCGGCCGGGATATGCCTCCAAGGAGGCAGACCCATATCGATCAAGATATACCTCCAGGGAGGTTGGCTAAGATCAGTCGGGATATACCTCAAAAGAGGAAGGCCAATATCGGCCGGGATATACTTTCGAGTGAGTAGACCAGTATCGATCGAGACATGCCTTTAGGAAGGAAAGTCAATATCGGTCGAGCTGAATAATACCTTGAAAAGATACTTGATAAAAATTACATACTTGATAAAATATAGCCCAGTGCTAGCTGGGATAATAAACATAGAGGAGCACGGATGGGCATTGCCCAAGGAGCCTCATGAGAGGTAATAATAATTGACCAAACCTAGTTAAGCTCAGCTTCGACCGATACAAGGAACATTGTTATATTAAGCTATCTATAATATAGCAGAAACAGGAGGGGCGAGTAGGAACGATAGAAACACTTTAAAAGGACTTGTGAAACAGGATAGAAGTAAATATTTCAAATAAAAGTAGTTAATGAAGATATTTACAGTATGTGATTGTATAACAGGTGTTATATATTTGGCGGAAAATATGTTTTTAGACTATTTTGTAGGTACTAGACAACAAAGAAGGTATATCTTGGGTATAAAAAAAATTCCTTAAAAGTCATTTACCACAAGTATGCAGCTTACGTCATCTCATAACAAACTCTAACAAACCGAGGTCCACTTCATAACTACGGAGGTTATATGAAGTGGTATAAAAAGGGGAATCCTCTCCGTTGGCTAGGTAAGTTCACATCATTGTGCACATTCATAACCCTAGTTTTTCAACTACTGTTCACCTTCTTCTTCTTCTTCCTACTTCCACACCGAGAGAGATCACTGACTTGAGCGTCGGAGGGCCTAGTCAAGGATTCCCACCCCGGTCTTAGGTCACTGACGATAGTGTTGGTCGGTCTCTTGTGCGCAGGAAGCCTTGGAAGCTCCAGATCTGGGTTTTCTCTGATCGAATCTCTTTATCGCCATTGGTACTTTGCATCGGAAGGACACTCTGGGGTTTCATCTTCTTGGATCCGCTTTGGGTTTCTCGAATCGGCGTTCCATAGGTATTATTCTTCACCATTAGTAGGTTTTTTCCTTCCAGCTCTCCATTTTGTCAAGCTTCTCAGACAGGATCAGTGAAGGTGTCAGTGCAATTGCGTGCTCTCATTCAAGTCATCTTCTTCCTCCTCTCTTCTCTAGCTCTCCCTCTCCTCCATTGCCGAGCCACCCAAGAGTGCTAGCACACTCTAAGTGGTTATTCTCCACCTTTTGTCCGTGTGGATACTTGTAGAGGAGTGTTCACTTGATACTCGACGAGATCCGGCAAGTTTTTGGATGAGCGGGATAAGCGAAGGGCTTCTCTACAAAGGTATACTCTCTTTTCATGTAGATCTAAGGTAGATCTAGTGTAGAAACATGTACATGATTTAATTTTAAATATATCTTCGCACAGATCCGTGGCTAGAATTTGGGGTTTTACAACACAAAAAGCGGTTTTTGCGGCTCGAATTACTAACAATCATTTCCCAACTTATCGGGTCTATTGATTTAACGAGCTTAATCATACCCTTTGATAAATTAAAGAAATAAATATTAAGTATACGTTCTTGTTATTATATCATGATTAAGAGTACGCACTTCCATAATAACAGAAGTTTTATTCTTTTATGTAGTCAGTATAAAAGAAACTAGCTCAAATGGTCCTACTCAATACACTCATAGTGTACTAGTGTAATTTTATAGTCAAGATAAACTAATACCAAATTACACTACAACCACTCCAATGGTTTGTCCTATTCCATCTTGGTTATGAGCTACTATTTATAATTTATAAGGAACTGATAACATAATCTTCTGTGTGTCTCCTCACATCATGTTATCTTCAATATAAATTAAATGGACAACTACACTTAGCAAAAATGTAGACATTTGACCAATGTGATTCTTATAAATGTTTATACAAAAGCTAGGCTTTTAGTATACATCCTAACAGATCACATCCCCGAGCGAGGTAATCTTGACCGAGCCTCCTTACTTTTTTTTTCTTCTCCTTATATCCCCTTTCACATTATTACACGGACTCCACTCCTTATAATCCATATCACTAGCCTTCCCTTCAAGTCTAGTCGAAGGAGATGTAGCTGACTGACTAGACCTAAGTCTATTTTTGACCTCTTGATACCTTCTATGGTGACCCCTGGCCCCAATTCCCAAGATATCTCTACTAATTCAAATCCTGGCTTCTTACCCCTTGTTATATCATCTCCCATTCCGGCCCCTGTACATAATCTTCCTACTACTTCTGGTGTTAGGTCTCACCTTCTATTCTGGAACCTTCGTCTATTTCTTCTGAGAGGCTCTCAACCTCATTCCCTCCCCGGGTTGTTTTTAGACAGGCCAAGGGACTACCTTCTATGTTGGGACAACCAGACCCTAGTCCTATCTCTTTTGGACTTCTTCAATTGAGAAGCCCCTTAGATGAGTCTTGGTTACAATGTCAAGCTTCTATGAAGGGCAAAAGTATTTTTGATCAAGCCGATCATCACAACCGTCAAGCCGCTGCTGTGAGTATTTTGAATTTGTTTTAGTAGTTTTCCTAATTTTCTTAGGTCGTGGGCTTAAATTATAAATGTGTTGTTGTTAAATTCAGTTTTTTGCTTCAAACCTACATATGGGGCATCTAGCCGCTGAACTGGAGCGAGAAAACAATACCTTGAAAGATCAGCTAAGGATTTTAAGGAGAACTCCTCCACCTCCGGGCAATGATATTATTCAGCTGAGAGAAAAACTGGGCTCTCAGGCTCAACATATGGCTCTCTTGGAGAAAGATCTTCAAACCATCAATAGCTATTACAAGTTCAGGAAGGGGAAAAGAAGACCTTGGAATTACAGATAGAGAGCCTGAATTCTAAACTGAAAGTAGAAACAACTTTAAAGGATAAGGCCATTGCAGATGCCACTCTTCGCTCCTCCATTCTATAATACTTTCAAACTTCTCATTCTAAATCTCCAAATACCTCCCAAGAGTTAGCCTCCAGAGATTTTGATCTATTACAATCACAAGAGCGGTAAAAAGCTTAAGAGTCTTAGGTGGACTTCCTCACCAAAGATTTGGAACAAGTTAAAACAGAGCGAGATGATTTTAAAAGCAAAGTGGATCAATTAGAGTCAGAGCTGCAATCCTATAGAGCGAGTGAAGAGGAACGTTGGGAGAGTCAACATCGACAATATTTAGATTCCCCAGAATTTGCGAATGAGTTTGCTGAGCGCATTATTGGGACTTTGACTCATTCGGCCGGCGGAGTCCTTAAGCAACTGCGGGAAGGGGAGTATTTACCTTAAGAACCTCCTCCTCGATTTATAGACCGTCAAAAACTCAACAAAGAACTTCTCAAGAAGTTTCTTAGTAGTTTTAAGTGAGTTGTTGGTGAATGAGCTAACCGAGGGTTAAGCCAATTATACTCATTCTATTGTACTTGTATTATCTAGGGATACTATTGTTTTGTTAATTAACAGTTGCATGTTTCCCAAGTTATTCTAAGTGAACTTGCAAATGAATACTTTAGAAAGGATATGCGATACTCATGATATTCAAGATAAACATGTAAGATAAGCAATTGCATGCGTGCACTTTATTCGGGAATAGTAAACGGGTATCTGATACTTACTTATTCACTGCTCATATATGTCTTCGGATCCCATCTTGTCTTTATGTTCTGACTTGATTTCATGTCCCAGGTGGATTAAGAAGATCTGTAAGCTCGTAACACCTTCTCATATCTTGACCATGACTGAATCACTCAGTAGATTCGAACTGATGATTGAAGACCAGGATGCCAATATATCTTAGGTGGGGTATTGCTCCCGAGTGAGTATAAATGGAATGAAGGCAAACCAAATTGTTTGTCATATTTCGGTCGGCATTTAAACTTCTGAACGAATCTGAATTAATATTTGAAGGCCAAGAAGTTGATATATTTCGGTCGGGAATGTACTCCCGAACGAATCTGAACTAATATTTGAAGGCCAGAAGATTGATATATCTCGATCGGGAATATACTCCCGAGCGAATCTGAATTAATATCTGAAGGCCAGAAGGTTGATATATTTCAGTTAGGAATGTACTCCCGAACGAATCTGAACTAATATTTGAAGGCCAGGAGGTTGATATATCTCGGTCGGGAATGTACTCCCGAGTGAATCTGAATTAATATATGAAGACCAGAAGATTGATATATCTCAGTCGAAAATGTACTCCCGAGCGAATCTGAATTAATATCTGAAGTCCAGAAGGTTGATATATTTTGCTCAGGAATGTACTCCCGAACGAATCTGAAATAATATCTGAATGCCAAAAGATTGATATATCTCGGTCGGGAATGTACTCCCAAGCAAATCTAAACTAATATCTGAAGGTCAGAAGGTTGATATATTTCGATCGGGAATGTACCCCCGAGCGAATCTGAAATAATATCGGAAGGCTAGAGAATTGATATATCTCGATCGGGAATGTACTCCCAAGAAAATCTGAACTACTATTTGAAGGCCAAGAGGTTGATATATCTCGGTCGGGAATGTACTCTCGAGTGAATCTGAATTAATATCTGAAGGCCAGAAGATTGATATATCTCAGTCGGGAATGTACTCCCGAGTGAATCTGAATTAATATCTGAAGGCCAGAAGGTTGATATATTTCGGTCGGGAATGTACTCCCGAACGAATCTGAAATAAAATCTGAAGGCCAGAAGATTGATATATTTCGGTCGAGAATGTACTCCCGAACGAATCTGAACTAATATTTGAAGGGCAGGAGGTTGATATATCTCGATCAAGAATGTACTCCCGAGAGAATTTGAATTAATATCTGAAGGCCGGAAGATTGATATATCTCGGTCGGGAATGTGCTCCCGAGCGAATCTGAATTAATATCTGAAGGCCAGAAGGTTGATATATTTCGGTCGGGAATGTACTCCCGAACGAATCTAAAATAATATCTGAAGGCCAGAAGATTGATGTATTTCGATCGGGAATGTACTCCCGAATGAATCTGAAATAATATCTGAAGGCTAGAAGGTTGATATATTTCGGTCGGGAATGTACTCTCGAACGAATCTAAAATAATATCTGAAGGCCAGAAGATTGATATATTTCAGTCGAGAATGTACTCCCGAACGAATCTGAAATAATATCTGAAGGTCAGATGATTGATATATCTCGATCAGGAAAGTACTCCCGAGCAAATCTGAGCCTTAATCGGGAATATGCTTCCATGTGAATTTGGCTCTGCTTGGAGTCTAAAGTCTCCAGCTATTTTGCCAAGAGCCCAAACCAGTCTTTTCTCAAGATATCCTAGTCGACTATCACCGAGCGGAGGAAACACACTCAAATAGTACTGAGTGAAGGAAGCACACTCAACTGCTAAGGGTTTAAAGTCTCCGGTTCTCCTTAAATAAGCCAGGGCGGTCACTCCTTAAGGTCCCTGATCGACTATCTCTAAGTGGAGGAAGCATGCTCGAATAGTTCTGAGCGGAGGAAGCATGCTCAACTACTAAGGGTTTAAAGTCTCTGGTTCCCCTTAAAGAAGCCAGGCCGGTCACTCCTTAAGGTCCCCCATCGACTATCTCTGAGTGGAGGAAACACGCTCGAATAGTACTAAGCGGAGGAAGCACGCTCAATCTGCGAAGGGTTTAAAGTCTCTAGTTCCCCTTAAAGAAGTCATGTCGGTCACTCCTTAAGGTCCTCAATCGACTATCTCTGAGCAGAGGAAACACGCTCGAATAGTACTGAGTGGAGGAAGCACACTCAATCTACTAAGGGTTTAAAATCTTCGGTTCCCCTTAAAGAAGCCAGGTCGGTCACTCCTTAAGGTCCCCGATCGACTATCTCTGAGCGGAGGAAGCACGCTCGCAAGGAGAATCGTTTGGTCCATTCTAATGAATGTATGTATTGGTTAAAGAGTAGATGCCTGTATTTTTTCATTATATCCAAAAATTAAATGGAATATATGGACAAATTATAGGCGTACTTGTTAGGCTCTGTATGGTTACAAGTGATTTGCACTCTAAGGCCTATCGAGATTCCTTCCTTCTGAGTCTTGGAATAGTAAATGTAACGCCCCAAATTTCCTCAATTAGAGTCCTAAAAGTAATTTAAAAATATTTAAAAATTCTATAGAAATATTATAGGGATTTTTAGAAATTTTTAGAGTATTTTTATGTAATTTTTGGAGGTCGTTTGGTATTTTTACTAAATGAAGGAAGTTTCGACAAAAAAATGTCCAAGCTGAGAATTGAACCCACGACCTTTGACTCGGTCAAAACCCGGCTGACCAGGTGGGCAAACAGATTTTTCTGTTTAGAAAAGGTAGCGAATTTATTTAAGATAGTTAACGGAATATTATAAAAGGGATAAGTTGATGTTGGATTTGTCTGTTTAGAAAAGGTAGCGAATTTATTTAAGATAGTTAACAGAATATTATAAAAGGGATAAGTTGATGTTGGATTTGTCTATTTAGAAAAGGTAGCGAATTTATTTAAGGAGTTAACAGAAATATTAAGTTATAAAAAGGGATAAGTTGATGCTCTGTTTTCCCGTGACTTAAACCATTCTCTCCTTCTCTTCTGCGTACGATGGCGGAGCTCAGGCAGAAAACGAAAGGGAGTTAGGACATCATCTCCGGCGGCCGACCAAGGTCCTAGAAGCCCTTTTTGTTCGGTTATGAGTCCAAGAAGCAAGGTAAGTGCTCCTCACCTGCAGTAGGAGTAGTTTCGGACCTTTGTTCTTCTTGAATTCGAAGCATAAGAAGCGCTTATAGTGCAGATTTTTAATTAAACCTATAGTGCAGATTTTAATTAAACTTATAATGCAGATCTTTATGTAGAGCTTATATTGCAGATTTTAATTAAGCGCTTATAGTGCAGATTTTTATTTAAGCTTATAGTACAAATTTTAATTAAGCTTATAGTGCAGATTTTAATTTTGCTTATAGTTGCATTTCCTCTTACTGCAGATAAAGGAAAGGAAAAGTTATAGCAAAGGAAGGCGACGAGGAGGTGCGGATGGATGTGTGATGCCTGGACTATAGAAGCCTTGGGATTTAGCATAAGAATTTATTAACAAAGAGTTGAGTAGAATGTATTAGATGAGTCATTTAGTCTTTCGCTGCTAGTTAATTGTAAGTTTTGAGTTCTCCGACAGTTTTAGGACTTACTATCAACATGTGAACAAGGATAGTTAAGTAAAGTTAGTAGTCCAGTAGCGCTCCGCCCTCATGGACCAGTAGTGAGGAGGGCGGGGTGTTACAGTAAAAGTCTAAAGCCAGCTTCTGTACAACTTTATATGGTTCTCCCCATTGAGGTGTCAATTTAGTAACATCTCCCACAGTTTTAATACGCTTCCACACTAAATCCCCTACTTGAAAGAAGAATCGGGGGATAACTCTTCTGTTGTAATTCTGCCTCATTCTTTATCGGTATGTTGTAAAGCGAGTTGCTGCCTTGTCCGAGGATTCTTCTATCAAATCTAATTCCATAAGATGCCGACCTGCATTATCTTTGTCATATAATTATCTTCGATCAGATTCCACCCCAACCTCAATGAGGACTACTGCTTCTCCCCCGTATACTAACTGGAATGGAGTTATCCCTGTAGCCTCTAGAGGGGTGGTACGGTAAGCCCATAGCACACTAGGTAACTCATCTACCCAACTACCACCAACGTGATCTAATTTAGTTTTAAGTCCTCTGATGATTTCTCTGTTAGTTACTTCTACTTTCCCATTACTCTGTGGATATGCCACAGAGGTGAATGTCTATGTAATGTCATATGTTGCACACCATTCTCCAATTCTCTATCCTTAGAATTGTCTGTTGGTGCAACCTTAGGTCAAGGTTGACCTGATTGACCCGACTCGAGTTGACCTGACTCGAGTTGTATTTTGATGTTTGACAAGAACAAAAGAGTTGTATGTTGAAGGGAGTTTGGCATGGTGAAAAGTCCAAGCAGGGAGCTTGGCACGGGAAAAGTCCAAGTATGGAGACTTGGCACGGAAAAGTCCAAGCAGGGAGCTTGGCACGGGAAAAGTCCAAGTATGGAGACTTGGCACGGAGAAGTCCAAGTATGGGAACTTGGCAAGTGGAAGTCGGAGAAGGCTCGGTAGCTCGTTCTCTGGACTAGGTCAGAGAGGGCTCGGTAGCTCGTTCTCTGGACCGGATGGAAGTCGGAGAGGGCTCGGTAGCTTGTTCTCCGGACTGTGGTCAGAAAGGGCTCGGTAGCTCGTTCTCTGGACCGGATATGGAAGTCCTGGTGAGTGAAGCCAGGCAGGGGAAAACCCTAGTGAGTGAAGCTAGGTGAAAGTCCTAGTGAGTGAAGCCAGGCAGGGGAAAACCCTAGTGAGTGAAGCTAGGTGAAAGTCCTGGTGAGTGAAGCCGGGCAAGGGAAAATCCAGATGGATCAAGGGTGATCGGACATCTGGTGTTGAGAAGTCCAAGTAGATCAAGGGAGTGATCGGATACTTGGCACGAAGAGGAAAGCCCAAGTGGGTCAAAGGGATTGACCGAACACTTGGTGAAGAATTCTAGCAGGTCAAGGGAGTGACCAGATGCTAGGAATGATGAACCAACAGTCGAGTTTCAAACCTTTAGAACGAGGTTTAGGTCAGTGGAGTTTCGATCACAGTCGAAGATCCAGCGAATACAGCATGCCTGATCGGTCACCGGACCGATCAGGAATCATCATCGGTCTATTGTAGGTTATCTGATAAGTCTGGAGACCGATCAGACAACGATCAGGAGGCGCAAAGAAGTTCGGGAGAAGAGAAGCCTGATCGGTCTACGGACCGATCAGGAGGTTCCCTGATCGGTCCATGGACCGATCAGAGACGGAACAGAAGCGAAGGCTAGGGAATGGATCGGTCTGTGGACCGATCCATATGGAGCCTGATCGGTCCACAGACCGATCCAGGCACTAGCCGTTGCGACGCAACGGCTAGATTTCTTCTGTGTTTCTTCGCTTTCTTCGCAGGTTATAAAAGGAGGGCTGCTGCTGCGAGCCTCCTCCCTTCTTCCTTCTTCTTCTTCCTTGGATTGAAGCTAGGTTCTGAGCTTTGTTGAGCTCGCTTCTGAAGCTTCGCGTGAGCTTCCAGTCGTCGATCAGCTGCTGCAGTTGGGTTGTGAAGTTGCTGCTTCATCGCCTCCGGTCGACAGAGAAGGCAAGCGAGTGTTGCATTCATATTGTTGTTTGTATTTGCTTCTTGCTTTCCTTGTACTCCTTTCTTGTTGTTACAAGTATTGTGGCGAGGTTTCTCCACCCACAAGGAGCATTTATTAGCCGGTTCTCCGGGGACTCATCCACTGACGGATTGATAGGCTTCGTCCACCTTACGGACACGCCGAGGAGTAGGAGTTTATCTCCGAACCTCGTTACATCGGTTTGTTTGAGGTTTGTCTTCTTTCCCTTTCGTTTCTGTGTTTATTTTCCGCTGCGCTAACACGTTTTGTAGAAAGAAACGACGATTTGGGGTCGGCTATTCACACCCCCCTCTCTAGCCTCCGTACGAAGGATCCTAACAAGTGGTATTAGAGCAAGGTTGCTCTTCGTCGGATTAACACCCGGAGGAGCACAAGCCAGAGAATGGATCGACTCGGAGAAGACATCGCGTTTCCACCCTTCTACGAGTGCTGCGACTTCGCGTATTGGAAGGTAAGAATGAGGTATTTTCTTATGACTAACCTTGAAAATTGGAGTTGTGTTCAATTAGGTTTCAAGCCTCCGATGGACAAGAAAGGAGAAACCCTAGAGAAGAAGGAGTGGACCAAGGAGCAAATCACCAATCAACCATCAATGATGAGGTAACGAAAATTATTGAATTTTCTTTACCTAATGATATTTTGTGTAAGATAGGAGGATACAATAATGCCAAGGAGTTGTGGGACAACTTGGCCAAACTCCATGAGGAGAGCCCCATTTCAAGCCATGAAGAGGAGCCTAGTGAGCCAAGTAGCTCACATCGTGGAGGTAAGGAATTAGAAGTTGAGGGCTACTCAACATCTAAAGAAGAAGAGGAGGTGAGTTCTTCTTCAAGATCGGAGCACGAAGAAGAAGCTTCTACCTCCGGGAGGGATGAAGAAGAGAGCATACATCCATCCTCAACCCTAGGTAACTCAAACACTTTAAGTTCAAGTAAATTGCATATAATGTGTTTTGAGTGTAGGGAATTTGGACATTACAAGAGTAAATGTCCAAAGAAGACTAAGAAGACTCCACCGGCGCCAAAGATCAAGGAAGTCGGAGTCCCAAAACGCAAGGGCAAGGAGCACGTGGTGTGCTTCCAATGCAAGCAACGGGGACACTATAGGAGTCAATGTCCAAGGGGGCAATCTCACAAGGACAAAAGACCAAGCACGTGTAAAGGGGGAGCGAAGGCAAACCCTAAGGTATCCTCTAAGGTTCATTCTTGCACTTCTAATAAGATATATGCTAGTAGTCTTATTGCAATTATCAAGAATGATAAGCATGATAATCATAGAAATCAACATGTGTGCTTAGGTGCTAAACATCTTAGCTTAGATAAGAACAATACTAGGAAGGCCAACCCTAGGATTAACTCATCTAAGGCTAAGGAGAACCTAGGTAGAAACCCCAAGACAACTAGACATATGCCTAGGAATACCTCAAAGAAGAATGATAAATTAAAGGTTGAGTTATTAGAGAAAGAAAATCAAGTCTTGAGGTCAAGACTTGACTCTCTAGAAAAGGCTCTTAAGGATTTGACTCTAGGGTTTAAGGGTCAAAAACCAATGTCCAAGGACAAGAAAGGTTTGGGTCACAAACCTAAGTCCCAAATGGTCAAGCCCACCTATCATAATGTTCCATTCGATTATGGAACAAAACCTAGGGCTAGGAAGAACAACACCAAGGTCACAAGGGGAGTCACCCCTAGAGTTGATCTTGATGAGTCCCAAATGATCAAGGCTTTAAAGCCTAAGAGGGTCATTAGGAGGGTTGCTAGGGAAGTCATCCCTAGTGAATATTTAGTGAACCCAATGAGCTCAAATATGTATTGGGTTCCTAGGAGCATGATTTCATCACGCTAGATGAGTTAGGGTGTGCCAACCTTACTTGAATAGGTAGTTAACCTAATCATGGCAAAAGGTGGCACTTTAGGAAGTTTCAAGGTGCAATCAAGCCTTGAAAATGAGATTGAAAAATATTCCTAAGGTGATTAGGATGTGCCAATCATATTTGAGGAGTTGTCTAGAGTCAATTTAATTGGCACATAGTGATCTAAACATCCTTGATATATGATCTTAGATCTATTACACTTAGGAATATAGAACCTATGGCAAGATGATCAAAATTATCAAAAATGGCAACTAAGGCTAGTTTTAGGTATTTTCTATACCTTTATGTGCTATTTGCCATATATTGTTTGCCATATACCATGTCATGACATCATATTTATTTTATGATCATTTAAAATGTCATGATAATGCTTAGGTTAGTTTAAATGTCATGCTTTATTTAAGTTTCACACTTTATGTCATGACATCATGACATTGGCACATGTTTTTACTTATGAAATCATTATATGCCATGTCATCATCTTGTGCATTAATGATCAATGAAATTGATTTAAGGACTAAGACACAATTTGATATGGAGATCAAATTGATGTTTAGAAAATGCATGAGAATCTAGCCTAAGATAACCTAAACCCATATCTCACATCAAAATTGACTTGGATGTGTTTGATACACCTTAGATGTGTGTGAGATATTAGGATCATGAGTTAGGATCAAGGTGCATAGTTCTTGTACCTAGATGAGACTAATTCAAGAAGGAGGATCATAGGGAAAGCTTATGTACAAGTCATGTACATTTAGCCCTAAGATTGTGGTCCTAAATTAAAGGGTTAAAAATCATTTCAAAATTGATTTGAAAAACCTTGATGAAGCCATTCTAGTGATAGCATTCATCATTGAACATTGTGATACAAAGTTTACTTAACTTTGAACTATTTCAAAGTCTTTTGAATTTTATATCAAGATTGAAAAATGGAATCTATTTTCATAGAAAACTATTTTTTCTTGATAGTATATGTTATGAGGAATATATCCTCAAAATTTTATAATTTTTGGAATTTTATGGATTTTGTTGTGAGTTTCTGAATTTCGGGAGAAGGAAATCAGAACTCGAGTCTGTCCAAGGCTGGATCGGTCTGGGGACCGATCCAGAGGGATTCTGATCGGTCCGGTGACCGATCAGGCGTGCTGAATTTGCTGAATTTCGACTGTGGTCTGAAATTTCAGCTGTGGGAGTTGAGTTTCGGGTTTCTAAAGGTTTGAAACTCTCCAAGACATTGTTGGTGCAATAGTCAAGGGGGAGTTGACCTTTAGGGGGAGTTTTATCTATTAGTCAAGGGGGAGTTGACTTTTAGGGGGAGTTTTTACTCCTAAAGACTTGAGTGATGTGGGATTATCACTAAGTTGATTGTTGAATTTAGTTTCAAGGGGGAAATTAAGAGTTTCAATGAAAGGTATGGGACTTTCATTAGGAAGAAACTCTTGACCTTGATTCACTCCTTTTGATGTGTGTCAAAAAGGGAAAGAATGTCTAGAGAATGTTCAAGGAAGAACATTGGAGTTAGTGGGAGAGTTTGTTGATCACGACGAGTGAAGTTGTGAACAACAATAACTTACTCTTCAGGGGGAGAGTTTGTTGATGTATGTCAATAGGGGGAGAATGAAGGGTTTAAGTTAGGCCTTCATTATCTAAGAAGGAGGTTGCCTTCTTAGAAGGAGAATGTAAGGTTGTAACTTATGTTTCATTACCTAGTGGCATGAGGAAAGTTGAGGCTATTGGATTAGCCTAACTTAAAGGTATTGTCAAACATCAAAAAGGGGGAGATTGTTGGTGCAACCTTAGGTCAATGTTGACCTGATTGACCCGACTCGAGTTGACCTGACTCGAGTTGTATTTTGATTTTTGACAAGAACAAAAGAGTTGTATGTTGAAGGGAGTTTGGCATGGTGAAAAGTCCAAGCAGGGAGCTTGGCACGGGAAAAGTCCAAGCAGGGAGCTTGGCACGGGAAAAGTCCAAGTATGGAGACTTGGCACGGAAAAGTCCAAGCAGGGAGCTTGTCACGGGAAAAGTCCAAGTATGGAGACTTGGCACGGAGAAGTCCAAGTATGGGAACTTGGCAAGTGGAAGTCGGAGAAGGCTCGGTAGCTCGTTCTCCGGACTAGGTCAGAGAGGGCTCGGTAGCTCGTTCTCTGGACCGGATGGAAGTCGGAGAGGGCTCAGTAGCTTGTTCTCCGGACTGTGGTCAGAAAGAGCTCGGTAGCTCGTTCTCTGGACCGGATGTGGAAGTCCTGGTGAGTGAAGCCAGGCAGGGGAAAACCCTAGTGAGTGAAGCTAGGTGAAAGTCCTGGTGAGTGAAGCCGGGCAAGGGAAAATCCAGATGGATCAAGGGTGATCGGACATCTGGTGTTGAGAAGTCCAAGTAGATCAAGGGAGTGATCGGATACTTGGCACGAAGAGGAAAGCCCAAGTGGGTCAAAGGGATTGACCGAACACTTGGTGGAGAATTCTAGCAGTCAAGGGAGTGACCGGATTGATGAACCTGAAGTCAAGGTTGGCCGGATGTTGGTGTAAAGCACGAGGTTTAGGGTCGGGAGTTTGGATCGATGCAGGAACCGATCGGTGATACATGGATAGCACGATCGGTCACCGAGACCGATCGGTAATCATCGATAGCCTCATGGGTTATCTGATCGATGCGGAGACCGATCGGACAACATCGAGGCGCAGAAGTTCGAGAAGAAGCTGATCGGTCTACGGACCGATCGGGGGTTCCTGATCGGTCCATGGACCGATCGAGGAACGAAGCGAAGGCTAGGGAATGGATCGGTCTTTGGACCGATCCATATAAACTGATCGGTCCGACGATCGATCAGCACTAAGCTGACCGCAGCCTAGATTTCTTACATGTTTCTTCGCTTTCTTGCAGTTATAAAAGGAGGGCTGCTGCTGCGAGCCTCCTCCTTCTTCCTTCTTCTTCTTCCTTGGATTGAAGCTTCCGTGCTCGAGGTTACGAGCTTTGTTGAGCTCGCTTAAAGCTTCGCGTGAGCTTCGATCGTCGATCAGTGCTGCGATTGGGTTGTGAAGTTGCTGCTTCATCGCCTCCGGTCGACAGAGAAGGCAAGCGAGTGTTGCATTCATATTGTTGTTTGTATTTGCTTCTTGCTTTCCTTGTACTCCTTTCTTGTTGTTACAAGTATTGTGGCAAGGTTTCTCCACCCACAAGGAGCATTTATTAGCCGGTTCTCCGGGGACTCATCCACCGACGGATTGATAGGCTTCGTCCACCTTACGGACACGCCGAGGAGTAGGAGTTTATCTCCGAACCTCGTTACATCGGTTTGTTTGAGGTTTGTCTTCTTTCCCTTTCGTTTCTGTGTTTATTTTCCGCTGCGCTAACACGTTTTGTAGAAAGAAACGACGATTTGGGGTCGGCTATTCACACCCCCCTCTCTAGCCTCCGTACGAAGGATCCTAACATTGTCTTCCATTATCAGAAACTAATTTATGGGGAATACCAAATCTGCAAATAATGTGTTGCCACAAGAATTTGATAATTGCATTTTCAGCAATTCTTGCTAATGGTTCGGCTTCCACCCATTATGAGAAGTAATCCACAGCTACCAATAGAAACCTTCTCTGGGTTGTCGCCAAGGGGAATGAACCCACTATATCCATGCCCCATTGGTTAAAAGGGCAAGAAACTATAGAGGTTTTCAATAGTTGAGTAGGATGATGTGAGGTATTTTGGTGCTTCTAACAGGACATACACGTTCTCACAAGCTGCATTGCGTCTTCTTGTAAGGTAGGCCAAAAATACCCAGCCAGTAATATTTTACGGGCTAGAGATCTTCCCCCAATATGGCTACCATATGAACCTTGATGAACTTCCTATAGAATATATTGTATGTCCTCTGGTCCAATGTATTTGAGCAAGGGACTAGAGAAAGCCCTCTTGTAGAGGTGATCCCCTATCAGAGTATATCGAGCGACTTTCTTCTTAAAGACTCTAGCTTGTTCTGCATTCACTGGTAAGATGTCCTGTTGTAAAAATAATATGATTGGTGCTCTCCATTCATCTTGTATTTCTGTGTCAGCTTGCCTTTCAATACAAGACACCAACATTGTCTGTTCTACCAGCTGGTCAGCCACTTGATTATCTGATCGAGAAATTTTTTGTATATTCACTTCTTGGAATGTAGCTTTCAGTTTATCAAATGCTTCTGCATATAACCTAAGTCGATCATTACTAATTTCAATGTTACCTGTCAACTGTTATGCTGTCAACTACGAATCAGAATAAATCCACACTCGAGCAGCTCCCACATGCCGAGCTGCCTATAAACTGGCTATCAATGCCTCATATTCTGCTTCGTTATTGGTGGCCCTATAATTCAATCGGATAGAAAGTTGAACTTGATCTTCCCTTGGAGATATGAGAAGAATATCAATTCCACTGCCTTGTCTAGTAGAAGACCCGTCCACATAAACTTTCCAAGTCCCTTCTTCTTCTGGACCTTGCACCTCTGTTATGAAATCCGTCAGAGCTTGTGCCTTATTGGCCAAACGAGGTTGATACTGTATGTCGTATTTGTTAGGTTTTTTGGGCCGCAAAAACCGCTTTTTCGCGTCACGGAAACCCCGAATCACCCTAGCCAACGGATCTCGTGCGAAGAAAAATTTGAAAACATACGAGTACGAGTTACAAAACTTCTAGATCTACATGATGAAGATCTTTACCCTTGTTGTGTGCCCTTTTGCGTATCCCGCTCGTCCTCGGTACGCCGGATCTCGAAGTTGTCAATGTAAACAACTCTCTACACGTATCCACACGAACACACTAGGTGGAGGTGACCAAAATCCAAGGTGTGCTAGCACCTATGTGGTTCGGCCAAGGAAGGAGGAGAGGGAGAGCTTGAGAGGAAGAAGATACAAAATTCCACACTTGAATGAATAATGAAAATCAATTCACACCCCATTCAAAATGTGGCCGACCACCTTTCTCATGTGTAACTCCCCTCATTAATGCATTAAGTTGTCATCAAGGAGAGAATGTAACCTCCATGAGGTGGCACTCACTAGTAACTCCCATGAGGTGGCAACCATGATGATGTGGAGTAACATCATTGGTCCACATCAATGCCAACTCACCAATGAGGTGGCATAAAGTCTAGTCAAACTAGACTTTTAATCTTCCTCTTAAGTCAAGTCAAACTTGACCAAATCTCTTCCATGGTTGATCTAATCTAATCATTTGATTCAAGCCAATTTAATATATAATGAATCTAATTCATAAATTAAATTGATTCAATGAGTCATAATCTAAATTAGACTCATTGAACACATGAATCAACTTGAGTCCAACTCAAGTTAGCCCAATTAGGATTACTCTTAATCCAATTTGATTCATCAAATGAATCTAATCCTCTTGGTTCATCATATGAACCTAATCTCCATCTAATTGTCCTTAGTGTGTGACCCTATAGGTTCTTGTAACGTTGGCAATGCCCTAAACCCATTTAGGAGCATAAGTAATGAGCGGTATCTAGCAACACATCATTACTACCCAAGTTACAAGAATGTCGAGATCCGACATCACCTTGTGACTACTAATTGTGACTCCTCACAAAATATGACAAGTGTCCTTCTATCCTAGACATCTAGATTGATCAATGTGAGGCATAGACCGTGTCATCCTCTGACTAATCTAAATCTTGAACTCCAAGTAGACTCACTAAATCAAATGAGCTCAATATCCTATATTGACTCATTTGGGCATGGCCATGCACTTCGTGGTCTCACTCTATCAAGAATACCGATGTCTCTCCCGTCATATAGGAGGGATATATCCCATCTACATCACTCACATCCCTCTGCATAATTTGATATATACCCTGTAATCGCCTTTATAGTCCACCCAGTTACAGGTGACGTTTGACGAAACCAAAGTACATAACTCCTTATGTAGGGATCTATGGTGACTTCAGGTCTAAGGACTAGTAGTCATACTAATAGCCACATGAGAAAGTATATGACACTCATATAACGATCCATGATACTTTCTCATGGCGGGTCATTCAGTATACATTCTCTAATGTATACCCATGTGTCAACTTGATATCTCTATATCCATGACTTGTGAGATCAAGTCATCGAGTTGACCTACATGCTAGTCTTATTGCATTAACATTGTCCCTGAATGTTAATACTCGACTAGGAATGATTAAGAGTAGTGTTCCCTATATCATCTCACTATCGGTTCAACTAACCGATTGATATAGGTGAGAACCATCTACTCAAGGACATTATTATACTTAGTTTATTTGGCACCAATACAAGTAAGTATAAAAACCAAAATCCAAATGTCTTTATTTATATAGAATATGATACAATAAGTCCAAAAATACAATCATCAAATGATTGGCTCTAGGGCTCTAGCTAACAATCTCCCACTAGCACTAGTGCCAATCAGTGTAGGCTCTAAGCCCAAATGACCTAGTGTGACCATCATGCTTCCTCTGTGCCAAAGCCTTAGTCAAGGGATCTGCGATGTTAGCCTCTGTAGGTACTCTGCAAATCTTCACATCTCCTCTCTCGATGATCTCTCGAATGAGATGGAAGCGCCGTAATATGTGTTTGGTCCGCTGGTGTGAGCGAGGTTCCTTCGCCTGTGCTATAGCTCCATTGTTGTCACAATAGAGATCAATAGGGTCAGCAATGCTAGGAACCACCCCAAGTTCAGTGATGAACTTGCGAATCCAAACTGCCTCCTTTGCTGCCTCTGATGCAGCAATATACTTGGCCTCTGTCGTAGAATCAGCTACTGTGTCCTGCTTCGAACTCTTCCAGCTCACAGCACCACCATTAATGCAAAATATGAACCCCG
This sequence comes from Zingiber officinale, assembly GCF_018446385.1. NCBI lineage: Eukaryota > Viridiplantae > Streptophyta > Magnoliopsida > Zingiberales > Zingiberaceae > Zingiber > Zingiber officinale. The sequence goes on along the minus strand of NC_056007.1, from coordinate 15,397,001 downwards.
ACTGCGATCTATAGTCATCCTGATCGGTCTGGAAGCTAGCATCACTGTAACCCTTTACATCTAGCTCATCATTGCCTCCATATATCAAGAAATATTCTTTAGTCCTTCTTAAGTACTTAAGAATATTCTTGACCGCTATCCAGTGACTTTCACCTGGATTTGACTGGTATCTGCTCGTCATGCTCAAAGCGTACGAGACATCAGGTCGAGTACATAGCATGACGTACATGATCGATCCTATGGCTGAGGCATAAGGGATCTGATCCATGCGGTATCTCTCCTCTCTAGAAGAGGGACCTTGAGTCTTCGAAAGACTCACGCCATGTGACATCGGCAGAAATCCCTTCTTGGAATTCTGCATGGCAAACCGAAGGAGTACCTTCTCAATGTATGTACTTTGACTTAGGCCAAGCAATCTCTTAGATCTATCTCTATAGATCTGTATTCCTAGAATGCGGGATGCCTCACCTAAGTCCTTCATTGAGAAACAACTCCTTAGCCAGGTCTTGACAGACTGAAGCATAGGGATGTCCTTCCCAATGAGTAGTATGTGTTAGGATGTATACTAAAAGCCTAGCTTTTGGTATAAACATTTATCTAGAAATAAGAATCACATTGGTCAAATGTCTACATTTATGATAAATGTAGTTGTTCAATTAATTTATATTGTAGATAACATGGTGTGTGGTGTCACACACAGAAGATCATGTTATCAGTACCTTAAAAATTATAAACAGTAGCTCACGACCAAAATGGAAAGGAACAAACCATTGTAAGGTCGTAGTGTAATTAGGAATTAGTTTATCTTAACTATATAATTACACTAGTACACTTAGAGTGTATTGAGTAGGACCATTAGAGGTCATTTCTTTTATACTGACTTTATAAAGAAACAAAGACCTCAGTTATTATGGAAGTGTGTGCTCTGAATCCTAATATAATAACAAGCATATATATTTGATATTTATTTCTTTAATTTATCAATGGGTGAGATTTAGTTCGATGAATCAATAAGCCCGATAAGTTGGGAAATGATATCACTTATAGTGTGTGTTGTTGATTATAGAAGGAAACTGTGTCCTAGAGATACTAGGTTGATAATGTCCCCAAGAGGAGCTCATAAGGATTTTCATGTTAAACCCTGCAGGTGGACTTAGTCCGACATGATGATAAGGTTGAGTGGTACTACTCTTGGATTAAGATAGTAATTAAATGAGTTGTCAGTAACTCACTTAATTAGTGGGCATTCGACATCTTAAACACAGGGAGACTAACACACTCATAATAAGAAGGAGCCCAAAATGTAATTTGGGATTGGTGCGGTAGTTCAATAATAGTTCTTTAGTGGAATGAATTATTATTGATGAAATTAAGTTGTGTGTTCGGGGCGAACACGGGATGCTTAATTTCATCGGGAGACCAAAACCAATTCCTCCTCTCGGTCCCTATCGTAGCCTCTAGTATATAGAGATTTATACCCACCTTCTTACCCATCCAATGGGGCCGGCCAAGCTAGCTTGGAACCCAAGCTAGGGCCGGCCAAGACCAAGTGGATGAGCCATGTAGGTGGCCGGCCAAAGCTTGGGTCCCAAGCTTAGGTGGCCGACCACTAGAATATTAAAAAGGATTTTTATTAAAATTATTTCTTATGTGGATATCATGGTTTAAAAATTAAAAATTTCCTTTTATAGCTTTCTACAAAAGATTAAGAGAAGAGATTAATCTCTTTCCTTATTTGTAGATTAAAAGGATGGTTTTAATTTTTGGCTAAAACTTTTCTTATTTGTAAATCATCTACATGTTTAAAAGAGAGTTTAAAATTTGAAATCTTTCCTTATTTGTTGATTACAAGGTGGATTTTAAATTTTAAGAAAACTTTCCTTTCTAATCATGTTCATGATTTAAAAGAAAGTTTAAAAATTAAATATTCTCTTTTATAAGTTTCTACAAGAGATTAAGAAAAGATTTGATATCTTTCCTTATTTGTAGATTAAAAGAGATTTTAATTTTTAGAGATAACTTTCTTTTTATCCACATGTTTAAAAGAAAGATTTTAATTTATTAAATTTCTTTTTTATAAATCAATCATGAAGGGATTAAATTATTGGAGAAATTTTATAAATTTCTGGAAACAAATTAGGAAGTTTTAATTCTTGTTTTAATTAAAACTTTCCTTGATTTGGGGCTTGAGGTGGCCGGCCATTGTATTTGAAAAAGAAAATTATTTTTAATTAAATAATTTTTCGTTTTCAATGGAAAAAGAATTAAGAAAATTTTTATTAAATTTTCCTTATTTGTCAAGACCAAGGATTATAAAAGAGGGGGTAGAGAAGGCTTCATGGTGAATAATCTCTATTCTTTTCCTTCCTCTCCTCTTTGGTTTTGGTGGCCGGCCCTATTTCTCTTCTCTCCTCTTGTTGGCCGAAACTTATCTCTTGGTGGAGCTTTTGTTAGTGGCCGGATCAAGGAAGGAGAAGAAGGAGAGAAAGCAAGCCTCGTTTCTAGCATCCCTTGGAGCATGGTGGTGGTGGCCGAACCTCTTCATCCTAGAAGAAGTTTTGATGGCCGAAACTTGCAAGGAAGAAGAAGGTGATTGGTGGTTTCTCATCTCGGAAGATCGTTGCCCACACAACGTCCGAGGTTAGAAGAGGAATACGGTAGAACATCAAGAGGTCTTTCTAGAAGGTATAACTAGTAATTTTTCCTTTCCGCATCATGCTAGTTATTTATGGAAATAATACCAAATACAAGAGGCTTACGATTCTAGTATTTCGAATATGTTTTTCGATGATGTGTTCTGTTGTTTTATTTTTCCTTGTGATTTGATTGTTCTTTTCAGTTAACCTAAAGTTATTTTAGGAAATTAAATATTAGCTTTCCATAAAAGGTTTTGTCTAGTCGGTGGTGGTTGCTCCCATATCCAAGAAGGTCATGTGCCTCGCCACGTCAGTACTAGGAACCAATTATGGAAATTAATATTTAATGGAATTAATAACTTAAGGTGACTTGGGTCGAACGTGTTAAGTTCCGCAGGAGATCCAAGTCAAAACCTAAAAGAACAAATAGATTAAGTTTTGGATCAAACGTGTTAAGTTCCGCAGGCGATCCAAAATTTAATTTAAAAGAACACATGGTAGCTAGGAAAAGGTTCAGACCTTTGTACAAAATTTTTGTACAGTGGAACCTCTAGGTTTTCCAAGTAGCAACCAACAGTATGTCATCCATATACAATATGAGGAAGACAACTATATCCCCTACAACCTTCATTTTATACTGACATACAATAGGGATCTATGGTGACTTCAGGTCTAAGGACTAGTAGTCATACTAATAGCCACATGAGAAAGTATATGACACTCATATAACGATCCATGATACTTTCTCATGGCGGGTCATTCAGTATACATTCTCTAATGTATACCCATGTGTCAACTTGATATCTCTATATCCATGACTTGTGAGATCAAGTCATCGAGTTGACCTACATGCTAGTCTTATTGCATTAACATTGTCCCTGAATGTTAATACTCGACTAGGAATGATTAAGAGTAGTGTTCCCTATATCATCTCACTATCGGTTCAACTAACCGATTGATATAGGTGAGAACCATCTACTCAAGGACATTATTATACTTAGTTTATTTGGCACCAATACAAGTAAGTATAATAACCAAAATCCAAATGCCTTTATTTATATAGAATATGATACAATAAGTCCAAAAATACAATCATCAAATGATTGGCTCTAGGGCTCTAGCTAACAGTATTTACTGAGTTCAGTTGTCCATTTGATTAATCGCCCAGATGCTTCAGGATTCAGAAGTACTCACCCCAAGGTACTGTTGGTTAATACTACAATAGCATGCGATAAAAGGTAAGGGTGCAATCTCCTGGCTGTTAACACCAATGCATAAGCTAATTTCTTGAGTGTGGTATATCTACACTCGGCTCCTTTTAATAAATGACTTAAGAAATACATAGGTTGTTTCTCTTTACCCTCCTGTCTCACCAACACCGAGCCAACAGCGTGCTCATTTGCTAAAAGATAAACCTATAAAGTTTCTCCTACTACAGGTTTGGCTAAGTCAGGTAAGGTTGACAAATAATCTTTTAGTTCTTGAAATGTTTTTTCACACTCCTCATCCCATTAGAATTTATTGGTTTTCCGAAGTACCTTGAAGAAATGGAAATTTCGATCGGCTGATCGAGAGATGAAATGAGACAACGCAGTGATTCGCCCAGTTAACCTTTGGGCTTTTTTCATATTGCGTGGAGACTCCATATTCTGGATTGCTCGAACCTTGGTAGGGTTTGCTTCTGTCCCTCGCTCTATCACCATGTAGCCCAGGAACTTGCCACTCTTGGCTCCAAATAAATACTTGCAGGGATTGAGTTTGAGTCTGTACTGCAGTAGAGTCCTGCACGTCTCTTCTATATCCTTGCATTGATCACTAGCCTTTTCTTGGTCATCCTTGGCAAGAGGGACCTGATGATAGCCCTGATAGGCATCCAGCATACAAATATACTCACATCCAGCCGTAGAATCCACCACTTGATCAATGCGAGGAAGAGGTAGTAGTCCTTTGGGCAAGCCTTGTTAAGATCTTGAAAATCAATGCATACCCTCCACTTATTACCCGGCTTAGATACCAGAACTACATTGGCTAACCAGCTAGGGAATTGCACTTCTCGAATATAGCCGACTTCTATTAGTTTGTCTACCTCCTCCTTGATGATCTAGTTTTGGTCGGCCCCAAAATTTCTCTTCCTTGCTTGACTGGCCGAGCATCAGGATAAATATGTAGTGCATGCTCTATCACGAGTGGGCATATACCTGTAACCTCCTTGGGGGTCCACGCAAACACATTGTTGTTCCGTATCAAACATTGTATCAGCTCAGTCTTGAGTGGAAGGTCCAAGTCGGCCACCACATAAGTCACAGCTTCTGGTCGCTCGACTTGTATCTATACTTCTTCCTTCTCTTCATATATCAGACCAAGTGGTTTTTCCTGGATAGCATTGACTTCCATCCTTTGAGCTTTGTGGGCAGTATTGGCTTCTGTCCGTATGATCTCAACATAACATTTCCGCACTAATAATTGATCTCCACGGACTTCTCCAACTTGATCATCAACGGGAAACTTCACCTTCTGGCAGAAAGTAGAAACGACCGCCCAAAACTCATTCAAGTCCGGTCGACCCAATATAACATTGTATACAGAGGGTGCATCCACCACCATGAAATAAGATCTCCTAGTCCTCATTAGGGGCTCTTCCCCTAAAGAGATAGTCAATTTTATTTGGTCGAGCGACTGCACTTCATTTCCCGTGAAACCATAAAGAGGAGTTACCATGGGCTGAAGCTCGCTCGGATCTATCTGTAGTTGATCAAAGGCTTTTTTGAAGATAATATTAACAGAACTTCCAATATCAATGAAAGTACGAGAAATATTGTAATTAGCTATGACAGCTTTGATTATTAGCGCATCATCATGGGGTACTTCTACCCCCTTCAGATCTTTAGGACCAAAACTAATCTCTGGTCCCGCTTCTTTTTCCGCGCTACACCCCACAACATGGATTTGTAACCGTCGAGCATGCTATTTTCTCACCCAGCTTGAATCACCATCCGTAGGTCCGCCCGTGATCATATTTATATTGCCTCGGGCGACATTGCTTCGATTTTCCTCTTGCCGAACTGTTCTCATCTCGGGCCGCATTGGTTCGAGTGCTCGAGATGGCCCGCCCGGTAATTGCAGCGCCCCCTGTTGCTGCTCAGTCACCCGATATTCCAGCTTGAGCAGACTATTTTGCCTTTGATAGGTGTGTTGGTTGGGAGATCGTCGGCGATACCGATTGTTATTTGTCTGATGGTTCTTTAGGGCAAAACAATTTTCAGTGTAATGGTACCTGACATATGGTAGGTACACCACCTCCTTGGGATGTCTTGTGGCATTTCCACATGTTGAACTGCTTGGGACCTATGCTCAGGCTGGCGTGTGGCGAAGGAACCACACGAGGTCCTCTTGGTGGATGAACAGGAGCTGTAGACCTGTCATTAGTTGGAACTGAAGCAAGTACCACACTTTCTTTTTTGCACGCAGCTTGGGCTTCTTCCTCATTAATGAATTCAATAGCTCTCTCAATTAATAAATCAAAATTGGTTGGAGGATTACGTACCAAATCCTTGAAGAAATCATTATCATTAGGCCCTTGCGAAAAAAAAAGCTCACCAAAATTTTCGTAGTGGCATTAGGTACATCGATAGTCATTTGGTTAAATCTTTTAATGTAGGCCCTGATACTTTCCTTATGCCCCTGTTTAATGAAAAAAAGACTCCAAGGAGTTTTGTGATATCTTCTATTGCTGGAGAAATGGTGAAGGAATACTTTACGAAAATCTTTAAAACGCCTGATGGAATTTTCGGGCAATCTCTTGAACCATCTCTGAGCTGCTCCTCCCAGAGTAGTGAGAAGCATCCGACACTTAACCCCATCAGTGAACTACTGTAGCAGAGTTGTACTTTCGAATTTGGACAGGTGATCTTCAGGATCAGTGGTCCCAAAATATTCTCTAATGTTCAAGCTCTGATAACGCTTGGGTAGCGGATCGGCAAGAACTCTCCAGGGAACTATCTCCAGGGAACTATCACTGGTCACCACCTTCCCTCTGCATTTTTCCTTCACAGGTGCTTCATCAGAGGATTCTTGAAGCGCTGATTTTCGTCCTCCTTGTTCCAAAGGAGTACGGAAGCATGTACGAGGATGTTGAGTGGGAGAAACAAGAGTAGGAGCTATGTAAGCAACATTGTCTTCTTCCATAACTCTATTTTTCTGGCGATCCATAGTTGAAACTGCTATATTTATTACGGCCGGTAAAGTGCCTCTAGTATTCGCTTGTTGTTGTTGTTGTTGTTGTAATACCTTTTGAACCCTGGAATTGATGAGTAATTCCATATCCTCTTGAGTTAGAGTAATAGTATTGATTTTTCCAACGTCCTCCATCATGAAATCTCATATTCAGGCTAGAGTTCCCACAGACGATGCCAAATTTGATCTTGTCTGAAAGCTTGCGGGATGAAGCACTGGGCTATGACGGGCGATGATGAACAATAACTCTGATGCCGACAAATAGAGGAGGATCTAAGAAAACCACAGTGGACCTCACAAGAGCCTAAATGCAGAATAATAGATCCAAGAAAATCAAAGCGGGTCTGCGAACAATACCTCGCAAAAATGAACTCCGGCGAGGTACCCCCGTGGAAAGGCAAACTCCGATGAGGAACACCATGGATCAGTGAAGGCTCGGTGATCCAATGAATGATCTCTTCCTGTGCACTATGAGACCAACCAACAAAGTGTTAGTGACCTAAGACCGGGGTTGGAATCCTTGGCTAGACCCTCCAACGCTCAAGTCAGTCTCTCGGAGAAGAAGAAGTACGGGGAAAATGGAATTAGGGTTTAATTCTGATGCAATGCCTATGTTTGTGTACCTTGCTAGTGAAGAGGATTCCTCTTTTTATTCCACCTCATCTAACCTCCACAGTCATGAGGTGGACCCCGGTTCGTTAGAGTTTGTTAGGAGATGACGTAAGCCGAAACTGCAATAATAGTTTAAGGAATCTTTTTCTTACCCCAGATGTACCTTCCTTGTCATTTAGCATACATGTGGAGACTTCTAGAAGCTATTTGCTACCAAATTAATTAAGCTATCATATGATCACATATTCTTATGGTTTACCTGTCACATACACTTGGTTAGTCACATAAGCCTATTCTGTATACATGAGGAATATCTTCTGTTGTATTAGTTTCGACCGGTATTTTATACTCGATCTGTTATTTATACCCGACCAGGACTCTACTATTATAAATATGTCAGAAACCATGTAAGGTTGAAGCCCTTTGTGTTTGATCAACTTTCCATGTTTGGCGAGTCTATTGTGCCTGGTCGATCACACATTATCGACCGAGATTAACTAATCGGGCGTGTGCAAACCCTATTTCCCGGTCGACCTTCCCTCGGTCGGCTGTATGCTAAGGGTCATGCGAGACTAAATACGTCTATTCTCGGTCGATCTATTGCGCTTGGTCGATCGTACCTTATCGACCGAGATTAACCAGTCGGGCGTATATAAACATTCTGTACGGCTTAAGGCTGAGTGCTTCTATGCTCAGTCAGTCTCTTCCACTTGGTTGGTCTTTACTTGACGAACTCATATGCTTGGCCGGTCTATTACGTTCGAGCGGTCTTTACCTGCCGAATGTGCTATGTCTTTATTCTGCATGAAGCTAAGTACTTCTATACTCGGTCGGTTATTTATACTTGACCGATCTTTGTCTGTCGAACTCATATGCTCGGTCAGGGTTGTTCTATCGACCACGTTAAGTTGAGTCCTTTCTGGTGCTTTAGGTCCGTACGTCCGCTCAGTCACACGATATTACATTACCGAGTGAGTTATGTGTATGCTCGTCCGGGCTTATTCTACCGGTCGTGCTAAGCTGGACCCCTTCTGGTGATTTGGGTTCGTACGTCTGCTCGGTCGCCCGGGATTACATTACCGAGTGAGTTACATATATGTTCGTCCAGGCTTGTTCTACTGACCGCGCTAAGTTGGACCCCTTCTGGCGATTTGGGTCTGTACGTCTGCTCGGTCGCCCGAGATCGCATCCCCGAGCGAGGTAATCTTGACCGAGCCTCTTTACTTCTTCTTTCTTCTCCTTAGATCCCCTTTCACATTATTACACGGACTCCACTCCTTATACCCATATCATAGTTGTTTTCTTACTGGCTGGAGATATTGGGATGTCAAGAGTTAAACGTGGATGCCGGTTATGGTAACTAGTTCATTGGAGTGACTCACTATAAGACTTCATATGGTTCTCTACATATATGTAGATATGCCTGTGAAGTTCTTACTACAGCACGAGTGCAAGTTTCCTTCAACTTGAGGTATACAAGTCATCTTGGTCATGGAGATATATACTTTGACATCTTAAGCAAGCATCTCATTGACATGTGGACTCGGGATGATTGGGTATAAGTTGAAGTGTCCAAAAGTGTTTGAATAGCCCACAGAGAATTCACTGCTCCTTGCAAGGAGACGTATATCCTATGACCACTCGTTAGGATTATTACTCAAAGTCTTTGGCCAAAATATCACATGTTAAGAGTGGGAGACTCTTATACACATGCATGAGTAATTTGAATTTGTAGAATGAGGAGGTATTACTTAGGCTAGCTGTGACGTAGTCAGCTTAGTTAGGACAAGACACATAAATCATGTTCTGAACCAAGTGAGTATAAGACGAGTGAAAGGAATGAGGTACAACTCACTGTAGCAACTGAAAGGTTTAGAATTAATTCTAAAATCAATTATGATTTTCCAACTAATTGGGGTTCATAATGTTGTATTAGGTGTCACTCATGATCGTTCTATAATTAAGTAGTTAATTATGGCTAGCTAAGATAAATCAGAAACCTATTGGTCCACACGCACTAATGAGTCTCTAAAAGACGTAAAAAAGTTAAACAATAGGATTCTTAGATCAAGCAATAAATGTTTGGTTAGACCATACATAAGATAAATATAGAAATATTTATCGCAATGGAAGCATGGATGGGCCACATCTCTTATGGAAGAGTTGGACCATATTTGGTTTAATCATGAATTAGTTATGAACCAATTTGGTTTAGTTGTGAATCAAACCAAGGGGTTAATGGGCTAATTTTTAGTTAAGGGATAATGGATTGGATTTGGGCTTTCTAATCCAACTCATTAATGAGGGCTATATATTGATATGGTTGAGAGAAAATTATACACATGAGATCATTAATTGGCTTGTAAGGTTTTTGGAAAACCTTAACCCAATTTCTCTTCCCCTCTCCCTCTCCCCTCTCTTTTTGCCACCGCCAACAAGGGGAAGCCCTTCCCCATGTTGCCATAACCACGACAAGGGAGAAAACTCTCCCTTGTGTGCTTCTCTTCCTCTTCCTCTTGATCCCTCTTCTTCGCTTGTGGCTAGTAACTTCCAAAAGAGAGACTTGTACTCAAGGAGTTGTCTTGAGGAGCTCGGCGTGGATACGAATAGAGGTGAGGTTCAACAACGTCGCTATGGTTGATGCCTTTCTCGTTACAAGTTATCCGTAAGATACACCCAGCGTAAATTTACTTTCCATACAAATTTAATTATGCAATCATGTTTGATATGTTATATCCTTATATGCGAGTGGTACGTGTGATGCAATAATTTAGGAATTATTATTATTTTATTTTCCACTGCGCATATTTATGAAATGTGTTTTAGCACACACCGTATCGGGCATGTCCCAACAACTTGTTGGTCCCTTACGGTCGATAAGAGGGGGGTGAATTGCCCTGCACAAAATAAAACAAGCAATATCTTTCTCAACTCGATCGAGCTTTATCAATTACACACTTAATGTAACGACCACCCTTCTTACTACTACTACACTCTAGAATGATCGTTACTTAACTACTAATTCTACTTAACCGGTATGATTAAAAATCACATGGAAACCCTACCGAAAAATTTCGGCAGAGTCTCCCTTGTACCGGTGACCATAAACCAAGATACAAGCATAGTATACATCAGCCACAGGCGGCTGGAACATTTATCAAACAACCACGCAGTTAAATAAGTATCAAACATGCAAATATCTACTTACTAAACTGAACTCATCCTACATGCAATCTAAACAGAATAATCTCAAATGACATGAACTTAAAATACAACTCAAATGTTTACAATAACTAAAATGCGGACACTAAAATTAAAACTTCTTTCCTAGTCCCAAGGCTTCCATAGTCCTAGCATCACACATCCTTTGAACACCTCCTTGTCGCCTTCCTTTCTATATCTTTTCCTTTCCTGTATCTGCAGTAAGAGGAAGTGTAATCTATAAGCAAAATTTGCTTAGTAAGCGCTATCTAACTCACAAAAACTCGATATGCATGTGAATATACTGAAAACTAAAACTGAATGCTCAAAAGGAAAACTACTCATGCTCATCTACTAGTAAATAAACAAACATACTGAAGTGCTAAACATGTAAAGCTACTCATGCTCTTCTAATAGCAAATAACAGTAAACTAATCTAAGTAACATGCTAGCATAAAAGAAAACTCAACTTGCTGATTTTAAAACAAAATGAACCTTAATTCATCTGTTCTAAACTTATCCTTTAATACTTTATAGTTATGTAAAACTTGTTTTACTTGTTCAAAAACTTATATTTATAATACTTTAAAATAATAATCAACTTCTCTTGGGCCCAGCAACTGTGATTTTACTTTTGTAACGACCCGACCCATTCGGCGGCCCATTTGGCGACCCTATGGTCGTCGACCGTCGACCGTCGGCCGAGCCGTTACTACTAGGTTATCTAAACCTAGGGACGACTATGGGAGCTCAACCCAAGGACAACTGAGAGTCCAGCACAGTGCCACTGATAAAAGTAAAATACTTGTTATCTTTTAATGCTTCTATATAATGCCTCGGCATTTTCTTTAGAACCTTGTGTTCCAAAATCCCTAAAGTCTTGACTTTGGGATCTACTTAAGGCCTTGGCCTTTTTCTTTCTTTTCTTTATCTTTCTTATACTTGTTAATATTTCTAATAAAAGAATGTTTCCTTAAAAACTGAAATGTTTAAACAAATTCTAAAACTGAAACATGTACTTTCAGTTAAGAGAGTTTCTGATTACAAAGACCAAGACAAATCATATGTATATACATAACATTATGTGTAATCCAAGAAGACAAGGTCAACAATTCTTTATATAATGTCAAGGCACGCACTTTAGAAAGGTAAAATGTAGAAACTAGAAAAGCTAAAGTACTCAAAAGCCAATACTTAACTGAAGACTAGCATAATGTGTACATAGTATGAAAAGGATATTTTTCCCCTCAAGTTAGAAAGCCTGTCCAGCCTAGGACAGCTAGACTAACGATTCTGTTGTCATCATAATTAATTTGATATGTAAACAGCTTCTTTGCTTGAGGATTCTTGACCATTGTTCAAACACTAAAATTGTCTTGTCACAATACATAACCACATAGTTGCTGGACAAAAAGATGAAGACTCCAAACATAGCATTCTTCTAAATCCTTTTCATTCTAAGAGGGAAACATTAAAACCCTATCTAACCTCTTCCACATTCTTCTATTTGTCCAGGTATACTTATCCCCAACAAAACCTGCACTAGCAATCTTGAACACATCACAAAATCATTAAGTCCCTATCTAACCTCTTCCACATTCTTTTATTGACTATGATGGTCAGCATCTTTATGACATTTACAAATACTTTATGTTAGCTAACTGTGATTACTACTATTATGACTTATTGTTCTACTTGCTAATTGATACATGGAACCAGATTGAAAATTAAACCTTATTTAAAGATTAAAAACTAAATGCTTGCTGTAGCTTTTCATATAAGTGCTCTACACTTCAATGAACTTAAATGATGGCCAGATCACATTAAAGCTTAAAACCCATCACCACATATGTTCATGCCCATCCAATTAGTCACATAAATATCATGACCCATCTACTTCATGCTTGGATTGAAAGCACATGGCATTTACTCTGTAACCATACAGATTCACAGTATCCTTTCTATTTACAATTCATGCTTAGCACTAGAATATCAAGAGCCTAAGTCGGGCATGAAGAATTAATAAACATAACACAAGAATTAAACTATCAGGAGCCTAATAATGCATAATGAATTAACGAACATAACACAAGAATTACATCAAAACTCACGGCAGATGGTCCACCATATTGTTATTGCTTGAAACCTATTAGCAACTCACATAACTTTGTCTGTCTCAATTCATAGTTTCAAGGTTATTACAGAAATTACTATATGCTTAAAAACTAGGTTCTGTAGTGGTCGGCACAGATGCAACTATGTAGCATAGAATCCGATCAAAAGCACAAACCACCTACAATTTATCCCAAAGCTTTCAGAAAAATGAAAAGGAGCAATCGGAGCTATCCTACTGCAGGTGAGTAGCAACTTACCTAGCGTTCTTGGACTTACAACCGAGAAGAAGGCTTCTAATGCTTCTAGGGCTTGCGGAGAACTCAACAATCCGGCTCCTCTTCGTGCCAACAGGCTCTCCTCGACGAAAGGATCGTGAGGAGGTGGAGAACTCTCGGAAAACTCCCTCAATCGGCCGCAGGAGTGAAGCCCTAACTCGGCTTCGCTTTCCGCCCAAGAGAAGTCGCCGACGCCGCGCACGCGTGAGAAGAGAAGAAGGGATTCGGGAGAAATTAGGGCTCGGGAAATTCTCAAGCCCTAAGTTCCTTTTATAACTCTGGTATTTCTGTTAACTTAAGGTTATTTCGCTGCCAACTCTTTCGCGAAATATCCGCGGAACAGTTGGTTGGCTGGGTTTTGACCGAGCCAAAAAGCCCCGGGTTAAATTCTCGACTGCTACGCCTTTTTCTTCCTTTTATTTCTTTGTTATTAATTCCTATTACTTAAAAAAATCTCTTCCTTTATCTAATCAAGTAACAACTGCTAGCCCAGTTGGTTAGTCGGTTTTTAACCGAATCAAAGGTTCGGGCTTCGATTCCTCCGCTGCGCACTTTTATTTCCAATTTATTTTACTGTTTCTAACTACTACTTAAATATATATCGCTCCACATATAATTAACAAAACATCCATAGACCAGATGGTTGGGCTTTGTTCGTTAAGACTTGGGTTCGGGTCCGTGATCTTGGGTTCAAAACCCGGCTTCAACATATAATATTTTTTTTCTTTTTTTTAAACTTCTTCCTCTTGGTAAAAATATCAAACGAACTCCAAAAATTGCATAAAATACTCTATAAATTCCTAAAAATCTCTAGAATTTTTATAAATTATTTCTAAATTTTAATAAGGTCTTTTAGGACTCCAAATCATGAAATTTGGGGTGTTACACTTAAATAATATATAACACAATAGAACAAGTACAAGACAAAGGAATTTTTACTTGGTTGACAATCAGAAGATTACTACTTCAAGCAATATAAGCTCACTATCAAGATCTCCTTCTCGTTACTGGTCAGCGCTTTCTTTTACCTTGGATTAACAACCACCTAGGATGTAACCAAGTAATTCCTTTGTGTCTTTTATTTAATTATCTATCAAATTCCTTTTTATAAGTGTGCTACTAATCTGAATTGAAAGATCGAGAAGGTATTTTTATTTTTTTGGCAATTCACCCCCTCTTGTCGGCCTCACTGCGCCAACAAGTGGTATCAGAGCTCAACCGCCTCAGAAAGACTAACCGCCGACTGAAGCACCGAAACGATGGCCAAATCGGCAATCTACGTGCCAAAATTCGATGGAGAATTTACGTCATGGAATGCATGGAAGTATTTTTTTTTAAACTGATTTTGAGTAATTATTAATATTAAAATATGAATTTGTACCACCAAAAGACAAAGAGGAGTATCAATGGACCAAAAAGGAGCAAGCAGACTTTGTGGCAAATGGACGAGCTGAATTCCATCTATTGAGCATGCTACCTCCACAAGAAGTCAATAGAATCGGCGCCTACGAATCAACAAAGTAACTTTGGGAGAAGTTCCTGGAACTACACGAAGGTACGTCCGAAACCAAACTCACAAGCCGAGATCTACTTCGGAACCAAATTAGTAATCTTTGAATGAAAGAAGGTGAATCGGTTGCTCAACTACACGGAAGAATCAAGGATCTAATCACTGGTCTAACAAATCTTGGAGAAATGGTAACCAATCGAGACATTCTAAGGTATGCTTTAAATGCATTCCCGAGAACACTAGAATGGACATCTATAGTAGACTCCTACTATATCTCCAAAGATCTCGAGGTGAGTACTTTAGAAAATCTCTTCTCCACTTTGGAATTACACGAATCTCGATGTGTATGACAAAGAAAAGGACCGAGTCAGAACATTGCCCTAAAGGCAAGAACGGACAATCCAGACTCTGAAGAATCAATTGATGAAGACGAAGCAACTCTAATGGTAAGAAAATTTAGTAAATACATTAAATCTAATAAATTTAATAAGTCACAGGCAAAGAACCACTTTCAGAGTAAAAGAAAGGTCTGATGCTACAACTACCAAGGGGAAGGACATATCAAAGATGAATGCCCTAAACTAAAGAAGAAGGAGAAAGACAAGGACAACAGACCAAAGCACAAGAACTTGAAGGCCTCATGGGATGAATCATCATCCTTTGAGTCTAAAATCGAGGCCTTCTTCGGACTAGCCCTACTGGCCGACCACCAATAAGAAGATGAAAGGAGCTCAGAAATGAGCATCGATGAAGGGGGGCGATCATTAGAAGAAAGTTGTGATGAAGGGGGAGCATCAGAACATGAGATAAGTGAGGTACGTGCACTATCTCCCAAGCAGTCTTTTAATTTTATTAAGATACTTTCCAAAGATTTAGTAAAATTAGAAAAAGAAAATGCTAAGTTAAAATTAGACTTAGCAAAGACATGTCCCTTAGATTTGTTTGACAATTTAAAATTAGAAAATGATAAATTGAAAATACAAATCGAAAATTTAGAAAAAGAACATACATATTTAAAACTAAGTAATTTTCAAAAATAAAAAATTAGAAATTATGGTAGGCTCAACTGATATATTAGAAAATATCAGGGGCAACTTAGAAAAAACCCTAGAAGGTATGTACCCCTCAAATTTTTAATTAACCCAGTAGATAGAAACCTATATTGGGTTCCAAATGTTAGGACCGAAAAGTAGCTAGAGGGGAATCGCGTGTGCTCGTAGTGCTTCGTTGCTTGTTTCTTCAAAGTGATGCGCAGCGGAATACAAAGAAACAAACTACAATAATGCTAACAATAGGATTTTACTTGGTATCCACCTCACAAGAGGTGACTAGTCCAAGGATCCACGCACACACACACACCTCCACTAATAAACACTCCTTTTCGGTAACTACCGAAGGCGGAGAAGCCCTACAAGACTCTCAATACAAGTAGAAGAAAGGGTAGTAAAGAATAAGCAAAAGCTTACAAGAGATGCAGTAAAAACCCTAGCTTCTTCTTCTTCTTGTTGCAACTCGCCTCTTGACTTGGATGAACCTCCAAGAACCTTCAAGAACTGGCGGTGAGGAGCTTAGAGAGTGCTGGGGAGGAGCTGTGATGAATCTGGAATGAATCGGTGAAGTTCTGCCGAAGGAAATGAACGCCTGCGGCTTAAATCGACGCTAACGGTCGAATCCCGATCGATTGAAATGCTCCCAATCGATCGGGGAGGCTTTGGATCGATCCACGGATCGATCCAGAGCGCCTCTGTGCTCTGGAAAAACTTCTGGATCGATCCACGGATCGATCTAGCGCTATCGTCGCGACGTCCCAATCGATCCACTGATCGATTGGGACCTCTGGATCGATCCACCGATCGATCCAGAGGGGTTCTGTTCGCGGGGACTCACCGGATCGATCGGTGGATCGATCCAGATCTTCTGGATCGATCCACTGATCGATCCAAACCTGCTGGATCAATCCACGGATCAATCCAAACCTGCTGGATCAATCGGCTGATCAATCCATATCTTGGTTTTTGCCCAAAACCAAGCCCAAAGCTCCCTAAACCAACATCTAGTCAACCATGACTTGTTGGTACATAAGACCTAGCATCCGGTCACCCTTGACCAGCTAGGACTCTCTCACCAAGTGTCTGGTCAATCCCTTTGACCCACTTGGACTTTTCTCTTCTTGTCAAGTATCCGGTCACTCCCTAAGACCTACTTGGACTTTTCTTCCTCGTGCCAAGTATCCGGTCAATCCCTTTGACCTACTTGGACTCTTACCAGATGTCTGGTCAACCTTGACCCATCTGGATTTCTCTTGCCTGGCTTCACTCACCAGGACTTTCCCAATTGCCTAGCTTCACTCACTAGGTCTTTCACCTGGCTTCACTCACCAGGATTTTTCTCCTGCCTAGCTTCACTCACTAGGACTTCCCAATTGCCTAGCTTCACTCACTAGGTCTTTCACCTGGCTTCACTCACCAGGATTTTCCTCCTGCCTAACATCCCAGTTAGGACTTCCCAGTCAAGTATCCGGTCATCCTTGACCTACTTGACTCTTCTTCAATCAACCTTGCATTGTCAAACATCGAAATCCAAACCAAGACTCAAGCTTGGTCAACCAGGTCAACCTTGACCTGAGGAATGTTGCACCAACAATCTCCCCCTTTTTGATGTTTGACAATACCAACACTATCACTTACAATACCACATGTAAGTTAGGCTAATCCCATAGCCTAAACCTTCTTCATGCCACTAGGTAATGAATACATAAGTTAAGCCCTTCATTCTCCCCCTAAGAGGGCAAACTCCCTCTAGGTGATAAAAGCCTAACTTACTCCCTTTCATTCTCCCCCTATTGGCACACATCAAACCATGCCCCATTTTTGGGCACACATCAACAAATTCACTTGTTGAAAACTCTCCCCCTGAAGAGTTTCTCATCGTCGTTCACAACTTTGTTGTGATCAGCACGATAATGAAGGTCCCATACCCTTCATTAACCTTAACCCTACATTCTCCCCAATGTAGGCAAATGCCCATCCTTGAGCATTATCCACTTGAAACCACTTGAACAATGAGGATATCCACTCCCCATTAAAGTTCAAACGCTCAACCTTGAGCATGTTCTTAACGGAAGGTTAACCACCTTCCAAGGTTCATGAAAAATAATTTTTATGTCTTTAAAGAGTCCCTCCCCATAAAGACATGGTGGTAACTTCTGTCATTGCACCAACAATGACTTGAAATCCCCAAAACTTTAGGAAACCCAATTTTAGAAGTTTTGAGGTTCAAATATTCAAAATTTGAAACAAACCTCAACCTAAACTTCAACTTAGCCTTCCTTAACCAATCCATCCTTGTTTTCCACACGAAAACACCCTTTTTATGTATACAAATGTATTTTCAGGGGTTTGGAATGGTTACCTAGACTAAAATAGGTTCAAAATGCTGAAAATAAGCTTTCCCAGCCAAAATCAGCATCTTCAATTGATTGGAGTTGGGTTCCAATCGATTGAACCCTGCTGAATCGATCCACTGATCGATTCAATCTTCTTGGATCGATCGGTTGATCGATCCAGCGAGCTTCTGCTCGCGAGAAATGCCTTCTCAATCGATCGGATGATCGATTGAGGCACTCCAATCGATCCACTGATCGATTGGAGGCCTGAAATTGCTGAAATTCAATTTCAGCCAATTTCAGAAACCCCTAGAAAATTCTACAAAATTCCAAAAATCGTAAAAATTTGTGTAGACATTATTTAGGGTATAATTTATCATGGAAAAATAGTTTTCTATGAAAATACATCATATTTTCAAAGATTGATACAAACTTGAGAACTTGCAAAAACTTTAGTGTTTTCTTCAAGTTTGTGTCTAACTATTCAATGGTGATTACTATCAAAATATAGCCTTCACCAAGGTTTTCCAAAATCATTTTAAAAACATTTTCAAAACCAATATCCCACCATGTTCCTTGGGCTTAATGCACATGACTTGTACATTAGCTTTCCCAATGATGGGAAAACACATAACTATGTGTTTTGATGAACTTAAAACTCAAGGAAATGCACTAACTCAGCATGTTGAGTTTTGTTCGTCTTCCTAACATCTCACTTGTATCTATTGTGTATAAAACACATACAAGTCATCTTATAGGTCTTTGTGAGATGTTGATTTTGGTTTTGCTCTAACCTAGAGTTCATGCATATTTATCTAGGCATCTTGTGGATATTGACCATCCACCTAGGATGTCATTTGGTATGTCACTTGATGATAACTGCCATTTGTCCTTAATTTTAAGGAAATAACATAATGCATGATAATGTTATGGCATATATCAAAAAGAAATAATTTTTAGAAGAAAATTTCCTATAACTACATGATGTATGTATGTCATGACATGGTATTTTTGAGTTTTTCATAATAAGTCATGAATGCACAAATAAAACATGATGTCATGGCATATAATGGGCAACCAAACATGGCAAGATTTTGCATAATTAAAATATACCTAGATTATCTATCTAAGTATCCTTAACCCTTAGCTAATCCTAAAGCATAAACCCTAGATTGCCCAATTTCCTTAGGAAAATGCCAAAACCCAACTTGACATTTCTTTAATCTCTTGAATTAATTATGCCAATTAAAAATTTAAAACATTCCTCAAATATTGGCATATTTCATTTTTCCATAAAAGTAATCACTTTAAATTAAGGCTTAGATTTGCCTTAAATTCCTAAGACAATACCAAAGTCCCAATTTGGTATTTCTTAACACTTGATTTCTTGTGCCATTTAAAGTCATCTCAAATTTCTTCCTTTATAGCACATTTTACTCTTTCCAAGATTAACAATAAATCCATTTCATTTTCAAAGGTTAACAAAAACCTTGAAAATGCTCCTTGAGTGTCAATTTCTTCAAAGTTGGGTTAACTACCCTTCTTCTCAGAGTTGACACTCTCTAACCCATCTATGGGATAGAGAAAATGCTCCTAGGAACCCAAAACCTATTGGTGCTCCTTGGATGCTCTAGGTATTCACTAGGGATAACTTCCCTAGATACCTTCCTAGTGACCTTGTTTGGTTTCTTAGAAGTCTTGGTCACTTTTTCTAGGTCAACTCTAGGGATTGCTTCCCTTGTAACCTTCTTTGTGACTTTCTTAGTCTTCTTAGAAGTCTTAGTCACATTTGTTGCAAAAATACTCTTAGGGATAACTTCCCTTGTATTTTTGGCTTGACCACTAGACCTAGGGTTGGTTCCATAACTATATGGAACCCTATGGTAAGAGATTACATCCTTCTTAGCCTTTGGTTTGTATCCCAAACCCCTATGGCCATTAGATGACCTTTGTGCTCCTAGACCTAGGCTATGCTCATTTTGCCCTTTTAGGATATTTTCCATCCTTTTAGGGTCTTTTCCATTTTATCAAGCCTTAACCTCAAGACTTGATTTTCTATCACTAAGTCCTTAGTTTTTGGTTTTCCATTAAATTTATGAGCATTTTTATTTCTAGGCTTGTAGCTAAGGTCCTTAGTGTGATTGCCTAGATTTTTATCTACCTTCCTAATCCTAGGTGTGGTAGTTTTAGCATGGTAAGCTACATTATTTTCCTTAATTTTACCATGCTCTCTATTCTTATGGTAAATAGCATTAAAATGATATAAGTTAGAACTAGCATGCTTTTTACCATAATGTAAAGGGATAGGCTCAATAAAAGTTACATTCCTTTTTACCTTAGAGGCTCCCCCTTGACTTGAGCTTCCTCCTTGAGCCTTGACCATCTTCTTCCCCTTAGGGCATTGACTCCGGTAATGCCCCTTTTGATTGCAAGAGAAGCACACAATGTGCTCCTTGCTCTTCTTTGTTCCGGGGATGGTCTCCTTTGGCTTCTCCTTGCCCTTAGGTGCTACTTGGCCCTTCTTCTTGGTCAATTTAGGGCACTTGCTTTTGTAGTGCCCATGTTCCCTACATTCAAAACATATAATATGATTTTTATTATTAATTGAACTATTTATACCTTCTTGTGTAGGGGTGGCACTTGCTCCTCCATTTGATATGAATGTAGAGGCTTCCTCTTGATCCGAAATCGATTTCCCTCCAATTGATTTATCTTGACTTGTGGAGGTGGAAGCTTCTTCATCCTCTTCTTCTCTTGACCCGGATGTGGAGGATTCTCCTTCTTCTTGATCCGGTGTCACCAAGAGTTGCTCCCCCTCAATCCTAGAGGTGGAGGCTTCACCTTCTTCTTCATCCTCTTGTACATGAAACAAGGAATATGTTCCTTCCTTGCTCTTTTGATTACACTCCCTTGAGAATGAAGCTTCTTAGATTTCCTCTTGGTTAGGTACAGTGGAGGGGATCTCATGAGCCTTTTCCAATTTGCTCCATAGCTCTTTGGCATCTTCAACTTCTCCAATTTTCTCCAAGATGTTGCTCGGCAATAGATTGACCAAAAGCTTGGTCACTTTGTCATTGGCCTCACATTTTTGGATTTGTTCTTGGCTCCATTTGCTCCTTTTGAGAACTTTGCCCTTTGAATTCCTTGGAGCCTTAAAACCTTCCATTAGAGCAAACCATTGCTCTATATCCATCATCAAGAAATTTTCAATTCTTGATCTCCAAGAATCGAAGCTTGTGGATGTGTATGGTGGAGCCACCCTTGTATCAAATCCAAGTCCATCTTGGAATTGCATCTTGAAGTTGAGCTTCTTGAATTCTTTGACTTTGATGAATTTGCTCCAACTTCTTCACCCTCTAGCTTTGCTTGTTATGTTTGCCCCTTCCGGTGATTCCGGTGAAGAGCGACCTTGCTCTGATACCACTTGTTAGGACCGAAAAGTAGCTAGAGGGGTGAATAGCTCGTCGTGTGCTCGTGGTCGCGTTGCTTGTTTCTTCAAAGTGATGCAGCGGAATACAAAGAAACAAACTACAACAATGCTAACAATAGGATTTTACTTGGTATCCACCTCACAAGAGGTGACTAGTCCAAGGATCCACGCACACACACACACCTCCACTAATAAACACTCCTTTTCGGTAACTACCGAAGGCGGAGAAGCCCTACAAGACTCTCAATACAAGTAGAAGAAAGGGTAGTAAAGAATAAGCAAAAGCTTACAAGAGATGCAGTAAAAACCCTAGCTTCTTCTTCTTCTTGTTGCAACTTGTCTCTTGACTTGGATGAACCTCCAAGAACCTTCAAGAACTGGCGGTGAGGAGCTTAGAGAGTGCTGGGGAGGAGCTGTGATGAATCTGGAATGAATCGGTGAAGTTCTGTCGAAGGAAATGAACGCCTGCGGCTTAAATCGATGCTAACGGTCGAATCCCGATCGATTGAAATGCTCTCAATCGATCGGGGAGGCTTTGGATCGATCCACGGATCGATCCAGAGCGCCTCTGTGCTCTGGAAAAACTTCTGGATCGATCCACGGATCGATCCAGCGCTTATCGTGCGAAGCAGCAGCGTCCCAATCGATCCAGAGGGGTTCTGTTCGCGGGGACTCACCGGATCGATCGGTGGATCGATCCAGATCTGCTGGATCGATCCACGGATCAATCCAAACCTGCTGGATCAATCCACGGATCAATCCAAACCTACTGGATCAATCGGCTGATCAATCCAGATCTTGGTTTTTGCCCAAAACCAAGCCCAAAGCCCCCTAAACCAACATCTAGTCAACCATGACTTGTTGGTACATAAGACCTAGCATCCGGTCACCCTTGACCAGCTAGGACTCTCTCACCAAGTGTCTGGTCAATCCCTTTGACCCACTTGGACTTTTCTCTTCTTGCCAAGTATCCGGTCACTCCCTAAGACCTACTTGGACTTTTCTTCCTCGTGCCAAGTATCCGGTCAATCCCTTTGACCTACTTGGACTCTTACCAGATGTCTGGTCAACCTTGACCCATCTGGATTTCTCTTGCCTGGCTTCACTCACCAGGACTTTCCCAATTGCCTAGCTTCACTCACTAGGTCTTTCACCTGGCTTCACTCACCAGGATTTTTCTCCTGCCTAGCTTCACTCACTAGGACTTCCCAATTGCCTAGCTTCACTCACTAGGTCTTTCACCTGGCTTCACTCACCAGGATTTTTCTCCTGCCTAACATCCCAGTTAGGACTTCCCAGTCAAGTATCCGGTCATCCTTGACCTACTTGACTCTTCTTCAATCAACCTTGCATTGTCAAACATCGAAATCCAAACCAAGACTCAAGCTTGGTCAACCAGGTCAACCTTGACCTGAGGAATGTTGCACCAACACCAAAATCATGCTTAGTCTAAAATTCTTTTAATTTTTAAAAGGGTTAAAATGTCAGAAAAGAAAATTAAATGTTTAATTTCTTTAAGAGGTTTTTTCTAGAAAGTGGTTGTTGCTCCAATAACCAAAAAGGCCTAGTGCCTCGCCACAACTTGGAAGTTGATTATTAAAATAAATATTTAATTGACAAACTGATAAGCATGTTGATATTAATTAAATAATACTTTCAATATTTGTAAAAAATATAATAAGAACTCAATTGTTTTAGAGTTGTTAGAAAAGAGTTATATTTTTTCAATATTCTTGTTGTTTTCTTAGATTTTTTTTCCTTATTAAATATTTGTTAGTACACTATTTTTTTATGTGATCAAAGAGGGAGAAATAGGTACAAGTTAAGGGAGAGTTAGACTTAATGTTTTTAATGACTTTGGTATTGCATTTTTTTTTAATCTACTTTTTTATTACAAATTTTTTTTAATCTACTCAAGTTATTATGCGATTTTTTTTATTTTTACCCTAACTTGAACTTGGGTTGATGCACATTAAAGAGGGGGAGATCGTTGGTGTTGGATCGAGACGCGCTAGAGGGGGGGGGGTGAATAGAGCTCGCGGCTATTTCATTTTTCGAATCCGTAAATCGTACGAGAAACTAACAGAGTAATAAGCAGCGGAATAAAAAACAATCAAACACAGAGACACAAGAAATTACTTCGTTCGAAGCCTAAAGTGACTCCTACTCGAAGGCCCACGATCCTTGATAGCTTTCCGTGGGCAACAACTATAATTTCGAATAGAGTACAAGTATTGCAAATAAGTACAGTATAAAGAAATACGATTATACCGACAATAGTATTGAAACCACAAGTTACGGAGCTCCGGGTTGTTGGAATGTTGTAGCAGCACTTCGGAATGATCTTGTTAGCAGCACGTTGAAGAAAGAAAGCCTGGAACTTGATTTATTAAGGTGCTGCTCGAAACCCCCTTATAAAGGGTGTTCAAGGTGCCTTGAAGGCTATTCAAGGCGCCTCCATGTTGCCGAGTCCTCCGTGTGAATCAAGCTTGAACTGGTCGAAGTTCATCTTCATAAGGCGCCTTATGCCCTATCCAAGGTGCCTTATACCTCCTTCAAGGCGCCTCCATGGGTGCTTTGCAGCCAGCTCCAGCTTTGCACCCGAGGCGCCTCCAAGCTCCATGGAGGCGCCTCGGACACTGTTCATCCGAGGGAAAACTTCATTATTTTGTACCTGCAAGACATGTTAGTCCCAAACAATATCCTGCAACACAAAGTTAGCATAAACAACAGCATGAATATGACAAAGAATATTATGATAGTCTCTGGACTGTCTGGGTCTGAGTTCGGATTTCCGTCCGGAAACCCTAGGTCGACCCGACGCCTACTGTTCCCTCTACGGGGAACGTGTCCTCACCTACTCCACTCAGGAGATTTACCTGTTGCCAGTGCGATCCTCCAGATCGACTGGACTTTTTCTCAGCACTCGACTCTTCTGGACTTTCTGCTGGACATCCGCTTCCCATCTAGTCCAGTTTTTCACCTGGTTCGCGACACCAGGACTTTCCACCTAGGGTTACCACCCCCTAGGACTTTTGCCTGAAGCCATCGACCTGCCAAGACTTTCCGCATAGGGTTACCACCCCCTATGACCTAGGGTTACCACCCCCTAGGGTTTTCCCTTTTCCTAACCGCAGCTAGGACTTTCCTGAAATACTCAAGCAAATTTGTTAGATCACAAAACACCTTAACTTTGAATCCTTTGCCATTGTCAAAACACGAGTTCGATCGTCGGATGCTTCCCGCATCAACAATCTCCCCCTTTTTGATTATGGCAACTCAAATTCAAAGTTAAGTAAATAGATATAAAAAAAATGAATAGATGAAAACATTTAAAGCAAGCTTAGCAAAGTAGACTCTATTAATTTAAAGTATAGCGCCAAGTATAGGCTCTCCCTTAACTGTTACTCCCCCTTTAATATTCATTATTTTAAATTTGAATTTTACAATTATTTTGAAATTGCTACCTCTCCTCCTTTGCAATATATTAAAAATAAGCAAGAATAGTTATTTGATTTAACTAGATTTTGAAACCACTTAACAGTTTTATAACAGTTTTATAAGCAAGATGATGTTAGCTTTTTGGAAACTTAGTTAAAATTATAAAACTGCTAGAAAGTGGATCTTTTTTATAGTTTAAAAAACTAGTAAAACTATAATTTTTACTTAGGAGAAAGTATTTTTAAAGTCGCTTTTTAATTTTTGAAGGCAATGAGTTAAGTTTTTCAAAACTGTGCAGGAATTTACAAAGTTAGATTTCAAAGTGAGCTAAGTTTTTACAAGTTTTGAAAATTAAGATTGGAACTTAGCTTAGCTCTTTACAAGTATTGAATTTTGAAAACTATAGCTTAGGTTAAAAATAAACTTAGCTTAATTTTAAACAATACTTAAATTTTAGGACAGAGAGGGAGTAACGTAGCTAAAAAATTTGATTTAGGTTATTTATTCAAAGTCAGTTGGTCCTTAAGTTCAAGCATGAGTCATGTTCAATAGATTGACTTTAAGAGGTATCAGAGCCCTAAAGATCAAACATGCTTAACTAGAAAATTGAGTATCCTTTACCAACTGTCTAACCTTTAGCTACTTGCTGATTGCCTACAGGGCAACAACTTTCACATGGTTAGTCAAGTTAAGTCAATTTGGTCCAGTTAGTTTTGACTAGAGCTAGAAAACTTGACTTGATTGATGTATATTACATGTTTAACGCCCAGACTCATATTGATGCACAGATATAAGCATTCGTGAGTCCAGGCTGTACTCTATGCATCTCACACCGTTCTATGTCTTTCAAACACAATCAAGGTATACCTAGGTGTTTGTGAGATGCACTGGCTTAAGTCTACGGGAGCATGATTTCTAGGGGGAAAGCTTAGGCTAAGTCCAACTTTTTGAAAAATCTAATAAATTGGAATTTTGAAAATTGTTTTTCCTAGAATTTTAAAAATAATTAAATAGAACGAGACACCTAATCTACCCAACACATTCCTATTTGCCTTCTAAGTGCACTGAACTCAAGTTCAGGTAAGGGTTTTGTAAAAATGTCAGCTAGGTTTGATTTGGACTCAACATGGTTGAGTGCAATTTCACCCATAGCTACGTGATCCCTTACAAAATGGT
Organism: Zingiber officinale; assembly: GCF_018446385.1. Lineage (NCBI taxonomy): Eukaryota > Viridiplantae > Streptophyta > Magnoliopsida > Zingiberales > Zingiberaceae > Zingiber > Zingiber officinale. Next base: position 15,370,987 of record NC_056007.1, on the reverse strand, counting down.
GTTTTACCTCTATGTTTAGTCCTAGAATGGTGAATAGGATTTTTGGTCAGATTAATTGAGCTGATATTATCAATAAAGATTTTTGTATTTTTATATTCTAGTTGATAGTCTTTTAATGTATGCACCATCCACAACAGTTGAGATGCACATTCTCCTAGAGCTATGTATTCAGCTTCTGTAGTGGATAGAGCAACACAATGTTACTTTTTGCTTGACCAACTTACTAGGCACTGACCTAGAATCCGGTAGCTACCACTTGTACTTTTTCTGTCTAATTTGCACCCGACATAGTCCGAATCAGAATAGCCATAAAGGTCAAAGGTGCAAGTTCTAGGGTACCAGAGTCCTACATTTAGAGTTCCTTTAATGTACCTAAGTATTCTTTTAACATATGTTAGGTGTGACTCTTTTGCACAGGATTGGTATCTTGCGCACATTCCTACTGCAAACAATATGTCGGGTCGGCTTGCAGTTAGGTAAAGTAGGCTACCTATGGCACTCCTATAGTACTTTGGATCTACTGGTTTTCCTTCAGGGTCAGAGTCAATGTTAATGTTGGTTGCCATTGGAGTATTTATAATTTTTGAATTTTCCATGCAGAATTTTTTAATTAATTCCTTAGCATATTTAGTTTGATAAATATAGATTCCATCTTTGGTTTGTTTTATTTGTAAGCCTAAGAAAAAGTTGAGTTCTCTAACCATACTCATTTCAAATTCATTTTCCATTAATTTAATGAATTCTTTTAAAAACTTAGAGTTAGTTGAGCCAAAAATTATATCGTCAACATAGATTTGGGCTATAAAGATATCTTTCTCTATAGTTTTTACAAATAGGGTTGGATCTATTTGTCCTTGGTTAAAGCCTTTGGATATTAAGTAGTTAGATAATCTTTCATACCATGCCCTAGGGGCTTGTTTTAGTCCATATAACGCCTTTTTTAGTTTAATACATGGTTTGGGTAGTCTAGGTCTTCAAATCATGGGGGTTGGCTTACATAGACCTCTTCCTTGATGAACCCATTTAAAAAGGATGACTTAACATCCATTTGGTATAACTTAAACCCTTTATTTGCTGCATAGGCTAATAACATTCTAATGGATTCAAGTCTAGCTACCGGTGCATAGGTTTCATCATAATCTAAGCCTTCAACTTGACTAAACCCTTTGGCTACTAGTCTAGCTTTGTTTCTTATTATATCACCCTGATCATCTAACTTGTTCCTAAAAATACATTTGGTGTTTATTATTGATTTATCTGTGGGTTTAGGTACAAGGTCCCAGACTTGGTTTCTCTCAAATTGTGCTAATTCTTCCTGCATTCAAATGATCCAGTCTGGGTCAGGTAGGGCTTCTTCTATAGTCTTAGGTTCAATTTTAGAAATAAGGGCAAACTGACTAAGGTTTCTATAGAGGATCTAGTTCTGACTCCTAGATTTGGGTCACCTAAAATTTGGTCAGGTGGGTGAGAGGTACTTACTCTAGTTGGTCTTATCTGTGGGTCAAAAACTGGTTCTTCTGACTCATTAAGGTTAGATTGGATTTCATCATCTTCTATAGATCTTGGATTGATGTCAATATTTTCATTTATATTAGATAAGTTGTTTTCTTCATCAAATATTACATTAGTTGTTTCTTCAACTTTCAAGGTATTTTGATTATATACTCTAAAGGCCCTACTGGTTGAGGAGTATCCTAAAAATATTCCTTGGTTAGACTTGGGTGTAAATTTTCCTAAGTAATCTTTAGTATTTAAAATGTGAACTTTACAACCAAATACTTTTAAATAGTTTAGGTTGGGAATTTTATGATAGTAAAGTTCATAAGGTGTTTTATTGTGAGGTTTGTTAATTAAAATTCTGTTTTGAATATAATTTGCAGTATTTATTGCTTTAGCCCAATATTGATGATTTAAATTATATTCGTTTAACATAGTTCTAGCGGCTTCTTGTAGTGTTCTATTTTTACGTTCCACTAGACCATTTTGTTGGGGGATTTTAGGACATGAAAATTCATGTTGGTATCCATTTATTTTATAAAATTGGGTAAACCTATGATTTTCAAATCCCCCCCCCCCCCCGTGATCACTTCTTATTCTTTTAATTTTAGTATCTTTTTCATTTTCCGTTAATTTGCAAAAATTACTAAATATTTCATAGGTTTCATCTTTTGTTTTTAGGAATTTTACCCATGAGTACCTAGAGTAGTCATCAATTATCACTAAGCAATAATGGTTCTTGCTTAGTGATTTGGCTCCATGTGAATCAAATAGGTCAAGATGAAGGAGCTCAAGTAAGGAGTTAGTTCTTTCTAGGTTGGTTGACTTGGTTTGTTTTCCTTTTTGACACGCATCACAGATTGAGTTTTTACTAAATTTTAATTTGGGCAAACCTCTAACTAGACCATTTTGACTCATTTTTGAAATGAGTCTAGTGTGAGTGTGACCCAGTCTTCTGTGTCATAGTTGGGCTTCCTCTTGTTGTGTCAAGAGACACTTTATTGAGGATATTGATAGGTCAATTGTGTAGATGTTATTCTTCTTAAGTCCCTTAAGTCTAATTTCAGGGTTTTCGATGTTTTTAACTAGACACCCAGATTTATCAAAATTGACTAGATATCCACTGTCACACAATTGACTTATACTTAGTAAATTAAAGTTAAAATTTTCAACCAATAAAACATTTCGAATAATGAAATCGGAACTAAGTTCAATATTACCTTTTCCGATTACTTTAATTTTACCGTCGTTGCCGAATGCAACTGATCCTAAATTCTTGTACTTGAGTTTAGTAAACTTCAACTTATCTCCAGTCATGTGTCTGGAGCATCCACTATCCAACATCCATTGATCCAATTCCTACACATGAAGTAGTTGAATTGGTTTCTTTTTAATGGATTTAAAGATAGCTTAATTGAAGTAGACTCCTTAGATTTTCTATCTCACTCAATCTAAGTTATCAAACAATTAATCCTATGGTTGTTTTTAATTAACGTTTTGAAAAGTTTTGGAAAATATTTTGAAAAATAATTTGAAATTAATTAATTTTGAACATGATTAATTTTGAAAATAATTTTTAAGTTTGAGAATAATTTTAAGTTTGAGAAATTTTGAAAATAATTTTAAGTTAATTAATTTTGAAAATAATTTTAAGTTAATTAATTTTGAAAAGATTTTTAAGTTGATTAATTTTGAAAAGAATTTTAAGTTAAGTAATTTTGAGAATAATTTTTAGTTAATTAATTTTGAAAATAATTTTAAAGTTAATTAATTTTTGAAAATAATTTTAAAGTTAATTAATTTTTGAAAATAATTTTAAGGTTAATTAATTTTGAAAATAATTTTAAGGTTAATTAATTTTGAAAAGAATTTTAAGTTAATTAATTTTGAAAATAATTTTAAGTTGATTAATTTTGAAAAGAATTTTAAGTTAATTAATTTTGAAAATAATTTTAAGGTTAATTAATTTTGAGAATAATTTTTAGTTAATTAATTTTGAAAATAATTTTAAAGTTAATTAATTTTGAGAATAATTTTTAGTTAATTAATTTTTGAAAATAATTTTAAAGTTAATTAATTTTTTAAAATAATTTTAAGGTTAATTAATTTTGAAAAGAATTTTAAGTTAATTAATTTTGAAAATAATTTTAAGTTGATTAATTTTGAAAATAATTTTAAGTTAATTAATTTTGAAAATAATTTTAAGTTGATTAGTTTTGAAAAGACTTTTAAGTTAATTAATTTTGAGAATAATTTTTAGTTAATTAAGTTTAAGTTAATTTTAGTTTTAATTTCTTAGTCATCTCATCCGATCTAAATTTTCAATCAGGGAACCCTATAAATGTTGTGAGATGAATTATGGTTGAATTTAAGGGTCTGGTTTAACTTTGTGTTAGATTCAGGTTTAGCTTTGGGTTCAACAAGTAAGCATTCTTTGGATAAACTTCTAGGCTATGGTGAGTCACAAGGAACTCATTAAAGTAATCATGCCTTCGAGGTTTTCCAAATAGTCCTACCCATTGAACTTGATACTAAATCTTGGTCTAACTAGTTAGGATCCATTTAAGGGTAGCTTCGGTCAGTTCCACTTAGCCAAATGCACCAGGTCGAAGCCATATCTTCCTAGACATGCGATACCCAAGCTTCCCTAACATACTATCATCCAAAAATTTCACCAGTACTGTGGGTCAAGTTAAACCTGACCCGTTTTAATCTAACCTTAATTACCCTGTCGGGTAATCTACTCTTGTTTTACCCATTTCGGGTAGATTAAGTTCAGTTACCCTGTCGGGTAGTTCAGTTGGGGGTGCCAGCTATTCTGGATCCTCCATCTATCTTTTATTTGATTTTTGAATTTTGAATTTAAATTTTGAATTTGATTTTTGATTTTTGAATTTTAAATTTAAATTTCGAATTTTTTAATTTATTTGATTTTTGAATTTTGAATTTAAATTTCGAAATTTGATTTATTTGATTTTGATTTTTAAATTTTGATTTTAAATTTCGAATTTTTAATTTATTTGTTTTTTGAATTTTTGAATTTTGAATTTTGAATTTATTTGTTTTTTGAATTTTTGAATTTTGAATTTAAATTCCAAATTTTTAAGATCGTTTTTCTTTTTGCTCCCCCTGGATCATGGCCTCGATATGGTCTATCGAGGTAGTGTATTTGATCCTTCGGAACCCAGTATTGACCAAGCCCAACTTGATTGATCAATTTGGACTTGGGGACCCATGCTTGGACTGATTTACTATTTTGTTTGTTTATTAAGGATAAATAAGATTTATATTTCTTTTTACTTTTATATCTTATCCCAGTTCTATTGTAAACGGCTCTTTATGTCCCAAGGATTAGGTCAAGATTCTTGGAGCCCAAAGAAAATCGTTCTAAGGTATTTTTTAAATCCTTGACCTGATTTTTCAAACTAGAATTTTCTTTCTTAAGTTTTTGAACTTGAGTTGAATTTCCAGTCTGAACTTGATCAGGTAAGGATTTAGTGTTAGTCACTTCTTTAAGGACAGCTACTTCCTTTAGAAGTGATTTAATCCTAAGGTTTGACTTAGCTAACTTGCGTAATAAATAATTGACTAAATTATTAAGTCTAGGAATGCTTACAGTGGAGTCTGGCCCTTCGAAAACGGATGCGGATTCGTGGCTTCACTCGGACTCGGCCTCCGACTCGCCCTGGCTCTCGGATTCGACGATCTGGTCTCGGGACATCAATGCGAGTAAACTCGTCTGATCGAATTCGTCGTCGTCGTCCTCCGAAGAAGATTCGTCCCACGTCACCTTCAGGGCCTTCTTCCTTCTTTGCTTTTTGGCTTCCTTTTGGTTAGGGCAGTTGGCCTTGATATGTCCTTTCTGGTTGCACCCGTAGCAGGTAACTTCAAACTTTACCTTCGAACTCGGTTGGGCCTCCTTGGATTATACTACCTTCTTCAGGTCTTTCTTGTTGAAGCCCTTCTTCTTCTTGTAGAGCTTCTTCACGAGGTTCATGAGTTCACTGGTCAGTTCGTCTTCTTCATCTTCTGAGTCAGGTTCATCTTCTGATTCCGATTCAATTTTTCGTCGTACTCTGGGTTCCCATGTTCGACTAGTACCTGCAACCAAAGCAATACCCTTCTCGGTTAGCTGTGCATTAGTTTGTTCATGAAGTTCAAATTCACTAAATAATTCATCTAACTTTAAAGAAGACAAATACTTGGAGACTTTGTAGGCATCTACCATTGATGCCCACAATGTACTCCTTGGAAACGAATTAAGAGCATACCTTATTATCCCTATTTTCTACCTTCTGCCCGATTCCATGAAGGGAGTTAAGGATATCTTGAATTCGAGCGTGTAACTAGCTTGCCGTCTCATTTTCCTGCATTTTTAAGTTATACAATTTATTAAGTAAAAGATCTCTTTTACTTACCTTAGTGTCGGAAGTGCCCTCGTGGAGTTCGATCAGTTTCTCCCACAGCTCCTTTGCGGAAGAGAACGGAGCGACTCTGTTGAGCTCCTCCTTGGTAAGACTGCACTGGAGGGTGCAGGTAGCTTTGGCGTCGGCTTTCACCTTTTTGATAAGGGCTGGCTCCCAGTTCTCGCAGGATGTAGGCTTGCCGTCTGCATCAGTTGGTAGTCGCATTCCTTTCTTGACTATCATCCAGGTGTTGAACTGGATCTTCAGATATATCTCCATTCACCCCTTCCAATATCCGAAGTCTTCTCCAGAAAATAGTAGGGGACGAACAGTGCTATATCCTTCTTGTTGGGCCATATAAATCTTGAAAAAACAAAAACAAGAAGATCTGTTCCAAGACTGAGTCTTGGATTAGTAATGCGGGAAGATTAGAAAAAAAACGAGCTCAAGTGGTTTTGACCAACTTTGAGCAACACCAATTTTGAAAAGAATTAGAATTTTAGCCACTTAGCTAATTTCTAATTGACTCCGAAAGAAAAACAAAAAATACCACGATAAAAATGTTTTGAATGGTGGTTGCACCAATTCAAAACAACCCCGCTCCGATACCAATTGTTGGATCAAGACGCGCTAGAGGGGGGGTGAATAGCGCTCGCGGCTATTTCGTTTTTCGAATCCTTAAATCGTACGAGAAACTAACAGAGTAATAAGCAGCGAAATAAAAAACAATCAAACACAGAGACACAAGGAATTACTTCATTCGGAGCCTAAGGCGACTCCTACTCGAAGGCCCGTGATCCTTGATCGCTTTCCGTGGGCAACAACTATAATTTCGAATAGAGTACAAGTATTGCAAATAAGTACAGTAGAAAGAAATACGATTATACCGACAACAATATTGAAACCACAAGTTACGGAGCTCCGAGTTGTCGGAATGTTGCAGCAGCACTTCAGAATGATCTTGTTAGCAGCACGTTGAAGAAAGAAAGCCTGGAACTTGATTTATTAAGGTGCTGCTCGAAACCCCCTTATAAAGGGTGTTCAAGGCGCCTTGAAGGCTGTTCAAGGCGCCTCCATGTTGCCGAGTCCTCCGCATGGATCAAGCTTGAACTGGTCAAAGTTCATCTTCATAAGGCGCCTTATCCCCTATCCAAGGCGCCTTATACCTCCTTCAAGGCGCCTCTATGGGTGCTTCGCATCCAGCTCCAGCTTTGCACCCGAGGCGCCTCCAAGCTCCATGGAGGCGCCTCAGACACTGTTCATCCGAGGGAAAACTTCATTATTTTGTACCTGCAAGACATGTTAGTCCCAAACAATATCCTGCAACACAAAGTTAGCATAAACAACAGCATGAATATGATAAAGAATATTATGACAGTCTCCGGACTATCCGGGTCTGACTTTGGATTTCCGTCCGGAAACCCTAGGTCGACCCGACGCCTACTGTTCCCTCTACGGGGAACGCGTCCTCACCTACTCCACTCAGGAGATTTACCTGTTGCCAGTGCGATCCTCCAGATCGACTGGACTTTTGCTTAGCACTCGACGCTTCCGAACTTTTTGTTGGACATCTACTTCCCTGCTAGTCCAGTTTTTCACCTGGTTCGCGACACCAGGACTTTCCACCTAGGGTTACCACCCCCTAGGACTTTTGCCTGAAGCCATCGACCTGCCAAGACTTTCCGCATAGGGTTACCACCCCCTATGACCTAGGGTTACCACCCCCTAGGGTTTTCCCTTTGCCTAACCGCAGCTAGGACTTTCCTGAAATACTCAAGCAGACTTGTTAGATCACAAAACACCTTAACTTTGAATCCTTTGCCATTGTCAAAACATGAGTTCGATCGTCGGATGCTTCCCGCATCAACAGTTGGAATCCTGTGGTGGTTTTGATGTGATCAACTGGGTTAAGTTAGGTCATGTTGTGTTTGATCCTTGTGTATAAGTGTGCAGGAGCTTAGGAACACAAGAAGTCGAGCGAAAGATGCAGCTAGTGAGAAGGATGACACGGGAAGGGAGCCAACGGGCTCGGTGCATCCGAGGGATGAGGTGCTGCGAAAGAGTACACCGGTGGATGAGAAGGATTTGCACGACGTTCTGAGGGACGAAAAGCCGGAGCGGAAGCCTTCTCAAGGAGAAGACCGGGAAATGAGTTCAGGTGAGCCCTATCCCGGATGGACACGATCACCTAGGCAATCGAAGCAGCAGAAGAGCAAAAGGTGGCTGTAAGTGCTACTGGAGGCGACTTCAAAGGGAGTTGAAGGCGACTCTGAGGCACCTCCGCGCACCTCTACACCTTCACTCTGAAAGACGCCTTCCATGGCTGGAAGGCAAATTCGATGAACAATACGAAGGTGTCTTCCAGTCCTATGGAAGGCCCCTTCGACCAGGAAAATATTGTCGTTGCCAAAGGATAAAGCTTTATTCTTTGGCATCTTGCTAGAGGCACCTTCCAACCTATTGGAGGCACCTTCCACCCACGGATAGGATTTTCCAGGAGTTATAAAAAAGTTCCTGGAGCTAGGAAATAAACAACAACTTCAACATCAACTCTAGCATTCATTTCCTAGCACAATTCTGAACTTTTAACGAGTATAATAGACTTCTCCGCCTACACAAAGGAGATCTTTTTAGTGCTTTCTTTTACCTTGGATTAACAACCACCTAGGTTGTAACCAAGTAATTCCTTTGTATCTTTTATTTAATTATTTGTCAAATTTCTTTTTATAAGTGTGCTACTAATCTGAGGTGAAGGATCAAGAAGGTATTTTATTTTTTTAGGCCACTGTGCCAACACTTTCGCCCCGGCTTCTCATCCTTCAGAAATGTCGTGCGCTCTCTTCTTGCCCGCTGGCATACTCTTCTACAGCACCTCATCCTTCAGATGCACCGAGCCTGTCGACTCTCTCTCGTGTCTTCCATCTCATTACTGCGTCTTTCTCTTAACTACTTGTGCTCCTAAGTTCTTACACACTTAGACACAAGGATCAAACCACAATAGGACCTAACTTGACTTGGTAGATCATATCAAAACTACCACGAGGTACTTACACTACCCTCTCAACAAGGACTGGGGACCACTTCCACATCTTCTTATGGGGTGTTAAAGCTAGGAGGCCCCTTATCAGAATCTTGGGTAAAACTATAGAGTTAGTTAAAAGGGTCCACGGTGTTGGCACATGCAAATGAGCACGTTTAGAACGTTGCTACAGTAAGCTCCTAACTTGGCCTACCTTATGAATTAGGACATCATTATTTATTCCTTTCATCTTTATACCTCTGGGTTAAACCTAAGCTAATTGGTTGTAGACCTAGAGTAGGATAACAAAATCCTGAGAGAATAGGTGAAGGATTTAGAAGCTACTGCACCCGCTATAAGTACTAAAATGGCTAACTTACAAGAAGAGGTTAAAGTTGTAGGGATCTAGCGCGCTAAACACGCTTAAGCGCAGTGGAAATTAACTAGATCCTCTCCAAAAGATCCATGTGAAGGAGAAAACAATCATATACTAAGTTTTACATGAGAGGTATACCTTTGTTGTGTGCCCTTCACTATCCCGCCAGCAACTTTTTCTTTGGATGTAGATCTCAACACGATCAAGTGTCCGTGCCTCTACGGTATCCACACGAACACATCCTTCATTTGTCATACGAACAAAGCCTTCGGAGAAAAACCATCTTCTTGTGCTAGCAAGAAAAATGGTTTGGCCAAACTTGAAGATTCGACCAAGGAAGAAGGAGGAGGAAGAAGAGGGAAGCTCAAGAGTCACCCTTTCATTTCTTTTTCATCTAAATCTCATCTAATGAAAAATCATTCCAAAAACCTATTTATATTCATCCCATGAATACCAAGGGTTTTTTTGTCTCTTTGTATTCCTCTTAATGGATTGGATTATTATATTGAATTAATCATTAATCCAATAACTCAATAAGTCTGACCCATTAATTCAATGTGTCTAATTCGGATTGGACGCAATCCAATGAGTGAGTTTATTTGAGTCTAACTCAATGAGTAACCCAAAAAGCCTAATTATCTCATAATTGGCTCTTAGGGCTAATTACTAACAATCTCCCACTAACACTAGTGCCAATCACCACTAAGATGACACCAACACTTTGGATTTACCCATTATTCTTAATATCCTTAGTATTTTAGTCAAACTAAAATACTCATCTCCAAACTAATATGTTCTTTGTGTGTGACCCAATAGGCTTTCGTAATGTTGGCAATGTATCCAAATCAACATTTGCGATACATAAGCAATGAGTGGTATCTAGCAATGCATCATTGTTACCCAAGTGACGAGAAAGTTGAGATCCGACCTAACCTGCCTGTGGCTATTATCTTGTAAGACTCAATCATAATATCCTTGATCTCTAGATTGATCAATGAGGCATAGATCGTGTCATCCTCTTATCAATCTTTGTGTTTCTTGATCTCTAAGTAGACACACTCAAACAAATAAACTCAATATCTCATATTGACTCATCTGAGTATGGTCATACATTCCTTGTGTCCTACTAATCAAGGGGCCTGCAAATATCACTTCCGTCATATAGAAGGGATAAATCCCATCTACATCACTCACATCCCTCCGTATAATTTATTGCATACCTAGTGATTGACTTTATAGTCCACCCTGTTATAGGTGACGTTTGACGATACCAAAGTACACAACTCCTTATGTAGGGAACTGTAGTGACTTTGTAATGCTCGGTAATTCTCAAATTAATTTTAGAAATATTCTATGATTTTTCTGGAATTTTAGAATATTTTTATGGAATTTTTAGAGTAGTGGAAGTAGCAAAAATAAATAGAAACGTAAAATAGCCTAAGGGGGAATTGAACCCGAGACCTATAGGGCTCTAAGTCTTATAGATAACTCTAGTAACCAAGTGAACCCAGCAGGGACGTGCTGAAAGAAAAGGGAATCAATTATATTTATATTTAAGTTGGGTGAATTAACCACTTAACATAAATAGGAAAATTATTAAGTGGGGAATTGTTTTAACGCAACTTCCTCTCCCTCAAACCCTTACACGTCGCCCCCTCTCCTTCCTCTTCTTCTCTCGGCGCACCAAGCCAAAGGGGCTAGGGTTTCATCCCAAGGGCTATAGGAGCACTTTCCGGCAACAACTCCGGTACGAGGACACTCCCCTCTGTGAGAAGAACACATAGACGTAGGAGGATCGTCGAGAAGATCGTCTTTCCGGAAAACCTAGCGATCAGATCGTAAGGAAAACTAGCGCAGGATGTAAGAAACCCCTCACCTGCAGTATAAGTAGCTATTCGTATATTTTTATGCATTAGTTTAGTCGTATGCAGATTTTCAGCACATAGGGTGTGAATTAGTGCATACCAAGTGTTTGATAAAATGTTTAGCTTAGTTAAATGCAACATAGACATTTTTAATAGCTTAGATAAATGCAATAGGAGCATTTTATAGCATACTTAGCCTTGCTTCAGCTTATATGGGACTATGGTCCAATGGGTGGGCTCCCACAGTCGCCTCTAGGTTCAGATAACCTAGTTCTAGGTTCCGATAACCTGGTAAGAGCAAGGTAAGGCATATTAGCTACAAATCAATATTTTACTTTCCAGTGGCACTATACTGGACTTCAGTTATCCTTGGGTTGGGCTCCCACAGTCGTCCCTAGGTTTAGATAACCTAGTAAACCCTACTAGAATCGGGATTTGCAACCCCGAGTTTAGTTAGGGATGCGCACATAGCAAGTACAGTTGTCAGGCCCATCAGCAGCATGATTAGTATTTTTACCTATTTATGATAAATAGCTTTCAAAACTTCATAACATAGTTTATGCGAATATAGAGCAGCTTAGCATCAGTTAGCAGTAGTGTAGCTTAGCTTTTATTTCAGTTTAGTTCTTATGGATCCACATGATGGTTTTATGTTTAACTATGATTGCCATGTATAGTATGTGATTATGCCATGTTTTAGAATCCATGTTTAGCAATGTTCAGTATATATTTCAAATAGCATGTTTTAAAAAGGATAAATTGCATCATATGCATGTTTTGTGAGGTAGATGGTTTCTTACTAAGCTCTCGAGCTTACAGATACTTCTTCTCCTTATACTGCAGATAAAGGTAAAGGAAAGATGGACTAGCGGAGGCTGGAGGTCAATGTTACAAAGATGTGTGTGGGCAGGAACATGGAATAAAGATCTTTGGAGAAACTAGCAACCTAAGAACTTACCATTTCATTTATGTTATTCCTTTATGCACTTAGTTATTTAAGTGTCTTGGATTAAGGAAGTTATGCATAGATTGTTAGTTGCCATGATATTAGATAGCTAATCATGAGTTATGATAGGTCTAGTAGCTTTGTTTTTGCTTATAGTGTTGATATATGTGAGTTGAGCACGAATCAGTGCTGAAATCAGACTTCTGATATGAAATCAGAAACCCCAATCGATCAGCCGATCGATTGGAGGCTCCTCAATCGATCAGCTGATCGATTGGGCAGCTTGTTCCGCGAACAGTAAGCTCCTGGATCGATCAGCCGATCGATCGAGGAGGAACTGTCCGTGTACAGAAAGCTGATGAATCGATCAGCTGATCGATCGACCATGGATCGATCAGCCGATCGATCGGGGAATTTGCTCCCGTGAACAGAGAGCTTCTGAATCGATCATTGGATCGATTGGTCAGCCTGGATCGATCAGCCGATCGATCCAGAAATTCTTTCGTGCATAGTAGCACGCTGAATCGATCAGTGGATCGATCCAATAGCTGGATTTTGACTAAAAACCTTTAGTTGTAGCTCCTTGATCATGGGGGATGAAAGATATGTCATGTATACCTTAGATTCCATCCCTTAGCACATGTAGAACAAAGAAATTGCCTTAGCATAAAGAAATTTTAAATTAGATCAGCTTTCCGCACCTTATAGTTTAGCACAGCATAATGTGGCGGTCCGGCCTCGCAGCCTAGTAGCAGTAGGAGGCGGGTCGTTATAGAGTGGTATCAGAGCAAAGTTCCATACTTTCTACACACACATCAGCATTGAACCTTCAGCTTCCAAGTAAGAACATCTCTCACTTCATTTATGTTTTGTTGGTTTTCATGTTCCTAGATAACTAAAGCATGTTTATATATGTATGATAGTACCTAACATGATAACAATAGTTATGCAATATGATCATATTAGTTATGTATGTCCTCTATGTCTCTAGAAATGGCACGAGAACGCCCAGCTAGAAGGGCACCAGCCACTGAGCCCCAGCACGAGGCAGGCAGTTCAGTGCCTCCTCCAGACCTTACAGCAGTAGTGGCTCAGTTACAGCAGCAATTAGCTGAACAGCAGTAGGAAATCACCACTTTAAGGGCTAATCAGCATAACACTCCCACTGTCACTCCAGAGCCTAACTTGGCAACTCCAGTAGTGATAGAGGTTCCACCAATCCAACCTGTAGCACCAGTGGCCCCAGCAGCGGGGACACAGAGAGAAGCCTATCTGATCCAGTGGCAGAAAGTCAAGCCGGGGAATTTCTCAGGCACTAGTGAACCATGGGATGCTCAAGCCTGGTTCAAAACACTGGAGAGTACGATGGAGCTTCTGGACTGGCCAGAGCATGAGAAGGTGAAGTGCGCCTCTTTCTGTCTGACAGGAGACGCACTTATGTGGTGGGAGAAAGTTAAAGCAAAGCGCCAGTGAATCAGATGACATGGGCTGACTTCGAAAAGGAATTCTTCGAGGAATTCTTTCACATGCGGGTCACAAACCGCCACTACGACGAGTTCACTAAGTTTCGTCAGGGCAACCTTTCAGTTGAGGAGGCTGTGAGGAAATTCAACAGACTGACTCGTCTATGCCCCGAACTAGTCGGCACTGAAAGAGAACGAGTCCGGTTGATGCTCAAGATGTTAAGGCCGGAAATAGCAATGAATGTGGCCAGCGGTGTCTGTAGGCCGCAAACCACAGAAGAACTAGTGAGCAGTGCTTTAACCACCGAGCATTACCAAAACAGTATCAAGCAGCAGAAGCAAGTCCTCTCAGAGTCGAAAGATCAAGGAGGCTCAGGTACTCAGAAACACCAGGGCCACAACTCCCACGGCTCTAACTGGAAAGGGAACTCCAGCAACAAATGCAAACTAGGGAGTTACCCAAAAGGAAGATCAGCTAGTAGACAGCCCAGCTATCCCAAGTGTTCCACTTGTGGGAAATTTCACCTAGGAATTTGTCGCAAGGGCACTCGAGGATGTTTCGAATGTGGCCAGGAAGGGCATATGGCTAAACAATGCCCAAACAAGACCAGCTTGCCTCCACCACAGCCGATTCAGTATGAAGTCAAGCCAGCACAGTTGCATCAGATGCAGGCTGCTCTAGATGGTCCATACATCAGCCAGGGCAGATTAGAAGCCCCTTCAGCCACGACGAATGCGAGGATCTACTCACTCACCAGAGAGGACGTAGCGAATGCCTCGACAGTTGTTACAGGTCAGATTAGTATTTTACAGCAAAGTGCAACTGTCTTATTCGATACTGGGGCAACCCATTCTTATATATCTAGGGCATTTTTCGAAAAGTTAGCGATACCTCCAGAGGTACTCAGTGGTCAGTTTCTGACAACACTACCTTCGGGAGAAATTATGGCATCCATGCACTGGCTCAGAGCAGTGCCAGTCATCATAGTAGACAGAGAACTCTTTTGTGATCTGATAATGTTAGATATGACTGATTACGACGTCATTTTTGGAATGGACTTCCTGATCAGATACGGTGCCTCTATCGAGTGTCGTAAACAAAAAGTCATATTCCAACCTGAAGCAGGAGTACAATTTGAATACAGCGGAGAACCAAAGAGAAAGGCCAAGAAATTTCTCTCAGCTCTGAAAGCACAGAAACTAATGGATTCAGGATGTATGGGATTTTTAGCGCATGTAGTCAATACCAATCAGGATAAGGGCCAAAAGCTAGAAGAGGTCCGAGTTGTATGTGACTACCCAGCAGTCTTCCCTGAAGAGTTACCAGGCCTAGCACCAGACAGGGAGATTGAATTCGAGATAGAACTCATTCCCGGTACAAATCCCATCTCCAAAGCACCTTACCGCATGGCTCCAACAGAACTAAAGGAACTTCAGGAACAACTACAGGAGCTGCTTGACAAGGGCTTCATACGTCCTAGTCACTCACCATGGGGAGCGCCTGTATTGTTCGTGAAGAAGAAGGACGGGAGCATGCGCCTGTGTATAGATTACAGAGCACTAAACCAAGTCACGATCAAGAACAGGTATCCTCTTCCCAGAATAGATGACCTATTTGATCAGCTAAAGGGAGCAGCAGTGTTCTCTAAAATAGAGCTCCGGTCAAGATACCACCAGGTTAGAGTTAAAGAAGGTGATATACCCAAGACAGCCTTCAGGACCAGATACGGACATTATGAGTTCGTAGTCATGCCCTTTGGCGTGACAAATGCTCCAGCTACCTTCATGGATCTCATGAACAGAGTATTCAGGGAATACTTAGATAAGTTTGTTATCGTGTTCATCGATGACATTCTTATCTATTCCGGAACTCAGGAAGAACATGCAGAGCACCTGAAGACAGTACTATAGATCCTTTAACAGAACCAGCTGTACGCCAAGTTCACGAAGTGTGAATTCTGGCTCGATCAGGTGTCCTTCCTGGGTCACATCATCTCCAAGGATGGTGTTATTGTAGACCCCAGCAAGATAGAGGCTGTGAGTAACTGGAAAAGACCTAAGAACGCCAGTGAGATCAGAAGCTTCCTAGGACTAGCGGGCTATTATAGAAAATTCGTAGAGGACTTCTCCAGGATAGCCTCCCCACTGACAGCCCTTACCAGAAAGAACAGAAAATTTCAGTGGACAGAGGACTGTAAGAACAGCTTCAGCGAGCTAAAGAGGAGATTGACTAGTGCTCCCATTCTGGCTCTACCAGAAAACACAGACAGCTTTGATATTTATAGTGATGCCTCTAAGTTGGGACTAGGAGCAGTACTGATGCAAAATGGCAAGGTGATCGCCTACGCCTCTAGACAACTCAAAGACTATGAGAGGAACTATCCTACTCACGATCTTGAGCTTGCAGCAGTTGTGTTCGCCCTCAAAATTTGGAGACATTACCTGTATGGATCTCAGTGCAGAGTGTATCCAGATCATCAAAGTTTGAAGTACTTCTTCACTCAGAAGGATCTGAATATGTGACAGCGCAGATGGCTTGAGCTGGTCAAGGACTATGATATAGACATCCTCTACCACCCAGGAAAAGTCAATAAGGTGGCAGACGCACTTAGCAGGAAGTCCAGTGCCACCTTACTATCCCTGGCAGCCATGTCACCATCCCTACAGAAGGAGATTACAGATTTTGGTCTCGAACTTATAGTGGGACAGCTCTCTGCTATGACTTTAGCATCTACCCTACTTGGTGACATCCAGACAGCTCAGGATCAGGACCTTGAAATTCAGAAAATTAAACAAGGGTTAACAGAATCAGAAAGTGGAGAGTTCAGGGTCTCAGATAGTGGGGTATTATATTTTGGTGACAGACTATGCATTCCAGATCAGGAGAAACTACGGAGGAAGATTCTAGACGAGGCTCACAGGACTCCTTATGCAATGCATCCTGGTTCCACCAAAATGTACCAAGATCTGAAGAAACGTTTTTGGTGGCCTAGGATGAAAAGAGACGTCGCTAGGTATATTAGTATTTGTCTGACCTGTCAGAGGGTCAAGGCAGAACATCAGAGACCAGGAGGAGTTCTGCAGCCTATTCAGATCCCAGAATGGAAGTGGGAGGATATTTCGATGGATTTCATAATGGGATTACCCAGAACCACGAATGGTTTTGATGCCATCTGGGTAATAGTCGACAGGTTGACTAAATCAACTCACTTCTTAGCTATCAGGATATCCTACTCCATGGAGCAGCTAGCTTAGTTGTATCTCAAGGAGATCGTTAGAATACATGGAGTCCCACGAACCATTATTTCAGACAGAGATAGTAGGTTCACATCACACTTCTGGGAGTGTGTACAATCAGCGTTGGGCACTAAGTTAAAGTTTAGCACAGCTTTCCATCCTCAGACAGATGGTCAGACGGAGCGAGTAAATCAGGTACTCGAAGATATGCTCCGAGCATGTGCCCTAGACTTCAAGGGAAGTTGGTGCAAATATCTGAGTTTAGCAGAGTTTGCATACAACAATAGCTATCAGGCCACTATTGGTATGGCACCCTACGAGGCTCTCTACGGGCGGAGGTGTAGATCTCCAATCTGCTGGTATGAAAGTGGTGAACAGAAAGAACTAGAACTTCAGACAGATCTAGTAGCAGATACCACAGCAGCTATACAGCAGATCCGCCAGAGGATAGAGACAGCTCAGAGCCGCCAGAAAAGCTATGCTGATACACGGCGTAGACCCTTAGAGTTTTCAGTTGGGGATACAGTATTTCTCCGAGTGGCTCCCATGAAGGGAGTAATGCATTTTGGGAAGAAGGGCAAGCTAAGTCCCAGATATGTGGGACCATACCTTATTACCAGAAGAGTTGGCAAGGTAGCCTATGAGTTAGAACTACCCCAGGAGATGTTAGCTATCCACAACGTATTTCATGTCTCTATGCTGAAGAAGCATATCTCAGGTACAAGTCTGCGAAGACCTCAGCTATGACAGTCTGCCTATTCAGATAATAGACCGAGCAGTTAAGAAATTGCAGAACAAGAAGTACCATTAGTAAAAGTTATTTGGCAAAGTCACACAGCAGAAGAGGCAACTTGGGAGACATAAGCTAGTATGAGACAGAAGTACCCAGAGTTATTCTAAGTTCGAGGACGAACTTTTTATAAAGGATGGGGGATTGTAACACCCGGTAATTCTCAAATCAATTTTAGAAATATTCTATGATTTTTCTAAAATTTTAGAATATTTTTATGGAATTTTTAGAGTAGTGGAAGTAGCAAAAATAAATAGAAACGTAAAATAGATTAAGGGGGAATTGAACCCGAGACCTATAGGGCTCTAAGTCTTATAGATAACTCTAGTAACCAAGTGAACCCAACAGGGCCGTGCTGAAAGAAAAGGGAATCAATTATATTTATATTTAAGTTGGGTGAATTAATCACTTAAGATAAATAGGAAAATTATTAAGTGGGGAATTATTTTAACGCAACTTCCTCTCCCTCAAACCCTTACACGCCGCCCCCTCTCCTTCCTCTTCTTCTCTCGGCGCACCAAGCCAAAGGGGCTAGGGTTCCATCCCAAGGGCTATAGGAGCACTTTCCGGCGACAACTCCGGTACGAGGACGCTCCCCTCTGTGAGAAGAACACATAGACGTAGGAGGATCGTCGAGAAGATCGTCTTTCCGGAAAACCTAGCGATCAGACCGTAAGGAAAACTAGCGCAGGATGTAAGAAACCTCTCACCTGTAGTATAAGTAGCTATTCGTATGTTTTTATGCATTAGTTTAGTCGTATGCAGATTTTCAGCACATAGGGTGTGAATTAGTGCATACCAAGTGTTTGATAAAATGTTTAGCTCAGTTAAATGCAATATAGGCATTTTTAATAGCTTAGATAAATGCAATAGGAGCATTTTATAGCATACTTAGCCTTGCTTCAGCTTATATGGGACTATGGTCCAATGGGTGGGCTCCCACAGTCGCCTCTAGGTTCAGATAACCTAGTTCTAGGTTCAGATAACCTGGTAAGAGCAAGGTAAGGCATATTAGCTACAAATCAGTATTTTACTTTCCAGTGGCACTGTACTGGACTTCAGTTGTCCTTGGGTTGGGCTCCCACAGTCGTCCCTAGGTTTAGATAACCTAGTAAACCCTACTATAATCGGGATTTGCACCCCCGAGTTTAGTTAGAGATGCGCACATAGCAAGTACAGTTGTCGGGCCCATCAGCAGCATGATTAGTATTTTTACCTATTTATGATAAATAGCTTTCAAAACTTCATAACATAGTTTATGTGAATATAGAGCAGCTTAGCATCAGTTAGTAGTAGTGTAGCTTAGCTTTTATTTCAGTTTAGTTCTTATGGATCCACATGATGGTTTTATGTTTAACTATGATTGCCATGTATCGTATGTGATTATGCCATGTTTTAGAATCCATGTTTAGCAATGTTCAGTATATATTTCAAATAGCATGTTTTAAAAAGGATAAATTGCATCGTATGCATGTTTTGTGAGGTAGATGGTTTCTTACTAAGCTCTCGAGCTTACAGATACTTCTTCTCCTTATACTGCAGATAAAGGTAAAGGAAAGATGGACTAGCGGAGGCTGGAGGTCAATGTTACAAAGATGTGTGTGGGCAGGAACATGGAATAAAGATCTTTGGAGAAACTAGCAACCTAAGAACTTAGCATTCATTTATGTTATTCCTTTATGCACTTAGTTATTTAAGTGTCTTGGATTATGGAAGTTATCCATAGATTGTTAGTTGCCATGATATTAGATAGCTAATCATGAGTAATGATAGGTCTAGTAGCTTTGTTTTTGCTTATAGTGTTGATATATGTGAGTTGAGCACGAAACAGTGCTGAAATCAGACTTCTGATATAAAATCAGAAACACCAATCAATCAGCCGATCGATTGGAGGCTCCTCAATCGATCAGCTGATCGATTGGGCAGCTTGTTCCGCGAACAGTAAGCTCCTGGATCGATCAGCCGATCGATCGAGGAGGAACTGTCCGTGTACAAAAAGCTGATGAATCGATCAGCTAATCGATCGAGCATGGATCGATCAACCGATCGATCGGGGAATTTGCTCCCACGAACAGAGAGCTTCTGAATCGATCATTGGATCGATTGGTCAGCCTGGATCGATCAGCCGATCGATCCAGAAATTCTTCCGTGCACAGTAGCACGCTGAATCGATCAGTGGATCGATCCAATAGCTGGATTTTGACTAGAAACCTTTAGTTGTAGCTCCTTGATCATGGGAGATGAAAGATATGTCATGTATACCTTAGATTCCATCCCTTAGCACATGTAGAACAAAGAAATTGCCTTAGCATAAAGAAATTTTAAATTAGATCAGTTTTCCGCACCTTATAGTTTAGCACAACATAATGTGACGGTCCGGCCTCGCAGCCTAGTAGCAGTAGGAGGCGGGTCATTACAGACTTCAAGTCTAAGGACTATTCATACAAATAGTCATATAAGAATGTTCATGACACTCATATAACGATCCATGAAACATCTCATGGCAGGTCAATTCAGCATATATTCTCTAATATATATCCATGTGTCAACCTGATATCTCATATCCATGACTTGTGAGATTAAGTCATCCGTTGATCTATATGCTAGTCTTAACGCATTAATATTGTCCTTGTATATTAATGTTTGGCTAGAAATAATTTAGAATAGAGTTCTCTACAATATCTCATTATCAATTCATCCAATTGATATATTGTAGATTAGAACCTTCTACTCTAGGACATTATTATACTTATTCATTCGACACTGAACTGAAGTAACTATAATAACCATAACGTTTGCCTTTTAATAAAATAACGAAATATGATACAAAATGTCCTAAGTCAATCAACTCTTGATTGCCTCTTAAGACTTACACTAACAATCTCCTTATGTCACTAGTGTCAATCACTTAAATATCTAATATCCATTGACCTAGTGTGACCATCATGCTTCCTCGGTGCCAAAGCCTTGGCCAAAGGATTCGTAATGTTAGCATTGTTTGGTTCTCTGCATATCCTCATATCTCATATATCGATGATCCCTCGAATGAGATGGAATCATTGTAGTATCCAATACTCAAGACCACCATTTAAGTAAAATACATGCCCTAACTGCGATCTAGAATCGTCCTTGTCTATTTGGAAGCTTGCACCACTGTAACCCTTTACAGTAATAGCTGTAACCCTTTACAGCATGCTTTACATCACCTCCAAAGATCAAGAAATAATCTTGAGTTCTTCTCATGTACTTAAGAATATTTTTGACTATTGTCCAATGACCTTCACCTGGATCTAACTGGTATCTTCTTGTCATACTTAACGCATACGAGACATATGGTCGAGTACAAAACATGTCATACATGATAGACCCTATAGCAGATGCATAAGGAATCTGATCCATGTGGTCCCTTTCTTCCTTAGAAGAAGGACATTGAGTCTTCGAAAGACTCACACCATGTGATATCAGCAGAAATCCTTTCTTAGAATTCTACATGACAAACGTTTAAGCACCTTATCAATATATATACTCTGGGTTAAACCAAGTCATCTCCTAGATCTATCTCTATAGATCTTGATGCCTAAAATATAGGTTGCTTCACCTAAGTCCTTCATTGAGAAACAATTCTCAAGCCAAGTCTTCACTAACTGAAGAGTAGGGATATCGTTTCCAATGAGAAGTTTTCCATCTACATACAATATGAGAAAGATGACTGTGCTCCTACTAACCTTCTTGTAGACACAAGGTTCATCTTCATTCTTAATGAAATCAAACATTTTGATCGCATCATCGAATCGAAGATTCCAACTTCTAGAAGCTTGCTTTAATCCATAAATGGATTGTTGCAACTTCACACCTTTCCAACATGCTCTGGATTGACAAACCCCTCAGGTTGTGTCATGTACACATCCTTGAGTAGATTTCTATTGAGAAATATAGTTTTGACATTCATCTACCAGATCTCATAATCATAGTAAGAAGCAATAGCAAATATGATCCGAATAGGCTTGAGCATCATAACTGGCGAAAAGGTTTCATCATAGTCTATACTATGAATTTCCTTGAATCCTTTAGCTACCAATCTATCTTTATAGGTATACATATGACCATCCATGTCGGTCTTCACCTTGAAGACCCACTTACATCCAATGGGTTTGATCCCTTTAGGTAGATCAACCAAAGTTTATACTTGGTTAGTGTACATGGATTCCATTTCGGATCTCATGGCCTCTAGCCATTTCTTAGAATCTGGACCCTATACAGCTTCCTAATAAGATGTGGGATCGTTGAGACCAACTAGCACTACATCACCGTTGTCAGACAAGAGAAAAGAATATCTCTCAGGTTGATGACGGGTCCTATCAGATCTGCGTAGAGCTTGTGCTACTTGAACAGGTTGTTGCTCCACAACTTCTTGCGATGTAACAAAATGATCACAACATCTTGTGGTACCTATTCAATTTCCATCAAGGCGCTAGTGCTAGTTTGTGTATCTTGAATTTCTTTAAGATCGACTTCACTCCCACTAGTTTTTCAAGAAATAAACTCCCTTTCTATAAAGACATCATTACTGGCAACAACCACTTTGCCTTGTGTGGGATTATAGAAGTAATATCCCTTTGTTTTCTTGGGATATCCAACAAAATAGCACTTGTTTGATTTGGGTCCTAGTTTATCTGAGACTTGTCGTCAAACGTAAGCCTCACAACCTCAAACCTTCATAAAAGACATCTTGGGACTCTTCCCTGCCCATATCGTATATGGTGTCTTTATGACAGCCTTAGATGAAACTCGGTTAAGTGTGAAAGCGGTTGTCTCTAAAGGATGTCCCCAGAAGGAAGTAGGAAGATCTGTATGACTCATTATTGATCGTACCATATCTAATAAAGTATGGTTCCTCCTTTCTGATACACCATTCCATTGTGGAGTTCCAGGTGGAGTGAGTTGAGATATGATCTCACACTCGACAAGATGATCATGAAACTCTTGGCTAAGGTATTCTCCACCTCGATCTGATCGAAGCATCTTAATACTCTTACCAAGTTGATTTTGTACTTCATTCTTGAATTCTTTGAACTTTTCAAAGGATTCTAACTTGTGTCTCATCAGATACACATAGTTATATCTACTGAAATAATCAGTGAAGGTAATGAAGTAATAATAGCCTCCTTTAGCTGCTATTCTGAAAGGGCCATATACATCAGTATGTTTGAGTCCTAACAAATCATTAGCCCTTTTGTCATGTCCACTAAATGGAATCTTTGTCATCTTGTCTTGAAGACAAGATTCGCATGCCTCATATGATTCAAAATCAAATAAGTCCAAAGATCCATCCTTATGGAGTTGGGATATGTGACTCACATTTATGTAATATAAGCGATAATGCCAGAGATATATTTGGTTCAAATCATTAGATTTGAACCATTTGGTATTTATGTTATGGATTGAGTTTTCTAAGTCTAGAACATAGAAGTCATTCATAAATGGTACACTATAATATAACATATCATTGAAATAAATGGAACAATATTTATCCTTTATTACAAATGAAAAACATTTCTAGAGATAATGTTCTTTGTCAAAGCGGGCACATAACAGTACTCTTCTAGTTCTAAAATAAGTCCAATGGGCAAAGATAAGGAATATGTTCCTACAGCGACAACAACAACTCTTGCACTATTACCTACTCGTAGGTCCACTTCGCCCTTTGTTAATGTTCTACTATTTCTTTGCCACTACACATTAGTATCATGCACAATCGGTATCTAATACTGGTGAAGAAGAAATAGACAAATTGACTTCATAACATATATATCTAAGGTAGAAGTCTCACTTCTCTTCCTTTTCAGTTCCTCTAGGTATAACTTGTAGTTCCTCTTCCAGTGCCCGGTCTCACCGCAATGGAAGCAGGTTCCTTCCTTAACAACCCCACCTTTAGGTTTTAGTGCATGAGTCTTGCCCTTTCGTTTGGCTTGGGTCTTACCCTTACCTTTAGGATTCCACTTGCCTTTACCCTTAGACACCATCAAAATGGTACTAGACTTTTCCTTCTGAAGGTTGAGTTCAGCAGTTCTCAACATACTCAGCATCTCAAGCAGCGGTTTGTCAATTTCATTCATGTTGTAGTTCATGACAAATTGACTATAGCTATCGGGCAATAATTACAAGATAAGATCAGTGGTCAAGTCTTGGCCTAATGGAAATCTCAATCATTGTAGGTTTTCTACAAACCCAATCATTTTGAGTGCATATGGCCCTACAGGACTTCCTTCTTACATTTTGCATTGAAATAGTACTTTAGAGATCTCAAATCTCTCATGCCTTGCTTGTCCTTGATATAGTTGTCTAAGATGTTCAACCATATCATAAGCATCCATGTTCTTATGTTGCTTCTGAAGCTCGGAGTTCATGGTGGCGAGCATAAGTTATGATACATCTAATATATCATCTTGATGCTTCTTGTAAGCGTCCCTATCAGCTCTAGTGGCAGTAGCAGGGGGTACTTCAGGAATAGGCTGCTCTAAGACGTATAGTTTTTTTTTCTTGAGAACTATTCTCATGTTTCTATACCAGTCTAGGAAATTAACTCCATTGAACTTGTCCTTATCAAGGACAGATCACAGAGATAGTGTCTTCTATGTACTAGACGACATGGTGATCTACAACAATAAAATACAGAAATAGGTATCATATTAAGATCATTTAATTAGGCCTTTAATTAAATGATTCTCCCACTAAATTCTAAAGCTTGGTAGGAACAAGTCACTACTAGCTCTAAACCCAAAAGCAAAGACATTCAAGTGGGACAAGATTCATATTATACCTCATCTTGAGTTAGGTTTGGCTAATCGCCAAAGACTTGTATAAATTAGGTGACAACATGTACCAATTGGACAAGATCCATATTATACCTTATCTTGAGTTAGCTTTGGCTAATTGCCCAAGACTTAGTATAACTTAGGTAGACAATGTTTATCAATTACATCCTATGTAACTCTTGTATCTTTAGGTGAACAAGATTATTTATTCATTTGCCCATCTTATGAAATCTATATTATAACTTATCTTGAGTTAGCTTTGGCTAATCGCCCAAGACTAGTATAATTTGAATTTCATCATATGGGATATGCCTCTAAGTTCTCAACTTAGTTAAGTCACACCCAAAGTCCAATAGTCGGGCATCACAATTGTCCTATCGCACTCTACCAAGATAAAATGAGTCACTTTGCTTTGGCAAACCTGACTACAAATGATCGAGGTAGTAGTGAGTACTAAACTTTGGTAGGCATATGAAAAAGGACCTAATTACAATAGCTACACATGCATTACATACATTCATGGCATATCATGACATACATCAACATATATGCTAATTTAAACGTGATATGGTTATGGCCCCATCACTACGATCTTCTCAAGCCAATGAGAAGATTGAAAAGTCAACCTAGGTCCAAGCATCTTCTCCAAGTGCTTCCTTGGTCATCGTGTGTTGTTGCCCTTCTCCTTTTTTCACCGTCGTCCAGTAGACTAATTTCTCTCTAATTTGTGCATTGCAAAATCTAAAGAAACCTTGAGTTACTTTCGAGGGTAGTCTAATTTTACAACAAGAATGAAAAAAGAAGAAGCATGACACGCAGGTCGTATTATGAATTACAACATACACACACATCTAATCACATTGGGGCTAAAGGTCATAACCATGCACCATGTCATATAACATTCACAATTTTGACATAAAATTTACTATGATTTCAATAACTAATTATGAGACGCAACGCCATAGTAGTCCTGCTAGCCGGATAGCGGGTGGGGGGCCAAGGCGCAGCGCCCCTTGCGGAGGTTAGGGGGTAGCGCCCCCGAAATAAAATTTATTTTGCATACTCATTTTATGAGTTACTGCTATACCCGATACCCTACTACCCACAAAACTTTTTCGTTCACAATAGTATTTTGGCTGAGACCAGTTTGGCCAAAACCTTGGATAGCCGAGACATAGTTTGGCCGAAAACTTTGTATGGTCTAGACTAGGGGTGTAAACGAATCGAATCGAGTCGAATATGCTGAAAAATTTAAGGCTCGAATTCGGCTCGAAATAGGTATATTCGAGTTCGAGCTCGATTCGAAGCTCGAAAAATTTAAAATGTTTGATTCGAGTTCGGTTCGAATTAGGGTTCGGGTTCGAATTCGGATCGAAATATTCGAACATGTTCATGAACTATTCGAATTATTACTCGAAAATAAGTTCGAAAGACTCGAAATTTATTTATTTAATATATATTTAACTTATATTAATAAATATTAAGTCACGTAAGCGGCTCGCGAGCGGCTCGAACAATATAATTTGGGCTCAAGTTCGGCTCAAAAAAAAGTTCGAACATGTTCGAGTTCGGCTCGAATTCGATAAATTCGAATACGAATCGAATATTTTTCGAGCCGGCTCGAAAAGCTCGCGAGCCGACTCGATTCGTTTGCAGCCCTAGTCTAGACCTAGTTTGTTCACAACAACTTTGTTTCAGTCCCAACAAAACAAAGCACTCATAATCTTGTAAATCATAGTAAACCTATCATGCACATTTCTATATCACATATAAAATTCTAAAACTTAGTATATGCCTTCGCAAGTGGCTTTGATACCACTGTAGGGATTTAGCGCGCTAAACACACTTAAGCATAGCAGAAAATTAACTAGATCCTCTTTAGAAGATCTATGCGAAGGAGAAAACAATCATATACTAAGTTTTACATGAGAGGTATACCTTTGTTGCGTGCCCTTCGCTATCCCTCAAACAACTTTTTCTTTGGATGCAGATCTTAGCGCGATCAAGCATCTGTGCCTCTACGGTATCCACACGAACACATCCTTCATTCGTCATACGAACGAAGCCTTCAGAGAACAACCATCTTCTTGTGTTAGCAAGAAAAATAGTTCGACCAAACTTGAAGATTCGGCCAAGGAGGAAGGAGGAGGAAGAAGAGGGAAGCTCAAGAGTCACCCTTTCATCTCTTTTTCATCTAAATCTCATCTAATGAAAAATCATTCCAAAAACCTATTTATATTCATCCCATGAATACCAAGGGTTTTTTTGTCTCTTTGTATTCCTCTTAATGGATTGAATTATTATATTGAATTAACCATTAATCCAATAACCCAATAAGTCTAACCCATTGAGTCTAACTCATTAATCCAATGTGTCTAATTCGGATTGGACTCAATCCAATGAGTGGGTTCATTTGAGTCTAACTCAATGAGTAATCCAAAAAGCCTAATCATCTCATAATTGGCTCTTAGAGTTAATTACTAACAAAAGCTCAGGTCGAGCTTCTCTTAAGTATGGGGCAGACCTTGAAAGAGTCCCAACAATTGGTGGATTCGCAATAGATGGACAAGAAAAGATTGGAAATCTTGCTACAGACCAATGATTCCAAGCTCCAAGTAGAAAACGCTCTGAGGGTCAGGGTCATTTCTGACCTGGCTCAAAAAACTGCCCTACTATAGGAGCTGAGACTCGCTCACACTTCCGGATCCTCTGAATAGGTCAAGGAGTTATGCTCTAAGGACATATTGATATTAAAGCAATAGAGGGAACTAGATACACGAGAAGCCTAGCTGACATCACTACAAGCTGAATTAGATTCTGCAAAGGTTGAGCTGGAAATGTACAAGGCCAGGGAGAACGAGCATTTTGAAGTTAGACCGAGGGCTCATCTTGAATCCCCTAAGTTCATTAAAAAATTTGCTAAGTGGATTTCGAGAATGCTCTCCCATGCAACCGGAGGATTTTCTCAACGGCTATCAATCAACAGAACCTCCTTGACGATTCATAGACCGTCATTGACTTCTCAAAGAGCTTCCGAAGGACTTCTTAAGCAAATTCTTAAGCAAATTCGATTAAGTGTATGATAGTATTTTTCATATTGTGTAATTACTGATGGGAACAAACTTTAAATGTCAAAATATGTATAGAACATTGTTAAGTCACACCTATTTTCTTGTATATCTTCGGAACTACCAATTTTTTCTTGCAGTATAAATTCCATGTGTGTTCTTCATGAAACATTTATCATTCTAAATAATGAATTAGGTGGGACAGTAACACTGGTCAGAATGATCAAACTTAGTGAATGAATTATCTTAGAAGGGATCTCTGAGCTAGATAATATGTTGAGCGAGATAATGACGTTGAGGGAATGACTAAGCCGGACGACTGTAATCCCTTAATATATTTATGACATGGCCTCCAAATGAATCCTTCATAATTGATTACTGGACTGAATATTAAATCGAGTGAGATGATATCAAATGGAATAACCAGGCGAGCAATATAATGGAACCCTTATAACTAGAACCCGCACAGGGGTTCGGATGCCCAGAATATAAAGGGGCGAGAGCATTCTCACTTATAACCCGGTCGGATGCTCGAGAGTCTAGAAGATAAAGGTGAGAGAGCATGCTCACTTATAATCCAGTCGGATGCTTGGGAGTCTAGAATATAAAGGCGTGAGAGCATGCTCGCTTATAACCCGGCCAGAGGCTCGGGAGTTTAGAATTTAAAGGCATGAGAGTATGCTTACTTATAACCCTTGTTAGATGCTTGGGAGTCTGGAATATAAAGGCACGAGAGCATGCTCACTTATAACCCGGCCAAATGCTCGGGAGTCTGAAATATAAAGGTGTGAGAGCATGCTCGCTTATAATCCAACAGGATGCTCGGGAGTCTAGCATATAAAGGCGCGAGAGCATGCTCACTTATAACCCAGCTGGAGACTAGAGAGTCTAAAATTTGAAGGCGTGAGAGCATACTTGCTTATAACCCGATCGGATGCTCGGGAGTTTGGAATATAAAGGCTTGAGAGCATGCTAACTTATGAACCACCCAGAGGCTCCGGAGTCTAGAATTTGAAGGCACGAGAGCATGCTCGCTTATAACTCGGCTGGATACTCAGGAGTCTAGAATATAAAGGTGCAAGAGCATGCTCGCTTATAACCCGCCCGGAGGCTCAGGAGTCTGAATTTGAAGGCGCAAGAGCATGCTCGCTTATAACCCACCTAGAGGGTCTGGAATATGTAATTTGAAGGAGTGCGAATATGCTCTCTTATAACTCGCTCGGAGGCTCGGGAGTCTGGAATTTGAAGGTGTGAGAGCATGCTCGCTTATAACCTACCAGAGGCTTGGGAGTATGGAATTTGAATGGGAGAAAGCATGTTCGCTTATAACCCGGTCAGATGCTTAGGAGTCTGGAATATAAAGGCACGAGAGTATGCTCACTTATAACCCGGCCAGAGGTTCAGGAGTCTAGAATTTGAAGGAACAAGAGCATGCTCGCTTATAACCCGTCCAGTGGCTCGGGGTACTCGAATTCACTAGGACCTTTTGAGATAGAATCGCATGCTTTTTCATTGAGTAAAAAATATTTAAAGTACTATATCAATGCATTACAAGCATATTCTTAAGTCCTATAAGGCTACAGGTAGTTGGCACTCTAAGGTTGCTCTAAAGTTTTTCCATCCGTATCCTGGAGAGAGTAGGAGCCCGAGACGAGCTTTTGCACCACCTTATATGGTCCTCCCCACTGTGGCTCCAGCTTGTTAACATCCTCGACCGGCTTGATCCACTTCTAGACTAGATCGCCAACCTAAAAAAATATAGGGATGACTCTTTTATTATAATTTTGTCTCATCCTTTGGCGATATGCCATTAGCTGAGTTGTCACCTTGTCTTTGAGTTCTTCTATCAGATTAAGCTTTATAAGGCGTCGGCCGACATTGTCCTCATCGTATAGCTACCTTTGATCAGATTCCACACCAATCTCGACCAAGACCACTGCTTTACCACCATAAACTAGGTGAAAAGGGGTTATATCTATCGCTTCTCGAGGGGTTGCACGATATGCCCATAGTACGTTGGATAATTCGTCAACCCAGCTTCCTCCAACGTGATCTAATTTGGTTTTAAGTTCACTGATGATTTCTCTATTTGTCATTTCTACCTGGCCGTTACTTTAGGGGTAAGCCACAGATGTGAAGGCATATGTGATACTATAGGTTGAACATCACTTTCGAATCTTCCTGCCTGGAATTGTCTTCCATTATCTAAAACTAGTTTGTGTAGAATTTCAAACCTGCAAATAGTATGTTACCATAGGAATTTGATAACCAGTTACTTGGTTATCTTGGCTAGTGGCTTGGCCTCCACTGATTTTGAAAAATAGTCCACTGCTATTAGCAAAAATTTTATTTGGGCAGGTGCTATGGGAAAGGGCTCCACTATATCCATAATATCCATACTCCACTGATCGAATGAGTAGAAGACAATGAAAGTTTTTAACAACTCCATAGAGTGGTATGGGATATTCTGATGCTTTTGACAGGATAAGCAGGTTTTTACTAATTGAGCTGTATCAGCCTACAAGGTAGGCCAAAAGTACCCGGCCAGTAATATTTTCTGAGCGAGAGACCAACTGCCTGCATGACTTCACCAAGAACCTTGATGCATTTTCTATAAAATGTATTGCACGTCGTCCAGTTTGACACATTTGAGTAAAGGACATGAGAAAGCCCGTTTATAAAGATAGTCTCCAATCATAATGAACCGACTAGCTTTTCTCTTGATCATGCGGGTTTGCTCTCCTTTTGTTGGTATGTAGGACCGTAAATACGTTAGAGGGGGTGAATAGTATTTTTTTTACTTTTTCAGAAATCAAAAGTACGCAGCAGAAAAGAACATAGATGAAAAGATAACGCTAATACAGGTGATTTTACTTGGTTTGGAGTCTTCGACGACTCTTACTCTAAGGCACGTTCTCGCTGAGCGCTTTCGTTGGGCAATCACTATAATCACAAAGCAATTACAGAATTTAAATACAATTATAGGAATTAAATAATACTAATAATATAACTTTGAAAACTTAAGCATAGGTTGTCGATGTAGCTTTTAGGTATCTCATAGACTTTTTCAGAGCAGCGCGTGAGTATGAAAGTTGTAGCAATTGATGTTCTAAAACTGTTGGTCAAAGGCCCTTATATAGGTCCATTCCAAGTGCCTGGAACTCCTCCGGGCGCTTGGACCATGCTGACATGGCAACCTCTCGTCGAAACTTCATCCGTAAAGTTTTATCTACCTCCAAGCATCCAAACCCCCTCCGGGCACTTAGACCGTTGACATGGGCTTAGCCAGTCACACGCTCGAATGCAACTCCTCAACTCCTGGATAACATTTCTAGTCTGGGCGCCTAGACCAATTCTGGGTGCTTAGAGCACCCATGTGCTTGGCCAGGCACCCGCTAGTCGTAGCTAGTCCAGCTCTAGGTGCCCGAACTCTAAGCGCCCGGACCAACTCCGGGCGTCTGAAGACTCTTTTTATAGCATTTCTTTCCTATAAAAATAAGTTAGTCCAGGCAACAAAAATATATTTTTCTTGCGAAATAAAGTTAGCACAATCAAGCAGGATAGTAATAGTAATTATATCATATCTCCTTGAGACTAGGATCTAGTCAAGGTCTCAACTTAGGTTTCCTAAATTAACCTAAGCTGGACCGACGCCTATAGTTCCCTCAACCAGGAACGCATCCTCACTATATCTCTCCTCCAATTACTTACCTACACTTATCAACTGTAATCGCTTGATTTTGTTTTTAACCCACCAGATCTTCCTGCTAGTTGTCAGGTTCGCAGACCCAATTGGATTTCCGCCAGTTGTCAGGTCCCACGGACCCAACCAGACTTCCCGCCAGATATCAAGTCCCACGGACTTATCTAGACTTCGCACCAACTATCAGGTCCCACGGACCTAGCTGGATTTCAGCCTGGTGTGGATCACAAACACTTGGATAAGAAATTAGATCACAAACACTAACTTTAATCCATTTTTCATTTATCAAAACCTAAGTTAGATAATTAGTGCAAATTGCACCAACAAAACACCCTGCTATAGAAATAAAATGATGGGTGTTCTCCAACCACTCTACAATTCAAGGTTGGTCTATCGTTCAATGCAAGCTACTAGTAGTGTTTGTTCTATTATCTTTTCTAGAGTCCATGGAACTATAAAAGAAGCCAATTTGACCAAGTCATCTGCTATTTGATTTTCTATCCAAGGAACCTTTTATATACTCACTTCTTGGAATCCAACTCTAAGCTTCTCGAATGCCTCTGCATAGAGCTTGAGCCGCTCATTATTGATCTCAAAATTTCATGATAATTTCTGCACAACCAACTAAGAATCTAAATAAATTAAAACCTGAGAAGCTCTCACATGTCTGGCGGTTTGCAGACTAGCTATCAATACTTCATATTCTGCTTCATTGTAGTAGCCCAATAATTCAGCAGAACAGATAGTTGCATTCTGTCTTCCTTGAGTGATATCATAAGAATACCTATTCCACTGCCCTACCGAGTGGATGATCTATCCATGTATATTTTTCAAATTCCCTCAAGCTCAGGGCTTTGCATTTCTGTTATGAAATCAGTTAAGATTTGAGCCTTAATGATCGCTCGGGGTTGATATTGTATGTCGTATTCACTAAGTTCCGTGGTCCACTTAATCAACCTCTTGGAGGATTTTGGGTTGACAAGTACTCAACCCAAAGTGTTGTTAGTAAGTACCATGATTGGGTGAGAAAGGAAATAAGGACGCAACCTCCAAGTAGCTAAGACCAGTTCATACGCTAATTTCTCGAGCGTGGTGTAACGACACTTGGCTCCTTTTAATAAATGACTTTAAAAGTATACAAGTTATTGATCTTTGCCCTCCTGCCTCACCAATACTGATCTGACTACGTGCTCATTGACTGACAAATACATTCACAAAGGTTCGCCCACCACTAGATTAGTAAGTATAGGCTGGGCGGACAAATAATTCTTTAACTCCTCAAAAGCTTTGTCATAGTCAGCATCACACTAGAATTTGGTCGCCCAGTAGAAGATCTTAAAAAAGGCAAGCTTCGATCAACCATCGGGAGATGAAGTGAGATAGGGTTGTGATTCGGTCGGTCAGTCTTTGCGCCCTCTTCAGATTATACAGGGGAGCCAAGTCTTAGAGGGCTTGAACTTTGCTCGGGTTAGCTTCTATTCCTCACTCGGTTACAATGTAACTCAGGAACCTCTCGCTTTTTGCTCTGAACAAACATTTATTGGGGTTGAGTTTCAGTCTGTATCATCGTAAAGTCTGGTAGGTTTCTTCCATATCAATGCATAAGTCGGTCGCCCTGAGGGACTTAATAAGGATGTCATCCACATAAAACTCCATAGTTTACCCAATTTTCTTTCAAAACATTTTGTTTATAAGTCATTGGTAAGTAGTACATGCATTCTTTAGTCTGAATGACATAATATTGTAGCAATAAGTGCCTTCAGCAGTTATGAAGTTAACCTTCTCCTGGTCGTCCTTGGCGAGCAGTACTTGATGGTACCCCTGATAGGCGTCTAGCATGTAAATTAGCTTGTAGCCAAAAGTTGAATCTACTACTTGGTCAATTCTCGGCAAGTGGTAGTAATCCTTAAGGCATGTTTTGTTGAGCTCCCTAAAGTAAATGCAAATCCTCCATTTGTTTCCTGGCTTGGACACCAAGACCATGTTAGCTAACCAGCTTGGGAATTGCACCTCTCGGATGTAGTCAACCTCTAATAACTTGTCTACTTCTGTGCAGATGATCTTATTTTGATCCGTTCTAAAATATCTCTTTCTTTGCTTGATCGGCCAGGCTTCAGGGAAGACATGGAGTACATGCTCCATGACCATGTGTTCTCCTTGGGTTCCCAAGTAAAAACATCATTGTTATGTCTTAAACACGCAACAAGCTCTTCTTTAAGTTCCAGAGGTAGATTGGCAACTACTTGGGTAGTAGCCTCCAGTTGGCCTAGATAAATTTGAACCTCCTCCTTCTCTTCGTACATTAGGCTAGGTAGTGCTTCCCTGATGGCATTGACTTCCATCCGTTGCATCTTTCGGGTGGTGTTAGATTCAGTTTTGATTATATCAACATAGAACTTGCGTGCTACTAGTTGTTCACCTTTGACTTCCTCGACTTGATCATCCATGAGGAATTTTATTTTTTAGCAGAAAGTTAAAACTACTACTTAGGATTCATTTAGGGTTGATCGGCCCAAAATGGCGTTGTAGGCCAAGGGTGCGTCCACGACTATGAAAGTCGATCAGCGTGTCCTCATTAGGGACTCCTCCTCTAAGGATATAGCTAACTTTATTTGGTCGAGCAACTGGACCTCATTGCTTATGAACCCATACAAAGGAGTCACCATGGATTGAAGCTCTCGGGTCTATTTACAGTTGCTCAAACACTTGTTTGAAGATGATATTGAGTGAGCTGCATGTGTCAACAAAAGTACGACAAATATTATAATTGGCTTAATAGCCATAATTATTAAAGTATCATCATGCGGTATTTCCACCCCCTTTAGATTCTTGGGCCCAAAGCTAATTTCGAGCCCCTGTACTTTCTCTTGGTTGCAGCCGACCGCATGAATCTCCAATCTGTGGGGTTGGAGTCCCTATCCATTGGATCCCCGACTATCATGTCAATATCGCCCCGGCTAGTGTTATTGCAATTCTTAACTTGCCATGTTGGGGGCCTCTCGTTGGACCCGAGTGGGAGCCTATGCCCAGTTTGCTGGCGGTGGAGGTGTTCTTTGGTGTCGCTCGGCCTCTCGCTAGTCTCTTTTGGGTGAGATGCCCGGTCGTTGATAAGGGCGATGGTTGGAGTGCATCGGCGGAATCTTTGATTTCTATTCAGACGATTTGCCATATTATAATAATTCTAGGTGTCATGAGTGGCTGACTGGTAATATGTGCACCACCACTACGTGGTTCCTCGAGGGGGCTCAGGATATTTTTCTCGCTTAGCCTCCACATGCTGCACGACCTAGGGTCAGGGTTTTGACGATGAAGCAAGGTCCTCTATCTGGCGAAGCGGGTAATGCTTGGCGCTCGAGCGTTGGAACCGCAGCCGGTGCAATGAATTCCTTCTCTCAGGCGGCCTTCGCCTCCTCAACATTAATAAACTCGATCGCTCAGTCAAGTAGATGGTAGAAATTTCGTGGATGTCTTCTAATTAGGAACAAAATAAATCATTATCGGTGAGGCATTGGAAGAAGGCACTCATCAGAATCTCAATGGTGGCTGTAGAGACATCCATAGACACCAGATTGAATTTTTTTTTATGTAGACCTTGGGTGTCTCCTTGGGCCCCTGTTTGAGCCAAAAAAAACTCAAGGGCGTCTTCTGGTAATGACAACTATTGGTGTCACGCCCCCAGAAGAGTCCCTGTCCGAGAAAATTCCGGCAGCATCTCCCCTGTACGACGGACAAATCAAAAATTTTCTACAAGCACTAAATACTCAGCCACAGGCGGCTGGAATAATAACAGTAAATAAAACCAATCACCACGCAGTTTATATAAGTATTCAGCCTCTGGCTGTCACAACCACACAGTTAATAAAATAGTAAACAAAACAATAGTACTCTGACTCGAAAACCACCCTACTCCACTATACTCGTAAAGCTCAAAACCGACGAACTCACCTCTTCTGCCGTCCAGGCAGGCATATAGTAGAATAAAATCCAAATCATACCAAAGGTCCATCAAACGAAAGGATTTCATACAATATTCATATGAAAAATCCAAAATAAGACTAAAACAAGGTCTGATAGAGAAAAACTAAAATAAAATAACAACTCAAAAACCAGCAGAGGAGTAGCATTACGTGCTGTGGGGACCAGCGACTGGAACTCCCTCCTGACAGCATCAACCTGAAAATAACAACAATGGAGGCGGGGTGAGTCCAACACTTAGCAGGTACAATTGATATGCAAAGTAAAGAAACAACACCTAGCACTAATCATGCGTACAGTCTCCTGATAAGAAAGATAAAAATGCATCTGAAGTAAACAGGAGAATACTGTACTAACCAGGTCCTGAGTATAAGGTCAAACAGTCCGAGTGGTATAGGGATCCTGTATGCATGTCAAACATAGGTATCCAAACAATATGCAGCATATAAATGCAGCAACCACAAACACAAGCAATAAATGCATCATGCATATGATGCCAATGATGCGTCCTGGTCACCCCTGACGCCAGTCGATCATCTCACACAATAGTGAGGCCGAGTGGGTAGGGTTGTGACAACCGTGCACTCTGTCGTCACTACTCCTGATGAGTGACCGAGTGGACGGGATGTTGTCGGAGTACACCTATCCTCCTACCCCAAATCATAGATGGGGGAGCGCAATGCTCTCAACTCCCGGTACACGATGACGGGGAGGAATCCCTGCCGGATAACTCGTTGTGTCACACTACCCATGAGCGGACCAACGGTGCCTAACAGAGTCCCTGCTGCAACACACTCTGCCTGAATCGACCACTAACCCATGAGTGGTGGTGTGTGCAGATCCATGTAACTGGCGATGTGCTCAACAATAATGGAGCGGACTATCGCACAGCATGCAATCATGCAAATGATGCATGGCAATAACCATATAAACATCCTGACATAATCCATATATATAGAAAAGTGCACCCTAGGTCAACGAATCATATCGAATCAAAGGTACACAGAAGGTATAAAACCTGAACATGGTGAAGCATGGTATATCACTACCCCCTATAAGCATGTATAAACAGGTAAAATATACATGAGATGCAAATCAATCAATCAATCAAGCACGTACCAAGATTTGGGTAGTGATTAACCGAAACAGATAAGAAACACAATTGATGCAATATGTTAATTTCATTACTAAGCATATCAAAGACAAAAAGTCAAAAGTACCCGCCTCCAATAGGAAAAGTCCAATCAGTCCAAATCCGACGTCGAGATACTCGTCTCGCGTCAAGGTCCTGTATATCAAACATAATGTCTAGTTTAGCTATTTCTATAATACCACAATTAGCCAAACTACATTCTAATCCAATTAAAGACATTCTAAATTGGATCCAACTAATCCTTCCAACACAATTAATGAACCCTAATCAACACATAACAATCTATTCTTAATTCCAACTCAATCTACAACACGAATACAACCCTCTACTTCTTACCTCAATTCACAGCCACTTCTAATGACTCACAGCCGAAGAGTGTGATGCCGGTCGTTGCAAACTGACAAGGTGAAGTTGTTGATTTCCCAAATCTGCACTCTGGATCAAAATCAACACATTAACCCTTGAGCATAAAACTCAAATCATGATCCATCACCTGAAACAAACAACTAATCATTCACTACTCAAGCTGCACAGATTAAACAGCCCCAATCCTGTAATTGAGTCAATCCTCACTTAATGTACACACTTTGCATCCAAACCTCAACAAACCTATAAAAAAAATCAAAATGTCTTACCCAATTCCTTGTGCCGGCTCTGCTGGTGATCGGCACCGGCGACCAGGTGGATCCAAACTAAGCACAGAAGAGGGCAGATCAAAAGAGACCAGTGAGGGATTGTTCTGCTGTGATGCGCGAGGTCGGCAGTGATCGGGCCGACTGTGAACCCAAAATAGGCACAGAATTGGACGGCTCGGCACTGGCAAAGGTGTGGCGATGCTGTTTTGCTGAGGATAAGCGGCCGGCGGTGTGCGGCTCGGAAGAAATGATGAAGAGGAAGATGGCCGGCGTCAGTGGGCAGAGATCAGACTTCCGGCGAGCCCCTGTTGGCCGTGATCCAGAGAGGGAAGAGGGAGGCAGCGGCGTCGGTGAGCTCGGCTAGGGCACCGAGGGGTGATTAGGGTTTCGGCTTTACCGAGAAGAGGAGGAGATGAAGAGAGAAACTGCCACAGCCGGCGGTTAGGGCTCGGAGAGGGCGCGGGCGGCGTCGGGGGGAGAAAAGGGCTCGGGCTCGCAGGTTTTCGGCGAGGAAGAGAAGAAATAAAGAAATAAAAATAAAAAGAAACGGAAAAAAGGAATTATAAATATAAACAATTCCTCACTTAAATGGGTAGCCCAAAACAGGCTTTTCCCGGCCCCGTTTCCATCCCCGTTAACTCGTTCGTACGAGCTCCGAAAAATTCCCGAAAAATTTCCAAAAATTCCGGAAAATTCCCTTATTAATATTTCTCTATTTTCTGGTATTTTACATTCTCCCCCACTAATAAAAATTTGGTCCCCAAATTTCGTTATCTACCATCAGCAAGTACTAACAACAGATATAAAGTATAAATGCTGAACGGTAAACAATTCACATCCTCAAGTGAAAAGATGGGGGTATCGAGCTCGGATGGTATCCTCGAGCTCCCAAGTAGCCTCCTCGTCCGAATGATGCTGCCATCCGATTTTAACCAGCCGGATAGTCTTGTTCCTCAACTGACGCTCTTTCCGGTCCAAAATCCGTACCGGAATCTCCTCATAAGTGGCGTCAGGCTGAACTGGAACTAAGACATCTGTCAGCACATGTGTCGGGTCAGGTACGTATCTACTCAGCATAGATACGTGGAATACATTGTGCACGCCTACCAAGGACGGCGATAGTGCCAACCAGTAAGCTACTGCTCCAATCCTTTCCGAGATCTAGAAAGATCCAATGTACCGCGGAGCTGGCTTACCTCTGAGGTCAAATCTCTTCACCCCTTTCGTGGGCGAAACTCGCAGAAATATATAGCCGCAAATAGAGAACTCAAGGTGTCTCCGACTCGGGTCAGCATAACTCTTCTGGCAGTCTTATGCTTTTGACATCCTCCGTCTGATAATACGGACCAACTCTGCCTCACGTTGAGCCCTATGAGGTCCCAACAACTGGGTCTCTCGGATTCTCGTCCTGATCGACGACTGAGCAACTATGGTAACAAGAATACCCTGCTCTGTCTGTCCCTGCTCCTCAATGTCTAACTCAGAGAAATCCTGAATCAAATCTGTGACCACAACTCGGTGGCAAGCTAAAGTCCCTCTGGACCTCTAGCTAAGTGCATCGGTAACCACATTAGCTTTTCCCAGGTGATAGCTAATGGTACAATCATAATATTTCAGGAACTCCATCTATCTCCTCGGTCGAAGATTAAGTTCCTTCTGAGTGAACAGATATTTGAGACTCCGATGGTCAGTGAGAATCTCAATGTAATATCATACAGGTACTGCCGCCAAATCTTCAGGGTAAAAATAACAGCGGCCAACTCCAGATCATGAACTGAGTATTTTCTTCTCAGGCTCCCTCAACTATCGAGAAGCATATAAGAATACTCTACCGTGCTGCACCAGAACAACACTCATACCCTGTAGAGACGCGTCGGTATAGAGGACAAATTCGTCCTCTTCCGAAGGTAAAAACCAAAAATCAAAGCAGACACTAGTCTCCACTTCAGCTCCTAGAAGCTGGTCTTGAAATCCTCAGTCCAAGTAAACTTCACGCCTTTCATGGTCACGCGTGAAAGTAGCATAGCTATGCGGAAGCAACCCTCTACGAAAGGTCTGTAATATCCTGCGAGTCACAAAAGACTGCGGATCTCCTACACTGATTTCAGCTGCTCCCAACGGTAACAACCTCTATCTCCTGTGGAACCACGGTACACTCCTACTGGTGACCGTGTGTCCCAAACATCATAACAAAAGACAATCCAAACCAGCACTACTAATAATCACATATAGATGTTCTTGTCGAATCATCTCTAGATCTATGCAAAGGTAGTGTACGTGACTCACCTCGGATCCGTAATAAATCACAACATCGTCCACAAAGATAATGGACACCTATCCAAACATCCTCGACATACTAGGATCATCGAGTCCCTGAAAACATCTAAGGCACTGTAAGCCTATATGACAAAAACCAAGACACATAATGTCCGTATCACAGACATTCCTATCCATAAGATTTCCAATAATAAATCGAAAAAAAAATATGATCATCAATAACATAAATCACCAAAGAATAAATCCTCCAGGGTGAGAGCAGCGCTCCATCACAGGAAACACCACATATGTGGGAGCAACGCTCTACCACAAGAAATCCTCAATATGTGGAAGCAACACTCCACCACAAATAATCTGAAATATGTATCTGCAATAAATATAGGAGCAATGCTCCGCTACCAGCAATCCGTGATATGTGGAAGCAACGCTCACCACAAAATAATACATAAGTACCCCAAGGCACCTAACTATCCAGCTAGAGATTGTACAAGATCTCTCTACCACAAATCACTGTGGTTAGCCTAGGCTATAACTACCTAGTAACTAATCAAATCCATCATCAACTCTATCAGCATCCTAGTGGGTCATCCACTGATAGGAAAATTAGTTGATGGGTTAATCCAACAAACGACATAATGCAGTCACTCCACATTCTGCATTCAGTATAAGTAAAATCATCATACTGCTACCAATGTATACACCTAGCACACATGCTCACACAACATATGTATGATCAACAAAATCCTCCAATTATTATACATCAAACATACAACTCAGGTTTATTCAGTATGATACCTCTAACAATACATACCGAACACGTGTGCAAAATCAATATAGGTATAATCGACAATACACCTCAAACAACCTCACATGGCATATATACACCTATGCCAAGAGTATAACCAACATATACTTTCAATAAAGCATACTAAACCCAGGTGCACTCACATATCAAACATAATAAAAAAGATACCTCAGATACCACACCAAACACATATGTACATATCACAACTCAGATTAAATCGACAAAATGCCTCCATCAAAACACCACCGATGTACTTATACTACATCTCGGATTTAATCAACAAGATATCTTCAATAATACATCCAGATACATACACCGAACTACATAGCTATGATCCACAAGGAAACTTCAAATCATATCAAAACATGGATACATATACTACTTGCAAATGGGCAGTCTACCACATGACTCCTACAACCCAAAACAATCATGATATACATGCAAAATCAGCATA
The DNA here is from genome assembly GCF_018446385.1 of Zingiber officinale. Classification (NCBI taxonomy): domain Eukaryota; kingdom Viridiplantae; phylum Streptophyta; class Magnoliopsida; order Zingiberales; family Zingiberaceae; genus Zingiber; species Zingiber officinale. Next base: position 15,330,503 of record NC_056007.1, on the reverse strand, counting down.
CCAGCTCAATCAAAGAGACCAACCTTATGCTACCAACACTCATGGGTTACCGGTATATCTAAACAAAATTCATGCATATGTATCAAGCATGAATACATCAATCAAAGGCAACCCAAAATAAAGCAGCCTAATCATCCAGTAACAACCCTGCTCTAGGTTCAAAGGAACTGGTATCGGACAAGAACGATATACACACCGTGGTATAACATTGCCAGTCAATGTCATACACTACCAAGACTATATCCAATGGGGAAAAAAAATTTATCATCATAAATCTAAATGTACTCTCCCAGAATACACTAGTAACGATTATATCCGATAAGTGTTAAGCAATTTGCTCTACACTTCCTTGCATCAGTGGGGTCACATATCCCAATGCACCTTCTAAGTTATCCCACCAGGTATATACAGTCCACGGTCAAAGTCTTCACGGACTAGGATACATCGATCCTCTAAACCCATCCAAGCCAATAATGATATATGGCTAAATCAGTCCTTTCCACGTCAGTACAAAACATGTACTAAAATGTGCTCTAAATACATAACTAAGCACAAATAACCTAAAGGTTTGAACCTCTAAAAATAGAGTATGGCAATCCTTTACTGATCAACCAACAAAAACTAAATCATTCATCTACTAACTAATCAAAAATACCTTAATCCTCCACAATCAACTAAGGTATATCCAACCACATAATACCATATGCATAAATGTGTACGACCCAAAAGATAAAGTCAGAATTCAAGATCATCAAGACACTCTCATCTTCATCCTCAAAAACATCAGCCCACACTATATCAGATGAATAAATCTCTACTCCCCATGAGGGCAAGTTAGCATTCAAAACATCAATCATTATTTATCCATATAGTCCCATATCAGAGGAAGCAAATATCAATTTTATCATCCTGTTAATTAACCACAACTAACCAGATATATTAAAATCTCATGGGCACACTCAACCATAAAACTCTCCAGCACCCAATTTATAATCTGATCACCAACCATAATCATCAAACCTGTGAATATCATAAATGACACTCACTATGTCACCATCAATGACAACCCAAATATAAATCATCAAAATAGTTATCCACTAATAGATCATCAAAACAAATATCTAGTAATTGATCATCAAACAACCACATAACATTTACTCTCATAAATCATTAGAAATCAACCTATCATAATATCCTATCTCACAATATCCCTCAACCTCAAACCATTCTCAACAATTATCAAACATGGTAACCCCCAATGATCAATTTCCATCGTACCTGGTACCCTAATATCCAAAAGATATGAGTATAAAACTCTCCTGGCTAAGTCAACAGGAATATGTAGGTATCATCCACTACCCAGCTAACAATAGCCGAGGCTAGTATGTGCCTCCATCTCCTACGAGTAGTAACAAAAGCTAACACTACTGATGGTATGATAAGAAAAATCACCAGAGACTATAATCCTTGATCTCTATGAGGGTCGACCCAGATCAGTGGCTAACCCATCACATGTAATATGGCTACAACAACCAGACAGGTACTAAAGATAAAGTGCTAATACATGTCATAACTATCATAAAATAAACATCATACCTATTTGCTGTCTGGAGATGTTCCGTCGCTGTCCTGTCCCCAACCTTTGACCTCAAACTCCGAACGAGAAACATCGCTGGAAATCCAAATAAATCCGAAACGGAAATCCGAAACATAACCATATCGAAAATCCGAAAATGCTCAGTTTGACTCGCAAACCTGGCTAACCCAAATATCCAGAATACTAACAACAGGTATCCGATAAATCTCCAAAACACCAAAAGCAGGTATCCATAACCTGCTCTGATACCAATAAATTGGTATCAGATAAATCCCGAAAATCCAAAATACAAAAATCCAACAAGTATTGCCAAACTTGGTGCTCTGATACCAAGTAAATAAATTGGTATCAGGTTATCCCAAACATCAAAAATATGAAAACAAAAGATCGTATACCTGTGCTCTGATACCACTAAATTGTCACGCCCCCAGAAGAGTCCCTGTCCGAGAAAATTCCGGTAGCATCTCCCCTGTACGGCGGACAAATCAAAAATTTTCTACAAGCACTAAATACTCAGCCACAGGCGGCTGGAATAATAACAGTAAATAAAACCAATCACCACGCAGTTTATATAAGTATTCAGCCTCTGGCTGTCACAACCACGCAGTTAATAAAATAGTAAACAAAACAATAGTACTCTGACTCGAAAACCACCCTACTCCACTACACTCGTAAAGCTCAAAACCGACGAACTCACCTCTTCTGCCGTCCAGGCAGGCATATAGTAGAATAAAATCCAAATCATACCAAAGGTCCATCAAACGAAAGGATTTCATACAATATCCATATGAAAAATCCAAAATAAGACTAAAACAAGGTCTGATAGAGAAAAACTAAAATAAAATAACAACTCAAAAACCAGCAGAGGAGTAGCATTACGTGCTGTGGGGACCAGCGACTGGAACTCCCTCCTGACAGCATCAACCTGAAAACAACAACAATGGAGGCGGGGTGAGTCCAACACTCAGCAGGTACAATTGATATGCAAAGTAAAGAAACAACACCTAGCACTAATCATGCGTACAGTCTCCTGATAAGAAAGATAAAAATGCATCTGAAGTAAACAGGAGAATACTGTACTAACCAGGTCCTGAGTATAAGGTCAAACAGTCCGAGTGGTATAGGGATCCTGTATGCATGTCAAACATAGGTATCCAAACAATATGCAGCATATAAATGCAGCAACCACAAACACAAGCAATAAATGCATCATGCATATGATGCCAATGATGCGTCCTGGTCACCCCTGACGCCAGTCGATCATCTCACACAATAGTGAGGCCGAGTGGGTAGGGCTGTGACAACCGTGCACTCTGTCGTCACTACTCCTGATGAGTGACCGAGTGGACGGGATGCTGTCGGAGTACACCTATCCTCCTACCCCAAATCATAGATGGGGGAGCGCAATGCTCTCAACTCCCACAACGCGGAGGATTGCAGGATAACTCCGTGTCACACTACCCATGAGCGGACCAACGGTGCCTAACAGAGTCCCTGCTGCAACACACTCAGCCTGAATCGACCACTAACCCATGAGTGGTGGTGTGTGCAGATCCATGTAACTGGCGATGTGCTCAACAATAATGGAGCGGACTATCGCACAGCATGCAATCATGCAAATGATGCATGGCAATAACCATATAAACATCCTGACCTAATCCATATATATAGAAAAGTGCACCCTAGGTCAACGAATCATATCGAATCAAAGGTACACAGAAGGTATAAAAACCTATGTCCTGAACATGGTGAAGCATGGTATATCACTACCCCCTATAAGCATGTATAAACAGGTAAAATATACATGAGATGCAAATCAATCAATCAATCAAGCACGTACCAAGATTTGGGTAGTGATTAACCGAAACAGATAAGAAACACAATTGATGCAATATGTTAATTTCATTACTAAGCATATCAAAGACAAAAAGTCAAAAGTACCCGCCTCCAATAGGAAAAGTCCAATCAGTCCAAATCCGACGTCGAGATACTCGTCTCGCGTCAAGGTCCTGTATATCAAACATAATGTCTAGTTTAGCTATTTCTATAATACCACAATTAGCCAAACTACATTCTAATCCAATTAAAGAAATTCTAAATTGGATCCAACTAATCCTTCCAACACAATTAATGAACCCTAATCAACACATAACAATCTATTCTTAATTCCAACTCAATCTACAACACGAATACAACCCTCTACTTCTTACCTCAATTCACAACCACTTCTAATGACTCACAGCCGAAGAGTGTGATGCCGGTCGTTGCAAACTGACAAGGTGAAGTTGTTGATTTCCCAAATCTGCACTCTGGATCAAAATCAACACATTAACCCTTGAGCATAAAACTCAAATCATGATCCATCACCTGAAACAAACAACTAATCATTCACTACTCAAGCTGCACAGATTAAACAGCCCCAATCCTGTAATTGAGTCAATCCTCACTTAATGTACACACTTTGCATCCAAACCTCAACAAACCTATAAAAAAAAATCAAAATGTCTTACCCAATTCCTTGTGTCGGCTCTGCTGGTGATCGGCACCGGCGACCAGGTGGATCCAAACTAAGCACAGAAGAGGGCAGATCGAAAGAGACCAGTGAGGGATTGTTCTGCTGTGATGCGCGAGGTCGGCAGTGATCGGGCCGACTGTGAACCCAAAATAGGCACAGAATTGGACGGCTCGGCACTGGCAAAGGTGTGGCGATGCTGTTTTGCTGAGGATAAGCGGCCGGCGGTGTGCGGCTCGGAAGAAATGATGAAGAGGAAGATGGCCGGCGTCAGTGGGCAGAGATCAGACTTCCGGCGAGCCCCTGTTGGCCGTGATCCAGAGAGGGAAAAGGGAGGCAGCGGCGTCGGTGAGCTCGGCTAGGGCACCGAGGGGTGATTAGGGTTTCGGCTTCACCGAGAAGAGGAGGAGATGAAGAGAGAAACCGCCACAGCCGGCGGTTAGGGCTCGGAGAGGGCGCGGGCGGCGTCGGGGAGAAAAGGGCTCGGGCTCGCAGGTTTTCGGCGAGGAAGAGAAGAAATAAAGAAATAAAAAGAAAAAGAAACGGAAAAAAGGAATTATAAATATAAACAATTCCTCACTTAAATGGGTAGCCCAAAACAGGATTTTCCCGGCCCTGTTTCCATCCCCGTTAACTCGTTCGTACGAGCTCCGAAAAATTCCCGAAAAATTTCCAAAAATTACGGAAAATTCCCTTATTAATATTTCTCTATTTTCTGGTATTTTACAATTGGCGAAATGATGAAGAAAAATCTTGCAGAAATCCCTGAAACAATGGATGGAGTCTGCCGGCAATCACTTAAACTATCTTTGTGTCGAACCGATCAGTGTGGTAAGGAACACTCGGTACTTTACACAGTTTGTATGTTAATGCAGGAGGGCAGCATTCTCAAATTTAAGGAGGTGGTCCTTAGAGTCAGTTGACCCTAAGTATTCACCTATTATCAAGGGCTAATAATGTTTTGACAGCTTATCTTCTAGCACCCCTTGAGAGAGCAGGGTGCTAATCTGCTCAGGAGAGCTACATGTTGTAGGGGCCTTTCCCTTGCGCCCGTTTCAGACAGGTGCTTCTCCAGAAGATTCTTGATGTAGTCCTTCTTAGCCCATGTACTCGGGTGGCATACGGAAGAGCGCTCGATGATGCAAGATTGGTGAATGAGGTGCGTGAGGTAAATGGGCGGGGACTTCATCCCAAGCTCCTCTTTCCCTTTGATGTGCTATTGTAGATGCTATGAGATTAGGTGGTGACAGCGTGCCACCAGTAGCTACTTGTTGTTGCTGCTGTGCTAGTTTCTGTGCTCGGGCGTTGATGAGCATCTCTAGATCTTCTTGTGTTAAGGTGACGATGGTGGGTCATTCAGCTTCTTCCATCTCTGATCTTCAGATTCAGACAAAAGTTCCCACAAACGGTGCCAAATTTGATCATATCTAAAAACTGCAAAGATGGCGCGCTGGTTATGGTGGCTTGGTCGTTAACTAAGAGAAGACTTTTTACTCCATAGAGAGGCTTCTTTTCGATACTGCGCACACGGAAACGAGCAAACAAAACATCAGCGCTCAAAAATCGGGGAGGGGAGTCCCTAGCGAAGGTCCTTCGACACTTAAGTTAGTACAATTCCGGACGGGTGAATGAAGAACCGTAAAGAACGTGCGCGCGAGAGTAAGCTTCAGATGTTCAAAGAATGTATCTTCCCAACGGAGAGGACCCCCTTTATATACCACCTCTCATAACCTCCACAATCATGAGGTGACGAAGTGTGTCAGAGGTTGTTAGGTAAAGGAAAGTGTACATCCTAGGCAATATGCAATAATTGTGCAAGGAATCTTCCGTTTACTTATATGTATACCTTTTTGTTGTTTATAGCTTATGTCGTTGCTAAGGTTGTTGAAGTAATATGTTGTCATAAATAGTCTACTAATGAGAAATATGATGATCTCTAAAGAAGGTTCCAGAAAATATTCTTTAACACATAGTTGTTAATCTGACAGGTTGTTAGGATTCTCTAATCATGATATCAGCTAAGTACATTCTGCTCGACCTATAATGTAGGTCGTCTTTATGTCTGTCCTTACATTAAACTGCTTTATTATGTATTGAATGCTATTAGAAATTCATTCGGAAAATAATATATTGCATTAGGCATACTGGAAGTTCATTCAGAAAGTCATATAACGAATTGTGCGTGCTAAAAATACATTTGGGAATCAATATGAAGTTGAGTGTCTTACGTCCGACTGACCTTTTATCTGGTCAGGCATGCATAGAGAGATTTGTGTGACTAAGTATCTTAAGTCCGACTGTTCTTTTATTTGGCTGAACATGCATAGAGATATTTATGAGGCTAAGTGTCTTAAGCCCGACCGACCTTTTATTTGATCGGGATGCATAGAGAGAGATTTGTGAGAATTGAGAAGACCAACTATTATTCTGACCAGACCTATGGCTAGTTGATTGCGAGGTGGGTCAGACATTCCGGCTTACCTATAAGGCCAGTCGTTTTTAATCCGATCAGACACACTATCTTTTCAGTTCAAGAGCAAAGCCCTAAACCCCTTATGTTCGACCGGCTTAAGGATCAATCGTCCCTCTCCCGAATGACTTGTAATCCGATCGGGCTAAACCTGAAAGCTTTAACATTGAACAAACAATCAAGCCAGGTGGAAAATGTTCTCTTCCCTTGATTTTGACCGCTACGTCATCTTAACTTTAACCGTCACGTCACTTTTACTTTGACCGTCTTGTCATTTTAACTTTGATCATCATGTCATCTTCTAGGTCCGCTCGTTACATCCTGTGTCAACTACTACTTCCAAAAACAACATAATTTGTTTTTGTTGTAATGGTGCACCAAGGAGATCAAAGGGAGTGGCCAGTCAATGGCAGTAGAAACAGGAACTCCAAGCGGATTAAAATGCAGCGGCAGAAGTTGACTTACCTCATAATTGAGAGTATCACAAGGAGGTTCGGATGGACTGCCAACAATTCTCCTGAGCTGAGCTGGCAAGGTGTGTAGATCATCTGTCTTCATTCAGCAGAGAAGCATATCCATGGTCTACACTTGGCTAGAACAAGCACTTGCCGTTATATAATTTCAATTTGACCATGTCACAAACAGCATTGAAAAAAATTATTTAGTTTAGTTTAGTTTGCTTAAATACAGGTTCTTGAGTAGTTTACCAAGTGGGAGGTCTGCTGGATGAATTAAGAATATAATTAGATGAGTTCTAAAATTTTATGGTACCATCTGTGAAATCATAGAACAACATAGGAGAAGACGAACGATTCTTTGTGAGCATGTAGTCAAGAGGAAGCTTCTCCTTGCAGACGAATCCTTTTGCTACCAGCTCCTTCAGCTAATGCGTTGCTTTCAGCTTCTACTGAACACCTCCTATAAGGCTTAAACCCTGATTGATGAACCTTGCGCTTTTCATGTACTATATACATTTCTTCCTTTGACTTGTCGCCTTGTTGGTTCAGATTAGTTGAACAACATACGGTGTTCTTGTGATTAACTTTTGATTCACTGGTTTCCTTCTTTCTCAAAGTGGTAGCTTTCTCAGTTTGTGGAGGTGAAAAACTTTGTGGAAGTACTTCTCGATCAAACAATGCTTGGAAGGCTAGTCGACCCTAACAAAAACAAGATATAGTAGATATTTAGTGATACATACTTGAATGTCCAATTGATTAATGGGGTTAACAAGAAATTATCATATTACAACCTCTGAAGAGACCTTCAAGGATTCATTTAAACTTCCGCTACTTCTGAGCCTGTAATTGTTGAACCCACATTTTGAAAAATTGTCGTAGTCTTTTTTCCCCTCGTCATTCACTTTTTCATGTTTCTTCTCCATGGTGTATGTTTCTACTTCACTACTTGATGCCGTATTGGATCCACAAGAAGAGCGATCCACTTTCTTCTGATTCATAGCCTTATCTAAATCAGAAGATCTGTGAGCTGCTAATGTCTTTATCTTGCTGGATCCAGTGTCTTTAAGTTCCTTAGAAATCTCATCTCTTCCATCACAATCATCAGAGCCAGAAGAAGACGATGACATTGATTTAGAAGAGGCATGCTGAGGTTTTATAGCCTCAGACTTATGTTGATCTTCAATTTGCTGCATCTCTTTTGGAAAATTGTCATCAGCTGTAACATGAACTGGAAGTGATATGCCTGTACAGGGAACATTTATGTTTGGAGGAGAAAATGCAAAACCAGCAAGAGGAGGAAAACACGGCAATAGACCCTGAGTTGCCCACCAAGCAGCTGCAGCAGAAACTGTAGCAGCAGCTATAGCCTCCAAGCTTGGAGTTGGATTCATATGTGCATTATGAGCTTCTGGGATATACTGGGTTGAAGGAAGCACTGTAGATGGGCAGAATGATGCGGCAAGGTTTGCTGCAGCATGAACTGCTGGATTTTGTAGCAAGGTAGAAACAATAAGACTTGGAAATGTGGATGAGTTGAAGAATGACCTATACACATCTTGATCATCGTGGAGATGGGTAAGAGGTACAGAGGCTGTATGCGGCTGATGAAAATAACTGATTGTCGATGCATCCTGGACTGGTATAGTAGAAGCCAGGCTTCCATTTGCTTCGTCACCTACTTGGTCAGTTAGTGAAAAAGGGTTCTGGCTATCAGATGCATCAATTTGCATGCTCTGTCTACAATTGCTAACATGCATAGTAGACTTATTTGCATTGGTTTGATCACCTTTAGATGAATCTAGTATTGTCAGCCCTTCAAGTTTTGATGTTTTTCCTTCATCTTCTAGACCCAAATTGCTTTGCTGCTGTGAAAACTTTCTTAGGCGTCCTTCAGTTTCTTCTTCTATAAAAGATTTACTATTTTCAAGAGGAGCTGAAGACTTGTTAGTTGCAATCTTCTCCGCCATTATCTCCTTAGTAGTTGGCAAGAATTCAATAAATGCACTATGGCTGGAAGAGATCTTGTTTAAAGAAGAGATGGAATTAGATTTTGCATCTTTAAATGCATTAACAACTTCTGAGCAATTGGCATCTTCTGAAATCCTTTTTCTTGATAATTTCTGTATTGCCATTAACTTCTAATCAAAGCAGCTAACAAATATTTAAGTTTTGGAAAATGCACAGATCTATTAATTTCATGAAAACCTAGAAAAACAAGTGGTTACCTCTCCAGAAGAATCACTTTTGATGTCTATTACTTGATTTTCGCCAAGGAGAGGCATTGATTTTTCTGGTTTTCTGCTCATTGCTTCTTCCAAAGCGAGAGTGCCAATGCTGGACTTTCTTGGATATGGACTGCTTGATTTTCTTTTAGGTCTTGGAGGAGGTATATCTATATCATGAACTTGTCCTGGGGCAATACCTTTCTCAACTGCTTCTTTTTCAAGCTGTAATTTTACTTGGTTTAGCCGTAGTCTTGTTTTTTTTTTTCTATCAACTGTTTAGAACCCAAAATCTATATTTCTTTACTATGAACAAAAAGTGCTATAGGAGAGATAAAAATAACCACGCAATTTGGAATTGTAGGAATTGAGTTGTCTGCCAAAAATAGAAAGGCATGTAGTAACACAGTAGTTCGTCTCCAAGTTCAATTGCCTAGATTGGACCATGCTAGCCATGGAGGTCGCCCATATAGAGCCAATCATTGGATATACAAAGCTTGATGTGAGTTGGGCCAATATATCTTGTTGAAGCAAGACCTAAGTCTGAAATCAAACCAACAAATTTTAATGCAAAAAGCCCTACCAGGCCTTTTTTTTCTCCAAGAAGAGCCTGAAGTCTCCTCTTTAAAAGGTTTGAATCGAGTATGTTGTGAAAAATCTCTACCAAGGGTCCTGGAGACTGCACTATGGATGATGATAGGTACCCTATAATAGAAATTTGTGGATATATGAGCCATTTAAATTGATCTCAAATACCAGATTATACCCTATGGTGATTTTGGCGAGTTTATATGTTTCACCTCTGAGTACCAGCTCTCACCTTCTATGCACTTAGCAAATTACATCATCTAATTATAAGGTACAACAAATCAACATACATAATTGTTGCCCAAACATATTTTCTGAAAAATCATAAGTTCAAAATATAATTTTATACCAAAAAGATATTCATTAGCTTGCATTCTCATATTCAAGTATTGCTACATCTCACTCCTAAGTCCTAACTAATCATATTTCAAATATATAGAAATTTTTTGGCACTTAAAAATGGTCAGTGTCATATAAGTATTTATTAGCTTTCATTCTCTGTGTAGACATCACTATAACTTTACTAATAACATTTCTAGTAACATTCTTACAGTGTTAGGAAAGTGCAAAACCATATTTTGATGGTACAACAGAGATACCTGTTGGGTTTTGATTCCATTAGTAGGCATCACAATCTCACTAGCTTAATTTTCAATATTTCCATATTTTTGTTGGCACTATAAAAATGCAAAATCTATTATGTGCCAAAAGGTATATGAACATCCATTCTCATATGAAAATATCTCCACATCTCACCGGACAACACTTGGAGTGTATATTAGGGTCTACCAAACCAGATTAAATCAGTCCAATATTTTTCTTTTGAATTAACTGGAGCATTCATTGATCGTCTAAGTACATATCCGTACTATTTTAAACGTGTCTCCTAGAATTTTTCCTCAATAGGCGCAATCCGACTTTCTCTCTAATATTTTAATTTCTTGTTCTGTCTATTCTTGTATGTATGTTCGCACATCCACCTTAACATCCTTATCTCTACAACTCTCATCTTTTGCTCATGTGCTTGCGTTATAGCTCAATATTTAGTTCCATATAACATAGTAGGTCTAACCATTGTTTTGTAAAACTTTCCTTTAAGTTTTATAGATACTTTATGATCACAAATAATATATGACACTCCCCTCCATTTCCCGCTAAAATTTAAGTTTATCATTTACTCCTTCACGTGTCTCGTTTATCAAAACAATATCTGTAAATTTTATGTATCATGGTACTGTATCTTGGATGTGTCCAGTAAGTTTATTCATGACTAGTGTAAAAAGATAGGGACTTAGAGCTGATCCTTGATATAACTCTATTTTTATGGGAAACGCTTCAGTTAATCCACCTAAAGTCTTCACACTTGTCATTACATTCTCATATATATCTTTAATTAGTTCAATATACGCTATACTAACAACTTTCTTTTTTAGCATTTCTATATAATTTTCTTTGGAACTCTATCATAAGTTTTTTTAGGTCGATGAATACTATGTGTAAGTCTTGCTTACTTTTCAATTAGTTGCATAGCTTCTATTGTCGACCTCCAGGTATAAATCCAGATTGATTTTCGATCACCGTTATCTTCTTTGTTAGTCTTATTTCTATTAAGTTTGAATTATATGATAAAAATTTAAATTTCTATACTTATTTGACTTACTTAAATTGGCCGACCCCACCTAATGGGATAAAACTTAGTTGTTGTTGTATTTGACTTACTTAAATTACTTAAATTAAGTTAGTCATCTAAACGTTTATTAAAAAGTTGATGAAAATACCTCTTCCATCGTTCTTTTATTTCCTCGTTATTTACTAGTACCCTATTACATTCAGCTTTAATACATCTTATTTCAATAAGATCTCTTATCTTCCTCTTTCTCATTTTAGCTATTATATAAATGTTTCTTTCTTCTTTTGTATCCAATATTCGATACAAACATTTAAAAGTTTCATTCTTAATTTCATTCACTATTTTTTTTTGCCTCTTTCTTAATTACTGTATATTGTTTTAAGTTTTTCTCGTTCTTAAAAATATATAATTTCTTATAAGCTATTCATTTTTCTTAACTTTTTCATGTACTTTATCATTCCACCACCAAAATTTTTTTACTTGGTAATGCACGTCCCTTTGACTCATCAAGTACACTCTTGGCTACTATTTTTTTACTCGTAATCATACTCAATCCTTAACTATGTTTTTCTTCCCCTTCTTTAACTTCCACCATTTAATTATAGGAGTCGTGCATATTTTCCTTCTATTGATACTATATTTGAGATATATATCGAACACTACTAACCTATGATGGGTAGTTAAATTTTCTCGAGAAATGACCTTGCAATTTTTACAAATTTTTTTATCATTCTTCCTGACTATAAGAAAGTCAATTTGCGATTTATTATTTCTACTTTTGAACATGACTAAGTGTTATTCTTTTTTCTTAAAAATGTATTAGCTAATATAAAGTATATGCTATCGCAAAATTCAATATAATTTTCCCTTCTTCATTTTTTGTTCCAAACTCATAATCTCGTATACCCTATAATATTCCTTATTTCACTTCTACATGCCCATTTAGATCTCCTCCTATTAAAATCATATCAGTTGGCGGAATATTTTGTAACATATCATCTAGATTGTCCAAAAATCTAGATTTGGTATGTTCATCTAATCCTATTTAAGGTGCATATATGTTAATTACATTAATAGCTTCTTTCGCCACTACTATCTTGAGAGCTATAATCATATCCCCTTTCTAACTACTTCTACTACTTTGTCCTTTAGCGAATTATTGACAACAATATCTACTCCATTTTTTATTTACTCTTTCCTGTGTACCATAACTTAAAATCTTGATTATCTATCATTTTTATCTTCTCTCCTACCCATTGTCTCTTGTACACATAAAATATTAATTCTTCTCCTAATTATCGTATTGACTACCTCCATTGCTTTACTAGAGAACGTTTTTATATTCCATGTTCCAAATCTTAAACTATTAATTTTTCTATAATATTTGTTTTCCCCGTATGAGAACTCTTGTATATTTAACACTACACCCAAGTTCTCATGGAGATATAGTGGTCCTTATTGATACATTCCAGTCAAACCCTACAACGTGAACTCTTGCATATTTAGCACTACATTCGAGTTCTCATGGAAATGTAACGGTCCTTGCCAACCCTATTACAGTCAGATCCTGCAACGCGTTCCTTTCGGAGAACATTCTAGCATTAACACAATAATTTGATGAATTCATTCATTGAATATTTATCTGAAAGTCCACGCTGGCTAGCAACCTAACGCGTAACCCTCGCCCTTTCTCAACCGGGCTTGGGACCGGCTATGGCGGGGTTTGGTTGAACAAAATTAAAATCAAATTAAAATTATTGACTTGGTTTTGGTTGAACAGAATTTACATCTAAACATCATTTTTTTTAGTTTTACTATTAAATTATAAGTTCCATGTAAAAAATTATTATGTCTTTATTACTTTGTCATTTTGCAAACTAAATTTTATTAGTAAGGTGTAAGAATGTCTACATAAAGTTACTTGGGAATAAAACCATGTATTTTGCACTTACCATAGTGCCAAAAATGTGAAAACATTAAACACATCATTAGTGAGGCCTACTGATTCTTACATATAAAAATTAAAGCCAATTGATATCTCTATGGCATAAAATCATGTTTAGACTAAATGATTTGTACAAAACTATGTTCTGGCAAAGGTCACTTTTGTGCAAACCAAAGTTATAGTGTTTTACAATCCATTTTAAAGATGTGTTAAGTTGGTAGAGGGAGGATTTTACTTCTCAAGAGATCAAGGATTCAAATCTCATAAAGGAGAACATTTTCAGTTTCTATTTAACATAATAAATTTCTCCAATCAATAAGTTACTTTAGTGAAACTTAAACCGACAATTAGCGGTGAACTCCGACAAGGTTTGGCCAACTTCAATGACCTATGAGATTTCAACAACAGTCAAGGTTATTTTTAAAAAATCATTCTAAAGAAACCCTATTTGGGTTTTTTTTTCTCAAAAAGAGGTATCTTCCATTCCTTTTTTTGTTCAAACAATTAGGATATTTTCAGGTTCCCAAGATTTTTTTCCAATCCTGACACCATAGGAAACCAACAATGCACAAGCTCATATTTACAACTTTATAATAAATATAACAAAAAAAATTAAATAATAGGAAAATACTAAATGCAAATAAGAAAATTACATTTTAGAATAAAAATTGCTTAAAATATAAGTACTATCCTATGTGTTAAAATGTTGCAAGCTTGTAATCACAATAGAGCGTAAGGTGTTTTATGTGATTATAAAGTACCTCCAAAACTTAAAGAAAAATTTTACAAAATGACGGTTAGACCTGCTATGTTATATGACGAATGTTGAGTTATGACTTGAGCATAAGCAGAAAATGAGAGTTGAAGATATGAGAATGTTAAGATAGATGTGTGGACATACCAAGATGAACAGAATAAGAAATGAGAGCATTAGAGAGAAAGTCGGAGTTGTATCTATAGAGTGAAAAATTTGAGAGACGCGTTTAAGATGGTACAGACATGTACTTAAACAGTCAATAAATGCTCCAGTTATGCGATATGAAACCAATACGCACATAAAATGAGGAAGACCAAAAAAGACTTGGTTTGCAATAATAAAACAAGATAAAATTTAGTTAAGTATAGATGATGATATAGTAGGGATAGAGCCTAATGATGTAGAATGATCCATATAACCAACCCACCTAGTGGCATAAGTCTTAGTGGTTGTTGTTGTAGTATACGTATGCGGTATGCCCAAGCCCAGATTGAAAATTTGGCCTTAAAATATTTTCAGAACCCTTGAAACTAATAATGATCTTAATAATCTTCCTCTTAGATCTATATATACAAACTGACAGCTAAAATGTATTATGTGAAGTGTGTTTATTTACAAGTTGATAACAGTGCATGTAAGATGCAAGAAGACGAGCATTTCTGCCAAGCACCCAACAAATCAAGGCATGTGGCAAACATTAAGGTAGTAACCACCAAAGAAATTAATAAAGACGGTCGCAAAAAAATAGACATAACTTGCATGTTGATAATTAAGAGAAAACATCATAAAAGAAGAAAATTAAAGAAAAATTTATATGGATAATGTTAAAACTTACCTGTAAATTATATTCAACATGGGAACACTGCATCTTATAAGTACCGTGGCTCCTGTTTTCTCTCTTTCAAAATGATTGCCCATGAATTGACTATATATCTGGTTAATGATGCCTTCTAAGTATGATCAAAGAGAAAGGCCCTCTGAGAGCACATACTATAGTCTGTTTAATATTATATGACAAGATTCAGTGACTAGGTATGTCCTTAAAAGGCAGAATGATCTATGCAAGATATTTATAAGCACCATCTCTTGACCTAGAAATCATAGTCAACTCTTCTGGATTTAGTAGTTCTTCTCCAGTAAAAGAATACTGTGGCAGAAGAAATGGCAAGATGCCTTCTTTGTGATGGCAAACCTAGCGGATAAATAAGACTTATGTGATAATATTCCTTCTTTGTAATAAAAATAAAAATAAATAACTAGAATACTTAATAAGTAGTCCAATGAAATCAATAGTATCGCGTGATCGATAATTGATCTTTGACAAAAACGCTTTGAGAAACCAAAATATGACCACTATGAATCTTGATAAAGACAATGGTTTTAAGTGCGATACAACAAAAATAATTGTAATCATATGCCCCATTAATTGGATTTTACCAAACTGTACCCATCACTATTTTTCTTCCTATTTTACCCTTTCAATTTCAAAATTCCTTTCAAAACTTATTTCTTTCAATTTCTGCAAGCTAATTTCCAGAGTAGATTACAGCATGAATTTTACTAAGAATTAGCTTGTCGGAGTTCCTTTACACTTAATTTTCAGTTTGCAATATCTCTCAACCTAATGGTGCGTAAATGTAAGTGACCTAAATTTTTAAGAAAAACTTCAATAGTAAGAACTCAAGCGTGATTCTCAAGCTTGATTCAAGTGTCCTGAGACTAGCAGGTAAAGAATCCAAGCAAATTTAGATTGATAGATATACATGAAATCGACTAGCAACCATGCAAGCTTAAGGCGGATCTACATTTAAGGCAAAGTGATGGGGCAAACCGGCCAGTATCTTAAAATTGGTAGCCTGAGCAAAGAACCAAATTAATTTCAGTGTAAATGGTACATACTGACTACAACTCTTGAGTAAGTGAATGATTATTCAGGCTCATGTGGAACAATTTCACTATCAGAGAGAGTTTCCAGACAAGTAAAGTCTTTCAAGAAGTAACTGCAACAACAGAGAAATTACCCTTCTAGTTGAATTAAGCAACCATCAAAATATCCCCTCTATAAAAGAAACCTAAAACATTAGTAATCAGTGGATTCCACTTATGAATGTGTATAAAAGAAACTGACCTTAGTGAAGAACTTTTGTGCATGACTCCTAATTTGTACTGCCGTCTTTGTGCCAATATGTTCTGTAACAAGCCCCATAAACCAAGAAAAAAAGTTGATAGATTAATCGGTGATGAATTTCCACTTACTGCTACAAATAACAGCAATGTTTTTGTTATTCTTTCTACTTGATATGCGGCAGTAAGGACACTAGGACTCGACTTTGAAAAAAAATCAGGGGAGAAAAGGCTATATTCAGTAAAATGCCATCACGATCAAATATCCACGAACCTTCAATGCGTTGCCATGCTCTCCCATAGAGTTTCAAAGCTTCGAGAAAGCGGGTGTGCTCTTCCTGAGTCCACTTCTCCCTTTGCTTAGTGATCGTATATGGCTTCCTTTTCTACATGACAAGACCTTTATGCATGTATTCAAAGGGGGAAAAAATACAAATTGAGACGTCTGTGATCTCAGACCTTAATAACACTCAACTCTTCATCGGAGGAGTTCCCTTCCATACTCTTATCTCGAATCGATGAAGCAGCGCGAACAAAAAACAAATCCACCCTCAATGTCTCTAACCAGATGCTCGATTTGGAGCAGCAAGTGTCTCACTAAAGCCACATCACCGTCATCTAACAGCACACAAGAAGAACTCCGAAATAAGAGGAAATAAAGTGACTTACCTCCTGATCCCAATCAGTCCAGTCGCCTTGATCTACACCCAAAAGAAAACAAGAGATCGACAACAAAAGAGGGGCCGACAACTGAAACCTTAGGTAGCAGAAGCTCGAAAACACCTCAGGCGACAACTATGGGGCATCACGAGCACTAAGCCATCCCCACTAAAAGCCTCTTCTGCATACTAGAGTAAATCAGATACGAAACCTAGAGGGAGGAAGAGAGACGAAGCGTTGACTTACCTCGGATGGAAGAGGAGGTCGACGGCAATGGCGACCGGAGAAGGAAGAAGCGGCGGCCGTAAGCGGAGGCGGCCTAGTCTCCTCGACGGGTTCCCGAGCAATCTCAGCCACGAATTTTCTCGCGGCTTTCCTCAACCCTCAGCAAAAATAAATGAAAACGAAATTTAAATGAAATATATGGAGGAGAAGTTTAATTAATTATTTTTTTAATTAATAATTCCGTTTTTTTATGTGGCTGACAGCAGCAGCAGAGAGTGCCTGCTACGTGGGAGCCATTTGGTGGTTAGGATGCTTGCGCGCGCCGCCGCACGAAGAAGTTCTTATGCGGAGATAGATCCTTCGTCGGACAGACGGCTCAGGGACGGTCCTCACGTCGAACGACGAGGACGTCCGCATGCGGGCGATCGCGCAAACTGCGAGAATGCGGCGGAAAGTGCATGGCGTTTTGTCAAAGTGCGTTACTCGCGTTACACGTGGCACTTGTGCTCTCTTATCCGGAACCTGCGACCAACTAGTGGTTGTTTCTATCGTCGGCAGTCCAAGCTGCGAGGGATTTGTGAGGGTAAAAATGGTAATTCGCTATATATATATATATATATATACACGGAAATTTTATCCTGCGGTACGCATATGTGTGGTTTGGTACGGCGCGCGTTAAAATCCGTGCTAGATCGATCCAACGTGCTTGGATCAATTAGTGAATCGATTCAGCTCGCCTGTGCGTTAAAATGGATCGATCCACCGCACGGATGTGTGCCGCAGGATATCTTCTCTCTCATATATATATATATATACTCGCACTAAATGAGTTAAGATTTTAACTCACAATTATACTAAACTCATACCAAATGAGTTAGAATTTGCACTCACAATTAAACAGTTGGTCATATCCTTCTTCTCCTTTTTTACATGACCGTGGGTGACAGCAAACATGGTCATCTAACGCAACCTAAACTTGATTTTTTTTAATTTCTCTCTTCCTTCGCGCGGGCTTATTTGTTCTCGTTCTCTTCCTTTGCTCGTCTCTCTCTCCTAAAACGAAAGTCCTAAACCCTCTTCACCGTGAATTCACTCCTCTCTTTCTCCACTTCCAACCCTAGATACAGGTCATCTTCTTCAACTCTCAACTAGCGCCAAGTGAGTTAGGGTTTTCCCTCACAACTATACTGAGCCCATGCTAAGTGAGTTAGGGTTTTCACTCACAACTAAACAGCTGGACATCCCCTTCTCTCCTTTTTCTTCTCGTGTTTCAGAATCCACATTCCATATCGACCTTATGAATTCTAATTGTTGATTTTAAGGTTCCACCACAAACGTTGAACTGGTTTTCTTTCAAAACTAGCACCAACATGGTGGCTTTGAAAGACTAGTACAAACGTTGAGTTACTTTTCTTTTAAAACCAGCACCAACTTATTATTGATCTTTCAAAATTAGCACCAACTATCAACAACGACCAACACCACATTGGTGCTGGTTTTTCAAAACCAACACCAACTACCAACACCGACCAGCACCAATCGACCAGCACCACATTGGTGCTGGTATTTCAAAATTAGCACCAACTTAGTGCTATTTTTTTTTAAAAAAAAATAGCACTACGTTGATGTTAGTTTTTTGGTTTTTTAAAACCAATACCAACGTGGTAGTGATTTGAAAAAAAAAAAAAAAGATAATGCATCCAAAGCAACAAAACCATTGAATATGAAACCTCCAAATGATACTTAAAATTTTAGCTTCTAAGCCCTGCTATCAATCAACTACAAAATTAATCAAGAAACATGGTAAAATATCAATTATAACGTTGGTGCTGGTTTTGTAAAATTATCAGCACCATGTTAGTGCTAGTTTTGCAAAACTATCACCATTACGTTGGTACTCGTTTTTAAAAAACAACACCAACGTACCTAATATTATCAAGTAATTTTTTTTCTTCTAAATTTTGTATTATTATTATTATTATTATTATTATTATAATCATTTTGTAATTCACATTGATCTCTATAGAATTCTTTTCTTTCTTGTCTGAACAAAGAAATTTATAAGTATACTACATTTTAGATGAGATTGATTGCAGTGAGCTTAAAAAATCAAGCAAGAAATTATTGCTCGACTTATAATTATCCAATAACTAATATACTATTTGTGCTCCCACTAGTATTGTTGCTCGATTTTTTTAAATTAGATATTCTGCATCAATGGAAGAAAATCTCTATGATGATCAATTATATATTCCCCAAGTTGATGATGATCGAAAGCTAAAAACTAGGATGAAATTTGCATCATTGAAGGAGATATTTTCATTCTATAATCAATATGTATGAGAAGCCAGATTTAGTGCAAGAATAAGCAATAGCTGGAAAAATAAGAAAACTAATGAAGTAGTCTGAAAAAAAAAATTATATGCTTTAAAGAAAGGCATACAGATGTTTAACGGAATATGCAGACATAAGGTGATAAAATCAAAATGACAATAACACGTGATGAAGTTAGAACTAGATGTAAGTTAAAAGTTTCATTAGTGAAGGAACAAACTGAACTTAATTAGGTTATCACTAACTTCATTAAAAGTCATAATCATCCACTCTCAGCTCCTATAAAGGTGCATTTGCTACGCTCATATCATAGTGTTTCGACAGCAAAGAAAGCATTGACTCAACAGTTTTTAGAGACTAATGTGTCAACCTGTCAACAAGTAAGATTATTGGATATAGAGCATGGAGGCCTAGAGCATGTAGGTTGCACAGAATGAGATATTAGAAACTTCAAGAAAGAGCTAAGGGATGAACAAAAGGGTATCGATGTCGAAATATTGATTGAGCTATTTAACTCTAAGAAAGAGAAGAATTCGGGGTTTTTTCTTTGATTGCGATATTGATTCAATAACAAATTTGGTAGGTGTTTTTGGGCGGATCATATTTCAAGGAGGGCATATAGTGTATTTGGTGATGTAGTTATATTTGATACGACATATAACACCAATAAATATGGGCTGATTTTTATACCATTGGTAGGAGTTAATCATCATTATCGAACAATTGTTAAGTGATAAGAAAATTGAGTCTTTTGTTTGGTTGCTTAAGAATTTCATAGAAGTCATGCCTAAAGGTGCACCAAATGTGATCATCACTGATCAGGATTCTACTATGATGAAAGTATTGCCCATGTTTTCCCTCAGATAGTGCATCGATATTATTTGTGGAACATACTGAATAAATTTCCAAATAAATAATACCCTTTGATTTTTTTGAAGCTACTCTCAAAGCATAAAGAATGTCATTGCAAATTCTACAGCACCTAATGAATTTGAGAATTCATGAAAAGAGGTTATCAAATATGATAACCTGGAGGAAATTAATTGGTTGTCGTTGATGTATGAATTACGGCACAAGTGGGCTCTATATATATATATATATTGCGCTAGAATGTTAAGTAGTTAGAGATCTGAGAGTTCACATTCTTTTTTCAAGAGATATGTTTCAAATAAGAACGTATTGATGGATTTTATCACCTATTTCAATAGGGCACTAAGACATCAAAGACACAATGAGTTAGTTGCGGACCATATTAATATGAATGAGCCTCCCAAGATTAAGAGAAACTGTCCAATGGAAATTCAAATGGTTAAGCTATACAAAAAAAAAAATGGCCAGAGTTTCAAAGTGAAATGAGTGATAGTCATGGTTATTATGTGTAACGAGCATCTACATTAGTTGTGTTAGTGAGAGCCCTAGAGCCAATCATTTCATGATTGTTGTATGAACTCGATGTATCATATTCGTATATATTTATAAAGGCATTTCTTTATAGTTATTATACTTACTTTGTTTTAGTGTCAAATAACTATGTATAATAACGTCCTTGAGTAGAAGATTCTTATCAATATCAATCGATTGATTGAATCGATAATGAGATGATATAGAGAACACTACTCTTAATCATTCTTAGTCAAGTATTAACATTCAGGGACAATGTTAATGCGACGAGACTAGCATGTAGGTCAACTCGATGACTTAATCTCACAAGTCATGGATATAGAGATATCAAGTTGACACATGGGTATGCATTGAAGAATGTATATTGAATGACCCGCCATGAAAAAGTATCATGGATCTTTATATGAGTGTCATATACTTTCTCATGTGACTATTAGTATGACTATCAGTCCTAGTACCTGAAGTCACCATGGTTCCCTACATAAGGAGTTGCATACTTTGGCTTCGTCAAACGTCACCCATAGCTGGGTGGACTATAAAGGCGATTACTGGGTATGTAACAAATTATGCGGAGGGATATGAGTGATGTAGATGGGATCTATCCCTTCTATATGACGGGAGTGACATCATGATTCTTGATAGAGTGAGACCACTAAGTGCATGGTCATGCCCAAATGAGTCAATATAAGATATTGAGCTTATTTGATTAGAGTGAGTCTACTTGGAGTTCAAGACATAGATTGATTAGAGGATGACACGGTCTATGCCTCAATTTAATCAATCTAGATGTCAAGGATAGAAGGACATTATCATATATTGTGAGAGTCACAATTAGTAGTCACAAAGGTGATGTTGGATCTCAACATTCTTGTAACTTGGCTAGTAATGATGTGTTGCTAGATACCGCTCATTACTTATGTTTCTAAATGGGTTTAGAAGCATTGCCAACGTTACAAGAATCTATAGGGTCACACACAAAGGATAATTAGATGGAGATTAGGTTCATATGATGGACCAAGAGGATTAGGTTCATATGATGAACTAAATTGGATTAAGAGTAATCCAAATTAGACTAATTGAGTTGGACTCAATTTGATTCATGTCTCGAATGAGTCTAATTTAGATTATGATTCATTGAGTCAATTTAATTCAATGAATAGAGATTCATTAAATTAAATTGATTTGAATCAAATGGTTAGATTTGATCAACCATGGGAGATAAGAGGTCAAGTTTGACTTCACTTGAGAGGGAAGATGAAGGGTCAAGTTTGACTTGACCAAATGCCACCTCATTTGTGACTTGGCATGGGCGGACCAATGATGGTGTTCCACATCATCAAGGCCACATCATTGTGTGCCACCTCATGAGGAAGACCAAGAGCCATAACTATTGGTATTACATGGAGGTTTAAAATGCATTTTAAGTGGTCGACCACATTATGTGAAGGTTTAAGTGCAATTGTGTGCTCATTGATTCTCCCTTCTTCTTCTTCCTCTCTTCTCTTGCTCTCCCTCTCCTCCATTGTCATGACCACCAAGAGTGCTAGCACACTCTAAGTGGTTTTTCTCCACCTTTTGTTCGTGTGGATACGTGTAGAGGAGTGTACACTTGACACTCTACGAGATCCGACAACTCTTTGGACGAGCGGGATAAGCGAAGGGCTTCGCTACAAGGGTAACACTTCTTTTCATGTAGATCTAAGGTAGATCTAGTGTAGAAACATGTACATGATTTTATTTTATATATTTTTACACGGATCCGTGGCTAGCTTCGGGGTTTTCGCAACGCAAAAAGTGATTTTTGCGGCTCGAATTGCTAACATTAGTATTAGAGCCACGTGCGAAACGTGTACATGTTTTATTTTTATTTTTATGAAAAGATTTAAGATTTGTAAGTTTCTGTAAGTTTACTATTTTTATGGATTTTTTGAGTATTTTTCTTGTAGAGGCGAAGCAACAAGTTCTTGGACACTTGTAGGCTTCACCTACCGAGAAAAATCTTCCGAAACGGCAAGGTCTCGCCCAAATTGTTTTGGGACAGCGGCTTAAGGCGCTGTTGATCAAGATGGGACACTCGTGATATTCATTTCGTGAGAAGGGGCACTACCCCTAACCCTGCAAGGGGCATTGTCCCGCGATCGCGCCCGAAAATCGCTAAATGGGACCGACGGGAAGTTGTGACTCATAAAATTGATAAAAAAACAATAGTAAAATTATAGAAATTTACGTAAAATACATAATTTATAATTATGTGTGATATTGTGATGGTCATGACCCAAAAATCTCAATATGATTGGTTAAAATGTGTTGTAATTCATAATATGGCATGCGCGTCATTTTTGTGTTGTGCGTGTTGTATTGATATGCGACCTGCGCATCGTACCTTCTTTTATGTTCCTGTTGTAAATAGTTTTTAGACTCAAATGTAACTCAAGTTTCATATTTGTAATGTACAAAATGAAGCGGTGGAAGGTCCACTCAAGAAGGAGTTACGAGGAAGGTGCGATCAACACATGACGGTCAAAAGGAGGCGCTTAAAGAAGCCGTTGACCCTAGATTGACCGTCCGATTTTCTCATTGGCTTGAGAAGATCGTAGTAGGGTCATGACCTCATCACAATTTAATTTGCTTGTGTGTATGTGATGCATGCTAATGTAGGGTAATTAGTGCCTTAATGCGTAAATGATACACATTCACGATTAGATTAGATCTTAATCAAATCAACTCGAAATACCTACCAAGTTTTGATACCCATCACTACCTCGATCATTTGTTGTTGTTGAATCTTCCAAAGCAGAGCAACGCATATTATCTTGGTAGGGTGCGGAGGGATAATTTTGGCCCTGTTGGGATCGATGATCGCGACTAGAGAGGGGGGGTGTGAATAGCCGACCACAAATTCTCGTTTCTTCCTACGAATTAGGTTAGCGCAGCGGAAATAAACACAAGAAACAAAAACAAGAAGATCAAACCTCAACGCGTCGATGTAACGAGGTTCGGAGATGATACTCCTACTCCTCGGCGTGTCCGTAAGGTGGACGAAGCCTATCAATCCGTCGGTGGATGAGTCCCCGGAGAACCGGCTAATAACTACTCCTTGTGGGTGGAGAAATCTCGCCACAATACTTGTAACAACAAGAAAGGAGTACAACAGATACAAGAAAGCAAAAGACAATATGAAACACTTGCTTGCCTTTCTTGTTGATCGGAGTGATGAAGCAGCAACCTCACACCAGCAGCAGCTGACGAGAATCCAGTCGAGAAGCTCACGCGAAGCTTCAGCAGCGAGGAGCTCAGCAAAGCTCTGATAGCAGGTAAGAGCAGAAGCTCTAGAGCACCAGAACAGAAGTTCTAAGAAAAGAAGCAGCACGCAGCAGCAGCCCTTCACCTAGATTTATACATGCGAAGAACCTACAACGAAGACAGAAGACGCAGAACCTAGCCGTTGTCACTCACAACGGCTAGATCCGGCATCACCCTGATCGGTCCGGGGCTTACCTAATCGGTCGTGGGGACCGATCAGCCCTGTGTTGATCGGTCCCTAGACCGATCAAGGACTTCCTGAGTTGCCCAACTCTCAGTGGAATCTGATCGGTCCCGGACCGATCCCACCTCGTGGTAGCGCCCCGATCGTCCGGGGACCGATCAGGCTCCATGCCGATCGCAGACCGATCAGTAAGCCCACAGAACCATGATCGCCTTGTTTGTTATCCGATCGGTCACCAAACCGATCAGATAATCACTGGATCGGTCTGCAGACCGATCCAGAGCTTGGTTTTTGCCCAAACCAAGTCTCAAACCTTCCAAACCAATATCCGGTCAACCTTGACCTATTGGTACATCATGCTTAGCATCCGGTCACTCCCTTGACCTGCTAAGACTCCCCACCAAGTGTCCAGTCAATCCCTTTGACCCACTTGGACTTTCCTCTTCGTGCCAAGTATCCGATCACTCCCTTGATCTACTTGGACTTCCCAACACCAGATGTTCGATCACCCTTGATCCATCTGGATTTTCCCTTGCCCGGCTTAACTCACCAGGACTTTCACCTAGCTTCACTCACTAGGGTTTTCACCTGGCTTCACTCACCAGGATTTCCAATCTGCCTGGCTTCACTCACCAGGATTTCCAAACTGCCTGACTTCACTCACCAGGACTTTCCCTTGCCTGGCTTCACTCACCAGGACTTTCTCGAATGCATGGCTTCACTCACCAGGACTTTCACCTTCACCTAGCTTCACTCACTAGGATTTTCACCTGGCTTCACTCACCAGGATTTCCCGACTGCCTGGCTTCACTCACCAGGACTTCTCCGACTGTCTGGCTTCACTCATCAGGACTTTTTCCCGTGCCAAACTCCCTGTTTGGACTTTCCCCGTGCCAAGTCTCCATACTTGGACTTTCCGCGTGCCAAGCTACCTGCTTGGACTTTTCCCGAATCAGGTCAACCTTGACATAAGGTTGCACCTACAATCTCCCAAACACCTATTCTTGTCAAACATCAAGAATACAACTCTCTTCTCGTCAAACATCGTCAAACATCAAAACACAACTCGAGTCAGGTCAACTCGAGTCAGGTCAACCAGGTCAACCTTGACCTAAGGTTGCACCAACAATCTCCCCCTTTTTTATGTTTGACAAAATCCAAAATCAAGTTAGGTTAACCCGATAACCTAACTTAGGTTTTCCAATGTTCTTCCTTGAACATTCTTCCAAAACCTACACTCTCCCCCTTGGGACATCTCTCCCCCTTTTTGACACACATCAAAAAGAGGGAATCAAGGTCAAGAGTTTCTTCCTAATGAAAGTCCCATACCTTTCATTGAAACCCTTAATTTCCCCCTTGATACTAAACTCAACACTCAACTTAGTGACAATCCCATATCACCAATCCTCAAAAGTCTTAAGGAGTAAAAACTCCCCCTAAAAGTCAACTCCCCCTTGACAATTAGTTAAGACTCCCCCTAAAGATCAACTCCCCTTTGACCATTGCACCAACAATGTCTTGGAGAGTTTCAAACCTTTAGAAACCTGAAACTCAACTCCCACAGCTGAAATTTTAGACCACAGTCGAAATTCAGCAAATTCAGCGCGCCTGATCGGTCACCGGACCGATCAGGACCCCTCTGGATCGGCCCCCAGACCGATCCAAGTTCAGATCAGGCGGTTTCTGATTTCTTCTCTCCCGAAATTCAGAAACTCACAACAAATTCCAGAAAATTCGAAAAATTGTGAAATTTTGAGGATACATTCCTCATACCATATACTATCAAGGAAAAATAGTTTTCTATGAAAATAACTTCCATTTTTAAATCTTGATATAAAGTTCAAAAGTCTTTGAAATAGTTCAAAGTTAACTCATCTTTGTATCAATTTGCTCAATGATGAATGCTATCACTAGAAAAGCTTCATCAAGGTTTTTCAAACCAATTTCAAAATAATTTTAAACCTTTTAATTTAGGACCACAATCTTAGGGCTATATGTACATGACTTGTACATAAGCTTTCCCTATGATCCCCAATTTCGAATTAGGCTCATCTAGGTACAAGAACTATGCACCTTGATCCTAACTCATGATCCTAATATCTCACACACATCTAAGGTGTATAAAACACATCCAAGTCAATTTTGATGTGAGATATGGGTTTAGGTTATCTTAATCTAAGTTCTCATGCATTTTTCTAAATAACAATTTGATCTCCATATCAAGTTGTGTTTTAGTCCTTAAATCAAGTTAATTGATCATTAATGCACAAGATGATGACATGGCATGTAATTATATCATACATAATAACATGTGCCAATGTCATGATGTCATGGCATAAAGTATGAAACTTAAATAAAACATGACATATAAATAACCTAAGCATTATCATGACATTTTAAATGATCATAAAATAAATATGATGTCATGACATGGCATATGACAAACAATATATGGCAAATAGCACATAAAGGTATAGAAAATACCTAATTCTAGCCTTAGTTGCCATTTTTGATAATTTTGACCATTTTGCCATAATTTCTATATTCCTAAGTGTAATAGACCTAAAATCATATCCTCAAGACTTTTAGATCACTATGTGCCAACTAGATTGATTCTAGAAAATTCCTCAAATGTGGTTGGCACATTCTAATCACCTTAGGAATAATATTCACTTTCATTTTCAAGGCTTGATTACACCTTGAAAATTCCTAAAGTACCACCTTTTGCCATGATTAGGTTAACTACCTATTCAAGTAAGGTTGGCACACCCTAACTCATCTAGCGTGATGAAATCACGCTCCTAGGAACCCAATACCTATTGGAGCTCATTGGGTTCACTAAGTATTCACTAGGGATGACTTCCCTAGCAACCCTTCTAATGACCCTCCTAGGCTTTGAAGCCTTGGTCATTTGGGACTCATCAAGATCAACTCTAGGGGTGACTCCCCTTGTGACCTTGGTGATAGTCTTCCTAGCCCTAGATTTTGTTCCATAATCGAATGGAACATTGTGATAAGTGGGCTTGACCATTTGGGACTTAGGTTTGTGACCCAAACCTTTCTTGTCCTTGGACATTGGTTTTTGACCCTTAAACCCTAGAGATGACTTCTCCAAGTTCTTAAGAGCCTTTTCCAAAGTATCAAGTCTTGACCTCAAGACTTGATTCTCCTTCTCTAATACCTCAATTTTTAATTTTTCATTTTTCTTTGAGGTATTCCTAGGCATGTGTCTAGTTGTTTTGGGGTTTCTACCTAGATTTTCCTTATCCTTAGATGAACTAATCCTAGGGTTGGTATTTCTAGTGTTATCCTTATCTAGACTCACATGTTTGGCACCTAAGCATGTGTATCGATTTCTAATGTTATCATGCTTACCATTATTAACAATAGCAATAAGGCTACTAGCATGTGTTCTATTTGAATTGCAAAAATGAGCCTTAGAGATTACCTTAGGGTTTGCCTTAGCTCCCCCTATCGATGTGTTCGTCTCCTTGTCCTTGTGAGGTTGCCTCCCCCTCGGACATTGACTCCTATAGTGTCCCCTTCGCTTGCATTGGAAGCACACCACGTGCTCCTTGCTCTTGCGTATCGGGACTCCGGCTTCCTTGATCTTTGGCGCCGGTGGAGTTTTCCTAACCCTCTTTGGACACTTACTATTGTAATGTCCATACTCCCTACACTCAAAGCATATTATGTGTAATTTATTTGAAATTGAAATGTTTGAGTTACCTAGAGTTGAGGATGGATGTAAGCTCTCTTCTTCATCCCTTCCGGAGGTAGAAACTCCTTCTTGCACCAATCTTGAAGAAGAACTCTCCTCCTCTTCTTCCATAGATGTTGAGTAGCCCTCAACTTCTAATTCCTTACCTCCATGATGTGAGCTACTTGGCTCACTTGACTCCTCTTCATGACTTGAAATGGAGCTTCCCTCATGGAGCTTGGCCAAGTTGTTCCACAACTCCTTGGCATTGTGGTATCCACCAATCTTACACAAGATATCACTAGGTAATGAAAATTCAAAGATTTTCGTTACCTCGTCGATGATTGTAGATTGGTGGATTTGTTCTTTCGTCCACTTCTTTTTCTTGAGAAGTTCTCCCTTTCTATCCACCGGAGGAATAAAACCTACTTGTACACAATTCCAATTTGCTAGGTTAGCCATAAGAAAATACTTCATTCTTACCTTCCAATACGCGAAGTCGCAGCACTCGTAGAAGGGTGGAATCGTGATTTCTTCTCCGAGTCGATCCATTCTCTAGCTTGTGCTCCCCCGGGTGTTAATCCGACGAAGAGCAACCTTGCTCTGATACCACTTGTTGGGATCGATGATCGCGGCTAGAGAGGGGGGTGTGAATAGCCGACCCCAAATTCTCGTTTCTTCCTACGAATTAGGTTAGCGCAGTGGAAATAAACACAAGAAACGAAAACAAGAAGATCAAACCTCAACGCGTCGATGTAACGAGGTTCGGAGATGATACTCCTACTCCTCGGCGTGTCCGTAAGGTGGACGAAGTCTACCAATCCGTCGGTGGATGAGTCCCCGGAGAACCGGCTAATAACTACTCCTTGTGGGTGGAGAAACCTCGCCACAATACTTGTAACAACAAGAAAGGAGTACAACAGATACAAGAAAGCAAAAGATAATATGAAACACTTGCTTGCCTTTCTTGTTGACTGGAGTGATGAAGCAGCAACCTCACACCAGCAGCAGCTGATGAGAATCTAGTCGAGAAGCTCACGCGAAGCTTCAGAATGAGGAGCTCAAAGAAAGCTCGATAGCGGTAAGAGCGTAAGCTCTAGAGCACCGTAACGTAAGTTCTAAGAAAAGAAGACGCAGCAGCAGCCTTCACCTAGATTTATACCGCCAAGAACCCGCAATGAAGAGAAGAGAACCCAGCCGTTGTCACCACAACGGCTAGATCCGCACCGATCAGGCTTCACCGATCGGTCGGGGCTTGCTCGACGGTCGTGGGGACCGATCATCAGGCCGATCGGTCCCTAGACCGATCGAGGCTTCACGCAGAGTTGCCCAACTCTGGTGGAATCTGATCGTCCCGGACCGATCCCACCTCGTGGTAGCGCCCCGATCGCCCCGGAACCGATCAGCTCCATGCCGATCGCCCGACCGATCAATAAGCCCACAGAACCATGATCGCCTTGTTTGTTATCCGATCGGTCACCGGACCGATCAGATACACAAACGTATCACTGCAGACCGATCCAGAGCTTGATTTTTGCCCAAACCAAGTCCCAAACCTTCCAAACCAATATCCGATCAACCTTGACCTATTGGTACATCATGCTTAGCATCCGGTCACCCTTGACCGCTAAGACTCCCCACCAAGTGTCCGGTCAATCCTTTGACCCACTTGACTTTCCTCTTGCCAACAATCCGATCACTCCTTGATCTACTTGGACTTCCCAACACCGATGTTCGATCACCCTTGATCCATCCGGATTTTCCTTGCCCGCTTAACTCACTAGGACTTTCACCTAGCTTCACTCACTAGGGTTTTCACCGGCTTCACTCACCAGATTTCCAACCCTGGCTTCACTCACCAGATTTCCAACCGCCCGGCTTCACTCACCAGACTTTCCTCGGCTTCACTCACCGTGACTTTCTCGAATGCATGGCTTCACTCACCGTGACTTTCACCTTCACCTAGCTTCACTCACTAGGATTTTCACCGCTTCACTCACCGGGATTTTTCACCTGCTTCACTCACCGGGACTTCTCCACCGTCTGGCTTCACTCACCGGACTTTTTCCCGTGCCAAACTCCCTGTTTGGACTTTCCCCGTGCCAAGTCTCCATACTTGGACTTTCCGCGTGCCAAGCTACCTGCTTGGACTTTTCCCGAATCAGGTCAACCAGGTCAACCTTGACATAAGGTTGCACCTACAATCTCCCAAACACCTATTCTTGTCAAACATCAAGAATACAACTCTCTTCTCGTCAAACATCGTCAAACATCAAAACACAACTCGAGTCAGGTCAACTCGAGTCAGGTCAACCAGGTCAACCTTGACCTAAGGTTGCACCAACAGGCCCCGCCTATCAAAGCTTGGGTGAGTACAAACTCAATTAGATTGAGTATAACTAGTTAACTCAATCGGATCGGGTATAACTATAGGCATTTTCCAATGGTTAGAAGATAGGATACAAATCACATTTATACTAAATCTTGGGTGATTTAGCCAAAGCTAACTTATGGTTTTTTATAAATGAGGATTTTGATCCTATAAACAAGAGTTGCATAGAGATGTAATTGATAATTTGTTATCTACCGATCATACTAAGTCATGAGTGATTTAACCAAAGCTAACTCAAGTCATAGTATGATGTGGATCTTGTCCCACGAAAATTATAACTAATTGGTAAGAATCTTGTAGTGTGGTTTGACCACATCCATGACTTGATTCTACAAAAGCTCTATAATTCAGTGGGAGCATCATTTAGTTAAAGGCTTAATTAAATGATAAATGGAATATGATATTTACTTTCTGCATTATTTCTGTTGTAGATTGCCATATCGACAAATACGAACACTTTCTCCCTGCGTTCTGTCCTTAACAAGGACAAGCTCAATGGAGCTAATTTTCTGGACTGGTACAGGAATCTGAGAATCGTTCTCACACAAGAAAGAAAACTGTACGTCTTGGAGCAGCCCATTCCGGAGGCACCTCCTGCCACTGCCACGCGAGTCGACCGAGATGCTTATAAGAAGCATCAAGATGATGCATTATATGTGTTATGCCTCATGCTCGTGACCATTAACTCTGAGCTTCATAAGTAACACGAGTTGATGTCTGCTTATGATATGGTTGAACATCTTCATCAACTATATCAAGGACAAGCGAGGCACGAGAGATTCGAGATCTCCAAGGCACTGTTTCAGTGCAAGATGTAAGATGGGACTCCTGTAGGTCTATATGTGCTCAAGATGATTGGGTACATAGAGAACCTACAGAGGTTGGGATTCCCACTTGGCCAAGAGCTGGCCACTGACTTGATCTTGCAATCCTTGCCAGAGAGTTACAGTCAATTTGTCATGAATTACAACATGAACAAAATTGAAAAGTCATTGCCTGAGCTGTTAAGCATGTTGAGAACTGCTGAGCTCAACCTTTAGAAAGTAAAGCCCAACTCCATTTTGATGGTGTAAAAGCATAAAGGCAAGGGTAAGCCTAAAGGTAAGGGAAAGTCCCAAGCCAAGAGAAAAGGCAAGATAATGAAACCTAAAGGAGGGGTTGCCAAGGATGCTACCTGCTTCCACTGCGGTCAGACCGGGCACTGGAAGAGGAACTGCAAAGTATATCTGGAAGATCTTAAGAAGAAGAGAAGTGAGACTTCTACTTCAGGTATATATGTTATAGAAGTCAATCTATCTATTTCTGCATCGTGGGTATTGGATACTGGATGTGCTTCTCACATTTGTACTAATGTGCAAGCACTGAGAAATAGCAGGGCATTGACGAAGGGCGAGGTGGACCTACGAGTAGGCAATGGAGCACGGGTTGCTGCTGTTGCTGTATGAACTTACTATCTATCTCTGCCCTCTGGGCTTGTACTAGAATTAGATTAATGTTGTTATGTGCTTGCTCTTACAAAGAACATTATTTCAGTTTCTTGTTTAGACAAGAAATGTTTTTCGTTTATAATAAAGAACAAATGTTGTTCCGTTTACTTAAATGATATGTTCTATTGTAGTGCATCTCTGATGAACGGACTCTGCATTCTAGACTTAGAGAACCCCATCTATAACATAAGTATCAAAAGGTTCAAGTCAAATGATATGAACCGAACCTATCTCTGGCATTATCGCTTAGGTTATATAAATGAGAATCGCTTATCCCAGCTCCATAAAGATGGTTTGCTGGACTCATTTGATTTCGAATCATATGAGACATGCGAGTCATGTCTACTGGGTAAGATGACCAAGACTCCCTTTAGTGGACACAACGAAAGAGCAACTGACTTATTAGGACTTATACATAGTGATGTATGTGGCCCTTTCAATGTCGCTGCCAGAGGTGGTTATAGGTACTTCATTACATTTACTGATGACTTCAGTAGGTATGGTTATGTGTATCTGATGACACATAAGTCACAATCCTTTGAAAAGTTCAAAGAATTCAAGAATGAAGTACAAAACCAGCTAGGCAAGAGTATTAAGATATTTCGATCAGATTGAGGTGGTGAATACCTTAGCCATGAGTTTCATGACTATCTAGCTGAGTGTGGGATTCTATCTCAACTCACTCCTCCTGGAACACCACAGTGG
The DNA here is from genome assembly GCF_018446385.1 of Zingiber officinale. Classification (NCBI taxonomy): domain Eukaryota; kingdom Viridiplantae; phylum Streptophyta; class Magnoliopsida; order Zingiberales; family Zingiberaceae; genus Zingiber; species Zingiber officinale. The sequence goes on along the minus strand of NC_056007.1, from coordinate 15,297,809 downwards.
AATGGTGTATCCGAAAGGAGGAATCGTGCCCTATTAGATATGGTACGATCTATGATGAGTCACACAGATCTTTCTATATCTTTTTGGGGATATGCTCTAGACACAGCAGCCTTCACACTTAACTGTGTTCCATCCAAAGCTGTGATAAAGACACCATATAGGATATGGATTGGCAGAGATGTCCAGGTGTCTTTTATGAGGATTTGGGGTTGTGAGGCTTACGTTCGACATCAAGTCTCAGACAAACTGGGACCCAAATCTGATAAGTGTTATTTTATAGGATATCCCAAGGAAACAAAGGGATATTACTTCTACATTCCCAGACAACACAAAGTATTTGTGGCTAAGATTAGGGTATTTCTAGAAACGGACTTTGTTTCTAGAAAAACTAGTGGGAGTACGTTCGATCTTGAAGAAGTTCAAGATATGGACCATAGCACTGAATCCTTGATGGAAGTTGAACTGGAACCACAAAATGTTGTGGATGATGAGATTGTTCCACAAGGAGTTAAGGAACAACAATCAGTTCAAGTAGACCTACCTCTTCGCAGGTCCGATAGGGTACGTCGTCAGCCTGAGAGATACTCATTTCTCTTGTCTGACCATGATGACGTTATGCTCGTTGAGAAAGAGCCTACCTCCTATCAAGAAGTTGTGATGAGACCAGATTCTGAGAAATGGCTAGAGGCCATGAGATCCGAGATGGAATCCATGTACATCAACCAAGTATGGACTTTGGTTGATCCACCTAAAGGCGTCAACCCCATTAGCTGTAAGTGGGTCTTTAAGAGAAAGACTGACATGGATGGACTTATCTATAAGGGTCGTTTGGTAGCTAAAGGTTTCAAGCAAATTCATGGTATTGACTATGATGAAATTTTTTCTCCAGTAGCGATGTTTAAGTCCATTCGGATCATGCTTGCTATTGCAACATACCACGATTATGAGATCTGGCAGATGGATGCCAAAACTGTGTTTCTGAATGAAAACTTGCTCGAGGATGTGTACATGACACAACCTGAGGGTTTTGTAGATCCACAGCATACTGGCAGAGTATGCAAGATGCATAAGTCCATTTATGGACTAAAACAAGCTTCTCGGAGCTGAAATCTTCGATTCGATGATGCGATCAAACAGTTTGGTTTCATCAAGAATGAAGATGAACCCTGTGTCTACAAGAAGGTTGTTGGGGACACAGTTATCTTCCTTGTATTGTATGTGGATGACATACTACTCATTGGAAATGACATCCCTTTGCTGTAGTCTGTAAAGACTTGGCTGGGGAATTGTTTCTCAATGAAAGATTTAGGTGAAGTAGCCTGTATTCTAGGCATAAAGATCTCTAGAGATAGATCTAAGAGATTACTTGGCCTAAGTCAAAGTACATATATTGACATGGTATTACTACGGTTTGCCATGCAGAATTCTTTTTCGAAAGGATTTCTGTCGATGTCACATGGTGTAAGTCTTTCGAAGACTCAAAGTCCCTCTTCTAGAGAGGAGAGAGACCGCATGGATAAGATCCCTTATGCCTCAGCCATAGGATCTATCATGTACGTCATGCTATGTACTCGTCCTGATGTTTCGTATGCTTTGAGCATGACGAGCAGATACCAGTCAGATCCAGGTGAGCGTCACTGGATAGCGGTCAAGAATATCCTTAAGTACTTGAGAAGGACTAAGGAATATTTCTTGATATTTGAAGATGATGGCGAGCTAGCTGTAAAGGGTTACAGTGATGTCAGATTCCAAACTGACCAGGATGATTATATATCACAGTCTAGGTTTGTGTTTTGTTTGAATGGTGGTGTTGTGAGCTGGAAGAGTTCGAAGAAGGACACAGTTGCTGATTCTACAACAGAGGCCGAGTATATTGCTGCATCAAAAGCAGCAAAGGAGGCAGTTTGGATCCGCAAGTTCATTACTGAGCTTGGGGTGGTTCCTAGCATAGCTGATCCTATAGAGCTCTATTGTGACAACAATGGAGCAATTACACAGACTAAGGAACCTCGCTCACACCAGCGGACCAAACACATACTACGGCGCTTCCATCTCATTCGAGAGATCATCGATAGAGGAGATGTGAAGATTTGTAGAGTACCCACGGAGGCTAACGTCGCTGATCCCTTGACCAAGGCTTTGGCACAGAGAAAGCATGATGGTCACACTAGGTCATTGGATATTAGACCCTACACTGATTGACACTAGTGCTAGTGAGAGATTGTTAGTGAGAGCCCTAGAGCCAATCATTTGATGATTGTTGTATGGACTCGATGTATCATATTCTTATATATTTATAAAGACATTTCTTTATAGTTATTATACTTACTTGTTTTAGTGTCAAATAACTATGTATAATAACGTCCTTGAGTAAAAGGTTCTTATCTATATCAATCGATTGGTTGAATCGATAATGAGATGATATAGAGAACACTACTCTTAATCATTTCTAGTCAAGTATTAACATTCAGGGACAATGTTAATGTGACGAGACTAGCATGTAGGTCAACTCGATGACTTGATCTCACAAGTCATGGATATAGAGATATCAAGTTGACACATGGATATGCATTGGAGAATGTATACTGAATGACCCGTCATGAGAAAGTATCATGGATCGTTATATAAGTGTCATATACTTTCTCATGTGACTATTAGTATGACTATCAGTCCTAGGACCTGAAGTCACCATGGTTCCCTACATAAGGAGTTGCATAATTTGGCTTCGTCAAACGTCACCCGTAACTGGGTGGACTATAAAAGCGATTACTGGGTATGTAACAAATTATGCGGAGGGATGTGAGTGATGTAGATGGGATCTATCCCTCCTATATGACGGGAGTGACATCATGATTCTTGATAGAGTGAGACCACTAAGTGCATGGTCATGCCCAAATGAGTCAATATAAGATATTGAGCTTATTTGATTAGAGTGAGTCTACTTGGAGTTCAAGACATAGATTGATTAAAGGATGACACGATCTATGCCTCAATTTAATCAATCTAGATGTCAAGGATAGAAGGGCATTATCATATATTGTGAGAGTCACAATTAGTAGTCACAAAGGTGATGTTGGATCTCAACATTCTTGTAACTTGGCTAGTAATGATGTGTTGCTAGATACCGCTCATTACTTATGTTTCTAAATGGGTTTAGGAGCATTGCCAACGTTACAAAAACCTATAGGGTCACACACAAAGGACAATTAGATGGAGATTAGGTTCATATGATGGACCAAGAGGATTAAGTTCATATGATGAACCAAATTGGATTAAGAGTAATCCAAATTAGACTAATTGAGTTGGACTCAATTTGATTCATGTCTCGAATGAGTCTAATTTAGATTATGATTCATTGAGTCAATTTAATTCAATGAATAGAGATTCATTAAATTAAATTGATTTGAATCAAATGGTTAGATTTGATCAACCATGGGAGATAAGAGGTCAAGTTTGACTTGACTTGAGAGGGAAGATGAAGGGTCAAGTTTGACTTGACCAAATGCCACCTCATTTGTGACTTGGCATGGCCGGCCAATGATGGTGTTCCACATCATCAAGGCCACATCATTGTGTGCCACCTCATGAGGAAGACCAAGAGCCATGACTCTTAGTATTACATGGAGGTTTAAAATGCATTTTAAGTGGCCAGCCACATTATGTGAAGGTGTAAGTGCAATTATGTGCTCATTGATTCTCCCTTCTTCTTCTTCCTCTCTTCTCTTGCTCTCCCTCTCCTCCATTGCTGTGACCACCAAGAGTGCTAGCACACTCTAAGTGATTTTTCTCCACCTTTTGTCTGTGTGGATACGTGTAGAGGAGTGTACGCTTGACACTCTACGAGATCCGACAACTCTTTGGACGAGCGGGATAAGCGAAGGGCTTCGCTGCAAGGGTAACGCTTCTTTTCATGTAGATCTAAGGTAGATCTAGTGTAGAAACATGTACACAATTTTATTTTATATATTTTCGCATGGATCCGTGGATAGCTTCGGGGTTTCCGCAACACAAAAAATGATTTTTGTGGCTCGAATTGCTAACAAGTTGACTTAGTAATTTACCATGTGCTGAATTTCAAAGTTGTTCTTCGTGTAAACCAAGGGTGCTCACACATCACCAACAGAGGGATTGCATATCTTGTAGTTGTAAGAAATTTGAGTTTGAGGGCATTCCATGCAGGCATATGTTAGTTTATTTTTGTATCAACCAAGTGTTTCATTTTCCTAATAAGTATATACTCAAACGATGGGCATGAGATGCAAAGATTAATCCTAGTTTTTCTTTGGTAAAGGAAAATATGATGACCTATAAAGTTTTTTGATAACAAGACACTCAAGGTTATCCTTTAAAGCTGCAGTATTAATTGATGATGCATCCTTAACGGATCAGGGGACAAATTTCTTGGATTAACAATTAGATTGTATCTATAGCAAATTCAAGAGATGAATATTAATAGAATATGCAACAATGAAAATCAAAGAAATAAATCCATGGATGGGGCCCTTGGTATTGTTAATCCATATTTAATAAGAATAAAAGGATGTGGGAAGAGATTGAAATAATCAAAAGAGAAATCAAACTCAAATATAGGATATGTCATGGATACGGGTTTCGAGGTGTATCACATGACAAATGTAACTGTCTAATTTTGCAGCAAAGATATGTGTCGATCAATTCTATATTTGTATTATAATTTTAATTCCCAATCAATTAGTTTTATTAAATTTTGTAAATATGAGAATATGTTGATTTTTAGATCAATTATTGATAATCAAAATATGACAAGCGATGATAATATGCATGAAGAAGATTTACCATCTGTAGTTGGTACTATCAAAAAAATTTTATTAAATTTTAGTAATTGATAAAAAAAAATTAAGTTAGTAATTGTCATTATTGTTACAAGTTCAAACAACATGCCTTAGGATGAATGATGATTTAACATCTTTCTTGCATATGTATTCTTGATTTTGATATTGCAACATTATCTATGTTATTTGTATTCTTCAACATGCTTACGAGTAAAAGGTTTCATTAACTAAATTATAGCTTGAGAATGGTGAAGTAACTACTTTGAATTTTTATCTATATGAATTGGAGTTTATATCTTGTAAAGATCTAGAATACTGATGAGAATGAGAACCTACAGTGACTTGTTGCTATATCTTATCTACCAGTCATAGTGTTAGATTTCAACCTTATACTTAAACTATTTTACATTCCATTTAATAGTTACAAGTTATTGCTAGTTATATTTCACAACTTGAAATATATTATGATTTTTTCTATTTGCTATCTATCCTGAATCTGAGTTTGTTTCAGTTAGATAGGATTGTTAACTTATTCTATTCATGCAAAAACATAGCATTCTCATGTTTTATGATTACACACAGAAAACTAAGTCTTTTACTAGTTTAGAAGTAGATTGGTTTAAGCCTTTTATGATTATATTTTAGTATATCTAAATGCAAATATTTCTAGGCTCACAAAGGGTACAAACTTTGAAAATTCATTTTGTATAAACCAATGTGGTTATTGCAATTTTCTTACTTTAATTTGCATCACACATAGGTTTATATATGAGAACTAGACAGGCCTATACCCCAGCCAAGTTGAAGTTCCCTTAGTATTGGGATTAGGAGTGCTTCCTTAATTTGCAACTGTGTGAGACATCACATTTGACTTGTTTGGCCTATGCGTAGATAATTTTTTTTAATATGAATTAGAATTTGTAAAACTGGAATTTGTAATTCTTGGATGATATATTATATCTATCATATTTTTCAAAAGTTTACATTTATTTATGAAACTCAGTTTTGTATGTGAATTCTACCAATATTGACAGTGAAATGATATGATTGTATAGAAGCCATTGATGTTGCCATTCATAAAATGTGATATAGCAATTGAAATAGGATATTGAGTTTGAAGAACCCAAGAGGCAACGTTGTTGCTGCTTTTGCAAGAACAATACCAACATGGTGCTACTTTTGCAAAATCAGCACTAACATCAGTGCCACTTGGCACATGATAATAGATTCTTGTGTGAGTCTCAGAACTATGGTTAGAGGGCATATATACATTCTATTGGTGTAGTGAGCATCAAACGATCAAACCTATATTTTGATAATGGCAAAGGGCTCAAAGTTTAGTTGTCTTGTTATCTGACAAGTGTGATTGAGCTTGTAGGAAAGTCCTAAGTGTTCTTAGGTAAAAGTCCTAATGGATACTAGGCAGGTGAAAAATCCTAGGAGGAGGTAACCCTAGGTCCTAGGGGGTGATAACCCTATGTTATGGAAAATCCTAAGGGGAGGTAATCCTAGGTGGAAAGTCTTGGCGGGTCATGAACTTTAGGCGAAGTGCTAGATTCGAGGACTCTATGTGAAAATTCTGGTGGTTGTGGACCAGGTGAAAGTTTGGACGGGTCGTGGAGCGGACATCTAGCATGAAGACTTGAAGTCTCGGGCATTAAGCAAAAGTTTAGTCGGTGTGGAGGACCGGTCTGGTAAAAGGTAAACTTTCCTGAGAGGGTAGGTGAGGATGCATTCCTTGAAGAGGGAACAGTAGGTGTCAGTTCGACCTAGGATTTTTATAGAAAATCTAAAAGTCAGAACCGGACAGTTCAAAGGCTGTCAAAAGTCATATATTGCTTTACTATTATTTGCTATTTGTCTAACTCTATTTTATAGGGAAACTAATAATTGTACAGGGTTAATTTTGGCCTTGTCGGTCAATCGAACCTCCAAACAAGCATAGTAGATTTCTAAGTCAGCTGATCGGGTTCGACCTAAGGATCGGTTGACCAAACTTGGGGTTCAGTCGACCGATCGGTGGATATGCGTCGACGTGGTTGGGTCGGGTGGATTGGATCAGATAGGCCAGCAAGGTCAGTGGGATCGGCCAATCGAACGGCGGAATCGGTCGACCGAAGAAAGACTCTTATCCAAGCAGAAGTATGTGGATGAGAAGCTGGGTAGGTTCAGGGGGTTCGGTCGACCGAACATCTGGATCATCGATCGATCAACGTCGAGTCAAAGACTGATCCCGAGATCAGTGGATCTAGATCAGGTCTAGCTCGGCTATAAAAGGAGGGTCGACTAGAAGCTTCGAGACAACCGAATTCAAAACTACTTACTCTCCTGTGTGTTGCTCCCAAGCGCTTCGACAATGAGCAATTGCTGCTCCAACAATCGACAAACTTCTAGTTACTCTTTTATTGTTGGTAACACAGTTTCTTTTCATTGTTTTTAATACGTGTACTTGCATATATGTAAAGTCTTTATGAATTGATAGTGGATTGCCCAACGTAAGCAATCAACAATCGCGGGTCTTGGAGTAGGAGTCGTCACAGGCTCCGAACCAAGTAAAAATAAAGGTGTTAACTTGGTGTTTGTTTTACTTGTTCTTTATTCCGCTGCATTTACCTTGTGTTTTATGAAAAGTGATAAAGCCACGAGTGCTATTCACCCCCCCCCCCCATTAGCACGTCTTGATCCTACACATTCTACATTCTACACACTCAACCCTTCTATCTCGTACCAAAATTTTAGAAATCCAAGGCCTCTATGTCAATCAATGGGTTTTAGTCAAAACCCATTGATAAACCTAGAGGACTCTAATCCGACCCATTCTATTACTTATGGGTTGCAGGAGTCTGAATATGTCCTCATTTACTCTTTTTAGTGCTTCCTAGTATTGCTCCAAATGATTTACATCTTTATGTATATGTGGTGCTAGTTTGAGAAGATCAGCACCACATTGGTGTTCCTAATAAGCCCTAAACCCTAATAATAATTTAATGACCACTTATATAATTTAAAAATAATGAATTTATGGAGACTCATCAATTAATTAATTATGACCTACATAATCTAGTCATTGATCCGTAACTTTCATAAAATGACCACTCATAGCTGCCATAAATTATACAACCACTCATACCTATCATAAATCATGGCCTGTGAATAATGGCAAAATCTGACTTTATCATAAGGGAAACTATGGGCTCGTTATACACCTATTCCCAGATTGAATAATTATAGCGCCTCTATTTTATTATAAAATAGAGGAAGCCTTCTTTCATGACATCTAAAGGTAAATGAGTAGCATAACTATCGATTGACACCATCTTCTCAACACCACCTTTATCATTCATATCATGGCATTCACTGTCTTTTTCCAAAATCTAGTAGTATTTCTTCCTTCCAAAGCGGGAATAACAAGCAGTTATGTTGCCTTTTACGATATAGTGTAAGCTTTTATATGGCAATAGGCAACCTGTTTAGGGTTCTGAAAGGAATATCTTTACTATGAACACCAACATCTAGCCCCGTTCAACATATGTTGATCAAGTTGGACCACTCATGGAGTGGACACTGATCGCCCAAACATCCTTTGGTAAAAACAAAGAGCCTCAGGAATGCCCTGAGGAATGCTCCTGGAGTAGCTAGAGGATGATTGCTTCTACGAACTTCTCCCATCCACGACTAAATTATACAAGGGAGATGAAAAATAACAGACATTGTTTGGAGTTCAGGACACTGTGTACGTTGATCAAGGCTAATTGCTCATGGAGAATACTATGGACGTTGATCGGCCAAAATTCTCCCAGCCCCACCAATGTACACGAGGGAGATGGAGAATAACAAGGTACACAAACTCTACAGATGGTGTGATTATTATGTATTTATATTAAACATGGTGCTTGAATTATATTCTCACAACAGCTGATGTAAATGTATTGTTAAGCTAATAATATTTGTAATGTCGCTTGATTTATATTGTAGCAGTTACTGGGCAGTAGTAGTGATGTGTGATAAATCTGCAAGTACATAAAAGTGTCATCAAGTAATAATAAGATCGAATCCACATTGACTAGTGATCGAGTACAAGTCTACCAATCAATCCTAATAGTTTAGACCAAATCATAAGTGATGGTTGTCACAAACGTGAATCAAAGTCTAAATGTGAAAGGGAAACAAAGAGGGTAAGAGAGAGAAAGAAATCAAAGAGAGATGACAATAGAAAGGTAAAATATGATCCAGATAAGAAGACAGAGCATGATCACATAGTAGGAAGATAGAACGTGATCACAGAGCAGGAAGACAGAACGTGATCATAGAGGGAAGTGCAAAGAAGGCAAAGGAAAGACAATCAGAGAAAATGATCATAGGATTTCGATTTCACCTCCAAGATAGCAAACACTTGATCTATATCTCAATTCTTGTCCTCAACATTAGCTTATGTAGGTAGATAATCCAAAAGTATCCAATGTGAAACTTTTGCTTCTACAACGATATATCAACCCTAATCATTGTCTACTTTCAGAAGGGTCATAATTAGTGATCATAACGTAAGGCAAACCCTGTCACTATATCCCATGGCCCCTAATTACCCTCTTTTCTTACTGTGCAACAATGAATTAGGTTTGATCCATTAAGTTCTATGATCACCTAGGGTTCCTTACGGTAATCTGGGTTACACTTTCGTATCTAACTCTCTGTGTCTTGGTTTTCTATGGGTCAGAGGGTCAAATTCTCCTTTCGATTCATCACCAAATCCTCATAGGATATGAATCTCATACTTTTGGTATCAAGATCATGTTAAAATAGTAGATCTACCCCATAATCCAATACATTATAAAAATAAGACAGTAAACATGCATAGATCAAAGAAAAGTATTTACATCATATAGAGGTTACTCCCTATCCCTAGAATCTAGGAAATTACCCCATAAATGAGGGATTACAATCATCAAACATGATTAACAATTTCAGCTAAATAGTTTCTAATGTAGAGAAAACATAGAAGGGGAATAAATGCTCAGATTGTTCAATGAATCTTCCACCTAGCCACTCCTGATGGCTCCTTGATGTGTGGATGGCTCCGGAACACTTCAAAGACTCCTCCGTCTCCTTGGAGTCCTTCGATGACCCCTGATCGAGATCCCCAATATGATCGGGTGAATGCCCTTTTATAGCCGTTGGAATCAATTGCCGACTCGGGCCATACCGCTAGGCATAGTCGCCCGTGGTGAGGTGGTGAGCTCAAATCTCGCAGGCCACGACCTGTACTGCTGGGCACGGGCGACCGTGGTGTGGTGGTTGAACCTGCCACAGCCCATGCATCTAGGCATGGGAAAGTAGTGGTAAGGAAACAAAGCTTGCTGGGGTTGTGCCACTGGGCACAGCCACCCTTGGCAAGGTAACCGAACCTACCATGGGGCATGCCACTAGGCACGCCCGCCCGAGCTTCTTTGGCTTGATCTTTTCACTCCCTGTTTTGCTTCAATCTTCACTCTTGTCATTCAAAATATACGAGAGCAGTATCTAGGAATAATAAAATATAAAAATGAAGCATAAAATTAGGTTGTCTCAAATCATGCATGCAAAAGTAGCTTGAATGTAGTGTGCAAATATGATGAAAACCCTATATACTTCACACTTATCAAGTAGCTAGTTGACATTAGCTGCTACATTGTGTATGTCGAGAGTTTAATGTACCAAAGACTAACAGATGGTGTGATTAATATGTATTTGTGTTAAACATAGTGCTTGTGATATAAAAACTTGGGTATGGATAGTAAAGCTAATATTGTGTATATATGTATTTGTAAAATATAGAAGAGCTATGGTTTCATCAGTTTTATGTGATTTCTACATTGTATTTGTAACAATCTTAGTAAATGCGGCCCTATAGTCAATGTAATAAAATACTTATAATATAGTTGATTTGGTGTTAATAATATTGTTAATCAATTATTGAAGATTGTTGTGTATGAAATGTGAACTTTATATTGAATAGTCACATAAATCAATTTGTTGTCAAGTCAAATAAAATACACAATGTCATTGGCATGGTGGTGTTAATATGTGAAAACCAACACTAACGTCTGTACCACTTGGCATGCGACCATAGATTCTTGTGCATGTAAGTCTTATAACCATGGTTAGAGGGCATATATACATTTTATACACTCATTCTTTCCATCCCATACTAAAATTTCAGAAATCCAAGGCCCCTAGGTCAATTAATAAGTTTTGGTCAAAACCTATTGAGGGACCTAAAGGATCCCGATCGGATCCATTCCAAGTCCTATGGGTTCACATGGCTCACAGGAGTTCAAATATGCCCCATTTACTCTTTTTAGGTCTTTCTAGAATTGGTCCAAATGATTTGAATCTTTGTGTACATTGTGATACTAGTCTGAGAAGATCAGAAGTACCTTGGTGTTGATCTTCGAAAACCAATACCAAGCCTGGTGATGAGAAGCCAAGGTCATATCGTTGCTGGTTTTGCAAAACCAACACCAACATGGTTCTACTTTCATAAGACCAGCACCACGCTGGTGCTGGTTTTACAAGATTAGCGCCTACATCTGTGCCACTTGATACACGACCATAGATTCTTGTATGAGTCTCAGAACCATGGTTGAAAGTAATATATACATTCTATACACTCACCCCTTTCATCCCATACCACAATTTTAAAAATCCAAGGACGCTAAGTTAATCAATAAATTTTGGCCAAAACTCATTGTTGGATCTAGAGGACCTTGATTGGATCCATTCTAAGACCTATGTCACATGGCTCATAGGAGTTCAATTATACCCTCATTTACTCTTTTTAGGCCTTTCCAGCATTGATCTAAACAGTTTGAATCTTTTTGTACATTATAGTGCTAGTCTAAGAAGATCATAACCACATTGGTACTGATCTTCGAAAATCAACACCAAGCCTAGTGATGAGAAGCCAAGGCCACGTTGGTACTACTTTTGCAAGACCAGCGCCAACATGGTTCTTCTTTCACAAGACCAACACCACGTTGGTGTTGATTTCTCAAGATCAGCACCAACGTCCATGCCACTTGGCACACAACCATAGATTCTTGTGTAAGTCTCATAACCATGGTTGGAGGACATATATACATTCCATACACTTACCCCTTCCATCCTATATCAAAATTTTAGAAATTCAAGGTCCCTAGTTCAATCTATGAGTTTTGATAAAAACTCATTGATGGACCTAAAGGATATCAATCAGACCCATTCTAAGTCCTATGGGTTCACATGGCTCACAGGAGTTCAAATATGCCCTCATTTACTCTTTTTAGGCCTTCCCAGTGTTTGTCCAAATGGCTTGAATCTTTTTTTACATTGTGGTGTTGGTCTGAAAAGATCAAAACCACCTTGATTCTGATCTTCGAAAACTAGCACCAAGCCTGGTGATGAGAAGACAAGGTCACGTTGGTGCTTCTTTTACAAGACCAACACCAACGTGGTTCTGCTTTCGCAAGACTAGCACTATGTTGGTGTTAGTTTTACAAGATCAACACTAACATCCGTTCCATTTGGCACACAACCATAGATTCTTATGTGAGTCTCATAACCATGGTTGGAGGGCATATATACATTCTGTACACTCAATCCTTCCATCCTATACCAACATTTTAGAAATCCATGGCTTCTAGGTCAATCAATGGGTTTCAGTCAAAATCCATTGAGGGACCTAAATGACCCCGATCAAATCCATTCCAAATCCTATGGGTTCACATGGTTCACAAGAGTTCAAATATGCCCCCATTTACTCTTTTTAGGCCTTTCTACTGTTGGTCCAAATAATTTGAATCTTTGTATATATTATGATACTGGTTTGAGAGGATCAGAACCACTTTGGTGTTGATCTTTGAAAACCAACACCAAGCATGGTGATGAGAAGCTAGGGCCACATTGGTGCTGCATTTGCAAGACCAATATCAACGTGGTTCTACTTTCATAAGACCAGCACCATGTTGGTATTGGTTTTGCAATATGAGCACCAACATCCGTGTCACTTGGGACGCAGCCATAGATTCTTGTGTGAGTCTCAAAACCATGGTTGGAGGGCATATATACATTCTATACACTCACCCCTTTAATCCCGTACTAAAATTTCATAAATCCAAGACCCCTAGGTTAATCAATGAGTTTTAGTCAAAACTTATTGATGAACCTAGAGGACTCTGATCAGACTTATTCCAAGACCTATGGATTTATTTGATACACCATATATACCTTCTTCACACAAATTCATAATTTACTCACCAAATATTACTGAGAAGACCATCAAAAGTGGTATTGAGAAGACCATCAAAAGTGGTACTGAGAATGCTTCACTCAAATTCATCTATCAAATTATAACTTAGATGGATTAGATACAAAAGAATTATACATGTTAATGTAAAATATTCAGTTCTATGTATTATCATCCCATACAAAAATATTGTGTACAAGTTTAAAACACTCGATGAGATTTTTCATACTAGAAACTTGAAAGATGAGTGGTCCATAATCTTATTCCTAACTGAAAATTTGTAAGTCTTCATGTGTCTCTGTGTGAAATTTATAGCTATCCCATAATATAATGATTCAAGGTATCGTAATACCAATAATGCACAGTTGTATGTATAACAAAAAATTAAAATAATTATTAATAAATGATTAACTATTAAAGCTAATATAATTACCTACGATGAAATTTGTTTGGGAACAGACACTTTCCTGACTGTGAATGCATGGGCATGCATTGTGGCATAGAGTTCAGGGTGCCAGTTGCCATAAGATGATTTCTCCATTGTTAAAAAAAATTGAAGCTACAACCATCAAACATACTCGATCATCAACTAGAAAGCATATGATGTAGTTTAAGATACAAAATACTACGTACTAAAAGGTTTGATTGCTCTAGGTATATTCCTTTTTCCTTTATAGAATTATAATGTATAATCTCATATTTTTTAAAATCAAATGCTATAAGGTGATAGTATTTAGATGGTTCGTGATGCACTAGACAGAATATGTATCTGAAGCCATTATTGGCATTGGTTATAACTGTATGTACGAATGCATCATTCCCCATCATAGAGAACATAACCTGTGTAAAAATCAAAGTCAGAGCTATTGAATGTAACAAACTTTTACGGTTAAAAAAAAAAGGAAACTCAACCTACACGGAAGTCAAGTGCACAGAAGATCGATGGGTGGTAAGCACGATCACTACGCTTCCCCTCATCAGCTAATATTGTACGATAAGCATCAATGCATTCTCCGTCGGTCAATATATTCTAGTCGAATATTGTTAACAATGAATTCATGTATAATATGATTACATTTGTTGACCATACTGCCTATTTTTGTCGAGCCACACCGGAAAAAATAATGAAGAAGCAATTAGTCTTACATTAAAGTGGAACAAAAGATCAAATCAGGAGAATAAAAAAATTATTAATGTGAGAATAGTTATCTTACTTTAACTTCTTGATCATCTGCACTGAATCATCGACAATTGAATCTAATTTGTTGTCAATATAGTCATAGACTTGCTTGACAATTTTGTTCTTCATCTCATCCAAGAGTTGAATGGGATCTTTTTCCTTTCTTCAATGTCTTTACCTTTTGGAACAATTGTGTCTTTGTTAATTATTTCATGGCCACTAGCAAGTTCCTATTGACCACCCATTTCACTATCCATTTCACTTCCACCCCTCCTTGGTGACTGGGTAGACTCTACAACAACTATTTACTTATCAAACTTATGGATTTTTCCTTTCCTCTCATAGGAGACCTTTTTTTAAGTACAAACCTTTCTTTTTATACCAATATCGGTAGGTCATTATAGTGTGGGTACTAGTCCTAGATGCTCTGACGTAGACTATTAGGCATCCTTATGTAGTTGAACTATTACACCCTCATTTGATTCAATTATCAAACCTTTTAAAGCTATCAAACATTCCTTTTCATCAATTAACAATTTGAGCTCATTTATCATGTTGTCTTTTTCAAATATGATATTGTCCATATCTTTTTTCACCTCTTCAATGCAATTAAGAAGCTGTTGATTTTCTTTTTCCTTCTCAAAGATGATGAAGGAGCAGTCTCTTTTAACTTCATCCACATATTGAAGATATTCAATTTCTTTATCCTTCTAAGAGATTATAAGGTCTTTTTCCTCAAAATTTATGCAGGTTTCTTTTTCAGGGTCATGCTGTGAAGTATTAGGGGATTGGTGTGAGACTGATGCAATAACAATTTTAGTTTGTTGAGTTGATGGAGCAATTTTTAATAACATAGAGGTCTCTAAATTTGCTGGAATTACGTCAATCAGCACATAATCTGGCGACAAATGATCTATCATGCTTTTGACATTGCTTATATGAGAGGGAGATTTTGTCCATCTCAATGACTTGGGAAACACATTCGGCTATTGTGGATTATATTCATGATAAGGATGCTCACACATCCACACCTACAACATGATCATAATATGTAAATTAAATAATAAAGAGTAGTACTATGAAAAAATATTCTAACTTATAGCCAATAAAGTTGGAAATCCCTTCAGGATGGGAAACGATGTTGTACCAACCAGTGCTTGTGGTTTTGGTCTCAATGTTATTGCCAACCCAATTGACTCTATTTAAGGAGTCATGTAATTGTAGAGCGCACGACACTAATTATACCAGGCTAGGTAGTCTATTAGTGATAGCACAGGTAACTTAGGAATACTGCTAGTAGTAAAAAAAATACATACAAAAAAAATACTAAATAATCAGCTGACAATACAACTTATCAGATATTGGATTTTAAGGGGATTGTGAACTCCTTATAAGTTTTTCCAGCTCCTTGCATGTACAACTTTTATCCTTGAAATGCTACAAACATAGTGTGATGGAGGCATCATCTAATTCCATTGGTATTGGTTCTCCTCGGTCTGGTAACCCAAGAATGATCATTACATCAGTCCTTGTGAAGTTCAATTTTTTTTTCCATGGAAAATGAAGGTCTTTTGCTCAACATCCTAATTATCAAACATATTTTAAACAAGACCTCTAATATATAGATTCAACGGGATGTCCAAAACCCAAGCAAAGGGGAACTTAGGATCAACTATGTTTGTTCAGTACTTGGGGGCATAGATGCGACCAATTTTCTAAATTTAGAAACGTTGCTTTTTCCAATATATTCTCTTCATACGACCTCTCATATGGTGACTGATTCGAGCATCAACCGCACTAGATGAATTTGAAGACATCTCGAACTACAAAATTATAAATAACCAGTAAATATATTGTATATAGAACAGGAAAGTCCAAGCTTTGACGGGAAGACTTCCTAAACTCTTAAACGCAAATTTAGGCAATGAACAGTAAACCTATACTCCTATCGGCATAAACTCTAATCCTCCAATACTAGAAAACATATTGAAAAACCTAGGATAGACCATCAATGAAATCAAATTAAAGTAACGTACAAGGTTGAAGAAGAGTCGGGAGACACTCAAGATGAAGATCGCCAAACTTTGGTGTTGTGACAAACACTTCAAGAACAACAACACATTGGTATTGTTCTTTATGAAGTTAACAGGCCGGGTTATGGATCAGGTCCATATAAAGTTAATGGATCGGGTATGAAATTAACGACTCTAGTGCTCATCCCTTAAGAACAACATCACGTTGGTACTGGTATTTCAAAACAAAAATCACGTTGGCGCTGGTCTTTCAAAACCAGCACCACGTTGGTACTGGTCTTTCAAAACCAACACCACGTTGGTACTGGTCTTTCAAAACCAGTACCACATTAGAGTTGGTCTTGCAAAACCAACACCACATTGGTGTTTATCTTGCAAAATGAAAAAACAAATAATATTAGAAGCAAGTAACTTTATTAGTAAAAAATTTAAAAAGGACAATTTTACACGTGGTCAAATAATATTTTCACAATAAAAAATTCAAAATGATTGATCAATTAGGTTCCATAGCAATAACATTATTAATTTTATTAGTGAAACTTTAAAGGACAATGAGAGAGTATTTAGATCCTATCTCTCCAAGAATAGGATCTAGTCAGTGTCTCAATTTAGATTTTTAAAATGAACCTAAATTGGACCTATGTCTAAAATCCCTAAAAGTGACTCGCCCTCACTGGATCACTTTTTTCCCGTGCTTACCTTACCAATCACAGACTTCCTCGATGTCAGGTCTCTTGACCCACCAGGACTTCCTTTTATATCTCAACTAATCTGGACTTCAACTAGTTGTCAACCCAACTAGACTTCCTTCTGCTAGATCTCAACCAATATGGATTTTATGCTAGCTGTCAACCTAGCCAGATTTCAGTCTGTTGTTTTGGTCCTCTAGACCCATCAAGTTTATATCCTGCATACTTGGTAGATAGATTAAACAAACATAACATCTAACTTTAATTCATTTGTCCTTCATCAAAACTCAGATTTGATCATTGGTGTCAACTGCACCAATATAAATAACACTTATTTTCCCTTTATAAGGATGCATTCCCAACCCTCTTTTCTCATTCCTTTAGTAATGCTCTGATCATTCTTCCTTCTCTTCATCTACTTACTCCTTGGTTTGGCAGAATGGTCCAGAATCATCTGAGAGAGTGAATGGGAGCTCCTAATGCTACACTACCCGGAGGTGGCCGTAAGACGAGGCCCTCCATGGGAGGTGTCAAAGTTCCTATGCCCTCAGAGGGATCCTTTGGGGATTCCAACCATGCTTTTGTCTCTCCCATGGATTCTGTCAACTTGAAGGATTGTTCTGCTTCCTGGTGTCATTAATACTCTTTTTTTTTTCTTTTTTACCTAAGATACCTTTTTTTTTTTATGGTCCACATGTATGTTCCTTGAAACTCTTTACTAAAATTATTTGTGCTATCAGGAACAGGGTTCTTGGTGAGAATTCAAAATCAAGGTGGAGTCTCCTTGTATGAGGACCTTAATATAGCAAAGAGATCAAGCGTGAAGTGAACTAAACGCTACTCTATGTAGAGAGAGAGTACTCAAAGACCAGCTTGACTTATTGAGCCAACAACTACGTGAGGTTGATACGGTACTTGAAGACACTATTAATCATAGGATAAAGCATAGACACCAATAGGAAAATCATCTCTAAGTACCTTCTAATGACACTACTTATTGACAATGTTTCAGACTTTGGCTCTCCGAAGTGTAATCTACGAAAGATTGGCTTTTCATTAGATAATAAAAAATCACTCTTTGATATCCATGAGCGGGATCAATGCTTTTTCCAATAATCTGTGGGTGTATATTTATATTTATTTTTCTCTTAATCACTCTTCAACTGAGCAATAACAATAATCTACAGATGATGGAAACACTTAAGTGACAATCTGACCAATAATAACATTTACATTAATACCCTTATAAATCAAGCATGTGACTTGCTCATGCCCGGATGAGTTATGAGGGTTATACTTACTAATTGACTTTGGACCCACTCCACCCATTTACAGACTTTGGTCCTCCGGTTAATAGAATCTTTTAGTGCCAGTTCCTCGAGTCAATTTGGCTCAGAAAATAAAATTTTGCATTGAGTACTCTCTCCATAACGAGGGCAACATTCAATTCCCTTCATGCTTGGTCTCTTTGCTACGTTAAGAACATTATATGAGCAGAATCCACCTCTTGTTCAGGCTTTTAGTCAGAGATCCTATTTCAGTTAACATATCTAGATTGAGCATAAGATTCGGAAACCAAATGTATGTGCCGCAAATGAAATAAATTAGTTAGATGGTAAAAAAAAGAATAGTAAGATGTCACTTGGAATCCGAAGAGGACTCCTCCAAAGGAAAGGACATTTTAACGCCCCCTCACAAGGTCTCATCTATCGACTATTTTGTGTCATCCACACAGACAAAGAAATGAATGAGGCATAGAAGAGATGTGAATAAACAAAATGTTAAGAAGTGAATGTGAAAGAATGATCTTGGATATACATTTATAAAGAAACTATGGAAGTCTTGTCTATTCGTGATGGGAAGTTACTATAAGGAAAAGTTATCTTACGCCTCGAAAAGGTAAGAAAAATAGTGAAATGTTTTGCGACGTTTTGAATTATGACAAGACTTTTTGACAAATGATTTTAATTACAAATTGTATCATATTCTGTTTCTTTCTTCTCCCTCATTGTAATTTATTTATTACATATATTTATTAGTAATTGATATTTTTTATAAAATACTATAGAAAATCAAAAACATTTTAACTATTTACTATTAATTTTTTGTAATTTTTATAAAATATTTTAATGCTTAATACTATAATTCAACCCTTAAATCTTAAAAGAAAAATCTAATTGGCATAACTAGGAGCTCAAAAAAATAAACAAAACATAAAAAAAAAACTAAAGACACACTGGGTGAGTAGGCGCCCACAACACCAGTGCCCAGCGTATCAGTATTTTATATATATATATATATATATATATATATATATATATATATATATATATATGCTACAAATCAGGCCATATAGACCTGAGTGTCGAGGCACCTGACCGAACTATGTGTGCTTGAAACTCAGGGCGCTCGGAAGTGATTCGAGCACCCTAACTCTTAGATCCGCATCGAAGGTCTGCATGACCCAATCTGCAGCATATATATATTAGAGATAATGGTGCGCATCTCATGAGCACGGTGTATTTTTTTTTTTTTTTTTTGAGTTTGAGATTTAGGGTATAGTATTTAAACTAAAAAGTTTTAAAAATAAATTATATTAGGTGTTCATGAGATGCTCACCATAAGACATGCAACATAACAGAGAGAGAGAGAGAGAGAGAGAGAGAGAGAGAGAGAGAGAGAGAGAGAGAGATGCACCATAAGATATGAATTTTACTTTATTGATGTATTTTATATTATATACTTTAATATTTTGCACTAATTGAGAATTGACCCTAAGATCTATATAAGTAAATATTTATCCCCAAGGTAAGATTGAGTTAGTTAGTGGAGGGCAGAGTTGCTGTCATATGGCAAGGATTCAAATTTCGGTAAAGCCGATGAAAAAAATCCTTCCACGCCCTTGCCAACTACAGCTTTTTGATTTACCTCCTCACATATAGTCGTGGGATCGACAATGTAGAGTCGTTGGGTGATGAATTCCACCTTTTACTATCATATATAAGTAAATATTCATATAGATACCAACTACATCAATCCTCAAAGATGCAACTCTTTGATGACTCATTATAAACTCTCTATTATAGAATTAGAGTTATTATAAATCCGATCTACCAAAAGTTGAAAGAAGAATTGAATATTCAATTCAATTATTAAATCATTCATTCCAGAGTTTGATATCAATCGAATAAATCTTATTTTGATGGGTCATACAAGGAAATAGGCAAGGTCGGTTTTGAAACAATTCATATATATAGGGGTATTACCCTGCACATCCCGTTCGTGGGCGATCATAGGTGACTCTCACTAAGCCCGAGCACCCAGACTCAGTGAGAGTCACCCAGCCATCGCCCATGAACGGGATGTGCAGAGTAACAACCCTTTTATTTATATATATACATTAGATATCAAAGCATTTGACACGACAAATCTTGTGGATGGTTGGCACAACTATATGGATGTTTCTCACTAGCCATCTGGGTAAATCGGGGAAACAAAAGAGGTCCATTCTAACAGCTAACGTTCTCGAGTCCACTATCCATTAAGGAAAAAATCCTCTATAATATTTCACAACCAAATTTCGAACTCCAGATATCTGATCTATTACTAAAAGACCTAACCATAATACCCTACCTAGGGACAACTTATACCTAAACTTGATATCATATAAGATATTATTAGGAAGGAAATTGACCTTCGAATCTCTAAAGATATGTGTATGTCTCATCTATAAATATGAAAGACGAGTTGCATGCAAACCTAATTGTTGATTATGGTCGGCCATGAATATTGTCTACCTAATGATTTAATATGAGTTATCTATCCTCCCATATCATGATACTTTTTTCATCTTATTCATGATGATATTAAGGATTTTGAATATCATGCAAATAGATTGATTAATTTTTCTAACAACTTAAACTCGAGCGAAAAAAAAAACATGATTTAATAGAACGACCTCCATTAGCCTTTTTTTTTCTTTGGAGTAAGAAGCTATTTTTTCTTTAGTTCAATAAAATAACTTCATCAATAAAGAGACTTTGATCTTTCTCCCTGATTCATCTACCAAGTAAATCCATAATACAATTTATATATACTCAGAGGTCAACCTCTATATATAATATTCCTTCCTATTGAGATTTAAATTTTGATCCTCTCGTTTATTCTCTTTAAGTGTTTTATACTGTATCACATCCATTGAGGCTAGACACAATACATCCAATGCTTCGTATCTTTATAAATCCATCATTACAAAGTTATATGTTAGGACTTGTATGAATTAGAGAGGGAGGAGGGTGAATAGTTTTAATCATTTTTCTTCGATGCTTTGTGATTGTTGTTGAATGCGTAACAAAATCCTTACTTCAATCTTGACTCTACATGCACAACTTTGGGATTTATTTAATATTCACCTCTTTGAGAAAACTAATCCAAGGGTCTACTCATAACGATCACATCCACTAAAAAATCCCTCCTCCTCGGAAACTTTCCGAAGGCGGAGAAGCCTCTTCCAATGTGTTCTTACAAGAACAAGGGCAAACAACATAAGATACGAATGAATATGAAAGTAATAACACTTTACACTTGAATACCTTACTTGATCTTTTGTAGCTTGGAAATACCTTTTGATGGTCCAAAAATATAGCAACACTATCCTCCAAACCCCCCTGATAGTAAAAAAAACTCCTAAAAACCTCTCCTTTACGTCGGGATTGATTTTCGTCTATCAGTCAACTGATCTTACTCATCAATAGATTGATATGGTCTTTGACCGTTGTTTGATATGGTCTTTGACCGTTGAACAACCTTTGAACTTTTTGAAATCTATTTGATTTTGTTGATAATTCGAACATCAATCAACTGATATTCAACATCAATCGATTGAGAGCATCAGTCAAACAGAGCACGCAAGTCCCACTCTTGTGCATTCTAATTCGACACTAGTCGAACAGAACAAGTGAGTCTCACTCACTTCTGTTCTATTTAATTTGACATCAATTGATTGATGTGAACCATCAATTGACTCAGTCAAATCAAATTAAGAAAATTTAACTCGCTTTTGTTCAGTTTCTAAAGTCATCAGTTGATTGATCAAATTCATCAGTTGAGTCTAGCAATAGAATTGACTTGCTTCTGTTTGGTTTCTAAAGTCATTAGTCGACTGATCAAACCCATCAATTGATTAATAGTTAAGTTTGACAAACATAGATCTCTGAATAAGCTCTGTTTCACAATAAAAATCACCTAGTTATGATATCCGAGTTAAAAGTTATAAGATTCAGAAGTTTGTTCTGTCGAAACTTCCTCGTTTTATGTTAACTCCCTATTAGACTTCCGACTACCAAGTGTCCGGTCAACTGTGACCTATTTAGACTTTCCGTCCCATGCTAAGTGTTCAACTCCTAGCTAATCAATCCACTTTGGACTTAATCTAATTCCCAACGAGGTTTCTCTAGTTCTCAACTAGGCCTTCCATCATCTAGCCCCGCTAGGAATTTCATTGCCTAATTTTCAACTAAGACTTCCATTACCTAGTTCTCAACTAGGTCTTCCACCGCCTGACCCCGCTAAGACTTCCTTTACCTAGTTTTCTACTAGGTCTTCTACCGCTTAGCCCCGCTAGAACTTCCATTGTCTAATTCTCAACTAGGACTTCTATTGCATAATTCTCAACTAAGTTTTCACTACCTAGCATCACTAGAACTTCCATTACCTAGTTCCTAACTAGGTCTTCCACCGTCTAACTCTGCTAGGACTTCTATTGTCTAGTTTTTAACTAGACCTTCCACCGCCTAACCCCGCTAGAACTTTCATTGCTTAGTTCTCAACTAGGACTTGTATTGCTTAATTCTCACTAAAACTTACACTGCATATTAATCAATCATCAAACCCTCAATTCGAGTCCACTCAAATTGGGTCAACTTGGTCAACCCTATCAAAAGTCAATTGCACCAACATTATACTCACCATTATTTTGAGTATTCATTCAACAATCGTTAGTGAACTTGAGGCATATAATTAAATTATATTGAATCATAGATGCCTTAATCTTAATAATTGTTGTGTTTTTTGTTTGGTTCTTGAGGCTAGGAAAAGGTAGCTTTCAAGGAACTAACAATTAGGCACCTCATCACTTCACCTTCATATTCTGGCATACAAATGGAATTAATGTGCTGTGTGACAGCCAAAAGATACTGAAAGGAGCATAAACATGAGATTCATACAATGCAATGCAAAGCAGAGGATGGCCAATCACAATCTAGCGATATCTTTTGTAGAGTACATTATAATTAGTTCACAAATCTATGATGTCGCTGTACAATATCTCACTAAGTGGAGTCGTCTTGAGAAATAGATGCAATGCGAGTCCCGCTCAAGCACGCTTAAAAATCTATGGAGTCGCTCTGTGCATTAACTTTCCTCTGCTTAAGTTAATACTTTTGAGAAAGATGTTATTGAGTGATTAATGCCTAAGAATTGTTTAGGTACTTTGGCATCACTTTGAGAGCATAAGTTGTGATTATTAGAATAAATTTTAGAATAGGTCAATTTTAATTTTAATAAATTTAAATATTACTTAATCTTTTATTATTATTTTTTTCGGTTTAGATTAAGTTATATTGGAGTTTAGACAGAGTTATGTTATCTTACAAAATTGTCATACGTTGACTCCGAACGATCCACACAATTAATCTCATAATCATCTATAGAAAGATAAATCAGAAAATAAAATATATCATCATATGAAAAGATATTTCTATCAATTTGATTGGAAATTGACCCTTGTTCGATTCTATAAATCTAAGCTTTCTCGTATCATTGGTAGTGATCATTGTAAGGGACTCCTTTGTGTCACGTAAGGTCAGAGGGCAGTGTAGATAGTGAAGAATAACAATAAGCTTTCCGCTTTCTGTTAATTTATAGTTTTGATATTTGCTCAGTGCATAAAAATCCCTGCGGTTTAAGTAGTTCGGATCCTCTGTCCCGAAACTTCTCTGTCCCCATGTCCCACTGTCGATCAGACGGTCCAGATTACATCTCAAGGATACCTTGCACATCACAAGGATACTGCACACATCTTAAAGATGTCATGATGCCTTGAGATGTAATATGGACCGTCCGATCGATAGTAGAACATGAGGACAGAGAAATTTCAGGACAAAAGATCCGAACTAACGGTTTAAGTGCATCTCCAACGACAACTTTATACCAGCTTCTTATTTTCTTTATGCTGACGTGGTAAGAAAAAAATTAGGAGTTAAGTTTGATTTTTTGAACCCAGTTTCCTAATTTCATTCTTCCTTTTCGATGGGGTGACAAAAAAACCTTTTTTACCATAAAACTGCTGAAGATGCCCTAGATCATATTGATTGTATTATACATGTACGCTAAGACTCCTCTTCTTTCAAAAATTTATCATATTTTACATTTTTACCTAAAGTGTATTTCTTTTCTAAAATACTTTTTTACTTATTGCACCCCAAATTAAAATAAAATTTGATTTTTTTCACTTAAACCCAAACCGAATTGAGGTAAAAAAATAAAAAAAATATCATCAGATAGTCATTGATTACCTTAATAATTTTAAAATTATATCAAATTAATATTACTGCACTCCTATCTAAATTTATCTATATATTTTATTAAAGATTATATATTTGTTTTTGAAGTTCAATGAATTTTAATCAAAGTCATTGATGATGACTCACAGTTTTAAACTTTTAATTTGTTCTGGTTGGTTTTTTTATATATTTTTTATTTTCAAATTAGAGTCTTAATAAAAAAAAATTAAAAACTTAAAAATTATAAAAGAAGGGTAATGTAAAAAAATCGAAAATTTTAATTTTTCATTTTTAATTGCTAATTAAAACAAAAAAGAACAGCTCGATGCACGAAGCTCTCGTTATACAGGATCCTAGGGAAGGATCCATTGTACGCAACCTTACCTTACCTTTTGCAAGAGGCTGAAAAAAAATAGTGTAAGGATGCATACAATGGATCCTTCCTCGGAATCCCACATGACAGGAGCTTCGTACACCGGGTTGTCTCTTTTTTATAAATTAGCAATTAAAAATGGAAAATTAAAATTTTCAATTTTTTTACATTACCCTTCATTTGTAATTTTTAAGTTTTTAATTTTTTTTATTAAGGCTCTAATTTTTAATTGCTAATTATAAGAAGAAAATAAAAGTAAACAAAACTTTAAAATTAGTTTAATCAAACTAACTTTAAGATAAAAATTATTATTATTTTTCAAAATTGGGCTATTTTGATAACGATAAGAATATCCACATCAGATGCCCTATTTAAATATTTTAATTTAAATTTTGGATAAGATAAATAAAAACCTTTGCATCAGTTAAATTATCTATTCTCTAAATTATACATCATTATGAACTGTACTTTAAATTTAGAAAATGGATTCAATTTTCTAAATATTAAAAAGGAGAAAGAAAGAATAGAAAAACTGATACATGATGTATTAAAAAATAAATATCTAAATATTAATAAAATATATAATTTTTTACTCTAAATTATATATTTTGAATAGAAAAATTAATATGAATGCTCTAAAGGTTGATACTCAATGCAACACCCGGAATCCTCCTGGCGCAGTTAGATCAGGCCTGTGCCATAAATTTTCAGAACCATTACAAAAACCACATCAACTCATTCTTGAATAGCGCACGGCATGCTGTCCCATGATGCACTTTCTTTAGTATAATTTAGGATAGACTGTGAAGGCATCTGCTACGAGTGTAATCATCTTACATTACAATAGCACAACATAATTTTTCATAAAATAAAAAAATAAAATAAAAAATAGCACTGTACAACTATTTGTGCCCTAGGGACTTTGATGCTATGATGGTAAAATGTAGAATAAGTTTCTTAAATAATGAGGATTTAAATCTCACACTAAGTATTTATACCTCACGAGGCACAGTGTGGTGCATGGTAAAAGGTAATGATGATTACAATAAGAGTTTAAATCTCACACTAAGTATAATTTGTGGAGTTAGAATTATTGGATATATGTGAATAGAAAAAAATAGAAAGGAAAGACATTTCATTATAAATGAGATTTTAGTCTCATATTGAGAGTTTCAAGTTATATTGGTTAATTTATATTAACTTACATGCATTAATATTTTGAACAAATACATGAGGAGAGACTTTCTCTCACGTGTGGTAGTACACGGGGGGATACAGTGGCTCATGATCTTATTTTATTTTTTAACAGGCTCGTGGGTTGACCCACTTAACTCGTAAACCGTCTTGAATTGGGTTGAGATTTTCCTAATCCAACAAGATGACGGGCAACCCCACCCCATCATATGACATATTGGATTGACCAATTTAAGTACACTACTTGTGGGAGCCATGAATACATATCTAGGTCACGAATTGCTTACCATGATTGTAATCTCCCAATTAAGATTATGAATCACTTGCACGGGCTTTGAACTCATGACAACGTTATAAATCACTCATGATGACTATAAACTTGTAGCCAAGCCCATGAATTACTCACCCTAAAATGAAATTTAGACCGTCCTACTACAAATCATAGATACTCAGCGAGTTTATGCCCTAACTATTATAGTAAAAAAGATAATTATACTTATCCTAGATATCTCTCATGTTCAATATTCAGATTATATGAATAAAAGTAAATTACGGATGAACTTTATATACTGAAAAGTTTTTCTCCTCTTCCGACTTCATGGTAATCAAAGTATAAAGATGAGAAAAAAAATTTCCATAGGATAGAATTGGTTATTTCAAAATTAGTTAGATAAAAAATTTAGGATATCAAAATAAAAGTATATAATTACCGATAAAAAGGCAATTTACAATCATTTGTGAAAGGGAAATGAAAAAATGGTTTACTATTTATTTATTTAACATTGGAACTTGTACTATTAATTTATTTAACATCAAAACTTGTGCTATATTAAATCAAAATAGCGGTTCGTTTCATGTGCAAAATTATTTTTTATTTATATTTTAATTTAATCAATAATAATTTTTTTTAATTACATTGATAAAGTAATACCAACTCACCTTTTTTTTTAATAATAAGGTAAATAAGATATATCAAAAATATATAGAAATCAATAATACTATCGGTCTTCTCACATCCGGGCATCAGCCAAATCAAATGAAATACTCGTGACATCTTATTGGTGCATATATAGACACATCAACTTACATCATCGTCAAACACAATCGCAGAGATAATCACGACTGTGCATCCCCTACACCGGTCTCTCACACCGATGTATATCGTCATCATCCATGTGATCCCATCACTAATGACTTCTTCTCATCGTCGATCATCCACAACATCTCGGCATCCTCCCAAATATCCGGTCACGCTCCGCTAGTCCGGAAGCTCTCTCCGTGTGCAAGTTAATCCACAACATCCCAGCACAATCACCAGCAGAAGAAATGGGTGACTCAGTGTTGACCGCATCCGGAAACCGCTATTCCCTGGCGACAGCACCCCAAGAAAGTGCCTCCTAGCTCCTCCACCATGGCAGCCGCAGCCTCCCCACACCCCCTTATCTCAACGTCGATAGCGCCATTAACGGAAAGTTGTCTCCGCTCCCTCCCTCCATATGTGCTCCATGGTCTACACACCATCAGGGAGCTTTCTCTTTCTTGAAACGCTGAGCCGAGTGATTTCTTCGCTCCCCAATTGTAAGCGACTCCGGCAGGTTGGAGGGCTGAGACCTTAATGGAGGAGAAGGTCATTACCCACCGGCCTTAATTGTGTCCCTCGGGTGGTGGGTTGCAACCCCAAGTTAGAACTCAAAGCCCACTTCCATTGCTCAAGTTGCCATTTGGATTTGAAATTCAAACTTCGTCTCCCCAAATCTGTCACCTTTTGAAATTTAAATCTCCCTCCCGATTATAAACCAGCTGGCCACCTTTCCCAAGTGTCTTCAAAGAATGTGCCCCTCCATTGACTTCGCCTGAGCCGCCCCTTGTCCGGCCGGTCGCCGGAATCCTTCATCCAATCGAACTCTCCCCTCCGATTGTAAAATAGAGCAGCGAACAACCCATGCTTCCCCGTCAAGGCATGGGCCTAGCAGCCCAGTCCCCCGTCCCCCTATCACCAGTCTCTTCACTGGGACTTTATGGTACTTGCCAACAAGGAGCTCTTTGTGATTTCTGCAACCATCCGCAACCCGAAACTGAGAGCCGGCCAGACAAAAACAGTGCAGCGAAAGTCCCTGCTTCCTCTTTGGTGTTTGAGCAACGCAGTCGAATGAGGCTGCCGTTGTTTTGCTCCGGCGAAACTGTGCTCCCACAGCTTTTGCCGCCACTTCCCGTCGCCAGCATGCATGTGGTGTGGCTCAACCGGTGGAGGAGGAGGAAGTCCCCTCCCCCATCAAAACCGTGGATCCTAGAGAAGAGGAGCTCCAGTCGGCCAAGTTTCCACACCCCCTTGCTTACTTCGCACCTTCTCTTTAGAAATTCTAGAGAGAAAGAACATTTCTCTTTGAACGGATGATAGGGGGAAATAGTCCTCTCAGGACGGTCTAGTGGTTATCATATTAGGTATTAGCTGTCATGAGATCAGGGGTTTGAATCTTGGTAAAACTGAGTGAAATACCTCCCTTACGTATTAATCATTATTTCAAAAGCTAATAGTTGTCCATGATTTATCTCCTCCGTGTTAGTTATGGGACGAATTGACGAAAGGTGCCGAGGACGAACATATTCAATTTTTACCATCATGGTAGGAAAGACCGATGTACCTTAACATTTATTAGTATTATATTAAGTGATAATTTTATTATAATGAGATAATAAATTAATTTCTTTCTAATAAGTGCATGTTTCTATATTTGAGAAAAAAAAAGAATATTTTTAATCTTTTAGCCACTTTAGAGTCTATTATAAATAAATTTTATAATTTACTTTCCTTTAAATAATTTAAGAATAAATTATAACAGATAAATAAGATAACATAATCACTTTTTATTAAATTAAAAGGTTTATGCAAATATTATGAGCACCCTCTCTAAAAGAAAATTTATATTTAATCATTTGAGTCCTACTCGATCTCCGTTGGCTAATTATTAATAATAATTATCATGTAAACATCTACTGTGCTGATTAAAAATTTTATTAATAATAATAATAATAATAATCGCCATTAATATTAACCATTCAATTGTTATTGACTATTAATATTAGAGATTATGATCATAGAAAGATCATATAATTAGGATGCAAACAAGTTAACTTGAACCATATTAACCATTCAATTGTTATTGACTATTAATATTAGAGATTATGATGATAGAAGGATCATATAAATAGGATGCAAACAAGTTAAATTGAACCAAGCGTTGTGGTATTTAAATTTATTTGATAAATTAATCCAATCAAGCCAAGCTAAATTTAAAATGAATCAAGTTGTTTGTTTCGATTTAGAAATCTCACCTCGATAATACGACGGTAGAAATTCACCTGATATCTAATAATAATGACGTTGAAGTCTTCTCCTATATCTCTTCCAATAGCACAGTGATTCTTGCGAAGAGTAATAAGCATCAAAGGGCTCACCAAGAGTTCCCTTAGTGAAATCATTCTAATGCCCAAGTCCTATCGGTGTTTTAATAATAGAGGAAAAATATAAATGCGAGAGCTTGAGTTAGAGAGTCTCCCTTACTCGGAGCATATACCTAGCCTAATGTTCATATGAGAGGAGTAAGTATTGGTGCAGTTGGTACAAATGATTAAATTTAAGTTTTGATGAATGACAAATATATTAAAATTAGGAGTGTTATGATCTAACTTTTCTATCAAGTGTGCAGGACTTGACGGATCTAGAAAACCTGACACTAGGTTGAAATCCAGTTAGGTCTGTTAAATCTGATAGATGATGTAGAAGTCTAGATAAGTCAAGGAGTGACCCACTATGAAAGAGTACGTTAGCGGACAAGAAAAAAAAACACAATGATTCCGAGGAACGAGAAGCTGGAGCGAAAGGATGCTCGAGAAGGCCAAAAAATATATTCGAGTGAGCCCTATTCCGGATGGTCGAAATCACCCAAGCGAGCGGAGCTAGAGCGAAAGACTTGGCGGAAGAGTCAACAGAAGGTTGACTATGCTCCGAGCGCCCGGACGGCCCAGACCCAGGGCGCCCCAGGCTCGCACCCTGGTCGAGCTAGTTCAGCCCGGTCCAAGCGCTCAAAGCGGGCCAAGGCGCTCGGACCAAAAACTTTATTGAAATGCCAATTGTCGCGATCTGTTACGACGGGGATAATATTTTATCTCCCTCCAAGTGTCTGAAACTCTTTCAGGCGTTCCAATTAGGGCTATAAATACAACCCTACTTTCAGAAGCTAAAAACACTTGTAAACAATTCTATTTGAGTTTAACTTTGTAATTGTGAGCTTTGACTGCTGTAAGAGGGCTTCTCCGCCTGAAGGAAACTTTAATGGTTTTTCAACGTCTTGAATTAACAATCCCCTAATTGCAAACCAAATAAAATTTATATGCCTCTTTATCTTATTAATTAGTTTCTTAATTCATTTTTATGTAAATGTTTATTTTAATCAAGCTGTAAAGTTCGAGAATGATTTTATTTGTTTTATTTTGTTCAGGGTAATTCACTCCCCCTGTTGTCGGCTACAAGAGACCAACAATTTTTTATCCCAAAATTATCGTTGCCAAAATCTGCAACAAAAGAATTCAAATTCGTTGCCAAATTTTGGGATTACTTATATTTTTATTGTCAAATTTGTCACCAATTTTACAACAAAATAATATTCGTCATAAAATTGACGACAATTTTAGCAACAAAAATATAATGTCCCAAAATTCGATGACAAAAATGATTTTCAAATTTTGGTAAATATGTAAATCTGTGAAAAATCAATTTCACACCAGATTCTAGGACAAATCTGTAGATTCATCCTAGATTCTGGGACAAAATTTGGGACGAATCTCTGGATTCGTCCCAGAATCTGGGACGAATCTCAGAATTCGTCCCAAAATCTAGAATGAAATTGGGACAAAAAATAAACCATCACAAATTTTTCAATGCATATTCAGTTTCGATAATTTGGCGACGAATTTTTTTAATCGCCAAATTCATCCCTAAATAAAAAAAATAACCATAACCAATTCATTTCTATAATTTATCATGTTAATACAATCCAATCTAATACATTTATAAACCTATTTGCAATAAATTTAATTAACACATCCTATTTAACATTATCACATCTTATTACACATCCTATTTAACATTATCACACATCTTATTACACATCCTATCTAACATATATACACATCCTATTAATATTTGAAATAAAATCTACAATAATACAAGCCCAATGTTGTCAATATATAATCATACAAAAAAGTCAAGAGAAGCATATACAATGCATCCAACTCATGGTATGTAACAATATCCGACACTCTAAGAATCTTAGTTAAACAAGTTAATTCAAAGAAACTACAAACACATCAACTCATCTTTTTCTTCCACGCAAATTTTCTTCTCCATCCAATCTTCTTTTCCTACATCAAAACAAACAAACAAACAAAACAGATCATTTTTAACAACAAAAATAATTACTTAAACTAATAAGAAAGATAATTACCCGAACAATTATCTATTTACACATATAAGAATGATTTTGCTTCTACAAGAATCTAAAAGCTTAAAAGTTCATAAATACTATAAGAACATAACAATATAATACAAAATGAATATAAATGATTATCTAATAGAATTTACTAAAAGCGAAACAATTTACTAAAAAGACAAGTGCATGCAATATGTCAAATCGCTAACAAAAGTTCTTCCAAATATTTAATCAATTTATTTCCTTCGTATTTGAACAAACAAAGTCTTGACATAAAAAAACCAAGACTTCAAATGCAACTAATAAAAAAAAGACTTACAAGTACAACCTATTCAACTCATATTTCAACCAAATTATAATGTAAATACACCTTCATTCCTTTGACAGAGTCAAACTAGCAACACATAAATAAGATAACTCTCATTTTTAGCCCTAGGTATTGTACCTCTATAATTTCATCCCAGTAAAAGAGTATAGCTTGTATAAAGTCAAATTTTATACAAATTTCATTATCATTACATAGAATTAATAGAATTAATGCCACATATTTTAAAAGCAAGGTTTACATATCAATCTGTGTTGGAGTTTCAGTTTGAAGCCAAAATGGTATGGTATTCGTACTGTACAAGCATGTTCGGAAGAAGTGTGAATGTGCCAAGGTCAACTGAAAAGGGTTTAAATCCTATAACCTTTTTTCTACTAAAGTTGTTTAACACCAAATATGTCTCTAATAAATAGAAAGTTAATTGAATTCAAATTTAATAAGTTGGAAAAATCTAACAAGCATCTTAGTAAGGAACATAGATATACCTAAAACAGGTGAAGAAAGAGTATCTCCAAACATACTAAGCTCACAGGAAAATGAGACTTGCACAAAAATAATATTACAAACTCAACAATCAAATATAAGGGTAACAATAATTTATAACTATTTGCAATCCAATTGCAATATGTAACAAACATCACTAACATAAAGAAAACTATGCTAAATATGAATCAATTTGAAATTAACGGTAACCAATCTATTCTAAATTGAATGCAATGCTTTGTAGGTTCAGGTCCATCATGTGCACGTAAGTTTTGGATCAGAGATAAAAGAGATGCAGGTCCATCATGTTATAGTTTTGGATCGCGGCTTTAATGGTTGGCATGCTTCTGGCAACCCTGTTTGCCAATGCACTACTAATCCTTGCACAGGTAATTGTGCTTAGAAATTAGGTGAACAACTTATCAAAGTAATAAGTGTGCCAAATTTTCATGAATACACTATTTAATTGTCATCAATATTGGGTGAAGATTGATCTGATAAAAATTGAAATAGATAGAAAACTTTATGTATAAAACTGATTGAAAATTAAAATGGTTGTAGTTGCAAGTGAAAAAAAAAATCATAATATTACAATTAGATAATCTAAATGCTATCATGGATTGTAACAGTCCACGTCATTTGTTGCCATCTAGTTCACGACAAGCAAAGCAAAGATCTACCTATATACAACAGTTCAATAAGAACTACAATCTTCCAAAATTTTCTGCTCTAAGATGACTAGTCGTCAGTGTTGCAGATTATTAACTATCCTAGCCTCTAAGATCATTGTAATCTATCTTGAAGCATCTAAATCTGAACATATAAACTCTACCCAATTTGTGTTGTCGTATATAATTTCTATGTAACCCAACGACTAAACCGATCCTTAAGATGAAAGTAGGAATAATAACGTCACACCACACCAGCAGCCCTCCTCATGACGCCCAGCTTGACACAAGTAAATGCAGCCACAAACCAAAACTCATTCAATGTCACAACTACAAAAAGCACATGGAACATCCCAAAACCAAACAGAGACGAAAAAAAAGAAGGGAGAAACCACACGCGTCGGATAAAGCTAGTGATCCACTACTCCCTTTCAGAAACATCAAAACTAACACGAGCCATGGAGAATTTATCAACACGAACTAAAGCAACTAAAAATCACCAACCAAAATGAAACATGATAGCGCGATTGGAATCTACGAAGAGGAACAACGAGAAGGAGATAGGAATGTCGGAGAAGAGACCCCGGGAGAAGAGCACATGAAGGCAGTCATGAGGAGAGGAAGCCTTCGTGAACATCGCCAGGGGAGACGAGCAAACGAAGACAGTTTGGGACGCGGCCACGCCCGGCCACCAAGGGCTAGACGCGGCCACGCTCGGCCACCAGGGGTAGAACGCGGCGACGCCCGACCACCAGGGGGCGGACGCGGCCACGCCCGGCCACCAGGGGGCGGACGCGGCCACGCTCGGTCACCAGGGCCAAACGCGGCAAGCAGGAGCCGGCCGAGGGCATGCAAGACCGGCCACCGTTGAGGAGGAGAAACGAGGGGAAAGGGGGAGCTTACGCTTCGTTGCCATCGCCACCGTCTCCTTCGCTGCCGTCACCAGGGAGGGGAGATCGAAGACAAGAAGCAACACGCGCGATCGGGAGAGTGGGGATATTATAAGTCCCAAATTTTGGGACTAGAAGAGAGTTCGTCCCAAAGTTTGGGACGAAAAAATAAATTTAGAGAATTCAGAGTAATATGAAATATATTTCTATATTTCATGTTATTCTATTTATCATAAAAATAGTCTCCAATTTAATTTTGATGTAATATATTAATTGTAGTAATTTTTAAACACGAATTAAGTTAAATTCTTGTTAAAAAATGATTACACTCAATATATTGAGTCAAATTACGGATAAAAATATTTTTATTATCAGGAGAATAATACAAACACATAAAACTTATTTCATAAAATTCTGATATCTTTATGTCCACATTTAGGATTTCTGTTTATGTGTTCTTTTTATTTTTTTTCAATTATGGGACAAATCTTAGGATTCATCCTAGATTTGGGAATAAATCTTAATTCGTCCCAAATTTAGAGATGAATCTTGGATTCATCGCAAATTCTGGGATGAATCTAGAATTCGTCCCAAAATTAAAAAAAAAAAGTAACCAAAGCCCTAAATATAGACTTAGAGATATTAGAATTTCATAAAATAAGTTTTCATGTGTTCGTATTATTTTGATGAACATAAAAATACTCTCATCCATAATTTTGACTCCATATATTGAGTGTAGTAATTTTTTAACATTAATATGACCTAATTTGTGTTAAAAAAAAATACTACACTCAATATATTGGGTTAAAATTATAGCTGAGGGCATTTTTATGATCAGTAAAATAATACAAACATATAAAAACTTGTTTCATGAAATTTTAAGATCTCTAGATCCATATTTAGTGTTGCTGACACACATATTATATGTATTGAATAATAACTTTTTAAATTAGGAGTAAACTACACATATTTCACTTTACTATGAAAAATAAGATAATAGATAAAAATGATGTATGAGGATATTTATATGATTAGGAAAATAATACAAATATATAGAAACTTATTTCATGTCATTCTGAGATTTCTATGTCTATATTTAGGGTTTGCAATTCTTTTTCTTTTTCTTTTTCTTTTTGTATTTTTTCAATTATGGGATGAATCCTGGATTCATCCTAGAATTGGTGACAAATCCAAGGATTCGTCCCCAAATCTAGCACGAATTCATCCCTAAATCTGAGATGAATCGAGGATTCGTTCCAGATTTGGAAAAAATAAAATAAAAGTAAATAAATAATCAGAAATCCTAAAGATGGACTTAAAGAGCTCGGAATGATATAAAACCAGTTCCTATGCCCTCGTGTTATTCTACTGATCATAAAAATGCCCTCAAATATAATTTTCACAAAATATATTGAGTGTAGTGATTTGTTTAACATGAATTAGGTCAAATTCTTATTAAAAAAATTGCTACACTCAATATATTGGGTCAAAATTATAGATGAGAATATTTTTATGATCAGGAGAATAATGCAAACACATAAAAACTTGTTTCATAAACTTTCGATATCTCTAGGTCCACATCTAGGGTTTTGGATTATGTGCTTTTTCGTTCTATTTTTTTTTTTCAATTTTGGAACGAATCCTAGGATTCGTCCTAGATTTAGGGATGAATCTTGGATTCGTGGCAGATTTTGGGGTGAATCTGATTTGCCCAAGAATTGAAAAAAAAAATAAAAAGGAAAAAGTGACCAAAACCATAAATATGGACCTAAAGATATCAAAATTTCATAGATCAAGTTTCTATATGTTAGTATTATTCTGCTGATTATAAAAATTCTCTCATTTATAATTTTGATCCAATATATTGAGTGTAGTGATTTTTTAATATTAATGTGACTTAATTCATGTTAAAAAAATTACTACACTCAATATATTGGGTCAAAATAATGTATGAGGGTATTTTTATGATAAGACGAATGATACAAACATATGAAAACTTATTTCATGAAATTTTGAGATCTTTAGGTCCATATTTAGTATTATGGACACACATATTATATGTGTTGAATAATAACTTTTTAAATTAGGAGTAAATTACATATATTTCACTTTACTATGAAAAATAAGATAATAGATAAAAATAATGTATGAGAATATTTATATGATTAGAAGAATAATATGAACATATATAAGCTTATTGAGTGTGGTGATTTTTCTCATAAAAATGATGTATGAGGAATTTCATGAAACAAGTTTCTATGTGTTCGTATTTTTCTTCTAATCATAGAAATATCTTCATCCATAATTTTAACCTAGTATATTGAGTATGGTGATTTTTTAATCTGACTTAAGTCAAATTCGGGTTAAAAACCACCAAACTAAAAATGTTAGGTAACATTATTGTTGAGGACATTTTTATAATCAGAAGAATAATACGAACATATAAAAACTTGTGTCATGAAATGTTGACATCTCTAGGTCCATATTTAGGGCTTTTGATTTTTTTATTTTTTAATTCTGGGACAAATCCTGGATTCGTCTTAGAATTGGAGATGAATCCATGGATTCGTCCTAGAATTAATTTTTTTTTTAAAAAAAAGAAAAAGTATTGAAAGCCCTAAATATGGACCTAGAGATGCCAGAATTTCATGAAATAAGTTTCTATATGTTTATATTTTTCTCCTAATCATAATAATATTCTCATCCTTAATTTTAACCTAATATATTAAATGTGATGATTTTTTAAACCAAATTAGGTCAAATTTGGGTTAAAAAGTCATCACACACAAAACATTAGGTTAAAAATATGGATGACAATATTTTTATGATTAGGAGAATAATACGAACACATAGAAACTTATTTCATGAAATTCTAATATCTCTAGTTCCATAAATAGAGCTTTTAATTATCTTTTTAAAAAATTTTAATTATGGGATGAATCTTGGATTTGTCCCAGAATTGACAATGAATCCATGGATTCGTCCCCAAATTTAGGATGAATCCATGGATTCACCCCTAAATATGGGATGAATCCAAGATTCATCCCAAAATTGCAAAAATAAAAAAAATTAGATGCCCAAAATATAGACCTAGAGATGTAAGAATATCATATTTCTCTCCTGATCATTAAAATATACTCATCTATAATTTTAACCTAATATATTGAGTGTGATAATTTTTTAACCTGAAATAGGTTAAATTCAGGTTAAAAAATCACCATACTCAAAATATTAGGTTAAAAATATAGATGAAGATATTTTTATGATCAAAAGAATAATACAAACACATAGAAACTTATTTCATGAAATTCTGACATTTCTAACTCCATAAATAGGGCTTCTGATGTTTTTTTTATTTTTTAATTCTGGGACGAATCTTGGATTCATCCCAGAATTGGCAACAAATCCATGGATTCATCCCCAAATTTGGGACGAATCCCCTAGAATCGCAAAAAAAATAAAAAAATAAAAAAAAAAGAATTAGAAGCCCAAAATATAGATCTAGAGATGTTAGAATTTAATGAAATAAGTTTTATATATTTGTATTTTCTCTTGATTATAGAAATATCCTCATCTATAATTTTAATCTAATATATTGAGTGTAGTGATTTTTTAACATAAATTAGGTCAACTTTGAGTTAAAAAATCATCACACTCAAAATGTTAGGTAAAAAGTATGGATGAGGACATTTTTATAATTAGGAGAATAATATGAACACATGAAAACTTTTTTCATCGGAAGCCCTAAATATGGACCTAAAGATATCGAAATTTCATAAAATAAGTTTCTATGTGTATGTATTTTTCTCCTGATCATAAAAGTGTGTTTATCCATTATTTTAACCAAATATATTGAGTGTCATGATTTTTTAACTCAAATTTGACCTAATTCATGTTAAAAAATTAACATACTTAATATATTATATCAAAATTATGTATGAGGCTATTTTTATGATTAGGAGAAAAATATGAATACATAGAACTTGTTTCATAAAATTTCGACATCTCTAGGTCCATAAATAGGGCTTCAGATTATTTTTTTATTTTTTTTAATTTTTCAATTCTGGGAAGAATTCTGGATTTATCCTAGAATTGGCAACAAATCCATAAACTCATCACTAAATTTGGGACAAATCCATGGATTCCTCCCCAAATCTGGAACAAATCCAAGATTCATCCTAGAATTGTAAAAATAAAAAAAAAAAGAAAAAATAATTGGAGGCCCAAAATATGGATCTAGAGATATTGAAATTTTATGAAACAAGTTTCTATGTATTTGTATTTTTCTCTTGATCATAGAAATATCCTCATCCATAATTTTAACCTAATATATTGAGTATGGTAATTTTTTACCTTAAATTTAATCTAATTCATGTTATAAAATCACCACACTCAATATATTATATTAAAATTATGGATAAGGACATTTTTATGATCAGGAGAAAAATACAAACATATAGAAACTTGTTTAATGAAATTCTGACATTTCTAGGTCCATATTTAGGGCTTCCGATACTTTTTCCTTTTTTTAAAAAAATTTTTGTAATTCTCGGACGAATCCTGGATTCACCCCAAATTTAGGGATGAATCCATGATTTAGGGACAAATCTTGGATTTATCCCGTCTCATTTTCGTTACAAAATTACCAACGAATATTTTATTTGTCATACAATTTGGAACAAAATTTTAATTTCACTGCAATTTAACAACGAAATTTATGACGAAATATTATTTATTGCTAATTTTGGGATGAAAATATTTGGTTGCAAAGTTCATTGCTAATTTGGGATGAATTTTTATTTTGTCATTAAATTTGTTGCTAATTTGGGATGAAAATTATTTGTCCCTAAATTTCATCCTTAATTCATTGGTTTTTTATAGTGAGACTGATGTTTCGATAATAAAGGAGAAAGGTAAATGTGAGAAGTAGAGTTAGAGAATCTTCCTTGCCCAATTGAATCAACTCTGCTATTGAACGACTCAGTAAGTTAGATCGGCTTAGAAATTGGAATGGCTCGGAAGGTCAGATACTACCACATAACCCTTGTG
Source organism: Zingiber officinale (assembly GCF_018446385.1). Lineage (NCBI taxonomy): Eukaryota > Viridiplantae > Streptophyta > Magnoliopsida > Zingiberales > Zingiberaceae > Zingiber > Zingiber officinale. The sequence continues at coordinate 15,258,803 of NC_056007.1, read as the reverse complement.
CTAACCAAGTCCTGGAAAATGTCACCCAACCTTCTTGTTGCCCGGGTCAAGGGCCAGCGATGTAGATCGTTATTTACCTCGACATCACCATTGAAATGATTGTTCAACTTTGGTTTGATTTCTTTTTATGAGCTTGAACTTGTTCGTTTAGATGTTATCGAGCTCTCAATTCAAACTTGTTTAATTGTTTGAAACTTTTATTGTTAGTTATTGATCTTGATAACACAAACTTTTTTATTCATTTATTTTTTTTTTATTTTTGAATATATTGATAAGAGTTTTATTAATGAATACGGTTCATAAATATTGTTCACCAATGTTGATGCGATGATAATGAAGGGCCCCACCCTGCTGCCATGGTGGAGGTCAAAGTCAAGGCGGTCAATGCGTAGATGGCATCGGTTGGGCAGGCGAAGCATGCCTTGACAGGGGATAAGGCTCCAACTCGTCGTCGTCTCCGACACGGGGAGCAATCAAACAACTAACACTCAAGGGAGACAATGTGCAGAAGTCGAGCGACTACCCCGCTCGGCCAGACAACAAAGATCGATGTACAGAGTTCAACTTCGGCCGAGCATCTATCCCACTCGGCCTGGAAATAGGCTTCGGTCGAGCGGCGACCTCGCTCGGCCTGTCATCAGGCTTCAACAATAACAAAGTGAACCTTCGATCGATCAGGCACACACTGAGGAATAGCGAGTTCTGGTCGACCGAGCGAGGCACTAGAGCGGTGGATCACCGGCCGAGCGGCCAACCCACTCGACCTAGCAATACAGTACATTGATATCCCTCAACATCCTTTTGGGAGTTGGTGTCGTCGACACTGAGCATGGACTGCCAGGAGATCATACGGCGGAAGTTTCCACTGTCACTTCAGAGATATGCTCAGCCTGTTAAGGTACTGTATCAGGGACACTTTACTGACAAGTCTTTTCAGGGAATGCTTTGAGAAGCATGTTTGCCTTAGGAAGCGTGCATGCGCGCTACCGAAGCTCTATATAAAGGGGGTCCAAGCATCACTGGAGGTATGCGATATTCACTGTTCGTGCTACAATCTTCTTGTTGCTCTGCTTCATTCCTCATCGTCGGTGACTGACTTGAGCATTGGAGGGCCAATGCAGGGGACACCTTCCCTGGCTCTGGACTGACGTAGTCTGTGTTTCAGGTCCATGCGGAGTCCATAAGAGGTCAGCGTGAGTGTCACATCCCCAGCTTTCCATCTCTTCGACTTTTGGACAATATCATATTGTTGGATCGAGAAGCGCTAGAGGGGGGGGGGGGTGAATAGCGCTCGTGGCTATCTTATTCGATTATCGGAATCGTAAGAATTATCGGAGTAATTAAGCAGCGGAATAAAACAAAGTAAGCACACAGAGACAGGAGGATTTTTACTTCGTTCGGAGCCTTGATCGACTCCTACTCGTAGGCCCGCGATCCTTGATCACTTCCGGTGGGCAACAAATATAAGCTCGTTAAAAGATTACACTTATGAGTACAAGTAAAAGCTATAAATATTATACCGACAACAAGAAATGCTAATTCTGAAGCTTCGGGTCGTCGGGCACTTGTAGCAGCACTTCGGAGCGTCTTTTGGAGCAGCACGTTGATGAAAGATCACTTGGAATTAGTTGATTTGAAGTGCTGGTCGAAACCCCCTTATAAAGGGTGTTCAAGGCGCCTTGAAGGCTATTCAAGGCGCCTCCATGCTGCCTGGTCTTCTGCGTGGATCAAAACTGACCTGGTCGAATTTCATCCATTCAAGGCGCCTTATATCCCTCTCAAGGCGCCTTCCAAGGCGCCTTCTGTCTTCTCCAAGACGCCTCCAATGGTGCTTCGCAACCAGCTCAACCTTTGCACCCGAGGCGCCTCCAAGCTCCATGGAGGCGCCTCGGACACTGTTCATCCGAGGCTTTAGGTTGCTCCTTTGCTCCTGCAAGATGCGTTAGTCCCAAACACTATCCTGCAACACAAAGTTAGCACAATAAACATTATAAAAGAAGTATAGACAGTCTCCGGACTGTCCGGGTCTGACTTCGGGTTTCCAACCGGAAACCCTAGGTCGACCTGACGCCTACTGTTCCCTCTACGGGGAACGCGTCCTCACCTACTCCACTCAGGAGATTTACCTGTTGTCAGTCGATCCTCCAGATCGACTGGACTTTTGCTCAGCACTCGATGCTTCCGGACTTTCTGCTGGACATCCGCTTCCCCGGCTAGTCCAGTCTTTCACCTGGTTCGCGACACCAGGACTTTTCACCTAGGGTTACCACCCCCTAGGACTTTTGCTTGAAGCTATCGACCTGCCAAGACTTTCCGCATAGGGTTACCACCCCCTATGACCTAGGGTTACCGCCCCCTAGGGTTTTCCCTTTGCCTAACCGCAGCTAGGACTTTCCTGAAATCCTCAAGTAGACTTGTTAGACTACAAAACATCTTAACTTTGAATTCTTTGCCGTTATCAAAACACGAGTTCGATCGTCGGATGCTTCCCGCACCAACAATCTCCCCCTTTTTTATTATGGCAACACAAATTCAAAGTTAAGTAAACAAACGAATAGATAGACATTTTTAACATAGGCAAATCTGCTAAGTATAGATGAACAAGGTAACTAAAGCAAATTTGCCCTATATGCTCCCCCTTAACTTTGGCTCCCCCTTAACTTTTGCTTCCCCTTAATTTTTAACTTGAATTTTATGTTTACATTTTTGCTTTATGTTTACATTTTTGCTACTCTCTCCCTTTGCCATAACTAAAAAATGGGCAATAATAGGTGTTTGAATGAGTTGTACATGATTTTATTAAGGTTAGCAATGTTCAACAGAGTTTGAAAGTTAAGGTCAATAGTTTAAGTTTTTAGGACAAGATTATTCATTTAAGTTCAGTTGGTCCTTAAGTCCAAGCACAAGTCATGTTGATATATTAGGTATCAGAGCCATAGAGAACAAAACATTCTTAACTAAAAAATTGAGTATCTTTTGCCAACTGTCTAACCTTTAGTTACTTGCTGATTATCTACAGGATAATAGTTTTTACTAGGTTAGTCAAGTTAAGTTATTTGGGTCCAGATAGACTTGACTAGAGCTGGAGAACTTAACTTGATTAATGTTTATTGCATATTTAACTCCCAGACTCATATTGATGCACAGATATAAGCATTCTTGAGTCCAGGCTATGCCCTATGCATCTCACGCCGTTCTATGTTTTTCAATCACAATCAAGGTAAACCTAGATGCTTGTGAGATGCTTTGGCTTAATTCTAGGGGAACATGATATCTAGGGGGAAACCCTAGGCTAATTCCAGAAAATTTTAAGAATCTAGCAAAATTGGAGTTTTGAAAACTATTTTTCCTAGAATTTGAAAACACAATAATAGAAATAATAGTAAGATATCTATTTTACCCAACACATTCCTATTTGCCTTCTAAGTCCACTGAACTCAAGTTCAGGTAAGGATTTTGTAAAAATGTCAGCTAGGTTTGATTTGGACTCAACGTGGTTGAGTGCAATTTCACCTTTAGCTACATGATCCCTTACAAAGTGGTGTTTTACCTCTATGTGTTTGGTCCTAGAATGGTGTATAGGATTTTTGGTCAGATTAATTGAGCTGATATTATCAATAAAGATTTTAGTATTTTTATAGTCTAGTTGATAGTCTTTTAGTGTATGCATCATCCATAACAATTGAGATGCACATTCTCCTAGAGCTATGTATTCAGCTTCTGTAGTGGATAGAGCAACACATTGTTGTTTTCTGCTTGACCAACTTACTAGGCACTGACCTAGAATTTGGCAGCTACCACTTGTACTTTTCCTATCTAACTTGCACCCAGCATAGTCTGAATCAGAATAGCCATAAAGGTCAAAAGTGCAAGTTCTTGGATACCAAAGTCCTACATTTAGAGTTCCTTTAATATACCTTAGTATTCTTTTAACATATGTTAGGTGTGACTCTTTTGCACAGGATTGGTGTCTTGCACACATACCTACTGCAAACAGTATGTCAGGTCGACTTGCAGTTAGATAAAGTAAACTCCCTATGGCACTCCTATAGTATTTTGGGTCTACAGGTTTTCTTTCAGGGTCAGAGTCAATGTTTATGTTGGTTGCCATTGGAGTATTTATAATTTTTGAATTTTCCATGCTGAATTTTTTGATTAACTCCTTAGCATACTTAGTTTGATAAATGTAGATTCCATCTTTGGTTTGTTTTATTTGTAAGCCTAAGAAAAAGTTGAGTTCCCCAACCATGCTCATTTCAAATTCACTTTCCATTAACTTAATAAATTCTTTTAGAAATTTTGAGTTAGTTGAGCCAAAAATTATGTCGTCAACATAGATTTGGGCCATAAAGATGTCTGATTCTACAGTTTTCACGAACAAGGTCGGATCGATTTGACCTTGGTTAAAGTCTTTGGATATTAGGTAATTAGATAATCTTTCATACCATGCTCTAGGGGCTTGTTTTAATCCATATAATGCCTTTTTTTTAACTTAAATACATGGTTAGGATAGTCTATGTCTTCAAACCCTGGAGGTTGGCTTACGTAGACCTCTTCCTTGATAAAACCATTTAAGAAGGCTGACTTAACGTCCATTTGGTACAACTTGAACCCTTTATTTGCTGCATAGGCTATTAACATCCTAATAGACTCGAGTCTAGCTACCGGAGCATAGGTTTCATCATAGTCTAAGCCTTCGACTTGACTAAACCCTTTGGCTACTAGCCTAGCTTTGTTTCTTATTATTTCACCGTGATCATCCAACTTGTTCCTAAAAACCCATTTGGTGTCTATTATTGATTTATCTATGGGTTTAGGTACGAGGTCCCAGACTTGGTTTCTCTCAAATTGTGCTAATTCTTCTTGCATTGCAATGATCCAGTCTGGGTCAGGAAGAGCTTCTTCTATAGTTTTAGGTTCAATTTTGGAAATGAGGGCAATCTGACTAAGGTTTCTATGGGATGACCTAGTTCTGACTCCTAGATTTGGGTCACCCAGAATCTGGTCAGGTGGGTGAGAAGTACTTATTCTAGTTAGTCTTGGCTGTGGTTCAAGTACTGGTTTTTCTGTCTCATTAAGATTAGGTTGGATTTCATCATCTTCTGTAGCTCTTGGATGAATGTCAGCATTGTTAGTTATATTAGGTAAATTGTTTTCTTCATCAAATATTACATTAGTTGTTTCTTCAACTTTCAAGGTGTTTTGATTATATACTCTAAAGGCTCTACTGGTTGAGGAGTATCCTAAAAATATTCCTTGGTTAGATTTGGGTGTAAATTTTCCTAGGTAATCTTTAGTATTTAAAATGTGAACTTTACAACCAAATACTTTTAAATAGTTTAGGTTTTATGATAGTAGAGTTCATACGGTGTTTTGTTGTGATATTTGTTTATTAAAATTCTGTTTTGACGTATTTATTGCTTCAGCCCAAAATTGGTGACTTAACTCATATTCGTTTAACATTGTCCTAGCGGCTTCTTGTAGTGTTCTATTTTTACGTTCTACTAGTCCATTTTGTTGGGGGGTTCTAGGACATGAAAATTCATGTTGGTATCCATTTATTTTACAAAATTCGGTAAACCTATGATTTTCAAATTCTCCCCCATGATCACTTCTTATTCTTTTAATTTTAGTATCTTTTTCATTTTCCATTAATTTGCAAAAGTTACTAAATATTTCATAGGTTTCATCTTTTGTTTTTAGGAATTTTACCCATGCATACCTGGAGTAGTCATCAATTATTACTAGGCAATATTGGTTCTTGCTTAATGACTTGGCTCCATGTGAGTCAAATAGGTCAATATGAAGAAGTTCGAGTATTGTGTTGGTTCTTTCTAGATTGGTTGATTTGTGGATTGACTTGGTTTGTTTTCCTTTTTGACACGCATCACAGATTGAATTTTCAATGAATTTTAATTTGGGTAAACCTCTAACTAGACCATTGTGACTCATTTTTGAAATGAGTCTAGTGTGAGTGTGACCTAGCCTTCTGTGCCACAGTTGGGTTTCCTCTTGTTGTGTCAAGAGACACTTTATTGAGGATATTGATAAGTCAATCGTGTAGATGTTATTCTTCCTAAGTCCCTTAAGTCTAATTTCAGGGTTTTCTATGTTTTTAACTAAACATCCAGATCTGTCAAAATTGACTAGATATCCACTGTCACATAATTGACTTATACTTAGTAAATTAAAGTTAAAATTTTCAACCAATAAGACATTTTGAATAATGAAATCGGAACTAAGTTCAATATTACCTTTTCCGATTACTTTAAGTTTACCGTCGTTGCTGAATGCAACCGATCCTAACTTTTTGTACTTCAGTTTAGTAAACTTCAACTTATCTCCAGTCATATGTCTAGAGCATCCGCTATCCAACATCCATTGATCTAACTCCTACACATGAAGGAGTTTGAGTTGAATTTAAATGGATTTAAAGATGGCTTATTTGAAGTAGACTCCTTAGATTTTCTATTTTACTCAATATTTGAAGTAATTCAGCAAATACTTAAACCTATTTTTAAGTTTTGAATTGATATAATTAAATTTTGACAAGAATAATAAAGTTAGTTAACTTTGGAATAATATTAAAGATAGTTTTAAATTTTTAAAATAATTTTGAAATTTAAGTTTTTAAAATAATTTTGAAATTTAAGTTTTTAAGATAATTTTGAAATTTAAGTTTTTAAAATAATTTTGAAATTTAAGTTTTTAAAATAATTTTGAAATTTAAGTTTTTAAAATTTTAAATTAATTATCAGTTTGATTTTAATTACTTAGTCATATCACCCGATCTAAATTCTCAATCAGGGAATCCTATACCTATTTTTAAATTTTGAATTGATATAATTAAATTTTGACAAGAATAATAAAGTTAGTTAACTTTGGAATAATATTAAAGATAGTTTTAAATTTTAAAAATAATTTTGAAATTTAAGTTTTTAAAATAATTTTGAAATTTAAGTTTTTAAAATAATTTTGAAATTTAAGTTTTTAAAATAATTTTGAAATTTAAGTTTTTAAAATTTTAAATTAATTATCAGTTTGATTTTAATTACTTAGTCATCTCACCCGATCTAAATTCTCAATCAGGGAATCCTATAATTTTTGTGAGATGAATTGAGGTTCAATTTAAGGGTTTGGTTTAGTCTTGTGTTAGATTCAGGTTTAGCTTTGGGTTCAACAAGTAAGCATTCTTTGGATAAACTTCTGGGCTATGGTGAGTCACAAGGAGCTCATTAAAGTAACCATGCCTTCGAGGTTTTCCAAATAGTCCTACCCATTGAACTTAATACTAAAACTTGGTCTAACTAGTTAGGATCCATTTAAGGGTAGCTTCGGCCAGTTCCACTTGGCCAAATGCACCAGGTCGAAGCCATATCTTCCTAGACATGCGATGCCCAAGCTTCCCTAACGTACTATCATCCAAAGACTTCACCAGTACTGTGGTTCAAGTTAAACTTATCCCGTTTTAATCTAACCTTAATTACCCTGCCGGGTAATCTATTCTTGTTTTACCCATTCCGGGTAAATTAGGTTCAGTTACCCTGTCGGGTAGTTCAGTTGGAGGTGCCAGCTAGTTTGGATCCTCCATCTATTTTTCATTTATAATTTCGACTTGTTGAATTTTGAATTTGTAATTTAATTTTGATTTTTTAATTTAATTTCAAATTTTGAATTTTTATTTTAATTTTTAATTTTTAATTTAATTTTGAATTTTTAATTTAATTTTGAATTTTGAATTTTTAATTTAATTTCTGAATTTTGAATTTGTAATTTAATTTTGAATTTCGAATTTTGAATTTTGAATTTGTAATTTAATTTTGAATTTGTATTTTAATTTTGAATTTTTAATTTAATTTCGAATTTTGAAGATCGTTTTCATTTTAGCTTTCCCTGGATCACGGCCTCGATATGGTCTGTCGAGGTAGTATATTTGATCCTTCGGAATCCAGTATTGGCCAAGTCCAATTTGATTGATCAATTTGGAGTTGGGGACCCATGCTTGGACTGATTTACTACTTTGTTTGTTTATTAAGGATAAATAAGATTTATATTTCTTTTTACTTTTATATCCTAGCCCAGTTCTATTGTAGACGACTCTTTGTGTCCCAAGAATTAGATCCAAATTCTTGGAGCCCAGAGAGAACTTTTCTAAAGTAATTTTTAAATCTTTTAACTGATTTTTCAGATTTGAATTTTCTTTCTCAAGTTGTTGTACTTGAGTTGAATCTTCAGTTTGAACTTGATTAGGTAAAGATTTTGAGTTAGTTACTCCTTTAAGAATGGTTACTTCTTTTAGAAGTGACTTAATTTTCAAATTTGATTTGGCTAATTTGCGAAGTAAATAATTGACTAAGTTATTAAGCCTAGGAATACTTACAGCGGAGTCCGGCCCTTCGGAAACGGATGCGGATCCGTGGCTTTGCTCGGACTCGGCTTCTGACTCGCTCTCGGATTCGATGATCTGGTCCCGGGCCATCAATGCGAGTAAACTCGTTTGGTTGAGTTCGTCGTCTTCGTCCTCTGAAGAAGATTCGTCCCAGGTTGCCTTTAGGGCCTTCTTTCTTCTTTGCTTCTTGGCTTCTTTTTGGTTGGGGCAGTTGGCTTTTATATGCCCCTTCTGGTTGCACCCGTAGCAAGTGACTTTGAACTTTGCCTTTGAGTTCTGTTGAGCCTCCTTGGATTGAACTGCCTTCTTTAGATCTTTCTTGTTAAATCCCTTCTTCTTCTTGTAGAGCTTCTTCACGAGATTCACTAGTTCGCTAGTCAGTTCATCCTCTGAATCTTCTGAGTCGGGTTCGTCTTCTGATTCCGATTCAATCTTTCGCCATACTCTTGATTCCCTTGTTCGACTTGTACCTGCAATCAAAGCAATGCCCTTCTCGGATGGCTGTGCATTAGTTTGTTCATGGAGTTCAAATTCACTAAATAATTCGTCTAATTTTAAGGAAGACAAATCCTTAGAGACTTTGTAGGCATCTACCATTGATGCCCACAATGAGCTCCTAGGAAATGAGTTAAGAGCATACCTTATTATATCTATGTTTTCTACCTTTTGCCCGATTCCATGAAGGGAATTCAGAATATCTTGAATTCGAGTGTGTAAGGAACTTGCCGTCTCGCCTTCCTGCATTTTCAAATTGTATAATTTGTTAAGTAACAAATCACGCTTACTTACCTTGGTTTCCGAGGTGCCTTCGTGAAGTTCGATCAGTTTCTCCCATAGTTCCTTTGCGGAGGAGAATGGACCGACTCTATTGAGCTCTTCTTTGGTCAGACCGCACTGGATGGTGCAGGTGGCTTTGGCGTCGGCTTCCACCTTTTTGATAAACGCTGGCTCCCAGCTCTCACAGGATGTAGGCTTACTGTCTGTACCAGTTGGTAGTTGCAGTCCTGTTTTGACGATCATCCAGGTGTCGAACTGGATCTTTAGATATATCTCCATTCGCCCCTTCCAATATCCGAAGTCTTCTCCAGAAAATAGTGGGGGACGAATGGTGCTAAATCCTTCTTGTTGGGTCATTTAGATCTACAAAAACAGAAACAACAAGATCTATTCCAAGACTAAGTCTTGGATTAGTAGTGCGGGAGGAAGAAAAAATAACAGGCTCAAGTGGTATTGACCAACTTTGAGCAGAAAATCGATTCGTGAAAAGAAATTAGAATATAGCTATGAGGCTAAATTCTAATCGACTCCGAACAAAACCACGAAAAAAAAAAATATTGTCTCGAATAGTGGTTGCACTGATTCAAGACGACCCCGCTCTGATACCAATTGTTGGATTGAGAAGCGCTAGAGGGGGGTGAATAGCGCTCGTGGCTATCTTGTTCGATTATCGGAATCGTAAGAATTATCGGAGTAATTAAGCAGCGGAATAAAACAAAGTAAGCACACAGAGACAGGAGGATTTTTACTTCGTTCGGAGCCTTGATCGACTCCTACTCGAAGGCCCGCGATCCTTGATCGCTTCCGGTGGGCAACAACTATAAGCTCGTTAAAAGATTACACTTATGAGTGCAAGTAAAAGCTATAAATATTATACCGACAACAAGAAATGCTAATTCTGAAGCTTCGGGTCGTCGGGCACTTGTAGCAGCACTTCGGAGAGTCTTTTGGAGCAGCACGTTGATGAAAGATCACTTGGAATTCGTTGATTTGAAGTGCTGGTCGAAACCCCCTTATAAAGGGTGTTCAAGGCGCCTCCATGCTGCCTGGTCTTCCGCGTGGATCAAAACTGACCTGGTCGAATTTCATCCATTCAAGGCGCCTTATATCCCTCTCAAGGCGCCTTCCAAGGCGCCTTCTGCCTTCTCCAAGGCGCCTCCAATGGTGCTTCGCAGCCAGCTCAGCCTTTGCACCCGAGGCGCCTCCAAGCTCCATGGAGGCGCCTCGGACACTGTTCATCCGAGGCTTTAGGTTGCTCCTTTGCTCCTGCAAGATGCGTTAGTCCCAAACACTATCCTGCAACACAAAGTTAGCACAATAAACATTATAAAAGAAGTATAGACAGTCTCCGGACTATCCGGGTCTGACTTCGGGTTTCCAACCGGAAACCCTAGGTCGACCCGACGCCTACTGTTCCCTCTACGGGGAACGCGTCCTCACCTACTCCACTCAGGAGATTTACCTGTTGCCAGTCGATCCTCCAGATCGACTGGACTTTTGCTCAGCACTCGATGCTTCCGGACTTTCTGCTGGACATCCGCTTCCCCGGCTAGTCCAGTCTTTCACCTGGTTCGCGACACCAGGACTTTTCACCTAGGGTTACCACCCCCTAGGACTTTTTCTTGAAGCCATCGACCTGCCAAGACTTTCCACATAGGGTTACCACCCCCTATGACCTAGGGTTACCGCCCCCTAGGGTTTTCCCTTTGCCTAACCGCAGCTAGGACTTTCCTGAAATCCTCAAGTAGACTTGTTAGACTACAAAACATCTTAACTTTGAATTCTTTGCCGTTATCAAAACATGAGTTCGATCGTCGGATGCTTCCCGCACCAACACATATTTGGCGTCGTCTGTGGGAACGTCACCTGTATCCGAGCCAAGAAGATAGAGGATGCTGGAAGACTCACCACCGTGACACTCACTTAGGAGGAGCTTGAGATGCTCGTTCAAGCCCGAGCAGCAAAAATGATTGAGCAACAACAACAATAAGCGTTAACTGATCGGCTAGCGCCGCAGCCTACAACATCGACTGCCGACCGGCGAGCAGGGCAAGAAGACTGAGTGGAGCAACTCTCTGTTGGATGACTCACCACCGTGACACTCACTTAGGAGGAGCTTGAGATGCTCGTTTAAGCCCGAGCCGCAAAAATGATCGAGCAACAACAACAATAAGCGTTAGCCGATTGGCTAGCGCCGCAGCCTACAACATCAACGGTCGACCTGCGAGCGGGGCAAGAAGACTGAGCAGAGAAACTCTCTGTTGGAAAGTATACTAAAAGTCTAGCTTTTTGTATAAACATTTATTTAGAAATAAGAATCACATTGGTCAAATGTCTACATTTATGCTAAGTGTAGTTGCCCATTTAATTTATATTGTAGACAACATGGTGTGAGGAGACACACAGAAAATCATGTTATCAGATCCTTATAAATTATAAATAGTAACTCACAACCAAGATGGAATGGACAAACCATTGGAGTGGTTGTAGTGTAATTTGGTATTAATTTATCTAAACTATAAAATTACACTAGTTCACTATGAGTGTATTGAGCAGGACCATTTGAGGTAGTTTATTTTTATACTGACTATATAAAAGAACAAAACCTCTGTTATTATGGATGTGCGTACTCTTAATCATGATAAAATAACAAGAATGTATATTCAATATTTATTTCTTTAATTTATCAAAGGGTGTGATTTAGCTCGTTAAATCAATAGAACCGATAAGTTGAAAAATGATATTATTTATATAGTATGTTGTTGATTATAGAATGAAACTGTGTCCTAGTAATCTAGGTTGATGATGTCCCCTTGAGGAGCTCATAAGGATTGTCATGTAAACCCTGCAGGTGGACCTAATCCGGCATGACAATGAAGTTGAGTGGTACTACTCTTGGAGCTAGAGATTAATTAAGTGAGTTGTCAGTAACTCATTTAATTAGTGGACATTCTATATCTTAAACACAGGGAGATTAATACACTCATAATAAGAAGGAGCCCATAATGTAATTTGGGATTGGTGCGGTTGTAATGCCCCACCCTCCTCACTACTAGTCCGTGAGGGTGGAGCCCTACTGGACTACTAACTCATCTTAACTAATGTTGCTCACATGAAAAAATATCTATACTTAAAACTCTTAAAACTCAAACATACAATACGTAACAGCGGAAAACATATATAACTCATCTATACATACTACTCATGCATATGTTCACAACTAAAACTACACATCAATCTGAACATGATAAAACTATGTATATACAAGTCTAAAACATGCATGCAACAATAATACAACTCAAATAAATAGAACTAATGTGTACAACGAAGAGTTCTAAAACATAAATATTCCATAAGCATATCTAACAACAATGGAAGAATAGTTCTAACATTCTGAATACAAAATCTTAATAAATTTCTAAACTAAGTTCCAAGGCTTCTATAGTCCGAACATCACACATCCATCCGCACCTCCTTGTCGCCTTCCTTTGCTACAACTTTTCCTTTCCTTTATCTGCAGTAAGAGGAAAATGTAACTATAAGCAAAATTGCTTAGTAAGCGCTATCTAACTCACAAAACTCGAACGTGCATGTGAATAAGAATAAATCTAAAACTGAATGCTTTAAAGGAAATACTACACATGCTCATCTGATAATAGAGGAATCAAAACATACTGAAATGCTAAACATGTAAAGCTGCTCATGCTCATCTAACAACAGTATGAAAATCTAAACGACATGCTAGCATAAAAGAAAACTAAACTTGCTGATCTTTAAACTTTGTGTGAAACTTATTTCACTTGTTCAAAATAATAATCTTTTGGGCCTAGGCTTAGTACCATTGCGTGCTCCCTAATAGAAACTGGGATAGCGAGCCACCAGTTCTATGAGGGTAAAGACCTTGGTCTTACCAGGGCCGAGACCTCGGAAACGGTCACCTGGATTTGTTTAACGACAACCTCGGAAGTCGGGTACTAGCCTCTTTAAGTAAAATACTTGTTCTTGTTAATACTTCTAATAAAGAATTGCTTCTTTCAAAACTGAATTTGAATGCTTTAACAAACTAAAGTTGAATACTTAAACAAACTAAAATTGAATGCTTTAACAAACTGAAATTGAATACTTAAACAAACTAAAACTGTTGTGCTTGAGAAGTTCCAAAACTGCGGTTTAAACAAAAATAAATCCGCATACCATGACTAACAAAAATCTGTACTGCATTTCTAATCTACACAACTAAGGAACCCAAAACTGCAGTTTAAAGAATTAATGACAAAAGGGTTGTTCTTGCCCGTGAAAAACACAAAAGAAATGAGTTGTTATAAGCTCCAAATGAGGTTGTTCCTATCTCATACGTAGCACAACAAATTGAAACCACAGCATGCTCATCACATATACAGCAGTTAAACAAAATGCATCTAGTAAAAGATTTGCTACTGGGAACCAAAAAAAACATATCTATTCTTCATGCTCAATGCCACGGTAAGGAAAAAAATAAAATATAACCATTCTTCATGCTCAGTATCACGACAAGGGAAAAATAGAACCCAATCACTCTACATGTCTAGTGTCACGGCAAGGAAAACCAAAACCCATTCCTAATCATACTGCAGTAATCCACAAAAACACAATCCTACATGCTTAATCTATACCAGCCCTCTTCTTTCCTTCTTTGAAGTTCACGGCAGCAAGCACAAAAACACCACCTCTTATGGGATGCTTCGAATAGAAACAAGAAGAACAAGACTCCAATAGCTACTCCTACTGCAGGTGAGAAGCACTTACAATGGTTTCTTGGACTTACAATCCGAATTCAGCCTCTAGGGTTTCGGATAGCTCGAATCTCCGGCGACTCCTCGCGCCTACGCGTTCTCCTTTCCGAGAGGATCGTGAGGGTGTGAAGAAACCTTCGGATGAGTCCTTGGCCGGCCACCGGAGACGAAGCCCTAGCTCCCGGCTTCGTTTCCGCCTGAACAGAGATGACTTCGCGCGCGAGAGGAAGAAGGGAAAGGGTTTTCGGTCACGGGAAAAACCTAAGGTCTCTCTTTATAACTAGGGTATTCTGTTATCTAACTATTGCTTAAATAAATTTCACTATCTATTTTATCAGCATGGCCCGCTTGGGCGCTTGGCTATCATGCTTCGCTTAAGACTCGGGTTGGGTCGGAGGTCACGGGTTCGAACCTCGGCCGAACCTCTATATTTTTTGAAACTTCTTTCTTTTGGTAAAAATATCAAACGAACTTCGAAAATTACATAAAAATACTCTAAAAATTCCTAAAAATCTCTAGAATATTTCTAAAGCATTTCTAAATATTTTTAAGCACTATTAGGACTCGTAATGAGGAAATTTGGGTTGTTACAATTCCCCATACCTTATAAAAAGTTCATCCTCGAACTTAGAATAACTCTGGATATTTCTGTCTCATGCTGTCCTCACGCTCCCAAGTAACTTCCTCGTGCTTCTGATTCTGCCAGATAACCATCACTAGTGGTACTTCTTTGTTCATTAGCCTCTTAACTTCTCTGTTCACTATTTGTGTAGGTCTGCTCTCATAGTTAAGATCCTCCTGGATCTGCATTGACTGAGGCTGCATTACTTGGCCAGGGTCGTGAATGCACTTCTTTAGCATGGAGACATGAAATACATTATGTATTGCTGACATGTCTTGCGGTAAGTCTAGCTTGTAAGCTACTTTCCCAATCCTCTCTGTGATCGGATAGGGTCCTACGTAGCGGGGACTTAACTTGCCCTTTTTGCCAAATCTCATCACTCCCTTCATCGGAGCAACTTTGAGAAAGACTGAATCCCCTACTTGGAATTCAAGTGGCCTACGGCGAGTGTCAACATAAATTTTCTGTCTACTCTGGGCAGTCTCAATCCTCTGTCTAATCTTCTGGATAGCCTGTGTGGTTTCTTCTATCATCTTGGTCTGCCTGCCCAATTCTAATTCCATCTCTTTTCTTTCTCCAACCTCCAACCAGCATATAGGTGATCTACACTTTCGGCCATACAGTGCCTCGTAAGGTGTCATCTTGATAGTGGCTTGGTAGCTATTGTTGTAGGCGAATTCAGCTAAACACAGATACTTGCACCAACTACCTTTAAAATCCAATGCACAAGCCCTGAGCATGTCTTCTAAAATGTGATTTACTCGTTCTGTCTGTCCATCAGTCTGGGGATGGAAGGCTATGCTGAACTTGAGTTTGGTGCCTAGTGCATTCTGAACATACTCCCAAAAATTAGAGGTGAAACGTCCATCCCTATCAGAAACAATCGACTTCGAAACTCCATGAAGTCTGATCACTTCCTTAACATATAGCTGTGCCAACTGCTCTATAGAGTGGGACACCTTGATGGCTAGAAAGTAAGCAGATTTGGTCAATTTGTCCACTATCATCCATATCGCATCGTATCCATTAGTAGTTCTTGGAAGGCCTATTATAAAGTCCATGGATATTTCTTCCCACTTCCACTCTGGTATTGGGAGAGGCTGTAGAACTCCTCCTGGTCTCTGGTGCTCTGCTTTGACTCTCTGGCATGTCAGACAGGTACTGACATATTTTGCTACATCCCTCTTGAGTCCAGACCACCAGAATCTCTGCTTCAAATCTTGATACATCTTGGTGGAACCAGGATGCATAGAGTACGGTGTACTATGAGCTTCTTCTAGAATCTTTCTCCTCAATTTCTCATCATTGGGAATACAAAGGCGGCTCCCCTGATAAAGAACTCCACTGTCTGATACCCGAAACTCTGAATTTTCTTCTTTTTGTATCCCTTGCTTGATCTTCTGGATATCTGGATCTTCAATTTACTTTCTCTGTATCTCCTCAAGCAGGGTTGACTCTAAGGTCAATGCAGAGAGTTGCCCATAAACAATTTCGACTCCAAAATCTAACAGTTCCTTCTACAGTGGCAGTGCTAATGATGACAAGTGCATCAGAGTTACACTGGACTTTCGACTTAGTGCATCTGCCACTTTGTTAGCTTTACTTGGGTGGTAGAGGATTTCACAGTCATAATCCTTAACTAACTCCAGCCACCTGCACTGTCTCATGTTTAAATCTTTCTGGGTAAAGAAATACTTCAAGCTCTGATGGTCGGTGAAGATTCTGCACTGAACTCCATACAAATAATGTCGCCAGAGTTTTAGTGCAAAGACCACAGCTGCCAGCTCAAGATCATGAGTGGGGTAGTTCTTCTTATAGTCTTTAAGTTGTCTGGAAGCATAAGCTATAACCTTCCCTTCTTGCATGAGAACAGCTCCAATGCCCATTTTGGAAGCATCACTGTAGATGTCAAAACTCTTGTCACTCTCTGGAACAGTCAGAATAGGAGCACTGGTTAATCTCTTCTTCAATGCTTGGAAACTTTGCTCACATTTGTCTGACCATTCAAACTTCTTGTTCTTTCTAGTGAGAGTTGTTAGTGGAGAGGCTATTCTGGAAAAGTCTTCCACAAATTTTCTATAATATCCAGCTAAACCAAGGAAGCTTCTGATTTCCCTAGCGTTCTTGGGTCTACACCAGTTGTTGACCGCTTCTATTTTGGCAGGATCCACCTGGATACCTTCTTTAGAAATGGTGTGACCTAGAAATACCACCTGCTCTAACCAGAACTCGCACTTTGAGAATTTAGCATAAAGCTGCTTTTGCTGAAGGGTCTGCAGTACTATTCACAAGTGCGTGTCATGCTCCTCTGGGGTTCTTGAATAGATTAGAATGTCGTCGATGAACACGATGACAAACTTGTCAAGATATTCTCTGAACACCCTGTTCATTAAGTCCATGAAGACTGCAGGTGCATTAGTCACTCCAAAAGACATGACTACAAACTCGTAGTGTCCGTATCTTGTCCTGAAAGATATTCTGGGTATATCACTTTCTTTCACTTTCAACTAATGGTACCCAGAGCGCAGATTTATCTTGGAGAACACTGTTTCCCCCTTTAATTGATCAAATAGATCATCTATTCAGGGAAAGGGGTACTTGTTCTTAATTGTCACCTTGTTTAGCGCTCTATAATCTATGCACATCCGCATAGATCCGTCTTTCTTCTTGACGAACAACACTGGAGCTCCCCATGGTGAATGACTAGGGCGGATGAAACCCTTGTCAAGCAGCTCCTGAAGTTGTTCTTGTAGCTCTTTCAGTTCCGCTGGAGACATCCGGTATGGAGCTTTTGAAATTGGACCAGTACCAGGAACCAATTCAATTTCAAACTCCACTTCTCTGTTGGGAGGCAGTCCAGGTAGCTCTTCTGGGAATACCTCTGGATACTCACAGACTACCCGAACATCTTCCTGCTTGGGTCTTTCTTGTTCTTCTACATTCATAATGTACGCAAGAAACCTAATACACCCTTTAGCTAACATCTGGTGAGCTATGAGGGAAGAGAGGAATTTCTGGGTCTTCCTCTTCGGCACTCCCATGAACACAAAGGATGGTTCACCTTTTGGCATGAAAATCACTTTCCTTCTGCGGCAGTCCACCGAAGCACTGTACTTGCTGAGGAAGTCCATACCCAGAATGACATCGAAATCTTACATCGCGAGGGCTACTAGGTCGACATATAGCTCTCGATCTGAAATTTGACTGGTACAGCCCGTAGCCACTGGTTGGACTCCATGACTTCCCCAGAAGGTAAGGTCGTTAAAAACTTAGAGTTCATGCTCTCTGTAGGCATATGAAATTCTTTGGCAAAGAGTACTGATATAAAAGAATGGGTCGCCCCAGTATCAAATAGTGCAGTAGCTAAATGCTGAAAAATAACTACTTGACCTGTTACGACCGTAGAGGCACTAGCAGCCTCCTCTTTAGTGAGGGAGAATACTCTGGCACTAACTGGAACTGGTGGGGCTTCCAATGTCCCTTGACTGAGCTGAGGTCCGTCCAGAGTTGCAAGCATGTAATATAGCTGTGGCTTGTTCCCGTATTGTGCTGCTTGTTGCTGAGGTGCTTTGAGCTTGTTAGGACATGCCTTAGCTAGATGTCCTTCTTGACCACACGAATAACATCCAGTCATACCAAAAAGACAGGCTCCTGGATGTACTCTCCCACATTTAGGACAGGGAGGGAACTTGGCCTGCTTGTCTGTAGAACCTCCCTTTTGGTTTCCTCCTATATTCCACTGTTTCCTCTTGTTATCTTTGCCCTTCCAGTGTTGCTTACTTGCCTGAGGTTTCTGACTCCCTGCTGTCTTGTCCTCTATCTTGATTGGCTTGAATTACATTTGTTGTGTCTTAATGTTGTTCAGATAGTGCTCAGCGACTAATGCCCTGCCGACCAGCTCTTCACCAGTCTGTGGTTGGTGAGTTCCACTACTCACGTTGAGTGCTATTTCTGGCCTCATCATTCGGAGCATCAGTCTGACTCATTCTTTCTCTGTACTTACTAGCTCTGGGCAGAGATGAGCTAGTCTGTTGAATCTCTTTACTGCTTCTTCCACTGACAGATCACCTTGTCTGAATTCTATAAACTCCTCATAATGTTTATTGGTGATCCATTGGCGGAAGAATTCTTCGTAAAACTCTGTCTCTAAGTCAACCTAGCTCATCTAGTTGACTGCTCTCTTGCTCTTAACTCTCTCCCACCACATACGAGCATCTCCAGATAGGCAGAAAGAGGCACACTTGACCTTCTCGACTTCTGGCCAGTCAAGAAGCTCCATGGTGCTCTCCAGTGTCTTGAACCAAGCCTGAGCATCCCAGGGCTCAGTCGTGCCTGAGAAACTTTCTGGCTTCAGCTTCAGCCACTATATCAGGTATGCTTCTTGTCTTCTAGGTGCTGTGGGGACTTCCAGGGCGGCTGGTGGAACCTCAGTCACCACTGGAGTCTCCACATTGATAGTTGGAGGAGTGGGAGGGACTGACTGCCGATTAGCCATCAGATTGACGATCACTTGTTGCTGCTCTGCCACTTGTCTCTGGAGTTGAGCAACAACTTTAGAGAGATCAGGTTCAGTTGTTCTGGGCTCTTCATTCTCTTGTGCTCGGTCCTCAGTACGAGCGGTACGGGGGCGCCCTCTTCTTGACATCTAGTTATGTAGAGAGAGGAAACTAAGCAAAACTCTTGACTTTAAACATTTATGAGTAAGCACTTCTAAACACCTCATTATTCTGCACATATAATCAAATAATTCTAAAAATTTCTCTTTACTGTAAAGAATAAGAAAAGCATACTAAAAAAAAATTTAAATACTTTCTTACTTGAAGACGGCAAGGCTGGTGCTGATGTGTGATGCTGGAGAATAGGAACTGCTCTGATACCAACTTGTAACACCCCACCCTCTTCACTACTAGTCCGTGAGGGTGGAGCGCTACTGGACTACTAACTCATCTTAACTAATGTTGCTCACACGAAAAAATATCTATACTTAAAACTCTTAAAACTCAAACATACAATATGTAACAGCGGAAAACATATATAACTCATCTATACATACTACTCATGCATATGTTCACAACTAAAACTACACATCAATCTGAACATGATAAAACTATGTATATACAAGTCTAAAACATGCATGCTACAATAATACAACTCAAATAAATAGAACTAATGTGTACAATGAAGAGTTTTAAAACATAAATATTCCATAAGCATATCTAACAACAATGGAAGAATAGTTCTAACATTCTGAATATAAAATCTTAATAAATTTCTAAACTAAGTCCCAAGGCTTCTATAGTCCGAACATCACACATCCATCCGCACCTCCTTGTCGTCTTCCTTTGCTACAGCTTTTCCTTTCCTTTATCTGCAGTAAGAGGAAAATGCAACTATAAGCAAAATTGCTTAGTAAGCGCTATCTAACTCACAAAACTCGAATGTGCATGTGAATAAGAATAAATCTAAAACTGAATGCTTTAAAGGAAATACTACACATGCTCATCTGATAATAGAGGAATCAAAACATACTGAAATGCTAAACATGTAAAGCTGCTCATGCTCATCTAACAACAGTATGAAAATCTAAACGACATGCTAGCAAAAAAGAAAACTAAACTTGCTGATCTTTAAACTTTGTGTGAAACTTATTTCACTTGTTCAAAACTTATACTTTTATACTTCAAAATAATAATATTTTGGGCCCAGGCTTAGTACCATTACGCGCTCCCTAATAGAAACTGGGATAGCGAGCCACCAGTTCTACGAGGGTAAAGACCTTGATCTTACCAGGACCGAGACCTCGGAAACGGTCACCTGGATTTGTTTAACGACAACCTCGGAAGTCGGGTACTAGCCTCTTTAAGTAAAATACTTGTTCTTGTTAATACTTCTAATAAAGAATTGCTTCTTTCAAAACTGAATTTGAATGCTTTAACAAACTAAAGTTGAATACTTAAACAAACTAAAATTGAATGCTTTAACAAACTGAAATTGAATACTTAAACAAACTAAAACTGCTGTGCTTCAGAAGTTCCAAAACTGCGGTTTAAACAAAAATAAATCCGCATACCATGACTAACAAAAATCTGTACTGCATTTCTAATCTACACAACTAAGGAACCCAAAACTGCAGTTTAAAGAATTAATGACAAAAGGGTTGTTCTTACCCATGAAAAACATAAAAGAAATGAGCTGTTCTAAGCTCCAAATGAGGCTGTTCCTCTCTCATACGTAGCACAACAAATTGAAACCACAGCATGCTCATCACATATACAGCAGTTAAACAAAATGCATCTAGTAAAAGATTTGCTACTGGGAACCAAAAAAAACATATCTATTCTTCATGCTCAATGCCATGGTAAGGAAAAAAAAACAAAATATAACCATTCTTCATGCTTAGTATCACGGCAAGGGAAAAATAGAACCCAATCACTCTACATGTCTAGTGTCACGGCAAGGAAAACCAAAACCCATTCCTAATCATACTGCAGTAATCCACAAAAACACAATCCTACATGCTTAATATATACTAGCCCTCTTCTTTCCTTCTTTGAAGTTCACGGTAGCAAGCACAAAAACACCACCTCTTATGGGATGCTTCGAACAGAAACAAGAAGAAACAAGACTCTAATAGCTACTCCTACTGCAGGTGAGAAGCACTTACAATGGTTTCTTGGACTTACAATCCAAATTCAGCCTCTAGGGTTTTGGATAGCTCGAATCTCCGGCGACTCCTCGCGCCTACGCATTCTCCTTGCCGAGAGGATCGTGAGGGTGTGAAGAAACCTTCGGATGAGTCCTTGGCCGGCCACCGGAGACGAAGCCCTAGCCCCAGCTTCGTTTCCGCCCGAGCAGAGACGACGCCGCGCGTGAGAGGAAGAAGGGAAAGGGTTTTCGGTCACGGGAAAAACCTAAGTTCTCTCTTTATAACTAGGGTATTCTGTTATCTAACTATTGCTTAAATAAATTTCACTATCTATTTTATCAGCACGGCCCGCTTGGGTGCTTGGCTATCACGCTTCGCTTAAGACTCGGGTTGGGTCGGAGGTCACGGGTTCGAACCTCGGCCGAACCTCTTTATTTTTTGAAACTTCTTTCTTTTGGTAAAAATACCAAACGAACTCCGAAAATTGCATAAAAATACTCTAAAAATTCCTAAAAATCTCTAGAATATTTCTAAAGCATTTCTAAATATTTTTAAGTACTATTAGAATTCGTAATGAGGAAATTTGGGTTGTTACAACGGTAATTCAATAATAACTCTTTAGTGGTATGAGTTATTATTGATGAACTTGAGTTGGGTGTTCAGGGCGAACACAGGAAGCTCAAGCTTATCGGGAGACCAAAACTAATTTCTCCTCTCGGTCCCTGTTGTAGCATCTATAAAACCTTGTATCCACAAAGTCCACTTCTTACCCAAGTAATGGACTAGCCACATCCTTGCTTGGTGCAAGGGGTCGACCAAACATGAGCTTGGAAGCCAAGAGGTGGCTGGCCATAGCTTGGTGCCCAAGCTAAGGGTCGGCCACATGGAGAATAAAAGGAAAATGAAGTTTTGTTTTGAAATAAAATTTTGTTAAAATTTTTCCTTATTTGTAGTTATCTACAATAGCTAAAAGAGAGATTTTATTTTGTTAAAATCTTTCCTTATTTGTAGTTATCTACAATGGATAAAAGAAAGATTCCAATTTCCTTTTATAGTCATCCTCATGGTTTTAAAAGAGAGTTTTAAAATTTTAAAATATTTCCTTTTATAGCTATCTACAAAAGATTAAAGAGATTTTAATTTTGTTAAATTCTTTCCTTATTTGTAGTTATCTATAATGTTTAAAAGAGAGATTTTAATTTTTGATAATTTTTTTTTGTAACTATGATTTAAAAGGAGAAGTTTTAATTAATCTTTCCTTTTTGTAGTTGTCTACGTGTTTTAAAAGAGAGAGATTAATTTTAAAACTTTCCTTTATTGCCATGTACAATAGGAAATTTTAAAAGAGAGATTTTAATTTTGTTTAAAATCTTTCCTTGCTTGGAGCACAAGCTTGTGGCCGGCCACACCATGATAGAAAAGGAAGTTTTATTTTTTGTTATAAAATTTTCCTTTTTTGCCTTGACCAATGATTATAAAAGAGAAGGAGAGGGTGCCTCTTGAGGTAGCACAACCCTATTCTCTCATCTCTTTTCCTTGGTGTGGTCGGCCCCTTCCTCCCTCTCTTTTCTCTTCCTTAGGTCGGCGACACTTCATCTTCTCTTCTCTTCCTTTCTTCTTTCTAAGGTCGGCACTCATCTCTTCTTGGTCGAAACTTGTAATAATTGGAGATGACTCTATCTTGATGGTCGGCTATTTAGAGGAGAAGAAGAAGAGAAGGAGTTCCTATTTTGGCATCCCTTGGTGGCTCGAGAGTCTTAGAGGAGAAGAAGTGGTTCAAGTAGATTCCATCTTGGTAGATCCTTGCCCACACAACATCCAAGAGGAGGAGAGGAATACAACAAAAGATCAAGAGGTCTTTAGCTACAAAGAAAGGTATAACTAGTTATTTGTTTCCGCATCATAACTAGTTCATGTTCTTTATTTAGATCTTGAAAAACCAAACACAAGAGGCTACCGATTTTAGTTTATCGTTTTGTTATCGATTTTATTTTTCGATTTCATGTTTCGATATTGTGTTTCTATTGAGGTCTCTGTAGTTAAACCTAGTTTACTGTGAGAAATTTAAATATCTGATTTCTTTGAAAGGCTTTGTCTAGACAGTGGTGGATGATCCCATACCCAAGAAGGCCTAGTGTCTTGCCATGTTTGGCCTGGAAACTGATCCTTGAAATAGATAGTTGATCAACTTTTGTAATATGGTTTAACTTAGGAAGATCACATCGGTTAAACTTGAAGTAATAATGTTAAGTTTCGTTCCCAATTCAAGTTTAACTTCTGAAGGACAATTTGGATTAATAATGTTAAGCATCATTTGCAATCCAAATTTAACTTCAATAGAGCACATGGGTAGCTAGGATAGTTCTATACTTATACAAATTTTTATACAGGGGAAATAGGACGGTAATCCGAATAGCAACCAACAATTGATATCAGAGCTAGGTTTTAGCCTCTGTGTGTTTAGTTTTTAGTTTAATTATGCACATGTCATACATAATTAGGCATGATAATAGTAGGATGTGCAAATAGATTAACTCTATGGTTAGAGGCATCCTAGATCCAACTATTATGGCCATGTTGTGTTTGTGTGTGATTGGACCCTCGGATATGTCGAGGGCATTTTATGTGTGTACATTGTTGGGGTTGCAAGGTTGCAAACATAGTCCCATATTGAAAACACATGGAAAAGATCATGGGTTTATAAGAGAAAGATATCTCCATTGGCATGAGGCCTTTTGGGTAGAGCCCAAGAGCAAAACCATGAGGGCTTAGGCCCAAAGTGGACAATATCATGTCATTGTGGAGATATCTAAATTCTTTTCGATCCTACAATTGGTATCAGAGCCCGGACTGCCAGAAGGTTTAACCGCCGGCTGTGCACAAGAGCTATGGTCTGATTGAACCATGTGAGTACAATATTGACCTCGAACAAAGAAAGTGGGGGCTCCTATGTTAGGATCAAGAGGACCAGACACCAGGCAGGAAGTCCTAGTTGCGGCTAGGCAAGGAAGTCCTAGTAGGTCGGGTGGACCGAGGGGCAGGAAGTCCTAGTTGCGGCTAGGCAAGGAAGTCCTAGTAGGTCGGATAGACCGAGGGGCAGGAAGTCCTAGTAGGTCGGATAGACCGAGGGGTAGGAAGACCTGGTGGGTCAAGGATCGGACGTGGGAAGCCCATGGTCCTTTGTTTGAGGGGGGAATTGTTGGGGTTGCAAGGTTGCAAACATAGTCCCATATTGAAAACACATGGAAAAGATCATGGGTTTATAAGAGAAAGATATCTCCATTGGCATGAGGCCTTTTGGGTAGAGCCCAAGAGCAAAACCATGAGGGCTTAGGCCCAAAGTGGACAATATCATGTCATTGTGGAGATATCTAAATTCTTTTCGATCCTACATACATGATTGTAATATTGAATACAGCAGGAGCTGTATTAGTTATTAGGATTTTACATTTTGTTCGATCTAGATTATATGTACATTCTTTAATAGAATATAGGATCGATAAATGTAAAATTTTATTCTTATCACGGATCGTATCCTTGCGAGGTGTGGGGCTATTTGAGGACCAGAGGCGCAGCGGAAAAAGAAGCAAGATAGATGCGACAACTAGACCCGATGGCAGTGGCTAAAGATGGCAGCAGCTAGAGTTGATGGTACACGGAGGACAGCTATGGATAAAGGCCATAATAGTTGAAAAATTATTTTTCTTATTTATTGCCTTTTATGCTGTGTGTGCTTGTGTTTGTGTGCTTGTATGTATTTTAAAATTCCTCGTTCTAAATAACTAAGTGGGAGAGGAATTTAATTAAATTCCACGGTCTCTATTACTGGTTTGTAAGTGATACATTCAAACTTGCTCGTTGGCTCTGAGTGCCTTCCTCCACATCGGATGAGTTTGTTTGTGGATCACTAGATCAAACTTCCTTAATGGATGATTATAGAAAATTATTTAGGATGTGTGTGATCTTCTCCAACTGAAGGGGCACAATTCTATTTAGTGGACTTAGTATCAAGTAATGGTATACACTTAGGCACATTTAATAGTATCCTCCCCATCGGAGTCACTACTATTATTTGTGTGACCGAAGAAAAATCAACTATTAATTTGTCATAAAGCTAGGTAAAACCCCCTCTTAAAAATGTTTGAATTTGTATACGTCCACACTATCGTGGCATACAAAATTCATGTTGTTTGAAGTAATTTTATTTGTCATAAAGTTAGGTTGACAAAATAAAATTAATAGGTAAAACCTCTTCTTACAAATAATTGAATTTGTATACGTCCACACTATCATGACATACAAAATTCATGGTGTTTGAGGTAATTTAAGGTTGACAAGATAATTAATGGGTAAGACCCTCCTCTTACAAATGTTTGAATTTGTATACGTCCACACTAACGTGACATACAAAATTCACGGTTGATATGGGTTAAGTTTAGTAGGTCCCTAGTGAAAAAAGGGAAAGGAGATAGCATAATTAAGAGGATAGATTAATATCGGCCGGGATATACCTTAAGAGAGGTAGGCCAATCTTGGCCAGATAATACTTTGATAAAGGAAGACCAATATCGATTGAGATATACCTTAAGGAAAGTAGGTTAACATCAACCGAGATATACCTTAAGGAAAGTAGGTCAATATCGATCGAGATATACCTTAAGGAAAGTAGGTCAATATCGACCGAGATATACCTTAAGGAGAGTAGGTCAATATTGGTCGAGATATACCTTAGGGGAGGCAGGTTAATATCAACCGATATATACCTTAAGAAAAGTATGTCAATATCGATCGAGAAATACCTTGAGAAGAGTAGACCAATCTCGGCCGGGATACATCTTAGGAAGGGTAAATCAATGTCGACCGGGTTTACACGTTTAAGATAAAAAGCCAGGATTGTTTAAGGTGGTATATCTAAAATTAATTGAGTATACATGATCGCCCGGGAATGAAAAGATCTAAAGTTTTATAGAATTGGTAATATATTACTAAACGGTTAGTTGAATGATAATGATAAACCGATCGAACAAGGTCTGGGTTTAATATTCGGTCAATACAAAACATAGTATAATACCTAGCTGTCCATAATATAATAAAGACAGGACGAACAAGTAAACTCATAATTAATTTAATAAAGATGTCTATATATGATTGAATAACAGGTTTACCTATTTGGCGGGAAGTGTGTTTCTAGACTTTTCTGCAGGTACTAGAAGACAAAGAAGGTACATCTGGGGTACAAAAAAGATTCCTTAAAAGTTATTTACCACAAGTACGCAGCTTACGTCATCTCATAACAAACTCTAACAAACCGGGGTCCACTTCATGACTACGGAGGTTATATGAAGTGGTATAAAAAGGGGAATCCTCTCCGTTGGCCAAGTAAGTTCACATTACTGCTCGCACTCACAAATCCTAATTCTTAACTACTGTTCGTCTTCTTCTTCCTTCTTCCACACCAAGAGAGATCACTGACTTGAGCGTCAGAGGGCCTAGCCAGGGATTCCCATCCCGGTCTTAGGTCACTGACGATAGTGTTGGTTGGTCTCTTGTGCGCAGGAAGCCTTGGGAGCTCTAGATCTCGGTTTTCTTCAGTCAGATTTCTCTCTCGTCATTGAAGCTTCGCACGAGGAGGGCATTCTGTGACTTTAGTTTCCTCGATCCTCTTTGGGTTTCTCGGATCGGTATCTAGTCAGGTATTACTCTTCATCAGCAGTAGGTTTTCTCCCCAGCTTTCCATTTTGTCAAGTTTCTCAGACAGGATCAACGGTGTTTGAGGTGTTGGTGAATTTAAATGATATTGTTTTGAGGAATCAATATTATTTTAAATTCTAAAATTTTGACCAAATATTTGATCGAAGACAGACCAACTATTAATTTTATTTATCATAAAGATAGGTTGACAAAACAATAAAATTAATGGATAAAATCTCCTCTTACAAATATTTGAATTTGTATACGTCCACACTAACGTGACATACAAAATTCACGGGGATTTTGAGGTGTTGGTCTTGACCAAATATTTTTTTGATTCTTAGGATTTCAAATATTTTTCAATCCCCTAGATGTTAGAGAATACACTTACTAGACCCAATTATAATGATTGGAAACAAAACTTGGACACTAAGGTGGACTGCCCTCTCAGAAATGAGAACAATAAAGGTGTATTTTATTTATTAGTTGTTGAAACATGTTTAGTGGTGTTATCTATCGGTACCTGGTGTGTAGATACGGGAGCCACTGATCATGTCTATAATTCATTGCAGGGGTTCCAGGAAACCCGACAACTATATGAAGGGGAAACACCGTCTACATGGGCACTGCTGCAAAAGCAGTAGCTGTTGCAGTAGGAGATGTTTATCCTTTGATAGGAATAAAACATTGATTGTCTTTACGTACCAAGTTTTAGAAAGAACTTAATTTTAGTTTCTAAAACTATTCAAAGAATGGATATTCTGTCTCTTTTGATAACAAAGTTGTTATCAAGAAAAATAGGGAAGTTATCTATTCTGGTACGTTGGATGGCAATACTCCCACGATGCAACAAAAGGAAATTAATAATACATCTTATAAATAAGAGGAAGCAACCTTTGGAAAAGAACCAAACATATCTTTGACATCTAAGGCTAGGTCATATTAACTTGAGTAGGATTCAAAGGTTAATAGTCGATGGACTTTTAGGTTCATTGGTGGTGGAAAACTTTCCAACCTGCGAGTCTTGCTTGGAAGGGAAAATGACCAAGAGGCTTTATTAAGACTAAGGGGTATAGAGCCAAAGATGTGTTGGAGTTGGTTCATTCTGATTTGTACCTATGACTATCCAGGCAAGAGGTGGTTTCGAATATTTCGATGACTATTCGAGATACGGGTATATTTACATGATGCGCTGCAAGTTTGAGTGCTTTGATAAGTTCAAAGAGTACAAGGATGATGTGGAGAAATGCCATGGAAAAAATATCAAGACACTATGGTCTGATCGTAGTGGCGAGTACCTCTTAGGAGAGTTTAGGATTTACTTATCAGAAGTTGGGATTCAATTCCAACTGTCTGCACCAGGTACATCCCAACAGAATGGTGTGGCAGAATGAAGAACATGACTCTTATGGAAATGGTTAGATCAATGATGAGTTATTCAGAATTACCAAATTAATTTTGGGGATATGCTCTGGAAACAGCAGTGTACATTCTGAATATGGTACCTTCTAAGTCAGTACCCTCTACTCTCATAGAATTATGGAATGGGCATAAGCCTAGTCTGAAGCATATTCAGATTTGGGGTAGTCCAGCACACGTGCTAAAGGGAGACACTGATAAGTTGGAATCACGTACAGAAGTTTGCTTGTTTGTGGGTAATCATAAAGGAACGAAAGGTGGTTTATTTTATAGTCCTAAAGATCAGAAGGTCATTGTTAGCACCAATGTCCGATTTTTAAGAGGACTATGTAATGAACCACAAGACCATGAGTAAAATTATTCTTAAGGAAATAATAAAGGACACGTCTAATCTAGTACCAAAAGTACAAGATGAGAAACCACAAGAAACTACAACACGTGTCACAAATGATGCACAATTACAGACAGTGCCTCGTCATAGTGGGAGGGTTGTTAGGCAACCTGAAAGATTCATGTTTGGGGAGAGTCTTTGGACTTGATCCCTAGTGAACATGAACCTGATCCCCGGACATATTGTAACGACCACCCTTCTTACTACTACTACACTCTAAGGATGACCGTTACTTGACTACTAACTCTACTTAACCGGTATGATAAAAAATCACATGGAAACCCTACCGAAAAATTTCGGCAGAGTCTCCCCTGTACCGGTGACCATATCCGTAAATACATACAGAGTATACTCAGCCACAGGCGGCTGGAACATATATTTTCACAACCACGCAGTTTAATAAATCAAAACATGCAGGTAATGAAAAGCGGAAACATAACTTCTTACTACAAAATTTTCTTATCAACTTAATAAGAAATTAAACTAAACAAATTCTTAAACTAAGTGAGTTCTTTAGCTAAGTCCAAAGGATCTCCATAGTCCACACATCACACAATCATCAAGCATCTCCTTGTCGCCTTCTTCCTTATACTTTAGCTTTTCCTATATCTGCAGTAGGAGGAAAATAGTATCTATAAGCTAAAAGCTTAGTGAGCGCTATCCTACTCACAAAAACTCGATATGCATGTATATAAATAAAAACATGCTAAAACTGAATGCTAACATGTAAAGCTACTCATGCTCATAAATAGCAAAGAAATCAACTAACTGAAAAACTAACATGTATAGCTACTCATGCTCATAAATAGCAAAGGAACCATGCTAACTGAAATACTAAACATGTACAGCTAATCATGCTCATAAATAGCAAAGGAATCATGCTAACTGAAATACTAAACATGTACAGCTAATCATGCTCATAAATAGCAAAGGAATCATACTAACTGAAATACTAAACATGTATAGCTAATCATGCTCATAAACCAATAAAGGAATCATACTAACTGAAATACTAAACATGTATAGCTAATCATGCTCATAAATAGCAAAGGAATCATACTAACTGAAATACTAAACATGTATAGCTAATCATAGAACTATCATGTGTATCAATAGGAAACTGAACTGATACATAAGCTGAACTAATTAATGCTAAACTGAGTCTAACTTGTATTCACATAACTAATTTGTGAAGTTTTGAAAAACTATTTACATAATAGATTAAAATAATAATCATGCTGCTGATGGGCCCGGCAACTGTACTTGCTGTGCGCGCATCCCTAACTAAACCCGGGATTGCAAGTTCCGAGTCTAGTAGGGTTTACTAGGTTATCTAAACCTAGGGACGACTGTGGGAGCCCAACCCAATGGATATCTAATCCAGTACAGTTTCACTGCTAAAAGTAAAATACTGGATCTTAAACTAATTAACTTATCTTGCTTTTACTAGGTTATCTGAACCTAGAACTAGGTTATCTAAACCTAGAGGCGACTGTGGGAGCCCACCCATTGGACCGTAGTCCCATATAAGCTGAAGCAAGACTAAATAAGTTATTTTAAATGCTTCTACTGCATTAACTGAGCTATCAAAATGCCTACTGTAGCATTATATTGAGCTAAGCATTTTATCAAGCACTTGGTGTGCACTAGAACACACCCTATGTACTGAAAATCTGTATACAAAGCTTAACATAAATCTGCATGCAAAGCTTAACAAAAATCTGCATATTAAGCCTATCAAAATCTGCATACTTTACTTATAAAAATCTGCATGCTATAAAAATAGAACCGCTCATGTTATTCCAATAGCAAACAGGAAACTAGAATAACTTAAGCATGCTGTGAAAGTAAAACCAATTCAACTACTAGGCATGCAATAGAATCTAGAAAATAAAGGAATCGTTGCTGCATGGAATTAACAGAATATCATGCTTACTAACTCAACACAAAAAGGATCTAAACTGCTATGAATTGGTGGCTGTTCTTGCCCATGAATATGCACAACAAAACTTAACAGTAAGCTTCAAAAGGAATCATTCTCAGCCCCAAATGGCTGTTCATGCCTGCTGCAGATACCAAAGGGATACCAACGTACTGTTAATAGGATGAATTGCTATCAACTGATCAGCAAGAAGGCAAACAAAATTTCCTTAATGAAACTAAAACACATGTTAATCAAATATGCTACAGCGAAGAACTAAAATACCCAAGAACTAATGCTCTAGAACAATAAAGAATGTGAAGTACAGTGCTTCTCGTTATAGAACAAAAATACCAGAACATATCCTCTGGAAGCATAGGCATGTATGCTTCTAACTACCAGATCTACACAACCCTTTTTAACCTCACGGCAGAACCCAAAAACAACAAGAGAAAACTCTAAACCAATGCCACAAGGAGGATTGTTCATGCTCGGCAAGGAAATGAAGAAGGCAAAATCACGGAGCTACTCCTACTGCAGGTGAGAAGCAACTCACCTTCATTTTCTTGGACTTACAACCGAGAAAGAGAGGTGCTAGGGTTTCGGGTGAGCTCCAAATCCGGCGTTTCCTCGCGTCCGCGTGCTCCCCTCAACGAGATGGCCACGAACGTGTGAGGATCTCGCGGGAACACCCCTTGGCCGGCGCCGGAGAAAGGAAACTTAGCTCCGCCGCCTCTTTCGCCTGAGCAGAAATCGCTTGGAGAAGGAACTCGGCGCCGTCGCGAGAGGAGAAGGAAATTTAGAGAGAAATTTTAGGGTGCGTTTGGTTTGCACCGTTTTCATTTTCATTTTCTGGAAAACGCGCGTTTTCTAGAAAACAGAAAATGACTTTTTGGCATTCTCTGTTTTTCTAGAAAATAATAGCTAATTTTCTAGAAAACGCGTGCGGAAAACGCAAACCAAACACCATTTTCTAGAAAACGCACGTTTTCCAGAAAATGAAAATGGAAAACGCACGTACCAAACGCCCCCTTAGGTTTTCCGGAAAATAAAAACCTAATTTCTTTTCTTATACTCGGTTATAATTATAACTATGCTTTAAATCAATTGATTCCCATATCTGATTAACAAATCGAGCGCAGCTCGGTTGGTTGGGCCGGTTTTGCTTGGGTCCGGGGTCTTGGGTTCAAAACCCGGCTTCAACATATATATTTTTTTTTATTATTTCTTCCTCTTAGTAAAAATACCAAACGAACTCCAAAAATAACATAAAAATACTCTAAAAATTTCTGAAAATCCTCTAGAATTTTTCTAAAGCATTTCTAGATTTTTATAAGGACTTTTAGAACTCGAAATAGGGAAAATTGGGTCGTTACACATATGACGAAGCACTCCAAGTTAAAGATGCAGCATCTTGGCAAATAACAATGAATACAGAAATAAAATCTATGTATTCTAATCAAGTCTGGGAGCTTGTAGAATCACCAAATGATGTAAAAGTCATTGGGTGTAAATAGGTCTACAAAAAAAAAGAGGGGCAGATGGGAAGGTGGAAACCTTCAAAGCAAGGCTTGTTGAAAAAGGGTATCGATTATGAGAAAATCTTTTCACCGGTAGTCATGCTTAAGTCTATCCAGATTCTTTTATCTATTGCTGCTCATATGGATTATGAGGTTTGGTAAATGGATGTCAAGACAACTTTTCTTAATAGAAGTCTTGAAGAAAATATCCATATGATGCAACCAGAGGGATTCATTGCAAAGGGCAAAGAGCATCTTGTTTGTAAGCTCAAACAGCCCATTTACGGTTGATGATTTGCTCCCTGTGAGTTACACGGATTCGTACTTTCAATCTGATAGGGACAATAGTAAGTAAATCTCGGGATTTTGCGTTTACTTTAGGAGATGAAGTCATAACTATGGAGGAGTGTTAAGCATAGGTGCTTTTTCGGACTCCACTATGGAAGTTGAGTATATGGCAGCCATAAAAGCTATATGGCACAGAAACTTCATGATGGACTTAGATATGATTCCTAGTTTGCCCAAAAATTATTACAATTTATTGTGATAATAGTGGTGCAGTAGCAACTCGAAGAAGCCACGAGTCCATAAGGCAAGTAAACACATTGAGCGCAAGTACCACCTAAGACGAGACATTGTATAAACGAAGAAAAGTTGTTGTCGCCTAGATTGCATCAAATGATAACCTGGAAGATCCTTTCACTAAGGTCCTTAAGATAAGAGCTTTTGATGAGTATGTTGAGGGGTTGGAAATCAGATGTATAGCATGTAACACCCACGAAATGATAAGCTATACCTATGAGTATTTTTCTTTTAGAATAAAAAAAAAAAGAGAAATGGAAATAGAAACCAAAATGAAATAAAAAGAAAGTGAGGTTAAGGTTTGAACCTTGAACCTCCCACAAATGATACAGTTAAATTGGTGTATGGTAACCACTAGAGTAATGAATAATAGATGAATAGAAAAGAATGGAAATTGTAGTTAAAGGTAAGAATATGGTTAAGTAAAGGAACGAGAGAAAACCAAGTAGCTTACCTTCTCTTCCTCTTGGTTAAGAAAAGAAACAAGCAAAAGCCAAGTTGCCTTCCTTTCTTTTCCTCTAATTTCGTGGGAATTAAGAGAGTGAAGAGATAGAGGAGTTAAGGGGATGAATGAGGACATGTTTCATTTACATGAGGAATAAATAGGAATGAGAGAAGAAAAGGGAAAGAAAATTTGTTAATCCTTCCTCCTTCTTCTTCCTCCTCCTTCTTTCTCCTTCTTCCTTCTCCACCGAGACATAGAGCTATCTCTCCCTCATTTCTAAAATCCAAGCTAAGGTTTTCTCTCTAAGAAAACCAATTCCTAAGAAGGAGTCTCAAGGGTTACTCCTTACAAGAAAGAGAAAACAAAAGGGACAACTAGGAAAAGAAGCTCCTTCTTCCTCCTCACAAGGGTACCATTTCCTTTAGGAAAACAAGCGACAAGTTGTAAGTATCCCCTCACCTGTGGTACAAGTTGTTTACGTATTTTCCATGAGGTTAGAATGCTTAGAAACCTAGGATCCTCTCCATGAAACTTTCGGCCATGAATAAATTTCTAGGGTTCAAGGAAGCTTAAAATTTAATCTAGCATGCTTATGAATCTCCTTATGATATGATATGAATTTAGCTAGATATTTATGCTTGTATGTTGTTAGAGCATGGTTTCCCTCTTCATGAAAGTTTCGGCCATGAACAAATTTAGGGTTCAAAGAAGCTTAAAATTAAATCTAGCATGCTCATGGATTCCCTTATGATATGATATGAAGTTAGCTTGATATTCATGCTTGTATGTTGTTTAGAGTTTATTTTCCTCTTCATGAAAGTTTCGGCTATGAACAAATTTAGGGTTCAAGGAAGCTTAAAATTTAATCTAGCATGCTTATGAATCTCCTTATGATATGATATGAATTTAGCTAGATATTTATGCTTGTATGTTGTTAGAGCTTGGTTTCCCTCTTCATGAAACTTTCAGCCATGACCATTTCTAGGGTTCAAAGAAGCTTAAAATTAAATCTAGCATGCTCATGGATTCCCTTATGATATGATATGAAGTTAGCTTGATATTCATGCTTGTATGTTGTTTAGAGTTTATTTTCCTCTTCATGAAAGTTTCGGCCATGAACAAATTTAGGGTTCAAGGAAACTTAAAATTAAATCTAGCATGCTCATGATTCTCCCTTATGATATGATATGAATTTAGCTAGATATTTATGCTTGCATGTTGCTTAGAGCTTGGTTTCCTCTTGATGAAACTTTCGGCCATGATCAATTTTAGGGTTCAAGGAAGCTTAAAAATTTAATCTAGCATGCTCATGGATTCCCTTATGATATGATATGAAGTTAGCTTGATATTCATGCTTGTATATTGTTTAAAGCTTGATTTCCCTCTTCATGAGACTTTCGGCCATGATCCATTTTAGGGTTCAAGGAAGCTAAAAATTTAACCTAGCATGCTCATGAATCCTCTTATGACATGATATGAATTTAGCTAGATATTTATGCTTGCATGTTGCTTAGAGCTTGGTTTCCTCTTGATGAAACTTTCGGCCATGATCAATTTTAGGGTTCAAGGAAGCTTAAAATTTTAATCTAGCATGCTCATGGATTCCCATATGATATGGTATGAAGTTAGCTTGATATTCATGCTTGTATGTTGTTTAAAGCTTGATTTCCCTCTTCATGAGACTTTCGGCCATGATCCATTTTAGGGTTCAAGGAAGCTAAAAATTTAACCTAGCATGCTCATGAATCCTCTTATGACATGATATGAATTTAGCTAGATATTTATGCTTGCATGTTGTTTAGAGCTTGATTTTCTTCCTTATAAGGTTTCGGCCATGAACATTTCTAGGGTTCAAGGAAACTTAAAATTTAATCTAGCATGCTCATGGATTCCCTTATGATATGATATGAAGTTAGCTTGATATTCATGCTTGTATGTTGTTTAAAGCTTGATTTCCCTCTTCATGAGACTTTTGGCCATGATCCATTTTAGGGTTCAAGGAAGCTAAAAATTTAACCTAGCATGCTCATGAATCCTCTTATGACATGATATGAATTTAGCTGGATATTTATGCTTGCATATTGTTTAGAGCTTGATTTTCTTCCTTATAAGGTTTCGGCCATGAACATTTCTAGGGTACAAGGAAGCTTAAAATTTAATCTAGCACGCTCATGGATTCCCTTATGATATGATATGAAGTTAGCTTGATATTCATGCTTATATGTTGTTTGGAGTTTATTTTCCTTCTTCATGAGCTTTCGGCCATGATAAGGATCAAGACCTAGGAAAGCTTAAAAATTGGATTAACATGCTTATGACTTTCCTTATGATATGATATGAAGTTAATATGAGACTCTTATGCTTGTATGTTGTTTAGAGTTAAGGGCATACTCTTGAAATTTCGGCCATAATGGGTTTAGGAGCCTAAATGTGCCTCACATGCTACGTTATGAATTAAGAGATGTTATTTAATGATTCCATGCATGATTATGTCTTTTCTATGATAGGTGATGTGTTCATTTATGTATACCTATGAACCATGTATGATAATGTCTCTTATGATGTGCTATGTGCTCAAGTATGCATGCTTTATGATATGACAAATAATATGCTCATTTATGTATGCTTATGATCCATGCATAATAATGTCTCTTATGATGTGCTATGTGCCCAAATATGCATGCTTAATGATATGATAAGCAAAGGCCTAAGAGTTTCTTCCCTTTTTGTTGGGATTAAGAGCACTCTTTATGACATGATAAGTGAAGGCCTAAGAGTTGCTTTCCCTTGGGGACTAAGAGCACTCTTCATGATATGATAAGATATAATATGCTATGTTATGACATGAACCATGATATGCTACTTTACTTTGTATGGCTTGTACCAAGGGTGGGCTCCATAAGCGCCCCTAGGCCGACGGACTATGAACGGGTCTAGTAAAGGGATGAGCTCCTTAGTACGCCCCTAGGTCGACGGTCGTAGTACGTGTTAGGATGTATACTAAAAGCCTAGCTTTTGGCATAAACATTTATCTAGAAATAAGAATCACATTGGTCAAATGTCTACATTTATGATAAATGTAGTTGTTCAATTAATTTATATTGTAGATAACATGGTGTGTGGTGTCACACACAGAAGATCATGTTATCAGTACCTTATAAATTATAAACAGTAGCTCACGACCAAGATGGAAAGGAACAAACCATTGGAAGGTCGTAGTATAATTAGGTATTAGTTTATCTTAACTATATAATTACACTAGTACACTTAGAGTGTATTGAGTAGGACCATTAGAGGTCGTTTCTTTTATACTAACTTTATAAAGGAACAAAGACCTCAGTTATTATGGAAGTGTGTGCTCTTAATCCCAATATAATAACAAGCACATATATTTGATATTTATTTCTTTAATTTATCAATGGGTGAGATTTAGTTCGATAAATCAATAAGCCCGATAAGTTGGGAAATGATATCACTTATAGTGTGTGTTGTTGATTATAGAAGGAAACTGTGTCCTAGTGATCTAGGTTGAGAATGTCCCCAAGAGGAGCTCATAAGGATTGTCATGTTAAACCCTGCAGGTGGACTTAGTCCGACATGACGATGAAGTTGAGTGGTACTACTCTTGGAGCTAGATATTAATTAAATGAGTTGTCAGTAACTTACTTAATTAGTGGACATTTGTTATCTTAAACACAGGGAGACTAACACACTCATAATAAGAAGGAGCCCAAAATATAATTTGGGATTTATGCGGTAGTTCAATAATAGTTCTCTAGTGGAATGAATTATTATTGATAAAATTAAGTTGTGTATTCGGGGCGAACACGGGATGCTTAATTTTATCGGGAGACCAAAACCAATTCCTCCTCTTGGTCCCTATCGTAGCCTCTTAATTATAGAGTACTATACCTACCTATACCCACCTTCTTACCCATCCCATAGGGGTCGGCCAAGCTAGCTTGGAGACCAAGCTAGGGCCGGCCAAAGTTTGATTCATGGGTGCTTCAAGGTGGCCGGCCCTAGCTTGGGTTCAAGCTTGGTGTGGCCGGCCCAAATTAAAATAAAAGGATTTTTATTTTTTAAAATTTTTCTTATGTGGATAACATGATTTAAAAGAGAGTTTAAAATTTAAATCTTTCCTTTTATAAGATTCTACAAAAGATTAAGAGAAGAGTTAAATCTCTTTCCTTATTTGTAGATTAAAAGGTTGATTTTAATTTTGGTAAAAACTTTCCTTTTAATTATGTTCATGATTTAAAAGAAAGTTTAAAAATTCAAAATTCTCTTTTATTAGTATCTACAAAAGATTAAGAAAAGATTTAATATCTTTCCTTATTTGTAGATTGAAAGGAGATTTTAATTTTTCGAGATAACTTTCCTTTTTGGAAATTATCAACATGTTTAAAAGAAAGATTTTAATTTATAAAATTTCTTTTTATTAACCAATCATGAAGGGATTAAAATTATTGGAGAAATTTTTATAAATTTCTAGAAACAAATTAGGAAGTTATAATTTTTGTTTTAATTAAAACTCTCCTTGTTTTGGGGAATGAGGTGGCCGGCCAAATAAATTGGAGAAGAGAAAATTATTTTTAATTAAATAAATTTTCCTTTTCATGGCAAAAGAATTAAGGAAGTTTTTACTTAAATTTCCTTATTTGCCAAGACCAAGGATTATAAAAGAGGGGGTAGAGGAGGCTTCATGGTGAACGACTCTATTCTTTTTCTTCCTCTCTTTTCATCCTTGGTGTGGCCAGCCCCTAGAGGTTCTCCTTCTCCTTCTCTCTTCTCCTTCTTGTGGCCGAGACTTCATCATCTCTTGGAGGCATAGAAGTGGCCGGATCTAGCTTGGAGAAAAGGAGAGAAAGGAGTCTTGTTTCATGCATCCCTTGGAGCTTGGTTGATGGAAAAAGATCTTCATCTTTTGGAAGCATTGTGCTTGGACGAAACTTGAAGAAAGTAGAAGAAGGTGCTTTGGTGGTTTCTCATCTCGGAAGATCGTTTCCCACACAACGTCCTAGGTTAGAAGAGGAATACGGTAGAAGATCAAGAGGTCTTTCTAAAAGGTATAACTAGTATTTTTCCTTTCCGCATCATACTAGTTATTTTTGGAAATAATATCAAATACAAGAGGCATGCGATTCTAGTATTTCGAATTTATTTTCGATGTTGTGTTCTTTTATTTTTTTCTTTTCCTTGTGATTTGATTGTTCTTTTCGGTTGACCTAAAGTTATTTAAGGAAATTAAATATTAACTTTCCTTAAAAGGCTTTGTCTAGTCGGTGGTGGTTGTTCCCATATCCAAGAAGGTCATGTGCCTCGCCACGTCAGTACTGGAAGCCAATTTTGGAAATTAATATTTAATGAAATTAATAACCTAGGTGATTTGGATCGAACGTGTTAAGTTCCGCAGGAGATCCGAGTCTAAACCTAAAAGAACAAATAGATTAAACTTTGGATCAAACGTGTTAAGTTCCGCAGGCGATCCAAGTTTAATTTAAAAGAACATATGGTAGTTAGGAAAAGGTTCAGACCTTTGTACAAAATTTTTGTACAGTGGAACCATTAGGTTTTTCGAGTAGCAACCAACAATTGGTATCAGAGCTAGGGTTTTGCCTCTGTGTATTTGGTATTAGTTTAATTATGCACATGTCATACATAATTTAAGCAGGTTAATAGTAGGATGTGCTAACTTTGTGGATGCAGGATCCAACTATTATGGCTTATAGTTATTATGTGTGTGATTGGACCCTTGGACATATTAAGGGCATTTTATTGTGTGTGCATGATTGTATTATAAAATACCGCAGGAGCTGTATTTAGTTTTATTAGGATTTTATTTTTTGATCTAGTTACATGTACATTCCTTTTATGGAATATAGGATCGATGGATGTAAATTTTATTTTATGTTCGATCTAGTTTACATGTACATTCCTTCGAGGAATATAGGATCGAAAAATGTAAAATTCTATTTATGTCGCGGATCGAATCTTGCAAGGCGTGGAACCTTTTGAGGATCAGAGGCGCAGCGGAACAAGGAGCAAGATGGATGCGACAACTAGACCCGGTGGCGGTGGCCAAAAATGGCAGTAGCTAGGGTTGGCGACACACGAAGGACAGCAATAGATAAAAGCCATAATAGTTGAAAATTAGTTTTTCTATTTATTGCTTTTTATGCTGTGTTGTGTGTGCTTATTAGTATGCATGCTAAGTAGGCTAGCATAGTCAAAATTCCTCACTTTAAATAACTAAGTGGGAGAGAGATTTATTTTAAATAAATTCCACGGTCTCCATTACTGGTTTATAAGTGATGCAACAAGCTTGCGCGTTGGCTCTGAGTGCCTTCCTCCATATCGGATGAGCTTGTTTGCGGATCACTAGCTTAAACTTCCATTTTGGATGACTATAGGAAGTTAATTAAGAGCATGTGATCTTCCCCATCGGAAGGGACACAATCTTATTAACGGACTTAGTGTCAAGTAATGGTATACACTTAGGCACGTCTAATAGTATCCTCCCCATCGGAGTCACTGCTATTATTTGTGTGACCGAAGAAAACCAACTATTGATTTGTCAAATAAATAAGTTGACAAGATAATAAAATTAAAAACCCCTCTTATAAATGTTTAATTTTGTATACGTCCACACTATTGTGGCATACAAAATTCACGGTGTTTGAGGTAATTTTATTTGTCATAAAGATTTATTGACAAGATAATTAATGGGTAAACCCCTCCTCTTACAAATGTTTAATTTTGTATACGACCACACTATCGTGGCATGCAAAATTCACGGTGTTTGAGGTGTTGGTTAATTTAAATAATATTGTTTGAGGAATCAATGTTATTTTAAATTCAAAAGTTTTGACCAAATATTTGATCAAAGAAAGATCAACTATTAATTTTATTCGTCATAAAGTAAAGTTGACGAGATAATAAAATTAATGGATAAAATCTCTTCTTTGATTTTGTATACGTCCACACTATCGTGGCATACAAAATTCATGGAGATTTTAAGGAATTGATCTTGACCAAATATTTTTGTGATTCTTAGGATTTAAAATGTTTGTCAATTCTCTAGTTGTTATACTATAGAAAAGACTTAGTAGTCCCGATTGTAAAAATTGAAAATAGGACTTGGACATTAAGGTAGTCTGTCTTTTTAGAACTAAAGAACAATATAGGTGTATTTAATTCATTAGTTGAAACATGTTTAGTGGTGTTATCTACTAGAACCTGGAGTGTAGATACAGATGCCATTAATCATGACCGCAATTCATTGCAGGGTTCTAGGAAACCCGACAACTAAATGAAAATAAAAACACCGTCCACATGGGCACTGCTGTTGCAGTGGGAGATGTTTATCCTTTAATAGGAATAACATATGGATTATTAGAAATTGTCTTTACGTACTAAGTTTAGAAAGAACCTGATTTCAGTTTCTAAACTATTATAGAATAGATATTGTGTCTATTTTGATAACAAAGCTGTTATCAAGAAAAATAGAGAAGTTATCTATTCTGGTATGTTGGTTGACAATTTATAATCCAATAACTCCCACGATGCAATAAATGGAAATTATAACACATCTTCTAACTTTAAGAGGAAGCAACCTTCGGAAATGGACCAATTATATCTTTGGCATCTAAGGCTAGGTTATATTAACTTGAGTAGGATTCATTGGTAGCTGATGAACTTTTGGGTTCATTAGTAGTGGAAATCTTTCCAACCTGCGAGTCTTACTTGGAAGGAAAAATAACCAAGAAGCTTTTAAGTCTAAGGGGTATGGAGCCAAAGATATGTTGGAATTGGTTCATTCTGATTTGTGTGATCCTATCCAGACAAGAGGTAGTATCGAATATTTCGTCTATTTTATAGACAACTATTCAAGATACAAATACATTTACTTGATGTGCCGCAAGACTAAGTGTTTTTGATTAGTTCAAAAAGTACAAGGCTGATGTGGAGAAAAGTCAAAGTGAAAGTATCAAGACACTACGGTAAGATCGTAGTGGCAAGTACCTCTTTGGGAGAATTTAGGAGTCACTTATCAGAAGTAGGGATTCAATCCTAACTAACTGCACCTGGTACACCCCAACAGAATGGTGTAGAAAAAGGAAGGTATAGGACTCTTATAGAAATAAGTAGATTGATGATGAATTATTTGGAAAATTACCAAATTCATTTTAAGGATATACTCTGGAAATGGAAGTGAACATAGTACCTTCCAAAGTCAGAACTCTCTACTCATATAGAATTGCTGAATAAGCGTAAAGCCTATTTTGAAGCATATTCGGATTCGGGTAGTCTAGCACATATGCTGAAGAGAGATAATGATAAGTTGTACAGTAATTCATTTGTTTGTGGGTTATCCTAGAGAAATGAAAGTAGGATTATAGTCTTAAAAATCAGAAGGTCATTGTTAGCATCAATGACCAATTTTTAGAAAAGGACTATGTAATAAATCACGTGCTCATAAGTAAATTTGTTCTTAAGGAAATAATAAAGGACATGTCTAACCTAGTACCAACTGTACAAGATGAAATATCACAAGAAACTGCAACACGTATCACAAATGATACACAATTGCAGAAAGTGCCTCGTCGTAGTGGGAGTGTTGTTAGGCAACATAAAAAGATTCATGTTTTGGGAGAGTTTTTGGACTCGATCCCTGGAGGACATGAACCTGATCTCCGGACATATGACGAAGCACTCCAAGATAAAGATGCAGCATCTTGGCAAAGAGTAATGAATAACAGAATTAGAATATATGTATTTTAATAAAATCTGGAAGCTAGTAGAACCACCAAATGGTGTAAAAGCCTTTGGGAATAAAAAGGTCTATAATAGGAAAAGAGGGATAGACAGGAAGGTAGAAACTTTCAAAGCAAGGCTTGATGAAAAAGGAAACTTTTTCATTGGCAGCCATGCTTAAATCTATCTGGATTCTTTTATCTATTTGGCAAGTGGATGTCAAGACAGCATTCCTTAATGGAAGTCTTGAAGAAAGCATCCATATAAAGCAACCAGAAGGGTTCATTGCAAAGGGCTAAGAGCATCTTGTGTGCAAGTTCAATCAGTCTAAGGACTGAGACAAAGCTTCAAAGGTCTTGGAACATCCGGTTTATCAAAGTTATCCAGACCTATGGATTTATTTAGTAACTGGATAAGTCTTGTGTATACAAAAGGTATGATGGAAACGTGGTGGTATTTCTTGTACTATACGTAGATTATATTTTTGATGGTTGGAAACAATATCAAGGTGTTATCGGAAGTAAGGGTATGGTTGTCCAAGCAATTCGTTATAAAGGACTTAGTAAATAAGCACATATTCTTGGGAACAAGGTTCGCAAGAAAAGAATGTTGTGCTTATCTCAAGTTTTATATAACAAGTTCGTTTTAGCATGCAAAACTCCAAGAAAGGTTTTCTACCTTTTAAGCATGGAGTGTCTTTATCTAAAGAGATGTCTCTGATGACATCCAAGGAGATTGAGGACATGTAGGCAGTTCTTTATGCTTCGAAAGTTAGACAGCCTAATGTATGCTGTACATGAGATCTGAAATCTGTTTTGCCAAGCGCATAGTTAGCAGATATCAAAGTAATCCTGGACAAGGACATTGGACTGCAGTAAAGCATATATTGAAGTACCTTAGAGGCACTAGAGATTATATGCTAGCTTACAAGGTAGTTATTTTGGTCCCTATGGGTTGCAAGGATTTTAACATCCAATCGGAAAGGGACAATAGTAAGTCAACCTCGGGGTTTTGTGTGTACTTTAGGAGGTAAAGTCATAACTATGGAAGAGTGATAAGCATAGGTGTTTTTCTGGACTCTACCATAGAAGTTTAGTATATGGCAAGCCTCTGAGTAGCCATAAAAGCTGAATGACTCAATAACCTCAAGATAGACTTAGATATGATTTCTGGTTTGTCCAAAGATTATTACAATTTATTGTAATGATATTGGTGCAGTAACAAACTCGAAAAAACCATAAGTCTATAAGGCAGGTAAACACAATAGAGCGCAAGTACCACCCAATACGAGAAATCATATAAACGAGGAGAAGTTGTTGCCGCCTAGATTGCATCAGGTGAAGACCTATAGATCCTTTCACTAAGGTCCTTAAGGCAAGAGCTTTTGATGAGCATGTTGAAGGGTTGGGAATCAGATGTATGGCAGCAGATATGGCAGCTTAGTCTTTTAGTATAAGTGGGAGATTGTTAGGATGTATACTAAAAGCCTAGCTTTTGGTATAAACATTTATCTAGAAATAAGAATCACATTGGTCAAATGTCTACATTTATGATAAATGTAGTTGTTCAATTAATTTATATTGTAGATAACATGGTGTGTGGTATCACACACAGAAGATCATGTTATCAGTACCTTATAAATTATAAACAGTAGCTCACGACCAAGATGGAAAGGAACAAACCATTGGAAGGTCGTAGTATAATTAGGTATTAGTTTATCTTAACTATATAATTACACTAGTACACTTAGAGTGTATTGAGTAGAACCATTAGAGGTCGTTTCTTTTATACTGACTTTATAAAGGAACAAAGACCTCAGTTATTATGGAAGTGTGTGCTCTTAATCCTAATGTAATAACAAGCACATATATTTGATATTTATTTCTTTAATTTATCAATGGGTGAGATTTAGTTCGATAAATCAATAAGCCCGATAAGTTGGGAAATGATATCACTTATAGTGTGTGTTGTTGATTATAGAAGGAAACTGTGTCCTAGTGATCTAGGTTGAGAATGTCCCCAAGAGGAGCTCATAAGGATTGTCATGTTAAACCCTGCAGGTGGACTTAGTCCGACATGACGATGAAGTTGAGTGGTACTACTCTTGGAGCTAGATATTAATTAAGTGAGTTGTTAGTAACTTACTTAATTAGTGGACATTTGTTATCTTAAACACAGGGAGACTAACACACTCATAATAAGAAGGAGCCCAAAATGTAATTTGGGATTGGTGAGGTAGTTCAATAATAGTTCTCTAGTGGAATGAATTATTATTGATAAAATTAAGTTGTGTGTTCGGGGCAAACACGGGATGCTTAATTTTATCGGGAGACCAAAACCAATTCCTCCTCTTGGTCCCTATCGTAGCCTCTTAATTATAGAGTACTATACCCACCTTCTTACCCATCCCATAGGGGTCGGCCAAGCTAGCTTGGAGACCAAGCTAGGGCCGGCCAAAGTTTGGTTCATGGGTGCTTCAAGGTGGGCGGCCCTAGCTTGGGTTCAAGCTTGGTGTGGCCGGCCCAAATTAAAATAAAAGGATTTTTATTTTTTAAAATTTTTCTTATGTGGATAACATGATTTAAAAGAAAGTTTAAAATTTAAATCTTTCCTTTTATAAGATTCTACAAAAGATTGAGAGAAGAGCTAAATCTCTTTCCTTATTTGTAGATTAAAAAGTTGATTTTAATTTTGG
Organism: Zingiber officinale; assembly: GCF_018446385.1. Lineage (NCBI taxonomy): Eukaryota > Viridiplantae > Streptophyta > Magnoliopsida > Zingiberales > Zingiberaceae > Zingiber > Zingiber officinale. The sequence goes on along the minus strand of NC_056007.1, from coordinate 15,214,176 downwards.
TAAAAATTTTCCTTTTAATTATGTTCATGATTTAAAAGAAAGTTTAAAAATTCAAAATTCTCTTTTATTAGTATCTACAAAAGATTAAGAAAAGATTTAATATCTTTCCTTATTTGTAGATTGAAAGGAGATTTTAATTTTTCGAGATAACTTTCCTTTTTGGAAATTATCCACATGTTTAAAAGAAAGATTTTAATTTATAAAATTTCTTTTTATTAACCAATCATGAAGGGATTAAAATTATTGGAGAAATTTTTATAAATTTCTAGAAACAAATTAGGAAGTTATAATTTTTGTTTTAATTAAAACTCTCCTTGTTTTGGGGAAAGAGGTGGCCGGCCAAATAAATTGGAGAAGAGAAAAATATTTTTAATTAAATAAATTTTCCTTTTCATGGCAAAAGAATTAAGGAAGTTTTTACTTAAATTTCTTTATTTGCCAAGACCAAGGATTATAAAAGAGGGGGTAGAGGAGGCTTCATGGTGAACGACTCTATTCTTTTTCTTCCTCTCTTTTCATCGTTGGTGTGGCCGGCCCCTAGAGGTTCCCCTTCTCCTTCTCTCTTCTCCTTCTTGTGGCCGAGACTTCATCATCTCTTGGAGGCATAGAAGTGGCCGGATCTAGCTTGGAGAAAAGGAGAGAAAGGAGTCTTGTTTCATGCATCCCTTGGAGCTTGGTTGGTGGAAAAAGATCTTCATCTTTTGGAAGCATTGTGCTTGGCCGAAACTTGAAGAAAGGAGAAGAAGGTGCTTTGGTGGTTTCTCATCTCGGAAGATCGTTGCCCACACAATGTCCGAGGTTAGAAGAGGAATACGGTAGAAAATCAAGAGATCTTTCTAAAAGGTATAACTAGTATTTTTCCTTTCCGCATCATACTAGTTATTTTTGGAAATAATATCAAATACAAGAGGCATGCGATTCTAGTATTTCGAATTTGTTTTCGATGTTGTGTTCTTTTGTTTTTTTCTTTTCCTTGTGATTTGATTGTTCTTTTCGGTTGACCTAAAGTTATTTAAGGAAATTAAATATTAACTTTCCTTAAAAGGCTTTGTCTAGTCGGTGGTGGTTGTTCCCATATCCAAGAAGGTCATGTGCCTCGCCACGTCAGTACTGGAAGCCAATTTTGGAAATTAATATTTAATGAAATTAATAACCTAGGTGATTTGGATCGAACGTGTTAAGTTCCGCAGGAGATCCGAGTCTAAACCTAAAAGAAAAAATAGATTAAACTTTGGATCAAACGTGTTAAGTTCCACAGGCGATCCAAGTTTAATTTAAAAGAACACATGGTAGCTAGGAAAAAGTTCAGACGTTTGTACAAAATTTTTGTACAGTGGAACCATTAGGTTTTCCGAGTAGCAACCAACAGTACGGACCTAGATCCCTAGTAGGTTCGGGGCTCGCTACCCTGTCCTAGGGATTGCGCGTATTTATGTATGTATGTGGTACAAGCCGGGCCCTCGTGATGATATTATGTTCAAGTACTATATGATATGTTTTAAGACATCTTGCATATGACATGACACATGTTTTAAAAGACATCTTGCATGATATGATATATGATATGACATGCTATGTCATTATGATTTATATGACATGATGATTTATGATATGATATAGCATGATGTTCTCTATGAGATGATATGATATGATTTATGATATGACATGCTATGCCATTATGATTTATATGACATGATGATTTATGATATGATATAGCATGATGTTCTCTATGAGATGATATGATATGATTTATGATATGGCATGCTATGCCATTATGATTTATATGACATGATGATTTATGATATGATATTGCATGATGTTCTTTATGAGATGATATGTTATGATGCTATGTTTTCACAATATGATGTTAAATGTGTTGGTTGCTACTCGGAAAACCTAGAGGTTACACTGTACAAAAATTTTGTACAAAGGTCTGAACCTTTTCCTAGCTACCATGTGTTCTTTTAAATTAAATTTTGGATCGCCTGCGGAACTTAACACGTTTGATCCAAAACTTAATCTATTTGTTCTTTAAGGTTTAGACTTGGATCTCCTGCGGAACTTAACACGTTTGATCTAAATCACCTAAGTTATTAATTCCATTAAATATTAATTTCCATAATTGGTTCCCAGTACTGACGTGGCGAGGCACATGGCCTTCTTGGATATGGGAACAACCACCACCGACTAGACAAAACCTTTTATGGAAAGCTAATATTTAATTTCCGAAAATAACTTTAGGTCAACCAAAAAGAACAATCAAATCACAAGGAAAAGAAAAATAAAAGAACACAACTTCGAAAAACATATTCGAAATACTAGAATCGTAAGCCTCTTGTATTTGGTATTATTTCCATAAATAACTAGCATGATGCGGAAAGGAAAAATTACTAGTTATACTTTCTAAAAAAACCTCTTGATCTTCTACCGTATTCCTCTTCTAACCTCGGACGTTGTGTGGGCAACGATCTTCCGAGATGAGAACCACCAAGCACCTTCTTCTTCCTTGCAAGTTTCGGCCACCACAATTCTCCAAGAGAAGTAGAGGTCCGGCCACCACCACCAAGCTCCAAGGGATGCAAGAAACAAAACCACCTTTCTCTCCTTCTTCTCCTAGCTAGAATCGGCCACCATCAAGAGCTCCAAGAGAGGTTGTTGCCGGCCATAAGAAGAAGAGAAGAGGAAGAAGCTAGGGCCGACCACCAAGGAGGAAAAGAGAGGAGAAGAATAATAGAGTTGATCACCCGTGAAGGCACCTCTACCCCCTCTTTTATAGTCATTGGTCTTGACAAATAAGGAAATTTTAATAAAAAATTCCTTAATTCTTTTGTCATAAAAAAGAAAAATTATTTTAATTAAAAAACAATTTTCTTCTTTTAATAATAATGGCCGGCCACTTCTAATTCCCCAAAACAAGGAAAATTTAATTCACTCAAGAATTAAAACTTCCTAATTTGTTTCTAGAAATTTATAAAAATTTCTCCAATAATTTTTATCCCTTCATGATTGGTTAATAAAAAGGAAATTTTATAAATTAAAATTCTTCTTCTAAACATGTGGATAATTTCCAAAAGGAAAGTTATCTCTAAAAATTAAAATCTCTTTTCAATTTACAAATAAGGAAAGATATCAAATCTTTTCTTAATCTTTTGTAGAAACTAATAAAAGAGAATATTTAATTTTTAAACTTCTATTTTAAATTATTATCATGGTCAAAAAGGAAAGTTTTTCTTAAAAATAAAATCTCCTTTCAATCTACAAATAAGGAAAGATTTCAAATCTTTTCTTAATCTTTTGTAGAAAGCTTTAAAAGGAAAGATTTAATTTTTAAACTCTCTTTTAAAACTATGATATCCACATAAGAAATAATTTTAATAAAAATCCTTTTTAATATGATGTGGCCGGCCACCTAAACTTGGGCTCCAAGCTATTGGCCGGCCACCTTAAGGCCAACCTTTAGGCTTGGCCGGCCCTAAGCTTGAGCTTCAAGCTTAGCTTGGCCGACCCCTATTGGTTGGGTAAGAAGGTGGGTATGTGGTGGGTATAAATCTCTATATACAAGAGGCTACGATAGGGACCGAGAGGAGGAATTGGTTTTGGTCTCCCGATGAAATTAAGCTTCCCGTGTTCGCCCCGAACACACAACTTAATTCCATCAATAATAATTCATTCCACTAAAGAACTATTATTGAACTACCGCACCAATCCCAAATTACATTTTGGGCTCCTTCTTATTATGAGTGTGTTAGTCTCCCTGTGTTTAAGATGTCAAATGTCCACTAATTAAGCGAGTTACTGACAACTCATTTAATTAATATCTTAGTCCAAGAGTAGTACCACTCAAGCTTATCGTCATGTCGGACTAAGTCCACCTGCAGGGTTTAACATGACAATCCTTATGAGCTCCTCTTGAGGACATTCTCAACCTAGATCACTAGGACACAGTTTCCTTCTATAATCAACAATACACACTATAAGTGATATCATTTCCCAACTTATCGGGCTTATTGATTCATCGAACTAAATCTCACCCATTGATAAATTAAAGAAATAAATATCAAATATATATGCTTGTTATTATATTAGGATTAAGAGCACACACTTCCATAATAACTGAGGTCTTTGTTTCTTTATAAAGTCAGTATAAAAAGAAACGACCTCTAATGGTCCTACTCAATACACTCTAAGTGTACTAGTGTAATTATATAGTTAAGATAAACTAATACCTAATTACACTACGACCTTCCAATGGTTTGTTCCTTTCCATTATGGTCGTGAGTTACTATTTATAATTTATAAGGTACTGATAACATGATCCTCTGTGTGTGACACCACACACCATGTTATCTACAATATAAATTAATTGAACAACTACATTTATCATAAATGTAGACATTTGACCAATGTGATTCTTATTTCTAGATAAATGTTTATACCAAAAGCTAGGCTTTTAGTATACACTCTAACAATCTCCCACTTATACTAAAAGACTAAGCTGCCATATCTGCTGTCATACATCTGATTCCCAACCCTTCAACATGTCCATCAAAAGCTCTCGCCTTAAGGACCTTAGTGAAAAGATCTATAGGTCATCATCTGATGCATTCTAGGCGGCAACAACTTCTCCTCGTTTATACGATTTCTCGTATTGGGTGGTACTTGCGCTCTATTGTGTTTACTTGCCTTATAGACTCATGGTTTCTTCGAGTTTGTTACTGCACCATTATTATTACAATAAATTGTAATAATCTTTGGACAAACTAGAAATCATATCTAAGTCTATCTTGAGGTAATTAAGTCATTCAGCTTTTATGGCTTCCTCAGAGGCTTGCCATATACTAAGCTTCTATGGTGGAGTCCAGAAAAACACCTATGCTTATCACTCTTCCATAGTTATGACTTTACCTCCTAAAGTAAACACAAAACCCCGAGGTTGACTTATTATTGTCCCTATCCGATTGGAAGTCAAAATCCATGCAACCCACAGGAAATTAATCGCCTTGTAAGCTAGCATATAATCTCTAGTTCCTCTAAGGTACTTTAATATATGCTTTACTGCAGTCCAATGTCCTTGTCTAGGATTACTTTGATATCTGCTAACTATGCCCTTGGCAAAACAGATTTCTGATCTCGTGCATAGCATACATTAGGTTGTCTAACTGCCGAAGCATAAAGAACTGCCTACATGTCCTCAATCTCCTTTGATGTCATTGGAGACATCTCTTTAGATAAAGACACTCCATGCTTAAAAGGTATGAAACCTTTCTAGGAGTTTTGCATGCTTAAAATGAGCAAGGATTTTTCCGATGTATCAAGCTTGGGATAAGTAAAATATATTTTTTCTTGCGATCCCTTATTACTTTGATCTCAAGAATATATACATTCTCCCAAGTCCTTTATATCGAATTGTTTGGACAACCATACCCTTACTTCTGACAACATTTTGATATTGTTTCCAACTACCAAAAATGTTATCTACGTATAGTACAAGAAATACCACCACGCTTCCATCACACCTTTTGTATACACAAGACTTATCCAGTTACTAAATAAATCCATAGATCTGGATTACTTTGATAAACCGGATGTTCCAAGACCTTGAAGCTTTGCCTCAGTCCATAGACTGATTGAGCTTACACAAGATGCTCTTAGCCCTTTGCAATGAACCCTTGCTTTATATGGATGCTTTCTTCAAGACTTCTATTAAGGAATGCTGTCTTGACATCCTCTTGCCAAATAGATAAAAGAATCCGGATAGACTTAAGCATGACTACTAGTGAAAAAGTTTCCTTTTTCATCAAGCCTTGCTTTGAAAGTTACTACCTTCCTGTCTATCCCTCTTTTCCTATTATAGACCTTTTTACACCCAACGGCTTTTACACCATTTGGTGATTCTACAAGCTTCCAGATTTTATTAGAATACATATATTCTAATTCTTTTATTCATTACTCTTTGCCAAGATGCTGCATCTTTATCTTGGAGTGCTTCATCATATGACCGGAGATCAGGTTCATGCCCTCCAGGGATCGAGTCCAAAAACTCTCCCAAAACATGAACCTATTTAGGTTGCATAACAACCCTCCCACTACAATAAGACACTTTCTGTAATTGTGTATCAATTTGTGATACGTGTTGCAGTTTTCTTGTGGTATCTCATCTTGTACAGTTGGTACTAGGTTAGACATGTCCTTTATTATTTCCTTAAGAACAAATTTACTTATGAGCACGTGGTTCATTATATAGTCCTTTTCTAAAAATCGGTCATTGATGCTAACAATGACCTTCTGATTTTTAAGACTATAAACCTACTTTCATTTCACTAGGATAACCCACAAACAAGTGAATTCCTGTCCAACTTATCATTGTCTCTCTTCTGCATATGTGCTGGACTACCCGAATCCGAATATGCTTCAAAATAGGTTTTCACCTATTCAGCAATTCTATATGAGTAGAGAGTTCTAACTTGGAAGGTATTATGTTCACTTTCATTTTCAGAGTTTATCCTTAAAACAAATTTGGTAATTTTCTAAATAACTCATCATCTATCTAATTATTTCATAAGAGTCCTTTACCTTCTTTCTACTACACCATTCTGTTGGGGTGTACCAGGTGCAGTTAGTTGGGATTGAATCCCTACTTTTGATAAGTGACTCCTAAATTCTCCCAAGAGGTACTTGCCACTACGATCTTACCATAGTGACATTTACTTTAACATTTCTCCGCATCAGCCTTGTACTCTTTGAACTAATCAAAGTACTTAGTCTTGCGGTACATTAAGTAAATTTATTTGTATCTTGAATAGTTGTCTATAAAATAGACGAAATATTCAATACTACCTCTTGTTTGGATAGTCATAGGATCACACAAATCAGAATGAACCGATTTCAACATATCTTTGACTCCATACCCCTTGGACTTAAAAGCTTCTTGGTTATTTTCCTTCCAAGTAAGACTCGCAGATTGGAAAGATTTCCACTACTAATGACCCAAAAGTTCATCAGCTACCAATGAATCCTACTTAAGTATAACCTAGCTTTAGGTGCCAAAGATATAATTGGTTCATTTCCGAAGGTTGCTTTCTCTTAAAATTAGAAGATGTGTTACTAATTTCCATTTGTTGCATCGTGAGAGTTATTGGATTATAAATTGTCAACCATCATACTAGAATAGATAACTTCCCTATTTTTCTTGATAACAACTTTGTTATCAAAATAGACACAATATCTATAATAGTTTAGAAATTGAAATCAGGTTCTTTCTAAACTTGGTACGTAAAGACAATTACTTAAAATCCATATTTTATTCTTATCAAAGGATAAACATCTCCCACTGCAACAGCTACCACTTTTTCAGTAGTGCCCATGTGGACGGTGATTTACCTTTCATTTAGTTGTCGGGTTTCCTGGAACCTTGCAATGAATTGCAGACATGATTAATGGCATCTTGTATCTACACTCCAGATTCTGGTAGATAACACCACTAGGCATGTTTCAACTAATGAATTAAATACACCTAAATTGTTCTTAGTTCTAAGAAGACAGTCTACCTTAATGTCCAAGTCCTATTTCCAATCATTACAATTGGGACTACTATGTCTTTTCTATAGTATGACTACTAGGGATTGACAAACATCCTAAGAATCTCAAAAATATTTGGTCAAGATCAACTCCTTAAAATCTCCATGAATTTTGTGTATACAAAATCGAAGAGGAGATTTTATTCATTAATTTTATTATCTTGTCAACTTTACTTTATAACGAATAAAATTAATAGTTGATCTGTCTTTGATCAAATATTTGGTCAAAACTCTTTGAATTTAAAATAACATTGATTCCTCAAACAATATTATTTAAATTTACCAACACCTCAAACACCGTGAATTTTGCATGCCACGTTAGTGTGGACGTATACAAATTCATCATTTGTAAGAGGAGGGTTTTACCCATTGACTATCTTGTCAATATAACTTTTGACAAATAAAATTACCTCAAACACCATGAATCTTGTATGCCACGTTAGTGTGGACGTATACAAATTCAAACATTTGTAAGAGGGGTTTATTAATTTTATTATATTGCCAATCTAGTTTTATGACAAATCAATAGTTGATTTCCTTTTGGTCACATAAGTGATAGTAGTGACTCCGTTGGGGAGGATGCTATTAAATGTGTCTAAGTGTATACCATTACTTGACACTAAGTCCATTAATAAGATTATGCCCCTTCCATTGGGGAAGATCACACGCTCTTAATTAACTTCCTATAGTCATCCAAAAATGGAAGTCTGTTCTAGTGATCCACAAACAAGCTCATCCGTTATGGAGGAAGGCACTCAGAGCCAACGCGCAAGCTTGTTTGCATCACTTACAAACCAGTAATGGAGACCATGGGATTTACTTAAAAATCCCTCTCCCACTTAGTTATTTATAAATGAGGAATTTTAACTATGCTAGCCTACTAAATATGCATACTAACAAGCACACACAACACAGCATAAAAAGCAATAAATAGAAAAACTAATTTTCAACTATTATGGCTTTTATCTATTGCTGTCCTCCGTGTGTCACCAACCCTAGCTGCTGCCATCTTTGGCCACTACTACCGGGTCTAGTTGTCGCATCCATCTTGCTCCTTGTTCCGTTGCGCCTCTGGTCCTTAAAAGGTTCCACGCCTTGCAAGACTCGATCCGCGACATAAATAGAATTTTACATTTTTCGATCCTATATTCCTCGAAGGAATGTACATGTATCTAGATCAAAAAATAAAATCCTAATAAAACTAAATACAGCTCCTGCTGTATTTTATAATACAATCATGCACACACAATAAAATGCCCTTGGCATGTCCAAGGGTCCAATCACACACATAATAACTATAAGCCATAATAGTTGGATCCTGCATCCACAAAGTTAGCACATCCTACTATTAATCTGCCTAAATTATGTATGACATGTGCATAATTAAACTAATACCAAATACACAGAGGCAATACCCTAGCTCTGATACCAATTGTTGGTTGCTACTCGGAAAACCTAGAGGTTCCACTGTACAAAAATTTTGTACAAAGGTCTGAACCTTTTCCTAGCTACCATGTGTTCTTTTAAATTAAATTTTGGATCGCCTGCGGAACTTAACACGTTTGATCCAAAACTTAATCTATTTGTTCTTTAAGGTTTAGACTTGGATCTCCTGTGGAACTTAACACGTTTGATCCAAATCACCTAAGTTATTAATTCCATTAAATATTAATTTCCATAATTGGTTCCCAGTACTGACGTGGCGAGGCACATGGCCTTCTTGGATATGGGAGCAACCACCACCGACTAGACAAAACCTTTTATGGAAAGCTAATATTTAATTTCCTAAAATAACTTTAGGTCAACCAAAAAGAACAATCAAATCACAAGGAAAAGAAAAATAAAAGAACACAACTTCGAAAAACATATTCGAAATACTAGAATCGTAAGCCTCTTGTATTTGGTATTATTTCCATAAATAACTAGCATGATGCGGAAAGGAAAATTACTAGTTATACCTTCTAAAAAGACCTCTTGATCTTCTACCGTATTCCTCTTCTAACCTCGGACGTTGTGTGGGCAACGATCTTCCGAGATGAGAACCACCAAGCACCTTCTTCTTCCTTGCAAGTTTCGGCCACCACAATTCTCCAAGAGAAGTAGAGGTCCGGCCACCACCACCAAGCTCCAAGGGATGCAAGAAACAAAACCACCTTTCTCTCCTTCTTCTCCTAGCTAGAACCGGCCACCATCAAGAGCTCCAAGAGAGGTTGTCGCCGGCCATAAGAAGAAGAGAAGAGGAAGAAGCTAGGGCCGACCACCAAGGAGGAAAAGAGAGGAGAAGAATAATAGAGTTGATCACCCTGAAGGCACCTCTACCCCTCTTTTATAATCCTTGGTCTTGACAAATAAGGAAATTTTAATAAAAATTCCTTAATTCTTTTGTCATAAAAGAAAAATTATTTTAATTAAAAACAATTTTATTCTTTTAATAATAATGGCCACTTCTAATTCCCCCAAACAAGGAAAATTTAATTCACTCAAGAATTAAAACTTCCTAATTTGTTTCTAGAAATTTATAAAAATTTCTCCAATAATTTTTATCCCTTCATGATTGGTTAATAAAAAGGAAATTTTATAAATTAAAATTCTTCTTCTAAACATGTGGATAATTTCCAAAAGGAAAGTTATCTCTAAAAATTAAAATCTCTTTTCAATCTACAAATAAGGAAAGATATCAAATCTTTTCTTAATCTTTTGTAGAAACTAATAAAAGAGAATATTTAATTTTTAAACTTCTATTTTAAATTATTATCATGGTCAAAAAGGAAAGTTTTTCTTAAAAATAAAATCTCCTTTCAATCTACAAATAAGGAAAGATTTCAAATCTTTTCTTAATCTTTTGTAGAAAGCTTTAAAAGAAAAGATTTAATTTTTAAACTCTCTTTTAAAACTATGATATCCACATAAGAAATAATTTTAATAAAAAAATCCTTTTTAATATGATGTGGCCGGCCACCTAAACTTGGGCTCCAAGCTATTGGCCGGCCACCTTAAGGCCAACCTTTAGCCGGCCCTAAGCTTGAGCTTCAAGCTTAGCTTGGCCGACCCCTATTGGTTGGGTAAGAAGGTGGGTATGTGGTGGGTATAAATCTCTATATACAAGAGGCTACGATAGGGACCGAGAGGAGGAATTGATTTTGGTCTCCCAATGAAATTAAGCTTCCCGTGTTCGCCCCGAACACACAACTTAATTCCATCAATAATAATTCATTCCACTAAAGAACTATTATTGAACTACCGCACCAATCCCAAATTACATTTTGGGCTCCTTCTTATTATGAGTGTGTTAGTCTCCCTGTGTTTAAGATGTCAAATGTCCACTAATTAAGCGAGTTACTGACAACTCATTTAATTAATATCTTAGTCCAAGAGTAGTACCACTCAACCTTATCGTCATGTCGGACTAAGTCCACCTGCAGGGTTTAACATGACAATCCTTATGAGCTCCTCTTGAGGACATTCTCAACCTAGATCACTAGGACACAGTTTCCTTCTATAATCAACAATACACACTATAAGTGATATCATTTCCCAACTTATCGGGCTTATTGATTCATCGAACTAAATCTCACCCATTGATAAATTAAAGAAATAAATATCAAATATATATGCTTGTTATTATATTAGGATTAAGAGCACACACTTCCATAATAACTGAGGTCTTTGTTTCTTTATAAAGTCAGTATAAAAGAAACGACCTCTAATGGTCCTACTCAATACACTCTAAGTGTACTAGTGTAATTATATAGTTAAGATAAACTAATACCTAATTACACTACGACCTTCCAATGATTTGTTCCTTTCCATTATGGTCGTGAGTTACTATTTATAATTTATAAGGTACTGATAACATGATCCTCTGTGTGTGACACCACACACCATGTTATCTACAATATAAATTAATTGAACAACTATATTTATCATAAATGTAGACATTTGACCAATGTGATTCTTATTTCTAGATAAATGTTTATACCAAAAGCTAGGCTTTTAGTATACACTCTAACAAAATGATCATATTTCCATTGTTATATGTTTATGTGTTTATGCTTTAATATATGGTTTTTGTGAGTATGAAAGGATCTTACTAAGCATGTGTGCTTATAACTTACTTTCCTTGTACCGCAGATAAAGGCAAGGAATGGATGAACTAGGGGAGCTGCAGGAGAGGCAAGGAGATGTGTGTGGTGGTGGCTCGGCTAAGACAAATAAAAGACCTGCTTATGTTATTTTGTTATGTTGACATGAACTAGTTTATTATGTTATTGTCCCGCATGACTTCATGATATTTCTACTGTTTTACTTCAAAAGAAATTTTAATATGCATGTATGTTTCCGTAAATAGTTAAGTAAAGTAACCCCGCCCTACTACCAGGAGGGGCGGGCGTTACAGGTTGGTATCAGAGCGAGGTTAGCCTTTCCGCTACACACACATCAAGCCTCCATCTTGCCGCTCCAAGTAAGACTTTCTGTACTTACTCTATTCTATTTATGTATGATAGGAAATGTTTTAGTATCCATGAACCTAAGTATGACTGATATGGATTCCCTTTATGTATGATAAGCGATATTTAATGTGCACGAATATAAGTAGGGATGACTCTACACTTATGCCAGCCTTATTGTTATTTATGAAAATAGATATGGCTAGAAGACGCGGTAACAGGGCCGATGAGACAGTGACCCCACCAGATCTGACCCAGGTAGTCACAGATCTCCAGCATCAGATCACGGAACAACAACAAGTAATCACTGCTCTGATGAATCAGCAAGGAGACCCTGTCACCCCACTAGCAAATCAGAATGCAGTGCCTGTCATACCAATAGTTGCACCAGTACCACCAGTAGCCCCTGCTCCAGTGGTCTGACAGGAGACCTACTTGATACAGTGGCTAAGGCTGAAGCCGGAGAACTTCTCGGGTACTTGTGAGCCATGGGACGCCCAAGCCTGGTTCAAGACAGTGGGAAGTATTGTGGAATTGCTGGACTGGCCTGTATCGAAAAAGATCAAATGTGTGTCATTCTATTTTTCCGGAGACACAAGAATGTGGTGGGAAAGAGTTAAGGCTAAGAGACAAATTAATCTGATGAACTGGACGGACTTCGAGGCAAAGTTCTTCAAGGAATTCTTCCATATGCAAGTAACGAACCGGCATTACGATGAGTTCACCGAGTTCAGGCAAGGTGACTTATCAGTGAACGAAGCAGTGAAGCGTTTCAACCGTCTTGCACGCCTCTGCCCAGAGTTGGTTAGCATGGAAAGAGAAAGGGTTAGACTGATGCTGAAAATGCTTCGACCCGAGATAGCATTGAATGTGGCCGGCGGAATTACTAGACCCCAGACTACAGAAGAACTGGTCAGCAGTGCCCTGATCACTGAACATTATCAGAAGGCGATGAACGGGAATAAGAATCAGGCACAGACAGAAGGACAAAAACCTCAGAGTACCAAAACGAGCTGGAAAGGAAACTCTAATGGCAAAAGGAAGCAATGGAACAACACTAAAGGAGGACCAGCAAATAAGCAACCTAAGTACCCTCAGTGTACCATTTGTGGGAAGCAGCATTCCGGAGTATGCCACAAGGGTACGAGAAAGTGTTACAGTTGCGGACGGGAAGGACATATGGCCAGAGACTGCCCTACCCAGTCCCAGACACCATTCCAGCAGAATAACCAGAACAGGAGTGCGCCCTCATAGCTATACCTGATGCAGGCTGCCATTGAAGGAACTCCGATTAGCCAAAGGAGATTGGAAGCCCCGCCAACTACGACGAACGCCAGGGTTTTCTCTCTTACCAAAGATGATGTGGCAAGTGCCTCTACCATTGTCACAGGTCAGCTGCCTATTTTCAGTCAATATGCTAATGTGTTATTTGATACTGGGGCGACACACTCATTTGTCTCTACACCCTTCATGGAGAAGTTAGAGATACCACCACAAGCCTTAAATGGCAAATTCTTAACAACCCTGCCTTCGGGAGAAGTAATGCCATCTACTCATATGCTGCGAGCCGCACCCATCAAAATCGCAGACAGAGAACTCTACTGTGATATGATAGTGCTTGACATGCAAGATTATGACAGTATATTGGGCATGGATTTCCTGAGCAAGTACAGCACTTTAATCGAGTGTCGTCAAAGAAAAGTGATCTTCCGACCTGAAGATGAGTCGATGTTCAAGTTTGTTGGAGAACCAAGGAAAGAAACCGGGAGATTCTTATCAGCCATAAAAGCACAAAAGCTGTTAAATAAGGGATGTACTGGGTTTCTAGCACAAGTAATTGATACAAGTCATGCTGAGGACCAGAAACTAGAAAATGTCAGAGTGGTGTGCAACTATCCAGAAGTGTTCCCCAATGAACTACCAGGGTTAGCCCCCGATAGAGACATAGAATTTAAGATCGAACTGATTCCTGGTACTAAACCAATCTCTAAAGCACCTTATCGTATGGCACCGGCTGAGTTGAAGGAACTTCAGAGACAGCTGCTAGAGTTACTTGACAAGGGACTTATTCGCCCGAGTCACTCTCCATGGGGAGCTCCAGTATAGTTTGTGAAAAAGAAGGATGGGTCTATGCGGATGTGTATAGACTACCGAGCGCTGAACAATGTGACAATCAATAATCGGTACCCTCTTCCACGGATCGACGACCTGTTCGACCAATTAAGGGGAGTGACCATCTTCTCTAAGATTGACCTAAGGTCCGGCTATCATCAAGTGAAAGTGAAACAGGATGATATACCGAAGACAGCATTTCGAACAAGATACAGACACTATGAGTTCATAGTTATGCCCTTCGGAGTGACAAATGCTCCTGCTGTATTTATGGATCTGATGAATTGGGTGTTTATGGCATATCTCGACAAATTCGTGATCATCTTCATTGATGATATTCTCATTTATTCAAGAACCCCGGAAGAGCATGCTAAACACCTGAACATCGTACTACAGATTCTTCGAGAGAAACAACTATATGCAAAGTTCTCCAAATGTGAGTTTTGGCTTGATCGAATATCATTCTTGGGTCATCTCATCTCCAAGGACGGAGTAATGGTAGATCCAAACAAGATCGAAGGTGTAAGTAACTGGAGCAGACCAAAGAATGTCAGTGAAATCAAAAGTTTTCTCGGGCTAGCAGGCTACTACCGGAAGTTTGTGGAGGACTTCTCGAAAATTGCAGCCCCTATGACAGTTCTCACCAAGAAGAACAAAAAGTATGAATGGACGGATGAATGCGAGAAGAGTTTCATGGAATTAAAAAGGAGACTGACCAGTGCTCCAATCCTTACTCTTCCGGAAAGTAACAAAGGCTTCGATATGTACAGCGACGCTTCCAAATTAGGACTTGGAGCTGTACTCATGCAAGACGGCAAGGTCATTGCATACGCCTCTAGATAACTCAAAGAGCACGAAAAGAACTACCCCCCTCATGACCTAGAGCTTGCAGCCGTGGTCTTTACCATCAAAACATGGAGACATTATTTATATGGAGTCCTGTGTAAGATTTATACCGACCACCAGAGTCTGAAATATTTCTTCACCCAGAAAGATCTGAATATGAGACAACGCAGATGGCTTGAGTTAGTTAAGGACTATGACTGCGAGATCTTTTATCATCCCGGAAAAGCGAACCAGGTGGCCGATGCACTTAACAGGAAGACCTGTGCCACCTGATGTCGCTATTTTAAGTTCGAGGACGAACTTTCTATGAGGTATGGGGTACTGTAACACCCACGAAATGATAAGCTATACCTATGAGTATTTTTCTTTTAGAATAAAAAAAAAGAGAAATGGAAATAGAAACCAAAATGAAATAAAAAGAAAGTGAGGTTAAGGTTTGAACTTTGAAGCTCCCACAAATGATAGAGTTAAATTGGTGTATGGTAACCACTAGAGTAATGAATAATAGATGAATAGAAAAGAATGGAAATTGTAGTTAAAGGTAAGAAGATGGTTAAGTAAAGGAACGAGAGAAAACCAAGTAGCTTACCTTCTCTTCCTCTTGGTTAAGAAAAGAAGCAAGCAAAAGCCAAGTTGCCTTCCTTTCTTTTCCTCTAATTTCGTGGGAATTAAGAGAGTGAAGAGATAGAGGAGTTAAGGGGATGAATGAGGACATGTTTCATTTACATGAGGAATAAATAGGAATGAGAGAAGAAAAGGGAAAGAAAATTTGTTAATCCTTCCTCCTTCTTCTTCCTCCTCCTTCTTTCTCCTTCTTCCTTCTCCACCGAGACATAGAGCTATCTCTCCCTCATTTCTAAAATCCAAGCTAAGGTTTTCTCTCTAAGAAAACCAATTCCTAAGAAGGAGTCTCAAGGGTTACTCCTTACAAGAAAGAGAAAACAAAAGGGAGAACTAGGAAGAGAAGCTCCTTCTTCCTCCTCACAAGGGTACCACTTCCTTTAGGAAAAACAAGTGACAAGTTGTAAGTATCCCCTCACCTATGGTACAAGTTGTTTACGTATTTTCCATGAGGTTAGAATGCTTAAACACCTAGGATCCTCTCCATGAAACTTTCATCCATGAATAAATTTCTAGGGTTCAAGGAAGCTTAAAATTTAATCTAGCATGCTTATGAATCTCCTTATGATATGATATGAATTTAGCTAGATATTTATGCTTGTATGTTGTTAGAGCTTGGTTTCCCTCTTTATGAAAGTTTCGGCCATGAACAAATTTAGGGTTCAAAGAAGCTTAAAATTAAATCTAGCATGCTCATGGATTCCCTTATGATATGATATGAAGTTAGCTTGATATTCATGCTTGTATGTTGTTTAGAGTTTATTTTCCTCTTCATGAAAGTTTCAGCCATGAACAAATTTAGGGTTCAAGGAAGCTTAAAATTTAATCTAGCATGCTTATGAATCTCCTTATGATATGATATGAATTTAGCTAGATATTTATGCTTGTATGTTGTTAGAGCTTGGTTTCCCTCTTCATGAAACTTTTGGCCATGACCATTTCTAGGGTTCAAAGAAGCTTAAAATTAAATCTAGCATGCTCATGGATTCCCTTATGATATGATATGAAGTTAGCTTGATATTCATGCTTGTATGTTTAGAGTTTATTTTCCTCTTCATGAAAGTTTCGGCAATGAACAAATTTAGGGTTCAAGGAAGCTTAAAATTAAATCTAGCATGCTCATGATTCTCCTTATGATATGATATGAATTTAGCTAGATATTTATGCTTGCATGTTGCTTAGAGCTTGGTTTCCTCTTGATGAAACTTTCGGCCATGATCAATTTTAGGGTTCAAGGAAGCTTAAAAATTTAATCTAGCATGCTCATGGATTCCCTTATGATATGATATGAAGTTAGCTTGATATTCATGCTTGTATGTTGTTTAAAGCTTGATTTCCCTCTTCATGAGACTTTCGGCCATGATCCATTTTAGGGTTCAAGGAAGCTAAAAATTTAACCTAGCATGCTCATGAATCCTCTTATGACATGATATGAATTTAGCTAGATATTTATGCTTGCATGTTGTTTAGAGCTTGAGTTTCTTCCTTATAAGGTTTCGGCCATGAACATTTCTAGGGTTCAAGGAAGCTTAAAATTTAATCTAGCATGCTCATGGATTCCCTTATGATATGATATGAAGTTAGCTTGATATTCATGCTTGTATGTTGTTTAAAGCTTGATTTCCCTCTTCATGAGACTTTCGGCCATGATCCATTTTAGGGTTCAAGGAAGCTAAAAATTTAACCTAGCATGCTCATGAATCCTCTTATGACATGATATGAATTTAGCTAGATATTTATGCTTGCATGTTGTTTAAAGCTTGATTTTCTTCCTTATAAGGTTTCGGCCATGAACATTTCTAGGGTTCAAGGAAGGTTAAAATTTAATCTAGCATACTCATGGATTCCCTTATGATATGATATGAAGTTAGCTTGATATTCATGCTTGTATGTTGTTTGGAGTTTATTTTCCTTCTTCATGAACTTTCGGCCATGATAAGGAGCAAGACCTAGGAAAGCTTAAAAATTGGATTAACATGCTTATGACTTTCCTTATGATATGATATGAAGTTAACATGAGACTCTTATGCTTGTATGTTGTTTAGAGTTAAGTGCATACTCTTGAACTTTCGGCCATAATGGGTTTAGGAGCCTAGATGTGCCTCACATGCTACGTTATGAATTAAGAGATGTTATTTAATGATTCCATGCATGATTATGTCTTTTCTATGATAGGTGATGTGTTCATTTATGTATACCTATGAACCATGCATGATAATGTCTCTTATGATGTGCTATGTGCTCAAGTATGCATGCTTTATGATATGACAAATAATATGCTCATTTATGTATGCTTATGATCCATGCATAATAATGTCTCTTATGATGTGCTATGTGCCCAAATATGCATGCTTAATGATATGATAAGCAAAGGCCTAAGAGTTGCTTCCCTTTTTGTTGGGATTAAGAGCACTCTTTATGACATGATAAGTGAAGGTCTAAGAGTTGCTTCCCCTTGGGGACTAAGAGCACTCTTCATGATATGATAAGATATGATATGCTATGTTATGACATGAACCATGATATGCTACTTTACTTTGTATGGCTTGTACCAAGGGTGGGCTCCATAAGCGCCCCTAGGCCGACGGAATATGAATGGGTCTAGTAAAGGGATGGGCTCCTTAGTACGCCCCTAGGTCGACGGTTGTAGTACGGACCTAGATCCCTAGTAGGTTCGGGGCTAGCTATCCTGTCCTAGGGATTGCGTGCATTTATGTATGTATGTGGTACAAGCCGGGTCCTCATGATGATATTATGTTCAAGTACTATATGATAAGTTTTAAGACATCTTGCATATGACATGACACATGTTTTAAAAGACATCTTGCATGATATGATATATGATATGACATGCTATGCCATTATGATTTATATGACATGATGATTTATGATATGATATAGCATGATGTTCTCTATGAGATGATATGATATGATTTATGATATGACATGCTATGTCATTATGATTTATATGACATGATGATTTATGATATGATATAGCATGATGTTCTCTATGAGATGATATGATATAATTTATGATATGACATGCTATGCCATTATGATTTATATGACATGATGATTTATGATATGATATAGCATGATGTTCTTTATGAGATGATATGTTATGATGCTATGTTTTCACAATATGATGTTAAATGATCATATTTCCATGGTTATATGCTTATTTGTTTATGCTTTAATATATGGTTTTTGTGAGTAGGAAAGGATCTTACTAAGCCTGTGTGCTTATAGCTTACTTTCCTTGTACCGCAGATAAAGGCAAGGAATGGATGAACTAGGGGAGTTGCAGGAGAGGCAAGGAGATGTGTGTGGTGGTGGCTCGGCTAAGATAAATAAAAGACCTGCTTATGTTATTTTGTTATGTTGACATGAACTAGTTTATTATGTTATTGTCCCGCATGACTTCATGATATTTCTACTGTTTTACTACAGAAGAAATTTTAATATGCATGTATGTTTCCACAAATAGTTAAGTAAAGTAACCCCGCCCTACTAGCAGGAGGGGCGGGCGTTACATGACAGGGTATATGACAACATAGTCTCTTAGTATAAGTGGGAGATTGGTGGAATGTATACTAAAAGTCTAGCTTTTGTATAAACATTTATTTAGAAATAAGAATCACATTGGTCAAATGTCTACATTTATGCTAAGTGTAGTTGTCCATTTAATTTATATTGTAGATAACATGGTGTGAGGAGACACATAAAAGATCATGTTATCATATCCTTATAAATTATAAATAGTAGCTCACAACGAAGATGGAATGGACAAACCATTGAAGTGGTTGTAGTGTAATTTGGTATTAGTTTATCTCGACTATAAAATTAAACTAGTACACTATGAGTGTATTGAGCAGGACCATTTGAGGTAGTTTCTTTTTATACTGACTATATAAAAGAACAAAACCTCTGTTATTATGGAAGTGTGTACTCTTAATCTTGATATAATAACAAACACGTATATTTAATATTTATTTCTTTAATTTATCAAAGGGTGTGATTTAGCTCGTTAAATCAATAGACCCGATAAGTTGAGAAATGATATTATTTGTATGGTGTGTTGTTGATTATAGAATGAAACTATGTCCTAGTAATCTAGGTTGATGATGTCCCCTTGAGGGGCTCATAAGGATTGTCATGTAAACCCTGCAGGTGGACCTAGTCCGGCATGACAATGAAGTTGAGTGGTACTACTCTTGGAGTTAGATATTAATTAAGTGAGTTGTAAGTAACTCATTTAATTAGTGGACATTCTATATCTTAAACACAGGGAGATTAATACACTCATAATAAGAAGGAGCCCATAATATAATTTGGGATTGGTGCGGTAGTTCAATAATAACTCTTTAGTGGTATGAGTTATTATTGATGAACTTGAGTTGGGTGTTCGGGGTGAACACAGGAAGCTCAAGCTCATCGGGAGACCAAAACTAATTTCTCCTCTCGGTCCCTATTGTAGCCTCTATAAAACTTTGTATCCACAAAGTCCACTTCTTACCCAAGTAATGGACCGGCCACATCCTTGCTTGGTGCAAGGGTCGGCCAAGCATGAGCTTGGAAGCCAAGAGGTGGCTGGCCATAGTTTGGTGCCCAAGCTAAAGGTCGGCCACATGGAGAATAAAAGGAAAATGAAGTTTTGTTTTGAAACAAAATTTTGTTAAAATCTTTCCTTATTTGTAGTTATCTACAATGGCTAAAAGAGAGATTTTATTTTGTTAAATTTTTTCCTTATTTGTAGTTATCTACAATGGATAAAAGAAAGATTTCAATTTCCTTTTATAGTCATCCTCATGGTTTTAAAAGAGAGTTTTAAAATTTTAAAATCTTTCCTTTTATAGCTATCTACAAAAGATTAAAGAGAGATTTTAATTTTGTTAAAATCTTTCCTTATTTGTAGTTATCTATAATGTTTAAAAGAGAGATTTTAATTTTTGATAAAACTTTCCCTTTTTGTAACCATGATTTAAAAGGAGAAGTTTTAATTAATCTTTCCTTTTTGTAGTTGTCTACATGTTTTAAAATAGAGAGATTAATTTTAAAACTTTCCTTTATTGCCATGTACAATAGAAATTTTAAAAGAGATATTTTAATTTTGTTTAAAATCTTTCCTTGCTTGGAGCACAAGCTTGTGGCCGGCCACACTATGATAGAAAAGGAAGTTTTATTTTTTGTTATAAAACTTTCCTTTTTTGCCTTGACTAAGGATTATAAAAGAGAAGGAGAGGGTGCCTCTTGAGGTAACACAACCCTATTCTCTCATCTCTTTTCCTTGGTGTGGTCGGCCCCTTCCTCCCTCTCTTTTCTCTTCCTTAGGCCGGCAGCACTCCATCATCTCTTCTCTTCCTTTCTTCTTTCTAAGGTCGGTACTCATCTCTTCTAAGTGGCCGAAACTTAAAAGAATTGGAGAAGACTCTATCTTGGTGGCCGACTTTTTGGAGGAGAAGAAGAAGAGAAGGAGTTTCCTATTTTGGCATCCCTTTGTGGCTCGAGAGTCTTGGAGGAGAAGATGTGGTTCGAGTTGATTCTATCTTGGTAGATCGTTGCCCACACAACGCCCAAGAGGAGGAGAGGAATACAACAGAAGATCAAGAGGTCTTTAGCAACAAAGAAAGGTATAACTAGTTATTTGTTTCGGCATCATAACTAGTTCTTTGTTTAGATCTTGAAAAACCAAACACAAGAGGCTATGGGTTTTAGTTTATCATTTTGTTATCAATTTTATTTTTCGATTTCATGTTTTGATATTGTGTTTCTATTGAGATCTCTATAGTTAAACCTAGTTTACTGTGAGAAGTTTAAATATCTGATTTCTTTGAAAGGCTTTGTCTAGGCAGTGGTGGATGATCCCATACCCAAAAAGGTCTAGTGCCTCACCACGTTTGACATGGAAGTCGATCCTTGAAATAGATATTTGATTAACTTCTGTAATATGGTTTAACTTAGGAAGATCACATCGATTAAACTTGAAGTAAGAATGTTAAGTTTCGTTCCCAATTCAAGTTTAACTTCTGAAGGATAATTTGGATTAATAATGTTAAGCATCGTTTGCAATCCACATTTAACTTCAGTAGAGCACATAGGTAGCTAGGATAGTTCTATGCTTGCACAAATTTTTATACAGAGGAACTAGGACGGTAATCCGAGTAGCAACCAACACTCTCCGTATGGGGGTAGAACAAAAGGTTGACCGGCACACAAGGGGAAGTGTCGCCCGCGCCGATCCCCTTCCATCGCGTCTTGTTCCAAACCCCCTCAGAAATAGCCCAAGCGCATCAAGAATAGGGATCGTCTTCAAATGATGCTCCCGTTCGGGATGCACAAAAGGTCAAGGTGCCCTGAAGCAATGTGTCGCCCGAATGGATTAACCGATAGTTCTCAAAGGAGATCTTATAAGACCCTCTGCCCAAACACTATACCCCGCTGGCGATTGGGACGTACAACGAATCGACCAATCCAGATGATTATCTGGATCGGTTCGACAATGAAGTCACGCTGCACCAATATACAGACGGAGTGAAGTACAGTGTCTTTCTCACCACACTCTCTGGATCGGCGCAGCGCTATTCCGAAGACTACCGGACGGTTTAATATGGAGCTTCAAAGACTTCTGAGCCGCATTTCAGCACCATTTCGCCAGCAACCGACGCCATCAGAAGACGAGCATCAGCCTCTTTGCCTTGACGCAAGGGCCCAAGGAAGCGCTCCGAGCTTACATCTAACACTTCAACCAAGTGGCCATGGACATCCCCTCGATCTCGTCCGAGACAATGATGAACGCCTTCACTCAAGGACTCGCTGAGGGAGATTTTTTCCGATCGCTCATCAGGAAGCCGCATAGGGACTTTGAACACATGCTCAAGAAGGCCAACGAGTATATAAATGTGGAAGAAGCCCAAGTAACTAGAAGAAAAGAGGCGCCGATCGAACCCTCGGCGCCGACCAAGCGCTAACCATCGAGCAGCCATCAATCGCCCAAGGGGCCAAGGGCCGAAGGAGCGCGGCCACACCAAGAGACCAGAGCACATGCCATGCAACATGTGGGGTCTGGTCGGCCGAAGGCATCAAAGGGCAAAATATGGACGTCAATGTTTTGTTCTTTCCACCAGTCGGCAACCCACAACACGCATGATTGTCGCGGCCTGATAACAATTATTAGCCGACCGGCTTCGCGCGGATATCGTCGCCGATCTCCTTCTCCCGATCAGGAACAAATGCTTCGATCGACTGGGCTGCGAGAGGAAGAAAGAAGGGAGCCCGAGCGCCATCACCATCAGCGGAGGGAGGACATCGATCCCTCCCGAGTCCCATCCGAGCAAAATAGGGCATCTTCTCGAGAAGAAGAAAACAGGAACAACGCTTCCCGAGGAGAAATAGGCATGATCGTCGAAGGGCGACCAATGACAACTCCAACCGAGCCAAGAAGTCATACGCTCAGCGGTTAGAGATCCATGCTGTGGGATGGAGCAAGGAGAAGGCCGAAGGCCCTAGATTAGCTTCGGCCCCAGCGACTTGGAGGGGGTGGAGATCTCCCACGATGGCGCGTTGATCATCCGAGCGGTAATCATCAATTTCACTATTCACTGAACTTTTGTTGATACAGAGAGTTTGGTGAACATTATTTTCAAGAAGGCATTCAATCAGTTACAAATTGATCAAATTAAGCTGCTACCCATAGCGACCCTGCTATACGACTTCAAGGAAAATGAAGTACTGTCGCTCGGACAGGCTCGCCTAGCTATCTTTCTCGGAGAGGAGCCACTGAGGAGAACCAGGACCACCAATTTCATCGTGGTAGACCCGTCGTTGGCCTACAACGTCATCTTGGGCCGACCGACTCTCAACTAGTTCCGAGCGGTAGTATCTACCTACTGCTAAAAAATTAAATTCCCGGTAGATGACCGGGTCGGCAAAGTCAAGGGTGATCAGCTTGCGGCTCAGCGATGCTACGTCAAGATGGTCAAGTCCGAGGTGAGGAGCGCTCGAAAGACACCGCGATTGGAGGTAAACACGATCACTGAAAAAACCCCTACCTTGGTGTACGAAGAAAAGGAGGAGGTCTAGATCTACCCCAGCCGAGCGAAGGCAACAACCTTTATCATCGCCAACCTGGAGGAGGAGAAGAAGGCAGAGTTGGTTGCCTGCCTTAAATAAAATCATGATGTGTTCGTCTGGTTAACAGATGAGCTTCCCGGTATCTCCCCAAGCGTGGCTCAGCACGAGCTTCATGTGTTAGAGTGTATACTAAAAGTCTAGCTTTTTGTATAAATATTTAAGAATCACATTGGTCAAATGCCTACATTTATATGCTAAGTGTAGTTGTTCAATTAATTTATATTATAGATAACATGGTGTGTGGTGTCACACACAGAAGATCATATTATCAGTTCCTTATAAATTATAAACATAAGCTCACGACTAAGATGGATAAGAACAAACCATTGGAATAGTCGTAGTGTAATTTGGTATTAGTTTATCTTGACTATAAAATTACACTAGTACACTCTGAGTGTATTGAGCAGGACCATTTGAGGTAGTTTCTTTTTATACTGACTAAATAAAATAATAATATCTCTATTATTATGGAAGTGTGTGCTCTTAATCATAATATAATAACAAACACATATACTTAATGTTTATTTTTTTTAATTTATCAAAGGGTGTGATTTAGTTCGATAAATCAAAAGGCTCGATAAGTTGGGAAATGATATTATTTATAGTGTGTGTTGTTGATTATAGAAGGAAACCGTGTCCTATAAATCTATGTTAATAATGTCCCCAAGAGGAGCTCATAAGGATTGCCATGTTAAACCCTGTAGGTGGACTTAGTCCGACACGACAATAAGGTTGAGTGGTACTACTCTTGGACTAAGATATTAATTAAAGTGAGTTGTCGATAACTCAATTAATTAGTGGACATCTGACATCTTAAACACAGGGAGATTAACACACTCATAATAAGGAGCCCAAAATATAATTTGAGATTGGTGCGGTAGTTCAATAATAATTCTTTAGTTGTATGAATTATTATTGATGAAATTAAGTTAGGTGTTCGGGGCGAACACGGGAAGTTTAATTTCATCGGGAGACCAAAATCAATTCCTCCTCTCGGTCCCTATCGTAACCTCTTATTTATAAAGTATTATACCCACCCATACTCACCTTCTTACCCATCCTTATGTGGTCGGCCAAGCCAAGCTTGGAGCCCAAGCAAGGGTCGGCCAAGACATGGCTTGGATGGGTTGAAGTGTGGCCGGCCCTAGCTTGAGTCCAAGCTTAGGTGGTCGGCCACAATAAAATTAAAAGGATTTTATTTTTAAAAATTTTTCTTATGTGGATTCCATGATTTTAAAAGAGAGTTTAAAATTTAAATCTTTCCTTTTATAGCTTTCTACAAAAGATTAAGTGAAAGGTTTGATATCTTTCCTTATTTGTAGTTAAAAGGAATATTTAAATTTTTGATAAAACTTTCCCTTTTTAACCATCCTCATGATTTAAAAGAGAGTTTTAAAATTAGATCATTTCTTTTATTAGTTTCTACAAAAGATTAAGAAAAGATTTGATATCTTTCCTTATTTGTAGATTGAGAGGAAAATTTTAATTTTAAAGATAACTTTTATAACCAACCATGAAGGGAAAATTAATAGAGAAATTTTTATTTTAAAAATTTCCGGAAACAAATTAGGAAGTTTTAATTTTTGTGTTTAAAACTTTCCTTGCTTGGATGATTTGTGATGGTCGGCGACATGAGTTTGAAAAGGAATTTTTATAAACTTTCTTTTCATTGGCAAAGAGAGTAAGGAAGTTTTAATAAAATTTTCCTTATTTGCCAAGACCAAGGAATATAAAAGAGAGGGTAGAGGTGCCTCACCTCACAACCTATGTTCTAGTTTTCCTCTCTTCTATTTCCTTGGTTGGTGGCTGACCCTTCACATCCTCTCCCTCTTCTATTCTTCTTCCTTGGCCAGCGGCATCTACATCTCAAGGAGCTTGGTTGGTGGTTGGATCTTGCTTAAGGAAGAAGGAGAGATAGGAGGTTTTGTTTCTAGCATCCCTTGGAGCTTGGTGGCGTGGCCGAACCTCATCTATTCTTGAAATTATTGTGGTGGCCGAAACTCACAAGAAGAAGAAGGAAGCTTGGGTGGTTCTCATCTCAATAGATCGTCGCCCACACGACGTTCGAGATAAGAAGAGGAATACGGTAGAAGATCAAGAGGTTGTTGTTTACAAAGAAAGGTATAACTAGTAATTCTATTCCGCATCATACTAGTTTTCTTTGTATACTTTTTGAAATACCAAACACAAGAGGCATATAATTCTATGTTTCAAATTTGTGATTCAAGTTTGTATGTTTTTTATTTTTTGAATTTGTGATTCGATTGTTCCTTTTGGTTAAACCCAGGGTTATATAAGGAAATTAAATATTGAATTTCGTTAAGAGGTTTTGTCAAGGCAGTGGTGGATGTTCCCATACCCAAGAAGGTCAAGTGTCTCGCCATGTTTGACCTGGGAACCGATTTTAAAAATTAATATTTAATTGAATTTGTAACATGGGTGGATTTGGATCAATAATGTTAACCATCGTTTGTGATCCAAGTCTAAACCTAAAAGAATAAATAAGTTAAATTTGGAATCAATAATGTTAAGTTCCGTTTGCGATTCCGAATTTAATTTCTAAAGAACACAATAGGTTGTTAGGAAAGATTCGACACTTGTATAAAATTTTTATACAGTGGAACCGGTACGATCTTCCAAGTAGCAACCAACATCATGTCCGACTGGACGTTCGACCGGTGAAGCAAAGGAAAGGGATTTCAGTGCAGAGCAAAATGTGATCATCCGGACGGAGATAGAGAAGCTGCTGGAGGCCAGTCATATTAACGAAGTTCAATTCCCGAGCTGACTAGCCAATGTTGTGTTAGTTTCCAAGCCGGGCAACAAATGGTGGGTCTACATCGACTTCCATGATTTGAACAAGGCGTGCCCGAAGGACTTTTATCCGTTGCCCAGCATAGATCAGATGGTGGACTCGATGGCGGGCTGCGAGCTGATCTGCACGCTCGACGCGTATCAAGAGTACCATCAAGTGCCTCTCGTCCGCGAACACCACACCAGGAGAAGGTCAGCTTTATTACGGCCGACAGAACGCACTGCTACAACGTCATGCCATTCGGACTTAAGAATGTCAGAGCCACCTATCAGATGCTGATGAACAAGGTGTTCCGACGGCAGATTGGTCGTAATATGGAGGCATACGTCGACGACATATTGATTAAATTCTTCTGAGCTGTTGACCTATGTACAGATATCAACGAGACTTTCCAGACGCTGAGGACATATGGCATAAACCTGAACCCGAGCAAGTGTCTGTTTGGTGCAAAGAGTGGTTGTTTCTTGGGCTATATAGACACCGAGCGGGGCATTGAAGTCAATCTGAGCAAGGTCAAAGCTTTTTAAGACATGCCTCCGCCCCGGAACTTGAAGGAAGCTCAAAGGCTGATCGATCGGATCATGACACTATCCAGGTTCATATCTAAGTCGTCCAATCGAAGTCTGCCATTCTTCAAGGTGCTTCGCCGAGTCACAAAATTCCAATGGGACGCCGAGTGCGACCAGGCACTGAAGAGCTGAAGGAATATCTAAACTCTATGTCTGTATTAGCCAAGCCAGTTGTTGGTGAGCCAATATGGATTTATCTATCATCCAACGAATATGCCGTTGGATCGGCTCTGGTTAGGCAGAATGGCCAAGAGAAGCAACCTATATATTTTATGAGTCATATATTGAAGGACGCTGAATCTCGCTACACCGATTTTGAAAAAATAGTGTATGCTTTGATTCTCGCTGCTCGGAGGCTTCGTCTATACTTCCTTGCGCACACAATCATCATGCTAACTAACAGTGTCATGGGACGAGTCCTTCTCAACCCAGAAGCATCAGTAAGGCTAATCAAATGGACGACCAAGCTAAGCGAATTCAATATTTAGCATCAACCCCGAGCGGCAATCAAGGCTCAAGCCTTGGTGGATTTCATCATAGAAATCCAGGGTGACGTGCCAGCGGTAACATGGAAGATATATGTGGACGGCTCATCCACTCGGCAAGACAGTGGAATCGACATACTACTTATCTCACCTCGGGAAGAATGGATGCAGCTCTCCGTTCGACTGTACTATCAAGCCACTAATAATGAAGCAGAGTATGAGGTGTTGATAGCCGGCCTACGGGCAGTTCGGCATGTGGGAGCAAGTAAAGTCCTCATCCACTTGGAATCCCAACTTGCCACTCAACAGCTATCCAGGACATTCGAGATAAGCAACGCTCGGCTAAGGCTCTATGCAGAGGCTTTCAAGAAGATGAAGGCCAACTTCCAGGAGGTCATTATATAGAAGATCCCCCGCTCGGAAAACCAGGCAGCGGATGAGTTAGCGAAACTAACTAGTTCGTTGACGCCAATCGTCATAGGTCAGCCGATCAAACAAGTCTCACTCATGGCGCACATCAACCGAATGGAGGGAATAACCCTCCCGAATGACTGAAGGATGGTCCTAACAGATTTCTTGCGGTCAGGAGTTACACCTACCGATTTGGAGGAAGTCTGCTTATTGAAGAAGAGCGTCGGGTGGTTCACCTTGATTGGGGACCAACTGTACAAGAGAGCCTTCTCCCGGCCCGTCCTCAAGTGCGTCAGATCGGAAGACATCGAGTACATTCTGCATGAGGTGCACCAAGGCTCTTGCGGAGGTCATCCGGGTGGTCCTGCATTAGCCCGAAAGATACTCCTGGTCATATATTTTTGGTCGACCCTCCAAGAGGATGTCGCTCGGACGGTGGCCACCTGCCTATCCTGCCAAAAGTATCACAACATGCCGCACCGACCGACCGAGGAAATGAAAGCGTCCATGGTATCATGCCCGTTCGACCAATGGGGCATGGATATCGTTAGGTCTCCCCATGACGGTCGGTCAGCGGAAGTTTCTGCTCGTTGCGGTGGACTACATCTCAAAGTGGGTGGAAGTCGAGCCGCTTGCAAGAATCACCGAGCAGATGGTCATCAAATTTGTTTGGCAGAACATCATTTGCCAGTTTGGCATCCCACGCCGACTCGTATCTAACAATGAAAGATAGTTCACCGGTCAGAGGCTCAGGGAATGGTGCGAGGGCTATGGCATCCAACAAACCTTCACCTCTATGCCCTACACTCAGGGCAACGGGCAAATCGAAGTCACCAATCGAGAGATCCTCAAAGTCTTACGTGCTCGGCTCGACCACGTTGGAAGCAGCTGGGTCGACGAACTCCCCAGTGTACTGTGGGCTCTCCGCATGACTCCAAAGGAGGCGACTGGCGTAACCCCCTTCCATTTGGCATATGACGGTGAAGTAGTTTTCCCCGTGGAGGTCGGAGTAGAATCCAATCATGTGCAACACTACGACGAAGGAAACACCGAACGGAGGCTTATGGAGCTTGACTTAGTGGACGAAACGTGGGCGAAAGCAGCGATTCGGCTAACGACGTACCGGCAACGAATGAAATAGAACTACAACAAGCAAGTGATCCCGAGGTCCTTCCAGGTCGGCGATCTCGTCTAGAAGAAAGTTAAGCCAGTCGACAATGTCACCAAGCTCGAGACCCCATGGACAGGACTTTTCAAGGTTATGCAGAAAC
The DNA here is from genome assembly GCF_018446385.1 of Zingiber officinale. NCBI lineage: Eukaryota > Viridiplantae > Streptophyta > Magnoliopsida > Zingiberales > Zingiberaceae > Zingiber > Zingiber officinale. The sequence continues at coordinate 15,184,891 of NC_056007.1, read as the reverse complement.
TCCGTTTAGGCGATTACTATCTAGAGGATAAAGAGGGAAGGCGGCTCGAGAGGCCATGGAGCGCGAATCATATTCAACCCTACAGGGCTGAATGAGAGGTACGCGAGTGAATACTGTACTTTTCATATGTTTTGTATGTCTCCCGAACGCAGGCAAAATTTGAATAAAAAGTGAAGGCCTCTTGAAGTGCATCTCCCCCAATAGTCGAGCAGCAACCTTAAACCCAAGATTATGTCAACGGTCAAGCGGCGACCTTAAACTCGAGATTATATATCGATCGAGCGGCGACCTTAAACGCGTGTCTCCATCAACGATCGAGCGGTGACCCTAAACTCGTGTCTTCATCAATGGTCGAGTGACGAACTTAAACTCGTGTCTCTATCAACGGTCGAGCGGCGACCTTAAACTCGAATTTGTATCAATGGTCGAAATGCGACCTTAAACCCTTGTCTCCATCGACAGTCGAGCGGTGACCTTAAACCCTTGTCTCCATCGACGGTCGAGCAGCGACCTTAAACCCTTGTCTCCATCGACGGTCGAGCGGCGACCTTAAATTCGAGTCTTCGCATATTCTTCAACAATGATCGAGCGACAACCTAAAATCCGGATTTTCATCAACAGTCGAGTGGTGACTATAAACCCTTGAGTCAGAGACTCCCGTGCCAATCAGTCAGGTTTTGAGTTATATTAGAGCCACGGGCTCTAGAAGTCGAGTGGGCTTCCCTGGTCTTGGGCCAGCATATCGGATTTCAATCTCCCCCATTCGGGGTCAAATGAGCTTCCCTGGTCTTGGCCAGCATACAGATTCATTGTCTCCCCCGTTCGGGGCCGAGGAATCTTCAAAAGCTCAGTAAGCAAGCAAGCATCGATGAATAGCCGACCGTGAACCCGGGCTACTCAAAAGCTCGAAGTCTTCAGAATATAGTGACCCTTTGGCACTATTCTTCAAAATACTCCCGGGGCCGGCGGGAGATTGAGGAATCATGAACTCTGAATATGAGAGGGATCGGTCGGCTGATAGACTAACCATGGATGAGGCCATGAGCTCTTGCAATACTCAAAAGGAGTTGAAAAACATACAAGGAGATAAAGCTTGTCCGAATAGACGAGCATGCATTTAAACTTCAAAAATTTTACATTTTATAGGAACGCTCAGCCTCACTTAAGATAGTCCAATACATCATCAGGCAACGTGATAGTGAACTTGTCCTGACTTATGACATTGCTGGTCAGAGCAGCCGGCAGATAGCCTCCTGCGCGGAGCTGGTTGATCGTCCCATCTACGGCAAGATCGAAGAGGTGCAGAGCTTGATCGACGACCTTCTCGTTAAAAACATCCGAGCGAAGGTAACTCTTCTTCATAGCCTCGAAACGGCTAGACTCGACTTCTTGGTAGGTCTTTAGGATCGCTCGGGAGGCCTCCAGCTCATCCTTGGCAGTGTCCAGCGTAGTATCCTTGGAGGCGAGTTGGCCACGAAGGGTCGTTTCTTCGGCCGACCGACTGTGCCGCTTGGCGACCAGGAAGTCCTCAGCTTCCTTAATATTTTGGGTGAGGGCCCAAGCCTCCTTATTCTTCTCCTCGAGGTCTGCAATGGCCCAATTCTTTCGTGTGTTGGCCGACTCGATTTTATTATCAAAAGTGGTGACTTGTTTATTGAGCCGAGCCAGCATGGTGGCCTGCACGGAGCTCTTCTCTCATTCGGCCTCGAGCAGTTTATTGCTCTTCTCCACGTCGGCCTGCAGTTTAGCCACCTCAGCGTTTGTTTGTTCCTAAGTGGCGGAGGATTGGTCGCTCGATGCCTTCAGTTGCTTTACTTCCTCCTCCAAAAATGGGAGCCTTTGACACATGACCAGACTCTCCACCCAGTACTGCAAATAACAAGAGAATATCAGCCATTATCGGGAATAAATTATGCAAATGAAAAACTTGCCCCAGTGGGCATCTGGGTGTGGCTATCCCCGAGTGCCCCCGGAGGCATCACCACTGCACGGGTCCAGGCATCTTCCCATATATTGGCGAGCGGCACCTGGATGATGATCTGGTGCTTCGGAGCTCGAGACTTGGCACTGGACTCGCGCCATTCCTCGATCGACAAGTGCAAAATCGTCGTAATGTGGTGTTGGTTGCTCGGGGCTGACTGCGCAGAAGTGGCCCTCTCAGACGACCGTGATGAAGAAGCCGGCCGGATGCCCAACTTCTTGGTCTTTGATCTTGGTGGCGGGAAGGCCACCGGTGGCGCGCAGACAGTCCCCTGAGGCAGACCAGACAAGGAGGGCATCCTATCTGATGACTCGGGGCAGTGGGCTCTTGGACAGAAGCGGGGGTCGATGTCTCCACCTGTTCGGCGGAGCGCACCCCCGAAGTAGTAGAGCGCAAGGAAGCCTCCGCCCAGCGCCTCTTGCGCCTGATCAGTGGCTCAACTGAGGAGGTTGAGTCTGAAGCCCCCTTAACTTCGATGACCGACTACCGTTCAGAAGGTTGGGAGCCATCGGCCGATCCACCACTTGCCAGAGCGGGAGCGGCCTCTCTCTCGTCCTGTGGCTCCTCTTGTGAGCTGACCGGCTGGAGGCCTCGACTCCCCAGTTCTTCAACAGTGGTCGCGTTGATCGCGACGTCTACAAGCAACGTCTTGCCAGCCAGACGTGCACGCAGCATGACTTTGGCTGCAAGAAAAGAAATCAGTTAGACTCAAAAGAAAAGGTGAAGTAGTTTCATACCTATGCTGGACGAAAGCTCGGTTCGGATCAGACTTAGGCCGAAGATGTAAAGGAAACCCTCCAACAACAACTTGTTGGAATGTATACTAAAAGTCTAGCTTTTGTATAAATATTTATTTAGAAATAAGAATCACATTGGTCAAATGTCTACATTTATATGCTAAGTGTATTTGTTCAATTAATTTATATTGTAATTAACATGGTGTGTGGTGTCACATACAGAATATTATGTTATCGGTTCTTTATAAATTATAAACAGTAGCTCACGACTAAAATGGAAAGGAACAAACTATTGGAATAGTCGTAGTGTAATTTGGTATTAGTTTATCTTAACTATAAAATTACACTAGTACACTCTGAGTGTATTGAGCAGGACCATTTAAGATAAGTTCTTTTTATGCTGACTTAATAAAAGAACAAGACCTTAGTTATTATGGAAGTGTGTGCTTTTAATCCTAATATAATAACAAGCATATATATTTAGTATTTATTTCTTTGACTTATCAGAGGGTGAGATTTAGCTCGATAAATCAATAGGCCAGATAAGTTGGGAAATGATATTACTTATAGTGTGTGTTGTTGATTATAGAAGGAAACTGTGTCCTAGTAATCTAGGTTGATAATGTCCCCAAGAGGAGCTCATAAAGATTGTCATGTTAAACCCTGCAGGTGGACTTAGTCCGACATGATGATAAGGTTGAGTGGTACTACTCTTGGACTAAGATATTAATTAAAGAGAGTTGTCAATAACTAATTTAATTAGTGGACATTCGACATCTTAAACACAGGGAGACTAACACACTCATAATAAGAAGGAGCCCAAAATGTAATTTGGAATTGGTGTGGTAGTTCAATAATAATTCTTTAGTGGTATGAATTATTATTGATGAAATTAAGTTGGGTGTTCGGGGCGAACACCGGAAGCTTAATTTCATCGGTAGACCAAAACTAATTCCTCCTCTCGGTCCCTATTGTAGCCTCTTATTTATAAAGTATTATACCCACCTATACCCACCCTTGGGTGGTCGGCCAAGACCAAAAGGTTGAGCCAAATAGGTGGTCGGCCAATGCTTGGAGCCCAAGCATGGTGTGGCCGGCCCTAAGCAAATTAAAAGGATTTTTATTTTAAAAATTTTTCTTATGTGAATTCCATGGTTTTAAAAGAGAGTTTAAAATTTAAATCTTTCCTACAAAAGATTAAGAAAAGATTTGATATATTTCCCTATTTGTAGATTGAAAGGAAGATTTTAATTTTGATAAAACTTTCCTTTTTGTAACCATGTTCATGATTTAAAAAGAGAGTTTAAAATTAAATATTTCCTTTTATAAGTTTCTACAAAAGATTAAGAAAAGATTTGATATCTTTCCTTATTTGTAGATTGTAAGGAGATTTTAATTTTAAAGATAACTTTCCTTTTTGGAAATCATCCACATGTTTTAATAGAGAAATTTTAATTTATAAAATTCCTTTTATAACCAACCATAAAGGGAAAAATTATTAGAGAAATTTTTATTTTAAAATTTCCGGAAACAAATTAGGAAGTTTTAATTCTTGTTAAAACTTTCCTTGTTTGGGATTATGAGGTGGTCGGCCATATTGTTTTAAGAAAAGGAAATAAGTTTTAATCAATTAAAATTTTCCTTTTCATGACAAAGAAAATAAGGAAGATTTTATTTAATTTTTCCTTATTTGCCAAGACCAAGGATTATAAAAGAGGGGGTAGGGGTGTCTTCATGTGAGATAACTATTCTATTCTCCTCCTCTCTTCCTTGGTGGTGTGGCTGGCCCTTTCTAGTTCTCCCTTCTCCTTTTTCTTTCTTCTCCTTGGATGAAACTCTTCATCTTTTGGAGCTTGGAAGGTGGCTGGATATTGCTTGGAGAAGAAGGAGAGAAAGGAGGCTTTGTTTCTTGCATCCCTTGGAGCTTGGTGGTGGTGGCCGAACCTCTACATCCTTGGAGGAGTTTTGGTGGCTGAAACTTGGTGAAGAAGAAAGAAGGGCTTGGGTAGTTCTCATCTCGGTAGTTCGTTGCCCACACAACGTCCAAAATAAGAAGAGGAATATGGTAGAAGATCAAGAGGTCGTTGCATATAAAGAAAGGTATAACTAGTAATTGTTTTCCGCATCATGCTAGTTTTTCTTTGTATGAATTCCAAACACAAGAGGCATATAATTCTAGGTTTCGAATTTGTGATTCGATTGTTCTTTTTAGTTAAACCTAGAGTTATATAAGGAAATTAAATATTAGATTTCATTATAAGGCTTTGTCTAGAAAGTGGTGGTTGCTCCCATATCCAAGAAGGTCTAGTGTCTCGCCATGTTTAACCTGGAAGTCGATTTTTGAAATTAATATTTAATTGAATTTATAACGTAGGTGGATTTGGATCAATAATGTTAAGCATCGTTTGCGATCCAAGTCTAAACCATTAAGAACAGATAAGTTAAATTTGGAATCAATAATGATAAGTTCCGTTTGTGATTCCTAATTTAATTTCTAAAGAATACAATAGGTTGTTAGGAAAGATTTGACACTTGTATAAAATTTTTGTACAGTGGAACCGGTACGATCTTCCTAGGACCAACCAACAATTGGTATAAGAGCTAGGGTTTGCCTTTGTGTGTTTGGTTTTCAGTTTAATTATGCATATATCATACATAATTTAGGCAGGATAATAGTAGGATGTGCTAACTCTATGGTTGCAGGCTCCAACTATTATGGCTTACAGATATTGTGTGTGATTGGACCCTTGGATATGTCAGGGGTATTTTATTGTGTGTGCATGATTATATTTAACTATTACAGTAGGAGTTGTATTAACCCTAGGATTTTACATTTATGTTCGATCTAGACTTGATGTACATTCCCTTGAGGAATATAGGATCGATGTATGTAAAATTTTATTTTTTCTGTCACGGATCGTATCCTTGCGAGGCGTGGTGCTATTAAAGGATTAGAGGCGCAATGGAAAAGGAAGCTCGATGGACCCGATGGCATACACCCTAGGGCTGGCAACACGCGAAGGACAGTGATGGAAAAGACCATAATAGTTGGAAAATTAATTTCCATATTTATTGCTTTTATTTACTGTAATGTGTGTGATGTGTGCTTGCTAGGTTAAAATTCCTCATCTTAAATAACTAAGTGGGAGAGGGATTTTTAAATAAATTCCATGGTCTCCATTACTGGTTTGTAAGTGATGCAAACAAACTTGCGCGTTGGCTCTGAGTGCCTTCCTCCATACGGATGGGTTTGTTTGCTGATCACTAAATCAAACTTCCATATGGATAGTTATAGGAAATTAATTAGGAGCGTGTGATCTTCCCCATCGGAAGGGGCACAATCTTATTTAATAGACTAAGTATCAAGTAATGGTATACACTTAGACACATTTAATAGTATCCTCCCCATCGGAGTCACTGGAATTATTTGTGTGACCAAAGGAAAACCAACTATTAATTTTTCATAAAGATAGGTTGACAAGATAATAAAATTAAAACCCCCTCTTACAAATGTTGAGATTTTGCATACATCCACACTATCGTGGCATACAAAATTCACGATGTTTAAGGTAATTTTATTTGTCATAAAGATAGGTTGACAAGGCTATTAATGGGTAAAACTCTCCTCTTACAAATGTTTGATTTTGTATACGTTCACACTATCGTGGCATGCAAAATTCACGGTGTTTGAGGTGTTGGTGAATTTAAATGATATTGTTTTGAGGAATCAATATTATTTTAAATTCAAAGTTTTGACCAAATATTTGATCAGAGATAGACCAACTATTAATTTTATTTGTCATAAAGTTAGGTTGACGAGATACTAAAATTAATGGATAAAATCTCCTCTTTAATTTTGTATATGTCCACACTATCATGGCATACAAAATTCACGGGGATTTTAAGGTGTTGGTCTTGACCAAATATTTTTGTGATTCTTTTGATTCCAAATGTTAGTCAATCCCCTAGCTGTTATACTATAGAATAGACTTAGTAGTCTTAGTTATGATTGGAAACAAACTTGGACATTAAGGTGGACTGCCCTCTCAGAACTAAGAACAATATAGGTGAATTTTATTCATTAGTTGTTGAAACATGTTTAGTGGTGTTATCTACCAGTACCTGGTGTGTAGATATGGAAACCACTAATCATGTCTGCAATTCATTGCAGGGGTTCTAGGAAACCCGACAACTATATGAAGGAGAAATCACCGTCAACATGGGCACTACTGTAAATATAGTAGTTGTTGCAGTGGGAGATGATTATTCTCTGATAGGAATAAAACATGGATTTTGAGAAATTGTCTTTACATATCAAGTTTAGAAAGAACTAGATTTCAGTTTCTAAACTATTCAAAAGAACTTGATATTCTGTCTCTTTTTATAACAAAGTTGTTATAAAGAAAAAGAGGAAAGTTATCTGTTCTAGTACGTTGGTTGACAATCTATAATCCAATAACTCCCACGATGCAATAAACGAAAGTAACCTTTGGAAACGAACCAATCATATCTTTGGCATCTAAGGTTAGGTCATATTGACTTGAGTAGGATTCAAAGGATAATAGCCAATGAGCATTTGGCTTCATTGGTGGTGGAAAACTTTCCAACCTGCGAGTCTTACTTGGAAGAAAAAAATGACCAAGAGGCCTTTTAAGTCTAAGGGGTATAGAGCCAAAGAAGTGTTGGAATTGGTTCATTCTGATTTGTGTGGACCTATGACTATCCAGGCAAGAGGTGGTTTCGAATATTTCGTCCCTTTTATGGACGACTATTCGAGATACGGGTATATTTACTTGATGCGCCGCAAGTCTAAGTGCTTTGATAAGTTCAAAAAGTACAAGGCTGATGTGGAGAAACGTCAAGGTAAAAGTAAAAAGACACTACGGTGAGATCGTAGTGGCGAGTACCTCTTAGGAGAGTTTAGGAGTCACTTATCAGAAGTCGGGATTCAATCCCAACTGACTGCACTTAGTACACCCCAACAGAATAGTGTAGTAGAACGAAGGAATAGAACTCTTATGGAAATAGTTAGATCAATGATGAGTTATTCAGAATTAGCAAATTCATTTTGAGGATATACTCTGGAAACAGAAGTGAACATAGTACCTTCTAAAGTCAGAACCCTATACTCCCATAGAATTGTAGAATGGGCGTAAGCCTAGTCTGAAGCATATTCGGATTTAGGGTAGTCCAGCACATGTGCTGAAGGGAGACACTGATAAGTTGGACAAGAGTTCACTTGTTTGTGGGTTATCCTAGAGAAATGAAAGGAGGTTAATGGTCCTTAAAAATCAGAAGGTCATTGTAATCATCAATGCCCGATTTTTAGAAGAGGACTATGTAATGAACCACAAGCCCATAAGTAAATTTGTTCTTAAGGAAATAATAAAGGACACGTCTAATCTAGTACCAACTGTACAAGATGAAATATCACAAGAAACTGCAACACGTATCACAAATGATACACAATTGCATAAAGTGCCTCATCGTAGTGGGAGAGTTGTTAGGCAACCTGAAAGATTCATGTTTTGGGAGAGTCTTTGGACTTGATCCCTCGTCAACATGAACATAATCCCCAGACATATGACAAAGCACTCCAAGATTAAGATGAAGTATCTTAGCAAAGAGCAATGAATACAGAAATAGAATCTATGTATTCTAATAGACTCTGGGAGCTTATAGAATCACCAAATGGTGTAAAAGCCATTGAGTGAAAATAGGTCTAAAATAGAAAAAGAAGGACAGACAAGAAAGTGAAAACTTTCAAAGCAAGGCTTGTTGGAAAAGGGTATCGATTATGAGGAAACATTTTCACCAGTAGTCATGCTTAAGTCTGTCCTGATACTCTTATCTATTGTTACTTATATGGATTATGAGATTTGACAAGTAGATGTCAAGACAGCTTTCCTTAATGGAAGTCTCGAAGAAAGCATCCATATAAAGCAACCAGAAGGGTTCATTGCAAAGGGCAAAGAGCATCTAGTATGTAAGCTCAATTAGTCTATTTATGGATTAAAGCAAAGCTTCAAGGTCTTGGAACATCCGGTTTAATGAAGTAATCCAGACCTATGGATTTATTCAGTGGCCGAATAAGTCTTGCGTATACAAAAAGTGTGATGGAAACGTGGTGGTATTACTTGTACTATATGTAGATGACATTTTTGGTAGTTGGAAACAATATCAAAGTGTTGTCAGAAACAAGGGTATGGTTGTCCAAGCAATTCAATATGAAGGACTTGGGAGAATGTGCACATATTCTCGGGATCAAAGGGATCACAAGAAAAGAATGTTGTGCTTATCCCGAGCTTCATACTATCTAAAGACTCCATGAAAGGTTTTTCTACCTTTTGGGCATGGAGAATCTTTATCTAAAGAGATATCTCCGAAGACATCAAAATAGATAGAGGGCATGAAGGCAGTTCCTTATGTTTCGGCTATCGGAAGCCTAATGTGTGTAATGCTGTGTACGAGACTGGATATCTGTTTGCCCAGGACATAGTTAGCAGATATCGAAGTAATACAAGACCGGGACACTAGACTGCCGTAAAGCATATATTAAAGTACCTTAGAAAAACTAGAGATTATATGCTAGTTTACAAGGCAGATAATTTGATCCATGTGGGTTACACGGATTTTGACTTCCAATCAGATAGGGACAATAGTAAGTCGACCTCGGGGTTTTGTGTTTACTTTAGGAAGTAAAGCCATAACAATGGAGGAGTGTTAAGCATAGATGTTATTCGGACTCCACCATAGAAGCTGAGTATGTGGCAGCCTCTGAGGCAACCATAGAAGCTGAATGGCTCAGAAACTTCATGATGGGCTTAGATATGATTTCTGGTTTGTCCAAAAATTATTACAATTTATTGTAATAATAGTGATGCAGTAACAAACTCGAAGAAACCATAAGTCCATAAGGCAAGTAAACACAATAGAGCGCAAGTACCACCTAATACGAGACATCGTATAACGAGAAGAAGTTGTTTCCACCTAGATTGCATCAGATGATAACCTGAGAGATCATTTCACTAAGGCCCTTAAGGCAAGAGCTTTTGATGGGCATGATGAAGGGATGGGAATCAGATGTATGGCAGGATATATGACAGCATAATCTTTTAGTAAAAGTGGGAGATTATTGGAATGTATACTAAAAGCTTAGTTTTTTGTATAAACATTTATTTAGAAATAAGAATCACATTGGTCAAATGTCTACATTTATATGCTAAGTGTATTTGTTCAATTAATTTATATTGTAATTAACATGGTGTGTGGTGTCACATACAGAATATTATGTTATCGGTTCTTTATAAATTATAAACAGTAGCTCACGACTAAAATGGAAAGGAACAAACTATTGGAATAGTCGTAGTGTAATTTGGTATTAGTTTATCTTAACTATAAAATTACACTAGTACACTCTGAGTGTATTGAGCAAGACCATTTAAGGTAAGTTCTTTTTATACTGACTTAATAAAAGAACAAGACATTAGTTATTATGGAAGTGTGTGCTCTTAATCCTAATATAATAACAAGCACATATATTTAGTATTTATTTCTTTGACTTATCAGAGGGTGAGATTTAGCTCGATAAATCAATAGGCCCGATAAGTTGGGTAATGATATTACTTATAGTGTGTGTTATTGATTATAGAAAGAAACTGTGTCCTAGTAATCTAGGTTGATAATGTCCCCAAGAGGAGCTCATAAAGATTGTCATATTAAACCCTACAGGTGGACTTAGTCCGACATGACGATAAGGTTGAGTGGTACTACTCTTGGACTAAGATATTAATTAAAGAGAGTTCTCAATAACTAATTTAATTAGTGGGCATTCGACATCTTAAACACAGGGAGACTAACACACTCATAATAAGAAGGAGCCCAAAATGTAATTTGGGATTGGTGTGGTAGTTCAATAATAATTCTTTAGTGGTATGAATTATTATTGATGAAATTAAGTTGGGTATTCGGGGCGAACACGAGAAGCTTAATTTCATCGGGAGACCAAAACTAATTCCTCCTCTCGGTCCCTATCGTAGCCTCTTATTTATAAAGTATTATACCCACCTATGCCCACCTTTCTACCCACCCTTAGGTGGCCGGCCAAGTTAGCTTGGAGCTCAAGCTAGGGCCGGCCAAGACCAAAAGGTTAAGCCAAATAGGTGGTCGGTCAATGCTTGGAGCCCAAGCATGGTGTGGCCGGCCCTAAGCAAATTAAAAGGATTTTTATTTTAAAATTTTTTCTTATGTGAATTCCATGGAATTAAAAGAGAGTTTAAAATTTAAATCTTTCCTACAAAAGATTAAGAAAAGATTTGATATATTTCTTTATTTGTAGATTGAAAGGAAGATTTTAATATTGATAAAACTTTCCTTTTTGTAACCATGTTCATGATTTAAAAAGAGAGTTTAAAATTAAATATTTCTTTTTATAAGTTTCTACAAAAGATTAAGAACAGATTGGATATCTTTCCTTATTTGTAGATTGTAAGGAGATTTTAATTTTAAAGATAACTTTCCTTTTTGAAAATCATCCACATATTTTAATAGAGAAATTTTAATTTATAAAATTCCTTTTATAACCAACCATGAAGGGAAAAATTATTAGAGAAATTTTTATTTTAAAATTTCCGGAAACAAATTAGGAAGTTTTAATTCTTGTTAAAACTTTCCTTGTTTAGGATTATGAGGTGGCCGACCATATTGTTTTAAGAAAATGAAATAAGTTTTAATCAATTAAAATTTTCTTTTTCATGACAAAGAAAATAAGAAAGATTTTATTTAATTTTTCCTTATTTACCAAGACCAAAGATTATAAAAGAGAGGGTAGGGGTGCCTTCATGTGAGATAACTATTACATTCTCCTCCTCTCTTCCTTGGTGGTGTGGCCGACCCTTTCTAGTTCTCCCTTCTCCTTTTTCTTTCATCTCCTTGGCCGAAACTCTTCATCTTTTGGAGCTTGAAAGGTGGCCGGATATTGCTTGGAGAAGAAGGAGAGAAAGGAGGCTTTGTTTCTTGCATCCTTTGGAGCTTGGTGGTGGTGGCCGAACCTCTACATCCTTGGAGGAGTTTTGGTGGCCGAAACTTGGTGAAGAAGAAAGAAGGGCTTGGGTGGTTCTCATCTCAGTAGTTCGTTGCCCACACACCATCCGAGATAAGAAGAGGAATATGGTAGAAGATCAAGAGGTCGTTGCATACAAAGAAAGGTATAACTAGTAATTATTTTCTGCATCATACTAGTTTTTCTTTGTATGAATTCCAAACACAAGAGGCATATAATTCTAGGTTTCGAATTTGTGATTCGATTGTTCTTTTTGGTTAAACCTAGAGTTATATAAGGAATTTAAATATTAGGTTTCATTAAAAGTCTTTGTCTAGGAAGAGGTGGTTGCTCTCATATCCAAGAAGGCCTAGTGTCTTGCCATGTTTAACCTGGAAGCTGATTTCTGAAATTAATATTTAATTGAATTTATAACGTAGGTGGATTTGGATCAATAATGTTAAGCATCGTTTGAGATCCAAGTCTAAACCATTAAGAGCAGATAAGTTAAATTTGGAATCAATAATGTTAAGTTCCGTTTGCGATTCCTAATTTAATTTCTAAAGAACACAATAGGTTGTTAGGAAAGGTTCGACACTTGTATAAAATTTTTGTACAATGGAACCAGTACGATCTTCTTAGGACCAACCAACACAACTTATGGATGTCATACTTTTGACCGGCCAACATAAAAGTTGCGTTCAGGTAGCCCAATCGGCTCTTATATTTCTTCAATGGAGGCTGAGGCACCACGTCGAGCTTGTTAGGACCTTCGGTTGCGGCTAGAGAGGGGGGTGTGAATAGACGACCCCAATTTCGCATTTCTTTCTACAAATCAAGTTAGCGCAGCGGAAATAAAACAATAGAAATGAAACGAAGATGATCAAACCTTAGACGCAGCGATGTAACGAGGTTCGGAGATGATACTCCTGTTGGAGCAATCCCAATGGTCCGCGGGACCATGTGTTTTGGTGTTTGGGCAAAGGGTTTAAGTTAGGTTCACCCTTGTATTTGATATGTGTATTTGAGTTGTGCAGGTTTGCAGGATACACATATGACTCAGGTTGATGGCTTCGGGTCCGGTGAAGGATGGAGCATCCGAGGGACCGTGGACAAGGCAGCGAGGACAAGGGCCGAGGGAAGCGACTTCGAGGCATACGTGAAGGATGGCATTGGGTACGAGCCGCGGGCTTGAATGCATCCGAGGGACGAGAGCCAAAGGAAGTAGGCTTGAAGGCAAAAGGTCAAAGCTGCAAAGGAAGAATCAAGTGAGTCATAAGGGTGAGGGTACGAGTGCACGAGAGATTGTACTCGGAGTAAAATCCTAGTTTTGAGGGTAAAATCCTAGCTTTTAGGGTATTACCGTAGCAGTACTGTATCGCTACTGTAGCAGTCGACTGCATGTTTTAGCAGTCGACTGGTGCAGTCGACCGGCATCGAACAGAATGTGTGGAATCGAGCCGTTGGGATGTAACGGTCGAATTTCCACAGAGGGCGTCGACCGCATGTTTTGGTTTTCCAACCCGTGGCCTATAAAACCAAAGCTTGGGAGCTTGGTTTGAGTTGACGAAATAGAGGTGGTTAATCTCTATTAGTAGTCTACTTGTGCCCTAGCGTCAAAAGAGCTCTTGTGAGGGTTGTGGTGAGGTTTCTCCACCCACAAGGAGGTTTGAGCTAGCCGGAAGTTTTCCGGGGAGTAATCCACCGAAGGATCGGGATCGTCCACCTTACGGACACGCCGTGGAGTAGGAGCTTTATCTCCGAACCACGTAAATGATCGTGTAGCTTGGTTTGAATTCTTTCCTTTAGTATTTAGCTTTCTACTTGTTTTGTTTGCATTTCCGCTTGCGCACTAACGTTGTAGAAAGAAGCGAGTATTTGGGGGCGCCGTCTATCCAACCCCCCTTCAAGCCGGTCGTCCGATCCCCAACAAGTGGTATCAGAGCAAGGGCGCACTTCATCGGACTAACCACCGAGAAGAGCAACGCATAAGAAGATGGCCGGGTTGATTGTCCCTCCAAAGTTTGAAGGAGGAAGCCTTGTGGACATCACATTTTGGATGATGAAGATGGAAGTCTTCTTCAACACGGATTGGGACACCATGATGGTGGTAAAGGAGTCATTCAAAGTCCCAAAGAACAAGAAAGAAAAGAAGCTCCGAACACGACATTGGACGGAGGAGCAAACCTCACGATCGGAGGCAAACTCAAAGGTAATAGCAATTTTAATTGATTTATTGCCTCCTAATGTGATAAGTGGTGTAGGTAAATATGAGAATGCCCATGAATTGTGGAGCAAAGTGAAGAAATTACCATGGGAGGAATTTTTGCCTACACAAGAAGATGAAAAATCCGAAGAAAGTGATGAAGTGGTCCAAGAGGAGAAGAAGGACCAATCGGATGTGGAGCCCAAGGAGTTGGGTTTAGTAGCTCAAGAAGAGGAGGTGGAGAAAACGGAAGTTGAGTCACGCTCAATATCCGAGGAGGAGAAGGAAGATGAGTCATCATCTACATCCTCAAAGGTTGACGAAGAATCCAAGACAAGTGAAGAGGATGAAGAAGAGGTCTTGGAAGTGGTCAACCTAGCAAGCACCTCCACCGAAGTGAAGTCAAAGGACCATATCACTTGCTTCGGGTGCAATGAGAAGGGACACTACAAGAGTAGATGTCCTATGGGTAAGAAAGAGGTAAATTCTAAACCCATTCAAGTTGATTTGAATACTAATGTGGGTTGTAGAAATGATGGTGCCAAGAAGAAGAAGGAGAAGAAGCACATTAGATGCTTCACTTGTGGTGAAATAGGGCACTACCACACCAAATGCCCAAAGAAGAAAGAGCTCAAGAAGTTGGCGCATTTGAAGATGTGGGACAAGAAGTGGAGGAAGAATGGAGGCTCATGTCAAGGGGGAGCTCCAAAGGTAAAGGGTAAGGTAAACCCTAATTTAAATTTAAAGTCAAATTTAAACTCCTCCATGCATGCTAGGAAAAATAATGTTAATCATTATATGCCCATGCAAAATTTTGGTTTTAAATATCATGATAGAAATAGGGTAAATGTAGATCATAACCCTAGGAGACCTATACATGATAGACCTAGACACGTTAAATTCTCATTACCTAAGGAGAAGAAGATAATGGAGAACCAAGGCATTAATCCCAAGAAGGGGAGACACATGCCTAGGAAGGGTAGGTCTAGGAATGTCCAATTTGGACAAATTAACTCTAGGGTTAGAAACCTAGAGAAGGAGAATCAAGCTTTAAGGGGAAAGCTTGATAAGTTGGAACAATTCCTTAAGAGATTCAATGTTGGATCTAAGGAATTAAGGATGATGTTGGGTAGCCAAAGACCCAACAATGATAGATCGGGCTTGGGATACCGATCTAGTTCCTCTAAGGCTAATGAGAGACCATGTGCTAGGGTGGCACATGATAAGTGCAAGGGAGAGTCATCCAAGGCCAATAAAAAGAAATATGCTAGGGTTGCATATGATTATGGCAAGGATGATATGTCCAAGGTCAAGAAGATAAGGAGATCTTCTAAGGGACATCATTGTGGTTTGGTCACAATAGATGAGTCACCTAGGGAGGTGACTAAGGTAAAGAGCTCTAGGGGGAGCTCCAAGAGTCAATTTGGGACCCATGGCCAATGGATCTCAGGTGGGTTCTACTTGGGGGTCTAGAGGAGCCATGGAGTGTGCCAAGTGGTTTAGAGACGGACTTGAGTCTCAAACCTAGGGAATTGGCACACATGGTTTATGTTTCATGCAAGAAATATGACAATTGGGGTCATATTGCATGATAATTGGTTTTGGAAGTATAGATGCCATATAAACCAATGCTAGGGATGCATTGTGGGTTGGTATGGGCAAATACATCAAGAGGAAGCCAAAACTAGGACTTTAGGTCAAGGTTCAATTGAACTTTTAGCTAGTTTTGTGTTTTGTGTCAATCTTGGGATTGGTGATAGATATATTTTTATATATATTTTCCCAAGTAGATATTGATATAATAGACCTCTCCACAAAATTTGGGGATTTTGGAGGTCTGTGGAATTATTGGTGCATTTCTGAAATTGGGTCGAAATGCTGAAAAAGGCTGAAAACTGTGCCAGTCGATTGCAACTTTTAGCAGTCGATTGCACCAATCGACTGCTAAAAGTTGCAGTCGACTGGCTGGAAACAGAAGCATTCTGTTCGCTCAACTATGGCGACCAATCGACTGGTAGTTCTTGCAATCGACTGATACCAGTCTGAAATTGTTTTCAGCATTGAATTTTGACCAAGTCAACTCATACAGGTGTATGAAATCCATGGGGGATTAATACATGAGTTTAGGGTCAATTGGAATGACAAGTTTTCAACAATTGGGATATTGTTGGAGGACTTTTTGGATGTTAGGCAAAGGGGGAGAAGTAAGGTTTAGTTGGGAAAACCTGAAAGTGCCTTTGTGTAGGGGGAGCCTTGGGATAGGTTCTTAAAAAGCCCGTTGTAAAAATCCTAGCTCAATGGAGAGCTTAGGTAAAGGGGGAGCCTTGGGATAGGTCCTTCAAAAGCCTTATGTGGAAAATCCTAGCTCAATAGGAGCTTAGGTGTAGGGGGAGCCTTGGGATAGGTTCTTAAAAAGCCCTATGCATTGTTTCGGCGGTTGCCAAGTGTGTAGCCTTGGCAACGTAAGTCCATTTGGCGTTGTAAGTCCAAGTGTGTAGCCTTGGCATCGTAAGTCCATTCGGCGTTGTAAGTCCAAGTGTGTAGCCTTGGCATCGTAAGTCCATTCGGCAGTGTAAGTCCAAGTGTGTAGCCTTGGCAACGTAAGTCCATTCGGCGGTGTAAGTCCAAGTGTGTAGCCTTGGCAACGTAAGTCCATTTGTTTTAGCATGTTTATTTGCTATATGTTTTCCCTAACTTAAACGTATTGCCAAACACCAAAAAGGGGGAGATTGTTGGAGCAATCCCAATGGTCCGCGGGACCATGTGTTTTGGTGTTTGGGCAAAGGGTTTAAGTTAGGTTCACCCTTGTATTTGATATGTGTATTTGAGTTGTGCAGGTTTGCAGGATACACATATGACTCAGGTTGATGGCTTCGGGTCCGGTGAAGGATGGAGCATCCGAGGGACCGTGGACAAGGCAGCGAGGACAAGGGCCGAGGGAAGCGACTTCGAGGCATACGCGAAGGATGACATTGGGGATGAGCCGCGGGCTTGAATGCATCCGAGGGACGAGAGCCAAAGGAAGTAGGCTTGAAGGTAAAAGGTCAAAGCTGCAAAGGAAGCATCAAGTGAGTCATAAGGGTGAGGGTACGAGTGCACGAGAGATTGTACTCGGAGTAAAATCCTAGTTTTTAGGGTTTTACTGTAGCAGTACTGTAGCGCTACTGTAGCAGTACTGTAGCAGTCGACTGCATGTTTTAGCAGTCGACTGGTGCAGTCGACTGGTGCAGTCGACTGGGGCAGTCGACTGGCATCGAACAGAATGTGTGGAATCGAGCCGTTGGGATGTAACGGTCGAATTTCCACAGAGGGCAGTCGACTGCATGTTTTAGCAGTCGACTGGTAGGCGGGGTTTTCCAACCCGTGGCCTATAAAACCAAAGCTTGGGAGCTTGGTTTGAGTTGACGAAATAGAGGTGGTTAATCTCTATTAGTAGTCTACTTGTGCCCTAGCGTCAAAAGAGCTCTTGTGAGGGTTGTGGTGAGGTTTCTCCACCCACAAGGAGGTTTGAGCTAGCCGGAAGTTTTCCGGGGAGTAATCCACCGAAGGATCGGGATCGTCCACCTTACGGACACGCCGTGGAGTAGGAGCTTTATCTCCGAACCACGTAAATGATCGTGTAGCTTGGTTTGAATTCTTTCCTTTAGTATTTAGCTTTCTACTTGTTTTGTTTGCATTTCCGCTTGCGCACTAACGTTGTAGAAAGAAGCGAGTATTTGGGGGCGCCGTCTATCCAACCCCCCTTCAAGCCGGTCGTCCGATCCCCAACAACTCCTACTCCTCGGCGTATCCGTAAGGTGGACGAAGCCTATCAATCCGTCGGTGGATGAGACCCCGAATAACCGGCTAAGATGAACTCCTTCTGGGTGGAGAAACCTCACCACAAAGTCTTTGCAACAGCAAAACAGAGGAGTACAACAATAGAGGAAACAAACAAGAACAATAGAAATTATAAACACACTTGCTTGCCTTCTCGTCGGAGTCCGTTGATGAAGCATCAGCTTCACGGCTCCAGCAGCTAGAAAACCAGCATGAAGCTCACGCGAAGCTTCAGCAAACCGAGAGCTCAGCAAAGCTCAAAAATTAGTAGTGAGGAAGAAGAAGTCTTGTGCACCTTCACTGTAGAGGCTTTTATATAATCTGCACCTGCGAAGAAGACAAAGAAGACACAGAGAAATCTAGCCGTTGTATCACGGCTCCATCCTGATCGGTCCAGGAGGTCCCTGATCGGTCTGTGGACCGATCAGGCCCTATACTGATCGGTCCCCAGACCGATCAGCCAACTCTCTGTGAGAGTTGGCTTCGAGGCATGATCAGTCTGTGGACCGATCAGCCTTTCTCCTTCTTTTCTTCTGTTTGCTTCCTGATCGGTCTTCAGATCGATCAGATAATCCACAGAAGCATTCTGTTTAGTTACTGATCGGTCACCAGACCGATCAGCCGTATCACTGGATCGGTCCCCAGATCGATCCAGAGCTTGGTTTTTCCCAATACCAAGTCCCAAGTCTCCCACACCAACATCCGGTCAACCTTGACCTGTTGGTACATCATGCTTAGCATCCGGTCACTCCCTTGACCTGCTAAGACTCCCCACCAAGTGTCCGGTCAATCCCTTTGACCCACTTGGACTTTTCTCTTCGTGCCAAGTATCCGGTCACTCCCTTGACCTACTTGACCTTCTCAACACCAGATGTCCGATCATCCTTGATCCATCTGGATTTTTCCTTGCCCGGCTTCACTCACCGGACTTTCAACTACCCGGCTTCACTCACAGGACTTTCCCTTGCGGCTTCACTCACCGGACTTTCACCAACCACCGGCTTCACTCACCGGGACTTTCACTTTCACCTAGCTTCACTCACTAGGGTTTTCACCGCTTCACTCACCAGGATTTCCAATCTGCCGGCTTCACTCACCGGGACTTTCCATCCGCTCGGCTTCACTCACGGGACTTTCACCTAGCTTCACTCACTGTGACTTTCACCGGCTTCACTCACCGGATTTTCCACCTGCCTTCCTAAACCCTACCTAGTCCTAGAACGAGCTACCGAGCCCTCTCCGTCTTTCACTTCCGGTCCAGAGAACGAGCTACCGAGCCCTCTCTGACCTAGTCCGGAGAACGAGCTACCGAGCCCTCTCCGACTTCCACTTGCCAAGTTCCCATACTTGGACTTCTCCGTGCCAAGTCTCCATACTTGGACTTTCTCCCGTGCCAAGCTCCCCGCTTGGACTTTTCCCGTGCCAAGCTCCCTGCTTGGACTTTTCTGTGCCAAGTCAACTCACATCGGGTCAACCAGGTCAACCTTGACCAAGGGTTGCACCCACAACCTCCCAAGTTTCTATTCTTGTCAAACATCAAGATACAACTTGAGTCAGGTCAACTCGAGTCAGGTCAACCAGGTCAACCTTGACCTAAGGTTGCACCAACAATCTCCCATCAAAATACAACTCTTCTGTTCTCGTCAAACATCAAAATACAACTCGAGTCAGGTCAACTCGAGTCGGGTCAACCAGGTCAACCTTGACCTAAGGTTGCACCAACAATCTCCCCCTTTTTGATGTTTGACAAAACCATAACCTAACTTAGGTTTTCTAATGTTCTTCCTTGAACATTCTCCCCAAACCTACACTCTCCCCCTTTTTGACACACATCAAAAAGAGTGAATCAAGGTCAAGAGTTTCTTTCTAATGAAGGTCTCATACCTTTCATTGAAACCCTTAATTTCCCCCTTGATACTAAGGTCAACAATTAACTTAGTGATAATCCCATATCACTCAAGTCTTTAGGAGTAAAAACTCCCCCTAAAAGTCAACTCCCCCTTGACTAATAGGTAAAACTCCCCCTAAAGGTCAACTCCCCCTTGACCATTGCACCAACAATGTCTTGGAGAGTTTCAAGCCTTTAGAAATCCAAAACACCAACTCCCAGCTGAAATTTCAGACAAAACAGTCGAAAATCAGCAAGTTGGCACGCGCTGATCGGTCACCTGACCGATCAGACCTTCCCTGGATCGGTCACCAGACCGATCCACACTTCCCTAGATCGGTCCAGTGACCGATCCAGAGTGCCCTGGACCGATCAGAATCCCCTCTGATCGGTCCCCAACTCTGATATCAGAAGTTTCTGATTTTTCTACTTCCGAAATTCAGAAACCTCTCAAAAATCACATAAAATTTCAAAAATTGTAAAATTTTGAGGATACATTCCTCATAACATATATTATCACGGAAAAATAATTTTCGATGAAAATAACTTCCATTTTCAAAACTTGATACAAAGTTCGAAAAACTTTGAAATAGTTCAAGTTTAACTCACTTTGTATCAACTTGCTCAATGATGAATGCTATCACTAGAAAAGCTTCATCAAGGTTTTTCAAATCAATTTTAAAATGATTTTAAACCCTTTAATTTAGGACCATAATCTCAGGACTATATGTACATGACTTGTACACAAGTTTTCCCTATGATCCTTCAATTTCGAATTAGACTCATCTAGGTACAAGAACTATGCACCTTGATCCTAACTCATCATCCTAATATCTCACACACATCTAAGGTGTATCAAACACATCCAAGTCAATTTTGATGTGAGATATGGATTTAGGTCATCTTAACTAGGTTCTCATGCATTTTCTAAACAACAATTTGATCTCCATATCAAATTGTGTTTTAGTCCTTAAATCAATTTCATTGATTATAAATGCAAGAGATGATGACATGGCATAAAATAGTATCATAAATGGAACATGTGCCAATGTCATGATGTCATGGCATAAAGTGTGAAACTCTAACTAAGGCATGACATATAAATAACCTAAGCATTATCATGACATTTCAAATGATACTAAATTAAATATGATGTCATGACATGGCATATGACAAACAATATATGGCAAATAACATGTAAAGGTATAGGAAATACTTAATTCTAGCCTTAGTTGCCATTTTTGATAATTTTGATCATTTTGCCATAGGTTCTATATTCCTAAGAGTAATAGACCTAAAATCATATACCAAGGATGTTTAGATCACTATGTGCCAATTAGATTGACCCTAGAAAACTCCTCGAATATGGTTGGCACATGCTAATCATCTTAGGAATAACTTTCCATTTCATTTTCAAGGCTTGATTACACCTTGAAAATTCCTAAAGTGCCACCTTTTGCCATGATTAGGTTAACTACCTATTCAAGTAAGGTTGGCACACCCTAAACCATCTAGAGTGATGGAATCACGCTCCTAGGAACCCAATACCTATTTGAGCTCATTGGGTTCACTAAATATTCACTAGGGATGACTTCCCTAGCAACCCTCCTAATGACCCTCTTAGGCTTTAAAGCCTTGGCCATTTGGGACTCATCAAGATCAACTCTAGGGGTGACTCCCCTTGTGACCTTGGTGATGGTCTTTCTAGCCCTAGGTCTTGTTCCATAATCGAATGGAACATTATGATAAGTGGGCTTGACTACTTGAGACTTAGGTTTGTGACTCAAACCTCTCATGTCCTTGGGCTTTTGTTTTTGACCCTTAGACCCTAGAGTTGACTTCTCCAAATTCTTAAGGGCCTTTTCTAAGGTGTCAAGTCTTGACCTCAAGACTTGATTTTCCTTCTCTAATACCTCAAGTTTTAATTTGTCATTTTTCTTTGAAGTATACCTAGGCATATGTCTAGTTGTTTTGGGATTCCTACCTAGGTTTTCCTTAACCTTAGATGAGTTAATTCTAGGGTTGGTTTTTCTAGTATTGTCCTTATCTAGGCTAACATGTTTGGCACCTAAGCACGTGTATCGGTTACTATAGTTATCATGCTTATTATTGTTGACAATAGCAATAAGGCTACTAGCATGCATCCTACTAGAATTGCAAGAATGTGCCTTAGAGATTACCTTAGGGTTTGCCTTAGCTCCCCCTATAGACGTGCTCGGTCTCTTGTCCTTGTGAGATTGCCTCCCCCTCGGACATTGGCTCCTATAGTGTCCCCTTCGCTTGCATTGGAAGCACACCACGTGCTCCTTACCCTTACGTATCGAGACTCCGGCTTTCTTGACCTTTGGCGCCGGTGGAGTCTTCCTAATCCTCCTTGGACACTTACTCTTGTAATGTCCATATTCCCTACACTCAAAGCATATTATATGTAATTTACTTGAAAGTAAATTGCTTGAGTTACCTAGGGTTGAGGGTGGATATGAGCTTTCTCCTTCATCCCTTCCGGAGGTAGAAGCTTCTTCTTCTTGCTCCAATCTTGAAGAAGAACTCTCCTCCTCTTCTTCCTTAAATGTTGAGTAGCCCTCAATTTCTAATTCCTTACCTCCATGAAGTGAGCTACTTGACTCACTTGACTCCTCTTCATGACTTGAATTGGAGCTTCCCTCATGGAACTTGGCCAAGTTGTTCCACAATTCCTTGGCATTGTTGTAACCACCTATCTTACACAAGATATCGTTAGGTAATGAGAATTCAAAAATTTTCATTACCTCGTCGTTGATTACGGAATGGTGGATTTGTTCCTTCGTCCACCTCTTCTTCTCAAGAATTTCTCCTTCTTCATCCCTTGGAGTAACAAAACCTACTTGTACACAATTCTAATTAACTAAGTTAGTCATAAGAAAGTACTTCATTCTTACCTTCCAAAACGCGAAGTCGTCGCGATTGTAGAAGGGTGGAATCGTGACATCTTCTCCGAGTCGATCCATTCTCTAGCTTGTGCTCCCCCGGGTGTTAATTCGACGAAGAGCAACCTCGCTCTGATACCACTTGTTAGGACCTTCGGATGCGGCTAGAGAGGGGGGGTGTGAATAGCCGACCCCAATTTCGCGTTTCTTTCTACAAATCAAGTTAGCGCAGCGGAAATAAAACAATAGAAACGAAACGAAGATGATCAAACCTTAGACGCAGCGATGTAACGAGGTTCGGAGATGATACTCCTACTCCTCGGCATGTCCGTAAGGTGGACGAAGCCTATCAATCCGTCGGTGGATGAGACCCCGGATAACCGGCTAAGATGAACTCCTTCTGGGTGGAGAAACCTCACCACAAAGTCTTTGCAACAGCAAAACAGAGGAGTACAACAATAGAGGAAACAAACAAGAACAATAGAAATTGTAAACACACTTGCTTGCCTTCTCGTCGGAGTCCGTTGATGAAGCAGCAGCTTCACGGCTCCAGCAGCTAGAAAACCAGCACGAAGCTCACGCGAAGCTTCAGCAAACCGAGAGCTCAGCAAAGCTCAAAAATTAGTAGTGAGGAAGAAGAAGTCTTGTGCACCTTCACTGTAGAGGCTTTTATATAATCTGCACCTGCGAAGAAGACAAAAACAGGTTGTTGCATTCTCTGACAATGTTGTCCCCTGAATAGCTCGACTAGAGTTTTATCTGACCGAGGTACCTGACCGAATCTTCAGCCGACCACCTATCTACAGTGGTGCTTGTCTAAAATGGGTATCCAAGTCCCTGGATCCGATCGGTCTTGGACCGATCGGCCATAGATTATAGACTTGCCTTTGATGTTCTGGGATCAGAGGTCCGACCGTATCACTGGATCGGTCCCCAGATCGATCCAGAGCTTGGTTTTCCCAATACCAAGTCCCAAGTCTCCCACACCAACATCCGGTCAACCTTGACCTGTTGGTACATCATGCTTAGCATCCGGTCACTCCCTTGACCTGCTAAGACTCCCCACCAAGTGTCCGGTCAATCCCTTTGACCCACTTGGACTTTTCTCTTCGTGCCAAGTATCCGGTCACTCCCTTGACCTACTTGACCTTCTCAACACCAGATGTCCGATCATCCTTGATCCATCTGGATTTTTCCTTGCCCGGCTTCACTCACCAGGACTTTCAAACTGCCTGGCTTCACTCACCAGGACTTTCCCTTGCCTGGCTTCACTCACCAGGACTTTCACCAACTGCCTGGCTTCACTCACCAGGACTTTCACTTTCACCTAGCTTCACTCACTAGGGTTTTCACCTGGCTTCACTCACCAGGATTTCCAATCTGCCTGGCTTCACTCACCAGGACTTTTCCGTCTGCCTGGCTTCACTCACCAGGACTTTCACCTGGCTTCACTCACCAGGATTTTCACCTGGCTTCACTCACCAGGATTTTCCATCTGCCTTCCTGATCTAGAGAACGAGCTACCGAGCCCTCTTTGACCTAGTCCGAAGAACGAGCTACCGAGCCCTCTCTGACCTAGTCCGGAGAACGAGCTACCGAGCCCTCTCCGACTTCCACTTGCCAAGTTCCCATACTTGGACTTCTCCGTGCCAAGTCTCCATACTTGGACTTTCTCCCGTGCCAAGCTCCCCGCTTGGACTTTTCCCGTGCCAAGCTCCCTACTTGGACTTTTCCGTGCCAAGTCAACTCACCTCGGGTCAACCAGGTCAACCTTGACCAAGGGTTGCACCCACAACCTCCCAAGTTTCTGTTCTTGTCAAACATCAAGATACAACTTGAGTTAGGTCAACTCGAGTCAGGTCAACCAGGTCAACCTTGACCTAAGGTTGCACCAACAATCTCCCATCAAAATACAACTCTTCTGTTCTCGTCAAACATCAAAATACAACTCGAGTCAGGTCAACTCGAGTCGGGTCAACCAGGTCAACCTTGACCTAAGGTTGCACCAACAGAGCTGTCAGTTTGTGGGGAAATCCGGCCACTCGGGAAAGCGCACAAAGAAGAAGTACTCCTTCCAGTGTTTATTGGAAGTTGACATTTTATTAAAGAAAACTAAACCCACTGGGGCTTGGAAAAGAAAGGTCCTCGGCTCGGACGACTTGGGATAATAAAAGTAATGGAAGAACTGGGGAGTGAGTGGAATGTCGTGCAGATGAAAAAGAACAACCATCCCGCACAATAGCCAAAAGGAGTTCGACGTTAGCTGATGGAGGGAGACTCAGAAATATTTACACACGGAAGAAAAGAAGGGGTGGATGGGAAACCGCAGACCGATGGTAAAATGGTCCCGAAAGAAGGTGCTACAGTTGGGCGGCGGAGAATTCGGCCGATCGGAAGGGAGAAGGAAGGATGACTTCATACTCGGGAGGAAGCTCAAAAGCAGCCTTCAGACTCTCAGCATCACCGGTGTCAAATCGGGACTCCGTAGAAGTGTATCATAGCCCTGGGATGCCTGCGGAAGGTTGCGATGAAGTTTCCATTGTAAAACAACGGGGAGATTCGAAGGAAAGAAAATCTACTGGCGGGATTATCGTCAGAAAACTTAAGACGTCGAAAAACTCGAAAAACAGGGAAGAGCAGACGCTGGAAGACGAAAAAACTCGGAGGTCAGTGCGATAGGGAGGAAGCTTACGAGATAAAGGTCGATGAAGAAAGGCTGCTGGGGGGAGGTCGCCGGAGGAGCAATAAGGGAATGTCGCTAGAGCACGAAGCAGGCGGCACCAAAGAGCATGAACGTGAAATGCGCAAAGGTGGCGACACGCACGGCTTATAAGCCTGGGGGCCGGTCGATTGGAATTGTCCGATCTAGGTCGCAGAAACCCAAGCAAAGATCGGATCGTTGAATCCAAACCACCAAATATCACATCAATACCCTGTCACGTCAGGCATGCGGCAGCGATAGGCGTGACATGTGGCGCATCGCCATGGGTCGACATTTAATGAAGACATGGGAGCGTGCTCAACCTTAATGCGCAGAGATTTGCACGATTTCCTAGAAATTTGGGTGATGTAAGCCCTGCTTGCACTCGCCCTAGACAGCCAAAGAAGAGATTTTACAAGTAAAACCTTCGTCGTGCCGATTGGATTGAGAGAGCATACCTATGGCCAAACGACAAGCTTCAACAAGTCGATTGGCAGGGAACGGTCACCTCCCAGTCAGAAATCGCATAGTGTCGAAGGCCAATCGAGAGGAAATCTGCTAAGACAATTGTCTAGTCAGTCGGACTTACAGTCTCCTTCGACTAGACTTGAGGGGAAGGCTTGTGATGCGGTGATGATGAAGGGCCCCACCCCGCTACTACATTGGAGGTCAAAGGAGGTCAAAGTCAAGGTGATCAACGCGTAGATGGCATCAGCGGGGCGGGCAAAGCATGCCTCGACCGGGGATAAGGCTCTGACCCGTCGTCATCTTCGACACTGGGAGCAATCAAACAACCGACGCTCAAGGGAGACAATGTGCAGAAGTCAAGCGGCTACCCCGCTCAGCCAGACAACAGAGATTGATGTGCAGAGTTTAACTTCGGCTGAGCGGCTATCCCGCTCGGCCTGGCAATAGGCATCGGCCGAGCGACGACCCCGCTTGGCCTGTCGTCAGGCTTCGACAATAATAAAATAAACCTTCGGTTGAGCAGGCACACACTGAGGAATAATGAGTTCTGATCGACCGGGCGAGGCACCAGAGCGGCAGATCATCAGCCGAGCGGCCAACCTGCTCGGCCTAGCGTTACAGTACATTGATATCTCTCAACATCCTTTTGGGAGTTGGTGTCGCCGACACCGGACATGTACTGCCAGGAAATCGTACGACGGAAGCTTCCACTATCACTTCATAGATATGCTCGGCCCGTTAAAGTACTGTGTCAGGGACACTTTACTGACAAATCTTTTTAGGAAATGCTTTGAGAAGCATGTCTACCTTGGGAAGCGTGCATGTCCGCTTTCGGAACTCTATATCAAGGGGGGTTTAAGTATCAGCGGAGGTATGCGATATTCACTGTTCGCGCTACAGTCTTCTTGTTGCTCCGCTTCATTCCTCATCGCCGGTGACTAACTTGAGCGTCGGAGGGCCAACGCCAGGGACCCCTTCCTTGGCTCGACATTGACGTAGTCTATGTTGTAGGTCCGCGCGGAGTCCACAGGAGGTCAGTGTGAGCGTCACATCCTCAGCCTTCCATCTCTTCGACTTTCGGACAGGATCAAACGTTATTTTCAAACATTAATGAGCTGATTTGTAATGTATTCAAACTTTTTTATTTTGTTTAACGAAATGTTCAAATTTATTCATTTAATTAATCATATATATATCGAACGAACATAAATAATTTTTTACCAAACAAACATCAAACTTCTTCACGAATATAATTCAGTTCATGCCCTACATATAACAATCATAGGTTACATCTACTTATGTCCAATAGTAGCATGGGTAATAGTGGATGTCTAGTGTTCCATTGGCCAGTTACCTAAATTAATAATAATAGTAGTAGTAGTAATATTAGTAGTAGTAGTGAATGTCTTGAGATGACTTTGTAACTAGCCTATTGAGCTGGGGAACATAGAGAGAAGATCTTGGAGAGATCGGAGAGTAGAGATCATGGAGCTTTGAATGGCGATAGTTCAAAGAGGAGAGTTTATGCCTTAGAACACATGTGATAATGGATTGGAGCCAGATCAGCATGACCTACTGATTTAAGAAGATAATTATCAAAGTATCGCAATCAATTCTTAAAACGTATGTACACTCCGAAAAATATTGATTTATTTAATAACTTTGGGTTTGGCCAGTCAACTCATGATAACTTGATAGTTCAAAACTTATGAAGTGACGGTATGACAACTTAGATCATGTCTCCTTATTAATAAGTGTATAATATTCATCGTCCCATTAAAAATATAAGATTTATATATATATATATATGAATATCTTTATTCGTGATGGGATCCTCCATATCTCTTTTCATGATCCACTCTTAGATCGATCCTATGAGTCATCCAAGATGACATGGGGTGGGAGTTACTGCAATGATCCACTCTTGGACTAAGAAAAAACATTTAGTGGGAGATAATGACCTCACCTATTAATAGATGGGGGTCATTATCCCACACCAATGTAAAGAATGGATCAAAATATAATCCAACCTTTATGGACTAGAAAATTTATCCCTTCTTCATTTTCTAATATTCATTTTAATATTAATATTTATTATTTTAATCTCATCAAAAATATATCATCAATTCAATTTTATTTATTAGTATGAAATTTTAAATTTTACTTTTTAAACTTTTTTTAAACTTTTTTAAATTTTTTAATAAACTCACCTAGTCCATGCATGACACACCAGGTGAGATTTCTTTTTTTTTATTTATTTATAAAATTTTATTTTATTTGTTTTTTTATAAACAAATACATTAAACGTGTTCAATTGCTTAACACGTTCAAAGCCACATTGGCATTCACATTAGATTATATTGATTTTAACACCAATATATGGATTATAACACCTAATAACTCATCCCTCGGATGGGTCTAATGACTAGCGCATAAGGTATTATCATCATAAAGTCTAGGATTCGAATTTCGGCAAAATCAAGGTAAATGTCTCCCTTATGTGCTAGTCACTATTCCAAAGGTTAGTAGTCGTCCGTGATTTACCTCTTCCGTGTTGTCCTGGGATTAGCGGGGACGCTGGGGACGAGCGTATTCACCTTTTGCCACCATAACACCTAATAACTCACCGATGTGGAAGCGCTTAGTAGGGTATAATCAAATCGAGCTAAGTCAAATAATAACAAGCTCGATTTGATCACATCAGCTTGTTTAAAAATTAAACAAGCTTAGTTGGAATTCGATTCGAAAATGGTTCATTTAAAAATTAAATAAGCTTAGTTCAAAAATGATTTACTTAAAAGTTAAATGAGCTTACTCATTAATATATAATATTTATAATTTATGTAATATATATCTTACGAATTAAATACTATTAAACTCGAGCTCGACTTGATAATATTTTCTGCTCGAACTCGGCTCATTAACTTAATCAAATGAACTCGAATAATTTTTTTCCCAATCGAGACCCTAATAATTCACGAATGACTTGACTCATTTACATCCCTATCCTCTAGATTCTCCACACTGCTTTTCATTATCAAACACCCCTTTCGGTAATAAATGTATCCTTCTAAATATTGTCATTATCAACTTGGCTTTATACTTAATATAGTAAAAAAAAATCCCTCTGTTTTTTCTCTTGCTTAACACAGAACATTAAATTTATGAATTTTCTTCTTTACCTCTCCTCTAGTTTTCAAAGCTTTGAAAGTTTATCAAGAATCAAAATTTAGAGTACTCCAATTCCAAACCGTGCATCAACTTATGACCCAAGCTGGGAAAATAAATGGTTTGGATGGTGCTGCTAGTTTTTGAGGGTTGGATTCACTTGGCTTGCCCAATCAAAGTTTACCTCTAATTTTAGTATCAACCTAGTTTCTAATATTGATGATTTATTGTCCTATTAGGAGATATTCGAATCTTCTTTTTTACCTATTGCTTTGCCTATAAGTTGCATACCAACATTGTCAATTCTAGGGCTACCATCCATAACACAACCTTCTTATTAAATTAAAAACATTATAGATCATCAAATAATATAATGATATTGCTGAACAAAAGCACTAAGATATCTAATTCATTTGAAAGCACTTTTGAAATTAATAACACATGAATCATTGAAGATAAGGTTAACACCTCAACCCCAAACTTGTTAAAAAATTGAAGTAATTACTAGTTTACTACCTAATTCAATATCACCACCTACCATCTAGCACTAATGTTCGACATGAAATAGAGTCAAACATAACTTAGTTGATCAGGTTACTTACACTCTGCTCATAGTGTTGTCAATTTTTATGTATGAGACTAAAAAGAATTCTAGATTTCTAATTAATTAATAAAAAAAACTCTTAATAATATGCAGCAACTTGAGTTTCGAACTCTAGATTACTGATTTATTAATGAAAAAAATCTCAATAATACACCGCAATTGAGTTTCAAATTCTAGATCACTGATTGATTAATGAGAAAAATCATAATAATACACGATAGCTAAATCTTGAACTCTATATTTTTATTGATAGATTTATAAAAATTACTAATAAATTTTGATATATAGACACACACGAGCATGTGTGTGACATGTGCTCGAGTAGCCAAGCACCTCGCGTGTTGCTTTTTTTTTGTGTTTTTTTTATGTTTTTTTTTTTAAATCTTAGATTTCTTAAATCCTAAACCTAAAATATTATACCTTAAATTTTAAATCTTAAACCCTAAAAAAATTAAGCACCCTAAATACTATATCCTAGACACTAAATATTATACCCTAAATTTTAAATCTTAAACCTAAACTTACAAAAATAAAAAATAAAAATTACACATCTTAAATACTATATATCCGAATGAGCATCTAAATTTTTTTTCATTTTTTTTTTTTTTTTTTTAATTTGCTATAACTCAATCTTTCTAATTGGCTTAATCTTAGCGTTAAAAAAAAAAAATCTCTATCTGAGATGCCTGGATTGATATAGATACCTCAGTCAAAATTAAAAAAAAAAAATCAAAATTTACAATTAAGAAGTTTTGATTATATCAAAATAGTATATAGTTTATTAGATTTGAACCATCGCTACACTCTGTAAGTTAAAATTTCTATTAATAATAATACATAGATAGAAATAAATTAATATTTAAAAATATTTAAATAATAAAAATAGTAAGATTTGAATATTAATTCAATGATATTTTAAAATCGTAAGTGCCTATTTGTATTCCAAATTGGAACAAATATTTAAGTGTTTCATGACTTTTTACTTTTTAGGCATGAGGATTGTCCTTCGTACCTTTCTTTCAATTTGGTGGAGGCCACCGACCATGCTGCGGCTGACCCATGTCGTGCATCCCGTGTCACGTGCCTAACCAACGCACTCAATCACATGCACAGGGAACGATCCGAGCCCGGTCCCCACCAGCACATATTCTCTGATCTATTATTTAGAGAGGATGATTTATAATACAATTATACCCGGATGATAATCATAATATGATTCCATCATAATAGATTGTGATTTTTTTTTTAAATTCATATTCCTATTTAAGAGGGGTGTCCTTCGAGTGACCTTCGATTATCTGTCCCGATCTAAATTACAACCTAAATAGGAAGGTAAACATAGGGAGATCACAATCAATTGTGGTTGCGATCTTACCGCAATTGGATTGTGGATCATCTCCTTTGATGCGACGATAGGAGGAGGCTCACCTGGCACGGGGTCACCCGATAAAGTGGAGGTCAAAGTCAAGATCAACGCCCTAGTGTCAAAGGGCCGAATGGAGGATACATGCAACGGCTAGTCGAGACATGTAGGACTCGATCGGCGGGAGACATGTCCGGATGGACAAATCCTTCCAACTCGGGAGAATATCATAGGCAAGCGCTCAAGTCATATTACCAAAACGTCGAGGGAGACCAAATAGTTTGTCCGAACTGAGGAAGTCAGGTCACTACACACACCGCATGCAAGAGTAACTGAAGTTGATAGATCAGAAGACTCCCGACTGAATGGATACCCACTCGACCAAGTAGCGGGACCTGATCATGGACAGAGCGAAGTCTTGGCCAAGCGGCTGATCCACTTGGCCAAGCAGTAAGATTGTGATTCTTGTGACATCATATCATAGGACATCGTGGAGGACATGGTCACGAACATGTTGGAGGATGTGACCATGAACATATCGAAGAACGCGCCCATGCTTCGAGGAACATCCATGTCGTCCACCAGAACTTTATATAAAGAGGAGTTCATCATCGACGAGAGTACATGTGATTGACTATTTATGTATATATAATTCTACTGTTTTACTTCTCCATATTTCAATAATTAATTTAAATGTCAAAGGACCAACATTAACGACCCCTTCATCAGTAAAATCGTCATATCTGAATTTTCCACTTGTCCATTTTTAGATACGATCGCCCTTATAAAAAAAAACTGCATCAAAGGATCCGATCCGGGTCCCCACGGATCAGAGAGGATGACAACTTTAAGTATATTATTATACTTAGATGAATGGTAAATTCCTGAAGGAGACATTTTCTTCAAGAAAAAAAATTTTCTTCCGTTCTTTGACCATTTGACAGCCTACTGTATCTTGACCAGGGATCCAAACATGCCGTTCATTAGCGGTCTAGCCTCCTTTACTTTATATATATATATATATATAATTCAAATATCCACTTAGATGTAATCAATTTAATTTAGTTTCAAGGAAATTTTTTATTTTTTTGAATGAATCCACTAAATAAAACGGCATTACGTAGGGACCACAGGACCAGAAATAAAAATCATGGGGAAGATCTGAACTGCATTTACACCTTTATTGCTCGTGATCGTGGTGCGTAAATTAATGCTATCAAAATAATTCGAACCGAATTTATAAAGACGGTCCAAACCAACGCCGTGTACTCTGTTCCAGATCTCTCCGGATTTTGCCATTCCGGTGATCTTCTGTCTTTGCCATGGGTTCCAACGCCGCCGAGGCCGCCTCTGCGTTTCAACTTACGCCGGAGGAGGACGATGAGGCGTGCGTTCGCGCCCGCCAACTCACCACCGGCGCTGTCCTCCCCATGGTCCTCAAGACCGCCATCGAGCTCGGCCTCCTCCAGATGCTCGTCGACGCCGGCCCCACGGCGGCGCTGGGTCCCGACGAGATCGCCGCTCGCCTGCCCACGCAAAACCCCTCGGCCCCCGACATGATCGACAGAATTCTCCGCTTGCTCGCCGCCAACGACATCGTCCGCTGCGCCGCCGCCGAAGGCGGCCTCCGGAAGTACTCCCCGGCTCCCATCTGCAAGTACCTCACTGACAACGCCGCCGCCGCCGGATCCATGGGCAACCTAGTCTTGATGCATCAAGATAAAGTCATGATAAACATTTGGTGCTAAAACGGATCCCTCTGTTCGATTTCTTTCGTGAAATATAGCAAACGATTATTTTTGACGGCGAATCGAAACAGGCACGGCTTGAAGGAGGCGATCCTGAACGGCGGCCACCCTGTGCTGGCGGCGTACGGCATGACGACTTTCGAGTACCAAGCCGGCGATCCGCGGTTCAACAAGGTGTTCAACAACGCGATGAAATCCGTCTCCTCCCTCGTCGTCAAGCATCTCCTTCCCAAATACAACGGCTTCGACGGCGTCGGAGTTCTCGTCGACGTCGGCGGAAACGTCGGCGGCAACATCCACATGATCACCTGCTTCCACCCCCACATCAAGGGCATCAACTTCGACCTCCCTCACATCATCGCCGGCGCTCCGCCGTTGCCAGGTCCCAATACTAATTACTCACACACATCGTCAAAAGTAGTAATTAATCACGGCGATCCATTATACCGCAGGAGTCGAGCACCGTGGCGGAGACATGTTCGAATCAGTTCCCGCCGGCGACGCCATTTTCCTCAAGGTTCTAAAGCTTAAAACACACAATAATTAGCAACCATGTTGTCGATTTAATTTGCCCTGCATAACAAGTCGTCCTGCAGTTGATTCTCCATGACTGGAGTGACGAGCTGTGCGTGAAACTGCTGAAGAACTGCTGGAAATCGTTGCCGGAGAAAGGCAAGGTGATCGTGGTGGAGGCCGTCGTTCCGGCGGTGCCAGACTCGAGCGCAAAGTCGAAAGTCATACTCCAGTTGGACCTGTGCATGATGGCGTACAACGTGGGCGGGAAAGAGAGAACAGAGGAGGAGTTCAGGGCTCTGGCGGTGGCCGCCGGCTTCCGAGGCTTCAATCTTTCTCCGGTGTTTGCCGACTCTTTTGTCATGGAATTCATCAAATAGATTGACTCCCGTCTTCTTATGTGTCGATTTCTTGATCCAGATCAATAAACTTTGTGGGTGCTTTTCATGATCTGTTGAATATGAGCTCGCAGATCTATCTCACTTTATGGGTGTTTAATCTGTTGAAATCGAACAGAAATTTCATGGAGTTTTGCAGTCGATCGACATGAGGCTGCCTGTTTCCGCACGATGGCTCTGGACAAAATGTCGATAAAGTTGATTGTTTTTTTACCAGTGGGGTTGCGTGTTGGCCACCATAATGTTAAAAAATGGGTTGTGTGTTGGCAATCATAATATTAAAAAATAATAATTTCAATTAAACTATCTTATCAATTTGATCCTATGAAATTTTTTCATCAGTCATCAGGATAAATCAAGAAACGTACGCGACGATCAACTCAGCATCCTTTGATTACGCCTCTCATTCGAATCGTGAATACCTAAGTAATAATCTGAGTATTCTATCGCAACATCATGATCCGGACGTAATTTATCTGCATTAGCTCTAGCTCTAAAGGGTTAAATCTATCTAAAAGTTTTTTAAAAATAAAAAATAAAAAAAAAAATCCAAAGGGTGGTTTTAAAATTGAGATATCCAAAAACTCTTCCCTCTCGTTTCTTTATGGGGTAAAGCATTCTTGATACTAGTGAAATTATAAAATTATATTAATTAAAGTATTTTAGCATTAAAATATTAAAGTAGAGTCATTAGGGCAAAATACCTGACTTTTAAAAATCTGAATTATTTGGGTATTTAAAATCCGAATTGTTTGGATTTTCGAGTGTCACTCTTATGAAAAAAATTAATTTAATTTAATATTATACTTATTTTAGTAAAAAAAAACTAAGAGATGTATATTTTTTAACATTGTTGACCTAAAATATTTATAGAAGATTCTTTGATCAGTTATCAATTCTAAGATGTGGGACTAAAGAAATCTATATTTTTTTATATAAAACAATCAGAGACAAGTAATAATGAGAAAAATTCATAATAATACGTCGCAACTGAGTCTCGAACTCTAGATCACTGATTGTTTCTCTGATAGAATTACTAATAAACCTTGAAATTATTTTTAGTGTGAATAGAAAAAAGGATATTAACGTAAATTTA
Source organism: Zingiber officinale (assembly GCF_018446385.1). Taxonomy (NCBI): domain Eukaryota; kingdom Viridiplantae; phylum Streptophyta; class Magnoliopsida; order Zingiberales; family Zingiberaceae; genus Zingiber; species Zingiber officinale. The sequence continues at coordinate 15,150,255 of NC_056007.1, read as the reverse complement.
TTATAGACTTCATCAAAAGTTAATTAATAAAGGGGAGGAGATTTTTAATAAAATAGTAAGATTATAAATTACAATTTAATTTTCTAAATCTTTTCTAGTATCGAAATTTATTATTTTAAATAAAGAATAATTTGTTTATAGTTTGGTGGAGGCACGGAATCTTTTTGTAGTTTGATGGAGACATGTCCAATGATGCTTGACACGTGCCAATGAGACGTATTATTCTTAACTTCACCTTAAAATTTAATAGAATATAATGAAGTGCTCTTTGTTATCATTATCATTAAAATTGCACTTCACTCTTAAAAATATTAAAATATCACTCCATTTATATTATTTTATATAAAATATCTCTATGTTAGAGTAATTTTAATTAAAATTTATAATTATTTTGATCAAATTACTCAACTTTAGTACTATTTTGGCTGGAACAAATTCAACATTACAGATGTTTTGACCAAAGTTGATCTAATCTTGAAGCTACTTTGACTAAAATAATTCCTAGATGATTAGACTGATAGTTTAGAGTATTATGATTAGATTAGTTGAGAATAAATAATACTTTGGATAATAAATTATAGATCATATTTTTTTCAATGATAAAGATAACAAACAGACTAAAAATGAGAAGGACGTCTCAAATTAAGCGAAATATTAGAAGAGATATTTTTTTCTAAGAAAAAAAATTAAATGAAGACCCCTCTTATAATTTTATTCTAAAAATATTCCTCAATTTAATATTATTGTAACATGTAGAAACTACCTGATAGTTTCTGTAACGTGTTTAAAGTACATTATAAATTTAAAATTTATATTATACAAAAGTTATTGGGTAATTGTTACAATGTGTAGAAGCTATCTAATAATTGCTACCATATATTGAGGGTGAGTTTAAGGAGCATTGCCTACTGAATTTATAAATTTATATTTAAAGTTATGAAATTTAAATAGAAAACCATGGCTATTGGCAAATATTAAATATATTTTAAATTATATAATTGTTTTGAAAGGATAATGAAAAAGCTTTTTGATTGTATATTTATAATAACTTATATAAAATCTGAATTTTAAAAAATATATTTATGAATTTATTTATGAAAAGGAATAATTATAATCAATTTATTTAAAATTATATTTTAAAATATAAGTGAAAATTAATTGTAAACCTAAATTTAATTATAAAAAAGCCATGCTCATATTTCATTAGTATAATTTCTCTTTTAAAACTTTATACTCATCTTAATTAATTTTATATCTCAATTGGAAACTATATTAATCCTATAATTATTACAATTGTAATTTTTAATTATACATGTGAAATATTTTACTCGTTAAGTAATAATTAGTAACTTTATAATACTAGTAACAACTATTAACTTATAATCACATCATTAAAAAATAAAAAAATATGTTACCATCGAATGCAAATTTTAATAAGTTACTAATTATTCTTTGCTTTAAATTAATCATCCATTATTTATTGCTATTTTTTCCCTTTATATTAAATTTCAAATTTAATTGTTCAATTGATCTTCCATATCTATATATTTTTTAATTTCATTATATGCTTTTTTTACATTTCTTACTATATAATCTAATTACTTGGCTGGACGCATCACTAAAAAAGAACAATTATTTAGGGATGAAAATTTGCAACAAATAATTTTCGTCACAAATTTTTCCCGAATTTAGCAACGAATGTCTAAATCATGGCTAATTAGCAACGAAAACAGCAATGAAAAATTAATTGTGTGAAAATAGCAACAAACATTATTTCATTGTAGATTTTGCTGTAAATTGGGACTAAATATGAAATAAAAATATTTTTGTCACAAATATAGAGTAAATTTTCTTTATCCTAGTTTAAGGAAAACCAGATCAGCAGATCTGGGGCGAACTTCACACTTCGTCCCAAATTAGGGACGAATTTCATAGTTCGTCCCAAATTTCAGTTTTTTAATGTGACAAAAATATGGATGCATGAGCTAAAGACCTCGGAATGATATGGAAAAAATTTCTATGCATTCGTATCGATCTTCTGATCGCAATGGTGACACGAAATAATTTTTTCACCTGATATTTTGAGAATTTAAAATTTTCGAAAATGAAAGTTTTAATTGTGATATAAAAAAATTTATGAAGCTCAAAATATTGAGTGAAAAAAATATTTAAGACCATCATTGCGATCAGGAGATCGATACGAACGCATAGGAATTTGTTTCGTGTCATTCTGAGATGTTTAGGTCATGCATCCATTTTTTTATCGCTTTATTCTGTAATTAAAAAAAATAGAGATTTGGGATGAACTAAAGTTCCTCCCAGATCTAGGACGAACTTTCGAGTTCGTCCCAAACTTTAAATCTTTAAAAATTCTAAATAAAATATTTCAAAAAATAAAAACTAGACCTATAGAGCTCGAAATGACATGAAACAAAGTTCTATGCGTTCGTATCGATCTTCTTATGACAATGATGACACAAAATAATTTTTTTACCTAATATTTTTAGGTTTTTAAATTTTCGGAAATGAAAATTTTAATTGTTGATAAAAAAATTTATGAACCTCAAAATATTGAGTGAAAAAAAAATGTTTGAGGTCATCATTGCGATCAGGAGATCGATACGAACGCATAGAAACTCGTTTTGTGTCATTCCGAGGTGTTTAGGTCGTGCATCCATATTTTTTATCGCTTTATTCCATAATTAAAAAAAAATAGAGTTTTGGGACGAACTTTAAAGTTTGTCCTAGATCTGGGACGAACTTTGGACTTCATCCCAAACTTTAAATCTTTAAAAATTCTAAATAAAATCTTTCAAAAAAAATAAAAACTAGACCTATAGAGCTCGGAATGACATGAAACAAATTTCTATACGTTCATATCGATCTTCTGATGACAATGATGACATAAAATAATTTTTTTACCTAATATTTTGAGGTTTTTAAATTTTCAAAAATGAAATTTTAATTGTGGATAAAAAAATTTATGAACCTCAAAATATTGAGTCAAAAAAATGTTTGAGGCCATCATTGCGATCAGGAGATCGATACGAGCGCAAAGAAACTCGTTTCGTGTCATTCCAAGGTGTTTAGGTCGTGCATCCATATTTTTTATCGCTTTATTCCGCAATTAAAAAAAAATACAGTTTTGGTACGAACTTTGGAGTTCGTCCCAAACTTTAAATCTTTAAAAATTCTAAATAAAATCTTTCAAAAAAAAACTAGACCTATAGAGCTCAGAATGACGTGAAACAAATTTCTATGCACTTGTATCGATCTCATGACCATATTAGTGAACTCAAAGACCCAATATAGTTTGCGATAATTAAATTAAAAATATCAAATTGATAGAACCTATGACTTAGTAAAAATAGAGTTGATTTGAAAAAGTTAAAGTCATTTTGATATTCGAAAATTATGGATCTAATTTTGTTAAGAGGGAAAAATGTTTGAGGCCACTAATGTGGTCATAAGATCGATACGAGCACATGAAAATTTGTTCCATGTCATTCTGAACTCTCTAGGGCTAATTTTTAATTTTTGAAAGAATTTATTTTGAATTTCTAAGGAAATTAAATTTTGGGACAAACTTCAAAGTTCGTCCGAGATTAGGGACGAATTTCATAGTTCGTCCCAAATTCCTTTTTGTTTTTAAATAAAAAAATATGACAAAAAAGTGGATGCATGAGCTAAAGACCTCGGAATGACATGAAACAAATTTCTATGCGTTCGTATCGATCTTCTGATCACAATGATGACAAGAAATAATTTTTTCACCTAATATTTTGAGGATTTAAAATTTTCAAAAATGAAAGTTTTAATTGTGATATAAAAAAATTTATGAAGCTCAAAATATTGAGTGAAAAAAATGGTTGAGGCCATCATTGCGATCAGGATATCGATACAAACGCATAGGAACTCGTTTCATGTCATTCCGTGGTGTTTAGGTCGTGGATATGTATTTTTATCGCTTCATTCCGCAATTAAAAAAAAATAGAGATTTGGGATGAACTTTAAAGTTCGTCCCGGACAAACTTTGGAGTTCGTCCCAAACTTTAAATCTTTAAAAATTCTAAATAAAATCTTTCAAAAAATAAAAACTAGACCTATAGAGTTCGGAATGACACGAAACAAAGTTCTATGCGTTCATATAGATCTTCTGATGACAATGATGACACGAAATATTTTTTTTACCTAATATTTTGAGGTTTTTAAATTTTCAAAAATAAAAAATTTAATTGTGGATAAAAAAATTTATGAACCTCAAAATATTGAGTGGAAAAAATGTTTGAGGCCATCATTGCAATCAGGAGATCGATATGAACACATAGAAACTCGTTTCGTATCATTCTGAGGTGTTTAGGTCGTGCATCCGTATTTTTTATCACTTTATTCTACAATTAAAAAAATAGAGTTTTGGGACGAACTTTAAAGTTCGTCCCAAACTTTAAATCTTTAAAAATTCTAAATAAAATCTTTCAAAAAATAAAAACTAGACTTATAGAGCTCGGAATGGCATGAAACAAATTTCTATGTGTTCGTATCGATCTTATGATGACAATGATGATACGAAATAATTTTTTTACCTAATATTTTGAGGTTTTTAAATTTTCAGAGCGACGTTCACCGGAGGTCAACAGGAGCTCCACACCCCTAGCATCCATCTCTCATGCTAATTGGCTTAAGGGAGCTCACCTACAATCGAACGACAAATTGCAACAGGCTGATCGGCGAGGATCGGTATTATCTCGATCGAAGACCACACAATGACGAAGGACGATCGAAAGGGAATCTGCTCATACAATTGTCTAGTCAGTCGGACTTACAGCCTCCTTCGACTAGACTTGAGGGGGAGGCTTTTGGTGTAGTGATGATGAGGGGCCCCACCTCGCTACCACGGTGGAGGTCAAAGGAGGTCAACGCTTATCGGGCATCGCCCGGTTGGGCGAAGCATGCCCCGATCGGGGAGAAGCATTAATTCAAACACGACACTCAAGGGACGATGTGCAGAAGTCGAGCCGAGCGGCTATCTCGCTCGGCCAGACAGCAAGACCTGGCATCGACAGATTTTAACTTTGGCCGAGCGACTACCCCGCTAGGCCTAGTAGCAGACTCAGCATCAGTCGAGCAAGCGGACAGTGAACTTCCCGTCGAGCAGCTATCCCGCTTGGTCCAGCAATAGAGCATGTGGACAGTGGGCTGCCGGCCAGCAGCTATCCCGCTTGGCCCGACAATGGACAACATTTGGATAGTAGACTTCCAGCCGAGCAGCTATTTCGCTCGGCACGACAGCAGACAACACATGGATAGCAGAATTCCGGCCGAGAGGCTATTCCGCTAGGCCAAGCAACAAACGCAGTAGGATATCTTTTGACATCCTTTTGGGAGCTAGTGTCGCTGACAGGCGGCATGGTCAGACAGAGGACCGATTGTACGACGGAAGCTTCCACCCGACAATGAACAACACTTGGATAGTGGACTTCTAGCTGAGCGATTATCCCTCTCGGCACGACAGCAGACAACACATGGATAACATAATTCCGACCGAGCTGCTATTCCGCTCGGCCAAGCAACAGACATAGCAGGATATCTTTTGACATCCTTTTGGGAGCTAGTGCCGCTGACAGGCAGCATGGTCAGATAGAGGATCGTACGGTAGAAGTTTCCACTATCACTTCAGAGATATGCTCGGCCCATTAAGGTATTGTGTCAGAGACACTTTACTGACACGTCATTTTAGGGAAAGTTTTGAGATGCACGCTCGCCTTGGGAAGCGTGCACGTGCACTTTCGGAGTTATATATAAAAGGGGTCCAAGTATTGGCGAAGGTATGAATTACATGTGATATTTACTATTGCGCTACAGTTCTTGTTGTTTCTTCTTCCCCTTACTTCGCCGGAGACTGACTTGAGCGTCGGAGGATCATCGTCGGGACCCCTTCCCTAGCTCGACACTAACGCTGCTTGTGTTGCAGGTTGGAGCAACGTCCACCGGAGGTCAACAGGAGCGTCATATCCCTAGCATTCATCTCATCAACTTTCGGACAAGATCAATTTAATTTATTTAAAAAAAATTAATTTGGTTCGATCAAACAAATAACAATAGTATACAAGAAAGGAGTTGTTCTATAGTAATCTACACTAGAACATAATTACTAATGATCATTAAACGAGATAATGGATGAACAGAAGAATCTCTTTAATTTTCTCTTTAAACGAATGGCCGTAGGCTATTACTAGAGCCTGAGTCATCACCTCAAAATTGTCGAGGCAGATGGAACACGAGCTATCTTCTTCCGTAGTAGTTACCATCAGGAGTCCCTCCACCGCAGCTGTGGACGTCGGCCTCCCAAGGCACCGAGTAATGAAGTTGGCTGGCAGAAGCGGAAGGGGTAATGGGGATTTCAACGATGGAGAAGAACTCCATAATGGCTACCAGCGCTGTGATCGGAAATAGGCCGAGCACCGCGTAGGTGTATCTACGGAAAGCCGGCGAGAGAAGATCGAGGTCGGCAGGGCGGACGTGATTCGCGACAACGTAAGATATATTTGTTGCGTCTGCTCCTCCCAGGTGGGGTGATGGCTGCTGTGGCAGTAGGGCTGGGGGATGGTGGAGTGAGCATGCTCGGCAGTGACGTGGTCAGAAGAAGAAATCGTCTGGCGGCAGAAGTCCGAGATCAATTGGGGCTCGATGTCTTGATCAGGCTGCCAGATGTGCATAGCGACAGAGAAGAACTCCATAAAGACCAACTCCGTGATTGGAAATCGGTAGGTGTATCTGCAGAAAGCTTGAGCGAGGAGGTCGAGGTTGGCAGGGCTCATGTGATTGGCCGCCACACGGAAGAACATCCGCTCAGTTTGCTCCTCCCAGGTGGGCCGATGGCTTGGGGATGGTGAAGTGGGCGTATTCAGCAGTGACGTGTTCGGAAGAAGAACCCGTTTGGTGGCACAAGTGCGAGATCAATTGCGGCTGTATCTCTTGATCAGGCTGCGAGAGCCGTGCCACCACTCGCGCATTAATGAGAAGAGTGATGTCGGCTGTGTCTGCTGCCCAATCAGGAATCTCCCTCAATGAGACGGCGGCGTTTGAGTTGATCCTCCTGGCTAAAGGATCCATGAAGAAGAAGAAAAAGAAGAAGAAGAAGAAGAAGAGAAGAGATGGTTTAAGGGAATCTGTGAAAAAATGAAATTATGTTACCAGGCGGCCTTGTTTAAGGGAATCAGGAATCTCCCTCGATGTGCATTGTGTTAGCAGGCGGCCTTGTTTAAGTTATATAAAATCCTTATATCAGGAGAGTGAGATCAAAAATGAAATTCAATCTGTTGGATCCTTACCGGATAATTAGGATTAGACATATGCTAATAACATTTTATGCAAAATATTCGGACTAAGAAAATCCAATGGATTCAATATCTAATAACAAAAAAATTTGAAAAAAAAAACGAGTAGGTAACAAAAAAAAAAAGGTTGACCATTGACATTTCTTAATTGTTTTTATTTTTTTATTCTTTAATCCTTTTTATTAAGACCTTCTCCTTTCTTATTGGGTCAGCCATGCCGTTACTTACTAGTTCTTTCCACCCCTGGCCAGTGGATTTTTGCCTCTCCCAGGATTCGAACTCTAAACCTCCAGGCTTAAGTATTAGAGTTTATGAATCCTGATAACCAAGTGAGATGATCTCACTTGGTTATCAGGATTCATAAACTCTAACATTTAAGTCTAGAGGTTTAGAGTTCGAATCCTGGGAGAGGCAAAAATCCACTGGCCAGGGGTGGAAAGACCTAGTAAGTAACGGCATGGCCAAGGGTCGTCGGTCGATGACATAAGGGCCACCACAAGAGCCGTCCAAGAGGCCAAAGAATCGGATCGTTACAATAAAAATTATATCAAGACTGAATTGGTTCTTTGATTGAAAATGAAACTAAAATTATGGACTAAATTAAGCATATGTCTAATCCAGATATTAGAGTCATTGATCAATAAATTAAAATATAAAATAATCGAAACTCTATGCTAAATGATATTAGCAATCACAATTAAGTTAAATGAGATCGATAGATCCATTAAATGTTTAAATGAGTTTATTAACTCCAATTTCAATTGTAACCATTTCTATTAAGAAGGCAGTTTAAAAAATAGATTTTAAAATACTAGACAATAACAAACATCAACACCATGTAATCTATTGCCACATTGGTTATAAATGTTGGTATGGGAAATATCCGACGATTGAACCTTAGTTTTGATAATGACAAAGGGATTCAAAGTTAAGTTTAATTGTTATCTAATGGGTATGATTGAGTGTTTTAGGAAAGTTCTAGCTACGGATAGGCAAATGAAAAACCCTAGAGGGTGGTAACCCTAGGTCATAGGGGGTGATAACCTTGTGCGGGAAGTCTTGGCGGGTCGGAGCTTCGGGCAAAAATCCTAAGGGGCGGTAACCCTAGGTTAAAATCTTGATGTCACGAACCGGGTAGAAGTCTGGATGGGTCGAGGACTGGACATCCAGCATAAAGACCGGAAGCTTAGGACGCTGAACAAAAGTCCAGTCGGTCTGGAGGATCGAACTGGCAAAAGGTAAATCTCCTGAGTGGAGTAGGTGAGGACGCGTTCCCTATAGAGGGAACAGTAGGCGTCGGGTCGACCAGGCCCGACTCAAGGCATAGGTCATTAAGGCCTATGCCTAGGGCCCCCAAAAAATTAAGGTCCATTATTAGTTAAAAATAAATAAATATATTTAATATCTAATATTTACATTTAAAAGATATATTGTGCAGTCCCAAGCTACATTATGCACGCATGCATATTTTACTTTAATTTAACTTACTTCGATTTCCGTTCTAGTTGCATATTTTGCTTTAATTTGACTTGCTTCGATTTCCGTTCTAGTGCTCTCTAGATTTTGCTTCAGATTCTGTGATTCCAATGCAATGATTTTACTTGATTTTATTTTATTTCAATTTCCACTGTACTCTTCAACTATATTTAATTACATATTAATTATAATTATTATATTCTCTAATCCTAAAATTATAATATAACTATATAAGACCTTACAACTAATTTCTTTTCTTTCCTCTCATTTTATAATTAGTTGAACATCTATTCATTCTCTCATTAATGTTATATGTATTTTTTTCTCTTTCATCGTTGGTTCTCTAAGAAGACATCCTTCTCCTATTTTGCTCAGTAATATTTTTTTTACTCTTTTTTTTTTAAATTATGGAAGGAATGGACTATGAACCCAAACCTAAATTATTAGCAATTGCATCAGAATTTTTTTTATATATATTTGTATCGATAATAGTCAAACTTTGAAATATCATCAAATTAAAATTACACGAGATGAATTTTTAAATCTAATTTATTTTTAAAAATAAATCCGTCGTTATCGGTCCCAAGTCTGAATAAAAAAGAATAAAGAAAATTTTAATTTTTTGAAAACATTATTAAAGATTTTTTTTTTGCCTAGGGCCTCGTGGAACCTTGAGACGGCCCTGGGGTCGACCTAGGGTTTCCGGTAGGAAATCCGAAGTCAGACCCAAACAGTCGGGAGACTGTCAATATCTTATTTACCTTGACTATTATGTGCTAACTCTGTTTTGCAGGATATGTGTTTGGGACTAACACATTTTGTAGGAGCAAAGGAGCATGCTATACCTCGGATGAACAGTGTCCGAGGTGTTGGTGCAATATTCCCTAGGTCAAGGTTGACCGTGTTGACTGAGCTTGAATTGAGTCAAGCTCGAGTCTTGATGTTGTGGTTTCGATGTTTGACAATACATGTAGTCAATACATGAAGATTGCAGGTACAATTGTTTATGTGTGAAGGAGAGTCAAGTAGGTCAAGGTTGACTGGATACTTAACGGGAAAATCCTGGTGAGTGAAGCCAGGTGAAAGTCTTAACTGGGAAGTTAGGCAGAAGGGAAAGACCTAGTGAGTGAAGCTAGGCAGAAGGAAATCCTGGTGAGTGAAGCCAGGTGAAAGATGTAGTGAGTGAAGCTAGGCAGAAGGAAATCCTGGTGAGTGAAGCCAGGTGAAAGATGTAGTGAGTGAAGCTAGGCAGAAGGAAATCCTGGTGAGTGAAGCCAGGTGAAAGACCTAGTGAGTGAAGCTAGGCAGTTGGAAATCATGGTGAGTGAAGCCAAGTGAAAGACCTAGTGAGTGAAGCTAGGCAGTTGGAAATCCTGGTGAGTGAAGCCAGGTGAAAGACCTAGTGAGTGAAGCTAGGAAGTTGGAAATCCTGGTGAGTGAAGCTAGGTGAAAGACCTAGTGAGTGCAGCTAGGCAGTTGGAAGTCCTGGTGAGTGAAGCCAGGCACGAGGAAATCCAGATGGATTAAGGCTGATCGGACATCTGGTGTTGGAAAGACCAAGTAGGTTAAAGGGATTGACCGGATACTTGGCATAAGGAGAAAGTGGGTCAAAGGAATTGATAGGACACTTGGTGAGGGAGTCCTAGCAGGTCAAGGATGACCGGATGCTAGGCACGATGAACCAACAGGTCATGGTTGACTGGATGTTGGTTTAGGGGACTTTGAACTTGTTTTTGGGCAAAAACAAGGATCTGGATCGATCAGCCGATCGATTGGATCATGCCCAATCGATCGGCCGATCGATTGGATGAGTCCCCACGACAAGCCTTCTCCCAATCGATCAGTGGATCGATTGGGGAGGAGTGTCGTGCGAACAGAACAGCTCTGGATCGATCGACCGATCGATCCAGAGCTCCTAATCGATCTGTGGATCGATTGGGAAGTACGATTTCACACGATAAGCCTTGGATCGATCAGCCGATCGATCCAAGCAATTCCTGAGAGCACAGAGGCACTCTGGATCGATCGGTCGATCGATCTAAAGCCTCCTCGATCGATTGGAAGCAATCCAATCGATCGGGATCCGACCGTTGGCGCAGGATAAAGTCTTTGGCATGCGATTCTTTCGGTAGAACTTGAAGAGCTCGCACTGTTCACTCCCAATCTTCACAGCAGCTTCTCCACAGCGTTCTTCCACTCTCACCGCCAGTTCTTGAAGGATCTTGGAGAGACATCCAAGTCAAGAGGCGTGACTACAACAAGAAGAAGAAGTTAGGGTTTTTATTATACATCTTGTAAGCTTTTGCTTTTCCTGTATTTCCCTTTCTTCTTCTTGTACTGAGAGTGTTGTAGGGCTTCTCCGCCTTTGGTAGTAACCATAAAGGAGTGTTATTCATAGTGGAGGGCGTGTGAGTGCGTGGATCCTTGGATCAGTCACCTCTTGTAAGGTGGATACCAAGTAAATCCTTAGTGTTAGCGTTGTGTTTATTTTCTTTGTATTTTCCGCTGCACATCTTTGAAGAAACAAACAACGAAGAGCACGACGAGCGCACCGAGCTATTCACCCCCCTCTAGCTACATAATCGGTCCCAACAAGTGGTATCAGAGCGAGGCCGCTCTTCACCGGAATCATCGCCGGAAGGGGCAATAAAGCTAGAGGGTGTAGAAGTTGGAGCAAATTCTATCAAGTCTAAGACTTCATCATCAAGCTCAACTTCAAATGGAATTCCAAGATGGTCTTGGATTCAACACAAGGGTGCCTCCACCATTCATAATGATGAGCTTCGATCTTTGGAGATCAAGGATCGAGAATTTTGTAATGGTGGAGATAGAGCAATGGTTTGCTCTAATGGAAGGCTTCGAAGCTCCAAAGAATTCAAAAGGAAAAATTCTCAAGAGGAGCAAGTGGAGCCAAGACCAAATCCGAAGATGTGAGGCCAATGATAAAGTGACCAAGCTTTTGGTCAATCTATTGCCAAGCAACATCTTGGAGCAAATTGGAGATTTTGAAGATGCCAAAGAGCTTTGGAGCAAATTGGCATTGCTTCATGAAGAACCCTTCACTGTACCAATTCAAGACAAATCCAAAGAGGGTGACTCATTGGAGGAAGATCAAGAGGAGGAAGACTCCGAAGTTGAGAGATGCTCAACTTCCCAAGAAGAAGTCCAAGAAGCCTCATCTTCAAAGGAGTACAATGAAAAGGGCAAAGAGGGAGCATACTCTTTGTTCCATATACAAGATGAAGATGAAGAAGCCTCCACCTCCAGGATTGAGGGGGAGCAACTTTCGGTGACACCGGATCAAGAAGAAGGAGAAGTCTCCATATCTGGGTCAAGAGAAGAAGAGGATGAAGAAGCTTCCACCTCCACAAGTCGAGTCGAATCTACTAGAGGAGTATCACTTTCGGATCAAGAGAAAGCCTCTACCTCCGGATCAAAAGGAGAAGATGTTATCCCTACACATGAAGGTATAAATATTTCAATTAAAAATAAAAATCATATTATATGTTTTGAGTGTAGGGAACACGAGCACTACAAGAGCAAATGCCCCAAATTGGCCAAGAAGAAGGGCCAAGTGGCATTAAAGGGCAAGGAGAAGCTCAAGGAGACTGCCCCCACAACAAAGAAGAGCAAGGAGCACATTGTGTGCTTCTCTTGCAATCAAAAAGGACATTACCGGAGCAAATGTCCTAAGGGGAAGAAAGCGGTCAAGGCTCATGGAGGAAGCACAACCCAAGGGGGAGCCTCCAAGGTAAAAAGAAAGGTATCATTTATTGAACCTACTCCCTTTAATAATGGTAAAAAGCATGCTAGTTCTAATTTTTATCATTTTAATGCTATTTACCATAAGAATAGAAAGCATGAGAGCTTTAAAGAAAAACATGTGGCTCTACATGCTAAAACTACCACACCTAGGTTTAGAAAGGTAGATAAAAATCTAGACAAGGAAACTAAGAATTTTAGTTATAAGCCTAGAAACAGAAATGCTCAAGGATTTAATGAAAAATCAAAATCTAGGGATTTATGGGAAGAGAATCAAGTCTTGAGGTCAAGACTTGATAAAATGGAAAAGACCCTAAAAAGGATGGAAAATATCCTTAAAGGGCAAAATGAGCATAATCTAGGCTTAGGACAACGAAAGCCATCTAATGATCATAAAGGTTTGGGATACAAACTTAAGGCTAAGAAAGATGTAATTTCTTACCATAGGGTTCCATATAGCTATGGAACCGAGTCTAGGTCTAAGGGTCAAGTCAAAAGTGCAAGGGAAGTTATCCCTAGGAGTATTTTTGCAATTAAGGTGACTAAGACTTCTAAGAAGTCTAACAAAGTCACTAAAAAGGTCACAAGGGAAGAAATCCCTAGGGTTGACTTAGAAAAAGTGACCAAGGCTTTTAAGAATCCTAACAAGGTCACTAGGAAGGTATCTAGGGAGGTTATCCCTAGTGATTACCTAGAGCACCCAAGGAGCACCAATAAGTTTTGGGTTCCTAGGAGCATTTTCTATAACCCTTAGATAGGTTAGAGAGTGTCAACTCAAATTGAAAGGGTAGTTAACCCAATCATGATGAAGTTGACACTCGGGGAGCATTTTCAAGGTGATTGTTAACCTTTGAAAATGAAAAGAATTTTTATTTACTCTTATAAGAGTAAAATGTGTCACAATTTGATAAATTGGATGATATTTTAAGTGACAAATTGAGAAAATTATAAGAACTACCAAGTTGGGATTTTGGTATGTTCTTAGGAAATTAAAGGCAATGTATGCCTTAACTCAATTGATTACTCCTTGAAGGAGTAAATTGTGTCAAAATTTGAGAAATATGTTTAATTTAAATTGGCACAAATTAGGAAAAGCAAAAGAAATGCCAAAAAATTGGATTATTGGCATTTTCTTGGGAAATAGTGGGCAATCTAGGTTTAAATCTTAATTTAGCTAAGGATTAAAGACACTTAGGAAGACAACCTAGGTATTTTATTTAATGCTAAAACTTGCTATGCTTTGTTTGCCCATCATATGTCATGACATCATGTTTATTTTTGCATTCATATTTTATTATGAAAACCATAAAAATACCATGTCATGTCATACATATATCATGTACTTATAGGATATTTTCTTTTGAAAATTATTTCTTTTTGATGTAGCCATAACATTATCATGCATTAATTTATTTTATACAAACTAAGGACAAATGACATTCATTAACATGTAATATACTTGGTGGATGTTCATCACCTCAAAATGCCTAGATAAATATGCATGATCCCTAGATTAGGGCAAAACCAAAGTTTACATCTCACTAAAGAACTATAAGATGACTTGTCTGTGTTTTAGTACACATTAGATACAAGTGAGATGTTAGAATGATGAACAAAACTCAAGATGTTGATTTAGTGCATTCTTTTGAGTTCTAGATTCATCAAAACGCATAGTTATGTGTTTTCCAATCATTGGGAAAGCTAATGTACAAGTCATGTGCATTGAGCCCAAGGAACATGGTTGGATATTGGTTTTGAAAATGATTTTAAATATATTTTGGAAAACCTTGATGAAGGCTATCTTTTGATAGTAATCATCATTAAATAGTTGAACACAAACTTGAAGAAAGCACTAAAGTTTTTGTAAGTTTTCAAATTTGTGTCAATCTTTAAAAATATGAAGTATTTTCTTAGAAAACTATTTTTCCATGATACTATATGCCCTAAATAATGTCTACAATGATTTTCACGATTTTTGGGATTTTGTAGAATTTTCAAGGGGTTTTTGAAATTGACTGAAATGGAATTTCAGCTTTTTCAGAGCTTCAATCGATCACCCGATCGATTGAAGGGTCTCAATCGATCGGGCGATCGATTGAGAGCAAGCTTCTCACGAACAGAAGCTTCCTGGATCGATCCATCGATCGATCCAACCCTCCTGAATTGATCAGTGGATCGATTCAAGCAGGTTCAATCGCTTGGGACCCAATTTTAATCGATTGGGAATGCTGATTTTGGCTGGGAAAGCCTGATTTCAGCATTTTGGACCATCTTTAGTCTAAGTAACCATTCCTAACCCCTCAAAACACATTTGTATACATTTAGGGGAAGTTTTCATGTTGAAAACAAGAATGAAATGGTTAAGGAAGATGAAATAGAGGTTTAGGTTGAGGTTTGGTTTCAATATTGAATTTATGAACCTCAAAACTTCTAAATTTGGGTTTCCTAAAGTTTTAGGGATTCCAGGTCATTGTTGGTGCAATGACAGAAGTTACGTGCATGTCTTTAGAGGGAGTTACTCTTTAAGGACATGAAAATCTAATTTTCATACACCTTAGAAGGTGGTTAACCTTCTGCCGTGAAAATGCTCAAGGTTAGGCATTTGACTACAATGGAGAGTGGATATCTTTATTGTTCAAGTGGTGCATGCTCATGGGTGAGCATGTGATGCTAATGAAGGGTATGGGACCTTCATTTGAATTATGTGTGACCACAACGAGTGATTCTGACACAACAAGTGGTATTCACACAACAAGTGGAATCGTGTGTGAATACAACAAGTGAATATATCAAGTGGTATATGCTCAAGGATGAGCGTTGAGAATAATGAAGGGTATGAGACCTTCATTATTGTGTTGTGAGCAACGAGTGAAGTTGTAAACAACGAAGGGTAACTCTTCAGGAGGAGAGTTTGCTTTTGATGAGTGCCCAAAGATGGGGAATGTTTGTGATGTTTCCAATAGGGGGAGAATGAAGAGTTTAAGTTAGACCTTCATTATCTAAGAGGGAGTTCGCCCTCTCAGGGGGAGAATGTAGGGTTTAACTTACGTCTTCATTACCTAGTGGCATGAAGAAGGTTGAGGCTATGGGATTAGCCTAACTTAAAGAAGGTATTGTCAAACATCAAAAAGGAGGAGATTGTTGGTGCAATATTCCCCAGGTCAAGTTCGACCGTGTTGACTGAGCTTGAATTGAGTTAAGCTTGAGTCTTGATGTTGTGGTTTCGATATTTGACAATACATGTAGTCAATACATGAAGATTGCAGGTGCAATTGTTCATGTGTGAAGGAGAGTCAAGTAGGTCAAGGTTGACTGGATACTTGACGGGAAAATCCTGATGAGTGAAGCCAGGTGAAAGTCCTAACTGGGAAGTTAGGCAGAAGGGAAAGACCTAGTGAGTGAAACTAGGCAGAAGGAAATCCTGGTGAGTGAAGCCAGGTGAAAGACCTAGTGAGTGAAGCTAGGTAGAAGGAAATCCTGGTGAGTGAAGGCAGGTGAAAGACCTAGTGAGTGAAGCTAGGCAGTTGGAAATCCTGGTGAGTGAAGCCAGGTGAAAGACCTAGTGAGTGAAGCTAGGCAGTTGAAAATCCTGGTGAGTGAAACCAGGTGAAAGACCTAGTGAGTGAAGCTAGGCAGTTGGAAATTCTGGTGAGTGAAGCCAGGTGAAAGACCTAGTGAGTGAAGCTATGCAGTTGGAAGTCCTGGTGAGTGAAGCTAGGCACGAGGAAATCCAGATGGATCAAGGCTGATCGGACATCTGGTGTTGGAAAGACCAAGTAGGTTAAAGGGATTGACCGGATACTTGACATAAGAAGAAAAGTCCAAGTGGGTCAAAGGAATTGACCGGACACTTGGTGAGGGAGTCCTAGCAGGTCAAGGATGACCGGATGCTAGGCACGATGAACTAACATGTCATGGTTGACTGGATGTTGGTTTAGGAGACTTTGGACTTGTTTTTGGGCAAAAATAAGGATCTGGATCGATCAGCCGATCGATTGGATCATGCCCAATCGATCGGCCGATCGATTGGATGAGTCCCCACGACAAGCCTTCTCCCAATCGATCAGTGGATCGATTGGGGAGGAGTGTCGCGCGAACAGAACAGCTCTGGATCGATCGGCCGATGGATCCAGAGCCCCCAATCGATCAGTGGATCGATTGAGAAGTGCAATTTCACACGATAAGCCTTAGATCGATCAGCCGATCGATCCAAGCAATTCCTGAGAGCACAGAGGCACTCTGGATCGATCGGTCGATCAATCCAAAGCCTCCCCGATCGATTGGAAGCAATCCAATCGATCGAGATCCGACCGTTGGCGTAGGATAAAGCCTTTGGCATGCGATTCTTTCAGTAGAATTTGAAGAGCTCACACTGTTCACTCCCGATCTTCACAGCAGCTTCTCCACAGCGTTCTTCCACTCTCACCGCCAGTTCTTGAAGGATCTTGGAGAGACATCCAAGTCAAGAGGCGTGACTACAACAAGAAAAAGAAGTTAGGGTTAGGGTTTTTATTGTACATCTTGTAAGCTTTTGCTTATCCTGTATTTTCCTTTCTTCTTCAGAGAGTGTTGTAGGGCTTCTCCGCCTTTGGTAGTAACCATAAAGGAGTGTTATTCATAGTGGAGGGTGTGTGAGTGCGTGGATCCTTGGATTAGTCACCTCTTGTGAGGTGGATACCAAGTAAATCCTTAGTGTTAGCGTTGTGTTTGTTTTCTTTGTATTTTCCGCTGCACATCTTTGAAGAAACAAGCAACGAAGAGCATGACGAGTGCACCGAGCTATTCACCCCCCCTCTAGCTACATAATCGGTCCCAACACGAGGCGCCTTCATGGAGTTTGGAGGCGCCTCGGGTGCAAAGCTGGAGCTGGCTGCGAAGTAGTGCTGGAAGCGCCTTGGATGAAGATGGAGGCACCTTGGACCTGAGGTTGGAGGCGCCTTGGAGTGGCTTGGAGGTGCCTTCAACTAGATAAGTTGCGACCAGTTCTGTGCTGATCCACGCGGGCGACTCGGGAGGCTTGGAGGTGCCTTGGACAGGCTTGGAGGCGCCTCCAGCAGTGTATAAAAGAAGCTCTCGAGGCAGCACTCAAAGAATTCAATTCCAAGCGACCTTTCTACATCCTGCTGTATAAGAGACGCCCTGAAGTGCTGTTGCAAGTCCTCGACGACCCAAAGCTCCGAGATTCTAATTATTGTTGTCAGTATAAATTTTTATTATTGCACTTATTGTAATACATATTTGTAAACATTTTGCACGATACAACTGTTGCCCACAGTAAGCGATCAACGATCGCGGGCCTTGGAGTAGGAGTCGCCCTAGGCTTCGAACCAAGTAACTCCTAGTGTTTTCTGTGTTTGTGCTTATTTCTTTTAATCTTTCCGCTGCTTTATTCTGAACGAGTTCTACGAATCCGAAACGATTGAAAGCCACGAGCGCTATTCACCCCCCCCTCTAGCGCTTCTCGATCCAACAATTGATATCAGAGCGGGGTTGCTCTGAATTGGTACAACTACCATTCGAGCATTTTTTTTCTTCGTCGCTGTCTCGTTCATATCGGATAAAAATAAAACCTCACGCCTTTCATTTTTTCCCTCCAAAATCATTTTCAAAAAACTCATTCTCATCTTTTCACCATTGGTCGACATTAGCAAAATATCGCATTTTCAAAAATTTGAAATAATATTTTTTAATATTATTTTAATAATATTTTATTATTTTATTGTTTTTTCTCAAAATTAATGAATTTCCATTTCTATCTTTTTCCCGCACTACTAATCCAGGATTAAGTCCTGGGACATTCTTTTCCATTGTTTTTCTTTGTGTGTGATATTCTGCTTTCATGGCTCTCCAAGAAGGCTTCAGTACAACCCGACCCCCGCTTTTTACCGGAGACGACTTTGGCTATTGGAAGAACTGGATGGAATATCACCTCAAGATGCAAGTCGAGATGTGGATTATTATCTAGACCGGTCTCGAACTTCCACATGACGGCGCGAGAGAACTAGTCTCATGCATCAACTGGGACGCTAGTATAAAGAAGAAGGTTGAAGTCGATGCCAAAACAACCTGCACGCTACAATACAGACTTATAAAAGAAGAACTCAACAGAGTTGGACCCTTCTCAAGCGCCAAAGAGCTATTGGAGAAGCTGATCGACCTGCACGAGGGCACTTCCGACGCTAAAGTAAGTAAATGCGATTTAATTTTGAATAAATTGTATAATATTAAATTGCAGGAAGGTGAGACGACTACCCAACTCCACGCTCGGATACAAGGCCTAGTCAACGGGCTTCATGCGATCGACCAAAGGGTGGAGAATAGGGACGTTATAAGGTATGCACTCAACGCTTTTCCGAGGAATACCTTGTGGGCATCCATGGTAGATGCGCATAAGGTATCCAAGGATCTCTCGTCAATAAAATTAGATCAACTTTTTTCTGAATTGGAATTGCATGAGCAGACTAATGCACGCCCAGTCGAGAAGGGTATTGCCTTAATTGCAGGTACAAGCAGAACTCGGGAAGCTAAAGTAAATCGCAAAACCAAACCCAAGTCCAAAGACGAATCAGACGCAGAAGACGATGATGAGGCTATTTACGAACTGGTAAAGCTCGTACGGAAGTTATGCAAGCTGAAAAAGGCGACTCAAACGAAGACTAAGGATAAGACTGGAGTCACCTGCTACGGCTGTAACTAGAAGGGGCACTATAAGCTAGATTGTCCAAACAAGAAGAAAAGAAGGAAGGTGTTGAAGGCGACTTGGTCCGAGTCATCAGATGAATCCGAGACTAATAAAGAAGAATCGACAAGCTTCCTCGCGTTACCAGTGCAAGCGAACATTATCGAAACCGATTCAGAAACTGACAGCGAGTCAGAAACCGAGTCCGAGAGAAGCCACGGATCCACATCCGTTTCCGAAGGACAGAACCCCACTGTAAGTGCCCTACTCGCCGAAACTCATTTAGATGAATTGCAAGAATTAGTACCTTACTTGATAAAAAAAAGTTGGCTAAATCCAACGTTCGGGTCAAGTCACTCCAAAAGGAGGTAGCAGCCCTTAAGGAAGCGACTGACTTGAGTTCTTTAATTGAGCCAGTTCAAATTGGAAACTCAACTCAAGTCGAACAACTTGAAGAAGAAAATTCCAATTTGAAAACTCAAATTAAAGAACTCAAGGACACGTTGGAACGGTTCACCATGGGTTCCAAGAATTTGGATCTGATTCTTGGAAATCAGCGAGCCATTTATAACAAGTCCGAACTTGGATTCAAAACCAAAAGTAAATATAAATCATATCTATCCTTAGTTAATAGAAAGAATGGAAACATAATTCCAGCATGGGTCCCCAGGTCAAACTTGGTTAATCAAGTTGGACTTGGACAGTATTGGGTCCCTAAGGATCAGATCCATTAACTTGATAGACCATATCGAGGCTATGATCCAGGGGGAGCCAATAGAAAGACCATCTTTACCAATAGATAGAACTGATTGATGCTTGCTTCTTTTTTTTTTATGCATGGTTAGATTTAGGATAGTTTAAGGACGTAGGCGTAATTTACACTTATCCAGTTAAATCTAGGGGTTTCAAAAAGAAAATGAAATATAATTTCCTTGAACGGTTCTGTCTAGGAAGTGGTGGATGATCCCATACCCAAGAAGGCCAAGTGTCTCGCCACGACCTGGGAACCAATCTTTGAAATACATATTTAATTGACTAATTGGAAAACCTAAGTTTAACTCAAATGTAAATTAATCCTTAGAACTAACCTAAATTAAAGATAACCACTTCACAAAACTACTTAAGATTACCTGACTGATAACGTAGAATCGGGTGAGATGGATCTATGTTAAACTTAGTCTAAAAATAATCAAATACATTCAATTTAAAATAAAGTAACTCAATTCAAATCAACTTAATTAACTCTATAATAAGATGTATTAATTATTTACAAATCATTTTAAAATTATTTAAAATTCTTCAAAAAAATTATTTTAAAAATTGTTTAAAAATTATTTCAAATTTGTTTAAAAATTATTTTAAAAATTGTTTAAAAATTATTTTAAAAATTATTTCAAATTTATTTAAAAATTATTTTCAAATTTTTTTAAAAATTATTTTAAAATTTATTTCAAATTTGTTTAAAAAATATTTTAAAAACTGTCTAAAAATTATTTTAAAAATTGTTTAAAAATTATTTCAAATTTGTTTAAAAATTATTTAAAAATTATTTTAAAAATTGTTTAAAAATTATTTTAAAAATCTTTTAAAAAGTCTTTAAAAATTATTTGAAAAATCTTTTAAAAATTGTTTAAACAAACTTTTAAAAATTCTTTAAAAATTATTTGAAAAATCTTTTAAAAATTCTTTAAAAATAATTTGAATTTTTTTAAAAAAATTATTTAAAAAATCTTTTGAAAAATCTTTAAAAATTATTTGTTTTAAAAATTATTTGAAAAATCTTTTAAAAATTATTAATTATTTGAAAAATCTTTTAAAAATTCTTTAAAAAATATTTTAATTTTTTTTAAAAAATTATTTGAAAAATCTTTTAAAAATTATTTAAAAAATTCTTTAAAAAATCTTTTAAAAATTCTTTAAAAAATATTTTAAAAATCTTTTTAAAATTCTTTAAAAATTATTTGAAAAATATTTTAAAAATTCTTTAAAAAATATTTGTAAAATCTTTTAAAAATTATTTGAAAAATCTTTTAAAAATTCTTTAAAAAATCTTTTAACAATTCTTTAAAAATTATTTGAAAAATCTTTTAAAAATTCTTTAAAAATCTTTTAAAAATTCTTTAAAAATTATTTGAAAAATCTTTTAAAAATTCTTTAAAAATTATTTGAAAAATATTATTTGAAAAATCTTTTAAAAATTCTTTAAAAATTATTTGAAAAATCTTTTAAAATTATTTGAAAAATCATTTTAAAAATCTTTTAAAATTATTTGAAAAATCATTTTAAAAATCCTTTAAAAATTATTTTTAAAAATTCATTTTAAAAATGTTTATAAACTCTGAAATTATTTCAAAATCATTTTTGAAAATTATTTGAATACATTTTGTAAATAATTATAAATTCATTTGAAAAATTATTTATAAATGTATATATATATATATATATATATATATATATATATATATATATACTTTCAAAAATCATTTGAAAAATCTTAGATGAAAGTATTTCTCAAACTTAGATTTTAAAAGAAAAAAAGTTATGTTTCCAAACTTATGGCAATTTTTTTCAACTTAGCTAAATGTTTACAAGAAAATTAATTCTAAATAGCTAAGCATTTATTTCTATACTCAATTTCTCTCTTATTTATTTTGATATATGGCAAAGGGGTAGAGTATAAGGAAATTAAAGAAATTTCAAAATAACAAGAAAATTTTTATTAAGGGGGAGCTTTGTATGTGCTTATGTTTTATTTATGCTTGTGCTCATATATGTTTATCTTTATTGCATTTTTACTTAACTTTGAATTTCTGTTGCCATAATCAAAAAGGGGGAGATTGTTGGTGCGGGAAACATTCGACGATCGAACCTTAGTTTTGATAATGACAAAGGGATTCAAAGTTAAGCTTAATTGTTATCTAATGTGTATGATTGAGTGTTTCAGGAAAGTTCTAGTTGCGGTTAGGCAAGTGGAAAACCCTAGGGGGTGGTAACCCTAGGTCATAGGGGGTGATAACCTTATGCGGGAAGTCTTGGCGGGTCGGAGCTTCGGGCAAAAATCTTAGGGGGCGGTAACCCTAGGTTAAAATCCTGATGTCACGAACCGGGTAGAAGTCTAGATGGGTCGAGGATGGGACATCCAGCATGAAGACCGGAAGCTTAGGACGCTGAGCAAAAGTCCAGTCGGTCTGGAGGACCGAACTGGCAAAAGGTAAATCTCCTGAGTGGAGTAGGTGAGGACACGTTTCCCGTAGAGGGAACAGTAGGCGTCGGGTCGACCTAGGGTTTCCGGTAGGAAATCCGAAGTCAGACCCGGACAGTCGAGAGACTGTCAATATCTTATTTACCTTGACTATTATGTGCTAACTCTGTTTTGCAGGATATGTGTTTGGGACTAACACATTTTGCAAGAGCAAAGGAGCATGTTATACCTCGGATGAACAGTGTTCGAGGTGCCTCCATGGAGTTTAGAGGCACCTCGGGTGCAAAGCTGAAGCTGGCTGTGAAGCAGTGCTGGAGGCGCCTTGGATGAAGATGGAGGCACCTTGGACCTTAGGTTGGAGGCGCCTTAGAGTGGCTTGGAGGCGCCTTCAACCAGATAAGTTGCGACCAATTCTGTGCTAATCCACGCGGACGACTCGGGAGTCCTGGAGGCGCCTTGGGCAGGCTTGGAGGCGCCTCCAACAGTGTATAAAAGAAGCTCCCGAGGCAACACTCAAAGAATTCAATTCCAAGCGACCTTTCTACATCCTGCTGCATAAGAGACGCCCTGAAGTGCTGTTGCAAGTCCCCGATGACCCGAAGCTCCGAGATTCTGATTATTGTCGTCGGTATAAATTTTTATGATTGCACTTATTGTAATACATATTTGTAAACATTTTGCACGATATAGTTGTTGCCCATAGTAAGCGATCAACGATCGCGGGCCTTGGAGTAGGAGTCGCCCTAGGCTCCGAACCAAGTAACTCCTAGTGTCTTATGTGTTTGTTCTTATTTCTTTTAATCTTTCCGCTGCTTTATTCTGAACGAGTTCTACGAATCCGAAATGAGTGAAAGCCATGAGCGCTATTCACCCCCCCTCTAGCGCTTCTCGATTCAACAATAAATACACAAGTAAAATAACAGAGCAAATGTATAAGAGTATTTTTTTTTAATTTTGAAATAGAAAAAAATATTTTTTATTTACTATCAAAACAATACTTCTCATTCTATTTCTATTTTCAAAAATACATTTATTTTCAAAAATACATTTATTTTCAAAAGTATTATATGGTTATGCAACCATAGATGTTATACCTTGTAGTAGTTCTAATAATTGGCACAATATAATTTTATGTTACTCCAATTGAAATAAAGCAGATGCAAAAAGAAGAAAAAGAAACCACAACAAGAAATTAATGTAGTTTGGCATGAGCACGAGTAAAATCCAACAGATTATATTTTGCAAAGAATTTACTAATTAATCACAAAGTAGTAAAAAAATATGTGCACTATACCTATAATATCAATATGCTCTTAATCATAATTGGAGCAAAAAATGAAACCCTAATTAAACAGAGCATCTAGCAAGCAAATGGAAGGATGAGACATATGAACGATGAGGAATCGCGGATCATTGAGTCGTTGTGCTACTAGTGTTCTTGAGGAAGTGAGAAGCGACAGAGAGGGCATGAACAGCTCCGTTCCAACCATTTCTTTAGACACCCCGGATGGAAGAGATGACTGCAAGGCATCGCCAACACTGGAACCGCTAGCCCCAAATCCTCCAGACATATGGAACAAGAGTCCGGCTCCTCGACAATGACCATCTTAAGGCCCTCCACCGCCGCTACAGGTGCTGGCCCAGAACGTCTGTCGAAGTAGGCGTGGTAGTCATCGTCGATGACTAAGTCGAAGTAGTCATCCTCATCATCCTCATCGTTGTCGTCGTCGTCATCATCGTCATCATCATCATCATCATACTCATCGTCATCATCGTAGTCGTTGTCGTCATCATCGTCACTGATGTTTAGGAGGCCAATGGTGGCCAAATAATTTGTGCGGACGAAAATGGTGGAAGATAACTCCATTGAAACAACATCCATCATGCATAGCCAGCCGACGGAGAAGGAGGTGTACCAGCAAAATACTTGTGCAAAAAAGTGTAGTTTGACAGTCTCCCGAGATGGATACGTCAGAAGAGAGAAGCGGATGGACAACTGGGTGGGGATGTCGACAATGTAATCAGGTGACCTTGCCGAATGTGTGCCCGTGTCGTCACACTATGTTCCACGCCATGTGAGATGGTTATGCACGACGGAAGAACCACCAGAACAACACCCTCACAGGGGTGGTGACCGTCGGAGATGAAGGTTCCATCGGGAGGACTGATTAAGAAGCAGCAATGCTGACAGTCGTGCAATGGAACATGCATGACGTAGCTGGTGCAAGTTTAGTCTTCCGGTGGTATTATATATATAGAGCAACCATAAATCTGCGATATTTTCGATTAAACCGTTAAATTCAATTTATTTAAATAAAATTTTTGTTCTTCCATCTATTTTTCCGATAATTCCTCAACAACTTCAAACTTCGAAATTAAATCAGATATATTGGTTAGATTGCGACAAATTATACATGATCACGATGATTGAGTTACTGATGATTGTTTCGTTAACAAAATAAATGTTATATTTAGTAATCGAATTAGGTTATAACTACATGACGATTCAATTACCGATTAATTGTTGTTGGTGGACTTTAAAATATTTAAATAAAATATAACCAAAATTAGATGCTAAATGTTATCAATAATCAAATTAGGTAATTAACTAAGTCGGCTAAACGCGAGTCAAATAGGCGTCTTTAGAATTAGTGTATTTTTATTATGAAATATAATAAATAATCTTACATCATATATATACATTTAGTCCACAAAGTCCATTGTTAATTTAATTTATTAGGTCAAATTTTTTCTTTCAAGCTTTAAAACATTCAAACGATTAGATTTAATTGAGAAAACATTATTAAATTTTCATCAATTAAACTAATTTATAAATTTAACTTGAGAGCCAAATCAAAACTCCAAGTTTAACTAAGACATGAGAGATTTCAAAATTTCAGTCTTAACTGAAACACATGAGATTTCAAAACTCCAACTTCTTACTCACACTTATTTTGATTTGTAACTCATGCTATTTTCAACTAATCCAAGAGATGAGTAGGACAAATTATAAATAGAACAATCTCATGACTTAGAATTTATCTCATCATACACCTCTTGTTTGTACACCTGAATTTATTTCTCTCTATATATACTCATGGGACCGACTCTAGGGGCCGTTGCGGTAGCAGATCCACCTTTTTTTATATTATATAAAAAATTATTTTATTAGTTTATATTTCATTTAAAAAAATAAAAACAAAATATTACAAGTCAAATACAATTAAAAGGATGTCTCAAATTATCTCGATTGTGAAAAAGAACGCTTCACCACCATATATTTTGTCTCAAAAATACTATTTATTTCAATGTCATAGTTACTCTATAAATTTTTTTAGTTGCTATCATCTATCTAATTTTTTAAATCGGCTAATTTGGGGTGATCGGCTCAGACCCACGTAAGTTTCTACCGATCACTAGGGTAAATTGGGAAACGCTAATGGATGCCCATCTAGATAGTCAATATTCTTAGCTCTGCCTCTTACTGAAAGAAAATCTCCTACAAGGTGCTGCACTTGAGATTCGAACCATAGATCACTTAATTATCCGTTTGAGTACCTAACTATTGCACCATTGGCCCGAGGGCCATAGCTACTCTATAGTTGCTAGAGTGGTTGCTACAACATGATCATTGATTATTTTCATTTTAATCAAACTTACTATACATATAATATTATTATATCAAAATACTCTATTTGATTGAAATTAAATTTAATCAAAATTATTTTAAGTCAGTTAATGTTGTAAAACTCTAAATTTCAAACTTTAAACTCTAAATCTAATTAAATCCTAAGATACAATCGTATATTAATTGTTACATTATTATAGCAATTCCCTAAGTAACTACTAAAAAACTATTAAGTAGTAGTTGCTATTAGCGTTGATTAGTGTTGCAATAGTTATAAAGTAGTTGTTATATATTTAAACAATTAATCATAGTTGTTATAATTATACCATATATAAGGGTAGTTTTGAGATAAATAATATAATTAAACATCTTTTTGTTTTTTTTAAAATATTCTTTTGATAATTTATATAATTTAGGATGTACTTTTATAATATATTTATTTTTATCTTTACAACTCAATTTTTTGTTAGATCATATCATAATGGGAAAAATAATATCAATTTAACTCCATTTGCAAATCTATTAATTGCATTTAGTTAAAAGTTTTCAACAATTTTGATACCAGTGAACCTCTGATCGGATTTCCTGATTAATGCGTTGACAAATCCCTTCGGATGGGTCGCGCATGATGTGTTGTCATCATTAGGTCTAGGGTTCGAATCTCGAAAAAAACGAGGTAAATGTTTCTCTTATGTGTTTTTCACTATTCTAAATGCTAGTAGCCGTCCGTGATTACCTCCTCCGTGTTGACCCTGGGACGGGTTGGTGGGGGCGCTGGGAGCGAGCGCATTCACCTTTTGCCACCATGATTAATGCGTTGACAAACGTCTAGGGGCGAACGTATTCGCCTTTTACCACCATGATTAATACATTGACAAACGTCAGCTCAGAGTAACCTCGAGGTCCTTATTTATTCATGAACTCTAAATTTCATATACATATTACTATGTTACTCTTATGCTAGTGCCAAATGTTCCAAGTTATTCTTCGTTTTCTTCTCTCCGTGAGAAATCCCTCTCAGCAGCCAGTATTGCTGACTGTAATTCCTGGGGTCCCTATTTTGCTAGTTCTTTTATCCATTGTCGATGAAGTGATGAAAATTGTCTCCTCGAATCTCAGCTCTGATTTTGTTTTTAATTTTTTTAAAAAAAATTTTTACACATAGGAAATTTCTTGTTTTTACGTACCTGATTAAATGATCCCTGGCTTCACTAGCTTTTCTTCCTTTTTCAGTTATGTTGGGATCAAACAGCTAGTGTTTGGAGGGTCAGAATTTGAGAATTGGAAGGACGATTTGGCATCTGAAGATGCCGGTTACCACGTTCACAAGATCTGATATCTACTTATGATGATCTCGGGTGGAAAAAACTTTTCTTCACGAATATGTTTTTGACATAATGGCATGTCACGAACTGGATTAAATCTAGAACAGCTATTGAGATTTACGTTTAGATACAATTTAATTTCAAGAACACCTCAAATAGTAAAAGTATGTACGTATAATGATGGTTCGTTTATTACTCAAACATTAGATCAACAATATAATTGTGCGCAGTACATGCATGCCTTTCATTCTAAAGAGAATATACACGTTCAAAAAGAAACTTCTGATATATGCCTCATGAGGGCATACATAGTCTTGTAGACTTCTACTAGCAACAAAAGTTCTCCAAGGTCTAAAAGAGAATAAAGATGAATGAAACAAATTTATATAATGCATTGATGATGAGGAGAAAGCAACACAAGCTTAATCATAATTGGAGCAAACGAAACCCTAATTAAACAGAGCATCTAGCTAGGAGTCTAAAGTAGAAGAAAGCAAATGGATGGGAATGAATGAATAAAATATGAACGATGAGAAGTCACGGATCGTTGAGCTGTCGAGCTAGTACTACTCTTCTTGAGGAAGCGAAAAGCGGCAGAGATGGCACGAACAGCTCTGCTCCAGCCATTTCTTTAGACACGCCGCATGGAAGAGATGACTGCAAGGCATCGCTAACGCTGGAGTTGCCATCCCGAAATTCTCCAGACATATGGAACAAGATCGAGTTTGGTTCCTCAGCGGTGACCATATTGAGGCCCTACACCGTCGTTGCATATGCTAGCCTGAAACCTCTGTCGAAGTGGGCGTTGTTGCGGCTATCGCTCTGGGAAAACAAAGCAAACTCCTCCGAGGCAACCATATCTAGAGGCGACTGGCGTCCAAAGACGCATTGGGGACGAAAATGATGGAATATATCTCCATCATAACAGCACTCATCATGGGTAGCCGGCGGACGACGGAGGATGTGTAGTCGCAAAACGCCTCTTTAAGAAGATCTAGGTCGTCACGCCATACGTAATTGGCCGCCACAAGAACCAACATCACCTGTGTTTCCCTTTCCCATGCTTGCTGCTGCATGAGTAAATGGAAAGGTTGGTGGATGACGAAGCCAACGAGCTCGCCCGAGTGCTCTGGAGAAGGAAATGTCCGCCGACAGAAGCGGATGATAATCGGGGCGTCGGAGCTATCAGTTCTGGAACCAGGCGATCTAGCCGAACATGTGCTCATACCATCACATGCAGTTCAACACCGCCTGAGATTGCTATCCAAGGCGGAAGATCGACCGGAGCAACGTCCTCGATGGGGGAGGCGGCCGTCGGAGGTGAAGGTCTCTTCGATGGGGGTTGATTAACAAGTGGCGGTGGAAGTGTACTACTCTACCGACATTATATAAAGCAAGCATGAATCCGTTGGTTGCTCTTCAATCGGAACCGTTAACTTCAATTTATTTAAATGGAAATTTTATGTCCGATCATTCAAATCAAGCCGCGTGTTTCTCTCGAGGACATTGATAGGCAACTAGACCTATGATTTATTGTAATTTTAGGTAACTAGACCTATGATTTATTGTTATTTTAGGTAATTACGATGCAAATTACAGTTACAACTGGGTTAATAATTGCACTATATATTGTCGGATCTAGAACAACAGTTATTTTACTTATATGTAATTTGATTCCAACAGCAATAACTAGTCAATATTATTTTATACCAAAAAAGTAAATTTTATCAGAATCCGGATAGGATTCATTTTTTTCAAAAATAAATAAATAAATTATGACAACCATTCCTAATTCTAGTTGGGTTAATCTGCAGACTACATAATTCATTCCAGAGTTCTATTATGTTCATATTTGTTTTTTTTGACAGTGTAATTTCAAGCATATTATGGCAGGCATTTCTTAATTATTTTTTTTCTCAATCACACTACTGGCCACCATTCCTAATTCTAATTGGATCAATTTATAATAATAAATTATGATAATTCTCATTAATTATTGGTAAAAATAGATGCTAAATGTTATCGGTAACCAAATTAATTAGGTTACTAAACGAAGTCAGATAGATTCATCCAAATCTAATCCAGTCAAGTTTTTTTATTGAAATTATTTCGATTGAGCTAGGGTTCAATGGAAATAACATGCATCGTAAAATTGCAGACCATAATTTTAACGAGATAGGATCGTACAGTGTTGATGAGTTTTTCATAACAATTGCTTGTGCAGCAGAATCCTCTGTTTAGAGAGTAATCAAATTGTAACTAAGGATTTCTCAATTGATCATGAAATAACATCAATATTCATCAAATTGATGTTCTCATCCATCAAACAAACTAACGTAGCAAACGAGTAGTAATGTAATTACAAATGATATCAATCATCATTAAACAGAAGGAATGGATGAATCTCTTTAATTTTCTCAATTACGTTGTAGTAGATCGATCCAGTCGCTACTCTGCGGGGGGAAGTGAAAATCTGCAGAGGGGGCAAGAATTTCTCCGTCGCAGCCACTCCTTCAGACACCCCTCGTGAAATGAATGGCCGCAAGGCATTGCCAGAGCCCGAGTCATCACCTCGAAATCGTCGAGGCAGATGGAACACGAGCTTTCTTCTCCCATCGTAGTTACCATCTGGAGCTCCACCACCGCCGCTGTGGACGCCGGCCTAGGCCCTGTTGGATATTGGAACCTTAATAGACCAATATCGATTTTGTGGAAAAAATCGGAATGTCATCAATAGATAGAAGTCATAATTGACTTCAAAATTGAAATCTAAGTTTCACGTAGATAGATTTAGACTATTAATTTGCTCAAAATCATTAAAGGTGAATGAGAAATTAATTGTTTAAAGTCAGTCCAAATAAACATTAATTAGTCATTAATGATATATAAGGAAATGCATGGGAGAATAGTCCCATATCGGAAATTTTCGATGTGTATTCTTTGCTTATTAATGATGCTGTGTTAATGAAGTTAACTCAGAAAAAGACCAGGTGCTCTCTTCTTAGGGGCAAGCAGGTGCTCGCACCTGTGAGCTCGCCAGCCGCCACGTGTGCAATGGTCGCTTTGTAGGCGCACTTTGTAGGCGCACTTTGCACTTTGCACTTCGCGAGGAGCATTGAGGAGCTTAAATTTATGCTCCAGATGACATTGCAGTGCCTACGTGGCACTCGGGTGACGTATCATACTTGTATCTGACATGGCAATGCCTATGTGGCATCTATATGGGCAAGAAGAGATGACTGGACTGTTGATTGGGGCAAACGGATGGCTACCGTTGATCAAAGAGGTGTGATGGATTGCCGGTGATGCGATCTGGAGTGTTGGATCGCGAAGAGTCACGATCATCCCACTTGGGATGAGACTTGATCTGAAGCATTAGATCGAATGGATCAGTATATTCAGATCCAATGGCTGATGACAATAGGCGAGATCTGAGGGTCACAACTCTTCAGATCTAATGGATGAGATTAAAGTGGGATATGTGAAGGGTTATAACTCTTCAGAATGGATGATCCAGATTGATCCAGCCCAAAGAACACATCCACTCACCCAAAAGGCATTCAACCTCTTCATTTGGTATAAATAGAACCCTCCAGATGCTGGAAAATTCATTCGAATCATCGAATTCATCTATTCTACTCTCTCTTAAGCATTCATCTCATCTTGTGCATAAAGAGTCCAAATAGCCTACGAGAAGGTTCGCTGGTCTCGGAATTCGGAGTGCTACGATTCTGAGACGTTCGTCGTTGTATCTTGGGAACGAATTACTGCTATCCGTTAGCACCGTAGAGGAGCAATATCGTTTACGGAGATAGTATCAAACACTAGCCTCGACGATCAATATCAGTTTGCGCACTCCGGGATTCACCGGTTCCAACAGTCGTAAATGATATTCTGCAAACAGATATTGCTACTTCCAACGACGTTTCGATGGTCGTTCCGACCGCCATTCCGTCAACATCAATTCCGCATGGAGAAAAGCCGGAGAAATTCACCGGAGCCGACTTCAAAAGATGGCAGCAGAAGATGCTGTTTTATCTAACGACGCTAAACCTTGTATGGTTTTTGCAGGAAAACCCGCCAGCTGCTTCGGAAGGTAGTAAGGCTGCCTGCGATGCATGGTCACACGGAGATTTCCTGTGCCGCAATTATATTCTCAACGCCTTGGACAACACGCTGTATAACGTGTATTGTTCATTGGAGATGGCGAAATCTTTGTGGGAATCACTTGAGAAGCAATATAAGACCGAAAATGCCGGATTGAAGAAATTCATCGTCGGTCGGTTTCTGGATTTCAAGATGATGGACTCTAAAAGCGTCTCAGCTCAAGTCTAAGATATGCAATTAATACTGCATGATCTGGACGCCGAAGGCATGAAGCTGAACGAGTCATTCGCAGTAGCTGCAGTAATTGAGAAGCTCCCTCCGTCATGGAAGGATTTCAAGAATTACCTCAAGCACAAGCAAAAGGAGATGGGACTGGAAGACCTGATCCTGAGGCTACGAATAGAGGAGGATAATCGAAAATTATCCGACTCTAGAGGAACCAAGCAGACTATTGACGAAATGTCCAACTTGGTCGAGCCAAACGTCAAAAAGCCAAAGCAGTTCAAGAAGAAGGCTCAAGTAAAGAAGTTCAAGGGCTCTTGCTACAACTGTGGAAAGTCAGGACACATGTCCAAGGACTGCAGACGCCCGAAGAAGCCAACCAAGGGACCAAAAGATGCTGCAAACCACGTCACAACCTCTCTTGAGGACTTGGATCTCACTGCGGTCGTGTTTGAATCCAATACAGTGGAGGATAACCCGAAGCAGTGGTGGATCGATACTGGAGCAACTCGTCATATCTGTTCAGATAAAGCGATGTTCTCTAAGTATACTCCGATAAATGGAAGGAAGCTCTATATGGGCAATTCCACGACATCTCCGATCGTCGGACTCGGAAAAGTTGTTCTGAAGATGACGTCTGGAAAGGAGCTAACTCTGATTGATGTGCTCCATGTTCCCGACATCAGAAAGAACCTAGTTTCTGGATCGACACTTGTTAAGGACGGGTTTAGACTAGTGTTCCAGTCCAACAACTTTGTCCTTACGAAGAATGGTGTCTTCGTAGGAAAGGGGTACTTAGAACAAAGTCTATTCAAAATGATTGTAATGACTATACTCCGAAAATTTGATGGTAATAAAATAATTGCTTCCAGCTATATGGTTGAGTGTTTTAATTTGTTGCATGATCGACTCGGACATGTGCATAATAATATTCTGAAATGTCTCGTCAAACTAAATTTATTACCGAACGTCAATCTTGACGAAACACACAAATGTGAAGTGTGTGTGGAAGCTAAAATGACGAAACTACCTTTCCATTCGGTGGAAAGGTCAACAACTCCTCTAGAATTAATACATAGTGATCTATGTGATTTGAAATTTGTGCAAACTAGAGGAGGTAAAAAGTATTTCATTACTTTTATCGATGACTGCACGAGGTTCTGTTATGTCTTTCTTTTAAGAAGTAAAGACGAAGCCTTAGAGGCGTTCAGACCCTATAAAACAGAAGTTGAAAATCAACTTGACAAATGAATTAAAATAATTCGTAGCGATAGAGGTGGAGAATATGGTGCACCGTTTGATAAATTTTGTTCAGATTCTGGCATTATCCATCAAACAACGGCGCCTTACTCACCTCAATCGAATGGTGTTGCTGAACGTAAAAATCAGACACTAAAAGAGATGATGAATGCCTTGTTGATAAATTCAGGCTTACCTCAAAACTTGTGGCGGGAAGTAATATTATCGTCAAATCACATTCTCAACAAGATCCCTGATAAGAAAAGTGATAAAACTCCATACGAACTATGGAAAGGCCGCGAGCCATCATACAAATACCTGAAAGTGTGGGGGTGCTTGGCAAAGGTCGAAGTACCTAAACCAAAGCATGTAAAGATCGGACCTAAAACGTTCGATGCGGTATTTGTCGGATATGCCCATAATAGTAGTGCATATCGTTTCCTAGTTCACAAATCAGACATTCCTGATATTCATGTGGGAACAACCATAGAATCTCGGAATGCGATATTCTTTGAAAACAAATTCCTAAATAAGAAGGGAAACGTTGAAAATGATAACAACGGAAGTTCAAACAAAAATGACGTTACCGAACTTAGCTGTTTTAAAAGGACTATTGACGATCAAAGCGAAGGGCCACGTCGTAGCAAACGTGCTAGAGTTGAGAAATCGTTCGGGCCAGATTTCATGACTTTCATATCGGAAATGGACCTAAGAACATTAAGTGAAGCTCTCTCTAGGCCCGATGCTCCAATGTGGAAAGAAGCTGTCAATAGTGAAATCGAATCCATCATGAATAATTATACTTGGGAATTAGTAAACCTTCCTTCTGGTAATAAACCATTAGGTTGTAAGTGGATACTAAAATGCAAGTATAAAGCTGATGGATCAATTGACAAGTATAAGGCCAGACTTGTAGCCAAGGGGTACAAGCAAGAGGAAGGCCTTGATTATTTTGATACCTACTCACCGGTGACAAGGATTACATCCATACGAGTGCTAATAGCCATTGCAGCACTGTATGACCTTGAAATACATCAAATGGATGTTAAGACTGCGTTCTTAAATGGTGAGTTGGAAGAAGAAATTTATATGGAGCAACTCGAGGGGTTCGTGGCTCCAGGAAATGAGAAAAAGGTGTGTCGACTTGTTAAGTCGTTATACGGACTTAAGCAAGCGCCTAAACAATGGCACGAAAAATTTGACAAAGTAATGCTGTCAAACGAATTCAGAATAAATGAATGTGACAAATGCATTTATGTCAAAGACACACCTAAAGGTTATGTAATCATCTGTCTATACGTAGACGACATGCTGATAATGGGCAGTAATCATGATATAATTATGACTACAAAGAAAATTTTGACAAAAAATTTTGATATGAAAGATATGGGTCAAGTAGATGTTATATTGGGAATTAAAATTCTCAAGACATCAGAAGGGATAGTTCTAACACAATCCCATTATGTAGAGTCAGTATTGAAAAGATTCAATGCGTACGATCTCTCTACAGTAAAAACACCTATGGATCTAAGTCAACACTTAGCAAAAAACCATGGTGAGACCTTATCGCAGTTGGAATATTTTCGAATAATAGGCAGTTTGATGTATCTCACAAACTGCACACGTCCGGATATTGCCTGTGCTGTCAACAAGTTGAGTTGTTTTACGAGTAATCCAAACGAGACCCATTGGAAAGCATTGATGCGAGTTCTTAGATATTTGAAATATACTATGAACTATGGATTACATTATGGAAAATATCCCGCTGTGCTGGAGGGATATTGTGATGCTAATTGGATATCAGATACAAAAGACTCCAAATCCACTAGTGGATATATTTTCACGATCGGTGGGAGAGTAGTATCTTGGAAATCCACTAAGCAGACGTGCATTGCTCGGTCAACTATGGAATCCGAGTTTATAGCACTAGACAAAGCAGCTGAGGAAGCTGAATGACTGCGGAATTTCTTGGAAGATATTCCGAGCTAGATGAAACCTGTGCCTGCCGTACTGATCCACTGTGATAGTCAATCGACGATTGGAAGGGCACAGAGTAATATGTACAATGGGAAGTCACGACATATACGTCGTAGACATAATACCATTAGGCAGTTGATCTCGAATGGAGTGATTGCAATCGACTATGTTAAGTCAAAAGATAATTTGGCAGATCCTCTTACGAAAGTGTTGAGTCGAGATCAAGTATACTGCTCATCAAGAGGAATGAGATTAAAAAATCTACAACTAAAAACGACTGTAGCGGTAACCCAACCTTATTGACTGGAGATCCCAAGATCTTGGTTCAAAGGGACAACGAAGTTACAGAAGTTGTGTTACAGCACATAAGATATTTTATCTCTATCCCAATCCTAGGATGAATTTGTGCTGTCCTACCTCATGTAGTGAGGTTAAGCTTATGCTTTTAGTGACTTCTATACCTTATAAGGTAGAGTATGGTAGGATACTCCTGATAGAAGTGTCACCTATATGAGTGTGAAGATAGGTCGCTTCAATGAAACACTCATGAATCCAAGATGGTGTCCATGGTCGAAACGGAACCAACCATGAGAACCTAAAGTAGGTGAAATAGGTCTCTGTGTGGGTGTTATTATCTTAGTATACACCAACAGCTGAGCAGTTCAAGACATCACGTTCACTGCGCAACCTAGTATACTCGATAGCATTCCACTACGGAAGGTTCAAAGCCACAAGCTACCTCTCCTGATGCAGTGACTTATCGATTGGACTCTTGTAAAGTGTCAGCATGCATACACGCATTGCATTAATTTCCATTCATGTGGGGGATTGTTGGATATTGGAACCTTAATAGACCAATATCGGTTTTGTGGAAAAAATCGGAATGCCATCAATAGATAGAAGTCATAATTGACTTCAAAATTGAAATCTACGTTTCGCATAGATAGATTTAGACTATTAATTTGCTCAAAACCGATTAAAGGTGAATGAGAAATTAATTGTTTAAAGTCGACCCAAATAAACATTAATTACATATTAATGATATATAAGGAAATGCATGGGAGAATAGTCCCACATCGGAAATTTTTGATGTGCATTCTTTGCTTATTAATGATGTTGTGTTAATGGAGTTAACTCAGAAAAAGACCAGGTGCTCTCTTCTCAGGGGCGAGCAGGTGCTCGCACCTGTGAGCCCGCCACTCGCCACGTGTGCACGTGCGCAATGGGCGCTTTGTAGGCGCACTTTGCACTTCGCACGTATGCATCGTCCAGATCGATCCAGCCCAAAGAACACATCCACTCACCCAAAAGGCATTCAACCTCTTCATTTGGTATAAATATAACCCTCCAGATGTTGGAAAATTCATTCGAATCATCGAATTCATCTATTCTACTCTCTCTTGAGCATTCATCTTATATTGTGCATAAAGAGTCCAAATAGCCTACGAGAAGGTTCGCTGGTCTCGGAATTCGGAGTGCTACGATTCCGAGACGTTCGTCGTTGTATCTTGGGAACAAATTGCTGCTATCCGTTAGCACCGTAGCGGAGCAATATCGTTTACGGAGATAGTGTCGAACACTAGCCTCGACGATCAATATCAGTTTGTGCACTCCGGGATTCACCGGTTCCAACATGCCCTTTGCTGAACTGGATGAAGTCGATATCTTCGTTGCCCCCGAAAAAATATTCATTGGCCTCCAGAGGAATCAAATAGAGAAGGCGGCCGGTAGAAGCGGAAGGAGTGATGGGGATTTCAATGATGGAGAAGAACTCCATAGAGACCAACTGCGTGATTGGAAATCGGTCGAACACCATGTAGGTGTATCTTCGGAAAGCTTGAGCAAGAAGGTCGAGGTCGGCGGGGCTCACGTGATTCGCCGCGACATGGAAGAGCATCTGCTCTGTCTCCCAGGTGGGCCGATGGATGATGTGGCAGTAGGGCTGGGGGATGGTGAAATGGGCGCACTCGACAGTGACGTGGTCGGAAGACGAATAAGGCGTCTGGCGGCAGAAGTGCGAGATGAATTGGGGCTCTATGTCTTGATCAGGCTGTAAGAGCCTGGTCACCACGCGCCTTAATGCGAAGAGTGACGCCGGCTGTGTCGGCCGCCCAGCTAGGTATCTCCCTCGATGAGACGGAGTCGTCTGCGTTGATCCTCCTGGAGTTGGCTAAAGCTGCAGGATCCATGAAGAAGGAGAAGAGAAGAGAAGCGGTAGTTTAGGAGAAGCTGTGAAAGAAAGAATTGATGGGGTAGATTGAGATAGGGCGGTCTTGTTTAATTTATATAGAATCCTCATTTCATCAAATGAAATCAGTTAAATTAGATTACTGTTGGATTCCTAATAATTTGGATTAGATAAAATAAATACAAAAATAGATAAGAAGAAATTCGTTCACCTCCCGTAGATTTAACTCCTTCCCCTATAAATAAACTTGTAACAACAACCCTATTGATATTTAAAAAATATCTATATAACCATAATTGTAGGACCAATTATATATTCTATTTTTTATTTTATCCAAGAAAATTCTTTTTTAGGAATTTCAATGCAATAGTATAATTTCAACTACTACTACTAATAATAATAATAACAACGTTGATTGGTAAACGAGTCAAATTACATGCATGTCGGTGAGAGCAGATCTCCTGGTCCGCAAATTGCGGACCAGGGGATGGTCCACTACATGTGGACCTTTGATTTGAATGAACCCCATTTATTTAAAGATGGGGTCCATTCAAATCAAAGGTCCAGATCAGTGGACCATCCCCTGGTCCGCAAATTACGGACCAGGAGATCCCTGCCCCATGTCGGTAGCATTCTACAAGTTCGGAACTAAAAAAATAATAAATAAATAGAAATAAATAGAAATAAAAAAAATTCAGGATAGACTCTTATTTTATTTGGCATAAGACTCCTAATATTCTAATATTATTTATATTAAAAATTCTTAATTATTTTTTATAATTATATATGTTATTTTTTAAAATTAACATCTCTTTCCTCTCCCATGTTGATATATATATATTTTTTTAAATCCAATCGATTCTCTTCCCCTCCTTTAGTCGTAATCTCATGCTTTTCTCCTTCCTAATCAATGATTTTATACTTTTTATCTTTCTAGTCAGTGATCTGACTCACTTCTTCTTCCTTGTTGGTGATTCTACAATTTGATGCTCTCCTCCTTCTTTGTTGGTGATTCTAATAAATAAAAAGTTGGAATTCTTCGTCCATTCAATACAAAATAATAAGTTTTTTTTAAAAAAAATGGAAACTAAATTCATTCTCATGCTCTCATGATCATCTTTTTCATTTTAACCTATACAATAAATTATAAGCTATTTGATTTTTATTATAATTTATAATTTTTTATTGTTGATATTCTAACTAGTATTCATTAAAATTCTAGATGTTTTTATAGATGTTTTTTCTAATTAGTCAGTCTAAATAAAAGTTTTATTTGTTTGCTATTTTATTATATTTGTCTAGATAAGTAGCATCAGACATGATAGCAAGATCCTACAAGCTGATGAGCAAAAGAAATTAAGAAGAAGTCGAGAAGAGAAAATACCAAAAATAAAAAGAAACCTCCCTTTCTCTAGGTTTTTGCCAAAATCTAAAAATTTTATTAAAAATAGAGAATTAATTTTCAAACAGCTAATTACCAAAACATGTTTTATAGACTTTAATAATCAAAGATAGAAAAAAAATCCTAATATATAGATTTCAATTTCTATCTTGCAAAGAAATGAAATAACTTCTAAAATAAAAATATTAACAGAGACAAAAAAATAAGTAAAATCTATTAATAGATGTTGTACTTCTAGTAGTCCTTTTAACAATTCCATAAAAAACCACCACCAGACGTGACCCCAACTTGGCCAGAAGTCCAGCTCCCATATTATTAACAAGATCGCTTTAAGATTCTTATACAACAAGTGCTTTAAGATTTTTGTACATCTTCGAATAATTGCTACTATGGTCTGCCACATTTGACACATATTCCTTTATCTTGATATGAAGATTCAAAGTCTCCTTCTGTTGTTCATTAAGATAAAATACACTGACACAATCTTCTTCGAATCGTTATCAGTTTTTGTGTATACGAAGGCATAGGCATCCTCAGGGTCATTACACCCATCGATTCTAATCACTTCTCCATTAGTAGGAGGTTTATCCAAGAGAATTCTTGCACCACCATCGACGAGGGAGAATCCGGCGGCTAGGAAGGAAGAGTTGACGGCAAAGATTACCTTGTCAACTTTATCATAGTTGTACACTGGTTTGCTAATCTCTTCGATCTTACCTTCTAGGTCTTTCTCAGATGGTATACAATAAGTTGTTTGATATAATTTGATAGAAGATTCAGAATTACTTTATTAGAAATAACATGAATTAGGAATAAATAAAAACTTCCCTGCATCAATAAATCAGCTAGTGTAGCAACAACATCCTGCTCGTCCACGATCATCTTCTTCACTTCTTGAATGCATGGACAATAGAGAGGCTAGACATAAGACAATGTAGTAGCTGCATTCTTCACTAACCATTGCATGATCGTCAACCTCTGCTTCTCTTTCTTCCATGCAGTCCTCTTTCTGTTGGAGTCCAACTTGAACCCTCCCACATGAACACTCCAACTTGAAGCTCCTCTCCTCCTCCACTACTTCACCTAGCTGATCCTCTGCAATGGTTTGTGTTAGAACCCCAAGGTGATTTTGATATGATCAACTAAGTTAGGTTAGGTCATGTTGTGTTTAACCCTGTGTCTAAGTATGCAGGAGCTTAGGAGCACAGGAAGTTGAGCAAAAGACACAGCTAGCAAGAAGGACGACACAGAAAGAGCCGATGGGTTCGGTGCATTTGAGCGACGAGGTGTTACGGAAGAGTACGCGGACGGATGAGAAGGAGGCACACAACGTTTTCGAGGGACGAGAAGCCGGAGTGGAAGGTTGCTTGAGAAGGTCGGAAGTTGGGTTCGGGTGAGCCCTATTCCGGATAGCCGAAATCACCCAAGCGAGTGGAGCCAGAGCGGAAGACCCGGACCGAGGCGAGCAGAACCGGAGCAGAGGGCCTGGATCCATTCCAGGCGCTTGAAACTCAAATATTATCATATTCGATGTGGACCTTGACCGACGCGTCGGGGATAGAATTCTATCTCACTCTAGGCCCTTGGAACCCTTCCAGGCACCCCGACCAAGGCTATAAATACAACCTTGGTTCCAAAAGCTAGACAGAACAAGCATTCGTGCAACAACACTTGTACAGATTCCAGTTTTCATTTAGCTTCTTTTCTGAGCTTTCATTGCTGTAAAGAGGCTTCTCCGCTTGAAGGGGAAAGTAGTGAACTTCATTTCCTTGGATTAACAACCTCCCCGGTTGTAACCAAATAAATACTCTCTGAGCCTCTATCTGGCTGATTTCTTTATTTAATGCAAGTGTTCGTTATTTAAGTTAGTTGTCCAAGAAAGGTTCGTTTTTGTTTTTTGTGCAGGGGCTATTCAATCCCCCCCTTCTAGCTGACCAACGGGTCATAACAAGTGGTATCAAAGCTATGACGCTTCAAGAGGACTAACCGCCGATCGAAGCATCGAATCAATAGCCGGACCAAGCATATACCCACCGAAGTTCGAGGGGGAGTTCGCTAGCTGGAAAAAGTGAATGCAGGTATTTTTTAAAATTGACTTTGAATTACTTTTAATAATGAAGTTCAGTTTTATAGCACCCGAGGGTAAGGAAGAATACCAGTGGACAAAGAAGGAGCAGGTCGATGGCAAACAGCAAAGCAGAGTTCCATCTGCTGAGCGTCCTTCCACCACAAGAAGTCAACCGGATCAGCACCTACAACTCAACAAAGGAGCTTTGGGACAAGTTCCTTGAGCTACACGAAGGGACGTCGAAGCCAAGCTCGCGAAACAAGACTTACTTCGCAACCAGCTCACCAACCTATGATTTGAAGAAGATGAAACGATTGCACATCTTCACTCGAGGATAAAGGAGCTCATCATCAGACTTTCGAATCTCGGAGAAAAAGTAAGCAACCAAGATTCGGTAAGGTATGCTCTTAATGCATTCCCTAGAAATATAAAATGGGCATCACTAGTAGATACCTTCTATATCTCTAAGGATTTAGAATCTATTACCTTAGAAGAATTATTTTCAACTTTTGAAGTGCATGAATCGAGATATGCAAGTACGAAGGAGCCGAAGCACAACATCGCCTTCAAGGCAACGAGAGACTATCATGAGTCAGAATCCTCTCTCGACGACGATGAAATAGTTATGATGGTAAGACATTTTAAAAAGTTATTTAAATCAAGAAAAACTAATCAGATGCTACCACTGCAACGAAGAAGAGCACGTTAAGGACAACTGACCTAAGCTAAGGAACAAAGATAAGGACAAAGGAAAGAAATCTATCCAAACGAACAAGTACAAGACTTTAAAGGCGACTGGGACGAAACGTCATCCGAATCAGAAGTTGAGGCTTTCTCCATGCTTGCATTGATGGCAAGTCATCAAGATGAACACGAAGAAAGTTCTTCCGAAATGAGCATTGAGAGCATCGATGAAGGGGGAGCGACATCGGAAGAAAGCAGCAGTTCATGGGGAGCCACGGACAACGAGATCGATAAGGTAAGTCAGGTACGATTTCTTCCTCCCAATAAAATGTTTAAATTCGTTAAATTATTATCTAAAGATTATTATAAATTAGAAAAATAAATTAAAGAATTAAAAGTAATTCTGGCAAAATCTTGTCCATTAGAAGATTTTGATAAATTAAAGCTAGAAAATGACAATTTACAAAAAGAAATAAAAAACTTGAAAAATCATACATGCACATATAGTACAAGTATTAGAAAATATAATTTGAACTGGTATTTTAAATATCACAAAGGACAAATTAGGAAAATTTTAAAGAAATATGTTCCTAAAAAATTCTTAATTAATCCAGTTGGCTGGAACTTATATTGGGTTCCAAAGTCTTGTCTAACTTGAACTTGAATTAGACTTAGCGCTTTCAGCGAGAAAATTAAACATTTGAATTTCTTTAAGAGGCTTTGTCTAGAAGTGGTTGATGATCCAAAAACCAAGAAGGCTAGTGCCTCGCCATAACCTGTAAGCTAAATATTGAAATAAAATATTTAATTGACTAATAGATAGAGCATTAAAATTGAAATTAGATAATACTTTAATAGTTACTTAAATATTTTTACAGTTTTCTTAATTTTTAAAAAAAATTTCTTATAAAATTTTTACTTAGAAATTAAAAAAAAAGACTTAAAGTTTTTTTAAGTATCAACTTTAGTTTCCATAAATTTATACAAAATTATTTTTTGAAAATTTGTTTAACTTAGAAAAATTTCTCATTTTTTAAAAATTTATTTAACTTAAAGTTTTTAAGTTATTTTATAAACTTTGCTTTACCAAAATTTATTTTATACGTTGCATAAACTTTTTTATCTTTAAACTTAGAAAATTTTTCTGCTTGAAATTTTCTTACTTAGATTTTTTTTTTTGCAACAATTAAAGTTTCTAAAATTATTGCAAAATTTTTTACCAAAATAATTTTCAGAATTTTTAAAAACTTGATAAGTTATTTGAAACTCAGAATTACTCTTAGATTTTATAGTACCCCATTTTTTATGTGATCAAAGGGGGAGAAGAGAGAATTAAGTCTAGGGGGAGGTAGCTTAAAATTTTTGTTACTTTTTGCGCATTATTGCAAAATTTATTGTTTTAACTTTATAGTTGTTTACCCTAGCTTAACTTGGGTTGCTCACATCAAAAAGGGGGAGATTGTTGGAACCCCAAGGTGATTTTTATGTGATTAACTAAGTTAGGTTAGGTCTTGTTATGTTTAATCCTGTGTTTAAGTGTGCAGGAGCTTAGGAACACAGGAAGTCGAGCAAAAGACGTAGCTAGCGAGAAGGACGACACGGGAGAGAGCCGACGGGCTTGGTGCATCTGAGGGACGATGTGCTACAGAAGAGTACGTGGGTGGACGAGAAGGAGTTGCACGACATTTTCGAGGGACGAGAAGCCGGAGCGGAAGGTTGCTCGAGAAGGCCGGAAGTTGGGTTCGGGTGAGCCCTATTCCGGATGACCGAAATCACCCAAGCGAGCGGAGCCAGAGCGGAAGACCTGGACCGAGGCGAGCAGAACAGGAGCAGAGGGCCTGGACTGAAAAAGTCAACCAGGTTAACTTTGTAGGTCCGGTTGCCTGAAGTCTGGGCACCCGGAACTACTCAAATATTATCATATTCGACGTGGACTGTGACTGATGTGTCGGGGATAGAATTCTATCCCACTCCAGGTGCCCCGACCAAGGTTATAAATATAGCCTTGGTCCCAGAAGTTAGACAGAACAAGCATTCATGTAACAACACTTGTACACATTCCAATTTTCATTTAGCTTCTTCTTTTCTGAGCTTTCATTATTATAAAGAGGCTTCTTCGCCTAAAGGAGAAAGTAGTGC
This sequence comes from Zingiber officinale, assembly GCF_018446385.1. Taxonomy (NCBI): domain Eukaryota; kingdom Viridiplantae; phylum Streptophyta; class Magnoliopsida; order Zingiberales; family Zingiberaceae; genus Zingiber; species Zingiber officinale. The sequence continues at coordinate 15,106,820 of NC_056007.1, read as the reverse complement.
ACTTCATTTCTTTGGATTAACAACCTCCCTCATTGTAACCAAGTAAAAACTCTCTGAGCCTCTGTCTGGTTGATTTCTTTATTTAATGCAAATGTTCGTTATTTAAGTTAGTTGTCCGAGAAAGGTTCTTTTTTGTTTTTTGTGCAGGTGCTATTCAACCCCCTTCTAGTCGGCCAACGTGTCCTAACAGCTTGCACCATGGCTCTCATGGGAGCCCCCACTTCATGATTCCCTCGTGATTGATTCCTTTTTAATTATATCATCATTCATAACTTGCAGTGTGTCAGGTTCATAGACTTTTTCAGGGTCAAATTCCTCACGAACGATAAAAGTCTCAGGGGCATCACAAAGTACCTCGTCAACTTCTTCTTCCAAATCATATTCAAATCCATCAAAATCATCTTGGGCATCGAAACTATCGTTCTCCATGGAACTAAGTTTGTATGTAACCAAAAGAAACAAAGTGATCTTTTATTTTTTTCTTCATCTTCTCTATATCTTTGATCTTGGTTTTACCTTGTCTGTCTTGTGAGCGTCGTAAGTGCTCCCACCACGCTGATGCTCGATCCTTGAGACTAATTTCAATTAGCTTTACCTTCATATGATCCGACACCTGCTTATAGTAAAAGAACCGCTCCACTTTGTTGATCCAGTCAACAACATTCTCCGTCTGTGACATACCATAAAATTTAGGAAGATCAACTCGAATTTCATGGTGTCCATGCCATGTTGATTTTTTCAACCACGTACCTTACAATCTTCATGATTTTGTGTTATCGTCGTTATATGTTGGGTTAAATCTGTGACTTGTCTCTGTAAATTTTCAATTCTCAACCGTCTTTCACAGTGCTTTGCTTCCTCAATTATCTTGCAGGCTAGCAAGAAGGGCGCATTGACGAGAAGACAAAAAGAGAAAACTTCGAAAACAAAGACAAACTACATTTCTAGGTTTTTACCAAAATAAGAAAACTTTATTAAGAATGGAGGATTGATCCTTAAACAATTAATTACATATTTATATAAACTGCATTCTCTAATACCTAAAGAAAGTAAAAAAATCCATAATATATACATTTCAATTCCTATTAAAGAAAAAAAATTCTAAAATAAAGAAAAAATTATTAACAGAAATAATTTAAAATACGGACTCAAAATATAAAAAATAGGAATTACTAAAATATCTAAAATACCCCAAATATCAAAAAGGTGAAAATTAACAAAAATTATAATAAAAAATTACGGATCCTCCTTCTGTCATACTTTAAAGCATTGTCAAATTGAAAGTACAAGTATAAATCACACTATATTATTTCATTAATTTTAAGTATTTTTATTTTGATAAAATATTAGGGATCTATATTTTTTTTATTATTATTTGAGTATAAATATGTCTATTAAAAAGTTACGATTCTAAACCAGCAAAAGATATGAAAAAAAATAAAAGAATTGATTAATCTCGTAATTAGAAGATATAAATAATTTGATAAAAATGAGATTAATGAGATAAAACTTGTAGTTAAAAAATCTTTTTAAATGATTTTTTTCAATTATATTATTGATAATGTTATTTTTTTTCAAAGGTTTGAATAGTATAGGATATATGAAGATAGTTTTAATTAGAAAAATTAAAATTGCTTGATCTTTTAAAAAAAGTATTTGAATCTTTAAATTTTTTTAAAATATGACATGTAAATGATTTAGATTTATTTTCAGAAGTAAAATTTTTAAAAGAAATAATGAATTCAGAACCCAATTTTTTTTTTTTTTTTGTTAATGCATAGATAATTTTCTAAAATTGAAATTAATAAAATCTTATTTACATTTAATAATATCTCAAAAAAATGAATAATTTAACAATTTTATCTATTAAAAAAGATTTATTACCAAAACTTAAATATAAAAATTAATTAGTTATTTTACATTTAAAAAGTCAGAAAATTAAATTTTATTTAAAAATTTATATTTGAAAAAAAATCTATTTTTTAAAATTATTAACACTTAATTTTTTTTTTTCTTTCTATTATTTCAAAAATGTTTGAGACGACTTTAATTCTAGACAAGAGAAATTAAGTGAGATGGAAGGAAAAAAACTAAGAAGGAAATTATAAGTATAACAGAACGAAAATAAAAGTTAGCATTGTGAGAAAATTCATGTTATAATTCATGTGTTCTCTTTTCCGCAAATATTGTTACTATTTATGCTAACTTAAGTTCAATACTGATTCTTAATGGAACAAATTTTAAGGATTGGAAAGTGAACATTCTTATTATTCTTGGCTGTACGGATCTAGATCTTGCGATTAGGACAAAGCAACACACTGCTCTCATAGATACTAGTTCCTCCGAACAAAGGGCTAAATATGAGAAGTGGGATTGCTCTAACCGTATAAGTCTTATGACTATCAAGCATGACATACCTGAGGCTTTTAGGGGTGCGATATCTAATAGTATCATGACAGCTAAGGAAAACCTTAATGACATTGAGAAGTGTTTTGCCAAAAGCCATAAGGCGAAAACAAGCACAATTATGAAAGTTTGATTTCCAGGATGTATAAAGGCAAGGGAAATTTTCAAGAATATATCATGGAGTTTTCCCACCTTGCATCAAAGTTGAAGGCACTTAACCTTGAATTGTTGGATGACATACTTGTGCATTTAGTGCTTATTTCTCTTCTGACCCAGCTCAGTTAGTTCCAGATCAATTATAAGTTTATAACAGTCAAAGGTAGAAATGGATTCTTAATGAGCTCATTTCTTACTATGCTCAAGAGGAAGAGAGGTTGAAGCAAAACAAGGCTGAAAGTGCCTATTTAGAACACACCCCTAAAGATAAGGGCAAGAAAAGAAAGAATGAGACTACTAAAGGTTCTTATGTGAAGCAATAAAAGCAAGATCATGACAAGAAAGGTTGTTTCTTCTATAACAAGCCTAATCAAGTCAAGAAAGAATATCCTACTTGTGAAAAAGGGTATATTTGGTGGTTAGACTCTGGTGCCACTACTAACATAAGTGGTTCAATGTAAGGTTGCCTGAGCTGTTGAAAGCCAAGTGATGCTGAAAGATGCATTTATGTGGGTGATGGCAAGTTGGTTGAGGTGGAAGCAATATGACATTTTAGATTGTTGTTAAACATTGGTTATTATTTAGACTTAATAGATACTTTTGTTTTACCGTCATTTAGACAAAATTTAATTTCTATTTTTAATTTGGACAAATTAGGTTATTATTGTTCATTTGAAAATGGACAATTCAGTTTATCTATTAGTTTTGCTATTATTGGAATCGATTCACTTATAATTTATGACAATCTATATATTCTTGATATAAATGCTTTTATATTGAAACCCTAAATGTGAAATTCCGTGGTACTAAGCATAAATTTAATAATGAAAACTCAAGTGCCTTATTGATGCAGGAGAGAATCTAAATTGGGATTTTTTTTAAGTAGTTATCCGTTAATTAAGTTTAGTTTATTTTTTATATTTAATTTTGTCCTAAATCTTAGGAACCGAGTCTTGTTAGTTAATTTATCCTAAATCTTAGGAAATAAGTCTAGTTGATTATTTTTCTGTTTAAGTTTTTTTGAGGTTTTGAGAGCTATATAAACCTATGCTTAGATGATGTTTGGGGACAAGTTATTTTGATATTGAATCAATTAGTTTCGCTTAAGCCATTATATGACTACATCTCTTTTATTCTTTATTTCCCGCTCTTATTTTCTCAAGAAGTTTTTTTTTTAAAAACATATCTTGAGTTACTTCTTATTTCTTACTTCCCTCTTGTTTCTTCTTAATCCCTCTATAACTTTACGCCCCAAAATAATCTATATTTTGCTCGGCGTTAGTTGGTATCAGAGCAGAATATAGATTATTCTGGGTGTGAAGTTACAGAGGGATTAAGAAGAAATAAGAGAGAAATAATGAAATAAGAAGTAGATCAAGATAGTTTTTTTTTAAAAAAATCCTCCTTGAGAAAATAAGAGCGGGAAATAAAGAACAAAAGAGATGTAGCCGTAACGTGACTTAAGCGAAATCAATTGATTCAATATCAAAATACCTTGTCCCCAAATATCATCTAAGCATAGGTTTATATAGCTCTCAAAACCCTCAAAAAAATCTAAATAGAAAAATAACTAACTAGACTTATTCCCAAATATTTAGGATAAATTAACTATCAAGACTCGGTTCCTAAGATTTAGGATAAAATTAAATATAAAAAATAAACTAAACTTAATTAACGGATAACTACTTAAAAAAATCCCAATTTTGGATTCTCTCCTGCATTAGTCACCTGGAGTTGAAGAGAACTCACCCTCGAGTTTAGGGTGGGTGTATCTGGATCCAGAGCATAATGACTTAGGTGTTTTATATTAAAAACATCAAAAATTTTTAAATGGCTAGGAAGTCGCAACCTGTAGGCATTGTCATTAATCTTTTCTAGTATCTCGGAAGGTCTAATCTTTTTTTATCTTTGAGCTTGTTGTATTCACCAATAGGGAAACATTCACGAGTTAATATAGCCCAATCTATATCACCAACGTCAAAAAGAACCTGACGTCGATGCCGATCTGCCCTGATCTTGTATTCGGTGTTGCTTTCTTGAACAGCTTGCTTAACCTACTCATAAATAACTCGAAGATGCTCGACCATCTCCTTAGCCTTGGGGTTAATTTGTTTGGGGCACGAAATAGGGACTAAATCAAATATCCCAGATGGGTTTAGTCCATAAACAACTTTGAAAGGACTCAAACCAGTGGTCCTGTTCTTTGATATATTGTATGCGAATTCTGCTTGAGGTAAAACTAGATCCCATTACTTTATTTTGGTTCTTGTGAGACATCTCAGAAGATTTTCTAAGCTCTAATTCACTACCTTGGCCTGACCATCTGTCTGAGGGTGATAGGCACTGTTGAAGTTTAGCTTTGTCCCTAGGTTTTCCCATAAAGTCTTCCAAAATTGATTGACAAATTTAGTATCATGATCCGAAGTAATAGTTTGAGGAATACCGTGTAAACACACAATCTCTTTGAAGAAGAGGGTGGTAATCCGAACAACATTTATGGTTTTTTTTGCATGCCACAAAGTGAGCCAACTTGGAGAATCGGTCCACACTACAAGAAAATCCTCATTCAACAACACTCAAACGACAACGATTTTATACCAAATCGTTATTTTTTTTTTTGCCTTTTAACAACGGTTTTAACAAAAACTATTGTCTTTTAGTAGTTATTTTGGCCTACAACAACGGTTTTTAAAAACTGTTATCTATTTATGCTTTTTTGGGGCTATGACAACGATTTTTAAAGGCTACGACAACAGTTTTTGAAAACTGTTGTTTATGTGTGCTTTTTTAGGTATTACGACAATGATTTTTGAAAACCGTTGTCTATTAAGCGTTGTTGAATACCTTGGTTTTTTTTTCCTTCGCTGTTTTTTCCCCTTCGCTGTTCGCTCTCCGCAAGTGTACGGAAATGTCGCAAGTAATATAAAAGATTATCGTATCCACAGGGACTGGAATAAGCACTAGAAATGTCTCAATGCGAATTAGCTAAACAACTATCCAACCGTTTCAAAAGCAAAGTAAAGGTAAACAAATCTAATCTTAAAGATCAACAAACAAGAATTTAGTGTTTTGGGTTATGATAAAAGGAGATTCTAGGAGTTTCGGTTTCTTTGTAGGATTTCTCGAATGTAAATGGTTCACCAATTCTTATCCCTCAATTGCCAAACATGTAGAAAGTTGTCGGTTCTCTCTTGCAATAGACAACCGGCTAAGGACTGAGAAATGTATCTAAATAGGATTAATTAGACATGAACCTATGTTGTCCTTACACAGAAGTGCACCTATTTCTATGCCTTCCTCGGATATCAACGTAGAAGCCCACGACTTATTAATCTATCAAGATACAAGAAACTAATCACAAAATCCATCCTACTCTCTTGAATATTCCTATTTCCTCTTTAAGATTATCTCTCAAACGTCCTTACACGGGCTTGCACATCACGTGGATCCCTCGGATGATCGAGTGAGAGTTTATCTTTACAAAGTCCATAAGAAATCCAAACAATTAATCAAGAATGAGAATTAAGCACGAATCACCATTAATCATTCAAGATCTAATCGATACAAGCAAGATAATGTCATTGAAACAAGAAAATGGCAAATCCATAAGAGATTACATCAATCCATCATACAAATACTCCCTTCATCCTAGAATACAAGATCTACTCCATGAATCGAGGAAGAAAACCCGAAGAAATAAAGAATACAAGCATTTCTTAAATCCCCAATCCAAGAAACCAAGAAAAGGGGGAAAGAGAAAACTTATCTACGAAGAAGCTTCGTCTTCGGATCCAATCCTCGCTCCGGAGCCGAAATCGTCAAGAGCTCCCCTTGAATCGCCCAGAAAACCTCCCAAGATTGGGAGGAAACCACCAAATCTTGCCTTCTCCCAAAGGGGGAGAGATCCCCTTTCAATTCATGAAGGAGGGTTTAAATAGAGGAGGGAATCGGGCGCCACACGGCCCCGTGACACGGCCGTGTGAGATTCACACGGCCATGTCCAGTTCCTTCTCTGCCAAAGCTGCACGGCCGTGTGACTCCACACGGCCAGAACCCTTCTGCTCACTGGAAATACTACACGGCCGTGTGGTGCACACGGCCACAGCCTGCTTGGTCTCTGGAAAACTCACATGGCCGTGTAGATCCACACGGCCATGTAAGACTTCTGCTCTGGTTGGCTTCAAATCTTGACACGGCCGTGCGAGGTTCACACGGCCATGTCATCTTCCTCTTCTGTTGGTGCCAAACTCCACACGGCCCGAGCTCCATACCAGTGCAGGGCCGTGTGAGGTACACGGCCCGGTGCTTTCTCCCTTCGTTTCCTCCAAGGCTTGCCCAAAGATGTAGATTCTTCACCAAATCAACTCCTGTGTACAGAAAATGCACAAAAAGCAGATCTCCGAACCAAAAGAGTAAATATGCTGAAAGGAAAGCTGGAAGTATAAAAATGCATAGATCAAGCATGCTCAAAATATGTAAATGTGCGTAAAAACATGCATAAAAGAGTATATAATCTACGCACATCACACCCCCAGACTTAAACCTTTGCTTGTCCTCAAGCAAAATGCTACAGTCTAAATTCATATGTTCTACAACACATTCATAAAACCCAGTGCACTTTCCTAACTCTATCAAAAAGTTTCATTAACAAGCATGATCATGGAAACAAGTAAAGTATGGTTCAAGCATAAGAATCTTGTGCATAGTGTAAAAGTAACTCAACACCCTTCAAGTTTCAATCCATGTCCTAGTCAAGTCGTCATCAAATTTGAATTCCTAATGTTTCCAGTGAAAGACAAGTAACCAGTGATAGGCACTTACTCACCATTCACTTGGTTCATATTTCTCAACTAACCCAAGGTCTCAAAGGTGTGCTCAATCTCAAGAGAAGCTAATCAGTCATTTCCCCAGTAACCTAACTCGGTCTCAAAGGGGTGACTTGCTAGATTCCACTCATGACAACTATTTTTTATATCCCTTTTTTTTTTTACGTGTTTGCATTGTGCAAAACTTATTCACAAATGTACTTTTAGCACACATGTTGGGATATTTTGATTTTTCCAAATGAGCTTTAATGATTTGAGCCTCATCCAGTAACCAAAATGAAAGTTGAGAAATCACCATGGAAACCAAGTACTAAGCAAACAAGATGAATCATGACTATTTCAATGACATCAACTATTCAAGCATCAAGCACAAGTGTAGTGAAGATAAAATCCTTATGGTTGAACCAAAACTAAAACTCATCACCATAAGATTCTTAGCTTATTAATGCTTCCCAAGATAGAAAAAAGAACTACACAAAGTTTACTACTAGCATCATTCGAACATCATGGATCAAGACAATAATCGTGCTAACATTTCACTTGAATCCAAGAAAGCATATAAGTGAAGATTTGATGTTCTCAAAAAATTTTTTTTTTGCCATGATTATTTCAAAAACAAGCAAAATAAAGCAACAAGCAATGAAAATAAGAACCAACATGAAAAACTAACAAAAACTAAAAACTGAAAACCAAACTAAACAATACATGACACCCCCCCAGACTTAAACTTTTCATCGTCCCGATGAAATCAGTATGGTGGAGGAGGTGGAGGTGGACGAGGGAAAGGAGGTCTACGACGTGGTTGGCCAATAGGAAAACTAGGAAAACCTGAAATCTCACCCAAGGATCTATGATACTCATATAAAGCATCTACTTGTTGGCTAGTAAGTGTCATACTCTGCATAAAATCTCTCATCCTAGCCTGATCAGTATCATAATCCTACACAAACTCAGCCACTTGACCCTGAAAATTCCTCGTAAACTGAAAATGATTTTGTACCTCCCTAAACTGATCATCAGATAAAGAGAAGCGCCCCTCCAACATTTTTCGTTGGGAATCTTGCTTCTCATGAAGTGATTCTAGAGACGTACGAAAATATGAAAAATCAAACCTAGAAGATCCCGTGCCATATGCAAAAGAATGCCTAGCAGGCTCCATGAAACTAGAAGGCTGCGTGTGTCCAGATGACGAGGGCTCATGATGTGGCTCAGTGTCTCCAGGTATAGAAGGGTTATCCTCAAAATCTAACTCAGAAATTACCCAATTAGCCGGGTTACGAATAGTAGTTCGTTCAGGAAAAGGAAGGGGTAAAGGAGAACCACTCTTCCTAGGAAACGCGAAACCATTCCCATCCCGAACGATCATTTTCATAGCAAGACATGTATCAATGTCAATCATGTCATTACCATGAATTATTTCCAACCCATCAACATCAAGATTTAAATTATAAGCTATTCGGGTAATCAAACCACCAAAAACAATCGATCCCGATGATGCCCTAGCCGATCTCAATAAGGTTTGAACAAAATGAAAACCAGAGTCAAATTCAACCTTATAAAGCATAGCCCATAAAGCATAAAGCTCTATTTTTTTAACCACCCCATCACTCTCTCCCCTACCAAAAATAGTTTTACTCATGACTCTATGTAGATACCTAAAGATGGGGTTTTGCATATGGGAGGCCTTAGCTCTTGAAGGCTCATAAGGTTGATCTAACCCAGTTATTGCATTCCAAAAATGATTCCAATTAAACCTTGGATCAAACCTACGAGGGCTACCGGTGGTTATTCCAAAACAAGAATTAAAGTCACTAAATGCCCATAGAAATTCTTGATTCATTAATCTAAAAGAGATTTTTCCAGAATAATCATCTTCATTAGTAAAATGGACATCCAATGAACTTAAAAATTCCAAAACAAGACGAGGATATGTAGGCAAATGTGTGTACATAATATCACTCCAATCCAAAAACCCAATCATCAAATCTACATCTTCCCTAATTCCAAGCATATCAAGAACAGTTGGGTCCATATATCTAGTACACACTATCTTTCTATTGACAAGAATTGCAAATCTAGTTACTTGATCATCATTTCTAAACACAATATTGAATTCATTGTCATTACCTTCGTTGCGTGAAGTCCTTTTGCCTTTGCCCTTCACTGGTTGTTTTCCTTTGTCCCTTGATGGCTCCTTCTCTTTGTCTCCACTAGATCCACCACCTCCTTTGCGAAGTCTCTTCAAAATATTGGACATCTTGATGAGTTTAGATAGGGGAAGAATTATCTAGAGTTGTGGAACTCAAAGAACAAAACTTCAAAGAACAAAAGATCTTAGGTTAAGAGAACAAAAAGTCCAAGTCTTAGAGAGGAGGAGAATCGGATCTAAGAGATCTTGAGAGATTAGAGAGGAGTTTTTAAGAAATTGGGAGAGAAAGATATGTTTTGGAGAGTTGGGGGTGTGCGGAACACGGCCAAGATCTGGCCGTGTGAGGTAGGAAGAAGATTTTAATAGTTCTCCTACACGGGCCGTGTAGATCTACACGGCCTCCCCATCTTTCCTCTCGGGATTCTTTACACGGGCCGTGTAGATCCACACGGCCTCCCCCTCTTCCTTCTCTGGATTCCTCGCACGGCCGTGTCTGGGACACGGCCTCTCCATCCTTCCTCTCGGGATTCTTTACACGGCCATGTTTGAGACACGGCCTAGATCCTTTTCTCCTCGGAAGATGCTACACGGCCGTGTCTGGATGACACGGCCTAAGCACTTCCCTTCTCTGCAACTTTTGCCTGGCCGTGTATAGCACATGGCCGAGCTCCGTTTTGCACCTAACCTGAAAACAAAATCAAAAGAATGCATCAAGCTAAAAGAAATTTAGATGCAGATCAAAATTAACTAAAAGAACCCTTGGGTTGCCTCCCAAGAAGCGCTTGTTTAAGGTCTTTAGCTCGACCAAACTTTATCATTCGCTTCTTTTCCTCACCCTTGGAGGACAGATATACTTTTCATTTTTGTTGGGAGATCTTCTCCCAACATCTTCCACCACATTATCTCCTTCATTTGGTGGCCTTCCATGAGGATGGAAATTCCATTCCTCAAGTTTATAAATGCTTGTCCTGCTACAAGCATTTAAAAGAGACGAGACATGGTTAGAGATATTAGATAAATCATATTCCAACTTTTCCTTACCAATTACCAAAGAAAGCTTATGATTTTTGACATCAATTATAGCTCCTGCTGTAGCAAGGAAAGGTCTTCCTAATATGATAGGAATCCTAGGGTCCTCTTCCATGTCCAACACGACAAAATCTGTGGGAATAACATTCCCATCCACCTCTACTAGCACATCTTCTATAATACCCAAAGGGTACCTGCAGGAATGATCGGCAAGTTGAAGTGCCATAGTAGTAAGTTTAATGTTTTTGAGACCTAATTTATTACAAATTGAATAAGGAATGAGGCTAACACTCGCCCCCAAATCACAGAAAGCTTTTTCAAAAAATTCTTTTCCTATGTTGCAAGGGATATAAAAGCTCCCTGGGTCCTTCAGTTTTGGAGAAGTGTTCTTCTCAAAAATAGCACTACATTCCTCACTAAGCGCAATGGTCTCGACCTCTCCTCTTCTTCTCTTGTTTGACATGAGATCCTTCAGGAATTTGGCAAATCTAGGCATTTGTAGAATAGCATCGATAAGAGGTACCTCTACACAAATTTCCTTAACTTTTTCTAGAAACTTGCCAAATTCTTCATCTTTCTTGAGCATTGTAAGTCTTTGAGGAAAAGGGACAGCTTTGCTCTGATGGTTCAGTGGAAGAGTTTCTTCAACCTCAATGGTACTCTCCTCATTATCTTGAATCTGATCTGGTATAGGAGGAGAGAGCTCTTCTTCTTTTTGTATCCCTTTTGAAGCAGTCGCTTGGGAGTCTCCCAAGGTCCGTCCGCTCCTAAGCTCAATTCTATTGCAATGCTCCATAGGATTCACATTAGGTTTTCCTAGAAGTTGTCCTGGCACTCTGGATGAAGAGGAAGCTAGTTGGGCAATTTGACTATCTTGGATCTTTTGATGCTTTTCAGAATTATCCATCCTCTGAATGAGCTTTGCTAAATCTTGCTTCATTTCATTCTGACTTGAGATAATTTCTTCAAGCATCTTTTCAACATTTGACTTTGGTAAGCCTTGAGAATATAGATGTTGAAAATTTTGTTGCCCAGCTTGGAAATTTGGTCTTGCCCCCATAGATGGTCCTTGATCTTGATTATTTCTGTAGGAAAAATTTGGATGACTCTTCCATCCAGGGTTATAAGTATTTGAGTATGGGTTGTTCTGCCTTTGATTGTAACTCATGATTGCATCGCATTGTTCAAGTTGATTGATTTGTGCAGTGATAACTCCCAATGGACATGAGTCATTTGAATGCTCTGAACTCCCACATACTTCACAAGATGTACTAATAGCATTGACCATATTAGCACTAGCCCCCATATTCTCAAATTTCTTTGTAAGAGCGTCCAATTTTGCAGATAAAAGAGTGACTGCATCTACATCAAACTTCCCTGACGCTTTAATCGTTGGGTTTACAGAAGAATAGCCACCACTTCTTTCATTTGCCCATTGATGATGATTTTGTGCTACACTTTCAATGATTTCTTCGGCTTCATCTAAGCTTTTGTTTATAAGTGCCCCTCCAGCAGCTGAATCAAGGGACACTTTGGTATGATAATTGATACCATTATAAAAAGTATGCAACACTAACCATCTTTCCAACCCATGATGTGGGCATTGTCTGAGCATACTATTATATCTATCCCATGCTTCAAAAAGAGATTCTGAGTCAGTTTGCTTGAAGCTTGCAATTAAATTCCTCATATGAGCTGTTTTGCTTGGTGGATAGAACTTATCAAGAAACTGTTGCTCACACTGCTCCCAAGTGGTGATGCTATTAGGGGCCAAAGAATTCAGCCATTGCTTTGACCTATCTCTTAGATAAAACTCAAATAACAATAATCTAACTGCATCTGAAGGAACTCCATTCATTTTCATGGTACCACATATTTCATAAAAGACCTCTAAGTGTTGATTAGGGTCTTCATGAGGTCCTCCACCAAATTGGTTCTGCTGCATCATAGATATGATTGCGGGTTTAATCTCAAAGTTATTAGCTTCCACTGAAGGTCTTGAAATACTAGATCGAAAACCTCTTGCATAGGGTGCTGCATAATCCTTAAGTGGTCTATTTGCCATGTTCAAATGTTCCTGTTCTTCAATTTGCCTTTGCAGAATTCTTCTTTTATGGAAAGTTCTATCAATCTCAGGGTCAAAAGGAAAGAATTCCCCTGCAAAGTTAGATCTTCGCATACACAAGAACAAGATAGCAGATAGCAATTCGACAGAAAAAGAAAAATACAAGAATCAAAAATGCAGAATTGAATTTGTGCAAAAAGAATTAACAAGAAGTGAAAGTTATATAAGAAAGTAAAAACAGAAATCTAATGATTAGTTACAACTATGCAATATGAAAGGAAAACAAATGTTATGTTTAGTCTAACTCAATTGATAATTCCTAATGTTATAGCGCAGTCCCCGGCAACGGCGCCAAAAACTTGTTCGCTCTCCGCAAGTGTACGGAAATGTCGCAAGTAATATAAAAGATTATCGTATCCACAGGGACTGGAATAAGCACTAGAAATGTCTCAATGCGAATTAGCTAAACAACTATCCAACCGTTTCAAAAGCAAAGTAAAGGTAAACAAATCTAATCTTAAAGATCAACAAACAAGAATTTAGTGTTTTGGGTTATGATAAAAGGAGATTCTAGGAGTTTCGGTTTCTTTGTAGGATTTCTCGAATGTAAATGGTTCACCAATTCTTATCCCTCAATTGCCAAACATATAGAAAGTTGCCGGTTCTCTCTTGCAATAGACAACTGGCTAAGGACTGAGAAATGTATCTAAATAGGATTAATTAGACATGAACCTATGTTGTCCTTACACAGAAGTGCACCTATTGCTATGCCTTCCTCGGATATCAACGTAGAAGCCCACGACTTATTAATCTATCAAGATACAAGAAACTAATCACAAAATCCATCCTACTCTCTTGAATATTCCTATTTCCTCTTCAAGATTATCTCTCAAACGTCCTTACACGGGCTTGCACCTGTCACGTGGATCCCTCGGATGATCGAGTGAGAGTTTATCTTTACAAAGTCCATAAGAAATCCAAACAATTAATCAAGAATGAGAATTAAGCACGAATCACCATTAATCATTCAAGATCTAATCGATACAAGCAAGATAATGTCATTGAAACAAGAAAATGGCAAATCCATAAGAGATTACATCAATCCATCATACAAATACTCCCTTCATCCTAGAATACAAGATCTACTCCATGAATCGAGGAAGAAAGCCCGAAGAAATAAAGAATACAAGCATTTCTTAAATCCTCAATCCAAGAAACCAAGAAAAGGGGGAAAGAGAAAACTTATCTACGAAGAAGCTTCGTCTTCGGATCCAATCCTCGCTCCGGAGCCGAAATCGTCAAGAGCTCCCCTTGAATCGCCCAGAAAACCTCCCAAGATTGGGAGGAAACCACCAAATCTTGCCTTCTCCCAAAGGGGGAGAGATCCCCTTTCAATTCATGAAGGAGGGTTTAAATAAAGGAGGGAATCGGGCGCCACACGGCCCCGTGATACGGCCGTGTGAGATTCACACGGCCATGTCCAGTTCCTTCTCTGCCAAAGCTGCACGGCCGTGTGACTTCACACGGCCAGAACCCTTCTGCTCACTAGAAATACTACACGGCCGTGTGGTGCACACGGCCACAGCCTGCTTGGTCTCTGGAAAACTCACATGGCCGTGTAGATCCACACGGCCATGTAAGGCTTCTGCTCTGGTTGGCTTCAAATCTTGACACGGCCGTGCGAGGTTCACACGACCATGTCATCTTCCTCTTCTGTTGGTGCCAAACTCCACACGACCCGAGCTCCATACCAGTGCAGGGCCGTGTGAGGTACACGGCCCGGTGCTTTCTCCCTTCGTTTCCTCCAAGGCTTGCCCAAAGATGTAGATTCTTCACCAAATCGACTCCTGTGTACAGAAAATGCACAAAAAATAGATCTCCGAACCAAAAGAGTAAATATGCTGAAAGGAAAGCTGGAAGTATAAAAATGCATAGATCATTCGCCATATTTTGCCGCCGTGTTTTTTCTTTCCCTCTCCACAAAATTTTTTGCCACCGCATTCTCCTCCTTTACCTTCTCCAACTTACGATCTCTTCACCTACTTTTCATTTTTCTTTCTTGATCTCTTCACACTGGCGACCCCATCTATGCCGGCGAACCCTCCTCGCCTTCTCTTCTGATCCTCTTCGCTTTCGCCTCCGCATCCCATCGATCGATCGCTCCTCCTCTCCTACGCCGTGGAACCCTAATCTCAAGGTAAAGTTTACGATTTCTCATAATTTATGAGATTTGTGTGTGTGTGTGTGTGTTTTTTTACTTTTCTGGATGGATCTGATCATCTTTGCTGCAGATCTCGCCATGAAGAGGGAGAAATCGAAGACTGACGCTTCCAAGAAAACTGATACCAAGTGAGATTCCGTTTCACCTTTTAATGTTCTTAGCAGATCGATCGGTGTTGAAAAAGTTTGATTTTGGAGGGATTGGATGCTTGTTTTCTTCTCTCTAAAGGCTTTTGGTGAAGAAGGGACCGGAACAAGCGGCGAAGAAGCCAAGGAAGTCCAAAGCTGGCAAGGATCAACTTTCTCAAGAGGCCTCAGAGTGCCTTCTTCGTCTTCATGTGAGATCCTCTCTTATCGGCCCATCGATTTGCTTTACCCTTCTTTGTACGTCGTTGCTCACTCGATTAGCTCGGCAGGGAAGAATTTCGGAAGACGTTCAAAGAAAAGAACCCTAATAACAAGTCGGTCGCAGTGGTTAGTTTTCCTCTTCCTTTCCCCTACAGATCTTTCTACTCCATAACGCATCAATTTGATCCGAACAGGTTGCTAGCTAGAGAAGACAAGTGGAAATCTTTGACGGAAGAAGTAAGTAATCAATAGCAACACATGATTTGCTAATTCAATCAAACAACCTTTAACAAACTCTCCTTTGCAGGAGAAAGCTCCATACATAGCCAAGGCAGCAAAGCTCAAAGCTGATTACACCAAAACCATGGCTGCATACAACAAAGGCCAAGTACTGATCACAAACTCACTGCTTTTTATGGAACAACTCCAGTATCGAATCACTTAATTATTCACCTTTATCTGGTTCATAGTCTGGTGGAGGAGGAGGAAGTCGTGCTGTTGCCGCAGATGAAGAAGAAGAAGAAGAAGAAGAAGAAGAAGGTGAGGAATCTGACTAGTCAAAATCCGAGGTGAATGATGACAATGAAGATGATGAAGAAGAAGAGGTCTGAAATCTAATAATAATAAAAAAAGAAGCTATTTTCTACATTATGTCTCTATAAATAAAACATTGTTGAACGATGAACATGATGAAGAGGATGATGAATAAGGGAATTGCATTTGTAGCTCAAGATTATCTCTTTTCCTTTCCGCTTTTTCCCATGTTGTAGTTTCTATTTGGACCCGAAGAAATTGTAAAAATTATCAACTTTTCATTATCTTCTCTAATGGTAAAAGTCTGCACTATCATAATGTACTTAACTTTTGTCTAACCTGATCTAATCTAGTTCCAATTTATCTTGCTCTAAGTGCAATGATCTTTGATTAAAACAATGCTTTCAGTCCTTTATAGGAAAGGCAATGTAGAGGTTTGTCATATTTCTAATTTACTTGAGTGGTTGTTGATTGTCTCAAATAAGGCAGTTTGTTAGGTTTGCTAACCTGATTGTGTCAAACGGTTGACTTTGTTCTAGCTCAACTCATCTTATTCTTATTTAGTTACTATAATTGGTGGAATTCCATCATACATTATGAAAATAATAGATTTGGCTCTATTTTTGTGAATTAATAGATTTAGCATAGTTTCAGGCCCAAAATGCTTGTTTATTCTCTTAAATATTACTACTCTGACTTCTTTTCCATGTGAAGATTGCAAGTTTGTTCATTATGCAAATATGTTCATATTTATTTGATTACTCATGTAGATTCTCAAGTATGTTTATTATACAAGAATCCAATGTTTTTTACACAGGTGAAAAAAAAGTACATTGCCTGTCTCAAATCTTTTGATTACCAATCATAAAAATGCAAGCACCTATCAAAGAAATACTTGCAATGCCGAATGGAAAGGTTAGTTTGCATCTAGTTTAGCTTTTTTCCTCTTAATGGAACATTCTTGAGATAGAAATGAGTGCAAAATAAGTCTATGAATATCTTAGTTGTCTTGGAAGAAGTCTATTGTGTCACTTGTGCTGGGCTACTGTATAATTTGAATACTTAATTCTATATTTTTCTCTCTGCTTGATGTTATAATTGTTCCTCTTTGAAAGTGCCCTTAATCTTAGTCCTTCATCTCCTATCGACTTTATTCACAAATTATTAGTCTTGATGAAGTTCATACCTCTTGGGTGCTTGACAGATGAGTAGATTAGAAATCTTTGTTTTCTTAAACACACTAATGGCTTTATTTTGTTTCTAGAAACTTGATGGCGAAACAAGACCTATTAGAGCTTAGTTTTCGCAATGCTACAATATATTTATCCAAGAAGCCCTTGATCCCTCCTTTGAGATAATAATTGTTAATCAAGTTGTATCTGCTATTGCTTGAATCAGTTGATTAAGGTTGCAAGTTGAGCCTGTACTTTCAATAAGACTAGAAATTTTATCCTTTAATCAAGTAGTAGCTTCTTGATGGAGTTTATTTAGCATATGAAACCCATTTAAGATTTATGGTTTGTTGTTCAATTTTTTTTGACCTCATACTTGTTATAATGTTTGGTTTATAATGCATTGAACCTTATTTAACATTGTTTAAATTTTAAAGTGTGTATTTAAATACAGATATAACAAGTAGCCTTATTGAAGAAACTACAGTGCCAAAGAGGGACATTATTGTAGTCATTCAAAGGTTTAATATCCAAGTTAGCAATTTGACTCAAGTAAGTTTTACAATAGCTTCTTTATATAACTATACTTACATGTTAGATTTCCTCTTGAATTGTTGTCAATCAATAGCTTTTGAAATATTCTACGAACTTATTGAAAAAGTTACTTTGTTGGATGATAGATAATATAGATTGTGAAGCTACCAAATATTTTATCTTGATTTTGTTTGCAAACTGTATTGCATGTGTATTGTGGCATCTGGTAGAATTTACATTTTGGTACTCCACACTCAATCAAGAATTGGTACAATAGCATGTTCCAATTTTCATGTACTAGGAGAAAATTACTTAGCATATTAGTTTCTTTGTTATATCCTATGAAATGCTCAGTCCTTATTCAGTCAGAAGCTGCATTGTTCTGATATTTTTGATACATATACCTGCCTAGTTTTCCATGCAACATTAGATTCTGGTTTAATACATACACAAAGATTGCTCATTTATCAAATCATTGCATATTTCTTTAACTCTAATAAGACATTGACGATGCATGTATTGGCACAACTTTTCCTCACCTGCTTCTGATGGCATTCCCTTCAGCAAAATCATCAGCAAACTTAGTGTGCTTCCCTGCATGCTATTTTAAATTTTCTAATGTAATTGTGTTGAACTCTCTGAAACATGGCGTGAAGAGTTACTCTGTGAAATTGATGAGGACTACATATTAAGGACTGAATTTATTATGGAACTGATGATCAACAATGTTGGAAAAGGCTGACATTGAAGAATCAACAAGTGAGAAAGAGGAGTTCAGTGAAATCCTACAAGTTGAAGATTGTGATGGGATTTGGGTTGATAATAATTAAGTGCAATCCAACTTGACATGAACCACCATCAGAAGTGTCTAGTCTTTTAGCTATTGTTCATTAGTTGTAAATGGAGTTTATTTGTTTATTTGTATTGGGATAAATTTTATTTGAATATGAGACATGTTTCTTCTTTTGTGATTGTAATTCTTGTATAAGTAACATTTTGAATGACATTAATGTGGAGAATATTCTTTCTTTTGTGATTATGATTCTTTATTATATATTTATATTGAAATATGATATATATACAATGGTTTCAAATCATTGTTGTTGTCTATCGCCCTCAAAGACAACGGTTAAATACCATTGTCGTAGCCCCAAAAACTGTTGTAACTGGCAGTGTTATTAAAAGTGCTCTAAATAACAACAGTTTTAAACCGTTATCTTTTCATTCAAAGACAATGGTTTTAAACGATTGCAAAACTATTGTTGTTTCATTCAAAGACAATGGTTTAAAACCATTGTTGTAGCCCCCACTTTTAACAACACAGTCAATTACAATGGTTTTAAAGGGCCTACGACAACGGATAAAATCCGTTGTCTTTTAATGTTTTTGTTGTAGTGCCACCACAACTAGAATAGAGTCTGCGTTCCGTTGGGTGTGGGGTAAACCCAATACGAAATCCATGCTAACCTCATACCAAGGGACTTCAGGAATTGGTAAGGGAGTATACAAACCAGCATTGGTAAGGGAGTATACGATATGTCTTTTAATGTTTTGGGCTTGTTCATATATCTAATAATGCGGCTTTGACTTTAAAGGATGCTATATATTCTACTTAGGCTTACTATAATTTAAATGCTCAAAATATTAGAGGTCAAGGCTATGATGGTGCTAGTAATATGAGTGACGAGTTTAATGGGTTGCAAGCTTTGACAATAAAAGATTATAAAAGTGCTTACTATATTCATTGTTTTGCTCATTGATTATAATTGGCTTTAGTTGCAACATCAAAAAATGTGACATCTATTCATTAATTTTTTGATAGATTAACTTTTATAGTTAATATTGTTGGTTTTTTATGTAAACATAATGATGAATTGAAAAATGCTCATGCAGATAACATTGCACATTTGATTGCTATAAATGAACTTGAGACAGAGCTTGGACTTAATCAAATAGGTATTTTACAATAAGCTGCTGATACACACTTCTCATTTCAGATCGTTGAAAGGTCTAATTAAGATGTTTGGTGCATTGTATATGGTATTGCTCAAGATTATGGATGATGGACTTCTTTCTCAATGAGCAGATGCAACATCTATTTATAATGAAATGACTTTGTTTGATTTTGTATTCATCTTGCATCTTATGAAAGAGATTATAGGGATCACAGATATCCTTTGTCAGACTTTATAAAGTAAGTCTTAGAATATTATAAATGTAATAGAACCTGTATTATCTACCAAGAATTTACTTCAACTGATGAGGGATAACAAGTGGAATGATTTGCTTGCAAAAGTGAAATCCTTTTATGAACTTAGAAATATAGATATTCTTGATTTCAATGCTCCATATATTAGCAGATGAGGTCGAGTCTGTGCTCGTTAAGACAATTTCATCATTGAACATTATTATTAGGTTGACCTCTTTTATGCCTCTATAGATTCATAATTGCAAGAAATTAATGGGCGCTTAGTGATGATGCTATGAAATTGCTCAGTCTTAGTAATTCCTTAAATCCTCAAAATGCGATGGAGTCTTTCAGAGTTATGGATATATGCAAATTAGTTGAAAATTTTCATTCCCAAGATTTTACTAGAGATGTAAAAGAGCAATTGGAGATGCAATTGAAGTATTATGAGTATATTGTAGTCAAAGGACCTGACTATAAAAATTTTTCAACCATTTCAGAATTATATCAATGGTTAGTGAAGACTAACAAATCTGTTACATACAACCTCATTTTTAGAGTGATCGTACTTGTGCTTACTCTTCCGATTTCCACTACTACTAAAAAATGATCATTTTTTGCTATGAATATCGTGAAAATAAGATTTCAGAGCAAAATGGAGGATGTTTTTCTCTTAGACGCGTTAATAGCATATATTGAGAGAGAAATTGTTAGAAATATAAACATAGAAGCTATCATTGAAGACTTCAAAAATTTAAAAGAAAGACAAATTCCTTTTAATTAGAGAATTTTATTTGATACTTAATTGGTTGGTGTGACACTTTATTTTTTTCTTGGAAATCAATTTCACAGTTCCTATTTAATTCATGTGTATCTGTGATTGGTTTTTATTGTAGGAAAGAGTTCTTCCTGCTCTTAAGAATTCTAGAATTTTCCAATCGGTAGTTTGATCAAGGACAAGGTACAAACTTTTTTTTGTTAACAATCTGTTTTCATATTCAGATCCTAGATTTTCCTTTTTTCCCCTTTCCATTATACGCAATGGAAGATAGACTGCAGAAGAACTTGCAGTTGGTACTTGCATGTTTGTTAGTTTATGAACAAGCGAAACATTTCATGCCATATGTCATGCGAGACACGTTTCTTTCTTGATCTTTCAATTATTTTGAGAGCATTCAGGTTGAACAATGTCAGTTTGTTATTAAACCATTGAAAGGTGTAAGAATATGTGCATATTAAATTCTGTCTTCAACATTAGTTCAAGAAAGCTTTCTAGTCAGACTTTTAATAAAAAGATTGAATATAAGAAGTTATGCTTGTTGGCCAATGTTAGAGGAAGTGGAATTCCTTGTACTTTTAAAATTATTGGATGGAAAGCTAGTTATTTTAATGTTAGTTAGTTCCTATAACAAATTGTTAGAGTTAACTTGCTCTAGGCACATTGAATATAATGTTTGAATGAGAAATATATTGATGCCAGAAACCTTTGAACAATCATTATCTCTATCAGCACAAGGGGAATTACTAGAAAATATACATTTTTTTAGCATAAACAACTGATGGTGTTTGAACATTGTGAAATTTTATTGCATTGAGTATTCCTCAGGTACTATTCTGTAGCAATGGAACTGGGTGATCCTCATTTGTGGGACAAAAGGTGACAGATTGGCATATCGATAGGGAAAGTGGAAGGTCTGGAGGATTTGGTTTTGTGACTTTTAGATCCAGAAGCTTCAGCTGCTATTAGTAGTATGGATGGGAAAGTAAATATTCTTCGACAATTTATCAAAAGACACTTAGATTTATGAATTGACCAAAAGACATATTATACTATGATATTTAGCAAATATCGTACTTAATTTTTTATTATTCCCATTCTACCCCTTAATCATTTGTCAATCTCTTTCCTCTTTTTCATGCATGCAATTTCTTTTCTCTTCCTTCTTTGCAATGCACGCATCCTCTCTTCTCTTTCTTCCCATCTTCTCTTTCCTTACTCTTTAGGAGATATGCATGCATGCAAAGCATAATATGGACCTGATATGATTTCATATCAAGCCCAAGGGATTAGAGTTTGACATGTATTTTTATAACATTTTAACACCTTTAGAGAAGTCAAAATATGCGATGGATGACACCGTTGGATTCCTTGCAGCCTCAGAAATCTACAAGACTTGAAATGAGTCCAATCCAAGGTTTCTAGATCCATCAGTGAGTTGGATACAAAAATAGAACAACGTATATTGGCATATGTCAATAGTCAATAGAGCATGAATATCTTGACATGCATCATAAGAAATAGAAGGGAAGGGTAGACAAGATACTAATATGTTTTCAATGCTCATGCACCCTTAATAAAATAGTAAAAGATACATACATATTTTTGTGCAACCCAATCATTCTTCCATTGTCCTCCTTTGTGAAAGAATCTCTTGAAGGTGTCGATCACACTCAGAATCTCTGACATCAAAGGATCAACCTTAAAAAATGAAACAATTTATTATTATATAAATTGTCATAAGAAAGTTTATTTTCAAATAAAACTTAGAGCTTTGTGATAATGTTGAACCAAAGTCTTTGATCCATGATCGCATTCAAGATATGTCTTCAAATGATATTTATTTTGATTTATAATTTGTTTAAAAAAAATTTAGCTCATTTTTAATATATTAATTCGTGATTTATTAAAATTTAAAATAAATTTTAATTTCGTTTAAAAAGATTGATCTTTAAAATCCTTATTTTTACATTTAGATCTTTGGACAAGGTCCAACCTCGTCACGAGCGAGTTCTAACCTCGTGACCTCACCATAACAAGTTGGGCGAGGGCTTTTCATAGATGGGGTTGGAGCGAGGTCTTTTCACATATCTGAAAATTTTTTATTCCCAGATTTTATTTTTGTCACGCCCCGGAGGAGTCTCTGTCCGAAGAAATTTCGACAGCATCTCCCCTGTACGGCGGACAATCTGAAACTTTTCTACAAGCACTATATACCTCAGCCACATGCGGCTGGAATAATAACAATAAAAGAAAACAAACACCACGCAGTTAATATCAAATTCAGCCTCTGGCTGACACAACCACGCAGTTAACAATAAAGCAGCCCACTCGGCTGTACCAAAACCAAAACACAAAAACTGCTAGCCGGCTAGACTTACACAACCAATAACATAAATACAAAATACCACATAACAACGTCAACACTCCAAAAATAAAACCAGAGTACAGAGCTAAACAAACCGATACATAAAACAAACAAAAACATACGTGAAACCGATAAGTCTTCTGATGTGACGTGGGGACCAGCAGACAGGATGCTCCAAGCGACACCATAAATAACCTGGTACCTGAAAAGATAGTGTCAACGGGGGTGAGTTCAACAACTCAGCGAATACCAATGGACATGAGTAGTAAGATATATCTAACAGCAACAAACATGGAATACAGCTTCCTGATCATATATAGGGAATATGCAAAACTGAAAGGTAACTGAGAAAGCTGTACTCACCAGGAACTCCTATCCAGACAAAAGGGTCGTCAAATCGAAAGTGTCAATAATCCTGTATGCAGGTCAAAGGTATGCATCCAACCAAAATGCAACAACCAAAAGCAGCAAACACAATCACAATAATATAAATACATCAATGCATATGATGCTAATGATGCGTCCTGGTCACCCCTGACGCCAGTCAGTCCTCTCACACACAAATGACGAGACCGAGTGGGTAGGGCTATGACAACCGTGCACTCTGTCATGAGTGACCGAGTGGACGGATGCTGTCGGAGTACTCCTGCCCTGTGACCCCAAATCATAAATGGGGAGCTCAATGCTCTCAACTCCCAGTACACGATGACGGGAGGATATCTCGGCCACCACGCTGAGTCTCCCGACCAACGGAGCCAAACAGAGTCCACCGCCTGCCGGCTACTACTGACCAACGGAGCCAAACAGCCGAACTGCCACGCACCACGCTGAGTCCTCGGACCAACGGAGCCAAACAGCACCACACACCTGTCTGATATACCACTAAACCATGAGTGGGGTGTGTGCAGTACATGTAACTGGCGATGGGCTCAACCATAGTGGAGCCGACAATCGCACAGCATGCAATCATGATGCATGTCACTATGCATAGCAAAAACTGATCAACATAACCATATCCATATATATAATATGGGTACCACAATATCAGTGAGTCAAATCTACAGATCTAGGGTATACAGGTCCTCTATGGTATAACAACCTAGATCCTAAACATATCTCCCTTCCATAACATATGTACCAACAATATACACAGATCAAAGAATCAAAATCTAGGTACACGAATCATATGTGATATACAAATAGAGGTACACAAGCCAGTCACGGCATAAAACCTAAGTATCAGATAATCTCGATACACATGACTGAAACCAAAAGTCCAGAACCTAGTCCTAACCTCAGTAAAACATGGTATGTCACTTATTCTAGAAACTAAGATACTCATGGTAACACAGTACTCATGGCAATAAATCACATGATATAAGCACGGATACGTCACAGGCGATAAACCTAACATGATATGGATATCAAACAATGACATACCAAAGACAAACATGTTCATTGCTTGTAGTTATAAAATACTATGCATATCCAAAGACAATATCATAAAAGATAAGTCAAGAGGTACCCGCCTCCGATAAGAGTATCGTATCCGGTCCAATCCGACATCGAGATGCTCGTCTCGCGTCAAAGTCCTGTGTCAATAATATATATACATTTTTATTTAACTAACAATTCATTAAATAGCTAAATAAAAATCCGTACGACTAATTTAGGGTAAAATCCTAATCACATCATCCAACCACAATACGTATCCAAATTCCTATACCATACCTCAAGCTCAACTGTTGTTGAACACAGAACAAGGTGAGCTGATTGCTGCTGAAAACAAAGTATACCACAACAAGATCTCCTTGCTGCAGTTTTTCCCCTAACGCACCACACTTGGTTGGAATCCTTCCTACCCAACAGATCAAGATCAACCCCACAACACTTGCCAGCCCGAAATCAGTAGAGCAGTAATGCTACTGATCGAACCTGCAACCCTCTATAAATGGAGAACAACATTTAGTGATGATCCACGGTAGATATAGGACAAGAACATAACACAAGATAAAAATCTAAACCCTCACCTGGCTGTCACATTGCCAAATCACTACTGCTTTGATCGAAGCTAGGGCACAGAGGAACAGGAAGTTCGTCGACGGCAAAGACAGCGTTGGGACCTAGGGTTGAAACCGGCTGCAATGTCGCTAATATGGCCTCACAAAAACAACCATGGCACCAAAGAATCAAAACCCGTGGCACCTCCCTGATGAAGTCGCTGCTGCCTTGGTTCGGATTCGGCAGCAAGAGGAAGTCTAGGGCACAACAGCAAGCTTGGCTGCTTGCTACGAGAAATGGCTCTACATTGTGGCTCGCGGCAAATCGGGGAAATCGTCACCAGGGATCTGAGCCACCAACCCAAGAAAAACTTGAGGAGAAGAGACTCAACTTGCTCGGCGCCGGCATGGTCAAGGCCAAGAGGAGGCGATCGGCAATGGCGCGCAGAGGAAGAACTAGGGCACAGTGAGGAGAATCCCCGGTGATAGTTGGCTGCTCAAGCAACGAACAAGGCGGCGGTCGGCGCGCTGCAGATCTAGGGCACCGCGGCGTCGGTTGTGTGGCCGACCCGATGAAGAAGACGAAGAGAAGAGTTGAGTGCAAGCTAGGGCAGAGGGAAATGGCCGGTCGTCGGCGCTGCACATTGGAGAGGATCGGAATGGAGAGGAAGGGAAAAGGAAATCGCCGGTGTCGCATGGGTTAGGGCACGGGGTCGGGAGAGATCGGGAGAGGGAAATGGCGTGGGAGAGGAGAAGAAATTAAATAAAAAGAAAAAGGAAAAGAAAAGGAAAAGGAAAAGAAAAATTTAACTTTTCCTCACTTAAATGGGGTAGCCTAAACAAGCTTTCCTGGACTCCATTTTTATCCCCGTAAACTCATCCATACGAGTTCCTAAAAATTCCCGAAAAATTTCTAAAAATTCCAGAAAATTCCCTTATCAATATTTGCCTATTTTCGGTATTTTACATTCTCCCCCACTAATAAAAATTTGGTCCCCAAATTTCGTTTCTACCATCAGCAAATACTATCAGCAGGCAAAAAGTATAAATGCTGAACGGTAAATTAAATCACATACCTCAAGTGAAAAGATGGGGATATCGAGCTCGGATAGTATCCTCAAGCTCCCAAGTAGCCTCCTCGTCCGAATGATGCTGCCATCCGACTTTAACCAGCCGGATAGTCTTGTTCCGTAACTGACGCTCTTTCCGGTCTAGAATCCGTACCGGAATCTTCTCATAAGTGACGTCAGGCTGAACTGGAACTGAGATATCTGTCTGCACATGTGTTGGGTCGGGTATGCATCTCCTCAATATAGATACATGGAAAGCATCATGAACTCCTGCCAGGTACGGTGGTGTTGCCAACTGGTAAGCTACCGCTCCAATCCTTTCCGAGATCCAGAAAAGTCCAATGTATTGCGGAGCTAGCTTACCTCTGAGGCCAATCTCATCACCCCTTTCGTGGGTGATACTCGCAGAAATACATGGTCACAAATGGAGAACTCTAAGAGTCTCCGACTCTGGTCAACATAACTCTCTTCTGGTAGTCCTGTGCCTCTGACACTCTCCGTCTAATAGTACGGACCAACTCTGCCTCATACTGAGCTCTATGAGGTCCCAACAACTGGGACTCCCCAACCTCATCCAGAGGTTGGGTGTCCAATAAGACCTACCATACAACACCTCAAACGGTGCCATCTGGATACTCGAATAGAAGCTGTTGTTGTAGGCAAACTCTACTAACGGCGGATAGTCCTCCCAACTGCCTCTGAAATCCATACACAAGACCTCAGCAAGTCCTCTAGAGTCTGAATGTCCGCTCTAACTGTCCATCTGTCTGCGAATGGAAAGTTGTACTAAAACAGAGCTGCGTGCCCAAGGCCTTCTGCAGACTCTGTCAAAACGAGACGTGAACCGGGCCTCTATCCGAAATAATAGTCAATGGAACATCACGTGATCTGATGATCCCCCGGCAAAACATATCTACCAATCGATCCAGGAAATCAGTCTTCCAGATCGCTAAAAAGTGCGCGGATTTGGTTAATTGATCAACGATTACCCAAATCGCGTCTTGGTCTCGTCATGTCCTCGACAAACTCACCACAAAATCCTTAGTAATATGTTCTCATTTCCACTCAGGAATAGAAATCTGCTGAAGTAAGCCGCAGATCTCTAATGCTCGACTTTCACTTGCTGACAGACGAGACATCTAGCTACAAAATCCGCAATGTCTTCCTTCATGTCGTTCCACCAATAGAAACACCTCAAATCTTGGTACACACGGGTACCGCCTGGGTGGACAGCAAATCATGAGCGATGAGCCTCCGGAAGTAACTCTTATAAGACCGGATGAGACTGAGGTACGCATAATCTGCCTCGGAAGTATATAATACCCTCCTCGTCTCGTGTGAACTCGGTCTGCTACCCGGAAGCTATCTGGCTGCAAATAACCCGCAAATACAGCCTAGGGCTCTCGGATCCTCGTCCTAATCGACGACTGAGCAACCATGGTAACCAGTCTGTGACCACAACTCGGTGGCAAGCCAAAGTCACTCTAGACTTCCGGCTAAGTGCGTCGACAACCACATTAGCTTTTCCTAGGTGATAGCTAATGGTATAATCAAAATCCTTCAGGAACTCCATCCATCTCCTCTGTCGGAGATTAGGTTCCTTCTAAGTAAAACAGATATTTGAGACTCTTATGGTCAGTGAGAATCTCAAATGTAACGTCATATAAATAATGTCGTCAAATCTTCATGGCAAAAATAATGGCGACTAGCTCCAAATCATGTACAGGGTAGTTCTTCTCATGCTTCTTCAACCGACGAGAAGCATAGGAGACTACTCTATCGTGCTGCATCAAAACAGCGTCCAAACCCGGTAGAGATGCATCGGTATAGAGCACAAATTCGTCCTCTCCAGAAGGTAAAACCAAAAATCGGAGCCGACACTAAACTCCGCTTCAGCTCCTAAAAGCTGGTCTTGCAAACCTCAGTCCAAGTGAACTTCACGCCTTTCCTGATCAGGCGTGTAAGTAGCATAACAATCCGTGAGAAACCCTCAACGTATCTCCGGAAATATCGAGCCAAACAAAGGAAGTTGCGAGCCTCTTATATCGACTCCGTCTACTCCCAACGGTAACAACCTCGATCTCCTGTGGAACCACGGTATACTCCTACTGGTGACCGTGTGTCCAAATCATCATCACATAAGACAATCCAAATAAGCACTACTGATAATCACATATAGATGTTCTCGTCGAAACATCTCTAGATCTAAGCAAAGGTGGTGTACGTGACTCACCGCGGATCCGAAATAGATCACAACATCGTCAACAAAGACAATGGAAACCGATCCAGACATCCTGGGAATACCAAAATCATCCAGTCTCTGAAAACCTCTAAGGCTTCCCAAACCCTAATAGTAAAACCAATACCCATAATGTCCGTATCACAGACATTTCTAACCATAAGATCTCTGACAATAAGTCTGAAATATGATCACCAACGATATAAAACACCAAAGAATATATCCTCCAGTGTGAGAGCAATGCTCCATCACACGAAACACCACATATGTGGGAGCAACGCTCTACCACAAGAAATCCTCCATATGTGGGATCAACGCTCCACCACAAATAATCCAAAATATGTATCCACAATAAATATGGGAGCAATGCTCTGCTACAAACAATCCGCAATATGTAGGAGCAACGCTCCACTACAAAACAATCCCTAAATATGTGGGAATCCAGAATATGTGGAAACTACGCTCTACCACAAACGATCCATAACATGTGGGAGCTACGCTCTACCACAACAATACATAAGGGCCCAAAGCACCTAACTATCTAGCTAGAGACTGCACGAGATCTCTCTACCACAGATCACTGTGGGTAGCCTAGGGTATAACCACCCAGTAAGCAAACCAAATCCACAGTCAACTCTATCATCATCCTAGTGGGTCAGACACTCATTAATAGGAGAAGTAGTTGACAGGGTAATACAAACAATAACATAATGTAGACACCAAGCATTCTACATTCAACATAGGTAGAATCATCCTGATACTACCCACCATACACCTGGCACACTCAACACATGTATGATCGACATAATCCTCCAATTAGTATACACCAACATACTCATAACTCAGGTATATTGAGTATGATACCTCCAACAATACACACTGAATACGTGTGCATAATCAACGTAGTATAATCAACAATACACCTCCAATAATACTCACCTAACACATACCAAATGAGTATAATCACTTTTACACTTCCAATAAAGTCTAATTGACACAAGTGTATCCACAAATCAAATATAATCAATAAGATACCTCAAATATTACACCGAATACATCTGCACATATCACAACTCCGATGTAGTCGACAAGATACTTCCAACATGACATTCACACTCATGTGCACATACCACGACACAGATTTAAATCGATAAGATACCTCCAATATGTCAATCAAGCACGTACAGCTAACTAAATAGTTATAATCCACAAGAAACCTACAATAACCATATCTAGATGGGAATACCCTCACTATCCATAAATGAACTATCCATCATGGAACTCCTTCAACTCATAACAATCATATGTACACTTCATAGATATGCATAATCAGCATATTTAATCCAATTTATCACACAAACCCTATGTCATCTTCTAAGTTATCCAATTAGGTACATGCAGTCTAAAATTAAAGTACCTATACTGACCAAATCGTCAATAGTATATGGCTAATTCAATCCTTTCCCACGTCAGTATAAGCTAAGTACTCGATGTGCTCAAGATATCCAACTAAGCACGAATAACCCAAGATTCAAACATCTAAAAGTAAAGTAGGTCAATCCCCTACTGATCGGATCAACAAAACTAATCGGTCATCTACTAACTAATCAAGAATAAATAAAGTCTCTACAAGCATCTAAGGTAAATCGATCACGACTACCTAAGTCAACAAACGTCAATCTATCTTCTACTGACCGATCTAACAAGAGTAAATCAATTATCTACGGATGAAATTAACTAAGATAACATGGTATACTACTGGCTAGGTCATCATAAAGATATAAATACTATCCACTACCCAGCTAATAAAAGCAGAGGCCGGTATGTGCCTCAATCTGCTAACCAACTGGTAATAACATAAGCTAAAAAAAACTACTGGTGTATGATATGATAAAACACCAGAAACTGTAACCCTTAATCTCTATTAAGGTCAATCAAGATCAGTGGCTAACCTAATACATAAAATACATGCTATATCAACTAGATAGGTACCAGTAAAGAGTGCTAATACAGGTCATAAACAGTAATAGTCAACAGTGCATATACTAACAAAAATGTAGGATAACAGTATACCAACATACCTCCTATAGCTTGGAGATGTCCTGCTGCTGCCAGGTCCCAAAACCCGAAAAGTCACATCGAGAAGACCAAAACAGAAAATCCAAAACACCGGGAAAATAAGACTCGTAAGCCGATCTCTGATACCAAATAAATTGATATCAGATAAATCTCGAAAATCCAAAACACATAGCAAGTATCGTAACCTCGCTCTGATACCACTAAATTGTCACGCCCCGGAGGAGTCTCTGTCCGAAGAAATTTCGACAGCATCTCCCCTGTACGGCGGACAATCTGAAACTTTTCTACAAGCACTATATACCTCAGCCACATGCGGCTGGAATAATAACAATAAAAGAAAACAAACACCACGCAGTTAATATCAAATTCAGCCTCTGGCTGACACAACCACGCAGTTAACAATAAAGCAGCCCACTCGGCTGTACCAAAACCAAAACACAAAAACTGCTAGCCGGCTAGACTTACACAACCAATAACATAAATACGAAATACCACATAACAACGTCAACACTCCAAAAATAAAACCAGAGTACAGAGCTAAACAAACTGATACATAAAACAAACAAAACATACGTGAAACCGATAAGTCTTCTGATGTGACGTGGGGACCAGCAGACAGGATGCTCCAAGCGACACCATAAATAACCTGGTACCTGAAAAGATAGTGTCAACGGGGGTGAGTTCAACAACTCAGCGAATACCAATGGACATGAGTAGTAAGATATATCTAACAGCAACAAACATGGAATACAGCTTCCTAATCATATATAGAGAATATGCAAAACTGAAAGGTAACTGAGGAAGCTGTACTCACCAGGAACTCCTATCCAGACAAAAGGGTCGTCAAACCGAAAGTGTCAATAATCCTGTATGCAGGTCAAAGGTATGCATCCAACCAAAATGCAGCAACCAAATGCAGCAAACACAATCACAATAATATAAATACATCAATGCATATGATGCTAATGATGCGTCCTGGTCACCCCTGACGCCAGTCAATCCTCTCACACACAAATGGCGAGACCGAGTGGGTAGAGCTATGACAACCGTGCACTCTGTCGTCACTGCTCCTGATGAGTGACCGAGTGGACGGAATGCTGTCGGAGTACTCCTGTCCTGTGACCCCAAATCATAAATGGGGGAGCTCAATGCTCTCAACTCCCGGTACACGATGACGGGGAGGATATCTCTGCCGGCTACCACGCTGAGTCTCCTGACCAACGGAGCCAAACAGAGTCCACCGTCTGCCGGCTACTACGCTGCTACACTACATGCCAGCGGAGCCAAACAGAGCCGAACTGTCTGCCGGCTACCACGCTGAGTCCTCAGACCAACGGAGCCAAACAGCAGAACCGCCACACACCTGTCTGATATACCACTAAACCATGAGTGGGGGTGTGTGCAGTACATGTAACTGGCGATGGGCTCAACCATAGTGGAGCCGACAATCGCACAGCATGCAATCATGATGCATGTCACTATGCATAGCAAAAACTGATCAACATAACCATATCCATATATATAATATGGGTACCACAATATCAGTGAGTCAAATCTACAGATCTAGGGTATACAGGTCCTCTATGGTATAACAACCTAGATCCTAAACATATCTCCCTTCCATAACATATGTACCAACAATATACACAGATCAAAGAATCAAAATCTAGGTACACAAATCATATGTGATATACAAATAGAGGTACACAAGCCGGTCATGGCATAAAAACCTAAGTATCAGATAATCTCGATACACATGACTGAAACCAAAAGTCCAGAACCTAGTCCTAACCTCAGTAAAACATGGTATGTCACTTATTCTAGAAACTAAGATACTCATGGTAACACAGTACTCATGGCAATAAATCACATGATATAAGCACGGATACGTCACAGGCGATAAACCTAACATGATATGGATATCAAACAATGACATACCAAAGACAAACATGTTCATTGCTTGTAGTTATAAAATACTATGCATATCCAAAGACAATATCATAAAAGATAAGTCAAGAGGTACCCGCCTCCGATAAGAGTATCGTATCCGGTCCAATCCGACATCGAGATGCTCGTCTCGCGTCAAAGTCCTGTGTCAATAATATATATACATTTTTATTTAACTAACAATTCATTAAATAGCTAAATAAAAATCCGTACGACTAATTTAGGGTAAAATCCTAATCACATCATCCAACCACAATACGTATCCAAATTCCTATACCATACCTCAAGCTCAACTATTGTTGAACACAGAACAAGGTGAGCTGATTGCTGCTGAAAACAAAGTATACCACAACAAGATCTCCTTGCTGCAGTTTTTCCCCTAACGCACCACACTTGGTTGGAATCCTTCCTATCCAACAGATCAAGATCAACCCCACAACACTTGCCAGCCCGAAATCAGTAGAGCAGTAATGCTACTGATCGAACCTGCAACCCTCTATAAATGGAGAACAACATTTAGTGATGATCCACGGTAGATATAGGACAAGAACATAACACAAGATAAAAATCTAAACCCTCACCTGGCTGTCACATTGCCAAATCACTACTGCTTTGATCGAAGCTAGGGCACAGAGGAACAGGAAGTTCGTCGACGGCAAAGACAGCGTTGGGACCTAGGGTTGAAACCGGCTGCAATGTCGCTAATATGGCCTCACAAAAACAACCATGGCACCAAAGAATCAAAACCCGTGGCACCTCCCTGATGAAGTCGCTGCTGCCTTGGTTCGGATTCGGCAGCAAGAGGAAGTCTAGGGCACAACAGCAAGCTTGGCTGCTTGCTACGAGAAATGGCTCTACATTGTGGCTCGCGGCAAATCGGGGAAATCGTCACCAGGGATCTGAGCCACCAACCCAAGAAAAACTTGAGGAGAAGAGACTCAACTTGCTCGGCGCCGGCATGGTCAAGGCCAAGAGGAGGCGATCGGCAATGGCGCGCAGAGGAAGAACTAGGGCACAGTGAGGAGAATCCCCAGTGATAGTTGGCTGCTCAAGCAACGAACAAGGCGGTGGTCGGCGCGCTGCAGATCTAGGGCACCGCGGCGTCGGTTGTGTGGCCGACCCGATGAAGAAGACGAAGAGAAGAGTCGAGTGCAAGCTAGGGCAGAGGGAAATGGCCGGTTGTCGGCGCTGCACATTGGAGAGGATCGGAATGGAGAGGAAGGGAAAAGGAAATCGCCGGTGTCGCATGGGTTAGGGCACGGGGTCGGGAGAGATCGGGAGAGGGAAATGGCGTGGGAGAGGAGAAGAAATTAAATAAAAAGAAAAAGGAAAAGAAAAGGAAAAGGAAAAGAAAAATTTAACTTTTCCTCACTTAAATGGGGTAGCCTAAACAAGTTTTCCTGGACTCCATTTTTATCCCCGTAAATTCATCCATACGAGTTCCTAAAAATTCCCGAAAAATTTCTAAAAATTCCAGAAAATTCCCTTATCAATATTTGCCTATTTTCGGTATTTTACAATTTTAGCGACACTTAATGTCTTTATATCGCCAAATACCACAATTTGAGGTGGAAAAATTTCCACTACTATTAGCGACGTGGAGTCATATGCACGTCGCTGAATGCCTTCTTTTGGGGATGCATATTAACGCGTCGCTAAATGATACAAAATAAATATAGAAAAATTCCCTCCTAATGTTTCTATCTTTTAGCGATGTGAAATGCTCCAAGTGTCATCAAAAGTCACATTTTCCGACGGTGATTGTGCTGTGCGTTACAAGGTTTTTATCAAAAATTAGTTAAGTTTATGATGCAGTGATGATGAGGGTCCCACCTCGCTTCCATAGTGGAGATTAAAGGAGGTCAAAGCCAAGGAGGTCAACGCTTATCGGGCATCGACTGGTCGGGCGAAGCTTGCCCGACCGGGGAGATGCATTCAAATACGGTGCTCAAGGGACGATGTGCAAAAGTCGAGTTGAGTCGAGCTGGGGAAGAAGAGATCGTACCTGACTTACCTTGTCGATCCCGTTATCCGTAGCTCCCCCTGAAGTGCTGCTTTCTTCTGATGTCTCTCCCCCTTCATTGATGCTCTCGATGCTCATTTCGGATGAACTTGCTTCGTTTTCGTCATCTTGATGACTTGCCATTAACACAAGTCTGGCAATAGCTTCAATTTTTTATTCAGACGACGTTTCATCCCACGTCGCCTTTAACTTCTTGTACTTGTCTGATTGGATAGACTTTTTGTTCTTTTCTTTGTCCTTGATCTTTAACTTAGGGCAGTTGTCTTTAACGTGCCCTTCTTCATTGTAGTGGTAGTATCTGATTGTTCTTTTCTTTCTACCTTGTAGATGGTTAGTTTTTCTAAATTTAAATAATTTTTTAAATCGCCTTACCATCATTATCATTTCATCATCGTCAAGAGAGGATTCTGAATCTTATTCATCCATCTTTGCCTTAAAGGCAATGTTGTACTTCAGCTCCTTCTTCGAATCTATACATCTCGTTTCATGGACTTCAAATATTGAAAACATTTCTTCTAAGGTGACAAATTCTAAATCGTTAGATATATAGTAAGAATCTACTAATGATGCCCACTCGGTAGTTCTAGGAAATGCATTAAGCACGTACCTCAGCGAATCTCGGTTGCTTACCTTTTCTTCGAGATTTGTGAGTCTGGTGATTGGTTCCTTCATTCTCGAGTGAAGATGTGCAACAATTTCTTCTTCTTCCAATTTTATGTTACTCAACTGGTTCCTTAGCAGATCCCGTCTCGCGAGCTTGGCTTCGGACGTCTCTTCGTGTAGCTCAAGGAACTTCTCCCAAAGCTCCTTTGCTGAGTTGTAGGCGGTGATCTGATTGACTTCTTATGGCGATAGGATGCTCAGCAGATAGAACTTTGCTTTACCAGTAGCCACGAAGTCAGCCTGCTCCTTCTTCATCCACTGGTATTCATCCTTACCTTTGGGTGCTACAAAATCAAACTTCATTATTAAAAGCAATTCAAAATCTATTTTAAAGAATACCTCCATTCTCTTTTTCCAGCTTGCGAACTCCCCCTATAATTTTGGTGGGTAGATGCTCGGTCCGACCATCGTCTTGTGTACTTCGTTTGGCAGTTAGTCCTCTTGAAGCGTCCTAGACCTGATACCACTTGTTGAGATCTTTGGCGGTCGACTAGAGGGGGAGGGGTGAATAGCCCCTGCACAAATTAAGAAAATGGAAAACCTTTCTCGAACAAATAGCTTAATTAAAATAACACATGTATATAAGAAATACTAACAAGACTAAAAGACAGAGGCAAACAGGTTTACTTGGTTACAACTAGGAAGTTGTTAATCCAAGGTGGATGAAGTCGCACTATTTTCTCCTTCAGGTGGAGATGCCTCTTTACAGCAATGAAAGTGCAGAAAGATGAAGCTAAACAGAAAAGGAAATGTGTACAAGTGTTGCTTGGATATTTCTTGTTGTTATTAGCTTCTGGGAGCAGGGCTGTTTATATAGCCCTGCTGGGGTGCCTAGAAGGGTTCTAGGCGCTTAGAATGGGATAATATTTTATCCCCGACGCAACGGTATGTGCCATGTCAAATTTGGCTAAGAATTGGGTTCTGGGTGCCTCGGACTGGTCCGGGCGCCCCGACTTGGTTCGGGCGCCCCGACTTGGTCCGGGCGCCCCGACTTGGTCCCGGCGCCCCGATCACCAGAATCAGCAAAATGTTGATTTATGGTGCTGGGCTTCTAGCTTCGGCTCCGCTTGCTTCGGTCCGAGTCTTCCGTTTTGACTCCGCTCGCTTGGGTGATTTTGGCCATCCGGAATAGGGCTTACCTGAACCCAACTTCCTGCCTTCTCGAGTAAGCTTCCGCTTCAGCTTCTCGTCCCTCGGAAACGCCCCACGCCTCCTTCTCATCCACCTGCGTACTCTTCTGCAGCGCCTCATCCCTCAGACGCACCGAGCCCTTGGCTCTTTCCCGTGTTATCCTTCTAGCTAGCTGCGTCTTTTGCTCGACATCCTATGCTCCTAAGTTCCTGCATACTTAGACACAGGGTTAAACACAACATAACCTAACTTAACTTGTTTGATCACATAAAAATTACCTTGGAGTACCAACAGTAATTATATGCGTTTATTATGTCATATATGATCATGTTCTTATTTCTCTATTGAGACTCCATTCTTTGATCTCCATGTTTTATATTGACCATGCACTATCATATCTAATACTGGCTGAGTCACCCAGACTCACCACCCCATTTGTGTATTTTTGTTTTTCCTCAGGTAGTAGGTAGATAATTGTGGAGTCGCTTGGAGTATTCTGTTCGCCGGTCCCACGTCATATATGAGGATAGCTTTTATTGTGCCTTTATGCTTTTCTTGCATTTTCCTTAGATTTCTTTAAGGAGTCGGTATTGTAATAATTTTGACTTGGACTTGGTGTATCCTTGTGGCTACTTTTGTCATTTCTGATGGTTGTTGCGTAAAGCCTAGCTGGCTAGCAGTCTATCATTTTTGGTTTATGAATTTTCCTTATGAAATCTATTACAAGTATCTTTATGAAATTTTCTAAAAGATCACTAGAAATACTAACCTTGCATTGCTTAGAGGTACCTGAAAGTTCTAAACAAGTGGATGTGACTATTTTTAGATCTTATAGAGGCTCTAGCTCTGGCTTAAGTGGTGGTGCGTTTGAAAGTGGTGATTCTTGTGGCTTTGCTTCCACTGCACAAATCCCTACACATTTATCATCAACTAATTCCATTCTTACAACTTCATAGTATCAATTGGTTGTGTGATCAAAGGAGGTAATTCTTGGGACATTTCTTCTATAGTTCATGTCTCTACACTTTTATCCATCACATCATGATCATAAGTAGTGAAGAGACTACTAACATCAATATCATCAACTAAAGGATCAACAACTTCATCAACAATTTTAAATTGATCATCCTCATTAGAAAAATCTTCATCAATTTATTATAATGTCCATAGAAATTGGATCCCCCGTTGCACTATTAGCTCTATATAATCTTGTGTTGTGGTCTTCATCTGACTGAGAGCAAGAGTATATAGGTCTTGAGAGTCCTCCCAGTTAGTCGACTCATCTAGTTGCAAATGATGTAATTAGTCTAATGAAGAATCATCGAGAAACTCTGATGGACTCTAATTTGCTTGAGAAATATGCTCAACATTTTGTATGCAGTTATAGCCCAAATTTTGATGATCCATCCAAACTTGATTGTAATATTGAAACTATAGGGATATGCCCAATGCAATGTATGGTAAAAATATATTTCATAAACATGTACAGAAAATGACTTAACGATAAATAAATTAATTTATTACATCACACACACTACACGCATACAAGATACAATCGTGCAGGCAAGATCATAAAACAAAATGAAATCAAATAACAATTATTCTAGGTAACCTTATGGATGACCTGTTACGAGAAGGGCATCAACCTTTTGTGATGTTATCGAACCTCACTTCTATTTGTATCCATGCTAAGCTCTTTAAGATAACTCCAAGAGAATAACTTTCGCCTTTGGAAGGTACTAGCTATGAGCGAACGAGAAGGATCAAGAAGAGGAAGAAGAAATAAAAGGAAGATCTTCTTCCTTTGGGTGGCTCACAATAACAAGAGGAGACCCTCTTGTTATGGTCAACTGCAAGAGAGCGGGAGAGGGAGAGAGAGGTATTAGATTTAGGTTTCTAAAACCTGATCAAGCCAATAATGAATTGTGTGTTAATTCTCTCTTAATCATATCAATATATAGTCCTCTTTAATGAGTTGGATTAGAAAGTCTAAATCCAACCCATTATGCTTTAACCAAAAAGTATCCCATTAACCACTTGGTTTGGTTCACAACTAAATCAAGCTGGTTCATGGCTAAACCAAATTGGTTCATGACTAAACCAAATAGGGTCCAACTCTTTCATAAGAGATGTGGCCCATTCCCGCTTCCGTTTTGAATAATATTTATATATTTGTCTTATGTATGGTCCAACCAAGTATTTATGTCATAATTTGAGAATCCTATTTTCTAACTTGTTTTACATCTTTTAGAGACTCATAGCACGTGTGACACAACAAGTTCTCGGTTTATCTTGGTCATCCATAATTAACTACTTAATTATGAAATGATCATGAGTGTCGCCTAGTAGTACATCATGATCTCCAATTAATCAAAAAATCACTATTGATCTCAGAACTAATTATGAACCCTTCAACAGCTACAGTGAGTCGTGCCTCATTCCTTTCATTCATCTTATACCCACTTGATTCAAGACATGGTTAATGTATTTGATCCCACTAGGCTGGCTACGCCACACCTAGCCTATGTAATACTTTCTCGTTCTACGGATTCGAATTACTTGTACATGTGTACAAGAGTCATATACTCTTAACATGTGATGCTTTGGCCAAAGACTTTGAGTAATAATCTTAACGAGTGGCCATAGGGTATACATCTTCTCGCAAGGAGCAGTGAATCCTCTGTGGACTATCCAAATACCTTCAGGAACTTTGACTTATACCCAATCATCTTGGGTCCACACCTCAAAGAGATGTTTGCTTAAGATGTCAAAGTATAAGTCTCCATGACCAAGATGACTTGTATACCTCAAGTTGAAGGAAACTTGCACTCAACCTGTAGTAAGAACTTCATAGACATATTCTTATTGTAGAGTATCATATAAAGTCTTACAGCAAGTCACTCCAATGAACTAGTTACTATAACGAGCATTCACGTTTAACTCTCGATATCCTAATATCTTCAGCTAGTGAGAAACATCTATTTAGCCGAACCAAGGAGTATAACCCATGCTAGTCTTACAGAATTAATGATGTCCGAATATACCAATTCGATAACTAGGGAAATTCTAATACATTCATAATTGCACATATAGAGATAATCACAAGTTGTGATCCAATCATAAATTTTCTCATGCTATGAATTGTATTGGGGAGATTCAGTAAATGAGTTTAAGTCTATTTAAACATATAATATGCACTCAAATAATCAATCTATATTTATCAAATAAATAGTAAAATCATAAAGCGTTTGTCTTAGGACATCCCTCAAATTTAACACTCTCACTCGACCTAATGTCAATCGCCACAGTGTCCTAAACCATAAGCATGGATGTGACTCTCAAACTTGTTTTGTGGTAGAACCTTTATCAAAAGATTTGCTAGGTTCCTTTCAGTGGAAATTTTATTGAGTTGTATTTATTTCTTACTAATGATTTCTCTGATCAGATAATAGCAGTGAAGCACGTGTTTGGATCGCTAATGAGATCTAGGTTCCTTTGCTTGCGCAATAGCTCTAGTGTTGTCGCAGTAAACAAGTAATCCTTCAACATTGGATGGAACCACATCAAGCTCAGTAACAAACTTCTTGATGCAAACTGCTTCTTTTGTTGCTTCTGAAACTGCAATGTATTCTGCCTCGTAAGTAGAATCTACAACAGTGTCTTTCTTAGAACTCTTCCAACTAATTGTGCCTTTATTAAATGAATATAAATAAAGACTGGGACTTGGAATCATCCTTGTCCGTCTAAAAACTGGTATCTGTATAGCAACGTATGATCATATCATCATCTCCATATATGTAACGCTCGAAAATTCTCAAAACTATTTTAGAAATATTCTATGATTTTTCTGGAATTTTAGGATATTTTTACAGAATTTTTAGAGTAGCGGAAGTAGCAAAAACAAATAGAAAATGAAAACGGCCTAAGCGGGAATTGAACCCGAGACCTATGGTTTACGGATAATTCTAGTAACCAGTTGAACCCAGCAGGGCCGTGCTGAAAGGAAAGGGAAACATTTATATTTAAGTTTAAGTTGGGCCAAAATACCCACTTAATATAAATAGGGAATTAATGGGTGAAGAGTTATTTGGTTTTCTCTTTTAACGTGACTTGCTCCTCCTCACCCTAGTTTCCGCCGACCCTCTCCCTTTTCTTCCTCCTCTCGGCGCCAACCACAAGAGCAAGCGAGGGTTCCGTCCCAAGGGCTCCGAGAGCACTTTCCGACGATGACTTCGACACGAGGACACTCCCCTCTGCGAGAGGAACGCATAGACGCTAGAAGATCGTCAAAAGGATCGTCTTCTCCGGAAATTCAGCGATTAGAATCGTAAGAAAATCCTAACAGGAGGTAAGAAACCCCTCACCTGCAGTATAAGTAGCTTCCGTGTAAATTTCATATTTTAGTTTAGTAGTATGTAGACTTTCGGCACAAGGATGCAAATTAGTGCATACTAAGTGTTCGATTAAATTATTTATCACAGAAAAATGCAACTTAGGCATTTTAAATGGCTCAGTAAATGCAATAGAAGCATTTAAATAGTTTAGTTAGCCTTGCCACAACATATATGGGACTACGGTCCAATGGGTGGGCACCCACAGTCGCCTCTAGGTTCAGATAACCTAGTAAAAGCAAGGTAAATTAATTAGCTATGATCCAGTATTTTATTTCCAGTAGGGGCACTGTACAGGATTAGATATCCATTGGGCTGGGCTCCCATAGTCGGTCCCTAGGTTTAGATAACCTAGTAAACCTTACTAAATTCGGGATTTGCAACCCCGGGTCTAGTTAAGGATGCGCGCATAGCATGTACAGTTGCCGGGCCCATTAGCAGTATGATTATGTATTTTAATCTATTATATTATAGCTTTTCAAAACTCATAAAGATCAGTTATGTTAGTTGAGTTTGAATTCAGTTCCAGACTAGCTTAATTCATGTTCAGCTCAGTTTTCTTTGTTGTTACACATGATAGTTATGGTTAGCTTTGTATGCCATGCTTTAGTGTTCATGTTCAGTGATTTCAGTATGCCATGTTTAGCAAGTTTGACTTATGTTTAATAGCATGTTTTTTAAAAAAATCATAAATGCATCGTATGCATGTTTTAGTGAGGTAGATGGTTTCTTACTAAGCGAAAGCTTATAGATACTTTCTTTTCCTTATACTACAGATAAAGGTAAAGGAAAGATGGACTAGCGGAGGCTGGGGAACAATGCGGTGAAGATGTGTGTGGATGGAACTTGGAATGAAGATCTTAGGGACTTAGCAAATTGTTTTAAGCATTAGAACTTTTCTGTGTTTACTATTTGCACTATAGTATGTTACTTGATATAAATTCGTTAACTATGCACTCTCTCATGCTTAGAACACCTATTTCATGATGTTAGAATGTTAGTTGTTATTGTTAGAGTGTTTTTTTTTTGTCATTTTAGGACTTGTAATGTGATTAAGGCAAGAAACAGTGCTGAAATCAGAGTTTAGCGGCAAAATCAGAAACCTCAATCGATCGGTGGATCGATTGGGGGTTTCCAATCGATCAGCTGATCGATTGGGCAATCTGTTCCGCGAACAGTAGGCTTCTGGATCGATCAGCCGATCGATCTAGCAATTTCTGTCGCGAACAGAGAGCTCTGGGATCGATCACTGGATCGATTGACCAGCCTGGATCGATCAGCCGATCGATCCAAATTACTGCCCGAGCACAGTAGCGTGCTGGATCGATCACTGGATCGATCTGACGTTCCAATCGATCAATGGATCGATTGGGAGGTCTGATATCAGCGGGAAAATGTTTAAGTTCAGTTCCTTGACCATGGGGGAGGTAAAACATGTCATGAATAGTTAGTTTACACCCCTTAGCATGTATAGAATCAAGAAATGTCAATAGTTTAGCAAAATTTTAATTAGTACAGCTTCCGCACTTAGATTTAATGATGGTCATGGAATAGTTAGCACAACATAATGTGACGATCGGCCTCACAGCCTAGTTAGTAGGAGGTGGGTCGTTACGGAGTGGTATCAGAGAAGTTTCCATACTTCCTTCACACACATCAGCATTGAACCTGCAGCTTCCAAGTAAGAACATCCCTCACTTTCTCCATGTTTCTTGTTTTCATGTTTAGATATAACTAAAGCATGCTTGTTTATGATAGTAGTTAATATGATAACAATAGTTATTCCCTTATGATTGTGTTAGTCATGTATGTCCTCCATGTCTCTAGAGATGGCACGAGGACACCCAGCTAGAAGGACACCAGCTACTGAGCCCCAGCATGAGGCAGGCAGTTCAGTGCCTCCCCCAGACCTTACAGCATTAGTGGCTCAGTTACAGCAGCAGCTAGTTGAGCAGCAGCAGGAGATAGCCACCTTGAAGGCTAACCAGCAGAACACTCCCACAGTCACCCCGGAACCAAACTTAGCAACACCAGTAGTCCTAGAGGTTCCACCAGTCCAGCCTACAGTACCAGTAGCCCCAGCAGCAGTAGAGGCAAAGAGAGAAGCCTATCTGATCCAGTGGCAGAGAGTCAAGCCCGAGAACTTCTCAGGCACCAGTGAACCATGGGATGCACAAGCCTGGTTCAAAACACTGGAGAGTACGATGGAGCTTCTGGACTGGCCAGAACATGAGAAGGTGAAGTGCGCCTCCTTCTGTCTGACAGGAGATGCACGCATGTGGTGGGAGAGAATCAGAGCGAAGTGCCCAGTGAACCAGATGACATGGGCTAACTTCGAGAAGGAATTCTTTGAGGAGTTCTTTCACATGCGGGTCACCAACCGCCACTATGACGAGTTCACTGAGTTTCGTCAGTGCAACCTATCAGTTGAGGAAGCCGTGAAGAAATTCAATAGATTGGCTCGTCTATGCCCTGAACTAGTCAGCACAGAGAAAGAATGAGTCCGGTTGATGCTCAAGATGCTGAGGCCGGAAATAGCAATGAATGTGGCTGGCGGCATTCATAGGCCGCAAACCACCGAAGAACTAGTCAGTAGCACCCTGACCACTGAGCACTACTAGAACAGTATCAAGCAGCAGAAGCAAGTTTTCTCAGAACCCAAAGGTCAAGGAGGCTCAGGTACTCAGAAGCAGCAAGGTCACAGCTCCCACGGCTCTAACTGGAAAGGGAACTCCAGCAACAAGCACAAACCAGGGAGTTACCCAAAAGGAGGACTAGCTAATAAACAGCCCAGTTATCCAAAGTGTGCTACTTGTGGGAAATTCCACCCTGGAGTTTGTCGTAAGGGCACACGAGGATGCTTTGAGTGTGGGCAGGAAGGGCATATGGCTAAGCAATGCCCGAACAAGACCATTCTTCCTCAGCCACAGCCGATTCAGTACGGAGGCCAGCCAGCTCAGTTACATCAGATGCAGGCCGCTTTAGATGGTCCACACATCAGCCAGGGCTGACTAGAAGCCCCTCCAGCTACGACAAATGCACGGATCTACTCAATGACCAGAGAGGACGTAGAAAATGCCTCGATAGTTGTTACAGGTCAGATTAGTATTTTACAGCAAAGTACAACTGTCTTATTCGATACTGGGTCAACCCATTCATATATATCCAGGGCATTAACTGAGAAGTTAGCAGTACCTCCAGAGGTACTCAGTAGTCAGTTTCTGACGACGCTACCTTCAGGAGAAATTATGGCATCCACGCACTGGCTCAGAGTAGTGCCAGTCATTATAGCAGACAGAGAACTCTTTTGTGATCTGAAAGTGCTAAATATGACTGACTACGATGTCATCTTCGGGATGGATTTCTTGATCAAATACGGTGCCTCCATAGAATGCCGTAAACGGAAGGTCGTATTCTAACCTGAAGCAGAAGCACAGTTCGAGTTCATCGGAGAACCCAAGAGAAAGGCCAAGAAGTTTCTCTCAGCTATGAAGGCACAGAGGTTAATGGATTCAGGATGTACGGGATTTTTAGCACATGTAGTCAATACCAGTCAGGACAAGGACCAACAGCTAGCAGAGGTCCGAATCGTATGTGACTACCCAGCCATTTTCCCTGAAGAGTTACCAGGCTTAGCACCAGACAGGGAGATCGAATTTGAGATAGAGCTCATTCCTGGTACAAATCCTATCTCCAAAGCGCCTTACCGCATGGCTCCAGCAGAACTGAAGGAACTTCATGAACAACTACAGGAGCTGCTTGACAAAGGCTTCATACGCCCTAGTCACTCACCATGGGGAGCGCCTGTATTGTTCGTGAAGAAGAAGGACGGGAGCATGCGCATGTGCATAGATTACAGAGCACTAAACCAAGTCACCATTAAGAACAGGTATCCTCTTCCCAGAATTGATGACTTGTTCGATCAGCTAAAGGGAGCAGCAGTGTTCTCCAAGATAGACCTCAGATCAGGTTATCATTAGGTGAAGGTTAAAGAAGGGGATATACCCAAGACAGCATTCAGGACTAGATACAGACACTACGAGTTCGTAGTCATGCCCTTTGGCGTGACAAATGCTCCAGCTACTTTCATGGATCTCATGAACAGAGTATTCAGGGAATATTTAGATAAGTTTGTCATCGTGTTCATCGATGATATTCTTATTTATTCAAGAACTCAGGAAGAACACGCAGAGCACCTGAGAATGGTACTGCAGACCCTCCAGCAGAACCAGTTGTTCGCCAAGTTCACAAAATGTGAATTTTGGTTGGATCAGGTGTCCTTCCTGGGTCACATCATCTCAAAGGATGGTATCATGGTAGATCCCAGTAAGATAGAAGCTGTGAGTAACTGGAAGAGACCCAAGAACGCCAGTGAGATCAGAAGCTTTCTGGGATTAGCAGGCTATTACA
This sequence comes from Zingiber officinale, assembly GCF_018446385.1. NCBI lineage: Eukaryota > Viridiplantae > Streptophyta > Magnoliopsida > Zingiberales > Zingiberaceae > Zingiber > Zingiber officinale. The sequence continues at coordinate 15,062,094 of NC_056007.1, read as the reverse complement.
GAAAATTCGTAGAGGACTTCTCCAGGATAGCCTCCCCACTGACAGCCCTTACCAGAAAGAACAGAAAATTTCAGTGGACAGAGGACTGTGAGAACAGTTTCAGCGAGCTGAAGAGGGGATTGACCAGTGCACCTATTTTGACTCTACCAGAAAATACAGACAGCTTTGATATATATAGTGATGCCTCTAAGTTGGGACTAGGAGCAGTGCTGATGCAAGATGGCAAGGTGATTGCCTATGCCTCCAGACAACTCAAGGAATATGAGAAGAATTACCCTACTCATGACCTTGAGCTTGCAGCAGTGGTGTTCGCTCTCAAAATTTGGAGACATTACTTGTATGGAGCTCAGTGCAGAGTGTATACAGATCATCAGAGTCTGAAGTACTTCTTCACTCAGAAGGATCTGAATATGCGACAGCGCAGATGGCTAGAGCTGGTCAAGGATTATGATATAGACATTCTCTACCACCCAGGGAAAGCCAATAGGGTAGAAGATGCACTTAGCAGGAAGAACATTGCTACCTTATTATCTCTAGCAGCCATGTCACCACCCCTACAGAAAGAGATCACAGATTTCGGTCTCGAACTCATAGTCGGACAGCTCTCTACTATGACCTTAGAGTCGACCTTGCTTGGTGACATCCAGACAGCTCAGGAACAGGATCCTGAAATTCAGAAAATCAAGCAAGGATTAGCAGGAACAAAAAGCGGAGAGTTTGTAACGCCCGCCCTCCCTGCTAACCCTAAGGGACGGGGCTACGATACTCTACGTACGTATTACAGCGGAAGACTTAAAAATTATTTTTCTTAACTTATTTCAAACCGAACTAGACTAACATAGTTTCATATCATGATAACAAAATCAATAAAAACTTAACATCAAGTCACCAATAGTGTATTACATTTCACAAAACCAAAGCATAGTTCTTAAAGGTTTTAAAGCAGGTTCTTAATTAGTTGCCTAGCCACCGCCACACACATCTTCGTTGCCCCTCCTGCTGCTCCTCTAACTCATCCAGCTTTTTCCTTTATCTGTGGTACAAGGAAAGTAAGCTATGAGCACTCATGGCTCAGTAAGTTCCTTTCCTACTCACTAAAACAAAAAATTAGCACATAATCAAGAATGTATCAACAAGTCATAATCTCAACTAATCATGGCATAACCTAGCATTCTATTCAAGCATATCACGCATCATAATATAATCACCACTAGTCATGGCATATCAAACATCATCATGGCCGAAACATATACCTAGTGCATTGCATAAAACATAGCTAGACATGGTATAACAACCAAGTAACATGGTATATCAAAGCATGGTCGAAACATGTATATCAAAGCATCATAACTATGGCCGAACATGTATATCAAAGCATCATCATATCCATGGCCGAAATCTATCTATCAAGCATCAACATATCCATGGCCGAAACATGTCTATAAGGTATAGCATGAACATAACATAATCATACCTTATCATGGCATATCATAATCAAGAGCATAGCATGAAACATAGCATAATCATAAGGTGTATGCAATATGATTTTGGAAAACATGTATCCGAAAAACATGTGTATGTCTCATGATCTTTAAAACCATTTTCTTTTACATATATATACTTGAAAGTAATCTCAACATAAGGGGGATCCCGGCTATGTACCACTTACATATTGCGCGCAACCTTGTAGGTCCAAGGTAGCAAGTCTTGAACCCTACGAGGCAAACATACTAGGCCCTTAGTCCTAGGGGCACTTAGGAGCCCATCCCTAACGAGGTCCTTAGTCCCCAGGGCGCTTATGGAGCCCACCCTTGGTACAAGCCACTCACACATAAAGTAAAGTACATGTCATACATATCATGTATCATAAAAGCATGCATCACTTAGGCACACATCATATCATAAAGGTATGCATCACTTAGGCATACATCATGTCATAAAAGTATGCATCACTTAGGCATACATCATATCATAAGGTATGCATCACTTAGGCATACATCATGTCATAAAGGTATGCATCACTTAGGCATACATCACATCATAAAGGCATGCATCACTTAGGCATACATCATGTCATAACAATATGCATCACTTAGGCATAGATCATAAAAACATGCATATCTTAAGCATAAAGCATATCATCAAGCATGCATGATTTAACCACATAGCATATCATGAAAGCATGCATATTTTAAGCACTAAACATAGCATTCAAGCATGCATAATTTAACCACATATCATAACATAAGCATGCATATTTTTAGCACAAAGCATATCATATCATAAAAGCATGCATATCATATCATAAGTCATAAATCACAAGCATACATATTAAGCATAAGGGTGTATCTTGTGATTATCCTATCATAGGAAACATGGTATCATATTCATCTTGGTTCTAAGCTTCCTAAACCCTTGTGGCCGAAACCCCTTTAGAGCTTAATTTAGGTTAAACACAACATCCAAGCATATGGCACCTAAATTATCATCATAACATTTTCATAGGAAGCATTATAAACATGATTAACTTAGTTTCTAAGTTCTTCAAGTCCCTAATTTCATGTGGCCGAAACCTTAAGGTGTGAAACAAGGTTCCATATGACATAAAAGCATGGACAACTTTAAATCATATTTATAACATTTTTACCAAGGAACAAGGTAAACACATTTGACACATTTGAATTAGTTCCTAAGTTCTTTAAGCCCTTAACATATGTCATGGCCAAAATTTAACAAGTTCTCATTAGGGCTACAAACAAGCATACAAGCATGTGAACTTGGACTAACCTTATGTATAAATTCATACAAGGCATCATACAATAGTTATGGCCGAAACATACCCTAGCATCATTTTAGGTCATAAAACAACATATAACAATTGAACCTTGGCTTTCTACTTATCATATTTCATGTAGAGTGACATGAGCATATTTAATTTAAGTCCTAGGGTCCCTAGGGCATCTAAACCTTCATGGATGAGACTTACAATGGTCCATTTAGGTCATGGAAAAATTATACAAGCATGTGACACAAGCAATAGGTTATCATATTTTCAAAAGAAGCATTTTAACACCTTTGGTTTAAATTCTAAGGCCTCTAGGTCATTTAAACCCTACTTGGCTGAAACTCATCAGTGTTTAAACTTGCTTCAAATAACATAAAAACATATGAAGTCATACGAGTTTCATAGCATATGTAAAGACAAGCATAATGAGTATACATATGAATTGTGTCTTAGGCTTTCTAGGTTTCTTTTTCTCTTTTTCTTTTATTTTTTTCTCATGGCCGAAACCTACCATTCTTTAGCTAGGTTCTTAAGTGGCCTAAAGCATGAAAAACCTAAGTAAGTTTCATGGCAAAAGTTACTAAGAAACATATATACAAATTGGTTCATGAATAAGCTAGGACCCCTTGTAGTCATACATGTTATATGTCGTGCAACTAATTTTTCTACACCCTAATTAAGCATGAGGGCATTAAACAACTTTCATATCTAAATAGCACAGAGGTCTTGAGCATATTAAAATTTTGTTTATGCTTTTCTAAGCTATCCATCTCATCATGGCCGAAAAACCCTAAGAAGGAGTTCATGAAATTCTAGCAATATTCAAGTATACAAATCCTTTAAGATCTTTGTATTCTATCACATGAGCATGGTTATTTAAATTTAAAGGTCTTCCTAACCCTAAACCCTTTCTTGACCGAATCATATGAGTGGGTTTTCTTTTAGTTTCAAAATATCTTCTAAGGAAGAAAAACTAATACATGATCCTTAATATTTCATAGGGAGACCCTTGTACTAGTTGGGTAAAACAATAAATTTCCCTAGCCTCTTAAGAATATTTTTGGCCGAAATTCTAGGGTTCAGTACTCCTCTGATCAAGCATCATATAGGTATAAAATCATGAAGAAGAACCCCTCTACATAGCATAGAAAAATCTATCATGTAGTGAAGACTAGTTTAAACATCATTAGATTTTTGAAAGCCCTTCTTGGCCGAATTTTCTCAAACTTGTTTCTAGGTTTTAAAATCTTCATAAAATCCGAAAAACACTTAAAACGCCTTGTACCACAGGTGAGGGGAAGCTTACATCCTTTTCGCTTGTGGATCTAAGGCATGGTGAAGAAAAAGTAGTCTCTTCTTCTAGTTCCTTTCCCTTGATTCCTTTGCTAAGTCCTCCTTGTATCTTAGGCTTTCTTAGGGAAAAACTTGTCTTTGGGGCCGAAGATGGAGGAGAGGGGATTGTGGTGTTCTTGGTGAGGAAGAGGAAGAATGAGAGAAAATGAGAGAAAATAGAATTTTCCCTTTACATATTCTCTTTTATGTTAAGGGGGAAGAGGTAGAAAACTTGGTTTTTGCTTTCCTTCTCCCTTAGCCTTTTTTTCTATTTCTTTTTATTTTTATTTATTTATTTATCCTCATCATTCATGGTGAAATAAGGGGGAATGAATCCCCTTAATTAACCTCTTTTATTTTCGGCAAGAGAAGAGAGAAAGAGGGAGAGAAAGGGAGGAAGGCAAGTTGCCTTTCTCTGGCTCTTTTCTTGTTTTATTTTGGCTAGCTTTTACTCTTACCTTTATCATGAGTTTCCCTCCTTTGCTATCAATATCTTCTCTCTATCCCAATTGGTTTCTACTAATTAATTCTATGAATTATAATATAAGAGGTTCAAGGTTCAATCCTTGACCTTCACTTATTTTTATTTCATTTTATTCCTTTTTGCCTCAACTCACTTCCTATTATTTTTCTAAGGCAAAATCCCACCTTCATATATTTATCTTACAAGCTTAGTGGGTATTACAGAGTTCAGAGTGTCAGCTAGCGGGGTGCTGTATTTTGGCGACAGATTATGTGTTCCAGATCAGGAGGAACTCAGAAGGAAGATTTCAGATGAGGCTCACAAGACTCCCTATGCGATGCATCCAGGCTCCACCAAAATGTACCAGGACTTGAAGAAACGCTTTTGGTGGCCTGGGATGAAGAGAGACATCGCTCGATATGTCAGCACCTATCTAACCTGTCAGAGGGTCAAGGCAGAACATCAGAGACCAGGAGGAGTCCTGCAGCCTATTCAGATTCCAGAATGGAAGTGGGAAGACATTTCTATGGATTTTATAGTGGGATTACCCAGAACGACGAATGGTTTTGATACCATCTGGGTAATAGTCGACAGGTTGACTAAATCAGCCCACTTTTTAGCCATCAGGATATCCTACTCCATGGAACAGCTAGCTCAGTTGTATCTCAAGGAGATCGTTAGATTACATGGAGTCCCACGAACCATTATCTCAGACAGGGACAGTAGGTTCACATCACACTTCTGGGAGTCTGTACAGTCAGCTTTGGGCACGAAGTTAAAGTTTAGCATAGCTTTCCATCCTCAGACAGATGGACAGACGGAGCGAGTAAATCAGGTACTCGAAGATATGCTCCGAGTATGTGCCCTAGATTTCAAGGGAAGTTGGTGCAAATATCTGAGCCTAGCAGAATTTGCATACAACAACAGCTATCAGGCCACTATCGGCATGGCACCTTACGAGGCTCTCTATGGGCGGAGGTGTAGATCTCCAGTCTGCTGGTATGAGAGTGGTGAACAGAAAGAACTAGAACTTCAGACAGATCTAGTGGCAGATACCACAACAGTTATACAGCAGATCCGCCAGAGGATAGAGACAGCCCAGAGCCGCCAGAAGAGCTATGCTGATACACGGCGCAGACCCTTAGAGTTTTCAGTTGGGGATTCAGTGTTCCTCAGAGTAGCTCCTATGAAGGGAGTAATGCGTTTTGGAAAGAAGGGCAAGCTAAGTCCCAGATATGTGGGACCATACCTTATCAGTAGAAGAGTGGGCAAGGTAGCATATGAGCTAGAGCTACCCCAGGAAATGTCAGCTGTCCACAATGTATTTCATGTCTCTATGCTGAAGAAGCATACCCCAGATGCCACCCAGGTGATTGAGCCCCAGTCGGTACAGATCCGCGAAGACCTCAGCTATGACAGTCGGCCTATTCAGATAATAGACCGAGCAGTTAAGAAATTGCGGAACAAGGAAGTACCATTAGTCAAAGTTATTTGGCACAGTTACACAGCAGAAGAGGCGACATGGGAGACAGAAGCCAGCATAAGACAGAAGTACCCAGAGTTATTCTAAATTTGAGGATGAACTTTTTATAAGGTATGGGGGATTGTAACACCCGAAAATTCTCAAAACTATTTTAGAAATATTCTATGATTTTTCTAGAATTTTAGGATATTTTTACAGAATTTTTAGAGTAGCGGAAGTAGCAAAAACAAATAGAAAACGAAAACGGCCTAAGCGAGAATTGAACCCGAGACCTATGGTTTACGGATAATTCTAGAAACCAGTTGAACCCAGCAGGGCCGTGCTGAAAGGAAAGGGAAACTTTTATATTTAAGTTTAAGTTGGGCCGAAATACCCACTTAATATAAATAGGGAATTAATGGGTGAAGAGTTATTTGGTTTTCTCTTTTAATGTGACTTGCTCCTCCTCACCCTAGTTTCCGCCGACCCTCTCCCTTTTCTTCCTCCTCTCAGCGCCAACCATAAGAGCAAGCGAGGGTTCCGTCCCAAGGGCTCCGAGAGCACTTTCCGGCGACGACTTCGACACGAGGACGCTCCCCTCTGCGAGAGGAACACATAGACGCGAGAAGATCGTCGAAAGGATCGTCTTCTCCGGAAATTCAGCGATTAGAATCGTAAGAAAATCCTAACAGGAGGTAAAAAACCCCTCACCTGCAGTATAGGTAGCTTCCGTGTGAATTTCATGTTTTAGTTTAGTAGTATGTAGACTTTCGGCACAAGGATGCAAATTAGTGCATACTAAGTGTTCGATTAAATTATTTAGCACAGAAAAATGCAACTTAGGCATTTTAAATGGCTCAGTAAATGCAATAGAAGCATTTAAATGGTTTAGTTAGCCTTGCCACAGCATATATGGGACTACGGTCCAATGGGTGGGCACCCACAGTCGCCTCTAGGTTCAGATAACCTAGTAAAAGCAAGGTAAATTAATTAGCTATGATCCAGTATTTTATTTCCAGTAGGGGCACTGTACAGGATTAGATATCCATTGGGCTGGGCTCCCATAGTCGGTCCCTAAGTTTAGATAACCTAGTAAACCTTACTAAATTCGGGATTTGCAACCCCGGGTCTAGTTAAGGATGCGCGCATAGCATGTATAGTTGTCGGACCCATTAGCAGTATGATTATGTATTTTAATCTATTATATTATAACTTTTCAAAACTCACAAAGATCAGTTATGTTAGTTGAGTTTGAATTCAGTTCCAGACTAGCTTAATTCATGTTCAGCTCAGTTTTCTTTGTTGTTACACATGATAGTTATAGTTAGCTTTGTATGCCATGCTTTAGTGTTCATGTTCAGTGATTTCAGTATGCCATGTTTAGCAAGTTTGACATATGTTTAATAGCATGTTTTTTAAAAAAATCATAAATGCATCGTATGCATGTTTTAGTGAGGTAGATGGTTTCTTACTAAGCGAAAGCTTATAGATACTTTCTTTTCCTTATACTACAGATAAAGGTAAAGGAAAGATGGACTAGCGGAGGCTGGGGAACAATACGGTGAAGATGTGTGTGGATGGAACTTGGAATGAAGATCTTAGGGACTTAGCAAATTGTTTTAAGCATTAGAACTTTTTTGTGTTTACTATTTGCACTATAGTATGTTACTTGATATAAATTCGTTAACTATGCACTCTATCATGCTTAGAACACCTATTTCATGATGTTAGAATGTTAGTTGTTATTGTTAGAGTGTTTTTTTTTTGTCATTTTAGGACTTGTAATGTGATTGAGGCACGAAACAGTGCTGAAATCAGAGTTTAGCGGCAAAATCAGAAACCTCAATCGATCGGTGGATCGATTGGGGGTTTCCAATCGATCAGCTGATCGATTGGGCAATCTGTTCCGCGAACAGTAGGCTTCTGGATCGATCAGCCGATCGATCCAGCAATTTCTGTCGCGAACAGAGAGCTCTGGGATCGATTGACCAGCCTGGATCGATCAGCCGATCGATCCAAATTACTGCCCGAGCACAGTAGCGTGCTGGATCGATCACTGGATCGATCCGACGTTCCAATCGATCAATGGATCGATTGGGAGGTCTGATATCAGCAGGAAAATGTTTAAGTTCAGTTCCTTGACCATGGGGGATGTAAAACATGTCATGAATAGTTAGTTTACACCCCTTAGCATGTATAGAATCAAGAAATGTCAATAATTTTGCAAAATTTTAATTAGTACAGCTTCCGCACTTAGATTTAATGATGGTCATGGAATAGTTAGCACAGCATAATGTGACGATCGACCTCATAACCTAGTTAGTAGGAGGCGGGTCGTTACAATATACCAAGAACATACCCTTAATTTTTCTTAAGTATTTAAGGATTATCTTAACAGTCACCTAATTATCCATTCCTGGATCTAACTGGTATCTGCTTGTAACATTCAGACCATACAATACATCGGGCCTTGCACATAATATGACATACATGATAGATCCTATTGAGGACGCATAAGGTATCTTATCCATGCAAATCTTCTCATCTTTATACAGGGCACATAGATTTCGAAAGGTTAATTTCATGTCTCAAAGGTATGAATCCTTTCTTGGATTCAGATATGCTAAACCATTTTGGCACCTATCTATATATGTCGACTATGAAAGACCAAGCAATCTTTTCAGTCTATCTCTATAGATCTTCAACCCTAGGATGTTAGTTGTTTCTCCCATGCCATTCATGGAGAATGTCATGGACAACCAAACTTTCACTGATTATAGAACTGACACATTGTTTCTTATAAGTAATATGTCATCAACATATAATATTAGGAATACGACCAAACTTCCACTAACCTTTGATATACACAAGATTCATCTGGATTTTGTGAGAAATCAAACTCTTTGATTGCCTCATTAAAATGAATATTCCAACTTTTGGATGTTTGCTTTAGTCCATAATGTTAGGACCAAAAGTAGCTAGAGGGGGGGGGGGGGTGAATAGCTCATCGCGTGCCCGGTGTTCGGCGATGCTTGTTTCTTCGAAGATGTGCAACGGAAAATACAGAAACAAATCACACAACGCTAACACGGTTGGTTTACTTGGTATCCACCTCACAAGAGGTGACTAGTCCAAGGATCCACACCAACACACACACCCTCCACTAATGAAACTCTCCTTTATGGTAACTACCAAGGGCGGAGAAGCCCTACAAGACTCAATACAAGAAGAAGAAAGGGTAGTAAAGAAATACAAGCTTACAAGCTTACAATGAGTGCACAAACCCTAACCCTAGTTTCTTCTTCTTGCTTTGTCCGCCTCTTGACTTGGAAGAGCCTCCAAGAACCTTCAAGAATTGGCGATCTCGAGCTTGAGAAGAGCTATGGAGGAGCTGGTGAAGATCTGAAATGAATCGGTGAAGAAGTGCCGAAGACAATGCTCGCCTGCGGCTCAAATACGACGCAACGGTAGGATCCCGATCGATTCGATTATTCCCAATCGATCTGGGAGGCTTTGGATCGATCCATGGATCGATCCAGAGCGCCTCTGTGCTATGGAAAAACGTCTGGATCGATCCATGGATCGATCCAGCGCTTATCGCGCGAAGCAGCAGCGTCCCAATCGATCCAGAGGCTTTCTGTTCGCTGGGAAAGGTCTGGATCGATCCACTGATCGATCCAGCACTTGGTTTTTGCCCAAAACCAAGTCCCAAACCTCCCAAACCAACATCCGGTCAACCTTAACCTGTTGGTACGTCATGCCTAGCATCTAGTCACTCCCTTGACCTGCTAGGACTCCCTCACCAAGTGTCCGGTCAATCCCTTTGACCCACTTGGACTTTTCTTTCATGCCAAGTATCCGGTCACTCTCTTGACCTACTTGGACTTTTACCTAGTTTCACTCACTAGGGTATTCAATCTGCCTAGCTTCACTCACTAGGACTTTCACCTGGCTTCACTCACCAGGATTTCCATACTGCCTAGCTTCACTCACTAGGATTTTCACCTGGCTTCACTCACCAGGATTTCCATCTGCCTAGCTTCACTCACTAGGACTTTCACCTGGCTTCACTCACCAGGGTTTCCTTCCAGTCAAGTATACCTACTTGACTCTTCTTCATTCACACTGATCAGTTCCTGATCAGAATCTCCCCATATGAACAACTGTATCTGCATTGTCCATGTGTCTACATGTATTGTCAAACATCGAAACTATGACAAAGACTCAAGCTTGGTCAAACCAGTCAACCTTGACCTAAGGGATATTGCACCAACAATCTCCCCCTTTTTGATGTTTGACAATACCTTTAAGTTTGGACCATTCTGAGTTAAGCTAATCCCATAGCCTTAACTCCATTCATGCCAAAGTATTAATTTTTCACCATTCTGAGTTAAGCTAATCCCATAGCCTTAACTCCATTCATGCCAAAGTATGAATGTTGGTTCCCTTCATTCTCCCCCTATGACCTCCCCCATAGGTAATGAAGGCCTAACTTAAACCACACATTCTCCCCCTATTGGCACACATCAACCCATCTCTGAGCACACATAAACTCGTGCCTCAATTTTGGACACACTTCAACAAATGTCCCATTGTTGAAAACTCTCCCCCTGAAGAGTTGCTCATCGTTGTTCACAACATCACTCGTTGTGACCAACAACGATAATGAAGGTCCCATACCCTTTATTTATCCTTAACCCTACATTCCTCCTCATTGTAGGCAAATGCCCATCCTTGAGCATTGTCCACTTAACGGAAGGTTAACCGCCTTCCAAGGTTTATGAAAAATAATTTTCATGCCTTTAAAGAGTCCCTCCCCCTAAAGACATGGTGGTAAACTTCTATCATTGCACCAACAATGACCTGGAGTCCCTAAAACTTTAGGAAACCCTATTGAGAAGTTTTGAGGTTCAAATACTCAAAATTTGAAACAAACCTCAACCTAAACTTCAACTTAGCCTTCCTTAACCAGTCCATCCTTGTTTTCACATGAAAACACCCCTTTTTATGTATACACATGTATTTTGAGGGGTTTGGAAAGGTTACCTAGACTAAAATAGGTTTAAAGATGCCGAAATTAGACTTTCCCAGCCAAAATCAGCAACTTGGATCGATTGGAGTTGGGTTCCAATCGATTAATCCTTTCTGAATCGATCGATCCTTTCTGAATCGATCCACTGATCGATTCAGACTTCCTGGATCGATCGGCTGATCGATCCAGCGAGCTTCTGCTCGCGGGAGACTTTCCTTCTGAATCGATCCACGGATCGATTCAGGCACTCCAATCGATCCATGGATCGATCGGAGCTCTGATAGTTGCTGAAATTTCATTTCAGCCAACTTCAGAAACCCCTAGAAAATTCTACAAAAATCCAAAAATCATGAAATTTCGTGTAGACATTATTTAGGGCATACTTAATCATGGAAAAATAGTTTTCTATGAAAATACATCATATTTTCAAAGATTGACACAAGCTTGAAAACTTGCTACCACTTTAGCGTTTTCTTCAAGTTTGTGTCTAACTATTCAATGGTGATTACTATCAAAAGATAGCCTTCACCATGGTTTTCCAAAAACATTTTTTTTTAAAAACATTTTCAAAACCAATATCCCATCATGTTCCTTGGGCATAATGCACATGACTTGTACATTAGCTTTCCCAATGATGGGAAAACACATAACTATGTGTTTTGATGAACCTAAAAACTCAAAAGAATGCACTAAATCAACATCTTGAGCTTTGTTCATCATCCTAACATCTCACTTGTATCTAATGTGCACTAAAACACATACAAGACACCTTATAGTCTTTGTGAGATGTAGATTTTGGTTTTGCCCTAATCTAGGGATCATGCATATCTATCTAGGTATTTTAGAGATATTAGACATCCACCTAGGATGTCACTTGTTAATCAGTGTTGTTAAATGCCATTTGTCCTTAATTACAAGGAATTAAACTAATGCATGATAATGTTATGGCATACATCAAAATAAAATAAAATAATTTTTAAAAAAATCCTATAACTACATGATGTATGAATGTCATGATATGGTATTTTTGGATTTTTCATAATACAACATGAATGCAAAAATAGACATGATGTCATGACATATGATGGGCAAACAATCATGGCAAGATTTAGCATAAATAAAATATACCTAGATTAACTATCTAAGTATCCTTAAAATCTTAGCTAAACTTACAACTTAAACCAAGATTGCCCTAAAGTGCTTCAAGAAAATGCCAAAGCCTAAATTGACATTTCTAATTCCCTTGATTAATGTATGCCAATTGAAAATAAGCATATCCTCAAATGTTGGCATATTTCATTTTTCCACAAGAGTAGTACCTTTAAATTAAGGCCCGGATCGCCTTAAATTTCCTACGAACATACCAAAATCCCAACTTGGTAGTTCTTATGAATTTCCCAATATGTGCCATTTAAGATTAAAATCAATTCTTCCACCATTAGGCACATTTTACTCTTTCAAGGAGTAAATAATAATTCCATTTCATTTTCAAAGGTTAACAAAACCTTGAAAATGCTCCTTGAGTGTCAATTTCCTCAAAGTTAGGTTAACTACCCTTCTAATCGGAGTTGACACTCTCTAACCCATCTATGGGGTAGAGAAGATGCTCCTAGGAACCCAACACCTATTGGTGCTCCTTGGATGCTCTAGGTATTCACTAGGGATAACTTCCCTAGATACCTTCCTAGTGACCTTGTTGGGCTTCTTAGAAGCCTTGGTCACATTTTCTAAGTCAACTCTAGGGATAACCTCCCTTGTGACCTTGTTAGTGACTTTCTTAGACTTCTTAGAAGTCTTAGTCACATTTATCGCAAAAATACTCTTAGGGATGACTTCCCTAGTATTCTTGTCTTGACCACTGGACCTAGGGTTTGTTCCATAACTATATGGAACCCTATGGTAAGAGGGCACATCCTTCTTAGCCTTTGGTTTGTATCCCAACCCTCTATGGCCATTTGATGGCTTTGATTTTCCTAGCCCTAGGTATTTCTCATTTTTCCCTTGTAGGATATTTTCCATCCTTTTTAGGGTCTTTTCCATTTTATCAAGTCTTGACCTTAAGACTTGATTTTCTATCATTAAATCCTTAGGTTTTAGTCCATGAGCATTTTTGTTCTTGGGCATGTATCTATTATCCTTAGTGTTCCCGCCCAAGTGTCTATCTACCTTCCTAACCTTAGGTTGGGTAGTTTTGGCATGTAGGGCCACATGCTTTTCCTTAAAGCCCTCTTGCTTTCTATTCTTATGGTAAAATGCATTAAAATGATAAAAATTTGAACTATCATGCTTTTTACCATAATGTAAGGGGGTAGGCTCAATAAAAGTTACCTTCCTTTTTACCTTAGAGGCTCCCCCTTGACTTAAGCTTCCTCCTTGAGCCTTGACCATCTTCTTCCCCTTAGGGCATTGACTCCGGTAATGCCCCTTTTGATTGCAAGAGAAACACACAATGTGCTCCTTGCTCTTCTTTGTTCCGGGGATGGTCTCCTTTGGCTTCTCCTTGCCCTTTGGTGCCACTTAACCCTTCTTCTTGGCCAATTTAGGACACTTGCTTTTGTAGTGCCCATGTTCCCTACATTCAAAGCATATAATATGATTTTTATTATTAATTGAAATATTTATACCTTTGCTTGTAGGGGTGACATCTTTTCCTTTGGATCCGGAGGTAGAAGCTTCCTCTTGATCCAAATTTGATACTCCTCCATTTGATTTTGCTTGACTTGTGGAGGTGGACGCTTCTTCATCCTCTTCTTCTCTTGACCCGGATGTGGAGGATTCTCCTTCTTCTTGATCCAGTGTCAATGAAGATTGCTCCCCCTCAATCCTAGAGGTGGAGGCTTCTCCTTCTTCTTCATCCTCTTGTACATGAAACAAGGAATATACTACTTCCTTGCTCTTTTGATTGCACTCCTTTGAGGATGAAGCTTCCTCTTGGACTTCTTCTTCGGAAGTTGAGCATCTCTCAACTTCGGAGTCCTCCTCTTGATCTTGATCCATTGAGTCGCCCTCTTTGGATTCCTCTTGATTCGGTACAGTGGAGGGGATCTCATGGATTAATGCCAACTTGCTCCAAAGCTCCTTGGCATCCTTGAATTCTCCAACTTGAGCCAAAATACTGCTTGGCAATAAGTTGACCAAAAGCTTGGTCACTTTATCGTTTGCCTTGCTCCTTTGAACTTGCTCTTGGCTCCATTTGCTTTTCTTGAGAGGCTTGCCCTTGAAGTTTGTTGGAGCTTCAAAACCTTCCATGAGAGCAAACCATTGCTCTATCTCCATCATCAAAAAATTTTTGATTCTTGATCTCCAAGAATCGAAGCTTGTGGATGTGTATGGTGGAGCCACCCTTGTGTCAAATCCAAGTCCATCTTGGAATTGCATCTTGAAGTTGAGCCTTTTGTTTTTTTTTTTGACTTTGATGAATTTGCTCCAACTTCTTCGCCCTCTAGCTTTTCTTGTTATGCTTGACCCTTCCGGCGATGATTCCGGTGAAGAGCGGCCTCGCTCTGATACCACTTGTTAGGACCAAAAGTAGCTAGCGGGGGGGGGGGGGGGGGAATAGCTCGTCGCGTGCTCGGTGTTCGGCGATGCTTGTTTCTTCGAAGATGTGCAGCGGAAAATACAGAAACAAATCACACAACGCTAACACGGTTGGTTTACTTGGTATCCACCTCACAAGAGGTGACTAGTCCAAGGATCCACACCAACACACACACCCTCCACTAATGAAACTCTCCTTTATGGTAACTACCAAGGGCGGAGAAGCCCTACAAGACTCAATACAAGAAGAAGAAAGGGTAGTAAAGAAATATAAGCTTACAAGCTTACAATGAGTGCACAAACCCTAACCCTAGTTTCTTCTTCTTACTTTGATCGGCCTCTTGACTTGGAAGAGCCTCCAAGAACCTTCAAGAACTGGCGATCTCGAGCTTGAGAAGAGCTGTGGAGGAGCTGGTGAAGATCTGAAATGAATCGGTGAAGAAGTGCCGAAGACAACACTCGCCTGCGGCTCAAATACGACGCAACGGTCGGATCCCGATCGATTCGATTATTCCCAATCGATCGGGGAGGCTTTGGATCGATCCAGAGCACCTCTGTGCTCTGGAAAAATGTCTGGATCGATCCACGAATCGATCCAGCGCTTATCGCGCGAAGCAGCAGCGTCCCAATCGATCCACTGATCGATTGGGACCTCTGGATCGAACCACTGATCGATCCAGAGGCTTTCTGTTCACTGGGAAAGGTCTAGATCGATCCACTGATCGATCCAGCACTTGGTTTTTGCCCAAAACCAAGTCCCAAACCTCCCAAACCAACATCCGGTCAACCTTAACCTGTTGGTACGTCATGCCTAGCATCTAGTCACTCCCTTGACCTGCTAGGACTCCCTCACCAAGTGTCTGGTCAATCCCTTTGACCCACTTGGACTTTTATTTCATGCCAAGTATCCGGTCACTCTCTTGACCTACTTGGACTTTTACCTAGCTTCACTCACTAGGGTTTTCAATCTGCCTAGCTTCACTCACTAGGACTTTCACCTGGCTTCACTCACCAGGATTTCCATACTGCCTACCTTCACTCACTAGGACTTTCACCTGGCTTCACTCACCAGAATTTCCATCTGCCTAGCTTCACTCACTAGGACTTTCACCTGACTTCACTCACCAGGGTTTCCTTCTAGTCAAGTATACCTACTTGACTCTTCTTCATTCACACTGATCAGTTCCTGATCAGAATCTCCCCATATGAACAACTGCATCTGTATTGTCCATGTGTCTACATGTATTGTCAAACATCGAAACTATGACCAAGACTCAAGCTTGGTCAAACCAGTCAACCTTGACCTAAGGGATATTGCACCAACACATAAATGGATTGTTGAAGTTTATATTATTCTTGTTAACAAATGTGAAACCTTCAAGCTGTATTATATACACGTCCTCGAGCAAGTTTCCATTAAGCAAAGCTGTTTTCACATCTATTTGTCATATCTTATAATCATGAGGAGTTGATATGGCCAGAAGTATCCAAATGGATTTAAGCATGGTTATAGGTGAGAAGGTTTTGTCATAGTCAATGCCTTGCCTTTAACTATAGCCTTTCGCCACCAACCTTGCCTTATAGGTAATTATATTACCATCCATGTTAGTTTTATTCTTGAAAACCCACTTGCACCCTATAAGTGTTATGCCTTCAGGTGGGTCCACCAAATTTCAAACTTGGTTTTCGTACATGGAATCCATTTCTGACTTCATGGCTGCAAGCCACTTGTCCTTCTCTGAACTATTCAGAGCTTCTTCATAATTAGTAGGTTCTTCATCCTCAATGAGTAACACGTCATTCGATTCTCTTATAAGAGATCCATATCTCTTAGGAATATTATGTATCTTACATGATCTATGAGAAGGTTGTGTCATAATCGGTTGCAGTTCTTGACTAGACATTTCATTAGTGTTTGTTGGAGTCTCTTGCACTTCATCAAGTTCAACTATATTCCCACTTCATTCCTACAAGTGAAACTCTTTCTCTAGGAATGCAGCATGTCTTAAAATAAACACCTTTTGTTTGAAGGGGTGTTAGAATTGGTGACCCTTAGTTTGCTTAAGGTATCTAATAAATAAACACTTATCAGACTTTGCATCCAACTTGTATGATACAATCCTCTTCACATAAGCAAGACACCCCCATATCTTCAAATAAGATATGAGAGGTTTCTTACTAGTCCATACCTCATATGGAGTAGTTGAGATTGCCTTCGTCGGGACTTTGTTTAGTAAGTAAATAGCTGTTATGAGTGTATAACCCCAAAAGATTTTAGGAAAATTTGCATGATTCATCATTGACCTAACCATGTTCAACAGGGTTCGGTTACGCCTTTTTGATACACCACTATATTGTGACATTTAAGACGGAGTTCATTGAGATAATATACCATTATCCTTTAGATAATCCTGAAACTCTTAGTTTAAATACTCACCACCTCAATCAGATCAAAGTATCTTAATACTTTTACCAAGTTATTTCTCTACTTCATTTTTGAATTTTCTAAACTTTTCAACTGCTTCAGACTTGTGTTTTATTAGATATACATACCCATAATGAGAGTGATCATCAATGAAAGTAATGAAGTAGCTATAACCTCCTCGTGTGTGAGTTGACACTGGTCAATATACATTAGTATGTATGAGCCAAAGAAACTCATCAACTCATTCACCATTTCCAGAAAAAGATAACTTTGTCATCTTGTCTTTTAAACATGAATCGTATGTTTCACAAATGTATCTAATTCAAATAATTCAAAAATTGCAATCTTTTACAATTTGGACATGCGTTTCTTGCTTATATGGCCAAGGCAACAATGCCATGAGTAAGATGTTAATTGATTATCTATTCGAGTGCATTTATTGCTCATTTTAATATTGAATACATAACCAAATATATCTAATGCATATATGTCATTGCATAAAATTTCAATGTCATAAAGAACGTCATTCAAAGTTATATAACAACAATTGTTACTAAAAGTTAAATAGAAACCTATTCTATTTAAGCAAGAAATAGAAATAATATTCTTTATTAATGTAGAAATAAAATAATAATTATCTAGTTCTAATACAAGTCTATTGGGAAGCTTTAACGAGTATGTTCCGATGGTGACTGTAGCAACCTTTGCTCCATTCCTAACTCGCAGACTTGATTCTCCCTTGATGAGTCTTTTGCTATTCCTTAGCCCCTGTATATCATTACATATATGTGAGTCACACCCAGTATCCAATATCCAAGTGTTTGAGGAAATAGTGTTGGTGTAATTTGCACTAACGGTCTAACTTAGGTTTTGATGAATGACAAGTGAGTTAAGTTAGGTCTTTATGAGATCTAATTGCTTTACCAAGTGTGCAGGAGTTGACCAGTCTAAAGAATCTGATACCAGGTTGAAATCAAGCTAGGTAGGTCTGAGGACTTGATGTTGGTGCAAAGCCTAGATAGGTCAAAGGGTCGACCTGATATTTGGCAGGAAGTTCGGTTGGGTCCGCAGGACCTGACGATTGATAGAAGTCTAGTTGGGTATGCGGACCCGACGATTGATAGAAGTCTAGTTGGGTATGCGAACCTGACAACTTGCATGAAGACCTGGTGGGTCAAGAGGCTAGTCGATAGACTGCAAGTTGGTAAGTCATTGGATGAGAGTCACTGCGTAAAGACACTTTTCAGTTGAGGGAGAGTAGGCGTCAATTCAGTTTACGTCCATTTTGGATCCCTAAATTGAGACCTTGACTAGTTCCTGATCCAGGGAGGATAGGAGTAAATTATTATTACTTATTATTATTGTGTTAACACTTGTCTTATAGGTTATTATTTGTTTTATTGGACTAACATATTTTGCAGGGTAAGAAGAGCACAAAAGCCTCAGGTGAATAGTACTCGAGCCGTCTTCAAGCATTGGAAGGCACCTTGACACTATTTATGGAAGGCGCCTTTGGTGCATAGAAGGTGCCTTCCATAGGATAAATTTTTTACCTCTTCAGCAACAAGGATCAACTTTTTTTGGGATCAAGTTTTAGACGTTGGAGGTGCCTTCAACCCTATGGATGGCACCTTCCACAGCCTTTATAAGAGCATCTCGACCAAGCTTCAAAAAATAACTCATACACAAGCTTCTACGTGTCTGATTGAGGTACTGACTGCTCTGGCTTCCTGCTGTGACTCTACTACAACGCTGTTATGCTTGTCTACCGTTGAGAGGCCATCTAAATATCAAGCTTGAGCCGACCAACTCTAAAAAACGTGTTTGGTAACTTTAAATTCTGTACTTAATTATTGCAAAAAGGACAAGTATAGTGTGTTGCACTTGTTCCGACTTTCTTTTGTACTCGATTCCATCTTTAGGTGGTTCCGAAAGAGGTATTTTAATGGGTTATCCATCAATAGGGCCGCAAGACCTAGTCCTTGGAGTAGGAGTCGCCGAAGGCTCCGAATCAAGTAAAACCGATCGTATCTGTCTCTGTCTTCTTACTTATTTTTTTTTTAATTTCTGTGTTTTTTTCACTATGTACTTTGTTTAAAAAAAAGAATAACTTTTTTAAAACCACGTGATTCACTCCCCCTCCCCCCTCCTCTCACGCGAGACTCGATCCTACAAGTAGTATCAAACCCAAGTTCTTCTCTGAATTGGTGCAACCACCAATCAAGCTAGGGAGAGTTGTTTTATTTTTTGGATTTTAGTTTTTCATATTCTATTTGAATTGATAAAAGTTTACCTCTTTAAATTATTCTTCCTCGTTCAGTTTGATTCAAATTGGTGCGACACCACTCGAGTTCCTCAATATTCTTTTTATTTACTTAAACTCTGCTAATCTAAGACCAAGTCTTGGTACCTCCCTCTAGTTCTCTATTTCAGTGATAAATGGCCCAAAACGAAGGATATAACACTATTCAATAAGGATGATTTCTCATATTAGAAGAAGCAGATAAAAGTGTACCTGAAGACCAACTTCGACCAGTGATTCAGCGTCACCAAAGGATACAAGGCGCCAGTCGACCATAACACCGAAATTCCAATGGACCCGAAAAAATTGGAATCCGGAGATAAAGAAAAAGGCCTAGATCAATTTCAAGGTCCTCAACACAATCTGGTGCAGACTAATGAAGGAGGAACTAAACTACGTTGGCCCACACGAAAATGAAAAGGAACTATGGGATAAGCTCATAGAACTACATGAGGGAACCAATGACGTAAAAGTAACAAAAATGGGGTTATTCTTAAATAAATTATTTAACATCAAAATGCAGGAAGGAGAATCTGCCAGTTAGTTGCACGCGAGGATAAAAGACATTCTCAACGGGCTTCACACAATCAGATCAGATAGAGAACTAGGATCTGATATGATATGCTCTAAATGTATTCCCTCAAAATGCATTATGGGGATTCATCGTGGATGCCTATAAAATCTCAAGGAATCTATCCAAATTAAAATTAGATGAACTTTTTTGTGAATTTGATCTGCACGAACAGACTAACACCAAACCTGAGAAAGGTATTGCTCTTGTTGCAGGAATGTCAAAAGAAAAATCTAGATCTAAACTAGAACCAGAAGATGAGTCTGATCCAGACTCAGACGATGAAGAATACCTAGTGAACCTGGTAAGAAAGATGTTTACTAAGAGAAATAAGAACTTCACCAAAAAGGACCTATAGAAGATCAAGTCCACTTCCAATTCCAACAACAACAAGACAAATGTCATGTGCCTTGGATGCAATAGGAAGGGGCATTACAAGAAGACTACCCAAATCTCAAGAAGATGAAAGCCTTTAAGGCAACATAGGACGAATTGTCCGCAGAGGAATCAAACAGAGATGAACCAAAGCACACCAACTATCGCGCGCTGATGGCATATGGACCAACATCAGATTGTGAATAAGAAGACGAGTTTGAACCTGAATCCAGCTATGAGTCCACACTCATTTTCGAAGGTTCCGATGAGGTACAATTTATTTTAAGCAAAACATTTTTAAAAATAATTGCATGTTTACATAGGAAATTAACTCTATCTGAAGATCAAGTAAACGAACTAAGCAAATAAAATAAAACACTTAATGAACAACTAAAATCAAATTTAACAACTGAGCTGATTCAAGCTGAAATCCCAACTCAAGTCGCAAAACTTGAGGAGGACAATTCTAGATTGAAAAGCGAAGTACTTGAACTAAAACAACTACTAGAAAAATTCACAACTAGATCTAAGTATCTTGATATAATGCTTAGATCACAAAGAGCTGTGTACAGTAAGTTTAGACTTAGATACAAGTCCAACTCAACTAACAAAACCTTTATATCTTTAGTTAATCAATATAAAAATTAAACAAAAGTCTAGGTTCCGAAAATGTACCTAACCACGTAAGTAGGAATCAATCAATACTACGTATCTAAAAATAAAATACACTATCTAAAACTAAATAAATCAACCTTAATCTCAAAAATTAAACCCTCTAAGCTAAATTTAGTAAAGTCAACCAAAGCAATAACTAAACCTAAATTAAATAAAAACAAAATTACTCTAAACTCAAACTATAACCAAGTCTATTATAGCTATAAAGTAAATTGATACAAACCTAAAACCTAAAACCCAAGTCCAATAATTCAGGGGAGGCTCTAAATTAGTTGGCACATCTAAAATCAATAACTTACCCAGGTGGGTAATTAGGACTAGCCAAAAAAGGGATAAAAATTTAACTTGATAAACCGTACTGGTGAAGTTTTGGATGACAGTAGGTTAGGAAAACTCTGCCTATGCATGTCTAGGAAGATATGACTTTGACTTGGTGCATTTTAGCTTAGTGGAACTAACTGAAACTACCCCTTTTAAATCCTAACTGGTTAGACTAGAGTTTTGTATTAAGTTCAGTGGATAGGATTATTTGAAAATTTTCAAATGTGTGGTTACTCTAACGATGTCCAGGTGACTCACCACAGCTTAGAAGTTTATCTAAAGAATGTCTGTTTGTTGATCCCAAAGCTAAACTTGAATCAATACAAAGTTAAAGCAAACCCTGAAATCTAACTTAACTCATCTCACAAAATTACAGGATTCCCCGATTAAAAATATAGATAAGGTGAAATTATTAAGGATCCAAAATTAAATAAAAAAAACAAAATTCAAATTAAAATTAAAAAATTTAAATTCAAAAATACAAATTCAAAATTCAAATTAAAGTTAAAAAATTCAAATTAAAAAAAAAACAAAATTACAAATTCAAAATTTAAAAATTCAAATTCAAAATTCAAAAATACAAATTCAAAATTTAAATTAAAAAGTAAAATTCGAATTCAAAATTTTTAAAAAAATGTAAATTTGAAATTCAAATTTAAAACTAAAATTAAAAATTAAAAAACCAAATTCAAAATTTAAATCAAAATTAAATTAGATTAACCTCCTAAATTATTTTCTAACTTAACTAATTATTAACATAAATTGATTTAAAACTTAAACTTGTATCTTAAATTAATTTCCTGACTTACTAAATATTTAACTTAAATTAATTTTTAACTCAAATTAATTCTTAAATAACTTAATTAATTTTTGACTTAAATCAATCTAGTTAATAATGACTCTCACATTGTATAGGAAATCAAGTGGATATTGGACAGTGGTTGTTCCAGACACACGACTAGGGATTACACCAAGTTCGCTCAACTAACATACAAAAGCCTATGAATGGTTGCTTTTTGAAACAATTGCAAACTTAAGGTAATTGGGATAGGTGGCATCGAACTCAAAACTGACTTTATTATTAAAAAAGTATTACTTGTTAATAATTTTAAATACAATCTACTTAACATTAATCAGTTGTGTGATTTTGGATAGAAGGTCAAATTTTTATTCTCTCAATGCTTAGTTAAGCACATAGATAACCCTAACATAAACCTAAAAGGGTTTAGGAAAAACAATATCTAAGCAATTAACCTAACCATCTCTTCACTTAAGTGTCAGTTGACACAGTAAAAAGAAACCTAGTTATAGCATAGAAGAATGCCCCACACAAACTTTAGAAACCTAACAAAGTTAAATGGCGTAGTTAGAGGCTTATCAAAATTACCTAACTTATGTAATACCCACTAAGCTTGTAAGATAAATATATCAATGTAGGATTTTGCCTTAGAAAAATAATAGGAAGTGAGTTGAAGCAAAAAGAAATAAAATGAAATAAAAAGAAGTGAAGGTCAAGGATTGAACCTTGAACCTTTTATATTATATTTCATAGAATTAATGGGTAATAACCAGTTAGAATAGAGAGAAGATATTGATAGCAAAGGAGGGAAACTCATGATAAAGGTAAGAGTAAAAGCTAGCCAAAAGAAAACAAGAAAGGAGCAAGAGAAAGACAACTTTCCTTCCTCCCTTTCTCTCCTTCTTCCTCTTTGGTTTTGCCGAAAACTTAAAGAGGGATTAAGGGGATTCATTCCCCCTTATTTCACCATGAATGATGAGGATAAATAAATAAATAAAAATAAAAATAAAATAGAAAAAAAAGGCTAAGGGAGAAGGAAAGCAAAAACTAAGTTTGCTACCTCTTCCCCCTTAACATAAAAGAGAATATGTAAAGGGAAAATTCTATTTTCTCTCATTTTTCTCATTCTCTCCTCTCCCTCACTGAAACCTCAGTTCCCCCTCTCCTCCATCTTCGGCCCCAAGCCAAGGTTTTCCCTAAGAAAGCCTAAGATACAAGGAGGACTTAGCAAAGGAATCAAGGGAAAGGAACTAGAAGAAGAGACTACTTCTTCTTCACCATACCTTAGATCCACAAGCGAAAAGGATGTAAGCTTCCCCTCACCTGTGGGACAAGGCTTTTATGTGCTTTTCAGATTTTATGAAGATTTTTAAAACCTAGAAACAAGTTTGAGAAAATTCGGCCCAGAAGAGCTTTCAAAATCTAATGGTGTTTAAACTAGTCTTCACTACATGATAGATTTTTATATGCTATGTAAAGGGCTTCTTCTTCATGTTTTTATACCTATATGATGCTTGATCAGAGGAGTACTGAACCCTAGAATTTCGGCCAAAAATATTCTTAAGAGGCTAGGGAAATTTATTGTTTTACCCAACTAGTACAAGGTTCTCCCTATGAAATATTAAGGATCATGTATTAGTTTTTCTTCCTTAGAAGATATTTGAAACTAAAAGAAAACCCACTCATATGATTCGGTCAAGAAAGGGTTTAGGGTTAGGAAGACCTTTAAATTTAAATAACCATGCTCATGTGATAGAATACAAAGATCTTAAAGGATTTGTATGCTTGAATATTGCTAGAATTTCATGAACTCCTTCTTAGGGTTTTTCGGCCATGATGAGATGGATAGCTTAGAAAAGATTAAACAAAATTTTAATATGCTCAAGACCTCTGTGCTATTTAGATATGAAAGTTGTTTAATTCCCTCATGCTTAATTAGGGTGTAGAAAAATTAGTTGCATGACATATAACATGTATGACTACAAGGGGTCCTAGCTTATTCATGAACCAATTTGTATATATGTTTCTTAGTAACTTTTGCCATGAAACTTACTTAGGTTTTTCATGCTTTAGGCCACTTAAGAACCTAGCTAAAGAATGGTAGGTTTCGGCCATGAGAAAAAAATAAAAGAAAAAGAGAAAAAGAAACCTAGAAAGCCTAAGACACAATTCATATGTATACTCATTATGCTTGTCCTTATACATGCTATGAAACTTGTATAAATTCTCATGCTTTTAGGCTATTTGAAGCAAGTTTATATTCTGTGAGTTTCGGCCACGTAGGGTTTAAAAGACCTAGAGGCCTTAGAAATGAAACCAAATGTGTTAAAAGTACTTCTTATGAAAATAGGATAACGTGTTGATTGTTTCACATGCTTGTATAATTTTTCCATGACCTAAATGAACCCTTGAATGTTTCGGTCATGAAGGAATAGATGCCCTAGAAACCCTAGGACTTAAATTAAATATGCTCATGCCACTCTACATGAAATATGATAAGTAGAAAGCCAAGGTTCAATTGCTATATGTTGTTTTATGACCTAAAATGATGCTAGGGTATGTTTCGGCCATAACTATTGGATGATGCCTTGTATGAATTTATACATAATGTTAGTCCAAGTTCACATGCTTGTATGCTTGTTTGTAGCCCTAATGAGAACTTGTTAAATTTCGGCCATGACATATGTTAAGGGCTTAAAGAACTTAGGAACTAATTCAAATGTGTCAAATGTGTTTACCTTGTTCCTTGGTAAAAATTTTTATAAATATGATTTAAAGTTGTCCATACTTTTATGTCATATGGAACCTTGTTTCACACCTTAAGGTTTCGGCCATATGAAATTAGGGACTTGAGGAACTTAGAAACTAAGTTAATCATGTTTATAATGCTTCCTATGAAAATGTTATGATGATAATTTAGGTGCCACATGCTTGGATGTTGTGTTTAGCCTAAATTGAGCTCTAAAGGGGTTCGGCCACAAGGATTTAGGAAGCTTAAAACCAAGATAAATATGATACCATGTTTCCTATGATAGAATAATCACAAGATACACCCTTATGCTTAAAATGTATGCTTGTGATTTATGACTTATGATATGATATGCATGCTTTTATGATATGATATGCTTTGTGCTTAAAATATGCATGCTTATGTTATGATATGTGGTTGAATTATGCATGCTTTGATGCCATGTTTGGTGCTTAAAATATGCATGCTTTCATGATATGCTATGTGGTTAAATCATGCATGCTTGATGATATGCTTTATTCTTAAGATATGCATGTTTTTATGATCTATGCCTAAGTGATGCATATTGTTATGACATGATGTATGCCTAAGTGATGCATGCCTTTATGATGAGATGTATGCCTAAGTGATGCATACCTTTATGACATGATGTATGCCTAAGTGATGCGTACCTTTATGATATGATGTATGCCTAAGTGATGCATACTTTTATGACATGATGTATGCCTAAGTGATGCATACTTTTACGATATGATGTGTGCCTAAGTGATGCATGCTTTTATGATACATGATATGTATGACATGTACTTTACTTTATATGTGAGTGGCTTGTACCAAGGGTGGGCTCCATAAGCGCCCCGGGGACTAAGGACCTCGTTAGGGATGTGCTCCTAAGTGCCCCTAGGACTAAGGGCCTAGTATGTTTGCCTCGTAGGGTTCAAGACTTGCTACCTTGGACCTACAAGGTTGCGCGCAATATTTAAGTGGTACATAGCCGGGATCCCCCTTATGTTGAGATTACTTTCAAGTATATATGTAAAAGAAAATGGTTTTAAAGATCATGAGACATACACATGTTTTTCGGATACATGTTTTCCAAAATCATATTGCATACACCTTATGATTTTGCTATGTTTCATGTTATGCTCTTGATTATGATATGCCATGATAAGGTATGATTATGTTATGTTCATGCTATACCTTATAGACATGTTTCGGCCATGGATTTGTTGATGCTTGATATATAGATTTCGGCCATAGATATGATGATGCCTTGATGTACATTTTTCGGCCATAGTATGATGTTTTGATATACATGTTTCGGCCATGCTTTGATATACCATAATACTTGTTTGTTATGCCATGTCTAGCTATGTTTTATGCAATGCACTATGTATATGTTTCGGCCATGGTGATGCTTGATATGCTATGACTAGTTGTGATTATATTATGATGCATGATATGCTTGAATAGAATGCTATGATATGCCATGATTAGTTGAGATTATGACTTGTTGATGCATTCTTGATTATGTGCTTATTGTTGATTTTAGTGAGTAGGAAAGGAACTTACTGAGCCATGAGTGCTCATAGCTTACTTTCCTTGTACCACAGATAAAGGAAAAAAGCTGGATGAGTTAGAGGAGCAGCAGGAGGGGCAACGAAGATGTGTGTGGCAGTGGCTAGGCAACCAAATAAATAAGAACCTGTTTAAAATTTCTTTAAAGAACTATGCATTGGTATTTTATGACTTGTGATACCTAAACATGTGTGGTTTGACATTATGGATCCACTGGATTTGATGTTATGATTTTGATGCCATGTGATAGTATAGTTCAAAAGAAATTTAAAAGAAAAGTTTTATTAAAACTATGAAAATTATTTTAAGTCTTCCGCTGTTTTAAAAAGAAAAATTTATACGTTGAGTATCGTAGCCCCGTCCCTTAGGGTAGCAGGGAGGGTGGGCGTTACAGGTTGGTATTAGAGCCAAAGTTATTGCCAGCTCACTACACACACATCAAGCCTCCTACCTGCCGCTCCCAGTAAGAATGTTTATGTTAAATTTATTTGTTATATGTTTATGTTTGATTTTCTTGTCATATACTTATGCTTTATTTTCTTTACTACATTGCTTATGCTTTATTTCCTTATGTTACATTGTTTGTCATTATATTCCTTATTTTTTTTTCCTCATGTTGTTTATGCTTTAGTTCATGTTTTACTTGCTTATGTTTGATGCTTTATTCTATGCTTTTAGTTATAAATTAGATTAGGAGTACATATTGGTAGGTTAGGAATAATACCATAACAAATAGATAGAAACAAACTAGTACGTTAGATTGGCTAAAATTGATAACCACTTACACTAGTCTATTTCTTTTAGATAAACATGGTTAGGACACGCAATACCCGAACCGGAGGGACAGTGACTCCACCAGATCTGACGCAGGTAGTCGCAGACCTCCAGCATCAGATCGTAGAACAACAACAGCTGATCACTACCTTAATGGGTCAACAAGGCAACCTAGTTACCCCACCGGTGAATCCACTACCTGTTATACCTACAGCCGCGCCAGTGCCCCCGGCAGCCCCTACTCCGATGGTCCGACAAGAGGCCTATCTAATTCAGTGGCAAAGGCTTAAGCCGGAAGCATTCTCAGGAAACTGTGAACCATGGGATGCGCAAGCCTGGCTCAAAACCGTGGAGAACATAATGGAACTATTGGATTGGCCTGAACACGAGAAGGTCAAATGCGCGTCGTTCTGTCTTACCGGAGATGCCCGGATGTGGTGGGACAGAGTAAAGGCGAAAAGGCAAATAAACCAAATGCAGTGGACAGATTTTGAGACAGAGTTCTTAGAGGAATTTTTCCATATGCAAGTGACCAACAAGCACTATGACGAGTTCACTGAGTTCCGGCAAGGTGATCTGTCAGTCAATGAAGCCGTCAAGAGGTTCAACCGCTTAGCTCGATTGTGCCCAGAACTGGTCCGTACTGAAAAAGAAAGGGTCCGATTGATGTTAAAGATTCTCCGACCCGAGATAGCTCTGAACGTAGCCGGCGGAGTTAATAAACCGCAGACTACAGAGGAGCTGGTCAGCAGCGCCCTGATTACCGAGCATTATCAGGAAGCAATGAATAAGGGCAAGAACCAAGTACTGACCGGAGGACAAAAATCGCACAGTACCAGAACTGACTGGAAAGGAAACTCAAGTGGAAAGAGGAAACAGTGGAATAAAACGAAAGGTGGTCCGGCCAATAAGCAGACCAAGTACCCTCAGTGTGCCACATGTGGGAAGATGCATTCTGGAGTATGTCTTCTTAGCACCAAAAAGTGCTACAACTGCGGAAGGGAAGGTCATTTGGCAAGAAATTGCCCTACTCAGTCTCAGGCACTACCTCCGCAGAACTTCCAGAACAAGAGTGCCCCCGCACAGCTTCACCAGATGCATACTGCCATAGAAGGGACTTCAATCAGCCAAGGAAGATTGGATGCCCCTCCCACTATGACCAATGCCAGAGTCTACTCTCTCGCTCAAGATGACGTGGCGAACGCCTCTACTATCGTCACAGGTCAGTTATTTAATTTCAGTCAGTATGCTAGAATTTTTATTCAATGCTAAAAGCAAACTGATGAGGGAATCCATCAAGAAACTGAAACATGTTTCGTATCTATTAGTTGAAACCATGTCCGGACGACTCTCTACCCTCACCATAACACCAACGTTATTTGAGAACATGTTAGAGAAGCAAACCAGGGACCCGAGCCTTCAAAGAATTAAACAAGAGACCACAGTAGGAAAGAATGACGGGTTCCGTATCGCAGACGATGGAATATTATACCTCAAGGATCGATTATGTATTCCGGAGGATCCAGAGATGCGAAAGAAGATACTGGAAGAAGCCCATACAACGCCTTATGCAATGCACCCGGGTTCCACTAAGATGTACCAGGACCTGAAAAAAGAAATTTTGGTGGTCCGGTATGAAGAGAGAAGTGGCTCAGTACGTCAGTACTTGTCTGACGTGCCAAAGGGTAAAAGCTGAACACCAGAGACCCGGTGGATTATTACAACCTGTCCAAATTCCAGAATGGAAATGGGAAGAAATCTCCATGGATTTCATTTCAGGTCTACCCAAGACGACAAACGGGTATGATGCTATATGGGTGATCGTGGACAGACTGACGAAGTCTGCACACTTTTTGGCGATCAAGATGACTTATTCAACTGAACAACTAGCGCAACTATATGTTAAGGAAATCGTCAGATTACATGGTATCCCTAAGACCATTATTTCTGATAGAGACGGACGTTTTGTCTCGCACTTTTGGGAGTGCGTTCAGAAGGCCCTCGGCACGAAGTTGTTGTTTAGCACAACCTTCCACCCACAGACTGATGGGCAGACTGAAAGAGTAAATCAAATATTGGAGGATATGTTAAGAGCTTGTGCCCTGGACTTCAAGGGGAGCTGGTGCCGATATTTATACCTGGCAGAATTCGCCTACAATAATAGCTACCAAGCTACTATTGGAATGGCACCTTACAAACTCTATATGGGAGGAAGTGTAGGTCTCCTATATGTTGGTATGAAAGTGGTGAAAAGAAGGAAATGGGGTTCCGAACGGAACTTATTGATGACACCACCCGAGCTATACAAAAGATCCGTCAACGAATAGAAACTGCTCAGAGTCGGCAGAAGAATTACGCCGATAAACGGTGTAGGCCGCTAGAATTCAACATCGGAGACTTGGTATTCCTTAAAGTATCCCCCATGAAAGGGATAATGAGGTTCGGAAAGAGGAGCAAGTTAAGCCCACGATATGTAGGACCGTACCGGATTGTAGAAAGAGTGGGACAAGTCGCATACAGACTAGAACTACCTCCAGACATGGCAGCCATTCACAATGTGTTCCTTGTATCGATGCTCAAGAAATGTACTCCCAGCACAGATCAAGTGATTGAGCCTCGGTCGGTACAGGTGCAGGAAGACCTGAGTTACGAAAGTAAACCCATCCAGATTCTGGACCGAGAAATAAAGAGATTGAGGAACAAAGAAATACCCTTAGTAAAGGTATTGTGGCGGAATCAACGATTCGAAGAAGCCACCTGGGAGCGCGAGGACGATATGAAACAAAAGTACCTGGAGCTATTTTAAAGTTCGAGGACGAACTTTTTATGAGGTACGGGGTACTGTAATACCCACTAAGCTTGTAAGATAAATATATGAATGTAGGATTTTGCCTTAGAAAAATAATAGGAAGTGAGTTGAAGCAAAAAGAAATAAAATGAAATAAAAAGAAGTGAAGGTCAAGGATTGAACCTTGAACCTTTTGTTGGTTGCTACTCGGAAAACCTATAGGTTCCACTGTACAAAAATTTTGTACAAAGGTCTGAACCTTTTCCTAGCTACCATGTGTTCTTTTAAATTAAATTTTGGATCGCCTGCGGAACTTAACACGTTTGATCCAAAACTTAATCTATTTGTTCTTTTAGGTTTTGACTTGGATCTCCTGCGGAACTTAACACGTTCGACCCAAGTCTCCTTAAGTTATTAATTCCATTAAATATTAATTTCCATAAAAGGTTCCCAGTACTGACGTGGCGAGGCACATAGCCTTCTTGGATATGGGAGCAACCACCACCGACTAGACAAAACCTTTAATAGAAAGCTAATATTTAATTTCCTAAAATAACTTTAGGTTAACCAAAAAGAACAATCAAATCACAAGGAAAAGAAAGAAACAAAAGAACACAACTTCGAAAAATATATTCGAAATTCTAGAACGTAAGCCTCTTGTATTTGGTATTATTTCCATAAA
Source organism: Zingiber officinale (assembly GCF_018446385.1). Classification (NCBI taxonomy): domain Eukaryota; kingdom Viridiplantae; phylum Streptophyta; class Magnoliopsida; order Zingiberales; family Zingiberaceae; genus Zingiber; species Zingiber officinale. The sequence continues at coordinate 15,031,444 of NC_056007.1, read as the reverse complement.
TAACTAGCATGATGCGGAAATAGAAATTACTAGTTATACCTTGTAGAAAAACCTCTTGATCTTCTACCGTATTCCTCTTCTAACCTCGGACGTTGTGTGGGCAACGATCTTCCGAGACGAGAAACCACCAATCACCTTCTTCTCCTCCTAGCTAGGTTCGGCCAACAAAGAGGAAGCTTCACCAAGGAGGAAAAACAAAATACTAACCAAGCTCCAAGAGATGCTAGCTTTCTCTCCTTCTTCTTCTTCTTCTCCGAGTAGTATCCGGCCACCACAAGAGCTCCAAGGGAGAGGGAGAGGTTCGGCCACCACAAGAGGAAGAGAGGGAGAGGTTGGCCGGCCACACCAAGGAACAAAAGAGGGAGAGGAATAATAGATGTTGTATCTTGTGAAGGCACCCTCACCCCTTCTTTTATATTCCTTGGCCTAGGCAAATTAGGAAATTTAATTACAATAAATTTTCCTTAATTTCCTTGACATGATTTAATTGAGAGAAATAAAATAAAATTTCCCCAATTAATTTCAAGTGGCCGGCCATCATTGGATAACAAAAGAGGACAAGTTTTAATCAACAATTAAAACTTCCTAATTTGTTTCCGGAAATTTTAAAAAATAAAATTTCTCTTTAAAATCTCTTCATGGTTGATAAAAGGAAATTTCTATAATTTTAATTTTATCAACATGTGAATAATTTTTAAAGAGAAAAAATAAAACATCTCTCCAATCTACAAATAAGGAAAGAGATCTAATCTCTTTCTTTAATCTTTTGTAGATCTTTTACAAGAGAGATATTTTAATTTTAATTCTCTTTAAAATATATCTTCCACATAATAATAAAAATTAAAATTAAATTTCTTTTTTAATTTATATTGGCCGGCCCTACTAGCTTGGGTTCAAGCTAGGGCCGACCACCCAATCTCATACCTAGGCCGGCCCTAGCTTGATCCCAAGCTAGCTTGGCCGGCCCCTATTGGGTGGGTATAGAAGGTGGGTATAGGTGGGTATAGAACTCTATAAATAAGAGGCTACGATAGGGACCGAGAGGAGGAATTGGTTTTGGTCTCCCGATAAAATTAAGCATCCCGTGTTCGCCCCGAACACACAACTTAATTTTATCAATGATAATTCATTCCACTAGAGAACTATCATTGAACTACCGCACCAATCCCAAATTAAATTTTTGGGCTCCTTCTTATTATGAGTGTGTTAGTCTCCCTGTGTTTAAGATATCGAATGTCCACTAATTAAGTGAGTTCGACAACTCATTTAATTAATGTCTAAGTCCAAGAGTAGTACCACTCAACCTTATCGTCATGTCGGACTAAGTCCACCTGCAGGGTTTAACATGACAATCCTTATGAGCTCCTCTTGGGGACATTATCAACCTAGTATCTCTAGGACACAGTTTCCTTCTATAATCAACAACACATACTATAAGTGATATCATTTCCCAATTTATCGGGCTTATTGATTCATCGAACTAAATCTCACCCATTGATAAATTAAAGAAATAAATATCAAATATATGTGCTTGTTATTATATTAGGATTAAGAGCACACACTTCCATAATAACCGAGGTCTTTGTTCCTTTATAAAGTCAGTATAAAGAAACGACCTCAAATGGTCCTACTCAATACACTCTGAGTGTACTAGTGTAATTATATAGTCAAGATAAACTAATACCTAATTACACTACGACCTTCTAATGGTTTGTTACTTTCCATTCTGGTCGTGAGCTACTGTTTATAATTTATAAGGTACTGATAACATCATCTTTTGTATGTGACACCACATACTATGTTATCTACAATATAAATTAAATGAACAACTACAAACAAATGTAGATAATTAGACCAAATGTGATTCTTTATTCATAATGAATGTTTACAAAGCTTAGGCTTTCAGTATACACTCCAACACCTTTTATATTATATTTCATAGAATTAATGGGTAATAACCAGTTAGGATAGAGAGAAGATATTGATAGCAAAGGAGGGGAACTCATGATAAAGGTAAGAGTAAAAGCTAGCCAAAAGAAAACAAGAAAGGAGCAAGAGAAAGGCAACTTGCCTTCCTCCCTTTCTCTCCTTCTTCCTCTTTGGTTTTGCCGAAAACTTAAAGAGGGATTAAGGGGATTCATTCCCCCTTATTTCACCATGAATGATGAGGATAAATAAATAAATAAAAATAAAAATAAAATAGAAAAAAAAGGCTAAGGGAGAAGGAAAGCAAAAACTAAGTTTGCTACCTCTTCCCCCTTAACATAAAAGAGAATATGTAAAGGGAAAATTCTATTTTCTCTCATTTTTCTCATTCTCTCCTCTCCCTCACCGAAACCTCAGTTCCCCCTCTCCTCCATCTTCGGCCCCAAGCCAAGGTTTTCCCTAAGAAAGCCTAAGATACAAGGAGGACTTAGCAAAGGAATCAAGGGAAAGGAACTAGAAGAAGAGACTACTTCTTCTTCACCATACCTTAGATCCACAAGCGAAAAGGATGTAAGCTTCCCCTCACCTGTGGGACAAGGCTTTTATGTGCTTTTCGGATTTTATGAAGATTTTTAAAACCTAGAAACAAGTTTGAGAAAATTCAGCCAAGAAGAGCTTTCAAAATCTAATGGTGTTTAAACTAGTCTTCACTACATGATAGATTTTTCTATGCTATGTAAAGGGCTTCTTCTTCATGTTTTTATACCTATATGATGCTTGATCAGAGGAGTACTGAACCCTAGAATTTCAGCCAAAAATATTCTTAAGAGGCTAGGGAAATTTATTGTTTTACCCAACTAGTACAAGGTTCTCCCTATGAAATATTAAGGATCATGTATTAGTTTTTCTTCCTTAGAAGATATTTGAAACTAAAAGAAAACCCACTCATATGATTCGGTCAAGAAAGGGTTTAGGGTTAGGAAGACCTTTAAATTTAAATAACCATGCTCATGTGATAGAATACAAAGATCTTAAAGGATTTGTATGCTTGAATATTGCTAGAATTTCATGAACTCCTTCTTAGGGTTTTTCGGCCATGATGAGATGGATAGCTTAGAAAAGCTTAAAAAAAATTTTAATATGCTCAAGACCTCTGTGCTATTTAGATATGAAAGTTGTTTAATGCCCTCATGCTTAATTAGGGTGTAGAAAAATTAGTTGCACGACATATAACATGTATGACTACAAGGGGTCCTAGCTTATTCATGAACCAATTTGTATATATGTTTCTTAGTAACTTTTGCCATGAAACTTACTTAGGTTTTTCATGCTTTAGGCCACTTAAGAACCTAGCTAAAGAATGGTAGGTTTCGGCCATGAGAAAAAAATAAAAGAAAAAGAGAAAAAGAAACCTAGAAAGCCTAAGACACAATTCATATGTATACTCATTATGCTTGTCCTTATACATGCAATGAAACTTGTATAAATTCTCATGCTTTTAGGATATTTGAAGCAAGTTTATATTCTGTGAGTTTTGGCCAAGTAGGGTTTAAAAGACCTAGAGGCCTTAGAAATGAAACCAAATGTGTTAAAAGTACTTCTTATGAAAATAGGATAATGTGTTGATTGTTTCACATGCTTGTATAATTTTTCCATGACCTAAATGAACCCTTGAATGTTTCGGTCATGAAGGAATAGATGCCCCAGAAACCCTAGGACTTAAATTAAATATGCTCATGCCACTCTACATGAAATATGATAAGTAGAAAGCCAAGGTTCAATTGCTATATGTTGTTTTATGACCTAAAATGATGCTAGGGTATGTTTCGGCCATAACTATTGGATGATGCCTTGTATGAATTTATACATAATGTTAGTCCAAGTTCACATGCTTGTATGCTTGTTTGTAGCCCTAATGAGAACTTGTTAAATTTCGGCCATGACATATGTTAAGGGCTTAAAGAACTTAGGAACTAATTCAAATGTGTCAAATGTGTTTACCTTGTTCCTTGGTAAAAATGTTATAAATATGATTTAAAGTTGTCCATACTTTTATGTCATATGGAACCTTGTTTCACACCTTAAGGTTTCGGCCATATGAAATTAGGGACTTGAGGAACTTAGAAACTAAGTTAATCATGTTTATAATGCTTCCTATGAAAATGTTATGATGATAATTTAGGTGCCACATGCTTGGATGTTGTGTTTAAACTAAATTGAGCTCTAAAGGGTTTCGGCCACAAGGGTTTAGGAAGCTTAAAACCAAGATAAATATGATACCATGTTTCCTATGATAGAATAATCACAAGATACACCCTTATGCTTAAAATGTATGCTTGTGATTTATGACTTATGATATGATATGCATGCTTTTATGATATGATATGCTTTGTGCTTAAAATATGCATGCTTATGTTATGATATGTGGTTGAATTATGCATGCTTTGATGCTATGTTTAGTGCTTAAAATATGCATGCTTTCATGATATGCTATGTGGTTAAATCATGCATGCTTGATGATATGCTTTATGCTTAAGATATGCATGTTTTTATGATCTATGCCTAAGTGATGCATATTGTTATGACATGATGTATGCCTAAGTGATGCATGCCTTTATGATGAGATGTATGCCTAAGTGATGCATACCTTTATGACATGATGTATGCCTAAGTGATGCATACCTTTATGATATGATGTATGTCTAAGTGATGCATACTTTTATGACATGATGTATGCCTAAGTGATGCATAATTTTACGATATGATGTGTGCCTAAGTGATGCATGCTTTTATGATACATGATATGTATGACATGTACTTTACTTTATATGTGAGTGGCTTGTACCAAGGGTGGGCTCCATAAGCGCCCCGGGGACTAAGGACCTCGTTAGGGATGGACTCCTAAGTGCCCCTAGGACTAAGGGCCTAGTATGTTTGCCTCGTAGGGTTCAAGACTTGCTACCTTGGACCTACAAGGTTGCGCGCAATATTTAAGTGGTACATAGCCGGGATCCCCCTTATGTTGAGATTACTTTCAAGTATATATGTAAAAGAAAATGGTTTTAAAGATCATGAGACATACACATGTTTTTCGGATACATGTTTTCCAAAATCATATTGCATACACCTTATGATTATGCTATGTTTCATGTTATGCTCTTGATTATGATATGCCATGATAAGGTATGATTATGTTATGTTCATGCTATACCTTATAGACATGTTTCGACCATGGATTTGTTGATGCTTGATATATAGATTTCGGCCATAGATATGATGATGCCTTGATGTACATGTTTCGGCCATAGTATGATGTTTTGATATACATGTTTCGGCCATGCTTTGATATACCATAATACTTGTTTGTTATGCCATGTCTAGCTATGTTTTATGCAATGCACTATGTATATGTTTCGGCCATGGTGATGCTTGATATGCTATGACTAGTTGTGATTATATTATGATGCATGATATGCTTGAATAGAATGCTATGATATGCCATGATTAGTTGAGATTATGACTTGTTGATGCATTCTTGATTATGTGCTGATTGATGGTTTTAGTGAGTAGGAAAGGAACTTACTGAGCCATGAGTGCTCATAGCTTACTTTCCTTGTACCACAGATAAAGGAAAAAAGCTAGATGAGTTAGAGGAGCAGCAGGAGGGGCAACGAAGATGTGTGTGGCAGTGGCTAGGTAACCAAATAAATAAGAACCTGCTTAAAGTTTCTTTAAAGAACTATGCATTGGTATTTTATGACTTGTGATACCTAAACATGTGTGGCTTGACATTATGGATCCACTGGATTTGATGTTATGATTTTGATGCCATGTGATAGTATAGTTCAAAAGAAATTTAAAAGAAAAGTTTTATTAAAACTATGAAAATTATTTTAAGTCTTCCGCTGTTTTAAAAAGAAAAATTTATACGTAGAGTATCGTAGCCCCGTCCCTTAGGGTAGCAGGGAGGGCGGGCGTTACAACTTAGATTCAACAATTTGTAATACTTGTCAACAAGGCTTATTTTGTACAGCTGCTATGTACAAAATAGAATTATAATAAATAAAAATTATAATAAGACTTCATTTGAACTCTACTATAATAAAATACTCAATATCAAATACTTTAAAGTGTTTGGATGCCCAATTTATATACTAAATACAAGAGAATACTTAGGAAAATTTACCTCAAAAGTAGAAAATAAAATTTTTGTATGTTACTCATTAAACAGTAGAGGTTACAGAGTATATACAAAAATGTGCTAAGAATTGAAGAAACCACAAATGTAAAGTTTGAAGAATTTAACCTTAACTTAGAATAAACTCATATTCAACCAATTGATTTTATTAGAGATAGCACTAGTCAAGGGGGAAAAAGTGAAAACCTATGTCAATAACACAATGAAGAACATCAACCACAAGAAAATGAACAAAGTAGAACCATAAGAGTTAACCCAAACCATCCACTTAAATAAATAATTGGTGACCCAGACCTAAGAGTTTGAACTAGGCCAGCTTTTAGAACCCTAAGAAAAATAGCCTTAATTTCTAACATCGAACCCAAAATAATAGAAGAATCATTAAGTGACCCAGAATGGATCTTAGCCATGCAAGAGGAACTGACCCAATTTGAAAGAAATGAAGTGTGAGATCTAGTTCCATTACCAGAACATAAAAAAGTAATAGAAATGAAATGGATATTTAGAAACAAACTAAATAAAAAGGGGAAAGTTGTTAGAAACAAGCCTAGATTAGTAGAAAAAGGATTCAACATATTGAGGAACTTGACTATGATGAAACATATGCCCCTGCTGCCAGACTCAAATCAATTAGAATGTTGTTTAGCTATGCAGCCCATAAGGGTTTCAAATTATATCAAATAGATGTAAAGTTGGCCTTTCTCAATGGCTTAATTAAAAAAGATGTATATATAGGTCAACCTCAGGGTTTGAGAATTTAGAGCATCCTAATCATTGTTCAAACTAAAGAAAGCCCTTTATAGTTTAAAACAGGCTCCCAGAGCTTGGTATGAAAGGTTAACCACATACTTAATCTCAAAAAGCTTCAAACAAGATCAAGTAGACCCAACTCTCTTCGTAAAAATAATTGATCAAGATTTCTTTATAGCTCAAGTCTATGTAGATAATATAATATTTGGGTCAACTAACTGAAAACTTCTACAAAAATTTATAACATTGATGGAACAAGAATTTGAAATGAGTCTAGTAGGACAACTAACATTCTTCCTAGGTATACAAATCAAACACACAAATGAAGGAAACTATGTTTATTAACAAAAATATACACTTGAATTACTCAAGAATTTGGAATGGAAAACTCCAAAGACATTTAAACTCCAATGGCCACCAATGTAAATCTAGACAGTGACCCAAATGGAAAATCTATAGATCTCAAATATTACAGAAGTGTTACAGGAAGCCTACTATACTAAACTGCCAGTCGATCTGATATTTTATTTGTAATCAGTGTGTGTGCTAGGTACCAAACTTACGCTAAGGAATCACATTTGGCTAATGTTAAAAGAATTTTTAAATACTTAAAAGAAACATCCAACGTAAAAATATGGTATCCTAGAACAATCAATTTTTAACTTATAGTTTCTCTGACTCAGATTATGTCGGCTATAAACTAGATAGAAAAAGTACAAGTGGTAGTTGTCAGCTACTTGGACCATCACTTGTCAGTTGGTTTAGTAGAAAGCAATACTGTGTTGCATTATCTACTACTGAGACAGAATATATAGCAATAGGAGAATGTGTTGCACAACTACTATGGATGCTGCACATCCTAAAAGACTTCAATTTTAACTTTTAAAACACAAAAGTGTTAATTGATAATATTAGCTTAATCAACTTAATAAAAAAATTCAACGCATCATTCAAGAACTAAACACATTGAAATTAAACAACACTTAATCAGGGATCATGTCACTAAAGGAGATATTAAACACAATTATATTGAGTCCAAGTCAAACTTAGCTGACATATTTACTAAACCATTCCTTGATAGTGAATTTAGCAATTTACATTGACAATTAGGAATATGCTTCATAGACTAGGACTACTACTTTCAAAAAAAATTTTGATTTGTAAATTCTAAGAAAAAGTCTTTACTCTTATTTTCTAAAATTCTCATTTCCTTAGACTTTCAAAATTGACTTTAACTTTAATCTAGATCAAATCCATAGAAAGCATGATGCTATAGATCTAGGACTTGAGCATCTCACAAACACACTAGGTCTTCCTTGATTGTGTATTCAAAAATCTAGAACAGTGTGAGATGCATAGGCAAATTGCTTGGACTCAATATGCTTATATCAGTGTATCATTATAAGTCTAGGCGAGAAATACCAAATTACAGTGATTAGGTTAGTAATTCATCTTAGTCAAATACTAACTAGATATATGTACTTAACTTGACTAACCAAGTGAACACTGCTATCTTCTGATAGTCAGTTAGTAACTATCAGTTAAACATTTAAGGACAATTTCTAGATGACTATTTTTCTTAAATAATATCAGGTTCAGGGGGAAAACACTTTCAAAAATATTTTTTTTAACTTTCACTATTAAAAATGAAAATTGTATTTTGTTTTAATTTTTTTACTCAAAATAACTTAAAAGCATTTTGAATTCTCTTGAAAGGATCTTTTGAAGATATTTTTTTATTTTGTTTAGTTAAACAATCTTTTGCAAAAGTCTTTTGAATTCTTGAAAATTTCCTATAACAAAGGCCTATTTTGAAAATTATTTTAAAATACTTGGTAATACACTCTTAAAATTATTTGAAAATATTTACTAACCTAGAAACTTTTTGAAGGCATTTACTAAAGTTTTTATGGAAAGTTTTAACTAAAACTTTTGAAAGCATTTTTTTTAACATTTCACTTAAAAAAATAATTTCTTGGACAATTCTTGAAACATTTCCTTTATAGAAAAGTTTTTTGGAAATTATTTTGAAATTCTTACGGAAATTTTTTTATGACAAACTTACTTTGAACAATTTTCAAACTTACTTTTACACAAAAAAATATTGGAAAACTATTTTTTCCTTATTTCAAAATTGATCTCAAATTTTGTATATAATTTTTTTTTTCAAATTATTGAAAACGTTTACTCAGACATCCTTGATAAAAGATTTTAATGTTACTTAGAAATTTTTCTTGAGCTTACTCAAAAAATTACTTATAAATTTTTTGACTTAGTATTTTTTTTATTTAAATCTCTCCCTAAGTTTGAGATATACAAAGTATTAACTACATTTTTTGACTTAGAACTTTCAGTTAGTTTCTGTATTCCTCATCAAAATTTTATTACCTTCCATGCTTACTCTACATTTTTTTTATTTTATTCCTCTACGTAATTTTTGATGAATGTCAAATGGAGAGGGTAAGTAAGAAAAAGACAATCTAAATAATCTTAACTCTAAAACCAATCAAGAGAATTAATCAAACAATTGATCTTAGCTATGCATCTTTTCTCTTGAATAATGTTATTACTATTTCATTTTTTTGCATATCTTTTCCTAAGTTTAACCTAGGTTATCATTACATCAAAAAGGAGAAGATTATTGATGCAATTTGCACTAACGGTCCAACTTATATTTTGATGAATGACAAGTGAGTTAAGTTAGGTCTTTATGTGATCTAATTACTTTACCAAGTGTGCAGGAGTTGACGAGCCTGAAGGATCTGACACCAGGCTGAAATCTAGCTAGGTCTGAGAACCTTATAGTTGGTACAAAGTCCAGATAGGTCAAAGAGCGAACCTGATATCTGGAACGAAGTTTAGTTGGGTCCACAAGACCTGACGATCAATAGAAGTCTAGTTGGGTCTACGAATCTGACAATTGGCATGAAGACCTGGTGGGTTAAGAGACTAGTCGATAGACTACAAGTTGGTAAGTTAGGTAAGTCACTTGAGGAGAGTGACTCAGTGAGGTTGAGGGACAGTAGGCGTCGGTTCAGTTTAGGTCCATTTTGGATCCCTAAACTGAGACTTTGACTAGTTCCTAGTCCAGGGAGGACAGGCGCTAATTATTATTATACATTATTATTGTGCTAACACTTATCTTGCAGGTTATTATTTGGTTTATTGGACTAACACATTTTACAAGGCAAGAAGAGCACAAAAGTCTTGGATGAACAGTACCCAAGGCGCATTTAGGCATTGGAAGGCGCCTTCAAGCATTGGAAGGCACCTTAGCACTATTCATGGAAGGCGCCTTTCGCAGGATAAAATTCTGACCTCTTCGGTGATAAGAATCAGCTTTTTTCAGGATCAAGTTTTACACACTAGAGGTGCCTTCAACCCTATGGAAGGTGCCTTCAGCATCCTTTATAAGAGCATCTCGACCAAGCTTCAAAAAATAACTCATACACAAGCTTCTACGCGTCCAATTGAGGTACCAACTGCTCTGGCATCCTGCTGTGACTCTACTACAGTGCTACTATGCCCATCTACCACTGAGAAGTTGTCTAAACACCAAGCTCGAGCTGATCGACTCCGAAAAAAGTGTTTGGTAACTTTAAATTATGTACTTAATTATTGCAAAAAGGACAAGTGTAGTGTGTTGCACTTGTTCCAACTTTTTTTTGTACTTGATTCCATCTTCCGACGGTTCTGGAAGAGGTGTTTTAGTGGATTACCCATTAATAGGTCCATAGGACCTGGGTCTTAGAGTAGGAGTCACTGAAGGCTCCGAACTAAGTAAAATCGATCATGTTTGTCTCTGTCTTCTTACTTATTTTTTTTAGTTTTTGTATTTTTCCGTTGTGTACTTTATTTTCAAATTAGAAAAGAACAAGTTTTTCAAAACCACATAATTCAACCCCCCTCTCACATGCGACTTGATCCAACAAATAGCATGACACTCAATAACGAAAATACCTGCAGAAGATAGGGCATCAGATGGCTTATTCTTCTTCATGGACTCAAGATAAATCTTGCAATTTTTTCATTAGTGTCCCATCTTGTCATAATGATAGCATGAACCCTTTTGTACTGGTTCTACTATCTTGGCCTTCTTGCTCTTCCCCTTAACCTGATGTTTTGGCTTCCTCTTGGAATCTTTTTTGGAGGAGTCTACTAACATCATAATTTTTTGTTCACCTTTAACAAAAGGCTCCACAGTCTTGAGCATATTAATCATCTCGGGGATGGTCGATTTCAAATTGTTCATCCGATAGTTCATCGCAAATTGTGAATGACTTTTTGGTAAACTATATAGAATTAACTCAATATTTAACTCATAATCCATCATAAAACTGAGTGATGCTAAACGCTCTATGTAGTTGTTCATCGTTAGTACAAATTATACTACAGATGAACCCTCCTGTATCTTTGAGCAAAAGAGAAATTTGGAGACCTCGAACCTTTTGGATCAAGCTTGCTCATCAAATATCTCACGAAGATGATAGACAATATCATAAGCATCCAAATGCTCATGATGTTTCTGTAGTTCAGGAGTTATAGTAGCTAGCATGATACAACTTATAAGTGCATAATCATCCTTATGTTTATGATGAGCCAACAACTAGTCTGCAGTTGCATCAACATCAAGACTTGTGGGAAGAGGCTCATCAAGGACATAAACTAGCTTCTTAGCTTTGAGAATAATTCTCAAACTTCGAAACTAGTCCAAGAAGTTTATCCCAGTCAGTTTGTTCAAGTCCAAAATCAAACATAGATTAACAGAAGTCATAAATATGCCATGGAGATGGTAGATTTTCTCCAAGTGGGTTGATATCCACCATAGATAAGAACAACATTGACTTTGGCCAATAAGTCATTCTTAGTTATAGTAGTAGGTAACAAGTTTATCGATTGCATATTGCTTATATGCAACTATCACATTATACTAGCAACTAATTGATTTTTGTATAAACATTAGGTTGTTAATACATTAACAAGTATACATCAAATACATATCACCTAACTTCACATCTATCTACATTGATCATGACTTTGGCACAACAAATCAATATTTCAAGTTTAAAACCAACCTGTTAATCATGAGATTGCATCTCCATAGTTTGAACATATTTAATTTCAAGTTGAGGTTGACTTTAGCCAACAACTCAAACAAGAACTTAAACTCTGGTTCCTACCAGATTAATAGAAAGTGTAAGTTTTAATATTGTGTAAAGAATTTGGTCTCATCTACATTATACAAATATTCTATCTACATAACATTAGACGAATGACATAAATGATGACATGACACATCGCATGCAAGACAATGATGATGACATGACACATCGCACGCATGATATAGTATGACACATCACACATACGACAAAATCTAATCACATGACACACATGGCAAAATCTAGTCATATCACAATTAATGTATCTACATGGCATACAATATGACATAAATTTAAATATGTTATAATTCCATTTTCGAAATAAAAATATGTTATAGATCAAGATTTATCTAATCAAATTAGGAAACCAATTTCTAAATTTGATTAACATATCTCATCTAGAATTTTTCTATCAATCAAGAATCTTTAATTATTTTAGAAATACATTTCTAAATTAAATTCCTAGCAATTTAGGAAATAAATAATTAATATTTTTTAATTTATTATAGAATAATTCAAATCTTGATTTTTTTATAATTTTTTAAATCTTTCCAAATTTAGTATTTCCTAATAATTTATAAAATTTTATAAAAATAAAATATTTTAATAAATTCAAAATTTTAATAAAAGACAATTTCTATAATTAAATTTAGAATATCTAAAATATGGATTTTTAATTTTTTTCAAAATTTTTCAAAATTTGGTATTATCTAACAAATTAAGAAATTTTCTAAAAATGGAATATTTCTTAAAATTCTAGAAAATTTCATAAATGATAATTTATAAATTAACATAATATTTCTAAATTTAATTTTCTAAAATTATTTCAGAAATTTTCTAAAAGTGGAATTTCTTAACAATTTAGAAAACTTTCAAAAATATATTTTTTTTAAAATTCTATAAAAATCATAAAAATTAATTACAACACTAATTATGAATTGTAAAATAATTTTATGATGATGTCAAAGCATGATCGAGCTCTGATACCACTATAGGGATATGCCCAATGCAGTGTGTGCTAAAAACATATTTTGTAAATAAGCACAGCGGAAGACTTAACGATTAATAAACTAATTTATTACATTGCACACACCACACGCATGCAAGATACAATCGTGTGGACAAGATTATAAAATAAAATGAAATCGAATAATAATTATTCTTGGTATACCTTACGAATGACCTGTAATGAGAATGGCATCAACCTTTTATGATGTTATTGAGCCTCGCCTCTATTTGTATCCACACTGAGCTCTATAAGACAATTCCACGAGAACAAGCTTTGCCTTCGGAAGTTACTAGCCACGAGCGAAGGAGAATGATCAATAAGAGGAAGAAGAAGTAAAAGGAACATCTTCTTCCTTTGGGTGGCTCACGACAACAAGAGGAGACCCTCTTGTTGAGGTTGGCAGCAAGAAAGAGGGAGAGGGAGAGAGGTATTGGGTTTAGGTTTCCAAAACCGAATCAAGCCAATAATGAATTGTGTGTTAATTCTCTTTTAACTATATCAATATATAGTCCTCTTTAATGAGTTGGAATAGAAAGCCCAAATCCAACCCATTATGTCTTAACTAAAAATTAGCCCATTAACTCGGTTTGGTTCACAACTAAATCAAGTTGGTTCATGGTTAAATCAAATTAGTTCATGACTAAACCAAATAAGGTCCAACTCTTTCATAAGAGATGTGACCTATCTGTGCTTCTGTTCCGATAAATATTTTCATATTTATCTTATGTATGGTATAATCAAACATTTATCTCTTGATCTGAGAATCATATTCTCTAACTTATTTTACCTCTTTTAGAGACTCATAATGTGTGAGACACAATAGCTCCCGATTTATCTTGATCGTCCATAATTAGTTACTTAATTATGGAATGATCATGAGTGACACCTAATAGTACATCATGATCTCCAATTAATCAAAAAATCACTATTGATCTCAGAACTAATTATGAATCCTTCAACAGCTATAGTGAGTCATACCTCGTTCCTTTCACTTGTCTTATACCCACTTGGTTCGAGACATGATCAATGTGTCTGACCCCACTAGGCTGACTACGTCACATATCCCTCATAAATGCACGAGAAATAAAGAAATACGAACTACTAGTATCAATTAGCATATCAGTTGTAAATGCATAAAGTAAAACTGTACCACAGAAAACTAATCCATCGGCCTGTTGTGCATCCTCTCTGGTAATTGGATGTATACGTCCAGTTTCTGGCGGGGGTGGAGGTGGTAGCAATGCTAGAGGCTGCTGCGCCTGAGTATGAGTCTGCCACTGAGGCGGTGCCGGATATTGAGCCAGAGATGGATATGAGGGTTATGACTGATACTGGATCGGCGGCTGGGGCTACGACTGGTACTGAACCAGTGGCTGAGGCTGCGGGCGATACTGCACTAGGGGCTGAGGCTGTGACTGGTACTGAACCAGTGGCTGGGGCTGCAGCTGATACTGCACTAGTGGCTGAGGTTGCAACTGATACTGCCCCTGCATCAGATACTGAGGTCCCGAGACAGGACTCTGTGATACCGTAAAAGCACTGGAGTGCTCCTGTCCGTGCATGCCATATGCAGCTACTGCAGGGGGAGCTGTCTGCTGCTGACGATGCCAAGATTGGGCCTTCTGGCCCCCTCGCTGAGTCCCTATCTGACTGAACTGTCCTCCCTGAACAGAGACTCCAGAAGTCACGTGCTGAGCCTTTAGCGAACAATCTCGGCTCATGTGCCCAGGCAGTTTGCAATAGTAGCAAACTAACTATCCCAAGGTGCAGGCTGATGTGATGTGATCCCTGGAACCACATCAGGTGCATTAAATGTCGTTGGCGGGTTGTTTCTGGTTCTGCTGAGGAGGCCAAAAATGTCCTGATGAAGATCTCCCTGACTTCTGAGGCCGACCAGATACCCCAGAAGTACCCTGACCCAACTGACTACGCCCACTCTACTGCTGTCCGGTAGCCTACGACTGCTGGATCTGCCCTGAAGCTCGATCTATCTGCTTCCGTTTCTTGTCCAGATATGCTCTCTGTTGAGCTGACTCAATCATAAGGCTCTTTCCAATGCCTCTATGTAAGACGAATTACCAAAACTGGCAATCTTTACTTGAAGATGTCTATTAGTCCTTGAACAAACTGAAGCATACGAGACCTATCCTTAGCAACTAACTCTTGATAAAATCTGGCCAACCGATTAAATTTAGAATTATATTCTATCACCGTGTAGTTGTTCTGCTGAAGACTCAAAAAATCCTGCCGGTGTGTCATCTGATATGATTGGGGGAAGTACTAGCTCTCAAAAGCCTCTCTAAATCTCACCCAGGTGATGTGCTGCTCGCCTATGATCGAGCGTTGCGTATCCCACCAGATATCGGCCTTGTCCCGTAAGTGAAAATCAGCCAGCTCTGCCTTCTCCCACTCGGAGCAAGCCATGTAGAAGAAAGTCCGCTCCAGTGTCTCTATCCAAGACTAAGCCACGCTCGAATCGGTCTCTCAGCGGAATAGTGTGAATCGACTTTTCACCGACTCTTCTAAGGCTGGAATCTGAGCTCGTACCGCAATAATGTCAGTAGGGTGAGTAGAGCTGGCCACGGGAACTGGCGGAACCACTGGAGTTGGGACTACAGATGGTGTCGCTGGATAGGCCGGGGTAGGTACCCCTGGTGCTGCATAAGCTGGGGCAGGTACCACAGGTGGCACTGCAGGGCCAATATAGGTAGTAGGGACTGGAGGTACGGTAGGTGGTGGTACCGGAGGAGTGACTGGTATTGCTGGTACGGGGGCTAGGTATGTAGTAGCAGGCACAGGTGGTAGTGGTGCCGGGTACGTAGTAGGCACGACTGGAGGAGGTACTGGATATGCTGCAGGTGGTACCGCTGGTGGCATTGTGAATACTGTAGGAGTAGGTACGGCGG
Source organism: Zingiber officinale (assembly GCF_018446385.1). NCBI lineage: Eukaryota > Viridiplantae > Streptophyta > Magnoliopsida > Zingiberales > Zingiberaceae > Zingiber > Zingiber officinale. Next base: position 15,015,496 of record NC_056007.1, on the reverse strand, counting down.
GTACGGTCGGGGTAGGTACCTCTGAAACCATCGGAGTTTGAGAGCTCGACGCGCCCGTAGTACCATGTGGAGTCTGTCCCTGACCGATAGGCTAGACCCCAGTAGACATCTCTGGCGACTCCATCGCTAGGGATTCCAATGTCCTCTTGTATGGACGTCCTGCACCACGTCTCGGCCCGGGAACATGTGTATTACGCTTCATATATGTTAATTATTACCCAGGTATTAATATAGTACTAAAATTATAAAATTACTTAATTTTACCTATTTACCGTCTGAAGATGTTCCATCGCTGCCTAGCCCCCAATTATGACCTTTCCTTGACGAGGTCAAATAATACCTCAGAATTCCAAAACAAAAAAAATAGACGAAAATCTATACAAATCCGAAAAAGAATTCTGAAACATGAAAATAATGGAAATCCGTACAAATCTGAAAATATCTAGATTGACTCACAAAACTTGGCTCTGATACCAAATAAATTATCACACCCCGAGGGAGTCCCTGCTAGAGGAAATTCTGACAACATCTTCCCTGTACGGGTGACAATCTGAATCTTATCTACAAAGCCCTCAGGGCCCCTCAATCCACGGCCAACACGGCCGAAACATATACAATAAAATATGATAAGAATTCTACGCAGTTTATATAATTCAACCTCCGGCTGACACAACCACGCAGTTATAATGGTAAAATCCTACTCCACTACAACGTGAAAAATACAACACAACGAAAAACCTTCGCAGCGGAAAACATGGGCATCATACCTGAAGCATGACATAGAATCCATAAGTACAAGAACTACACATCAAAAGTATGTAGACATAACAAAACAAGGAAACAATGAAAGTCCAAAACCAGAAAGCCATCTCAACATCTAGTGGGGGACTAGTGATTGGAACCTCCTGACAGCTTCAACCTGAAATAGAAAAATAAAGCAACGGGGTGAGTTCAACAACTCAGCGGGTATCGAACTGACATGCAAAGTAAGATATATCTAATAGTAATAATCATGGAGTACAGTCTCCTGATCAATAACAAGAAATATGAAAACTGAACAAGCTAAAAAGAATTGTACTCACCAGGGCCTCCTATCCTGGCATAAGGGTCGTCAGACCAAATACGTCATGTCTCCTGTATGCATGTCAATCATATGCAACCCAAACAAATACAGCATCCAAAATACAGCAATCACAAGTAATAATGCAATCCATGCATATGATGCAAATGACATGGTCACCCTTGACACTAGTCAGCCATCTCACACACGATGGTAAGACCGAGTGGGTAGGGGCTATGACAACTGTGCACTCTGCATCACTACTCCTGAGTGACCAAGTGGACAGGATGCCGTCGGATTACTCCTATCCTAAATCATAAGTGGGGGAGCTCAATGCTCTCATCTCCCTGAGTCAGTCCAGAGGAAGGATCCCTGTCCTGCTACCACGCTGCAGTCAATGCTACCCATGAGCGGACCAGCAGAGCCCTGACAGAGCAAACTGCCACACACCCTGTCTGATATACCACTAACCCATGAGTGGTTGTGTGTATAGATCTATGTAACTGGCAATGTGATCAACAATAATGGAGCCGACAATCGCTCAACAGCAATCATGCAAGATGGTGCATGACACTAAGCATGAAAATCCTTACCATGTCCATATCCATAAAGTATGTACCAAAAAGTAAATGGATCCAATGAAATGATCTAGGTACACCTGACAAGTATGGCAAATAACTAGTCCTGTACACAATAAGGCATAGTACGTCACTACCTCTATGAACATAATACACATGGCAATAATCAAGAGGGTATAAGCATAGATGTATAGCAACAAATAAGGCATGCTACAGGTATCAAGTAGTGACATACCAAACAAAAACAAACATAACTATTATTGCAAGTTATAACCTACTAAGCATATTAGAATGACAATATCCAAAAAGATAAGTCAAAGTATCCGCCTCAAAAATAGAGATCGAATCCGAAATAGATCCCACGTCGAGATGCACGTCTCTAATCAAAATCCTGTAACAACATGCATAATTTAACTAAGTACATATATAGCATTTAACTAATTCCATCCCAAACTATTTAGGGAAAACTCTATTTAACGATCAATAATTAATTAATCCATGAATAAATGTTTAACTCCTTTAATCACATTGGTTGATCAAAGTAAAGTTAGCTCGATGACATAAATCAACCTAACTCACTCAAGTATGAACCTATCTTTAACCATGTAATCATATTCATACTTAACTCAATAATCTTACCCCAAAAAGTGTCGACTGATGGCTCTCAGCAAGTACCAAATCCCGGTAGCCAGGACCAATGAATAGCGACACTAAAGTCTCAAGCCACAGCATCAACCTCTGATATGCCCAACTCTATTCTGGTTATCCAATTCATCAATATAATACCCAAACATCTAAAACCAGATCTAGGAAGAAACCTACCTCAAATCTGACCGCCGAAAACCCTAGGTTAGCGCTGGCGAAGAGAGCTCACGTGACTCAGATCCAACAGAGAAAGAAGATTCATAGGTGAACTAGTCCTGGTCGAATCTTCTTTCCTCAGGCGGTGATCCACAAGGGTCGGGAGGAAGGAGGCGTCAGTGACTGTGGACCTAAATCCAGGGCCCGACCAAAAAGACGCGGGTGTTCGGCTTCCGATGGGGATAGATAGGGTGGGATCGGATGGCTGGCGACCAGTGTCGGCCGCGGCGATCACTCGAGTGAGAATGATTGGTGATTTTTGGATTAAGGAAAGGAGAAGAGCTCGGTGCAGAGGAGGGGAGAAGGCGCCGGAAGGAAAAGGGTTCGGCATGAGGCTTTGTATCCGTGGAGAAGGGGAAGCTACGCGAGGGAGGGTGGCGCCGGGTTGGGAGACGAAGGGAAAGGCTCAGCACGAGGATGGCTAGGGCACGGTTTTGGTGGGGTAAAAGGCAACTAGGGAGAGGAAATAAGAAAAGAAAAAAAATTAAACATTTCCTCGTTTAAATGGGATAACTTAAATATGCTTTCCCTTGGCCCAATAATTGATCCCCTTAAACTCGCCATATGAGTTCTAAAAAATTTCCAGAAAAATTTTAAAAATTCCAATAAGATTATTTTGTCAAATAAACTTATTATTAAATTATTATTTGCTCAGTATTTTCCATCTCTGGTACACATCGATCCTACATTTGTCTAGTTGTTTGTAACATGTATGACATATGTTGGGTCAGCCACTATTTATAGTCATGGTCTAAGTTGACCACAAAAAATACTGGTTGAGTCAATGGGATCTAAGTCTATTGTCAAAAAAGTAATTTTTTTGGAGATTCGACTAATGCTGAGTAGGATAACGGAGTTCAGGCCCATCAAACCCCTACTGGATATTAGGGATTACAATCTCAAGAAATATCACCAACCATACCAACCCCAGCTACTACCCATTGGGTGAAAGATAGAGTTATATACCCTTGTTGACTTGGACAATAGGGGATCGATTCATCCTGGTTGACTTGGTTAGTGGAGGATCGATTTACTCTTGTTGGTCCAGTCAGTAGAAGATCAATTTACTCTTATTGGTTCAGTTAGTAGAGGACTATTTACTCTTGTTGGTTCGGTCAGTAGAGGACCAACTTACTCTATTTCATGAAGATTCCAATCCTTGGATTAATTGTGCTTGGTTAGATAACCTGGAAGGCATATTACATGACTTGTACAGACGTAGAAAGGACCGAATTAGTTGTATACCATTGTTGGATCAACCAATAGAGGATCATGTTGGATCGAGATGCACGTGAGAGGGGGTGAATCACATGGTTTTCAAAAACTTTTATTTTAAAAATAAAGTATGTGCAGCAGAAAAGAAAGAAACAAGAAAGCAAGCAAAAAAGACAAGTACACTATCGGTTTTTATTTGGTTTGGAGCCTTCGGCGACTCCTACTCCAAGACCCAAGTCCCGCGGACCTATCGACAAGTAATCCACTAAAAATTCCTTCTGAAACCACTGACAGAGGGGATTGAATACATAAGAATCGGAAGAGTGTAATAATCTACACTTTCAGTTTATAGAAATTAAGTACAGGAATCAAATTATGTTACTAAATACTTTTGTAGATGGTCGGCTCGAACTTGGTGTTTGGATGACTTCTCGGCAGCAGTCGAGCAAAGTGATAACCATGATTTTATTACAATATTTTGATTTATAATGCATGGTTTTAATGATCTTTTTATAGGGTAAACTCATATTTACATCATATTTCATAATTACATTTAATTTTGGACTTAATTACAAATTGGCTTATAATCATGGTATTAGATGCTAATATTCGATATATTCTTTGTAGGCATCAAAAGGATCATGGACCCGATCAGATCAGACCAGAATTGGGCTCAAATCTAGGGCTAAGCAAGACGATCAAGCTTTGAAGCGATTTGAATCGTTTATTCAAGATCGGAGCTAGCATATCTGAGCCATCCGTTGAAGATCTATTCCATCCAACCTAAGGAAGAGTAGATCAAGACCCTTGATCAAGATCAACACCTTCGGATCAGATTTTATGTGACTTTTCACCGTTGATCAAGATCTAAATTATTCTGGACCATTGGATCAGATTGGGAGAGGTTTAAAAGTTGAGAAGCTATAGTAGAATCAAGGAACTCTGACCATTTTCTTCCTCGCGACATTTCTACTATTCCCTCTTCATCCCCGCAACTTTCGTTCCACATTCCAGATCTGAGCCTGCTTTCTTCAACGACGGCGATCTCAAGCTGCCGTCATTCATCCTCCGAGATCAAAGAGTGGCAGAAGGGAGGTTTCTTCAGCCGTGATTTGGATTTTCCTCGCCGTCGCATTCCTATTTGTGGGAGGTTCCTGATCAGCGAATTTCGCATTCAACAGAGTTTCGAGGGAGGTTTCTTGGAGTTTTTGATATTTTTCCGATCTTCATTCAGCAGCGAAACTAGGTTGATATGATCAATCAATTTAGTTTGGAAATTCACAGAATCTATGCTCTGTTCTTTGGCCGATGAAGTTACCAGACGGGTGTGAGCTTCGAGGGAAGTTTCTTGGAGCTGTGAGCGTCACCTGATAATAGTTGGAAGCTTGGTTGATCGTAGTTGGGCGCTCGAAGGGAGTTTTCTTGGAGCATTTCTGTTGACAGCAGGTTGAGTGAGGTTTGAGCTTGAATTTGGATGTGGAATGTGTTTGTTTGTTTTTGTTTACTTTAGATTTCTGATACTCTTGCTCAGATCTGATGATCTGATGAGTTTAGTTGCATTGTTTCTTTCTAATTTGAATTTGCTATTCTAGTTATTGCAATTTGCTTAGTTTCAGTCATTGAGTTTAGAAAACCCAAGTTCTGTTCTACTAATCTGTTGTGCTTGAGATTTAAATCAAAAATTAAATGTTTACTTGAGCTTTTCATTGTTTTCCTTTGTTAAACATTGTTGAATGTGATGGTGAATTGAAGATTAGGTGATTGATTTATTTGATTCTATGATGCATTAGAATCCGAATTTAATTGTTGTTAACTTGTTGAGATGGATGAGAATCATGTTTAGATGAGTTTAACTTTTCTTTGATTCTATTCTTGACTTTACTAGTGCTCTATTGAGAATTAGATGAATTCAAGTTGAAATGTGAATCAAGTGAAGTTCTGAGTTTACCTTGTCGATGCAGGAATTTAACTTGAATTGAATCTAGAGCACTCACACATTTAATAGTTAACCTTGGAAAAAAATATGACTTGGGACTCCTTACTACAATTCTTTTCTTGAGTTTTAATGGGTTTCCAATCTTTATTAATTTTAAGTGCCTAGTGACATGTAAATCGGGCCACATCAAATTTTGGCGCCGTTGCTGGGGAAAATAACTAGTAGTGTGTGTTTATTTTAGATTGTGCATTCATTGGTTTCCTTTGTTAGCATCTTTATTGATTTGATTGCTTATCTTTTTATATTTTCATGTTGGCTTATTTTTGAATTGTGAAGTGCTTTAATGTTCATATATCTATGTGTTGAAACTTTATGTTGATTCCTGAGTCTTCTAATATTGTTTGTTAGTGTTGTAGTGTAAGAACAAGAGATTTCTTTTGCTTGGATCCATATTTTCAGTATTTTGGAGGTTGCATGGAGAATCAGTATTTTCAGCGTGAGCATCAATTTTATCCGACAATGGAACATCAAAATAGGTATGAGTCATTTTCTAATGCTTATAATGCTAATTGGGTGGATCATTCACATTTCAGGTATGGAAATACACAAGGATAATTTATTGAGCCATATCCAGCCTACCAAAATTCATATGGATTTCAAGAGGTTTCAGCAGTTACTTGGCCATAAACTTTTCAACAAAACGATCCTCAAATTGAAGAGTCAACATGGAAAGCTAAGGAGGTTATGCAGCAAATGAGAGAGCATCAAGAGCAACAATTTTCAAGGATACAAAATATACAGATTCAGTTAGATCAAATTGCATCATCCATCAACCAGTTACAAACACAAAACTCCAGCGGGGAGATGGAAAGTAGAGATTCTGTCAGGCCTGATCTTACTTCCATTACTTCACAAGATTTCTCTAGTATTATTTGTGATGATGATGTAGTTGTACAGATTTCTGATTCTACTAATATTGTTGCTGTAGATGTTGTTGATGATGCAGGAATTAAAAATTTACTTGAAGATGATTTAAGTGTAGGGGATTGCTTACTGGAAGCAATACCTCAAGAATCACCTGAACTGGATGTAGATGATGAGAGTGTAGAGACTTGTGCTATGGAGGCAAGGACCCAAGAATCACTACCTGTGATTGTATATTCACCTGAACCAGAGTCTGAGAGATTAATTGATGATGAGGAGGTAACAATCACCAATTTAGAGCCTATAGGTACCTTTCAGTATGACAAGGTTAGTATTTCTTGTGATTTATTAGAAAATTTAATAGAGGCACCATTCATTGACTTTATTAGATGTGATTTATTTCTTGATATATTTTCTACAAAAACTAATATTCTCCTATCTTCTTCTTATCCCATATGCATGTGGGAGGTGTTGTCTTTTATTGATTTTGTAGGAGAATATAAGCTTCTGGAGTGGATGCTTAAACTGAACTACCTCCGACCTCCAGAGAGAATTTTCAAGGAAAAAATGATTAATAAAAAGAATTTGATTGTAACCATGATTACTCCATTACCGGTGTGGATCCTACTTCTAAACCGTTTGCAACCGCCCGGAAGAAAGGGGAGTTCATTCTTTGTTTTTCTTGTTGCTTTATACATTTCTTTAGTTTCATACTTTACATTTTCACTTTTCTTCTATAATTTGCATTTTGTTTAGTCTACATAGCATGTCATTTTGAATAAATTCTCCATGGAATTGTTCTAGTGATAATTTTAAGATGGTAAAAGTTTCTTAAATTTGACCATCAATTTTAGGTCATTTGACATGATTGGATGCTCTACTTACATGATATTGGTTAGTGTGGTGGTGGATTCTACTTTGATTAATTGAGTTTGATTACAAAAATTACCTAGTGAGGACTACCTTAAGCCTATACTCTATTATTCTCTTTGTGTGACATGCACTCATGACAATTGAACTCTAGAACTTGCTTAACTTCTTTTCAAAATCACATTAGCACATGTATGCGTGAAAAATGAAGGATATTTTTCATTCTTGTTCACTCATAATTTCTAGTTCTTTCCCTATTCTTTGTATTCTTTTCCTTCTAAATTCTAGTTGAATAACTCACTCAACACTTTCCTTTATCTTTTGTCACTGTGCTTTGCCCTCATTCCATTGGGAGCTTTGGTTGAATTCTTGATGAGTTGGGTTGTCTACATGGACAAAGATTTAAGTGTGTGGGAGAATTGTATATGCTTGAGATTAATGAGGTTTCCTACTTCAAATTGTTTGGAAATTCTGAAGTTATGAATTCAAGTTAATGGTTGCATTGCTGGAGGTTTAAGGATGTTGAACAGTTTTGGGGCAGAATTTTCATTTCTTATTTCAGTTTAATTGAAATCGGAGAAGTGCTACTAAAAATGCATTAGATTGAACTATTTAGTGCCAAGTATCAGTTGCAAGAGTATGATTAGTGAATGGACAAGTGGGACACATTGCTTCTCATTGATATACTATCCTTCTCTAAATCCATTGATAATTTAAATCTTCAGAAAAATCTAGAAGATGGGACTAAAAGTAAATGATTATTGGGACCATTAAGAAGAAGATTGAAGAGTACTATCTTTTGCATCAGTTTGAGTATTGGACCATATGATTTATTCATCAAAATCCAAAGAATTTCTATGATACAAATGGAATAAGTGAAGTTGGTGGAGAATCTGCTATGAACATAATTAAACAGAACCATTTCAAGTGCCAAGACCATGAGCTATTTCCGGACAACAGCAACTTGAATTTAGCCCTTATTTTTCTAGTGCCAAATGAGAGTCCATGTTTAGCTGAGTTTTTCATGATTCAAGCTAAATTCCAATTTCTAGGACTAAGAAAAAAATCATCAGAATTTAGCTATATTTCTAAAAATTATTGGCTATGGATGATGTTTCATAGAACTTGTTTCGATTCCTTATTAAGGTGGTAAGATTACAAACCTCAGGATGTTCAGACAACAAGTGCTATATGTAAAAAGAATCTGATTTGCAGGAAGATGCTTATTAGAACTCTTGACTGCTGGAAGTTGTGTAATTTCTAGAACCTTATAGGACATTACAGTTCTGGAATTTCAGTGAAACATTTTGATAGTTTCTGGATTTTTTATAGAAGAAGTGGGGATCAGCTGGATTACTGCAGAATGCAGTTTGATCCTTTATCTACTGAATGCTTGGTGCAATTTTCTGAATTGAAGGATTAGAGTTAAATTCTTGTATGGTTTAAAGCATGCAATTTCAATGGATGAAATTTCTGAAACTTGTCGTAGCTTAACTTAGCAAGTTAGATGTAGAAATTTGTTTGCCTAAGAATCAGTAAGTTAATATGCCTAAGAAATAGGAGCATGAATTAGATTGGATTATACAAGATTATCTTCACTAAAAGGGCAAAAGTATGGAGCTAGAATTTGGTATCCAAAAATCAGAACTGGAACTAAATTTCTCAAACTATTTTCCTAGATTCTGTTACTGAAATTGTAGTTGCTAGGTGCTATATGAATAGTTTATCAAAGATATTGTGCAAGAATATCTTTGATATTGCTCGCTAGTGTGCAACAAAAAAAAAGAGAAAAGATTAGACCAATGAATTATGGGATGTTAACAAACTGAAGAAGTACTGGAATTTTGCAGAATGTGCAGAATTTGAATTGGTGTATCAGTTGGTGCTAGATTCAGTTATAAGCATCCGACCTGTAAAAATCCAAGTGGTGCACTTGATTTTCATTTACCAATTGAGTTGCCAATCTCCTAAAATCTTCCATGATTTAAGCATGTAAATATAATGGAGAAAGGGGAGTAGCTGAAATTCTCTAGAATTGAATTTTGAAGAAGAAAAATTGTAAATTCAGAGTCTTACAGAAATTGAAATTTTAGGAAGGAGCTGATTCTTGAAACCAATTGGTGGATCTGGAGAGTTAGTTGTGAGATAAATTTTGAATTTGTATTGGGGAATTCTGTGTTGAATTAGAACTTTGGAGTAGGTTCTGAATTCACAGATTGGAGAGGAAACAATAGCACAAAGATAGTGTATCAAGTGAAGCTTAAGCATGCCAAGTTTTTGGGTTAGTTATCTGATTAGAGAAAAGCTTAGCTAGATTTCCAGTCAAAGAATCTATCATGGTAGATTATAAGTACTTGGATAGCAATGATCACCATTTATAAATAATTAGACAAGCACGTTTATAAGTATCAGCTGCTGTAGATTTATGAAACTAGTATAATTCTAGAAGTTTTTGATTGTTCTGTTGAGTCTGATTTATGAATTTGACTAGCTAAACTTCAGTGCAAGAATTTAGTAGGTTGGCATGAGTTGGAATTGTCATAATTCTGCAATACTGAAATGCTTATTCTGAACTTGTTCCTAAACAACGAAAAGTTCAATGTTATTCCAGATACTGAAGGGCTTCTATTTTCCAACAATTGTTGTTCCTGTGATGTAGCCATAGTGGAATTTATAGACCTATAAAAGAGATGAGCCATGGCAATGCAGATATCCTTTAAGCTATAGAACTTGAAACTTTTAATTTGATTTCTGAAATATTGCAATCTGTGGAGCTTCAATCCTGTGAGATTAAGCTAGATTTAAGTCCTTGAATTCAGAAATTGATAGGAGATCAAAAACTAGAACTTGAAAAGGTTAGTTCTGTTACTGAATTGGACTTTTTGGTGTGAAGTCTAAAACTTATTATAGTAAGTTCATATCTATTCTGAGAAGAGTTGAAAGGTGGATTTCCTAATTGAACCTGCTGGGGAGTCTATTTGTTTGTAAATTGGCATTTCAGAAGTTAGTTTAATTGTTGGAATTCTGGAGCAAGAGCAGCAAGACAAAATTCAAAGTTTTGAAACTATTTTCTGGAAATTGATTGTTGAATTGGGAATGCAGGAAACTGTAATACACAGGAAAGAATTTGAAGAACCATGTTAAGTGCCAATATTAGATGTTTTTGTGCAGCAGAAATCAGAATTCACCATCTTAGTATTTTTGTGATAAATGAGAGTTCTAGATGAGTTAGTTTCTTTATAACTCAAGTTGGATTTCTTTGGAGTTTCTTTAAGAATGAATTATTTGATATTATTATTTAACTTCTGATTGCAACCCTTGAGCAGGGATTGTTGTAGGAGGACTATCCAGTGAACTAGTTATAATTGTTGAATCACATAAGAGTCCAAACCCAAGTGTTGTTTCTATCCGCAGAGATTAGAATTTGATCTTCTGTTATGACAGTACCAATTCAGAATTTTAGAAACTAGTTCATTTCCTTGAAGATGAATTCTGAAAAGGCTGAATTGAATCTGTTACTTTACTTTATCTCTGAATTGATTGACATTTAGTTTGTGATTAGGAGATTCACATCAAACTAAGAAGATCGTGGAGAGCACTTCAAAGAATATTGATAGAATTTCAAGGGAGTGATGAAAAATCTTCAATGGGATAGCAAAACAGTAGAGAAGAAAGAAAGAAACAATGGCTTAAAGTGTATCAAGTTTTTGGTTAGCATAATGTGTTGCATTGTCCGAGACGGACAATATTTTAGTTGTGGGGGAGGGAGATCTTCTCCATAAGGTGATTTGGGATTATTTTAATTTTTAAATTCTAGAATTGAAGTGAAAAAAAAATAGTGGTAAATCAAAAGAGTATCAAGTGTGGAGACAATGTATCAAGAATTGTGTATAGCTATCAAATTGAAGGAGAGTTTAGCTTGATCTTTTGAGTTGATAATGGCAAATGACATTTATATCTTTTCACATCAAATGAGTCAACTCATCAAGTATATTCTTCCAATACTCTCATTTTCTCAATTTCTTCATTGATGCCTTTTCTTTTGCCTATTATATTCACTTCATTGTTCTTTTTGATTCTATTTCAATTCTTGTTGATAAAATCCTTTTGATTCATGTATGCTATGTTTTATGGTGGTGGAGAAGTAGAAAATGAGCAAGCTTATGGTAGTGAAATGCTATGAGTTGCATTGGGTTGAGCTCCACTTCCATCCATGTTGAGTGTGAGAGTTAGAATAGGTGAATACCTTGTGAGAATGCATCTTGCTTAATTTTTCAATTGGATTGAAACTACTATACCTACTGATTATTGTTTGTATTGTATTCATGATTGTTTGTGTTCTTTAGATGAACTTAGTTAAATTTCTTTTACTATCTTCTAGGTATTGCTAGGGACTTATTGTAGAGATGAATTTTAGGTTTTCTTGACTTACACGGGACGTTCAAGACTAAGTGTGGGGGATTTGATAACCATGATTTTGCTATAATATTTTGATTTATAATGCATGCTTTTAATGATCTTTTTATAGTGTAAACTCATATTTACATCATATTTCATAATTACATTTAATTTTGGACTTAATTATAAATTGGCTTATAATCATGGTATTAGATGTCAATATTCGATATATTCTTTGTAGGCATCAAAAGGATCATGGACCCGATCAGATCAGACTAGAATTGGGCTCAAATCTAGGGATAAATAAGACGATCAAGCCTTGAAGCGATTTGGACCGTTTATTCAAGATCGGAGCAGATCTGAGCCATCCGTTGAAGATCTATTCCATCCAACCTAAGGAAGAGTAGATCAAGACCGTTGATCAAGATCAACACCTTTGTATCAGATTTTAAGTGACTTTTCACCGTTGATCAAGATCTAAATTATTCTGGGTCATTGGATCATATTGGGAGAGGTTTAAAAGTTGAGAAGCTACAGTGGAATCGGGGAGCTCGGGCGATTTTCTTCCTTGCGACATTTCTACTGTTCACTCTTCGTCCCCACAGCTTCCGTTCCACATTCCAGATCAGAGAGCCTGCTTTCTTCAATGACGGTGATCTCGAGCTGCCGACGTTCATCCTCCGAGATCAGAGAGTGGTAGAAGGGAGGTTTCTTCAACCGCAATTTGGATTTTGCTCACCTCCGCATTCCTGTTCATGGGAGGTTCCTAATCAGCAAATTTCGCATTCAACAGAGTTTCGAGGGAGGTTTCTTGGAGTTTCTGATACTTTTTCGATCTTCATTCAGCAGCGAAACTAGGTTGATCTGATCAATCAATTTAGTTTGGCAATTCACAGAATCTATGCTCTGTTCTTTGGCCGATGAAGTTACCAGACGTGTGTGAGCTTCGAGGAAGGTTTCTTGGAGTTGTGAGCGTCACCTGGTAATAGTTGGAAGCTTGGTTGATCGTAGTTGGGTGCTCGAAGAGAGTTTTCTTGGAGCATTTCTATTGATAGCAGGTTGAGTGATGTTTGAGCTTGAATTTGGATGTGGAATGTGTTTGTTTGTTTTTGTTTACTTTAGATTTCTGATACTCTTGCTCAGATCTGATGATCTGATGAGTTTAGTTGCATTGTTTCTTTCTAATTTGAATTTGCTATTCTAGTTATTTGCAATTTGCTTAGTTTCAGTCATTGAGTTTAGAAAACCCAAGTTCTGTTCTACTAATCTGTTGTGCTTGAGATTTAAATCGAAAATTAAATGTTTACTTGAGTTTTTCATTGTTTTCCTTTGTTAAACATTGTTGAATGTGATGGTGAATTGAAGATTAGGTGATTGATTTATTTGATTCTATGATGCATTAGAATCCGAATTTAATTGTTGTTAACTTGATGAGATGGATGAGAATTATGTTTAGATGAGTTTAACTTTTCTTTGATTCTATTCTTGACTTTACTAGTGCTCTATTGAGAATTAGATGAATTCAAGTTGAAATGTGAATCAAGTGAAGTTCTGAGTTTACATTGTCGATGCAGGAATTTAACTTGAATTGAATCTAGAGCACTCACACATTTACTAGTTAACCTTGGAAAAAAATATGACTTGGAACTCCTTACTACAATTCTTTTCTTGAGTTTTAATGGGTTTTCAATCTTTATTAATTTGAAGTGCCTAGTGACATGTAAATGGGACCACATCACATAGTAGAGTCATAGTAAGGTAGCAGTAGAAAGCCAAAATAGTTGAAAATCCAATCGGACACATAGAAACTCATATAGAAGTTGTCTTGAAGGCTCCTTAAGACACCCTTATAAAGAGTGTGGAAGGCACCTTCTATAGCTTTGACGGCACCTCCAACATGTCAAATCTGATCCCAAACTCATTGCTCCTTGTTTGTGACGAAATCTGAATTTTATCCCTTAGAAAGCGCCTTCCATAGCATCGAAGGGGCCTTCCATGAACAGTACAAAGACACCTTTCAATGCTTGAAGGCGCCTCGGGTACTGTTCATCCAAGGCCTTTTTGCTCCTTTTGTCCTGCAAGTTAGGTTAGTCTAATACGATAATATCTAACCTGTAAAACAACGTTAGCACATTAATAATAAGATAAATTTATGACTTAGACCCTGTCTTTCAGACTATGACCTAGTTACAGTCTCAATTTAGGTTTCTAAAATGAACTTAAATTGGACCGACGCCTACTGTCCCCTCAACCGAGATGCACCCTCACTTAGTTACTCTTGTTGGGATCGTTCGTACTCGGCTAGAGAGGGGGGTGTGAATAGCCGCCCCAAATTCTCGCGTTCTTCCTACAGTTAGGGTTAGTCACAGCGGAAATACAAGGAAGAAACTAAGGAGAAGAAAAACAAACCGATGTAACGAGGTTCGGAGATGAACTCCTACTCCTCGGCGTGTCCGTAAGGTGGACGAAGCCTACCAATCCGTCGGTGGATGAGTCCCCGGAGAACCGGCTAAATATGAGCTCCTTATGGGTGGAGAAACCTCGCCACAACTACTTCTTGCAACAGCAAGATAAGGAGTACAAATACAAGAGAAACAAGAAGTAAATACACAGCAAATGTAAACAACCCTTGCCTTCTTGTCGACTGTTGAAGAAGCAACAGCTTCTCAGACGCCAACAGAGTCCTAGCCGAAGGAAGAAGCTCACGCGAAGCTTCGAAGAAGAGCTCAACAAAGCTCAAGCACCGGAAGCAGCTCTGTAGCAGAGAGGAAGAAGAAGAAGCACAGAAGATGCCTCGTCTCCTTTATACCGAAGAAGAAAGCGTGAAGAAACTAGCGTTGCGTTGCAGCAGCTAGAACCGATCGATGCGTGGACCGATCGGGCCCTGATCGGTCCCGGACCGATCGACGAAGACATACATGCGTGCTACGATCGATGCGGACCGATCATACCTGGATCGGTCCACGCACCGATCCCTTCCTTTCCTTCGCGATGCTGCGTCTCGATCGGTCCACGATCGACATCTTTGATCGATGCGTGGACCGATCGCCTCTGTTTTCTTCGATCGGTCACGGGCCGATCGATGTCAACAGAGCTTGATATCGATCGGTCACCGGACCGATCGAGAAAACTATCCCTGGATCGATCCGGTGACCGATCCAGAGCTTGATTTTTGCCCAAACCAAGTCCCAAGACTTCCAAACCAATATCCGGTCAACCTTGACCTATTGGTACTTCATCCCTAGCATCTGGTCACTCCCTTGACCTGCTAGAACTCCCTGCCAAGTGTCCGGTCAATCCCTTTGACCTACTTGGACTTTCCTCAACACCAGATGTCCGATCATCCCTGATCCATCTGGATTTTCCCTTGCCTGGATTCACTCACCAGGACTTTCCTTCTGCCTAACATCTCACTAGGACTTTCTCATTACTTCACATCACCAGGACTTTTCTGCCTAGCTTCACTCACCAGGACTTTCCAACTGCCTAACATCCCAGTTAGGACTTTCCCACTGCCTGGCTTCACTCACCAGGACTTTCCAACTGCCTAACATCCCAGTTAGGACTTTCTCACTGCCCGGCTTCACTCACCAGGACTTTCCACGTGCCAAGTCTCCATACTTGGACTTTTCGCGTGCCAAGCTCCCTGCTTGGACTTTTCCAGTGCCAAGTCTCCATACTTGGACTTTTCCAATGCCAAGCTCCCTGCTTGGACTTTTCGCGTGCCAAGCTCCCTGCTTGGACTTTTCCAGTGCCAAGTCTCCATACTTGGACTTTTCCAATGCCAAGCTCCCTGCTTGGACTTTTCCCGAATCAGGTCAACCAGGTCAACCTTGACCTAAGGTTGCACCTACAATCTCCCGAACACCTATTCTTGTCAAACATCAAAAATACAACTCTCTCCTCGTCAAACATCGTCAAACATCAAAACACAACTCGAGTCAGGTCAACTCGAGTCAGGTCAACCAAGTCAACCTTGACCTAAGGTTGCACCAACAATCTCCCCCTTTTTGATGTTTGACAAAATCCAAAATCAAGTTAGGTTAACCCGATAACCTAACTTAGGTTTTCCAACCATCTTCCAATGTCCAATGTTCTTTTCTTGAACATTCTCCGGACATTCTCCCCTTAGGTTAACTCGATAACCTAACTTGGGTTCTCCAATAATTCTCCCCCTTTTTGACACACATCAAAAAGTATTCCAATGTTCTTCCTCGAACATTCCTTGACATTCTTCCCCTAGCTTAGGTTAACCCGATAACCTAACTTGGGTTCTCCAATAATTCTCCAATGAACGCTCTCCCCTTTTTGACACACATCAAAAAGAAAAGGAGGGTATCAAGGTCAAGAGTTTCTTCCTAATGAAAGTCCCATGCCTTTCATTGAAACTCTAAATTTCCCCTTGATACTAAACTCAACAACCAACTTAGTGATAATCCCATATCACTAATCCTCAAGGAGTAAAAACTCCCCCTAAAAGTCAACTCCCCCTCGACCATTGCACCAACAATGTCTTGGAGAGTTTCAAACCTTTAGAAATCCACAAAACCCAACTTCCAGCTGAAATTTCAGACCAACAGCTGAAAATCAGAAACTGGCACGCACTGATCGGTCCCCAGACCGATCAGAATCCCCCTGGATCGGTCCCCAGACCGATCCACGCTTCACTGATCGCACTGGATCGTCACTGATCGGTCACCAGACCGATCAGGCCTTCCCTGGATCGGTCCGGTGACCAATCCACACTCTGAAATCAGAGATTTCTGATTTCCCTTCCCGGAAATTCAGAAACTCCTAATAAATTCCAGAAAATTCCAAAAATCGTAAAATTTTGAGGATACACTCCTCATACCATATACTATCAAGGAAAAATAGTTTTCTATGAAAATAGTTTCCATTTTTCAATCTTGATACAAAGTTCAAAAACTTTGAAATAGTTCAAGTTTAAGTCATCTTTGTATCATCTTGCTCAATGAAGAATGCTATCACTAGGAAAGCTTCATCAAGGTTTTTCAAATCAATTTTAAAATGTTTTTAAAACCATTTGAATTTAGGACCATAATCTTAGGGCTAGATGTACATGACTTGTACACAAGCTTTCCCTATGATCCTTAATTTCTTGAATTAGGGTCATCTAGGTACAATGACTATGCACCTTGATCCTAACTCATGATCCTAATATCTCACACACATCTAAGGTGCATCAAACCACATTTAAGTCAATTTGATGTGAGATATGGGTTAAGGTCAACTTAGGCTAAGGTCTCATGCATTTTCTAAACACAAATTTGATCTCAATATCAAGATGTGTTCTTCATCCTTAAATCAATTCAATTGATTATTAATGCAAGAGATGATGACATGGCATAAATGATATCATAAATGGAAAACATGTGCCAATGTCATGATATCATGGCATAAAGTATGAAAACTTAAATAGAGCATGACATATAAACTAGCCTAAGCACTATCATGACATTTCAAATGATGATAAAACTAAACATGATGTCATGACATGTCATATGGCAAACAACCATGGTAAGTTAACACAAATAAAATACCTAAATTACCTATCTAAGTATCCTTAATCACTTAGTTAACTTAAATTCTAATCCTAGATTGCCCAAAGTGCTCCAAGAAAATGTCAAAACCCAAATTGGCATTTCTTGATCTCTTGTTTGATTTATACCATTTTAAAAATTTTACAAGAGTAGCACTTCTAAATTAAGGCCCGGATTGCCTTGATTACCTAAGAGAATATCAAAAATCCCAATTTGATATTTCTCTAGGTTTTTCCACATTGTGTCAATTTAAAGTAAGATTAATATATTCTCACTTTGGCACACTTTACTCTTCCAAGGAGTGAATGATAAAGATTATTCCATTTCATTTCAAAGGTTCACAAAACCTTGAAAATGCTCCTTGAGTGTCAATTTCCTCAAAGTTGGGTTAACTACCCTTCTTATTGGAGTTGACACTCTCTAACCCATCTATGGGGTAGAGAAAATGCTCCTAGGAACCCAATACCTACTTGAGCTCATTGGGTTCACTAAAAATTCACTAGGGATGACTTCCTAGCAACCCTCCTAATGACCCTCTTAGGCTTTAAAGCCTTGGTCATTTGGGTCTCATCAAGGTCAACTATAGGGGTGACTCCCCTTGTGACCTTGGTAATGGTCTTCCTAGCCTTAGGTTTTGTTCCATAATCGAATGGAACATTATGATAGGTGGGCTTGACCATTTGGGACTTAGGTTTGTGACTCAAACCCTTTTTGTCCTTGGACATTGGTTTTTGACCCTTAAACCCTAGAGATGACTTCTCCAAGTTTTTAAGAGCCTTTTCCAAAGTATCAAGTCTTGACCTCAAGACTTGATTCTCCTTCTCTAATACCTCAATTTTTGATTTGTCATTCTTCTTTGAGGCATTCCTAGGCATGTGTCTAGTTGATTTGGGGTTTCTACCTAGGTTTTCCTTAACCTTAGAAGTGTTAATCCTAGGGTTAGCATTCCTAGTAGTATCCCTATCTAGGTTGACATGTTTAGCACCTAAGCACATGTATTGATTTCTAGTGTTAACATGCTTATCATTCTTGACAATTGCAATAAGACTACTAGCATGTATCTTATTAGAAGTGCAAGAATGAACCTTAGAGGATACCTTAGGGTTTGCCTTCGCTCCCCCTTTACACGTGCTTGGTCTTTTGTCCTTGTGAGATTGCCTCCCCCTTGGACATTGACTCCTATAGTGTCCCCGTTGCTTGCATTGGAAGCACACCACGTGCTCCTTGCCCTTGCGTTTTGGGACTCCGACTTCCTTGATCTTTGGCGCCGGTGGAGTCTTCTTAGTTTTCTTTGGACATTTACTCTTGTAATGTCCAAATTCCCTACACTCAAAACACATTATATGCAATTTACTTGAACTTAAAGTGTTTGAGTTACCTAGGGTTGAGGATGGATGGATGCTCTCTTCTTCATCCCTCCCGGAGGTAGAAGCTTCTTCTTCGTGCTCCGATCTTGAAGAAGAACTCTCCTCCTCTTCTTCCTTGGATGTTGAGTAGCCCTCAACTCCCAATTCGCTTCCTCCATGATGTGAGCTACTTGGCTCACTAGGCTCCTTTTCATGGAGTTTTGCCAAATTGTTCCATAATTCCTTGGCGTTGTTGTACCTATCTATCTTGCACAAAACATTATTAGGTAAAGCAAATTCAATAATTTTTGTTACCTCGTCATTGATTTCGGATTGTCGGATTTGCTCTTTCGTCCACTCCTTCTTCTTGATAGGTTTTCCTTCCTCATCCATCGGAGGGGAAAACCCTTCTTGTACACAAAACCAATTTAACATATTAGTCCTAAGAAAATACATCATCCTTACCTTCCAATATGTGAAGTTGTCGTGAGACTCGTAGAAGGGTTGAATCGTGACATCTTCTCCATAGAGATCCATCTCTAGCCCGTGCTCCCCCGGGTGTTGATCCGTCGAAGAGCGGCCTTGCTCTGATACCACTTGTTGGGATCGTTCGTACTCGGCTAGAGAGGGGGGTGTGAATAGCCGCCCCAAATTCTCGCGTTCTTCCTACAGTTAGGGTTAGTCGCAGCGGAAATACAAGGAAGAAACTAAGGAGAAGAAAAACAAACCGATGTAACGAGGTTCGGAGATGAACTCCTACTCCTCGGCGTGTCCGTAAGGTGGACGAAGCCTACCAATCCGTCGGTGGATGAGTCCCCGGAGAACCGGCTAAATATGAGCTCCTTATGGGTGGAGAAACCTCGCCACAACTACTTCTTGCAACAGCAAGATAAGGAGTACAAATACAAGAGAAACAAGAAGTAAATACACAGCAAATGTAAACAACCCTTGCCTTCTTGTCGACTGTTGAAGAAGCAACAGCTTCTCAGACGCCAACCACAGCAGCGGCTCGGTCGGAGTGCCAGCCGAAGGAAGAAGCTCACGCGAAGCTTGCGAAGAAGAGCTCAACAAAGCTCAAGCACAACAGCACTGTCATAAGAGAAGAGGAAGAAGAAGGCGCACGAAGATGCCTCGTCTCCTTTATACTGCGAAGAAGAAGCGGTGAAGAAACTAGCGTTGCGTTGCAGCAGCTAGAACTCTGATCGATCGTGGACCGATCGACGATCGGTCCCGGACCGATCGATCCGAAGACATGCGTACTCGATCGATCGTGGACCGATCGAGCCTGGATCGGTCCACGGCCGATCCCTTCCTTCCTTCTCGCGATGCTCGTCTCGATCGGTCCACGGCCGATCAGGACATCTTTGATCGATGCGTGGACCGATCCTCTTCGCCTCTGTTTTCTTGATCGGTCACGGGACCGATCGATAACAAGAGCTTCGATATCGATGGGTCACCGGACCGATCGAGAAAACAGTATCCGGATCGATGCGGTGGCCGATCCGAGCAATTTTGCCCAAACCAAGTCCCAAGACTTCAAACCAATATCCGGTCAACCTTGACCTATTGGTACTTCATCCCTAGCATCCGGTCACTCCCTTGACTGCTAGAACTCCACCAAGTGTCCGGTCAATCCTTTGACCTACTTGGACTTTCCTCAACACCGATGTCCGATCATCCCCGATCCATCCGGATTTTCCCTGGCCCGGATTCACTCACCAAACATCCAGTTAGGACTTTCTCATTACCTAACATCCAGTTAGGACTTTTCCATTGGGCTTCACTCACGGGACTTTCCAACCGCCTAACATCCCGTTAGGACTTTCCCACCTGGCTTCACTCACGGGACTTTCCAACTGCCTGACATCCATTGTCCGGCTTCACTCACGGGACTTTCCACGTGCCAAGTCTCCATACTTGGACTTTTCGCGTGCCAAGCTCCCTGCTTGGACTTTTCCAGTGCCAAGTCTCCATACTTGGACTTTTCCAATGCCAAGCTCCCTGCTTGGACTTTTCGCGTGCCAAGCTCCCTGCTTGGACTTTTCCAGTGCCAAGTCTCCATACTTGGACTTTTCCAATGCCAAGCTCCCTGCTTGGACTTTTCGCGTGCCAAGCTCCCTGCTTGGACTTTTCCCGAATCAGGTCAACCAGGTCAACCTTGACCTAAGGTTGCACCTACAATCTCCCGAACACCTATTCTTGTCAAACATCAAAAATACAACTCTCTCCTCGTCAAACATCGTCAAACATCAAAACACAACTCGAGTCAGGTCAACTCGAGTCAGGTCAACCAAGTCAACCTTGACCTAAGGTTGCACCAACAACTCTCCTCCAGTGACTTACCCTTACTTACAATGTGTCAAGTTATCTCCTTGATGTCAATCTAAACCACCATATCTTCCTGTCAGAATTACACATCCGGACTTCGCCACTCGGGAATCGCACATCCCGATCTCCTACCGAAATCACACATCCGAACTTTGCCGCTCCGGAATCGAACATCCCGACTAGACTTCTTGCCTGGTATAAATCTATCAAGGTTCATAGACGATACCGTCTTTGGTTAAAATCCTCATATAAAGCTATCAAGGTTCATTGATGTTGAGGATGATTTGGGATTGGTGAATATGGTGAAATCAGATTTTGTGATATGTACGATTTGATGATCTAGTAGTAGATATCTGACTTGATGGTCTAATGTTAAGTAATTGTCAATGATAGTGACATGAGGAGCAGCACATGTGTGATATCATTAGATTTGATGATTTGCAGTTGATGATCAGATTATAAACTCATTGTCAGTGATCTTACAATTGAGTGTGCTCATTGTACGAACATTATGAATTCTTGGTAATGTCATTTGGGCTTACCAATACTCTAGATATTTTCATGAACTTGATGAACCGTGTATTCTAAGGGCATTTGGATCATTTATCATTGTTTTCATTGATGGTGTTGTGATATATTCTCGATCTGAGATGGATCACGAGCAATATCTTCACATAGTTTTGGAGATGCTTCCATGAGAACATCTCTATGCGAAGTTTGACAAATGCACTTTCTGGCCATCTTCTATGGGATTTTTGGGATACATTGTCTCTAGTAGAGGTATATTAGTATGTTAGTATTAGCTCTAGTACCAATTATGAGATAATTATAAAGGGTTCTTTTTGTATCATATTTCATTATTAATAAAGGCAAAGTAGGTTATTATATTTACTTCAATTCAGTGTCGAATGAATAAGTATAATAATGTCCTAGAGTAGGAAGTTCTAATCTATAACATATCAATTGGTTGAATTGATAGTGAGATATTGTAGATATACATAGAACACTACTCTTAACTGTTCCAAGTCAAGCATTAATATGCCAGGACAATATTAATGTGTTGAGACTAGCATGTAGGACAACAGATGACTTAATCTCACAAGTCATGGATATGAGATATCAGGTAGACACATGAGTATATATTAGAGAATATATACTGAATGACCTGCCATGAGAATGTTTCATGGATCATTATATGAGTGTCATAAACATTCTCATGTGACTATTAGTATGAATAGTCTTTAGACATGAAGTCACTACGGTTCCCTACATAAGGAGTTGTATACTATGGTATCAACAAACGTCACCCGTAACAGGGTGGACCATAAGTTGATCACTGGGTATGCAATAAGTTATGCAGAGGAATGTGAGTGATGTAGATGAGATTTATCTCTTCCATATGATGGAAGTGATATCTATGGGCCCCTTGATTAGTAGGACACAAGAATGCATGACCATGCTTAAATGAGTCAATATGCGATATTGAGCTTATTTAATTGAGTGTGCCTACTTAGAAATCAAGAAACATAGAGATTGATAAGAGGATGACACGGTCTATGCCTCATTGATCAATCTAGATATCGAGGATAGAAGGATTGAGTTATACAAGATAATAGTCATGGAAAGGTTAAGTCGGATCTCGACATTCTCGTCACTTGGGTAGCAATGATGCCTTGCTAGATGCCACTCATTGCTTATGTATTTAAATGTTGATTTGGACACATTGCCAATGTTTCGAGAACCTATTGGGTCACACACAAAGAACAAGTCAATGGAGATAGATTCATATGATGGATCATTGGATTTGGATTAAATCTAATTCAAATTAGACTCATTGAGTTAAACTCAATTGAATCCAACTATTGGATTGAGTCCAATTTAAATTAGACTCATTAAGTCAATTAGATTGATGATTAATGAGATGGACTCATTAAGTGATTTCATGAATTTGAATTCATGAAGAACGAGGAGTGAGCAATTTGAATTGCTCATGCATTGCATGCATTGGATGAATTGGATTCATTGGATGAAGAGTGAACCATTTGAATTGTTCATGCATTGCATGCGTTGGATGCATTGGATTCATTGGATGAAGACAAATATTAATGTCAATTAAGGCAATTGACATTAAGGCATGATGCAATTTCATGAATCTATAAATAGGGGTTTTTTGGATTCATTTTGATGATGAGTTTTTAGTGTTCTTGCTCTTCCTCCTCCTCTCTTCACTTGGCTGAAACTTCCAAGAAGGGTTGCTAGCACAACCTTTGGTTGTTTTCATTCTCAACTTTGTGAGTTTGTGAGACAAACGAGGCTTGTTCGTGTGGATAGCATAGAGGTGCGGCCACTTGATCGCGCTAAGATCCACATAGAAAGAAACATTGCTGTCGGGATTGCGAAGGGCACGCAACAAAGGTATAACTCCTTTTTCATGTAAAAACTTAGTATTTATTATATGGTTTATCTTTCACATGGATTTTCATGGAAAGGAACTAAATGTTTTTCGCTGCGCTTTCGCTTGTTTAGCGCCCTAGTTCCTTATAGTGGTATCAGAGCCACTTGCGATGACATATACTAAGTAGTTAGAATTTCATATGTGATATAGAAATTACATGACATGTTTATTATGATTTGCATAATTATGAGCAAGTTTCGGCCAAGAGGTTTTTAGCGAGACCATCATGGCGTTGCGGCTCATAATTAGTTCGTTAAACCATAGTAAATTTTTTGTCATAATAGATTGAGAATGTTATATGACTGTTGAACCCCGTGGGTATTTTGATGTGATCAACCAAATTAGTTAGGTCCTGCTTTGTTATTTGATCCCTGTGTCTAAGTGTGCAGGAACTTAGGAGTGTAGGAAGTCGAGCGGAAGACGCAGCTAGTGAGAAGGGCGGCACGGGAAGGGAGCCGACGGGCTCGGTGCGTCCGAAGGACGAGAGAGCTGCGGAAGAGTACTCTGGTGGACGAGAAGAATGTGCGCGGTGTTTGAGGGACGAGAAGCCGAGACGGAAGCCTGCTTGAGGAAAAAGGTTGGGAATTGGATCCAGGTGAGCCTTATTTTGGTTGTCCGCAATCACCCAAGCTATCGAAGCATCGAAAGCCAGTAAAATGAAGTCAAAAGGAACTGGAAATCTAGTTGGAGGCGCCTTCAATGAAGTGCTGAAGGCGCTTGTGCTGCCTGCCCAGTCTAAGGCGCCTCCATCACCTTGAAGGCGCCTCAGACAGTCTGAGGCGCCTCCAAGGTTGTTTGAGGCACCTCGGAACCAGCCAAAGTGGTCGTTTGCAATCAGATAGAGTTTTATCCGGTCAAACCATTGGAGGTGCCTTGAACCCTTTTAGAGGCGTCTTCAACACTCGAAATAGACTTTCCAGGAGTTATATAAAGGCCCCTGGAGCTAGGAAATATTAATTCAACTCTGTATTAAGTTCCTAGCAACCTCTGAGCATTCTAAGTGTGTAAAGAAGACTTCTCCGCCTATAGTAAAGGAGATATTCTAGTAGAGCTGTTCGACCGCCTTGGATTAACAACCGTCTTGGTTGTAACCAAGTCAAAATTCTGTCTCCTCTTTTATTTCTACTTTTTATTTTATTAGTGTTAAATTTTTGAGTTGAAAGTCTTGAGGAGGATATACTTTATTTTTTAGGCAATTCAGCCCACTCTTGCCGACCCCGCTGCACCAACAAGTGGTAACAGAGCCCGACAGCCTCAGAAGGACTAACCGCCGACTGAAGCACAAAGATCAAGACAATGGCCGGCGTGAACATTCATCCCCCGAAGTTTGACGGAGACTTCGCTACGTGGAAACGTAAAATGGAGGTATTTTTCAAAACAAATTTTGATATTCTTCTTATTATGAAATATGGTTTTGCAGCACCTAAAGAAAAGGAAGAATACAACTGGATGAAGAAGGAGCAAGCAGATTTTGTGGCCAACGGAAAGGCAGAATTCCACCTACTCAGCGTTCTGCCGCCCCAGGAGGTAAGTCGGATCGGAAAGTACGACTCTGCCAAAGACTTCTGGGAAAAATTCCTGGAGGTTCACGAGCGTACCTCAGAAGCAAAATTGGCAAGGCGGGACATCCTCCGGACTCAGCTAACGAACCTCCGGATGAATACTGATGAGAAGGTAGTGCAACTTCAAGCGAGGATCAAGGAGCTAATAACTTAACTCAACAACCTCGGAGAATCGGTAACGAACCGATACTCAATCCAATACGCGCTCAACGCCTTCCCTAGAACTCCAGAGTGGGTGTCCTTAGTAGATGCTTACTACATCTCTATGGACTTGTAGGTAAGTAGTTTAGAAAGTTTATTTTATACTTTCGAACTTCATGAGTCTCGACTTGCAGAGCCTAAACAAGTAGAGAAGTCGAACCTCAACATTGCCCTACAAGCCGAAAAGGACGATCTCGACTCCGAAGCGTCGATCGACGAAACCGAAGTGGTGCTACTGGTAAGACGTTTCAATAAATTTCTTAAAACTAATAAATTTTGATTGCAATCAAGGAAGAATCAACGTAACAAAAGAACGGTTCGATGCTACAACTACAACGAGGAAGGACACATCAAGAATGACTGCCCTAAATTAAAGAAAAAGGACAAGGAAAAGTCTCGAAGACTGACGCCCTCTAAAAGCAAGAGTTTGAATGCTACATCGGATGAATCTTCATTCTCGGAATCTGAAGTCGAAGCATTCTCGGGAGTAGCACTGATGGCCAACCACCTTTTTGAAGAAACCCGCTCGGAGATGAGCATATATAGATGAAGGGGGAGGATCATCAGAAGAAGAAGAAAACTGCGATGAAGGGGGAGCATCACCAAGTAAGGTACGTGATCTCACCCCTGCTCAGTCTTTTGAATTTATCAAAGTGCTTACGAAAGATCTAGCGAAATTAGAAAAAGAAAATGTTGAATTGAAATTACAATTAGCAAAAGCATGTCCACTAGAAATGTATGATATTTTAAAATTAGAAAATGAGAAACTGAAAATTAAAATTGAAAAATTAAAAAATAATCATGCATGCTTAATTGAATTTCCAAAATCAAAACTTAGAGTTTATGAAAAATTAAATTGGTATATTAGAAAGCATCAGAGACAACTTGGAAAAGTTCCTAGAAACTATGTACCCCCTAAGTTCTTAATTAATCCAGTAGGAAGGAACCTTTACTGGGTTCCAAAATCTTTTCTAGACCAATTTTTTTTTCAAATAAAATTTTTTAAAAGATTTCAGCGAGAAAATTAAATATTAAAATTTCTTTATGAGGCTTTGTCAAAGGAAGTGGTTGTTGCTACAATAACCAAGAAGGCCTAGTGCCTCGCCACGACCTGGAAGCCAAAATATTGGAATAAAAATATTTAATTAACTTTCTAATAAAGAATTAAAATTAAGATTAACTAATGCTTTAGAAAGTTTCTTTTAAAAACATTTTTGAAATTTCTTAAAAAAAAATCTTTTAGAATATGTTAAAATCTTGTTTCAAAGGGGGAGAGATAGACCTAAGTTACAATTTTGAACATGTTTTAGACCCCATTTTTATTGTGATCAAAGCGGGAGAGATAGACACAAGTTAAGGGGGAGTTAGAAATATTTTAAAATTCTATTTTGAATTTTAGTAAAATGATATACTGTTCAAAATTTGGTATTAGATCTGAGCTAAATCTTATGGTGCAATTTATTTTAATAGCAAATTTATGCTTAAAAAAGTTAGTTTAGTAATTTCTTCAAAATTACTACTTGTCTATTTAACCCTAACTTGAACTTGGGTTGATTCACATCAAAAAGGGGGAGATTGTTGGACCCCGTGGGTATTTTGATGTGATCAACCAAGTTAGTTAGGTCCTACTTTGTTATTTGATCTCTGTGTCTATGTGTGTAGGAACTTAGGAGCACAGGAAGTCAAGTGGAAGATGCAGCTAGCGAGAAAGACGACACGGGAAGGGAGCTGAAGGGCTCGGTGCGTCCGAAGGATGAGAGAGCTACGGAAGAGTACTCCGGTGGACGAGAAGAATGTGCGCGGCATTCGAGGGACGAGAAGTCGGGACGGAAGCCTGCTCGAGGAAAAAGGTCGGGAATTGGGTTCGGGTAAGCCTTATTCCGATTAGCCGTAATCACCCAAGCTATCGGAGCATCGGAAGCCAAAATGAAGCCAAAAGGAGCTGGAAAGCTAGCTGAAGGCGCCTTCAACGAAGTGCTGAAGGCGCCTGTGCTGCCTGCCTAGTCTGAGGTGCCTCGATCGCCTTGAAGGTGCCTTAGACAGTCAGAGGCACCTCCAAGGCTGTTTGAGGCACCTCAGACCCAACCAAAGTGGTCGTTTGCAATCGAATAGAGTTTTATCCGGTCAAACCATTGGAGCCGCCTTAAACCCTTTTGGAGGCGCCTTCAACACTCGAGATAGACTTTCCAGGAGCTATATAAAGGCCCCTGAAACTAGGAAATATTAATTCAACTCTGTATTAAGTTCCTAGCAACCTCTGAGCATTCTAAGTGTGTAAAGAAGGCTTCTCCGCCTATAGTAAAGGAGATATTCTAGTAGAGCTGTTCGACCGCCTTGGATTAACAACTGTCTTGGTTGTAACCAAGTCAAAATTCTATCTCCTCTTTTATTTATGCTTTTTATTTTATTAGTGTTGCATTTTTGAGTTGAAAGTCTTGAGGAGGGTATACTTTATTTTTCAAGCAATTCACCCCCTCTTGCCGGCCCCGCTGCACCAACAATGACATGGTGTATGGTTATGGCCCTTAAACCCCGATGTGATTAGATGTGTGTGTTGTAATTCATAATACGGCCTGCGTGTCGTGCCTCTCCTCTTTCATTCTAGTTGTAAATTTAGACTACACTCGAATGTAACTTGAGTTTTCTTTAGATTTTGAAATGTACAAATTAGAGAAGATGCTTTTGCCTAGGTTGACTTTTTGATTTTCTCATTGGCTTGAGAGGTTTATAGAAAATGGGGCCATAACCATGTCACAATTTCTTTTATCCATATATGTGATGTATGCCATGATATGCTATGATTGTATGTGATGCATGTGTAGTTTAATCATAATTAGGTCTTTTAAATATTTCTATCAAAGTTTGGTACTCACTTCTAGCTCGATTAATTGTAGTCAGGTTTTGCCAAAGCAAAGTGACTCGATTTATCTTGCTAAAGTACGACAGGACAATTGTGATGTCCGACTACTAAAACTTTGGGTGTGACTTAACTAAGTTGAGGAATTAGACGCAAATCCCATACGATGAAATTCAAAATTATACTAATCTTGGGTGATTAGCCAAAGCTAACTCAAGATGAGTTATAATGTAAATTTCATAAGATGGGCAAATGAACAAATAGTCTTGTTCACACAATGATACAAGAGTTACTTATGATGTAATTGGTCAATGTTACCTATCTAAGTTATATTAAGTCTTGGGCTATTAGTCAAAGCTAACTCAAGATGCAGTATAATATGAATTTTGTCCCACATGAATGTTATCGTGATTGGATTTGGAGCTATTAGTGTGGGTAAAACCACATCTATGACTTGCTCCTACCAAAGCGTTACAATTTAGTGGGAGAATCATTTAATTAAAGGCCTAGTTAAATGATCAAAATATGATACTTATTTCTGCATTTTATTGTTGTAGATCACCATGTCATCAAATATGTCAAATACTCTCTCTCGCTTTGCGATCTGTCCTTGATAAGGACAAACTCAATGGAGCTAAATTCCTGGACTGGTACAGAAACTTGAGAATATTTCTCAAGCAAGAAAGAAAATTGTACGTCCTAGAGCAGCCTATTCCTGAAGCACCCCCATTACTGCCACTAGAGCTAATAAGGATGCTTATAAGAAGCATCAAGATGATGCATTGATGTATCATGCCTTATGCTCGCTACCATGAACTCTGAGCTTCAGAAGCAACATGAGAACATGGGCGCTTATGATATGGTTGAACACCTTAGACAACTATATCAAGGATAGGCAAGGCATGAGAGATTTGAAATCTCTAAGGCTCTATTTCAATGCAGAATGCAAGAAGGAAGTCCCGTAGGGCCTTATATGCTCAAAATGATCGGGTATGTGGAGAACCTACAAAGACTGGGATTTCCACTATGTCAAGAATTGGCCATTGACCTAATTCTGCAATCATTGCCCGAAAGCTATAGTCAATTTATCATGAACTATAACATGAATGAAATTGAAAAACCATTGTCTGAGATGTTGAGCATGTTAAGAACTACTGAACTCAACCTTAAGAAGGCAAAGCCTAGCATAATTTTAATGGTGCCAAAGGGCAAAGGCAAATGGAAGCCCAAAGATAAGGGTAAGACCCAAGCCAAAGGTAAGGGAAAATCTCATGCATTGAAACCCAAAGGTGGGGTGGCTAAGGAGGAACCTGCTTCCACTATGGTGAGACCGGACATTGGAAGAGGAACTGCAAATTATACCTAGAGGAAGTGAAAAGGAAGAGAAGTGAAACTTCTGTCTCAAATATACATGTTATAGAAGTCAACCTATCTATTTCTTCTTCATGGATATTAGATACCGGATGTGCATCTCACATTTGTACTAATGTGCAGGGCTTGAGAAATAGTAGAATATTGACAAAGGACGAAGTAGACCTACAAGTAGGCAATGACGCAAGAATTGTTGCTATTGTTGGAGTGTATACTAAAAGCTTAGCTTTTGTAAACATTTATTTGTTAAAATAAAAGAATCACATTGGTCAATATCTGCATTTATTTATTAAATGTAATTGTTCAATTAATTTATATAGTAGACAACATGGAGTGTGGTGTCACACTCAGAAGATCATGTTGTCGGTTCTCTATAAATTATAAACAGTTGCTCGCGACTAAGATAGAAAGGAACAAACTATGAGTATAGTCGTAGTGTAATTAAGTATTAGTTTATCTTGACTAATAAATAACACTGATACACTTTAAGTGTATTGAGTAGGATCATTTAGGTATGTTCTTTTTGTATTGACTTAGTAAAAGAACTAGACCTTAGTTATTATGGAAGTGTGTGCTCTTAATCCTAATATAATAACAAGCACATATATTTAATATTTATTTCTTTGACTTATCAAAGGGTGAGGTTTAGCTCGATAAATCAATATGCTCGATAAGTTGGGAAATGATATTACTTATAGTGTGTGTTGTTGATTATAGAAGGAATTTGTGTCCTAGTTATCTAGGTTGACAATGTCCCCAAGAGGAGCTCATAAGGATTGCCATGTTAAACCCTGCAGGTGGACCTAGTCCGACATGACAATAAAGTTGAGTGGTACTACTCTTGGAGCTAGATATTAATTAAGTGAGTTGTCAGTAACTTACTTAATTAGTGGACATTTGTAATCGTAAACACAGGGAGACTAACACACTCATGATATTCTGCCCATAATGTAATTTGGGATTGGTGCGGTAGTGCGGTATAACTCTCTAGCGGAATGAGTTATTATCGATGAACTTGAGTTGTGTGTTCGGGGCGAACACGGGATACTCAAGCTCATCGGAAGGCCAAAACCAATTTCTCCTCTAGGTCCTTGTTGTAGCCTTATTATAGTCTCAAGTCCATCCAAATGTAAGGCTCTTCTTGGTGTCCAAGAAGTGGACCGGACCATTGCTTGGTGACTAAGCAATGGCCGACCACATCCTCTTATAGGGGCCGGCCCTATTGCTTGGTCACCAAGCTTGTAGGGGTCGGCCAATATTAATTCAAATAGGAGGGTTGTTTTGAATTTTTAAAATCTTCTCTTTGTAGAAAACTATAAGTTTTAAAAGAGAGATTTTAATTTTAAAAACTTTCCTTATTTGAATTTGGCCACATGTTTTAATAGAGAGTTTTAAAAGTTTTAAAACTTTCCTTTTTTAACCATCCTCATGGTTTAAGAAAAAAAGGGAGATAAGTTTTAAAATTAAAATTTTCTATCATCATGTTAAAAAAGAAAATTTTATTAGAGAGTTTTTAAATTTTAAAACATAGTTTTAATTTTTAGAAACTTTCCTTTTTAACTCCTACTTTAGGAAAGAGAGCTTGTAAAATTTTATAAGAGTTTTTCTTGTAAAAATTTTATAAAAATAAAATTCCTTTTTCGCCTTGATGAGGTGGCCGGCCACCTTGCTTGGTGCCCAAGCAAGTGGCCGGCCATATTAATTTAATTAAAATCATCACAAAATTAAATTTGGTGATTGATTCAATCAACAGGAAAGAAAAGGAAAAATTAAAAGGGAAAAGGAAAAACACTTGGATGATTTTATTTTTTGTAAAAGTTTTTCCTTATTTACATTGGGCAAGTAATATAAAAGAAGGGGTGAGGGGGCTTCATGTAACACAACTCTTATTCTTTTTCTTGGGTGATCTCTTGGTGGCCGGCCCTCTCCCTTCTCCCTTTCCCATTGCTCTCTTCTCCTTGGTGGTGGCCGAATTCTAGAGGAAGAGGAAGGACTCTTTTGGGTGGTGTTCATCTTGGAGGATCGTCGCCCACACGACGTCTAAGGCGAGGCGAGGAATACGGCAGAAGATCTCGAGATCATTAGCTTACAAAGAGAAGGTATAATTAGCAATTGTTTTCCGCATCATGCTAGTTTTTTATCTTTTTAAGAATTCTAAATATAAGAGGCAATTAGATCTAGTTTAATCGAATTTATTTTTCGATTTTGTGTTTTCTTCTTTTTTGAATTTGTGATTCGATTGTTCTTTTTGGTTAACCTAGAGTTATTTAAGGAAATAAATATTAGCTTTCCTTAAAAGGCTTTGCCTAGGCGGTGGTGGTTGCTCCCATATCCAAGAAGGCCATGTGCCTCGCCATGCAGTCCTGGAAGTCGATTTTGGAAATTAATATTTATGGAATTAATAACCTACATAGATTTGAATCAATAGTGTTAAGTTCCGCTTGCGATTCAAATCTAAACCATTAAGAACAGATAAGTTAAATTTGGAATCAATGATGTTAAGTTCCGTCTGCGATTCCTAATTTAACTTCTAAAGAACACAATAGGTTATTTAAGGAAAGGTTTGACACTTGTACAAACTTTTTTGTACAGTGGAACCAGTACGTTTTCCTAGGATTAATCAACAATTGGTATCAGAGCTAGGGTTTGCCTCTGTGTATTTTTAGAATTCAAATAGGTTATGCACATGTCATACATAATTTAGGTAGGATAGTAGTAGGATGTGCTAACACTTTGGTTGCAGGCTCCAACTATTATGGCTTATTGTTATTATGTGTGATTGGACCCTTGGACTTGTCAAGGGCATTATTTGTGTGCATGATTGTATGTATAAAATATAGCAGGAGCTGTATTATTTTTTAGAATTTTATTTTTTCTCGATCTAGAATACATGACATTCCCTCGTGGAATATATGATCGATATATGTAAAATTCTATTTTTGTCGTGGATCGGATTCTTGCGAGGCGAGGTACTTTTGGAGCACCAGAGGCGTAGCAGAATAAGAAGCAAGAAGGATGCGACAACTCGACCCGATGGCGGTGGCTAAAGATGGCAGCAGCTAGGGTTGGAGCATACTGAAGACAGTGATGGAAAAGACCATAATAGTTGGAAAATTAATTTCCAAATTTATTGCTTTTTTTTACTGTGATGTTTATATGCATGTGATGTATGCTAGGATAGGTTAAAAATCCTTATTTTTAAATAACTAAGTGGGAGAGGGATTTTAATAAATCCCATTGTCTCCATTACTGGTTTGTAAGTGATGCAACAAGCCTGCGTGTTGGCTCTGAGTGCCTCCCTCCACAACGGATGGGTTTGTTGCGGATCACTAGATCAAACTTCCTTTTATGTATGGTTATAGGAAATTATTTAGGAGTGTGTGATCTTCTCCAACTGAAGGGGCACAATCCTATTTAATGGACTTAGTATCAAGTAATGGTATACACTTAGACGCATTCAATAGTATCCTCCCCAACGGAGTCACTGCTATTGTCTTGTGTGACCAAAGTGAAACCAACTATTAATTTTATTTGTCATAAATTTAGGATGACAAGATAATAAAATTAATGGGTCACACCCTCCTCTTACAAATGATGAATTTGTATACGTCCACACTAATGTGGTATGCAATATTCACAGTGATTTGAGGTGTTGGTTAATTTAAAATAGTATTGTTTGAGGAATCAATATTATTCTAAATTTAGAGTCTTGACCAAAGTTTATTTTTGTGATTCTTAGGATGACTTTCAACCCACTGGCCATCATACTAAAAGAGAACAGACTTACTGGTCCTAACTACATAGATTGGAAAAGGAACCTGGACATTATTTTTACTGCTGAAAGCTATAAGTTTGTACTGACTGAGCCTTGCCCTGATGCACCTAATGGTGAATCTACCCAAGAGGAGATTGAGAATCATAAGAAATGGGTAAAAGCAGATGAGATGGCGCGGTGTTACATTTTGGCTTCAATGTCAAATGTATTGCAACATCAGCATCAAGATTTACCAACAACTTATGATATTATGAACAATCTCAAGGAACTCTTTGGTCACCAGGATCGGGCCTCTAGGCAAGAAGCCATGAGAAAGATAATGACGGCCACCATGCAAGAGGGTACTCCTGTGAGGGATTATATCCTAAAGATGATGGCTTATCTAAATGAAATACAAATCCTTGGAGGAGAAATTGATGGGGAAACTCAGATCGATATGATCCTCCAAACGCTACCTAGAAGTTTTGAGCAATTCCGCCTGAATTACAATATGAATAAAAGGGTATATTCATTGGCGGAACTACTGACAGAACTTCAGGCAGCAGAAGGTTTGTTTCGTCACAATTCTCAGATTCACTATGGTGAAAATGGTTCTACTTCTAAACCGAAAGGAAAGAAGAAGAAGAAACAAGTTAGCTCAGCAAAGAAGGTGAATAAATCTCAGAGTACAGGACCTAAAGCTGGAGTGAAAAAGCCAAAGGGCAAGTGCTTCATCTGCAAGTAGTCAGGGCATTGGAAAGCGGACTGTCCTCGTAGGAACTAGAACAATAAAGGTATATCATATACTCTAGTAGTTGAAACATGTTTATCGGTGTTATCTACCAGCACCTGATGTGTAGATACGGGAGCCACTGAACATGTCTGCAATTCTTTGCAGGAGTTCCAGGAAATACGGCGACTATTTGATGGAGAGATAACCGTCTACATGGGCAATGCTACTAAGGTGGTGGCTGTTGCAGTGGGAGACGTCTACTTATCTTTTGATAGGAATAGAAATTTGATTTGAAGAAATTGTCTTTATGTACCCAGTTTTAGAAAGAATTTAATTTCAGTTTCTAAACTATATATGGATGGATATTCAGTTTCCTTTAGTAACAATGTTGTTATAAAGAGAAATAAGGTGATTATCTGTTCTGGTGCATTGGTTGGCAATTTATACACTTTAAATCCAATTTCTCCCACAAAGCAAAATATAGAATTAATAACACATCTTCTAATTCTAATAAGAGAAAAGAACCTTCGGAAATGAACCAAACATATCTTTGGCATCTAAGGCTTGGACAAATTAACTTAAGTAGGATTCAAAGGCTTGTAGCCGATGGACTATTAGGTTCATTAGAGTTGGAAAACTTTCCAACATGTGAATCCTGCTTGGAAGGTAAAATGACCAAGAGACCTTTTAAGGCCAAGGGGTATAGAGCCAAAGAGCGTTAGAACTGGTTCATTCTGATTTGTGTGGTCCTATGTCTATCCAGGCAAGAGGTGGTTATGAATACTTCGTCTCCTTTATAGACGATTATTCAAGATACGGATACATTTACCTGATGCGCCACAAGTCTGAATGCTTTAACAAGTTCAAAGAATATAGGGCGTGGAGAAACGTCTTGGTAAAAGTATCAAGACACTACGGTCTGACTGTGGTGGCGAATACCTCTTTGGAGAGTTTAGGAATTACTTATCAGAAGTCGGGATTCAATCCCAATTGTCTGCACCTGGTACACCCCAGAAGAATGGTGTGGCACAATGAAGGAATATGACTCTTATGGAAATGGTTAGATCAATGATGAGTTATTCAGAATTACCAAATTCGTTTTGGGGATATGCTTTAGAAACAACAGTGTACTTTCTGAATATGGTACCTTCTAAAACAGTTCCTTCTACTCCCATGGAATTATGGAATGAGCGTAAGCCTAGTCTGAATCATATCCTGATATGGGGTAGTCCAACACATGTGCTGAAGGGAGATACTGACAAGTTGGAATCACGTATAGAAGTTTGTCTGTTTGTGGAATATCCTAAGGGAATGAAAGGTGGTTTGTTTTATAATCCTAAAAATCAGAAGATCATTGTTAGCACCAATGCTCGATTTTTAGAAGAAGATTATGTAATGAAGCATAAGCCCATGAGTAAAATAGTTCTAGAAGAAATTAGAGAGGACACGTCTACTTCAGTACCAGCAGTACAAGATGAAGTACCACAAGAGACTGCAACACGTGTCACACATGATACACAACCACAGATAGTGCCTCGTTGTAGTGGGAGGGTTGTGAGGCAACCTGAGAGATTCATGTTTTTGGGAGAATCTTCAGATTTGATCCCGGGTAAACATGAACTTGATCCCCGAACATATGACGAAGCACTCCAAGATATAGATGCGGTATCTTGGTAAAAGGCAATGAATTCCGAAATAGAATCTATGTATTCTAATAAGGTCTGGGAGCTTGTAGAATCACCTGATGGTGTAAAAGACGTTGGATGCAAGTGGATCTACAAAAGGAAAAGAGGGACAGATGGGAAGGTAGAAACCTTCAAAGCAAGGCTTGTTGCGAAGGGGTATACTCAGAAAGAGGGAATCGACTATGAGGAGACTTTTTCGCCGGTAGCCATGATTAAGTCTATCCGGATACTCTTGTCCATTGTCGCTCATATGGATTATGAGATTTGGCAAATGGATGTCAAGACAACTTTCCTTAACGGAAGTCTTGAAGAAAACATCCATATGAAGCAACCAGTTGGGTTCATTGAAAAAGGCAAAGAGCATCTAGTGTGCAAGCTTAATCGGTCTATTTACGGATTGAAGCAAGATTCAAGATCTTGGAACATCCGGTTTAACGAAGTAATCCAGTCATATGGATTTATTCAGTGTCCGGATGAGTCTTGTGTATACAAGAAGTGTAATGGAAACATGGTGGTATTTCTTGTACTATACGTAGATGATATTTTGTTAATTG
This sequence comes from Zingiber officinale, assembly GCF_018446385.1. Taxonomy (NCBI): domain Eukaryota; kingdom Viridiplantae; phylum Streptophyta; class Magnoliopsida; order Zingiberales; family Zingiberaceae; genus Zingiber; species Zingiber officinale. Next base: position 14,979,247 of record NC_056007.1, on the reverse strand, counting down.
GCAACAATGTCAAGGTATTATCGGACGTAAGGGTATGGTTGTCCAAACAATTTGATATGAAGGACTTAGGAGAATGTGCACACATTCTTGGGATCAAAGATATAAGGGATCGCAAGAAAAGAATGTTATGCCTATCCCAAGCATTATATATAGATACAATCCTTGCTCGTTTTAGCATGCAAAACTCCAAGAAAGGTTTCTTACCTTTTAGGCATGGAGTAGCCTTATCTAAAGAGATGCCCCCAAAGACATCAAAGGAGATTGAGGACATGAAGGCAGTTCCTTATGCTTCAGCTGTAGGATGCCTTATGTATGCAATGCTGTGTACGAGACCTGATATCTGTTTTGCCGTGGGCATGGTTAGTAGATATCAAAGTAACCCTGGACAAGGACATTGGACTGCTGTGAAACATATTTTAAAGTACCTGAGAAGGACTAGAGACTATATGCTAGTCTACCAAGTAGATGATTTGCTCCCTGTGGGTTACACGGATTCAGACTTCTAATCAGATAGGGACAATAGTAAGTCAACATCAGGCTATGTGTTTACTCTAGGAGGTGGAGCCATTGCATGGAGGAGTGTTAAACAGAAATGCGTCTCGGACTCAACCATGGAAGCAGAGTATGTGGCAGCCTTTGAGGCAGCCAAAGAAGCTGTATGGCTTTGGAACTTTCTAATGGACTTAGATGTGATTCTTGGTTTGCCCAAGATCATCACAATTTATTGTGATAATAGCGGTGCAGTTGTAAACTCGAAGGAACCACGAGCTCATAAGGCAAGTAAACATATTAAGCACAAGTACCACCTGATACGAGACATTGTCAAGCGAGGAGAAGTTGTCGTCGCCAAGATTGCATCAGAAGATAACCTAGCAGATCCTTTCACAAAGGCCCTTCCGGCGAAAGCTTTTGATCGGCATGTGGAGGGGATGAGAATCAGATGTAAGGCAACTGATATGGCAGCTTACTCTTTTAGTATAAGTGGGAGATTGTTGGAGTGTATACTAAAAGCCTAGCTTTTGTAAACATTTATTTGTTAAAATAAAAGAATCACATTGGTCAATATCTGCATTTATTTATTAAATGTAATTGTTCAATTAATTTATATAATAGACAACATGGAGTGTGGTGTCACACTCAGAAGATCATGTTGTCAGTTATCTATAAATTATAAACAGTTGCTCGCGACTAAGATAGAAAGGAACAAACTATCAGTATAGTCATAGTGTAATTAAGTATTAGTTTATATTGACTAATAAATTACACTGATACACTTTAAGTGTATTGAGTAGGATCATTTAGGTATGTTCTTTTTGTACTGACTTAGTAAAAGAACTAGACCTTAGTTATTATGGAGGTGTGTGCTCTTAATCCTAATATAGTAACAAACACATATATTTAATATTTATGTCTTTGACTTATCAAAGGGTGAGGTTTAGCTCGATAAATCAATATACCCGATAAGTTGGGAAATGATATTACTTATAGTGTGTGTTATTGATTATAGAAGGAATCTGTGTCCTAGTTATCTAGGTTGAGAATGTCCCCAAGAGGAGCTCATAAGGATTGCCATGTTAAACCCTGCAGGTAGACCTAGTCCGACATGACAATAAAGTTTAGTGGTACTACTCTTGGAGCTAGATATTAATTAAGTGAGTTGTCAGTAACTTACTTAATTAGTGGGCATTCGTAATCTTAAACACAGGGAGACTAACACACTTATGATAAGAAGGAGCGCATAATGTAATTTGGGATTGGTGCGGTAGTGCGGTAATAACTCTCTAGTGGAATGAGTTATTATCGATGAACTTGAGTTGTGTGTTCGGGGTGAACACGGGATACTCAAGCTCATCGGAAGGCCAAAACCAATTTCTCCTCTAGGTCCCTGTCGTAGCCTCATTATAACCTCAAGTCCATCCAAATGTAAGGCTCTTCTTGGTGTCCAAGAAGGGGGTCGGACCATTGCTTGGTGACCAAGCAATGGCCGGCCACATCCTCTTATAGGGGCCGACCCTATTGCTTGGTCATCAAGCTTGTAGGGGCCGACCAATATTAATTCAAATAGGAGGGTTGTTTTGAATTTTTAAAATCTTCTCTTTGCAGAAAACTATAAGTTTTAAAAGAGAGATTTTAATTTTAAAAACTTTCCTTATTTGAATTTGGCCACATGTTTTAATAGAGAGTTTTAAAAGTTTTAAAACTTTCCTTTTTTAACCATCCTCATAGTTTAAGAAAAAAAGGGAGATAAGTTTTAAAATTAAAATTTTCTATCATCATGTTAAAAAAGGAAATTTTATAAGAGAGTTTTTAAATTTTAAAACATGGTTTTAATTTTTAGAAACTTTCCTTTTTTAACTCCTACTTTAGGAAAGAGAGCTTGTAAAATTTTATAAGAGTTTTTCTTGTAAAAATTTTATAAAAATAAAATTCCTTTTTCTCCTTGATGAGGTGGTCGGCCACCTTGCTTGGTGCCCAAGCAAGTGGCTGGCCATATTAATTTAATTAAAATCATCACAAAATTAAATTTGGTGATTGATTCAATCAAGAGGAAAGAAAAGAAAAAATTAAAAGAGAAAAGGAAAAACTCTTGGATGATTTTATTTTTTGTAAAAAAATTTTCCTTATTTACTTTGGGCAAGTAATATAAAAGAAGGGGTGAGGGGGCTTCATGTAACACAACTCTTATTCTTTTTCTTGGGTGATCTCTTGGTGGTCGGCCCTCTCCCTTCTCCCTTTCCCTTTGCTCTCGTCTCCTTGGTGGTGGTGGTGGCCGAATTCTAGAGGAAGAGGAAGGACTCTTTTGGGTGGTGTTCATCTTGGAGGATCGTCTCCCACACGATGTCTAAGGCGAGGCGAGGAATACGACAGAAGATCTCGAGGTCATTAGCTTACAAAGAGAAGATATAATTAGCAATTGTTTTCCGCATCATGCTAGTTTTTTCTCTTTGTAAGAATTCTAAATACAAGAGGCAATTTGATCTAGTTTAATCAAATTTATTTTTCGATTTTGTGTTTTCTTCTTTTTCGAATTTGTGATTCGATTGTTCTTTTTGGTTAACCTAGAGTTATTTAAGGAAATAAATATTAGCTTTCCTTAAAAGGCTTTGCCTTGGCGGTGGTGGTTGCTCCCATATCCAAGAAGGTCATGTGCCTCGCTATGTAGTTCTGGAAGCCGATTTTGGAAATTAATATTTATGGAATTAATAACCTAGGTAGATTTGAATCAATAGTGTTAAGTTCCGCTTGCGATTTAAATCTAAACCATTAAGAATAGATAAGTTAAATTTGGAATCAATGATGTTAAGTTCCGTCTGCGATTCCTAATTTAACTTCTAAAGAACACAATAGGTTATTTAAGGAAATGTTCGACACTTGTACAAAATTTTTTGTACAGTGGAACCGGTACGTTTTCCTAGGATTAATCAACAGCTATAGCTGTAGGAAATATTCCTTATCTTTGCCCACTAGACTTGTTTTAGAACTTGAAGAGTGTTGTTATGTGTCTGCCTTAACTAAGAACATCATCTCTGTTTCTTGTTTGGACAAGAAAGGATTCTCATTTGTAATAAAAGACAAATGTTGTTCCATTTATTTCAATGAAATGTTCTATTGTAGTGCACATCTTGTGAATGGTGCTTATTTCATTTGTTTCAAAACTCATACTTTATTACTTTAAAATAATAATCAACTTCTCTTGGGCTCGACATTGTACCAATTTGCGCGCATCCTTAATATGAGTCGAGGTAGCTAATCCCGAAACTACTAAGGTACTTCTAGGCGATCTTATGCCTAGGGGCGATCTGGGAGCCCACCCAATGGACCTTGTCTCCGGTACATGCCATTAAAAAGTAAAATACTTATTTTCTTTTTAACTATAACTTCCTTATACTTGTTATTCTTTAATTCTCTTATAACAAAATGCCTTGGCATTTATTCAAACACTTTGTGTGCTTTTAATCCTAAACTTCTGGAATTTAAGATCAATTTAAGACCTTGGTCTTTTCTTACTTATACACACTCATAACCCCTAAAAGAGTTTAATAGAACACTATATGCATGAAAATTCTAGAGTTTCACAGAATAAACACAAATATCAATACTTGATGTGAAAGTAAAATGGAAATACAGTCTTTTTAAACATGCTGTACAAGAAGACCATTATCACTATGTAAGCATGCTATGAATGTAAAAACAATTCCATCTACACTATAAACTCTAAAGAAACTAGAAACTGATTATTTTAAAAGAAAGGCTACTCATGCACATCTAATAACATAAGGAACTAGAAATCTACTCATTGGGTAACAAAGCAAGTCTAAACCCGAAATACCCATTGTCACAAAAATATAAGTGACGCAATTAAGTCTATTAGTAAAAGAAACCATTCATCTATCAGGGGAAACCATTCTTCACTAATAAAAACTTCTGTAATATTCCAGTTGGTACCAAAAATATAGTAAACTGGTAATTTCCCTTTCATAAAACCTAAACTATCATTCAAGTGGAATAACATATAGTTATATTATCATATATCTCCCGAGCAGCACAACCCATAATCCATACATGTTCTACTTTAGAAATTAAACTAAATCTCCAAATCACAGTTAACTGCCAAACTCTGAAAATCCTATAGCAAATCTCCTATATCCCTAACAAAAATACTTTAAGCATGCTACTGTTGAACTAAAATAAAAGAGAATCTTTGGGGTCACGGGAGCAAACACAAGCCCACATGCTCAATGAAATCAAAGATCTGTTCTAGCCTACTGAGTATTACCAATTGGTTCTAAAAGAAGGTGCAAGAAATTGCATATCACGACAGCAAACCCATCCAACAAAAACCCTTCTATCTTCTTTATGTGATTCACAGAAATTTGAAAACAAAAGTAAACAGAGTCCGAAATCTAATCCAAATTCTTCTCTTATAACCCTATTGAAGCTCACGACAGCAACATGGCAGCAAGTTCACAACATGCTTCAAAAATCAAAGATACAAGGAAACATCAATCGGAAATCCGGAACCACCCTTACCACAGGTGAGTATGCGACTTACACTTGCTTTTAGGACTTACAATCGGAAGGGTAAGGCTGCTGGGGTTTCGGAGAGATGAGCTCTCGGTCTCTTCTTGTGCTCACGGCTCCGCCTCGACGGGGAAACCTTGTACTGGTGAAGAACCTCCACAGAATCCCCTCTCCGGCCACCGGAATCGTGCTCGCTCGCTGCCACGATTTCGCCCGAGAAGGAAAGTCGCCGTCACACGCAGAAGAGGAAATCGCGAGCGAGAGAGGAGAAGGGATTTTAGGTCACAGGATAAAACCTAGGTTCTCTTCTTATAACTAGGGTTTTTATCATCTAACTACTATTTAAGTATTATTCACTCTTTCCTTAATTAACACCCGTCGCCAGCACAGTTGGTCAGGTGGGTTTTGCTCGGGTCAAAGGCCTCGGCTTCGATCCCTCAACCGCGCACTTTTATTCCAATTTATTTTAAACGTTCCTAACTACTGTTTATATATATTTCGTTCCATTTATGTTCACAAAACATTTGTAGAATAGTTGGCCGGCTGGACTTGGTTAAGGCTCGGTTCAGGTCCGAGGTCCATGGTTCGAGTCTCGACTTGAACATTTTTTTGTCAAAACTTCCTTCGTTTAGTAAAAATACCAAACGACCTCCAAAAATTACATAAAAATACTCTAAAAATTTCTAAAAAATCTCTAGAATATTTTAAAAGCATTTCCAAATATTTTTAAGGACATTTAGAACTTGAAATAGGGAAAATTGGGTCGTTACACAAACTAGCACCGACGCCTTGATGGAAACTGAACAGGTACAACAAGATGTTGTGAATCATGATTTTGTTACACCGCAAGAAGTTGTGAAGCAACAACCTGTTCAAGTAGCACAAGATCTATGCAGATCTGATAGGACCCATCGTCAACCTGAGAGATATTATTTTCTGTTGTCTGACTATGGTGATGTAGAGCTTATTGATCTCAATGAGCCTACATCTTATCAGGAAGATGTAAAGGGCCCAGATTTTGAGAAATGGCTAGAGGCCATGAGATCCAAAATGGAATCCATGTACACTAATCAAATATGGACTTTAGTTGATCCACCTGAAGGGATCAAACCCATTGGGTGTAAGTGGGTCTTCAAAGTGAAGACTGGCATGGATGGTCATATGCATACCTATAAAGGTAGATTGGTGGCTAAAGAATTCAAGAAGATTCATGGTATAGACTATGATGAAACCTTTTCACCAGTTGTGATGCTCAAGTCCATTCGAATCATGCTTGCTATTGCAACTTATTATGATTACGAGATCTGGCAGATGGATGTCAAAACTGTATTTCTTAATGGAAATCTACTCTAGGATGTGTACATGACACAACCTGAGGGTTTTGTAGATCTAAAGAATGCTAGAAAGGTGTGTAAGTTGCAAAGATCTATTTATGGATTGAAGCAAGTTTTTAGAAGCTAAAATCTTCGATTCGATGATGTAATCAAAATGTTTAGTTTCATTAAGAATGAAGATGAACCTTGTGTCTACAAGAAGGTTTATGAGAGCACAGTCATCCTTCTCATATTGTATGTAGATGATATACTTCTCATTGGAAATGATATCCCTACTCTTCAATCAGTGAAGACTTGGTTTGGGAATTATTTTTCAATTAAAGACTTAGGTGAAGCAGTCAACATTTTAGGCCTTAAGATCTATAGAGATAGATCTAAAAGATTACTTGGTCTAAGCCAGAGTACATATATTGACAAGGTGCTTAAATATTTTTCCATGGAGAATTCCAAGAAGGGATTCCTACCTATATCACATGGTGTGAGTCTTTTAAAGACTCAATGCACCTCTTCTAAGGAAGAAAGGGACCGTATGAATACGATTCTTTATGCATCTGCAATAGGGTCTATCATGTACGCCATGCTTTGTACTCGCCCAGATGTCTCATATGCATTAAGCATGACGAGCAGATACCAACCAGATCTAGGTGAAGGTCACTGGACAACAGTCAAGAATATTCTTAAGTACTTGAGAAGGACTCAAGATTATTTCTTGATCTTTGGAGGTGATGAAGAGCTTGTTGTAAAGGGTTACACCGATGTTAGCTTCTAAACTGACAAGGATAATTATAGATCACAGTTAGGGTATGTATTTTGCTTAAATAGTGGTGCTGTGAGCTGGAAGAGTTCAAAGCAGGACACAGTCGCTGATTCTACAACAGAGGTCAAGTATATTGCTACTTCAGTTGCAGCAAAGGAAGCTGTTTGGATCAGAAAGTTTATTACAAAGTTTGGTGTTGTTCCTAGTATAGTGAACCCAATAGACCTCTATTGTGATAATAATGGGGATATTGCACAGGCTAAGGAACCTCGCTCTCATCAAAGATCCAAACATATACTATGACGATTCCATCTCATTTGAGATATCATCGATAGAGGAGATGTGAGTATATGTAGAGTACCGACCGATGTTAACATTGTTGATCCCTTGACCAAGACTTTGGCACAGAGGAAGCATGATGGTCATACTAGGTCATTGGGTATTAGATATTTTAGTGATTGACACTAGTACTAGTGGGAGATTGTTAGTATTAGCCCTAGTACCAATTATGAGATGATTGTAAAGGGCTCTTTTTGTATCATATTTCATTATTAATAAAGACAAAGTTGGTTATTATATTTACTTCAATTTAGTGCCGAATGAATAAGTATAATAATGTCCTAGAGTAGGAAGTTCTAATTGACAACATATCAATTGGTTGAATTGATAGTGAGATATTGTAGATATACATAGAACACTACTCTTAACTATTCCTAGTCAAGCATTAATATACAAGGACAATATTAATATGTTGAGACTAGCATGTAGGTCAATGGATGACTTAATCTCACAAGTCATGGATATGAGATATCAGGTTGACACATGAGTATATATTAGAAAGTATATACTGAATGACCCGCCATGAGAATATTTCATGGATCATTATATGAGTGTCATAAATATTCTTGTGTGACTATTAGTATGAATAGTCCTTAGACCTGAAGTCACTACGGTTCCCTACATAAGGAGTTGTATACTTTGGTATCGACAAACGCCACCCATAATAAGGTGGACCATAAAGTCGATCACTGGGTATGCAATAAGTTATGCGGAGGGATGTGAGTGATGTAGATGAGATCTATCCCTTCCATATGACAGAAGTGATATCTATGTGTCCCTTGATTAGTAGGACACAAGAATGCATGATCATGCTTAAATGAGTCAATATGCGATATTGAGCTTATTTAATTGAGTGTGTCTACTTAGAGATCAAGAAACATAGAGATTGATAAGAGGATGACATGGTCTATACCTCATTGATCAATCTAGATATCGAGGATAGAAGGATTGAGTCATACAAGATAATAGCCACGGAAAGGTTAAGTCGGATCTCGACATTCTCGTCACTTGGGTAGCAATTATGCCTTGCTAGATGCCACTCATTGCTTATGTATTTAAATGTTGATTTGGACACATTGCCAATGTTTTGAAAACCTATTGGGTCACACAAAAGAACAAGTCAATGGAGATAGATTCATATGATGGATCATTGGATTTGGATTAAATCTAATTCAAATTAGACTCATTGAGTTAGACTCAATTGAATCCAATTATTGGATTGAGTCCAATTTGAATTAGTCTCATTAAGTCAATTAGATTGATGATTAATGAGTTGGACTCATTAAGTGATTTCATGAATTTGAATTCATGAAGAAAGAGGAGTGAGCAATTTGAATTGCTCATGCATTGGATTCATTAGATGAAGAATGAACCATTTGAATTGCTTATGCATTGCATGCATTGGATGCATTGGATTCATTGGATGAAGAGTGAACCATTTGAATTGCTCATGCATAGGATGCATTAGATTCATTGGATGAAGACAAATATTAATGTCAATTAAGGCAATTGACATTAAGGCATGAAGCAATTTCATGAATCTATAAAAAGGGATTTTTTGGATTCATTTTGATGATGAGTTTTTGATGTTCTTGCTCTTCTTCCTCCTCCTCTCTTTACTTGGCTGAAACTTCCAAGAAGGGTTGCTAGCACAACCTTTGGTTGTTTTCATTCTCTACTTTGTGAGTTTGTGAGACAAACGAGGCTTGTTCATGTGGATACCATAGAGGCACGACTACTTGATCGTGCTAAGATCCGCATAGAAAGTAACGTTGCTATCGGGATTGCGAAGGACACACAACAAAGGTATAACTCCTTTTTATTTAGAAACTTAGTAATTAGTATATGGTTTCCTTTCGCATGGATCTTCTGAAAAGGAACTAGATGTTTTTCGCTACGCTTTTGCGTGTTTAGCGCCCTAGTTCCTTACATAGTAGGCCCATAGAAAATAGAGGATGTTACTAGCTGGGAATAGCCTAAGTCAGTACAAGAAATTCGTAGCTTTTTGGGATTGGCTGGAAATTATCGTAGAGTTGTTGAGGGTTTTTTTTCTAGCATGCTATGTCATTAACTGGACTGGCCAAGAAGGGAAAGAAATTTACCTAGACAGAGGCTTGGAAAAAGCTGATAACTGTACCTATTTTGGTATCATCTGGTGAAGACGAATTTGTATTATTCACAGATGCATCATATCAAGAATTAGTGCAGTTTCGATGTAGCACGAACAAGTAGTATCCTATGCTTCTCAATAGTTGAAAAATCATGAGAAGAATTATTCTATTTATTATTGGAGTTAGCAACTATCATTTTCGTGCTAAAAATTTGAAGATACTATTTTTATGTAATCACTTTCGAGATTTACACTGATAATAGGAGCCCTAAGTACTCAGTTATCCAGAAAGAGTTGAACCTTAGACAGAGTTCTCGTGAGATGAGATCGAGATTCTTTTATTACCATGGGAGATTTTGTGTTCCTAGGTCACATTCTATCTAGGAGGATTTACTCTAAGAAACACATCAATCTATATTTGCGATACATTTGGATGATATCCATATGTATAGGGATCTAAAACGTTCGTATTGGTGGATTGGCATAAAGAATGATATCACGGATTTTGTAACTCGATGTCTAGTATGTTAGCAAGTGAAGGCTAAACATCAGAGGCCAGTTGATTTACTCCAGAAGGTACATATACATGCATGATATGGGAGCATATCATGATGAACTTCGTTGTGGGGCTACCCAAGACACGGAGAGCAATAATGTGTTTTAGGTAATCAATCACTGATTAATCAAATCTGCTCACTTTCTATCGATTTGTAGAATGGATCCATTACATTGCTTAGCAGAGTTATACTACAGAGAGGTTATCAGACTTTATGGTTTACATTTGAGTATCCTATTGGATAGATATCAACAATTTACCTCATGGTTCAGGCAGAGTTTGCAGCAAACCATGGGTATGGAGCTCCGCTTTAGTACAATTTTCCACCCTCAGACAGATGGATAGTCTGAGTATACTATACGGATGTTAAAAAAAGGTAGATCCGCTACCTTAGCGGCCCCCCTAGTGCCATACGGATGTTAAAGGATCTGCTGATAGTGCACATTATCTATTTTGAAGGTGGTTAATTTACCTCCAGTTGGCTAGGCTGTCATGTGGGGGGAACAAAAATTAGATGAGCTCATAACTCACAGAATTATCACTATCTACTTGGAAGTAGATCATTTTGTAGTTCTATTAGAGAATCTTAAATCCCTCACGGTTGGAGATTTATTCATGATACTAGGATAGACTAGTATATGGGTGTGTTGTTTAGTGGTTATCCTTAGATGAGGATCTCTGAATTATAAGAGTAAATTTAGGTACCAAATTTTTATTAGTGGGGGAGAATGTAAGATACAATAATAAAATAATAAGTGTTATTGGAGAAATAATCTTATGAAAATTTTTAAAAAATTTTAGAAATTTTTGGGGATTTAAACGAAATTCGTATGACATGTTTAAGGGGATAAATCTATTAGGCTAGGAGAAAACCTATTTAGAATAGCCAATTAAAGTGGGAGTTTATCGAATATAAAACTTAAGTTTATTCAATCAAATCCTAAGGGTGCATTTGGTAGGGGGTTATGTTTAATAACTTTAGTTATCCATCTAAGGTTGTCAACGAAAACCTTGTTTGGTTTAGGTAATCAGTGATTCCTAGGAATGAATGATGCCAGCCACATAACTAAAACATCAGAAAAAGGGGGAATCTGATTACCTTGGAAAGACTAGGGTTTTTTCTTCATTCTAGGGTTAATTGTTGGTGCAACCTTAGGTCAAGGTTGACCTGGTTGACCAGACTCGAGTTGACTTGACTCGAGTTATGTTTTGATGTTTGACGAGTTATGTTTGACAATGTTTGACGTGAACAGAAAAGTTGTATCTTGATGTTTTACAAGGATACAAGCTTGGGAGATTGTGGGTGCAACCCGTGGTCAAGGTTGACCTGGTTGACCCGAGGTGAGTTGACCTGACTCGGAAAAGTCCAAGCAGGGAGCTTGGCACAGGAAAAGTCCAAGTATGGAGACTTGGCACGGAGAAGTCCAAGTATGAAAGCTTGGCACATGGGAAGTCGGAGAGGGCTCGGTAGCTCGTTCTCCGGACTGTGGTCAGAGAGGGCTCGGAAGCTCGTTCTCTGGACCGGATGAAAGTCGGAGAGGGCTCGGTAGCTCGTTCTCCGGACTGTGGTCAGAGAGGGCTCGGGAGCTCGTTCTCTGGACCGGATGGAAGTCGGAGAGGGCTCGGTAGCTCGTTCTCCGAATTGTGGTCAGAGAGGGCTCGGTAGCTCGTTCTCTGGACCGGATGTGGAAAGTCCTGGTGAGTGAAGCCAGGCAGACGGATAAGTCCTGGTGAGTGAAGCCAGGCAGTGTGAAAGTCCTGGTGAGTGAAGCCAGGCAGTGTGAAAGTCCTGGTGAGTGAAGACAGGCAGTTGGAAAGTCCTTGTGAGTGAAACCGGGCAGATTGGAAATCCTGGTGAGTGAAGCCAGGTGAAAACCCTAGTGAGTGAAGCTAGGTGAAAGTCCTAGTGAGTGAAGCCAGGCAAGGGAAAATCCAGATGGATCAAGGGTGATCGGACATCTGGTGTTGAGAAGGTCAAGTAGGTCAAGGGAGTGACCGGATACTTGACACGAAGAGAAAAGTCCAAGTGGGTCAAAGGGATTGATCGGACACTTGGTGGGGAGTCTTAGCAAGTCAAGGGAGTGACCGGATGCTAAGCATGATGTACCAAGAGGTCAAGGTTGACCGGATATTGGTTTGGACTTGGTTTGGGCAAAAACCAAGACCTGGATCGGTCTGGAGACCGATCAGAAAGCGATCAGTGCCTCTGTGAGCTTACTGATCGGTTTGGGGACCGATCAGCATGAAGCCTGATCGGTCCCCGGGACCAAACAGGGTACGCACAGAGAGTTGGGCAACTCTCTATGAAAGCTTTCTGATCGGTCTGGGGACCGATCAACATAGAGCCTGATCGGTCCCCACGACCGATCAGATCAGCCCCAGACCGATCAGGGTGATGCCTGATCGGTCTGGCCCTAGCCGTTGTGACTCAACGGCTAGGTTATTTCGGGCTTCTGTGTTCTGGCCTTTTTGCTTGTAGGTTCGCAGGTTGACTCAGGATATCAGATGTTATAAAAGGAGATCGAGGGCTACTTCTACATTCTTCTTCTTCCTCCTCAGAACCGAGCTGCTGTTCTTCTGAAAGCTGTGCTCTTGAGCTTTGCTGAGCTCCGAAGCTTCGCGTGAGCTTCCTCGACTTCTTCGACTGGTTTCAGCTGCTGCTGTGATTCTGTGAAGTTGGTGCTTCATCTACAGATTTCAGTCGACGACGAGAAGGCAAGCAAGAGTTGTTACATTCATCTTTATATTTGTATCTTGCTGTGCTTCTTGTACTTGTACTCTGATCTTGCTGTTGTAAGAGTTTGTGGTGAGGTTTCTCCACCCAGAAGGAGTTCTTATTAGCCGGTTCTCCGGGGACTCATCCACCGACGGATTGATAGGCTTCGTCCACCTTACGGACACGCCGAGGAGTAGGAGTTTCATCTCCGAACCTCGTTACATCGTCGAGTTCGAGTTTGAGGTTTGATCTTTCCTTTTTGCGTTTCTATTTAGTTATTTCCGCTGCGCTAACCCTAACCGTAGGAAGAAACGAGCAATTTGGGGCGGCTATTCACACCCCCCCTCTCTAGCCGCAATCATCGATGCTAACAAGTGGTATCAGAGCGAGGTCGCTCTTCATTGGATCAACACCCGGGGGAGCACGAGCTAGAGAATGGATCTATTTGGAGAAGATGTCACGATTCCACCCTTCTACGATCGCGACGACTTCGCGTTTTGGAAGGTAAGAATGAAGTACTTTCTTATGACTAACCTTGAAAATTGGAGTTGTGTTCAATTAGGTTTCAAGCCTCCGATGGACAAGAAAGGAGAAACCCTAGAGAAGAAGGAGTGGACCAAGGAACAAGTCCACCAATCCCTAGTCAACGATGAGGTATTGAAAATTTTTGAATTCTCATTACCTAATGACATTCTATGTAAGATAGGTGGATACAACAATACCAAGGAGTTGTGGAACAACTTGGCTAAGTTCCATGAGGGGAACTCCACTTCAAGCCATGAAGAGGAGTCAAGTGAGCCAAGGAGTTCACTTCATGGAGGAATGGATTTAGAAGCTGAGGGCCACTCAACATCTAAAGAAGAAGAGGAGGAGAGTTCTTCTTCAAGTTCGGAGCAAGAAGAAGAAGCTTCTACCTCCGGAAGGGATGAAGGAGAGAGCGTTCATCCATCCTCAACCCTAGGTAACTCAAGCCATTTAATTTCAAACAAATTACACATAATGTGCTTTGAGTGTAGGGAATTTGGACATTACAAGAGTAAATGTCCAAAGAGGGTTAGAAAGACTCCACCGGCGCCAAAGGTCAAGGAAGGCGGAGTCCCAACACGCAAGGGCAAGGAGCACGTGGTGTGCTTCCAATGCAAGCGAAGGGGACACTATAGGAGTCAATGTCCGAGGGGGAGGCAATCTCACAAGGACAAGAGACCGAGCACGTCTATAGGGGGAGCTAAGGTAAACCCTAAGGTAATCTCTAAGGCTCATTTTTGCAATTCAAATAGAACACATGCTAGTAGTTTTGTTGCAATTGTTAACAATAATAAGCATGATAACCTTAGAAATCAATACATGTGCTTAGGAGCAAAACATGTTAACCTAGATAAGGAAAATACTAGAAATGTCAACCCTAGGATTAACTAATCTAAGGTTAAGGAGAACCAAGGTAGGAATCCCAAAACAACTAGACATATGCCTAGGAATACCTCAAAGAAAAATGACAAATCAAGTCTTGAGGTATTAAGGAAGGAAAATCAAGTCTTGAGGTCAAGACTTGACATTCTAGAAAAGACCCTTAAGAATTTGGAGAAGTCAACTCTAGGGTCTAAGGGTCAACAACCAAAGACAAAGGACAAGAGAGGTTTGTGTAACAAACCTAAGTCCCAAATGGTCAAGCCCACTTATCACAATGTTCCATTCGATTATGGAACAAAATCTAGGGCTAGGAAGACCATCACCAAGGTCACAAGGGGAGTCACCCCTAGAGTTGATCTTGATGAGTCCCAAATGACCAAGGCTTTAAAGCCTAGGAGGGTCATTAGGAGGGTTGCTAGGGAAGTCATCCCTAGTGAATATTTAGTGAACCCAATGAGCTCAAATAGGTATTGGGTTCCTAGGAGCGTGATTCCATCACGCTAGATTAGTTAGGGTGTGCCAACCTTACTTGAATAGGTAGCTAACCTAATCATGGCAAAAGGTGGCACTTTAGGATTTTTCAAGGTATAATCAAGCCTTGAAAATGAAATTAAGAATTATTCCTAAGGTGATTAGAATGTGCCAACCACATTTGAGGAATTTTCTAGAGTCAATCTAGTTGGCACATAGTGATCTAAAAGTCTTGAGGATATGATTTTAGGTCTATTACACTTAGGAATATAGAACTTATGGAAAAATGATCAAAATTATCAAAAATGGCAACTAAGGCTAGAATTAGATATTTTCTATACCTTGACATGTTATTTGCCATATATTGTTTGCCATATGCCATGTCATGACATCATATTTAATCTATGATCATTTGAAATGTCATGATAATGCTTAGGTTATTTATATGTCATGCTTTATTTAAGTTTCATACTTTATGCCATGACATCATGACATTGGCACATGTTATTATGTATGATATCATTTTATGCCATGTCATCATTTCTTGCATTTATAATCAATGAAATTGATTTAAGGTTAAAACACAATTTGATATGGAGATCAAATTGATGTTTAGAAAATGCATGAGACCTTAGCCTAAGATAACCTAAACCCATATCTCACATCAAAATTGACTTGGATGTGTTTTTGATACACCTTAGATGTGTGTGAGATATTAGGATGATGAGTTAGGAACAAGGTGCATAGTTCTTGTACCTAGATGAGCCTAATTCAAAATTGGGGATCATAGGGAAATCTTATGTACAAGTCATGTACATTTAGCCCAAAGATTGTGGTCCTAAATTAAATGGTTTAAAATCATTTCAAAATTGATTTAAAAAACCTTGATGAAGCTTTTCTAGTGATAGCATTCATCATTGAGCAAGTTGATACAAAGTTGAGTTAAACTTGAACTTTTTCAAAGTTTTTCGAACTTTGTATCAAGATTGAAAAATGGAAGTTATTTTCATAGAAAACTATTTTTCCATGATAGTATATGTTATGAGGAATGTATCCTCAAAATTTCATAATTTTTGGAATTTTCTGTGATTTTCTAGAGGTTTCTGAATTTCGGGAGAAGAAAAATTCAGAAATCAGATATCAGAGGTTGTGGACCGATAAGAAGGGAGTTTGATCGGTCCAGGCAGTTGTGGATCGGTCACTGTGACCGATCCAGGGAAGACCTGATCGGTCTGGTGACCGATCAGGGCGTGCCAGTTTCGACTGTGCTGTCTGAAATTTCTGAAATTTCAGCAATGAAGTTGGTGGTTTGGATTTCTAAAGGGTTGAAACTCTCCAAGACATTGTTGGTGCAATGGTCAAGGGGGAGTTGACCTTTAGGGGGAGTTTTACCTATTAGTCAAGGGGGAGTTGACTTTTAGGGGGAGTTTTTACTCCTAAAAGACTTAAGTGATATGGGATTATCACTAAGTTAATTGTTGACTCTAGTGTCAAGGGAGAAATTAAGGGTTTCAATGAAAGGTATGAGACTTTCATTAGGAAGAAACTCTTGACCTTGATTCACTCTTTTTGATGTGTGTCAAAAAGGGGGAGAGTGTAGGTTTGAGGAGAATAGAGAATGTTCAGGGAAGAACATTGGAAAACCTAAGTTAGGTTATCAGGTTAACCTAACTTGATTATGGGTTTGATTATGGGTTTTGTCTAACATCAAAAAGGGGGAGATTGTTGGTGCAACCTTAGGTCATGGTTGACCTGGTTGACCAGACTCGAGTTGACTTGACTCGAGTTGTGTTTTGATGTTTGACGAGTTATGTTTGACAATGTTTGACGTGAACAGAAAAGTTGTATCTTGATGTTTTATAAGGATACAAGCTTGGGAGATTGTGGGTGCAACCCGTGGTCAAGGTTGACCTGGTTGACCCGAGGTGAGTTGACCTGACTCGGAAAAGTCCAAGCAGGGAGCTTGGCACGGGAAAAGTCCAAGCAGGGAGCTTGGCATGGGAAAAGTCCAAGCAGGGAGCTTGGCACGGGAAAAGTCCAAGTATGGAGACTTGGCACGGAGAAGTCCAAGTATGAAAGCTTGGCACATGGGAAGTCGGAGAGGGCTCGGTAGCTCGTTCTCCGGACTATGGTCAGAGAGGGCTCGGAAGCTCGTTCTCTGGACCGGATGAAAGTCGGAGAGGGCTCGGTAGCTCGTTCTCCGGACTGTGGCCAGAGAGGGCTCGGGAGCTCGTTCTCTGGACCGGATGGAAGTCGGAGAGGGCTCGGTAGCTCGTTCTCCGAACTGTGGTCAGAGAGAGCTCGGTAGCTCGTTCTCTGGACCGGATGTGGAAAGTCCTGGTGAGTGAAGCCAGGCAGACGGATAAGTCCTGGTGAGTGAAGCCAGGCAGTGTGAAAGTCCTGGTGAGTGAAGCCAGGCAGTGGGAAAGTCCTGGTGAGTGAAGCCAGGCAGTTGGAAAGTCCTGGTGAGTGAAGCTGGGCAGATTGGAAATCTTGGTGAGTGAAATCAGGTGAAAACCCTAGTGAGTGAAGCTAGGTGAAAGTCTTGGTGAGTGAAGCCGGGCAAGGGAAAATCCAGATGGATCAAGGGGACATCTGGTGTTGAGAAGGTCAAGTAGGTCAAGGGAGTGACCGGATACTTGACACGAAGAGAAAAGTCCAAGTGGGTCAAAGGGATTGACCGGACACTTGGTGGGGAGTCTTAGCAGGTCAAGAGAGTGAACGGATGCTAAGCATGATGTACCAAGAGGTCAAGGTTGACCGGATATTGGTTTGGACTTGGTTTGGGCAAAAACCAAGACCTAGATCGGTCTGGAGACCGATCAGAAAGCGATCAGTGCCTCTGTGAGCTTACTGATCGGTCTGGGGACCGATCAGCATGAAGCCTGATCGGTCCCCGGGACCGATCAGGGTACGCACTGAGAGTTGGACAACTCTTTGTGAAAGCTTTCTGATCGGTCTGGGGACCGATCAGCATAGAGCCTGATCGGTCCCCACGACCGATCAGATCAGCCCCAGACCGATCAGGGTGATGCCTGATCGGTCTAGCCCTAGCCGTTGTGACTCAATGGCTAGGTTATTTCGGGCTTCTGTGTTCTGGCCTTTTTGCTTGTAGGTTCGCAGGTTGGCTCAGGATATTAGATGTTATAAAAGGAGATCGAGGGCTACTTCTGCTTTCACTACAAGAAAAAAGCTAAACAACAACGCTTTTTTGGCGTTGTCGTATGTACTTAAAAAGTGATGTTGTAGATGGTGTTGTAGAAAGTCATATCAAAGACAACGCTTTAAAAGCGTTGTGGTTGGTCACAAAGACAACGCTTTTTAAGCGTTGTCTTTTCGTTCTTAAAAAGCGTTGTTATAGATGCTGTTGTAAAAATGCACATATCAAAGACAACGCTTTAAAAGCGTTGTGGTTGGTCACAAAGACAACGCTTTTTAAGCGTTGTCTATTCGTTCTTAAAAAGCGTTGTTAAAGATATTGTTGTAAAAATGCACATATCAAAGACAACGCTTTAAAAGCGTTGTGGTTGGTCTCAAAGACATTGTTTTTTAAGCGTTGTCTTTTATTACTTAAAAACGTTGTCTTTTTAAATTTATAAAAAATAGTGTTTTTCTAAATAGTAGCAAAATTATAAAAATACTCAAAATTTACATATAATTGAATATCCACAACCACAATCATTTTTATAATAAGACTATTTAACAAATAAATAAAACTTTATATTATACAAACAAAATGTATACATATTGATCCACAAATTAAATTTGTATCATACAAGTTATCCTTAACTTCATGACAATAATTTTTCAAACACACAAGTTTTACAAAACCTCATCATTGACTAACCGCTGTTGTTGGTGTCCATCGCATGGAATTGCTTCTTTAAGTCCAACAATCTCTTCTTCCGAAAGGCTTTCAGCTATCACTCTTAGAGCCATCTTCTTCAACTTGTCATCAACACACCTGGGGTTGTAGGCAATCAAGAAATTTTGTATGAAAACTTTCATACATGTAAATCTCGTACTAAATAATATGTCAATGTTATATATACATGTAATTCATACCGTAAGTGTGTTTATATCGTAACTGACAAGTTTTCTTTAGGGCCAACTTCTACTCAAGCTCTTTAAACATTGCATCAAAATAAAAAAATTGGCATTAGTTATGTGCTAAATGAAAATCATATTTAGAGGAAAAAGCGGGAGTCTTGTAGATGGATATATTAACCAAGCATATTAATGTTTGACCTGTCTTTACAAGTTCTAAGCATATATATTAACCAAGCATATAACCTAAGAGGAATAAGTTACAAAATGCTACTTGATGTTTGACCTGTCTTTATTGGATTTTGCGGCCCCGGTCTTCTTGTAGGCAGGCACAATGTAATACTTGATGTTGACTCTACCTTTGCAGTTGTTTCGGCTTGAGGAGTGGCAAAGAATGGTGGAGTAGAGGATGGATTTCAGGTATTCATCCGTGCCATCGAGGAAATGACTCCAGTAGGTGACTAGCATGTTGACCAGGGCATGCTTGGAGAAGATGACTTGTTTTAGAAGCTTTTTAGATCAAAGATACGAAGTGCATTGTTATAAAACTAGATGCACGAACACTTGCTTATACGGTTCTTGAAATAAAATACATTCGTAACCGTCACTAGCCCAAGCTCAATAAGGAAAATTCACGGTAAATGTGCATAGTATACCTCAGATACTGCAGATGATAGGGAAGGCCAGAAGATAGTTTGACGCAAATATTGAGATTGCCCAAGCCAATCCATGGTACTAATCCTGACAGCTCCTCCAAATCGCACTGACTTGATTGTGTCCACCCATCCTTGTTCATCAGCTTGGAACCTTTGAAATGAAAACTGCATTGGGTACATGGAAAAAACAACAAAAAGGGAGGATAAATGATAGCCACCAACCTAATTGTTCACAAATATCTGTATAAGTTATTAAGGGTGTTCATAGCAGTTGATCCTTTAGCCCTGTCTGTTAGATGGTCAAATCTAGGCGCCAACTCAAAAATGTTGGCGTCCAAGTGTTAGTGTTCAACTACTTCTGACAATGAAGTAGTAGCAGATAATCAAGAACACAAGAGAATCTGAAAGAGTCTATATTTCTTTCACTAGTAGCAGATAATGATTAGATTAGAAAGCAAAAGAACGCATACCACACCAGCTGCTCCTGCTGTTAAAGCCATAGGTGCAGTGACAGCGCTTAATCCAGATGAGCACATAACTGGAATCTGAACTGCTCGGGAAATGGAGTATGCAGCTGCTAGCGTTGGTGTGGCCTACATTTTAAAGAGGAAAAATATCACATTTTTCATCACAAGTGTGCTAAGATTTCTTATTCGTACTGTTGTTACCTTCTCGATCAAACCAAGGACACCAGGTTTTGATGGACTTGAGTATTTCCCTCCTTCAGTTTGGATTATATCAGCACCTTCCTGTTCCAGCAACTCTGCTAGCTTCACCTTTTTAAATTGAACAAAAAACAACGAGAGATTGTGTTAGTGACAAATCTCAGTTTACGAGGAAATAAATGAGCTACCTGATCAGGGAGACTAAGCATGTGTGGCACGGTTACAGACAGTGTAATGGATGGAAGAATCCTTCTAGTTTCTCTAGTGAGCTTTAGAATCTGACAATGGCACCACAGAATAGTGACGAGATAGAAATAGCTGAAAATACTCGAGGAACTGCAAGGAAAAGTACGATCATGATTCATATACCTGTTCAGGGGAAAACTGAATTCCCATCTCGTAGAAAGAATCATAATTTCCAATTTCCACCTGCATTTAGCACAAGGATTTTAATGTTTGGTATGACAGACAATCCGATCGAAACCAGTCAAGTTCATCGCATCCTAACCATTTGGGCACCTGCTTCCACTGCAGAAGGAAATGCCAAAGGGTCCACAGAGGAAACACAAATCTGCAAGAACAAGATCATCATAAGAAAGAAGAGCTGTGGAACTCGAAGAATCTGCCGTGAGCAATCTGCTTGAACAAGGTAATCATGCAGCGTTGGAACTCTGTCGTGAGCATCAAAGACCAAATATTACCAAATATTAAGATCACTGACAAACCAAATAATACCTTATTTTTAACAGCTATCTAGAGGATCTGGCTTTTTGACTTGAAGCTGGTTCAAAGAAGACAAATCAAATATACAAATACTAAGATGAAAGCATAATGAAGTAGTTAACTTTTTCTACTTTACCTGATTATAAGATCTACAGCTTCTTGCTCAATATTTTGTTGCACGAGTAATTATTAGAAAAACAAACCCAATAGTGGAACAAAAGCTAGATAAAGAAACTAGATAATTTACATTGACAGAACTTTACATAATAACATATAATACAGTGCTTTGTACTTGCATATTAATCCAAAAAACATCCTTTCACCTAAGTGACAATTTTTCCAAAACATCATCATTCACAAAACATCATCATTCACTAAAAATTTTCACAAGTTTTTAAACTTCAGTGACAACTTTTCTTTGGGGTCAACTGCTCAAGGTCGATCTGGTAACTATGCACTGCATCAAAAAAATTGGCATTAACTATGATTCCACCAAAAAAAACCACCATTCCATGAACTTAAATCTAAATAGAATTATGGCAACTATCATTCCATACCTATTCATAAATATGATCTTGTATGCACTCCGCCAACTCGGACCGAACCTCATCAATTTGTTCACGAGAGTACCCTATTTTTGTGAACTGTGAGCATACACAATTTATGCTAATGGAAAAATAATCAACACTGATCACTTTGCAATTTTAAATAGTTTATGTCAAATAATTTGAGATAAGCTAAATAATGTTACTATTGATTGCAGCGAATCTCTCTCAATAGTCTCAACTTCTTCAATAATTTCTCTCATAAATCGCATCACAAAAAAACCACATTGTTTCGCATCCGGTTGTTGAGGAGCCTATATATAGTAATTAGAGTCAAATTGTTAATGAAAATTATACACATTACAATATATGTTAAACAAAAGTACACATACCTTAACTACTTCCCACTTAACATTTTTCCTACCTTTCCTTCCTTGGTTGAATTAAACAATTTTAAGGCCCTTCATACGTTAAGAATATTTGTTAAATAAGATTTTTATTATAATAAATATTTACTAAAAGAAATCTGAACTCACATTTCCATTACGTATTTTGAATCATCATCGCGAATGCGGCAACTTAGGGAATCCAACAAGTAAATAGCATCCTTGTAAGGTTCAATAACACTAAGATTCCAATGGAAACTAGGCAAATACATAGGATTAGATCATAAAATTGAATAAATTATCGAAAGGAAGCAATTGAAAGTGATGTTTTACTTCTTGCTTACCCGACATTACATGGCACTAACACTAGTTGATCTGTTGATGCACTTGTCAGCTTATCTGCTAAAAGAGTTGCCCTTTGATTCAGGGTTTCAAGCTTAACTGATTTGTCTTGTGCCGTTTTTGCCAGATATGGGAGTTTGTGAGGATTCATAAATCTGAATTTCTTTGTCTTGGTATCTTTCACCATCTTTTTATACAGACACCTATCATTGCAAAGAAAAAAAAATTTAGATACTAAATAATAAAATTTAGATACAAAACACTCATAATAAGTTGGAAAAAATAATGATCACTCATAACACTAAGTTATGGCTGATGATAGTAACATCCATACATGAGAACTTACTATGAACAGTCTTGCATATTAAACATACCAGAAATGTATACATGCAAATTCTTTTATTTCTTGAGGACAAGCACATTTAAGATACTTAAAAATATACAAGAAAAAAGATATGAGCAAAGTACTTCCTGTCTAGAAGAACAAATGGCAGAAGGCAAACATTAAGGGCCGGTTGAAAATGAATGAGCTATATTTATGTAAAGTGTACCACATCAATTGATATTAGTAAACCTCTCAATAGAAATGATGAACTATTAACTTAATGAGAATAACATGGTATGAGAAAATTACTAGAAGTTGAATTTTTCAAGAGTAAACTTGTTCACACAACAATATTAGTAAACTTCTTGCAGTTCAAATCAGGGATTTTCTGTCTTGCTAGATATTAGAATTTCCCAGCAAACATAAAGCAATGCAGTAATTTCCCAGCATAAGTAAAGCAATGCAGTTGCAACTGAGAAAATAATATTTAGATACTAAATAATAAAATTTAGATACAAAACAATCATGTGGATTAAAAAATAATGATCACTCATAATAAGTTGGTGAAATTGTAACAATAAACCATAATAAGTTGCTAAAATTGGGAAGCAAACATGTGATGAAAAAGTTGCTGAAATTGCTTAAATAAACTTACTTACCATATGTAGGCAACGATCAAATTTCCTGAAATTGACTCCAAATGATACAAAGAATTGATGTCCTCAAGGTCAAGAAAAAGTTCACAATCTTCATCAAACACTTCATTATCTAAGCACATTGATATACATTTTCCTCCATCTAGAGCATGCTTACTGTAACAATATAACATATGTAATGCTCTTGGGACACTTGTTGACAAAGTAGGTTTTGATTTTTTTCGTTCAAACTTCTTCCTTCTAGGCTTCTAATAATTTCAAATATAAACAAGTTAGATATAGCTAGGTTGAATAATAATAAAGTGGCAATATAATTAGAAATATAATAATAAAGTGACAATATAATTAGAAATATAATATCTCATATACCTCATCTTGCTTCACAATCTGCTATTCAGGCCAAGCCACAACAGTTCCTATGGCATCACCAATTACTTCACATTCACTTGGAATTGGATATGGCAAAGGAGCGGATTTGTCCACTGCTTGATCAATGGAGACTCGAATGCAATTCTTGGGAAATGGAATACCATGAAGCATTTTTTCCATGCCATTGAAACAAACAATTGTACCATATGCAGCAATATTTGAGCAAGATTCCAATGTCAATGCAACTGATTGACCCTAAAATATTAAAAAAAAAACATGTTGATTATATTTAGTTTATAATGCTATAATAATAATGAATATCACTATAACTTGTATTTTACCTGTAAAACTTCGTCTTTACCCACAATCTGTACGTCATCTTCTTCAATATTCTTCTGATGAAACTTCACCGAGCAACTGCCTTTGTCATCAATTGAATTGTCCCATGCACCCCAAATCCAAATGACAGAGTTGAAGGCTTTGCAGCAGTAGGAGCGGAGAACATAGATGCACTGGAGGGAGTTGATGTAGCAGCATTGGTAAACCCAAAGGAAGGTTGGGACACAGCAGATGTCGGAGTCGCAAAAGAAAAGCCAGTTGCCAAGGTGGACGTGGTAGTAACAGGTGAGGACGAAGTAGTACTACCAGACGACACGGCATCGAACGAACTCGGAGCAAAGGAACTGCCACTTCCAAAGGAGAAAGGAGAGGTCGAAATGCTGGTGATGGCAGGAGAGGAGGTAGCGGTAGCAGAAGAAGAGAATAGAGGGGACGCAGAGGAGGAGGCAGGAAACGGGGATACGAAGGATGGAGCTGGAGCAGACGTCGTCGGCACAGAAAAGGCGGGGGGAGATGAGGACGTAGCAAACGAAGGCACCGAAGGTGCGGCACTAGCTGACGAAGCAAACAGTGTCTGAGCCGAGGACAAGGCCGGCGCCGGAGGGGAAGCGGAAGTACCAAACAACGGAGAGGCAGCAGTGGAAGACGAACCGAAGCCGAAGTTGGGAGTCGAAGCCCCCAATCCAAAACCAAAATTAGGGCTTGAGGAAGCGGAAGGTGCGGCGGATGCTGAGGGAAAAGGGATGGGTTTGGGAGAAGAGACCGCCTGCGAGGAAAAGAGACCGGGGGTAGTAGAGGCGGAGGATGGAGCAGATGGCGAGAAAAGACTAGAGGTAGTAGAGGCGGAGGATGGAGCAGATGGCGGGAAAAGACTGAAGGTAGAAGCGGCGGAAGATGGAGCAGACGTCGAGAAAAGACTGGAGGTAGAAAAGGCTGAGGATGCGGCCGATGAGGAGCCAAAGGTTGAGAGGCCGAAGAGAGATGGGGAGGAACCGGCGGAGGAAGAAGCGCCTAGGGAGAAACCAGTGGCGGAAGATGAGGCGGCGCCAGCGGCGGTGGGAGCGAAGGAGAAGGGGGAGGCGGAGGAGAGGGAGAAAGAGGAGGAAGCGGAAGAGACTGAGGGTTTGGGTCGACTTGGAGGAGTTGGGCCGGCGTGAGGAGTTTTGCGTGAGGAGTTTGGGTCGAGATTAGGGTTCAGAGGAGATCACGCGGCAAGGAGAGGAGAAGGCGCTCGTGGAGAGGAGAAGGCGCTCGTGGAGAGGAGTGGAGAGGAGAAGGCGCTCGTGGAGAGGAGAAGGAGAGGAGAAGGCACTCGTGGAGAGGAGTGGAGAGGAGAACTCGTGGAGAGGAGTGGTGAGGAGAAGGCGCGCGCGCGTTGAGGGTTTAGAGTTTAGCAAAGCGAGGGCTGCGAATTTATTTTAAGTGAGTTTAGGGGAAACATACACAACACTTTAAAAAATGTTTTTTAAAAAAATGTTGTCTTTGACCATAAACAACAACACTAAAGACAACACTTCATTAAAAACCGTTGTCTTTAGTAAAAAGTAAATACCATAGACAACGCTTTTCACTAAAAGCGTTGTAAAACAAAGAACGACAACGTTTTTATTAAAAAGCGTTGTCTATTGGGTGTTGTTGAATGCAAAAATTCTTGTAGTGTTTCTTCTTCTTCCTCCTCGGAACTGAGCTGCTGTTCTTCTGAAAGCTGTGCTCTAGAGCTTTGCTGAGCTCCGAAGCTTCGCGTGAGCTTCCTCGACTTCTTCGACTGGTTTCAGCTGCTGCTGTGATTCTGTGAAGTTGGTGCTTCATCTACAGATTTCAGTCGACGACGAGAAGGCAAGAAAGAGTTGTTACATTCATCTTTATATTTGTATCTTGCTGTGTTTCTTGTACTTGTACTCTGATCTTGCTGTTGCAAGAGTTTGTGGTGAGGTTTCTCCACCCAGAAGGAGTTCTTAATTATTAGCCGGTTCTCCGAGGACTCATCCACCGACGGATTGATAGGCTTCGTCCACCTTACGGACACGCCGAGGAGTAGGAGTTTCATCTCCGAACCTCGTTACATCTTCGAGTTCGAGTTTGAGGTTTGATCTTTCCTTTTTGCGTTTCTATTTAGTTATTTCCGCTGCGCTAACCCTAATCGTAGGAAGAAACGAGCAATTTGGGGCGGCTATTCACACCCCCCCTCTCTAGCCGCGATCATCGATCCTAACATTAATAACAACATTTTTCAAAAATTACCCTCCTGGTTCTGCACACGAAGGAGGGCAAGCGGCCTTTAGGCTTGGAAGGTGCAAAGGTAGGGAGGGCACAAGAAGGGATGACTCGTTCTACAATGACGGTAGCTTGGTGGGATGAGACGGCGGCGGTGGTAGCTTGCGGAGGAGGCAGCACCGGCACTGGTGGCTTATGGAGGAGGTGGTGCCGGCGATCACCTCTGAACAACGTCCTACTATGAAGAGGACATTATGATAGGCAACGACATGGAGACAGCGTCGATGGTTCGCGAAGGAGGCAGTTCCATCAACTTGCGGAGGAGGCAGGATCGGTGGCTTGGGGAGGAGGTGGCACCAGCGATCGCTTGGGTGGGGGCAGCTAATCGGCAAAAAGGCAAAAACGAAGAAGGTGGAAAGGTTTAATTATATTTTAAAAATACATAACTTTATTTTAAATTTAAAAATTATAAATTAATTATATTTATTTATTATATATTATCAACTTATTAATTAATATTATTAACTAAATCCATTCTTAAAAAAATAATCGAATATCAAATTGAAACAAGGGGTAATACCATAATATTAAATTAGATTATATCATTATCTAGGGTTGAACCAAAGAACATTCAGTTATGTTGTATTCTCTATAACCTTGGTTATATGATTACCTAGTAATCACAAAACCAAGGTTATACATGATAACTTGAACCAAATGCACCATAAGTCTAATTTCCTCTTCCCCTCTTCACTGTGCCCTAGCCTCCGCCATAGCGTCTCCGCCTGATACTGCCGCTGTCCTATGTTGTGCCACCCTTCGCCTGATGTCTTCGTTGTTGCCATCGACACCACCAGCTTTGCTTTTCCCCTCCATCGGACGCCAATAATAAAGAAAGATATCGTATCCACAGGGAAAAACTTATTAACGATCCGCAAGTGTACGGACACGTCGTCAGTAATAAAGAAAGATATCGTATCCACAGGGATTGGTATAAGCACTAAAGATATCTCAACACAAATTAGCTAAACAACTAATCAAATGATTTATGAAAACTAGTTCAACTATGAAAAGTAAAGAATAGAGATAAAAGATTAGAAACAAGAATAAGGTCTATGATTAAGGATGTTCTAGGAGTTTCAGTTTCTTTGTAATGTTATTCAATGTAGGTGATCTACCAAATCATATTCCTCAATTGTCCAACATTTGTAGAAGGTTGTCATTTCTCTTTTGCAATAGACAAACGGCCTAGGACTGAAATCTATACCTAAATGCGATCAATTAGGAATGATTCCTACGTTGTCCTTACACGGGCTTGCCTGTCACGTGCGTCCCTCGGAAAATCAACATAGAAATTCATTACTTCTCAACCCCATCAAGATATGAAAGATTAATGCATCCAACCTATCCTACCCCCTTGAATGCCCTTATTTCACCCTCAAGATCATCCCTCAAACGTCCTTACATGGGCTTGTCTGTCACGAATGTCCCTCGGATAATCGAGTGAGGAATCATATTTACAAGATCCACAAGATACCCAAACATTCAATCAAGTATGGTAATTATGCTCAATCACAACAATTCACACAAGATCAAATAGATACAAACAGGGAAAAATCATAGAAATAGGAAATTGGCAAATCTACGAGAGTTTACATCAAATTCACATTACAAATACTTCCTCCATCCTAGAACATAGAGATCTAATCCATAGAACAAGAAGAGGAATCTAAAGACAAGAAAATTACAAGCATCTTGATCTCAAATCCAAGAAGATAAAGGAAGAAAAGCTTATCTATGATGAAGAACCATCTTCGGATCCAATCCTCGTTCCCCGGAGTTGATTCGTTGAAGATCCGCCCTTTGATCGCCGGAAAATCCCTCCAAGAAAGTGGAGAAATGCCCAAATCTTGATTTCTCACAAAAGGGAGAATTCCCCCTTTCAAATGAGGGAGAAACCCTTATATAGAGCTGGGGTTTGGGCGCCACACGGCCTCGAGAGACGGCCGTGCGAAGGTCACACGGCCTGGTCCATTCCCTTCACTGCCTAGGTGACACGACCGTGTGATGCTCACAGGGCCGCGGCATGCTCTGCTGCTGCCCCCTTGTACGGCCGTGTAGATCTACACGGGCTGCTCTGCCGCTAGCTCTGTAACTCCTGCACGGACGTGTCTGGGACACGGCCAAGGCATCCTTGGCTTATGGCAATGTTGCACGGCCGTGTAACACACACGACCATGCACTACTTTGGCTCTGGAAGGCTTGCACAGCCGTGTGATACTCACACAGCCTGGACACTCCTTCATTCTGCTAGTGCTGCAGGGGTGAGGATCACCACACGGCCTGGGTAACTCCCCATGACAGGGCCGTGTAGCACACAGGGATGATGCTTTCCTCCGTCGTTCAATTGTAGATTTAGCCTTGAACAACAATTCTTCTCCAAAATTGACTCCTGTGTACAGAAAATGCATAAAAGCATATCTCCGAACAAAAAGAGTAAATATGCTAAAAGAAAAGCTGGAAGTACAAAAATATATAGATAAAGCATGCGTAAATGTGCATCAAAACATGCTAAATAAGTGTATATAATCTACGCACATCAGTTTCTCCCGTCCATATTGAATTGGGTAATGCCGATGCGCCAAAGGTATTGGTTTCCTTCTGAGTGTTCACCTATTCCATGAATGGTGGCAACTATTATGTGCCCACTTGTTATGCACCCCTAGCCTATTTCTATGGAGGTGGTGAATTATTCTTAATATTACTTGGTTATTGCGCTTATCTACTATCTTTTTGTTCTTATCTATTTGATTGTTATTTGTGTTGCATTCTTTAGGATATGATCATGCTTTCAAAGAGTGGAATGGTTACTCCACATACATGAATGAAGATGGCATGCAGGTGTGACATATAACTTACACTAAAATATGCACAATGTCTATATACTTCATAACTGATATGTGCAAATGTTATAAATCAAATTAGCTTGTTCAGAAACATTAGTTTGTTCTCCCAACTTTGTAAATTATTTTTTATCTAGATTTCTAGAATTAGTTTTGGAGTCATCCTTTGTGAGACACTATTTTTTTAAGCTCTTCCATAAAGATATTTTGGATGTTATGCTTGGTTTATCTTCTGTTGTATTTTGATCATAAATATTAGTTTACATAATTAAAGTTATATATGAATAAATTATCTACAAATATTATTTTCGGATTGAAGCACATGGCTTACCTTTGACTCAAGATGTATTGACTTCACTTCCTCTGATATTGGAAATACGTAGTGGATATGTGAGTACATATTTTAATTTTATTAAATATTTATTTTAGTCAATAAAACTCTCATATGTCTACTCTTATTGATGTACAAAGGAGCATAAGATTGTTTAATCCAAACAAGGAAAAGAAAAGGAAAAAACATGCTACATGGGAAGTAATAAAGGTATGCATGTCTATTGTTGTAGTTTGGATGACTCATTTTTAATAGATTTTTTTCGACAATTTTGCAAAAATTATGCATTGACTATTTGTTTTATGCATAGTTGTCATTGGATTTTGACTGTCATCGACCCTTATGTGGAAGTGATTTATTTGTTCGATTCACTAAATCATCGCAATCGTCATGAAGACTGAAAATATATAGTGAATATATGAGTACATATTTTTTTTAATTAATCATTTAATTTATTACTCATATGTTAAATCTTGTTGTATGAAGGAGCTTGAAATTGTTCAATTCGAACAAGGAAAGGAAAGGGAAAAAGAAGCCTAGGTGGGAAGTCGTAAAGGTTTCTATATTATATATATACACATATGTATACTTGTGATTAATTAAAAAAATATTTAAATGTGCATTATTCGTTGATAATTTTTTATGCCAAAATCGTTGTTTTTTGCTTTATCTATTTGTGAAAGCTTGTAGAAGTGAATATTAACAATGCAATGGCGAAATAGATAATCTTGTTATGGAAGTGCTAATATCATCTGGTTTTACAGAATGAGAAGTACAAAAAAGCATATTTTGGGTGTTGTCCTTGAATTTTTTGAGGGGCAGCCATGTTTACTAGTGGGTACATCTGATATTCCTCACAATGGATCTGTAAAGATCTACTTCCTTAAATGTGAAAATATTTACCTTCCAAGATGCAAATACCAGAGTAGTATCCTTCATCTTGTATTCCATTTCATTTGTCTTTTTTCTAGTAGAATTTATAGAAAACTACTCTCTGTTCAATGACTCACCTATTATGAGAAAATTAATATTTAGGTTTTCAAAAACTATCCACAAGCAAATTGCTATCTGGTTGTATCCTTAGTTATTGTGAGCTGTCCTTCAACAAGTTTGTGATGCAATTGAAATTAATTTCAGGGATGATTTGAGGAAGTGCATAAAAGTGTACATTATGTTTTCCTTATGTCAAATATTTAAGGACTTACGACTTTTAAAAATAATAGAATTGTGTGATTGAGAAAAGAATTGCTTATAGTGCTGAACAATACATGACTGAAAATACTGCTCTCATACTTTTTGTACCAGACATAAGAACTGTTGGCATGATGAAGTTGGTTATGAATTGGATGTACCAGACATAAGACTTAAAGTTGGTCCATGAGATATGTTTTTGTATAGGCTACTTTATATAGTAGCATTCTACAATTTCTTTTTATTTTTGTAGATTTGTCCGGTAGGGCGAGTACTTTGAAAAAGTTATTTTGTTGGATGATAGATAATATAGATCGTGAAGCTACCAAATATTTTGTCTTGATTTTGTTTGCAAATTGTATTGCATGTGTATTGTGGCATTTGGTAGATTTGCATTTTTGTACTCCACACTCAACCAAGAATTGGTACAATAGCATGTTCCAATTTTCATGTACTAGGAGAAAATTACTTAGCATATTAGTTTCTTTGGTATATCCTATGAAATGCTCAGTTCTTATTTAGTCAGAAGCTGCATTTTTTTGATATTTTTGATACATATACTTGCTTGGTTTTCCACGCAACATTAGATTCTGGTTTAATATATACACAGAGATTGTTCATTTATCAAATCATTACATATATCTTTAACTCTGATAAGACATTGACGGTGCATGCATTGGCACAACTTTTCCACACACGTTTCAGATGACATTCCCTTCAATAAAACCATCAGCAAACTTAGTGTGTTTCCCTGTATGCTATTTTAAGTTTTCTAATGTAATTGTATTGAACTAGACATGAACATAATCTTAAATATGATCTTGAGCATAAAAGTGATCATGAACCTAAAACATGGTTATCCATATTCATTATTCCCTTACATGAAAAATTGATTACATACTCGTACAGATAGGTGCGTGTGGCATTATTGTACCACAAAATCCTTAGCATGGCTGAACTTAACCCACACATGAGCTTAAATTATCCAGCATTAAGTTGTGTTTCCCATTAATTATTCCTATGGCTCATACTTGCATGCATTGCGTTTCACGTTAAATATTCCCTAAGCCTCATACTTGCATGCATGTAATAAATTATCTACCATTAAATTTTGTTTCTCATTATATATAGTTCCTAATTGATATAATGGAATAATTATTTCCTTATTATCATATGTACTTAGGGGTGCAAACGAATAGAGCCAGCTCATGAGCTTTTCGAACTGGCTCAGAAAATATCTGATTCATATTCAAATTTATTGAATTCAAGTTGAAATCGAACATATTCAAACTTTTTTTCAAGCTGAACTTGAGCCCAAATTATATTATTTGAATATTCGTGAGTCGCTCGCGAACCTTAATATTTTATTAATATAAGTTAAATATATATTAAATAAATAAATTTTGAACCTTTCGAGTAACTATTTTTTGAGCAATAATTCGAATAGTTCACGAACATGTTTGAATCTTTCGAGCTGAACTCGAACCCGAGCCCTAATTCGAACTGAACTAGAATAAAAAATTTTGAATTTTTCAAATTTCGAATCATGCTCGAACTCGAATATACCTATTTCGAACCGAATTCAAACCTTAGCTTTTTTTGATTTGATTCATTTATACCCCTATATGTACTAAGTGGACTTATAATGGTAATTGGCATATGAAATAAAAGTCTAAATCTACAAACAAGAATAAACGAGTGTTACCTCCTGTTGGAGTCCAAATGTGATCCGCAGCTTTACTATATGCTAGATATAATTGATCTAAATCTTATATCATGAATAAAATAGCATTCGGGAAGGATAAGAAATTTCCAGCTACGGGTGGAATCCGAACCAGCAGGGGAAATCAAGTAAAAGAGACCTAAATTAATTTCACTGTTAATCATGCTCAAAAGAAATCAATGGGAAATCGAGCAAGCAAACTCCAAAATAAAATAAATAAATGACGTAATAAAAGGTTGATACATGGAACATACTTTTTGTCACGCCCCGGAGGAGTCTCTGTCCGAAGAAATTTCGGCAGCATCTCCCCTGTACGGCGGACAATCTGAAACATTCTACATATCCACATATACCTCAGCCACAGGCGGCTGGAATAATAACAATAAATAAAAACAATCACCACACAGTTTATATAGATATTCAGCCTCTGGCTGTCACAACCACGCAGTTAATAATAGTAATCACAAACAATAGTACTCTGACTCGAAATCCACCCTACTCAACTACACTCGTAAAGCTCAAATCCGACGAACTCACCTCTTCTACCGTCCAGGCAGGTATGTAGTAGAATAAAATCCAAATCATACCAAAATTCCATCAAACGGAAGGATTCCATACAATATCCATATGTAAAATCCGAAACAAGACTAAAACAAAGTCTGATAGAGAAAAACTAAAATAAAATATCCAAGTATCAAATCAACCAAGTCTAAAACATAGTCAAATGAGAAGCATAAACAAAACCAAAGATAACTATAGCTGATGGTCTGCAGGGGACTAGCAACTGGAACTCTCTCTCCTGACAGCATCAACCTGAAATATAACAACAATGGAGGCGGGGTGAGTCCAACACTCAGCAGGTACAACTGATATACAAAGTAAGGAAATAACACCTAGTACTAACTATGCGTACAGTCTCTTGATGTAATAAAGGTAAATGCAAACTGAAGTAACCAGGAGAATACTGTACTAACCAGGACCTGAGTATAAGGTCAAACAGTCCGAGGGATAGGGAAATCCTGTATGCATGTCAAACATAGGTATCCAAACAATATGCAGCATATAAATGCAGCAAACACAAACACAAGCAATAAATGCATCATGCATATGATGCCAATGATGCGTCCTGGTCACCCCTGACGCCAGTCGATCATCTCACACAATAGAGAGGCCGAATGGGTAGGGCTGTGACAACCGTGCACTCTGTCGTCACTACTCCTGATGAGTGACCGAGTGGACGGGATGCTGTCGGAGTACACCTATCCTCCTACCCAAATCATAAATGGGGGAGCGCAATGCTCTCAACTCCTGGTACACGATGACGGGGAGGAATCTCTGCCGGATAACACGTTGTGTCACACTACCCATGAGCGGACCAACGGTGCCTAACAGAGTCCCTGCTGCAACACACTCAGCCTGAATCGACCACTAACCCATGAGTGGTGGTGTGTGCAGATCCATGTAACTGGCGATGTGCTCAACAATAATGGAGCGGACTATCGTACAACATGCAATCATGCAAATGGTGCATGACAATAACCATAAAAACATCCTGACCTAATCCATATATATAGAAAAGTGCACCCTAGGTCAACGAATCATATCGAATCAAAGGTACACAGAAGGTATAAAAACCTAGGTCCTGAACATGGTGAAGCATGGTATATCACTACCCCCTATAAGCATGTATAAACAAATAAAGTATACATGGGATGCAAATCAAGCAATCAATCAATCATGTATCAGATATTGGGTAGTGACTAACCGAAACAAATAAAGGACATAATTAATGCAACTTGTTAAATTCACTACTATGTATATCAAATGACATAAGTCAAAAGTACCCGCCTCCGATAAGAAAAATCCAAATCTGACTCCGAGATACCCGTCTCGCGTCAAAGTTCTGTGTCACAATATTTAATTTAGTTAATTCTATCATGCCTCCATTAACTAAACCAAATCATAATTTCATTAATCAATTAGAGTTAAACTCATTAACCCTAACCCTATCCACCCTTCAATTGATCAAGGTCTATATATATATATATATATATATATATATATCCGACCTAACATAATAATTTCAAATCCAATTTCATTTTCCTAACCTTCCTTCAATTCGGTGCATACTACAGCAAAAGAAACAACTGCACTACACCTTACCTCAATTCACAGTCGTTACAAGAACCAATAGCCACCAAATGGAGTGACTACCCAACCACAGCACAACCCCACAGCAAGTTCCTGCTGCGGGATTCACCACATTGCTGCCCAACTTAGAGTTGTTGCTGCCAACAATTAATTAATTACTACCGAAAACCAGATACACTATCCTGATCAAAAACAGAAATCCAAAACCAAGAATCCAATCTTACCTCAACCGTGACCTAATTCCACCACAAAGGAAGATTGATCAGGAACAGAGGAGAGGCGGCACAGTGAGGTCCTTCAGTGATGATCGGCCGTAGCAGCACAGAGAACAGAAGGGAGAGCGTCGATTGTGACAAATCTTCGTCCCCGAGGCACTGGTCTCTGACAGCACCAGCAAAGATCGCAGCAAGGCGCTCACTGGCGTTGGCAAGGTGGTTAGGGCACAAGCACTGAGTAGGAAACCGGCGATGGATTGAGCGTCGTCGGCGCTTGGGGAAAGAGAAATCGGAAGGCAGAGGAGTCGGCCGACTCTTGCTCAAGCGTCGGCAATGGGGAAATAGGCTAGGGAAGAAGAAATGG
The DNA here is from genome assembly GCF_018446385.1 of Zingiber officinale. Taxonomy (NCBI): domain Eukaryota; kingdom Viridiplantae; phylum Streptophyta; class Magnoliopsida; order Zingiberales; family Zingiberaceae; genus Zingiber; species Zingiber officinale. The sequence continues at coordinate 14,944,390 of NC_056007.1, read as the reverse complement.
CCGCCAGCTCTGTTCGACGACGGCAGGCTGTAGAGAAGCCAAGCAGATCAGCGTGATGTGGAGAGGAAAGGAACTGCCACGGCAGTTAGGGCCGGCGTCGGGCGCGAGAGAAGAAGAGAGGAGCGGATGAGGGCAGCGGGTTTTGGCGAGGAAGAGAAATAAGGAAAAGAAATAAGAAAAAGTAAAAAGGAATTATAAAAGAAACAATTCCTCGCTTAAATGGGTAGCCTAAATAGACTTTTCTCCGGGCCCCGTTTTCATCCCTGTTAACTCGTCCATACGAGCTCCGAAAAATGTCCAAAAATTCCGAAAAATTCCCTTATTCATATTCGCCTATTTCCGGTATTTTACACTTTTGCACATAACATATTATTCCCATAATCAAGAATCCAATTGACGCCTAATGCAAGGTTTAGAACATGCTTAACTTTCATAACTTCTTAGACACAATCCGATTTATCATATAACATCTAAGGTCGTCAAACATAATTGGTTTCACAGCATATTGAAACTTATAATCAGAAACCCATATTATTATGAAGTTATTTTATTTCATGCATCATAAACCAAGAACCAAATCTAACATATACTATAAAGTAATCCTAAGCATGGTTATAATCATAGCATCTTAAGCCTAAAAATCGAATCCGCACGTGGCATCTAATATTATCAGGATAAGAAAGAATGTAACGCCCGAAAATTCTCAAAATTATTTTAGAAATATTCTATGATTTTTCTGGAATTTTAGGATATTTTTACATAGTTTTTGGAGTAGCGGAAGTAGCAAAAACAAATAGAAAACGAAAACGGCCTAAGCGGGAATTGAACCCGAGACCTATTGGGTCCTACGACTTATGGTGAACCATGGTAACCAATTGAACCCAGCAGGGCCGTGCTGAAAGGAAAGGGAAACATTTATATTTAAGTTTAAGTTGGGCCGAAATACCCACTTGATATAAATAAGAATTGATAAGTGGGGAGATAGAATTTTTAATCGGCAACTTCTCCTCCTCACCCTAACCTCATGCCGCACCTCACCCTTTTCTTCCTCTCTCGGCGTCAACCACAAGGGAGACCTAGGGTTCTATCCCTAGGGCCATAGGAGTAGTTCCCGGCAACATCAAGGGCACGAGGACGCTCCCCTCCGCGGGAGGAACGCATAGACGCGAGAAGATCATCGAAGGGATCTCTCCTCGGGAAAACCTAGCGATTAGAATCATAAGAAATTACAAACAGGAGGTAAGAAACCCCTCACCTGCAGTATAAGTAGCTTTCGTTTGATTGCATGCCTTTAGTTTAGCTATATGCAGATTTTTTCGGCACCCAGGGTGTGTTTAAACCCCCTCGCAGATTAGGGATCTAGTTGAGCACCTCTAGATGGGCCAGACACGTTGTTCTCCTTCAGTTGGAGGCTCTAGACGTTGTCGGGTTCCTAGAGGTGGTCTCCCTATTAGAGGGGAGAATTGGAGCACACCAGGTGTTTGACAAAATGATTAGTGTAGCTAAATACCACCTCAGATATTTTTAACAGCTCAGTTAAATGCATTAGTAGCATTTAAATCAGTATATTAGTCTAGTTGCAGCTTACATGGGACTACGGTCCAATGGGTGGGCTCCCACAGTCGCCTCTAGGTTTAGATAACCTAGCTCTAGGTTCAGATAACCTAGAAATAGCAAAATAAGCAATTAGTAGCAATATTCAGTATTTTATTTTCAGTGGCACTGTATTGGACCAGATGTCCATTGGGTTTGGCTCCCACAGTCGTCCCTAGGTTCAGATAACCTAGTAAACCCTACTAAATGCGGGACTTGCAAACCCGGGTCTAGTTAGGGATGCGCGCACAGCAAGTACAGTTGCCGGGCCCAAACAGCAGCATGATTACTATTTTCACTTATTATGATAATAGCTTTCAAATTCGTAATCTAGTTATGTGAATATAGTTTTAGCTCAGTTTTAGTTTCAGTTTCAGTTTAGTTCTCCTAGTTGATACCATGAGATAGCTCCATGCTTAGATTTTATTATGCATGCCATGTTTCAGTATTTATGCCATGTAACTTCAGTATGCCATGCTTTAACAAATTCAGTGCATGTTTTTAAATAGCATTATTTAAAAACATGTTTGCATCGTTGCATGTTTTAGTGAGGTAGTTGGTTTCTTACTAAGCTTAAAGCTTACAGATACTATTTTCCCTTATACTGCAGATAAAGGTAAAGGGAAGATGGACTAGCAGAGGAAGCTAGAGGTCAATGCAGAGATGGTGTGTGTGGAAGGAACCTGGAACGAAGATCCTTAGGGAGTTTAGCAAATTAAGAACTTAGTTTCTTTCCTTAAGATACCTTTATGCATTTCTAGTGGCTTAAATGCTATAAATTAATAAACCTCGCACTACATCATGTTAGAATGCTAGTTGATAGATATTAGAACGTTTCCCATGCATTATATAATTGTTGTGTGAGATTTTGGCACGAACAAGTGCTGAAATCAGGGGTTCTGATTCGAAATCAGAAACCCAGATCGATCTACAGATCGATCAGAATTGGGTTGTGCCACTGGATCGGTCAGCTGACCGATCCAGATGCGAACAGAGAGTTAGCGTCTGTTATGGATCGGTCAGCCGACCGATCTAGATGCGAACAGGGAGTACAGAAGCTCACTGATCGGTCAGCCGACCGATTAGTGAGCCACTGGATCGGTCTACCGACCGATCAGTGTACTCCTGGATCAGTCGGTAGACCGATCCAGACGCATTCAGAAGCAATTGAGTTCATATTGAAATGTTCCGTGCCATGGATCGGTCAACCGACCGATCCAGAGTTTTTCTCCGTGCCAGTATCAAGCTGGATCGATCACTGGATCGATCCGACAGGCCAATCGATCCATGGATCGATTGAAATGCCTGATTATAGCTAGCAGGACATCCGAGAGGCATAGATTATTTTCCCTAGCATGTGTACAACTCCTAGGTACACCTAGAATATTAAGTTCAGAATTTACAGTAATCAGTTTAGTAAAATTTTAATCAATCCAGATTTCCGCAATAGTAATTTAGCATAGCATAATGTAGCGATCGGCCTCACAGCCTAGTCAGTAGAAGGCGGGTTGTTACAAAGAAGGAGAAATATAACTATAACTAGCCAAACCCAAGTTTAACACGTCTACCAAGGAACCTAACATCCATAGTTTATAGAAACCAATGAATTCTTCCTAAAGCGAGAACATGATAGACAATCATTACAATTTAGTGAGGGAACTACCCTCCTCAAGAAATCTGAAATACTCCATCTACGCAAACCTTTAAAAAATTAAGAAGAGAACTTAAACAAGAGCATCATACCTCAACCCATGGTACCCGAAGTCACAGACCATAGAAACTAACTAAAGCATTGCAAGTTAGGGAGCATGCCTTAAGTGTTTAACTCCTAACTCCTTGTCTTCCCTTGAAGCTCTAGCACGGGTGGAGAAACAAAAGGGGGGTGGGGAACCTTCTTAAGGCCAGCGACAACATCCCAGGTGAGGCTTTTGATGGTAAGACTTAAATAGAAGAGGGAGCTTATGACCTTGTCTTCCTTTTTATATATTAAATCATTAATTTCATTAATTTCATACATATTTATATCCATATACTAATTTCATATTTATTTATATCCGTGTATATATCACATATACATGGTTATATTTTTAATTCATATTATAGTTTCTTAATCCTAAGTCATTAATTTATCACATATACATGGTAATATTTTTAATTCATACTATAGTTTCTTAATACTAAGTCATTAATTTGATATTGAATTAAATTATATATTTACATATCCATATTTTAATATAGGCTGCGTACGTTCTTCTCGTCCACCGGTGTACTCTTCTGTGGCACCTCGTCCTTCAGACGCACCGATCGAGCTCGTCGACTCTCTCCCATGCTGTCCTTCTCGCTAGCCGCGTCTTCTACTCGATTCCCTATACTCCTAAGTTCTTGCACACTTAGACACAGGGATTAAACCAAAACAGGACATAACCTAACTTAGTTGATCATACCAAAAATAACCTTAGGAATCCAACAATCTCCTCCTTTTTTGATATGTGCTACCCAAGTTAAGTTAGGGTAAAACAATCATAAAGTAAAGAAATATAATTGCAATACTAAGTAAATAAAGTTGAAATTATGCAATAAGGTGCAAAGATTTTCAAAATTTAAAATTTTGAACTATCTCCCCCTAGACTTAATCTTACCTTCTCCCTCTTTGATCACACAAAAATTAGGGTACTTAATAAAATCTAAGGGTAAAAAAAAATAGTTTTAATAGGAAAAAAAATTCTAAGTGAAATTTGAAAAAAAATCCTAAGTGAAGTTAGCAAGTTAAGTAAAAAATATTTTAATAAATGTTGAATCATTGACAAAAATTGAAAGCATTTAATTTAATTAACTATTTTATGCTTATCAGTTTGTCAATTAAATATTTAATTCAGAAGTTGGCTTCCAGGCTATGGCGAGGCACTAGGCCTTCTTGGTTATTGGATCATCAACCACCTCTAGACAAAGTCACTTCATGAATTTAAATATTTAATCTACTAGCTGAAAGCCTAACGGAGATTTTAATTCAAATATTCTTTAGAACCCCAATATAGATTCCTTCCTACTAGGTTAATTAGAAATTTACGGGGTACATAACTTTTAGGAATTTTCCTAATTTGACCTTTATGAAATCTAAGTTACCAGTTCAGATTTCTATATTTCCTAATATTTTTAGTGTATGAACATGCACGATTTTTCAGATTTTCTATCTCTATTTTTAATTTATCATTTTCTATTTGTAGATTATCATATAAATCTAGTGGACATGCTTTGGGCAATTGTATTTTCAAATCTATGTTTTCTTTTTCTAACTTGCAACATTCTTTAGTTAATAACTTCATAAATTTAAACAATTTATCAGGTGGGAGAGATCGTACCTTACTTACCTTGTCGATCTCATTGTCTGTAGCTCCCCGTGAACTGCTGCTTTCTTCTGTTGATGCTCCCCCTTCATCGATGCTCTCAATGCTCATTTCGGACGAGCTTGCTTCATTTTCATCTTCTTGGTAACTTGCCATCAACACAAGTCCAGATAAAGCTTCGACCTCTGATTTAGACGACGTTTTGTCCCACGTCTCCTTTAGGGTCTTGTGTTTGTTTGTTTGGACGGGCTTCTTGTCTTTGCCTTTGCCCTTCTTCTTCAAATTAGGGCAGTTGTCTTTTACATGTCCTTCTTCATCACAGTGGTAGCATTTTATTTTCCTTCTTCTTCCCTGCACTTGGTTAAATTGTTTAGATTTAAATAATTTTTTAAATTTACGTACCATCAGCGCTGTTTCATCATCATCGAAGGAGGATTCTGACTCTTGTTCGTCCATTTTTGCTTTAAGAGCAATATTATGTTTTGGCTCATTCTTTGAATCTGCACATCTTATTTCATGAACTTCAAAAGTAGAGAATAATTCATCTAATTAAAGTAACAGATTCAAGGTCCTTAGAGATATAATAGACATTCACTAATGATGCTCATTCTTTATTTCTAGGGAAAGCATTAAGTGCGTACCTTAGCGAATCTCGATTGCTTACCTTTTCTCTGAGATTCGAAAGACCGGTGATTAGTTCCTTGATCCTTGAGTGAAGATGTGCTACAGTCTCATCTTATTCTAATCGGAGGTTGCTGATCTGATTGCGAAGTAAGTCCCATTTCGCAAGTTTTGCCTCCGAGGTTCCTTCGTGAAGTTCCAGGAATTTTTCCCAGAGCTCCTTGGCGGACTCGTAAGCTCCGATCCGGTTGACTTCTTGTGGCGGTAGGATGCTCAGCAGATGAAATTCTGCTTTGTCGTTTGCCACGACATCAGCTTGTTCATTCTTTGTCAAGTGGAATTTATCTTTACCTTCGGGTGTTGAAAAACCAACCTCCATTATCAAAAACAAATCAAAATCAGTTTTGAAAAATACCTCCATCTTCTTTTTTCAGTTGGCAAAGTCTCCTTCGAACTTTGGTGGGTGAATGCTTGATCTGGTTATCTCGTGTGCTTCGTTCGACGGTTAGTCCTCCTGAAGTGAACTTGGCTCTGATACCAATTGAAGGTCCGCGTAGGCTGGCTAGAAGGGAGGTTGAATAGCCTAAAAAATAAATCAAGACCTTTCTTGAACTTTGGACTCGGGTTAGCAGCAATAGTATAATAAAAATAAATAATAAAAGAACTGAAAGAAGAGACTCAAAATTTTACTTGGTTACAACCTGGGTGGTTGTTAATCCAAGACAATGACAACACTAGAAAAACTCCTTCGTGTAGGCGGAGAAGTCTCTTACAATCTTTGAACGCTTAGACTATTGTTAGAAAGTTGATATAAGAGTTGATTGATTATTTCCTAACTCCAGGGACCTTTTTATACCTCCTGGAAATTCTATCTACGGCTTGAGGGCGCCTCCCAAAGGTAAAGAGGGTGCCTCCAGCGAGGCGGCACGGATAAAACTTTATTCGCTGTGAACGGTCACTTTGGCCAGGTTGAGGGAGCCCTCAAAGCTATGGAGGGTGCCCTCAATGCTATGGAGGGCACCCTCTATATCATAGGGTGCCCTCTATGGAAGGCACCCTCTACATCATGGAGGGCGCCCTCCACCTACAATGTATAAATAGCTCCAGCTTTCCTTTGGATCTTTCGCTACTCCGTTCGCTTGGGTGATTGCGGCCAATCGAAATAGGGCTCACTCGAATCCAATTTTCGACCTTCTCCTCGAGCAGTCTTATGCTCCAGCTTCTCGTCCCTCGGATGTCGCGTACGTTCTTCTCGTACATCGGTGTACTCTTCCGCGGCACCTCATCCCTCAGACACACTGAGCCAGTCGGCTCTCACCCGTGTCGTCCTTCTCGCTAGTCACGTCTTCTACTTCCTGTGCTCCTAAGTTTCTTCACACTTAGACACAGGGATTAAACCAAAACAAGACCTAACTTAACTTACTTGATCACACCAAAAACAACTTTGGGGATCTAACAGACTAAGTCGTCAATTTAATATAATTTTATATGGATATCCATATATATAATATAAATATATAATTCATATACTATAATATTATAATTTCTTAATCATTATTTACAATATATATATATATATATATATATATATTACACGTTACCAGCATAATATATTAATCTTATATTTTTTTCTTATTTTTATTTAAATTATAGAGTTTATATTATATATAATATATTGTTTATACTTTATTTCTATATACAACAAGTTACATAAAATATTAATCTTGCATTTTTTTCTTATTATTGTTCAATTATATATTTTATATTATAATATATCCTATTATTTTCTTAATTTGATTAATCTAAATTTCATAATTATAGGTTAACTAAATTAACCCTAACTAAATTCATCTATTTAAATTTATAAATTCTTAATTAAATATGAATTCTAATTAAATTATAATTAATCAAATAAATCTTAATTAAATAAATTTAAAACTAATTAAATAATTAATCCAATAAATCTCCTTATTTAAATAAATTTAAATTCTAATTAAATTATAATTTAATCGAATAAATCCTCTTAATTAATTAAGTGGTTTCGGACACTATAAGATCCTTAAGTCACATCTCCTTTCGCATGCGCTTTAGATAATTTTTGAATTCCCTCTACGAAGGTGAAAGTTTAAGGACTCTTTCATTGTCATACCCTCGGCATGCATATTATGAAGGATCAACTACAACTCTTGGATTTGAGTTTTCATAATTTTGAAATCAATCATCTTGAAGTCTAAGAATTTGCCAAAGATCAATTTCTTTAGTTCGACATCTTCTGTTTTGTACTTCCTTGCGACAGATTCCCATGACTCCTTTGCAATTGTCATTAGAATATACACATTATATAACATGTTGTCTAAGCCATTGAGGATATAGTTTTGACATAAGAAGTCACTATGTCCTAGGCATCATATGCCGTCTTTTTTCCTTTATTAGTCTCGCTTTGAGATATGGAGAGGACTTCTTCACGTAAGAACCTCGCAAGGTTCAACATGATTAGGTAAAACAACATCTTTTGCTACCACCTCTTGAAATTGAGACCTGTAAACTTCTTCGATTTTTTGCCATGCCCCCGGTAGAATAGGAGCTGTCGATCATGAATCCATGAAGATTGCATAGAAAATTCATCTTAAAATTATTGTGATCTGGTAGTGGTACAATTTGAGCCCGGGCAGAATGACGGTATAACACAGCTTTGATGATGTCGAGGCTAGAGTTGGATTCAATCTCTTTAAGATAAATTTGTCCTGCACACGTTGCTCATTGAACACGACAATCATCTCCCAAGATACAATGACTTTATATTGCGATAACAGCACTATAAATCGCAAGACCTCCGAATCGAAGAAGATTCTCGAACTCTCCAAATGTAAGTATAGAATGCAATACTTGCTTTGAATTAGAATGAATTGAGTGAGTGAAATAAGAATAAGAGGGGTCTTATTTATACTAAATAAAAGGGTATAAGAACCTCTTAGTTCAATTAGATCTCAACCATCTAACTTGAATTGGATGGTTTAGAGTGCATCCCTTCCCAAGAGCTACAATATCTCTTCATTTGGATGTCAATCAATGGTTGAGATTGAGTCATTCAAAAGGTACTTATCCCTTCTCAAATCGACGATCCAGATTTATCAATCTTAATCCAACGATCTAGATTGAATTTCTCATTTATATTATGCTATTTTTCCAACCATGGTCACAACTCACAAACTTGGAACAACAGTAGTAGTGTGATAATAACGCATCAGTGGATGTGCCCATTCCTATCAGCCTTAGGGAATGGTACAAATGGAAGCTCTAACTCTCAGGTTAGACTTGAGACTTCCAACACTCAGCATCCTTGACAACAACATAATTTTTAAGTAGCAGTTGGAAATCAAATTCACAATTGAGTCGAATCAACAAGATTTTATCAATGATGATGAATTATATTTTCTTCCTCTTGATCCTCCTCTGCACGACCAAAGCAACCTTCTCTGAACCAAACGACGGTTGGCCGCCTCTGCATGGTTGAAGCTGGCCCTCCTATAAGCGCCCGAAGCCGTGGCTGCTCGTAGCTCTGGTTAAGTTTGAGAGGCACTTGTTTATGGCTTCACATTTCACTCCAAAGCTCACATCCTACAACTTTGAATGCATTTTCATCGGTGTATCATGGGAATAGTTAAACTGATTGATCCTGTCCGAAAGCTGAGTCGGACGAAGGCTGGTCGCGATGGCCTGGTTGTTGATGGAAAGTCGTGGGTGATCCGGCTCCCACGGGCGGCTGACGATGCTGTAGGCCCCTGCACACACTCAGACGATCCCCCCTCCTCACGTTAGAGACCAGAACCCAGGGAAAAAGTCCCCGGGTCAGGCCCTCTGACGCTCAAGTCAGGTACTTTTTCCCCAGAAAACCGAGAGAGAAAAAACGACTGAAAGTGAAAGGTTGTGGAAAAAAGTGATGAGAGAGCGTATCCGCATATGAAGAATCCTCCCCTTTTTATGCCCCCGCCTCGCTTCTAGAACCTGCAACTATGTCAGAAAGCGTTATACGCTGGGCTTTGTCATGTAGTCCTGGACACCTGTCGTGCTGCTATTGGTTGTGAAAGCATCTTCTTGTTTAGGAACCTCCGCCTTTGCACATGGGTTTTGTCTTGCAATGAAGGACATCTGTCAGGCTGCTATTGGTTATGAGGACATCTTTTCGTTTAGAAACCTTCGCCTTCGCACATATCGCTGGTATGTAATGATTACCCCTTGACGGACAATTGTGATTCTCCGACTCCCGCACGGCTTAGCTAATCTGATCTATTGTGGCCTGCATCTGCCTCGCATCCTCCGATCAGATCCAGCCTCTAAGCGTCACCTGCCAGTCGGGCTGACTCTGAACAGCTCTGTCTATCCCGGTCTGTACCCTGCGCTTTGTGTTTCCTGGCCCTCGACCTTAGGCCTGTAGATCGAGCTGCCTTTAAATAACTTTGCCGATCCCAACCTATACCCTGCGTTTTGTATTTCCTGGCCCTCGACCGTAGGCCTGCGCTTTGTATTTCCTGGCCCTCGACCGTAGGCCTGTAGATCGAGTTGCCTTTAAACAGCTCTGCCAATCCTGACCTGTACCCTGCGTTTTGTATTTCCTGGCCCTCGACCGTAGGCCTGTAGATCGAGCTGCCTTTAAACAGCTCTGTCGATCCCGACCTATACCCTGCGCTTTGTATCTCCTGGCCCTTGACCGTAGGCCTGTAGATCAAGCTACCTTTAAACAACTCTACCGATCCTGACCTATACCCTGCATTTTGTATTTCCTGGCCCTCGACCATAGGCCTGTAGATCGAGCTATCTCTAAACAACTCTGCTGATCCCGACCTATACCCTGCGTTTTATATTTCCTGGCCCTCGACCGTAGGCCTGTAGATTGAGCTGCCTTTAAACAGCTCTGCCGATCCCGACCTGTACCCTGCGTTTTGTATTTCCTGGCCCTCGACCGTAGGCCTGTAGATCGATCTGTCTCTAAACAGCTCTGCCGATCCCGACCTGTACCCTGTGTTCCGCCTGTCGTCTCCCTTTGTCTTTCAACTACTTTACCCCCCTGATCGACAAGTCTGCCTGACCTCTGACTACCCCATATGCTTGACTTTGACTGCCCAGTCAGCTTGACTATTGACTGCCAAATCACCTTGACTATTGACTGCCACATCATCTTGACTTTTGACTGCTATATGGCCTTGACCCTTCTCACCCTTTCCTTTTGGGCCCCTCCATTGCCAGCCGTATCACAAGCCTCCCCCACAAGTCTAGTCGAAGGAGGATGACAGTCTGACTGACTAGACCTCAAACATCTCTAAGATCTCAGCATATCTTTGGGACCTCAGCATATCTCTGTGTCTTACCATACCTCTGAGCCCTTTGCTTCCTGCCTCACGTGCCAACCTTTGTGTCCCGTCGCCTGGGATACCGTGCCTCCTTAATTGCTTTACCAGTTGCTTGGGGTACCGTGCTCATGTAGTTGCTTTGACTTGTGTACCCACCCTCCTTTTTAAAGAGCCTTACAGTCACTTCTTTATTCCGTTCTTCTTCTTTCATGCTTTCCTACTCTCTTTTGATAACCCACATTCCACCAGCTTCTTCCCCACGCGATGCATTCTCCTTCTTCTGATGAGGTTGATCAACCATCCTCCCAAATGCGGATAGATCAACTCACCTCGCAACTTGCCGAGAAAGAATGCGAACTGGAGCACATGTCCAGGGATCGAGCTCGTCAGCTGGCTGCCCTGCACTCCATGGAAACCCAGTATCGTCTCGCAAAGTCTTGCGTGCATGCTGAGAAGGCGAGGAAAGAGGAATGCCAGGCTAGCCTGCATCACCAACTTAGCCTTCAGGAACGTTTGCAGCAAGAGCATGAAACAGAGCTATCTCTCCTCCGTGCGTGTCTCGACGATAAGCAATACACGATCGCTCAACAACAAACAGTCATCAGATCCTTACACGCGGAGCTGGCTCGAGCCTGGAACGCCCCAGAGGCTCCTGAGTCCCCAGACATTTCTTCACACGGCGGTGCTCATACTCCATAACCAATCCTTTCCCCGAGTTAAAGCTAGTCCGGGTTTTAGTTGTCTCAGTGGCTCCTGACCCACGGGACGTTCCTTCTTGTAGCCTCAGCTGTATCGCCTAATGGTCTTATGTAACTTAGATACAGTAATGTAGCTAGTGCGCTTTAGTCGTCTCCGGGGCTCTTGACCCACGGGGCGTTCCTTCTTGTAGCCTCAGCAGTATCGCCCACTTATCGAGCTGTGCTGCTATACTTGTATATTTGTCCTTTTCCTACATAGCCTTTTTTGATCAATTTTCATCTAGCAAGCAGTCTTAGAAACTGGCCCGTATGTAAGAGACAAGAGTTGCATCATGACTCATTTTTATGAATTTTGGATAATCAAAACAGTATAATACTTGAAGATTAAAACTGTAATGAACGGGCAAAACCTGATTTCGCAGTTAATATTGATGCTTTATGGGTATGGTGGATGACCTCCCGTATTCAGTACCTTGCATATTTGCTGTATATTTGTAATTTGCATAAAGGAGCTAAAATAAGATCAGATGTAGTTGACCTGGTTATTTGAAGACGCTCTGCTCAGCGTGAGACATATCAGTCTGAAAGGTCGTTAGGCGTGGGCGCGGGGTTCACTTTTGATTCTCGCAGGAGAGCTGATTTTTGATTCCTACATGGGAGCCGACCTGAAAGGTCATTGGGCGTGAGAACAGAGCTCACTTTTGATTCTCGCATGGGAGCCGACCTGAAAAGTTGTTGGGCGTGAGAACAGAGCTCACTTATAACTCGCACTGAGGCGAGAGTCTGGGACAACCGACCAAAAAGGTCGTTGGGCGTGGGCATAGGGCTCACTTTTGATTCTCGCATGGGAGCCGACCTGAAAGGTCATTGGGCGTGAGAACAGAGCTCACTTATAACTAGCATGGGCGAGTGTGGGCAACCGACCTAAAGGTCATGGCGTGGGCACAGGGCTCACTTTGATTCTCGCATGGGAGCCCACCGAAAGGTCGTCGGGCGTGAGCAGAGCTCACTTATAACTCGCATTGAGGCGAGAGTTCTGGACAACCGACCTAAGCGGTGTCGTTGGGCGAGCAGGGCTCACTTTGATTCGATGGAGCCACACGAAAGGTCGTTGGGGTGAGCAGAGCTCACTTTAAACTCGCTGAGGCGAGAGTGGGGACAACCGACCTAAAGGTCGGTTGGCGTGGGCACAGGGCTCACTTTTGATTCTCGATGGGAGCCGACGAGAAGGTCACGGGTGAGAACAGAGCACACTTATAACTGACCGAGGCGAGTGGGGACAACCGCCTAAAGGTCGTTGGGCATGGGCACAGGGCTCACTTTTGATTCTCGCATGGGATGGGAGCCGACACGAAGGTGGGCGTGAGCAGAGCTCACTTATAACTCGCGAGGCGAGAGTCGGGACAACCGACCTAAAGGTCGTTGGGCGTGAGCACGAGGCTCACTTTGATTCTCGATGGGGCCGACCAAGGTCGCGTGAGCAGAGCTCACTTATAACCGCTCCGAGGCGAGAGTCTGGACAACCACCTAAAGGTCGTTGGGCACAGGCTCACTTTGATTCTCGCATGGGAGCCGACCAAGGTCGTTGGGCGTGAGAACATAGCTCACTTATAACTCGTGACCGAGGCGAGAGTTCAGGACAACCGACCCAAAAGGTCGCTGGGCGAGGCACAGGGTCACTTTGATTCTCGCATGGGGCCGACACGAAAAGTCGTTGGGCGTGAGCAGGCTCACTTATAACTCGACCGAGGCGAGAGTTCGGGACAACCGACCTAATAGGTCGGGCGTGAGCACAGGGCTCACTTTTGATTCTCGCATGGGAGCCGACCGAAGGTCGTTGGGCGTGAAGCAGAGCTCACTTATAACTCGTGACCGGGCGAGAGTTCTGGGACAACCGACCTAAATGGTCGCTGGGCACAGGCATGGGGCTCTTTTGATTCTCGTGATGGGAGCACACGAAAGGTCGCGTGAGCAGATCTCAATTATAACTCACGTGAGGCGAGTGGGACAACCGACCTAAAGGTCGTTGGGCGAGCACTGGGCTCACTTTGATTCTGCATGGGAGCCAGCACTGAAGGTCGTTGGGCGTGAGCAGGCTCACTTATAACTCGTGACCGAGGCGAGAGTTCGGGAAAATCGACCTAAAAGGTCGTTGGGAGTGGCACAGGGCTCACTTTGATTCTTGGATGGGAGCCGACGAAGGTCGTTGGGCGTGAGCAGAGCTCACTTATAACTTCGCACCGAGGCGAGTTCTGGGACAACCGACCTAAAGGTCGTTACGGGGCAGGCCCCTTTGCATGGGAGCCGACGAAAGGTCCGCGTGAGAACAAAGCTCACTTATAACTCGTGACCGAGGCGAGAGTCCGGGACAACGCACCTAAAAGATCGCGTGGGCATGGGGCTCACTTTGATTTTCGATGGGAGCCGACTGAAGGTCACGCGTGAGAACAGAGCTCACTTATAACTCGTACCGAGGCTAGAGCTGGGCGGTCGTTGGGCGTGAGCGCAGGCTCACTTTTGATTCTCGCATGGGAGCCGTCGTTGGCGTGAGAACAGAGCTCACTTATAAGCGAGGCGAGAGTTGGACAACCGACCTAAAGGTCATGGGCGTGCTCCGACAAGGGCGTGATAATGAGCTCACTTATAACTCTGATCGAGGCGAGAGTTCGGGACAACCGCGGGTGGCTGATAGATGGCACGGGGCTCACTTATAACCGACAAAGGTCGGGGCGGCTGGGGCACGAAAGGTCGTTGGGCGTGAGAACAGAGCTCACTTATAACTCGACCGAGGCGAGAGTTCAGGGACAACCGACCCAAAGGTCGCTACGGGCACAGTGGCTCACTTTGATTCTCAGATGGGAACCTGAAGGTCGCATGAGAACAGAGCTCACTTATAACTCGTGACCGAGGCGAGAACAGTCTGGCACTTTTGATTCAGAGCTCACTTACTCGTGACCGAGGCGAGAGTTCTGGACAACAACCGACCTAAAAGGTCGTTGGGCGTGGGCAGGGCTCACTTTTGATTCTCGCATGGAGCCGACCTGAAGTCGGCGTGGAGAATGAGCTCACTTATAACGCCTTGAGAGTGGGACAACCGACCTAAAGGTCGTTGGGCGTGGGGGCTCACACGGTCGCATGGAGCCGGCACGAAAGGTGGTGGCGTGAGCAGGCTCACTTATAACTGCTTGGCGGAGTGCGGGACAACCGACCTAAAAGGTCGTTGGGCATGGGCACAGGCTCACTTTTGATTCTCGCATGGGAGCCGACCTGTGTGAGCAGGCTCACTTATAACTTGCTTGAGGCGAGTGTGCGGGCCGACCTAAAGGTGGGTGGGCGACGAGGGGCTCACAATTCTCGCATGGGAGCCGACCTGAAGGTCGTTGGGCAGCAGGCTCACTTATAACTGCTCGAGGGTAGGAGCCTACACCTATAGGGCGGTGGGCACAGGGCTCACTTTTGATTCTCGCATGGGAGCCAAGTAAGGTCGTTGGGCGATGAGCTCACTTATTACTCGAGGCGGAGTGCAGGACAACCGACAAAGGTCCGTGGGTGAGTAGGGCAGGCTTTTGATTCTCGCATGGGGCCAGGAAGAAGGTCGGGCGTGAGAATAGAGCTCACTTATAACTTGCCGAGGATGGGACAACGACCTAAGGTTGGGCGTGGGCGGGCTACGTTGGGCGTGAGCAGGCTCAACGAGGCGAGAGAGTGCGGGACAACCAGGCCTAAAGGTCGTTGGGCGTGGGGGCTCACTTGATTTCGCATGGGAGCCGACACGAAGGTCGTTGGGCGCGTGAGCAGCTCGCCTTTCGCCTTGAGGCGAGAGTGGACAACCGACCTAAAGGTGGCGTTGGGCGGGGGCAGGGCTCACTTTTCATTCTCGCATGGGAGCGGGCACGAAAGGTCGTTGGCAGCAGAGGCCCGAGGTGTGTGGGACAACGACCTAAAGGTCGTTGGGCAAAGGCTCACTTTTGATTCTACATGGGAGCCGAAGGTCGTTGGGCGTGAGAACAGGCTCACTTATAATTTGCTGAGCGTCATGGGAGCAGGACTTCTCGCATGGGGCCTACAGAGAAGGTCGTTGGGCGTGAGAGCAGGCTCACTTATACTTTCATGACTGAGGCGAGAGTGCGGGACAACCGACCTAAAGGTCGTTGGGCGTGAGCATAAGGCTCACTTTTGATTCTCGCATGGGGCCGACACTGGAGTCGCGTGAGAAGGCTCACTTATAACTCGCCTGAGGTGCGGGACAATGACCTAAAGGTCGTGCACGAGGGCTCACTTTGATTCTCCATGGGGCGGCCAGAAGGTCGTTGGGCGGAGAACAGCTCACTTGCTCGCTTGAGAGTGCGGGACAACCACCTAAAGGGTCGTTGGCGCATGAGGGTCGCACAGTTCATGGGGAGCCGCACGAAAAGTCGTTGGGCGTGAGCAGCTCAATAACTTCGGGGCGAGCAGGACAACCGACCTAATGGGGCGTTGGGCGTGAGGGCTCACTTTTGATTCGCATGGGAGGCCGAAAGGTGGTTGGGCGTGAGAGACTTATAACTTCCCTTTCTGCGGACAACCGACCTAAATGGGCACAGGCATGGGGATCACAGTTCTCCATGGGAGGCGGAACTGAAAGGTGTTGGGCGTGAGCAGGCTCATTATAACTTTGAGGTGAGAGTGCAGGAGACAAAGGTCGTTGGGCGTGAGCACGAGCAGGCTCACTTTTGATTCTCGCAGACCTGAATAGTCGTTGGGCGTGAGCAGGCTCACCTTGCGAGGCGAGTGCAGGAAAATCGACCTAAAGTCGTGGTGGGAGTGGGCACGGGGCTCACTTTTGATTCTTGGATGGGAGGCGAGGCACAGGTCGTTGGGCGTGAGCAGAGCTCACTTATAACTCGCCAGGGGGAGTGCAGGACAACCGGACCTAAAGGGTCGTTGGGCGTGGGCATGAGGGCTCACACAGTTCTCGCATGGGGAGGCACAGAAGGTGGTTGGGCGTGAGCAAAGCTCACTTATAACTGCGTTGATCAGACATGAGACCTAAAGGTCGTTGGGCGTGGGCACAGGGCTCACTTTTGATTCTGGCATGGGAGCCGGCACGAAGGTCGTTGGGCGTGAGCGAGCTCACTTATAACTTGCACGAGGCTAGAGTCAGGGACAACCGACCTAAAGGTCGTTGGGCATGGGAGCAGGGCTCACTTTTCATTCCATGGGAGCCGGCACGAAGGTCGTTGGGCTGAGCAGGCTCACTTATAACTCGACTGAGGCGAGAGCAGGGACAAGCAGGCCTAAAGGTGGTTGGGCGTGGGCATAAGGCTCACTTTGATTCGCATGGGAGGCGGGCACAGGGTCGTTGGGCGTGAGAACAGAGCTCACTTATAGCTTTGAGCGAGTGCAGGACAACCGACCCAAAGGTGGGTGGGCGTGGCAGGGGCTCACTGATTCTCGCATGGGGCCGGCGAGAAAGGTCGTCGGGCGTGAGCAGCTCATATAACCTCGTGAGAGGTGAGGTGCAGGACAACCGACCTAAACAGGCTACAAGGTGGTTGGCAGAGCTCATAGGGACAACCGACCTAAAAGGTCGTTGGGGCGTGAACCGCAGGGCTCACTTTGATTCTCGCATGGGGCCAGGTCGTTGGGCGTGAGCAGAGCTCACTTATAACTCGCTTGAGGCGAGTGGGACAACCGACCTAAAGGTCGTTGGGCGTGGGCACAGACTCTTTTGATTCTCGTGTGGGGCGAGCACAGCAAGGTGGTTGGGCGTGAGCAGGCTCACTTATTACTCTGGCGAGGTGCAGGACAACCAGGCCTACTGGGTCGTTGGTCGTGGGCACAGACTCACTTTTGATTCGCGACGAAGCAAGGTCGTCAGGCGTGAATAGAGCTCACTTAACTCGCGAGGCGAGATGCAGGACAACCTAAAGCAGGACGAGAGGCTCACGATTCTCAAGGGAGGCGACTGAGGTCGTCGGGCGTGAAGCGAGCTCATTATAACGGGTGAGAGTGCAGGACAACAGAGCCTAAAGCGTGGGCACAGGGCTCCTTTTGATTGGGGCTGACACAGAAAGGTGGGTGGGCGTGAGCAGGCTCACTTTCTGTGGGCGGCGGTGTCTGGGACAACGACCTAAAGGTCGGAAATAGACACGAGGGCTCACTTTTGATTCTCATGAGGGAGGCCAGAGGTCGTTGGGCGTGAGCAGGCAGGCTCACTTATAATTTGCGGAGGCTGGGACAGCGAGGACTAAAAGGTCGTTGGGCATGGTGGGGCTCACTTTTGATTCGCATGGGAGGCACGAAGGTGGTTGGGCGTGAGCAGGCTCACCTGCTGCCTTGAGGCGAGAGTCTGGACGACCGACCTAAAGGTGGGTTGGGCGTGGCATAGGCTCACTTTTTGCATTCGCGGGAGCCGACTATGGGTGGGTTGGGCGTGAGCAGGCTCACCTGCTAACTGCTTGAGAGTGCAGGGACAGCCAGACACAAAAAGGTGGGTGGGCGTGGGCAGAGGCTCACTTTTGATTGTCGCATGGGGCCACACGAAGGTGTCGGGCGTGAGCAGAGCTCACTTATAACTTTCGCGGGGTGAGAGCGGGACAATGACCTAAAGGTCGTTGGGCACACCTGACTCACTTTGATTCTCGCATGTGGCCAGGCACAGAAAGGTGGTTGGGCGTGAGCGCTCACTTCTTGAGGCGAGTGTAAGGACAATGAGCCTAAAAAGTCGTTGGGCATGAGCCGCAGGACTCACTTTGATTCATGGGCTTCCGGCACGAAAGTTCGTTGAGCGAGCGACTCACCTATAACTTTGAGGCGAGTGTGGGACAACCGACCTAAAAAGGTGCGTTGGGGGCGTGAGCACGGGAGCTCACTTTTGTTCTCGTATGGGGCAGGCATGGGTCGTGGAACAGGGCTCACTTATTGCCATGCACCGAGGCGAGAGTGAGACAGCCACTACTGGGTGGTTGATGGGATGGTACAGGGCTTTTGATTCTCGCATGGGGCCAGACTTGAAAGGTCTTTGGGCGTGAGCAGGCTCACTTATAACGCCTTGAGGCGAGGGACACGAGGCCAGGTGGTTGGGCGTGGCCTTGGGCTCACAGGTTCGCGTTGGGAGCCACGAAGGTGGTGGCGTGAGAGCTCACTTATAACTTCATAGCGAGGCGAGTGCGGGACATGAGCCTAAAGGTGGGTGGGGCGTGGGCACAGGGCTCACTTTGATTCTGTATGGGGCCAGGCTGAGGTCCGTTGGGCGTGGAAGCAGGCTCACTTATCTTTATGCAGGACAACCGACCTAAAGGTCGTTGAAGTGAGCAGGGCTCACTTATAACTACGCTTTTGATTCACTTGGGGAGCCGACACAGGTGGCGAGACATTAGAGGCTCACTTATAAATGAAATAAACTGTATGACTGAGGCGGTGCAGGACAACCGACTAAAGGTGGGTGGTTGGTACGAGGGTCACTTTGATTCTCATAGCCCAGGCACGAAGGTGGGTTGGGTGTGAGGAAAGGCTCACTTATAACTCATGCCTTTGAGGCAGGATTCTCGATTAAAGGACCACGTTAGGCGATAGATGTTTGGTCTGAGACGGTATGGTATCAATTGAGACCGGGGGCGATGGTGCTAGTGCGGGGCACGATGATACCTATGCGGGGCCCGGGTGGTGATTGGTGGCGATGGTGCTGGTCTGGGACCAGGTTTGATACACCGGTCCGAGACCGGTGGCAATGGCGCTGGTCTGAAACCAGTTGGACCCCAAACGGCAAAGGTATAGATGAATTGCTCTTTTCCGCTTTCATCCATCTTGCCTATGCCGACCTAATTGCTTTTGTCGATCTGGTCGTTATTGCTAGCCTTAGGCTTACTCTTCCGCACCACTTTTCTCCCTGCAATCGCATTATTTATGGTATAGGATTATGAATAAAGAAGGGAGCACATAAACCTTACTCGACCCTTGGGCCATAGTGCCCTCGTAGTTTACGATGACCCCGCAGCTCTCGTGATGCGCTTGGTTAGATGATCTGATCAGGAGATACCTACGCAGAACTACTTACTCGGATGATCTGAGCAAGCAACACCCCCATAGGCCTACTCACTACTTCTCTGATCTGACACTCACTCCTGCTGACCTGCCCTGTCTCATTCTCGGCCCTTTTGACTTGCTTGGATTCTGCAGCTTTATGAAACTTCCCGCTTAGTCTCGGGCCTTTCATGAAGAATGCATCTTTTTTAGGCCACGTCCCTTCATGATTGCCTTGCCATGTCAATCCTTAATGCACTTCTTCTCGCGACGACACCTGTTCGAAGCCTTTACTGCTCACGCCTCCTAACGCCAGCTTCTGACCCTTTTTCGCACCCTTCGGCGCTTACTTCCTATCGGGACGGCGCCAAAACAAATTACCCAAAAGATACTTGACTCGACTCTCGATGTTTCCTAGGAATGAATGGGCTTTATAAACCCTAAAGGCAGTCCGCCGTCTTCACTTTGACGCTTCGCTATCCTCTTCCTTTCGTTCGTGGCCGTTTCTGGTAGTGCAACTTCTCGTCTTCCTGCTTGCGCCCCGACCTGTGACCCCTCTTGTCTTCGACCCCCTCACTTGCTTACTCGTAATCATGGATGGTAAGGAAATCTTCTGGTATTCATGCTACATCTCTGATTTAGACCATCATGACCTGTCTTTACTGCAATCCCACTTGAAGCTAGATTCCCCGTATGAGCTTTGTCTCCCTTTGCCAAATGAACACCCTTCTTCTCCTCCCGAAGGCTTTGTCACTGTCTTTAGGGATCAAATCTTAGGCGGCCTTCGCTTTCCTTTACATCCTTTCTTTTCCGAGTTGTGTTAGTATTGCGGCATCGGCATTTCTCAGTTTGCCCCCAATGTATTCCGAGCCGTCTGCGGAATCATCATCTTGTGCCGCATTTATCAAATTCCCTTGACCGCTCAACTCTTCCATCATTTCTATTCCTTCAGGTGGGCCGAGCCGGGGGTGTTCAATGTACAGGCCAAGTCGGGCTATAAATTTTTTGATGACTTACCTTCTTCCAATAAAGGCTGGAGATCTCGCTTTTTCTTTCTTAAGCCCCCCGTCCCCATAGCTGGGCCTTCCCAATGGCGTTCCATCCTTCCTTCGGACTTCCCTTCACATCTGCCTGCTCCACAGCCTCGGACAAGCTGACCGGTGTTGTTGTTCGCTTGTCCGTGCTGATGCTAGAAGGCATTCTGTACGCTTTTGGTCTTAGCCCTGTTTCAACAGAAATCGGAGCTCCTTTTGGTAAGTTGCTATTTTTTGTATGCCGTTCTTCACTAACTGAGGTGCTTTTTCCTCTTATTTTTGTAGTGGCTGCCATTCTCCGTTCTTTTGCCAGCCAGGAAAAATCATCTATGGTCGTTCTGCAAGCTCTGAATGAAGAGTTAACACAAGGCCTATCTTCTGATCCCGCCTCCCTGCTTGGTTTGGTTTTCTTGGAACCCCAACTTCCGATGCGGTAGCCACTCGACACCATCAACCACCCCCACCTGCAGACTCCAACTACTCCATCTGTCTCGATCAACCTCAGAATCACCAGCTTATCACAGTGGACAAGTGCCCTCTCCCTTCCTACTATGAAGTTGCGTCTTGGCAAAAGAGAGAGTGGCACGGTGACCGCACTTCTCCGCCACCCCTCGCGTCAGCGTGAGCAGTATCTCTTCCTTCAGGGTCCCTGATACAAGCTTGGCCAGAGAAGGCCTATCCTGAAAATTGTGACTCACATTGGATGTGGCCAGCCTCCGATGCCGATGTGAGCACCTGTCCAAACACCTCTGGGCGATCAAACTCCAGCCATGCCGCGAGGGCCCTGCCTCCCTCCTCTTCTTATGCCTCCATGCTCACACACCGACCCATGAACCCGGCTTCCGGAAATAGCTTTGAGGCTTCCTAGAGACTTCCTCAGAGACCGATCCCATGCACCCGCCGCCCCTCTATCTTCTATCCTTGGTAGGATTTCTAGGGGACACACCTCTTGGCAATCATCATCACAATTATGGGAGAGCGCCCTTTGAGGGTTTGATCAAATGCCCGCTTGGTACGCCTTTTCTTCCTCGGTATTATACATTTCTCAACCCCTTTCCTTCCTATGGCTGGCCTTGTAGACCGTTCAGTTTGAGGCCGCTCAACAAGCGCCAAGCTTCAAATGAGAATGGTGCTCAAGGTCCGCCGGAACTAGAGCCTCCCTCAGGCCTCAGTCCCTCCCAGCTTCACTTGAAATTCCGATGTTCATCTCACAGGCTGGGGACCGGGCGCACCGCCTCGAGCCATCTCCCATGTCGCCTTCGATAAGCTACAAAAGTTGGAGGTAGCCTTAAAGATGAGTGAATCCTCATTGGCTTCTGAAGCGGAGCGCCATCGCGCGGCAGTTTCTGAACTGAAAAATAAAGAGGCAGAGCTACTTTCCTGATCAGCTGAGTTGACACTATTACGGCAAAGTCAGGAGCTCCTGCAAATGGGACTAGTCGATGCCCAGGCTCTGGCTCTTACTTCCGCTGCTCGGGAGGCAACCATGCGAACTCAATGAGAAACTTGCCAAGCTACTCTTCAGTCTTTGCAAGCAAATCTCTTGAAGGCCCAGGAAGCAGCATCTCAGGGCCAGAGTGACTTATCCATGGCCCGCGCTGAGGTTGCCGAGAACAAGAACAGTTTGGAAGTGTACCAGGCTGGCGAACCAGGGTGGCTGAAAGCCTATAGATTGGTCTATATCCGTTCTTCCTTATTCCTCCGAAAGCTAGGGAGCTGGATGATCTTGCTGCTATGTTACGGGGCCGCTGGCGGGGTCAGGCAGGCATTCGAGCAAGGTTTTCTACGCTCGGCACCCCCTGCCATTTTTCTGGACACCGCTCGCTTATCTAGGGAATTGCAGCAGGAAACTTTTCCTTCCTTTGAAGCGGATGATGGACTTTTTCTTCTGGAGGCTCCTCCCCTTGCGGCCGACCAGACTTCCATTGATATTTCTGCCCAGGCACTTCCTGCTACTGTTCCTGAAGCGTCTGCTGATCTTGCGTCTTCCTCCACAGTGCTGGCCGAACCCGTGCTCCTTCCGTTGGTATCCAATGACCCTGCACCCTCTTCCCCGGATGTTGCGTAATCGGAAACATGCTGTAATGTTTACATTTATGCGCTGATGCTGAATCTTTCATGACTGTACTTATCTATGTGGTCATGCTGAACTTTTGATGACTATACTTATCCGCCCTTATATCTGGATGGTCATACTGCTTCCTTCCATGTATCCTTAGCTTGCCTCTTTTCTTAGTAGGTCGTCCACGGCTTTAGCTGATCTCTAGTAATCAGCTCACCCTTGCTTATTTTGCTTTGCTACGTCGCTCTTCTTCTAATAATTGCTTTTATACCGAGCCCGACGAGAGCTAGATTTTACTTTTTATCTCTGATGCATGTCCATGAAGCCCGCTGATTTGATCTACCTATCTTTCTAATGGCCCTTCTGTACACTTTTGTCCTGCTCGGAGTGATCACCTATTCGGAAAAGCTGGCTGAACTGAGTGTGCCCTTTTTCCCTCTTTTTTTCCCTCTTTTTACGTAACTTATGAGGCACCTCGTATCTCGAGCCCCTGCCTTTCCTATAATGCCCCTGGTTATATTCTCGAGGATCATCACAAGGCGTTGCCTGTCTATCTCCGCCCCTGTATCAACCATCCGTTGTCAACTTACGAAAATGTCCTTCCTCCGTAAAACCTATAAGTATCTTCTTACTCTCTTCCTTCTGTTATGATTCGCCATCACCACGGAGCACTCGGACGTCGCCGCCACAGACCGACTTCCCTTGAGACTTTGCCGAGATCCTTCCTTTTCTCCAGGCCTCTTCTTTTTGTTTGTTCTTTCTCCTTCCTGAGGTAATCTCTTTTGTAATGACCTCTTCTTCTTGGTTCTCCCTGTTAGCGGAGCACTTCCCGGGCGCTTCGACTTTTGCTGAGTTGGATTGGGATGACCTACGGTATACTTATGAAATCCCTACTAGCTTTCGCCCCATCATCCCTACTGGTGTGAACCTATACTTCGATCTTATTAGGTTTAAAAAAATAACACACATAATTAAAAATAATAATTATAAAACTATCTGAAATAAATAAAATTAAAGTGATTTAAGATTAAAAGTGGACATTTTCTTTAAAAAATGAATAAAAAAAATTAAAATTAGGCTTAGACAGAGACCTTTATATCTTACTATTTGCGATCCAAATGGCTTCCAAACAGCACTGCTTTCTCCTCCTTCTCTTCGTCGCCTTTCTTCTCTCCTCTTCCCTTGTGCTGGTCAAATCTGGTACTGCAACATACGTACACATTTGTCATTGAATATGTCTAGCTATCTCAAGATAATTGATTGTATATATATATATTGTTAGCTAATGTTTACGCCATGCATGCACTGATGCACATCCTTTCTTGATCTGCACATCCAGCTGAAGGCATCAGCTACGGGGCTATTCACAGAGGCGATCAAATACCTTGCTCTCGTCGTAGCACCACCTACTTCAACTGCCACCAAGGCAGCCCTGCCAACCCTTACAAACGTGGTTGCTCTAAGACTGAACATTGTCGAGGCGACTGATATAAAGTGATGAGCTTATTTGTTCTTCCAACCAAAATATAAATATAAAGTGATGCATCTTTTATCATTCCAATAATGCATGTTTGGGGCAGCGACTCAGCCTACTTCCAACCCCGCCTCACACAACGCTTCTCCTTCACCTGCCGCCCCGAGCCAAGGTCGGGGTCGTGATCAAGCTGGCCGTCTGGCCAGACGCGTCTTCCGAGGAGCCTCCCGGGCCTTTAGACGTGCTCGCGCAGCCCTTCATTGTGCAGGTCGAGGTTCATCCGGTCGGGGCGCCATAGACAGGGGTGCTTCAACCTTTTCACAGGGTCAGCCTTGCTCTGATAATTCTGACTCAGACAACCAGCCCCTGCTTCACAGACGGCGTCGGAGACCAGGTCTGACTTCACAAACGCTCGATCCTGTTCCTTTTACTATCATATGGCTCCCCGTTGCCACCGTGGCTGGCTCTAACACCACTCCCCTCTTCATTCTTGTTTTATTTATCTAGCAGCCTCCCCCAACCCTTACAGGGGAAGACCAGCGGCATTCTGCTCTGCCCCTACCCCTGCGGAGGAAACTAGCTCAAGCGAGCATCATGACACAGCGCCAACTGAGCACATTCCAGGGCCACCTCCTGCTCCTCCTAGTTCTGCCGCCGACCCTTCTCGACCTTCCTCCTCCGCCCGCTATCGTTACAAAACCACTATCCCTTCTGAAGCTGCTTTAGCTCGGCGACATGACGTCCCCACGAGCATTCTGATGATGAAAGGCTGTCTCGGCAGTTTGTGGGCAGAGAGCATGAGTCAAATGGATAGCGCGTCGCCATTAGTCCAGATGGAGAGGTTCTCGAAGTCCTGGGCTAAAGTAAGTACTCCTTACCTTACACTTGTTATTAGTTTGTCTTAACTGAAGGTTATATCTTCCATCCAGACTCATGCAGAATCTTTAGTTTTGAACCAATCTTTCCACAACCTCCATTATCAAAGCAAAGAACTCTGAGAGAGAGTCTCTGAATTAGAGCTGCAACTGAATGACCCAGCCCAATCTAGTTATGCATTGCGAGCAGAAATCCAAGCCTTAACCAATCAGACCAACCGGCAGAAAAGGTCCCTGGTACAGGTCAAAGATGAGCTCCAGGCTTTGAAGGAGGAAAGAGATGCATCTGAGGCAGGGTATCAGTAACAACTAGCCCACCAGGCTCAGGAAATATAGTCCAAGGATACCCTTCTGCAGGAGAGGAACAATAAATTAGAGGTTCAGGCAGCTCAGTTGGAAACTCAAGGAGCTGAACTGAGGGCTCTGAGGGCGGAACTATCCAAGTCTCGGGCGGCTTTGACGGGAGTATCTACTGCCCTGGCGGTCTATCAAGAAGGAGAGAATGATCGTTGCCTGCGAAGTCGAATGTCATATCTGAGCTCTCCTGAATTTTTATCCCAGGCCGGGGCACGCTTTTCTGCAACCGTACCCTACATGGAGGCTATAGTTATCCGACAACTTCACGCACAGAACCTCTTGAACTCCATCCCTCCCGCAGACTTCTTGGATCAAGACAAGATCATTCAAGGCTTTCCGGATGAGATCTTTGCCCCTTTTAAATGATCTGTACCAACTGCTTAAACTGATGAGATTTTTCATGTACATACGTATCTTTGAGTTTTTACTTGACTATCCTACCGTCTCTAGGCCCTTCGCCTGACCTAGCTTACACCAACAGAGTCAGCATCCCTCAAACCTGATAGGGTCATAGGTAGTTAGCACTCCAAGGTCGGTCTAGCTTCCCTCCTTGAGCATCCTGCAAATAATAGGCCCCTGATGCCAATTTCTTGATAACTTTGTATGGTTCGTCCCATTGAGGCGCCAACTTTGTCACTTCCCCTAAGGGTTTCACCTGCTTCCAGACTAGGTCTCCTTCTCCGAAGAATCGGGGGATCGCCCTTCTATTATAGTTCTGTCTCATCCTCTGTCTATAGGCTTCGAACCTGGCAGCTGTTCGTTCACGAATTTCGCTGATGAAATCTAGTTCGACCAGCCGTCGCTCTGTGTTCCCTTCGTCATACATCATTCTTCTGATGGATGGTATCCCGACCTCCAGAGGTACCACTGCTTCATTGCCATATACTAAATGGAAAGGTGTCAGACCTGTACTTTCTCGGGGTGTCGTACGATAAGCCCACAAAATGCTCGGCAGCTCGTCCACCCAATTGCCTCCTGTGTGATCCAGCTTGACTTTGAGCCCTCGCACTATTTCTCGATTGACTACCTCTGTCTGACCATTGCTTTGAGGATGAGCCACCGAAGTAAAGGCCTGAGCTATGCCGAACCCCTTGTACCAATTTTGTATCTTGCGTCCCTGAAATTGTCTGCCATTGTCCGACACTAACTTATGAGGTAAGCTGAATCTGCAAAAGATATTCTTCCACAAGAACTGGATCACCGCATCTTCAGTAATTCTGGCCAGAGCTTCCGCCTCTACCCACTTGGAGAAGTAATCTACTGCTACCAACAAAAAGCGTCTTTGCCCTGTAGCCATCGGGAAAGGTCCTACAATATCCATGCCCCATTGGTCAAATGGACAAGACACTATAGAAGTTCTCAGCAGCTCTGTGGGTCGGTGCATCAAGTTTTGATACTTCTGGCATGACAAACAAGTATTCACCAGTTTCTGTGCATCCTTTTGCAGGGTAGGCCAGAAATACCCGGCCAGTAGTACTTTCCGAGCCAGCGTTCTTCCGCCTGCATGATTGCCACAGCACCCCAAATGTATCTCCCGCAAGGCCTGATCTGCTTCTTCCATATTCAAGCACTTGAGCAGAGGTCTGGAGAAAGACCTTTTGTACAATTGATCTCCAATCATAACATAAGAATGGGCCTGTCTCCTGAGCATACTCGCTTCTTCTAAGTTGGTTGGTATAATTCCTTGCTGGAGGAAATTTATTATGGGCGCCCTCCAATCAATTACGCCTCCCAGGTTATTTTGTAGATCTATCTGAGCTATAAGGAAGGTCTGTGCTATAGATCTGTCAAATACCCAAGTGGTCAGGGAGCTGGCCATTTTAGCTAATTCATCCGCTCTTTCATTTTCAGCCCTGGGAATCTTAGTGACTCTGACTTCTTTAAAATCTTTCCTCATCTTCTCATAGGCTTCCTTGTAAACTTGCATCTTTTCATTGTTTACCTCAAAATGTCCGGTCACCTGTTGAGTTACTAGCTGTGAATCTGAATATATTACGACTCGGCTTGCCCCCATATGCCGAGCTGCTTGCAGACCTGCTAATAGGGCTTCATATTCTGCCTCATTGTTGGTAGCTCTAAAATTTAGCCGTACAGCCAGCTGCATAGTGTCTCCCTACGGAGATATTAGAAGTGCACCTACACCACTTCCATGATGGGTAGCCGACCCGTCTACATAAACTTTCCAAACCTCCTCCGAATCCGCTTGATAAACCTCTGTCAAGAAATTCGCTAGAGCCTGTGCCTTGATCGCGGTTCGGGGATGATACTGTATATCATATTCCCCTATCTCGGTTGCCCATTTGATAAGCTGACCTGCTACCTCCACCTTGGTGAGAGCTCGACCCATTGTACTGTTTGTCAGGATGGTAATAGGATGCGCCAAAAAATACGGTCGGAGGCACCGAGCCATGAGAACAAGTCCGTAAACCAACTTCTCTAGGGCTGTGTACCGAGACTCCGCCCCCTTCAATAGATGGTTGAAAAAATACACTGGTCGTTGTACATTGTCCTGCTCTTTAACTAGCACGGCCCCCACGGCCTCGGGGGTGGCTGATAAATAGACCCAAAGGGGTTCTCCAACAACAGGTTTGAACAGCGATGGTAAAGATTCCAGGTATTGCTTTAGTGTGCACTCTTCCGTCCACTGAAACTTAGCTGCTTTCCTGAGCACTTTGAAGAAGGGCGCGGCTCGATCTGCAGATCTGGAGATGAATCTGGACAGCGCCGTTATCCTGCCTACTAACTTCTGCGTTTCCTTCAGATTCTGAGGGATCTGCATGTTTCAGAGTGCTTGAACCTTCTCAGGATTGGCTTCTATCCCTCGTTCAGTCACCAGATATCCCAGAAACTTCCCTCCTTTGGCCCCGAATAGACATTTCAGAGGATTCAGCTTTACACCATATTGTCTCAGAGTCCCACAGGTTTCTTCTACATCTCTTATTAGATTGGACGCCAGGGGGACTTGATTAAGATGTCATCAACATAGACTTCAACGTTCCGCCCGATCTGACTCTGAAAGATTTTGTCCATCATCCTTTGGTAGGTGGCCCCAGCATTCCTAAGTCCAAATGGCATGACCGTATAGCAGAAAGTACCATTAGCCGTTATGAAGCTAACCTTCTCCTGATCCTTCCTAGCTAAGGGTATCTGATGATATCCTTGATAAGTGTCCATCATGCATATTCTCTCACAGCCAGCAGTTGAATCCACCATCTGATCAATCCGCGGGAGAGGATAACAGTCTTTGGGGGTGGCTTTATTGAGGTCACGGAAGTCTATGCACACCCTCCACTTGTTGTTAGGCTTCTTTACTAATACAACGTTAGAAAGCCAGGACGGGAATTGCACCTCCTGAACATGTCCCGCCTTCTTGAGCTGATCCACTTCAGCTCGGATAATTTTATTCTGGTCGGCAGAGAAATTTCTCTTCTTCTGCTTGACTGGCTTGGCTTCAGGTATTAAATGCAGCTTGTTCTCAGCTATCTCTGGTTTGACTCCGGGCAGTTCTTCCGGGGACCAAGCAAAAACGTCCCTATTACGGATCAGACACTGTATCAGCTCCGACTTAAGCTCTGGTGGTAAGTCACTAGCAATGCGAGTGATGCTCTCTGCTCTGTCAATATGTAACTGAATCTCTTCCCAAGGGATAGGCTCCTCGGCAAGAGGCAGAGGCTCCTCTTGGATAGCGTGCACACCACCGTCCTGAGTCCTCCTGCTCTTGCGTGCCTCCACCCGGACCATATCAATATAGCAACTACGAGACACCTTCTGCTCTCCCTTGACTTCTCCGACCCGCTCACCGACCGGGAACTTAATCTTTTGGTGAAAAGTGAAAACAGCAGCCCTGAACTCATGCAGAGCTGGCCTTCCCCGGATGGCATTGTAGGAGGAAGGAGAATCTACCACTATAAAGGTGCTCCTCCTGATGCGCACCAGTGGCTCAGTGCCCATGGATATGGCCAGCTTAATCTGACCCATGGGCTTGACTTCGTTACCTGTGAACCCGTATAAAGAAGTGGTTATGGGTTGGAGCTCAGCGGCATCAATCTGCATCTCCTCGAATGCAGCTCTAAACAAAATATTGACCGAGCTCCCGGTATCCACAAAGACCCGAGCCACTCGGCTGTTAGCAATAACGACCTTAATTATGAGAGCATCGTCGTGGGATAGTTCCAGACCCTCCAAGTCTTGTGGCCCAAAGTTAATAACAGGGCCAGACGCCTGCTCGTGGCTGCACCCCACAACTCCCACATATAACCGTCGATCGTGTGACTTACGGGCTCGGCCTGAGTCCCCGTCAGTGGGCCCTCCTGAAATCATGCCGATCTCTCATACAGCAGCGTTGCCCCGGTTTTCCAGCTCCCCGACATCTCTTCGGTCTTCCACGGGACCAGCTTGGTTAGAAGGACCGGCTAGGTCGGGCCGGGTCTGACGAGCACGTCCGGCTGCGGCCCGTTCTTCCTCCATTCTCTGTACTTGGGGCGCTAACTCCGGGGGAGGCAAGCCCTGCTCTGCAGCTCGCCTGGAGTCACGGGCGAATTGGAAGCAGTTACTGAGATCATGCGTCCTGGACCGATGATATGTGCAATATGGTACTCCCCTTGGTCTAGGCCTGGGCGCGTGTATGGCAGCAACTCGCGGAGCTGGTCTGACTCCCTGAGCAGGCTGAGGGGCAGGCCTGGGTTGAACGCGCTGAAGAGGCTGAGATGGCTGTGGTGCTCTCCTTTCAGGTCGGTTGCCAGGAGCCACTGTCTTTTCGGCCTTCCTCCTAACTGCCTGAGCTTCCTCCACTTTGATGTAGCAAGAAGCTTTCTCCACCATATCATCAAAACTTCGGGCGGGGTTTTTGATGAGGCCCTTGAAGAATTCCCCTTCTAGCAATCCGTGGGAGAAGGCGCTCATCAGTATTTCTGAGGTGTCGGAGGGGACGTCATTGGCCACCTGACTGAACTGATTGATATAGCTTCGTAGAGGCTCGGTCGGACCCTGTTTAAGAGCGAAAAGACAGTGGTCAGTTTTTTGATACTTACGACTGCTGGCGAAACAACGTAAGAAGGCCGTTTCGAAATCCAAGAAGCGATTGATGGACTCTGGGGGCAATCCATCGAACCACTTCTGCGCCGAACCCGACAGGGTATGTAGGAATACTCGGCACTTGACAGCATCGCTGTATTGATACAACATAGCCGCGTTCTTGAACTTTCGCAGATGCTCTTCCGGATCTTTGCTTCCATCGTATTCTCCGATGTTCGGGGCTCGATAACCCCTTGGTAGGTTTTCCCTCAAGATCTGAGCCGAGAAGGGTAACTTGTCATTTGGGTCTTCGGGCAGATCTTTGGCAGAGATTATAGCTTTTCCATTTCCTGAATCCCGGGGTGGATGTAGAGAGCTTTCCGCCACCGACGCCTGTGGCTCTTCTTTTTTCGGACTATGCTCGCGAGGTCCAGGTTGATGATAGTTGCAGCGAGGCTCTCAGAATGAAGCACGAGGGAGTTCTTCTGGTTGCTTCCTCTTTGAGCCCCTGTCGGAGACAGGAGCTGGTTCTTTGGACGCTTCAGGCGCTAGGCGAGGTCGTGAAACTATTCCTTGTTTTTCAGAGGCGGCTCGCTTTTTGACCTCCGTGAAGAGCTCGTACTCCCCCGCAGTCATGGTAACATTAATCCTCCTGCTGGAACTTCGACCAGAGTCCTCCATCTTCACGCTTCAGATCAGGCTGTTGTGTTTCCCACAGACGGCACCAAATTTGATCCTGTCCGAAAGCTGAGTCGGACGAAGGCTAGTCGCGACGGCCTGGTTGTTGACGGAAAGTCGTGGGTGATCCGGCTCCCACGGGCGGCTGACGATGCTGCAGGCCCCTGCACACACTCAGACGATCCCCCCTCCTCACGTTAGAGACCAGAACCCAGGGAAAAAGTCCCCGGGTCTGGCCCTCCGATGCTCAAGTCAGGTACTTTTTCCCTAGAAAACGGAGAGAGATAAAACGACTGAAAGTGAAAGGTTGTGGAAAAAAGTGATGAGAAAGCGTACCCGCGTACGAAGAATCCTCCCCTTTTTATGCCCCCGCCTCGCTTCTAGAACCTGCAACTATGTCAGAAAGCGTTATACGCTGGGCTTTGTCGTGTAGTCCCGGACACCTGTCGTGCTGCTATTGGTTGTGAAAGCATCTTCTTATTTAGGAACCTCCGCCTTTACACATGAGTTTTGTCTTGTAATGAAGGACATCTATCAGGCTGCTATTGGTTATGAGGACATCTTTTCATTTAGAAACCTCCGCCTTCGCACATATCGCTGGTATGTAATGATTACCCCTTGACGGACAATTGTGATTCTCCGACTCCTGCATGGCTTAGCTCATCCGATCTATTGTGGCCTGCATCTGCCTCACATCCTCCGATCAGATCCAGCCTCTAAGCGTCACCTGCCAGTCGGGCTGACTCTGAACAGCTCTGTCGATCCCGGACTGTACCCTGCGCTTTGTGTTTCCTGGCCCTCGACCGTAGGCCTGTAGATCGAGCTGCCTTTAAACAACTTTGCTGATCCCGACCTATATCCTGCGTTTTGTATTTCCTGGCCCTCGACCGTAGGCCTGTAGATCGAGCTGCCTTTAAACAGCTCTGCCGATCCCGACCTGTACCCTGCGCTTTGTATTTCCTAGCCCTCGACCGTAGTCCTGTAGATCGAGCTGCCTTTAAACAGCTCTGCCAATCCTGACCTGTACCCTGCGTTTTGTATTTCCTGGCCCTCGACCGTAGGCCTGTAGATCGAGCTGCCTTTAAACAGCTCTGCCGATCCCGACCTATACCCTGCGCTTTGTATCTCCTGGCCCTCGACCGTAGGCCTGTAGATCGAGCTGCCTTTAAACAACTCTACCGATCCCGACCTATACCCTGCGTTTTGTATTTCCTGGCCCTCGACCGTAGGCCTGTAGATCGAGCCGTCTCTTAACAACTCTGCCGATCCCGACCTATACCCTGCGTTTTGTATTTCCTGGCCCTCGACCGTAGGCCTGTAGATCGAGCTGCCTTTAAACAGCTCTGCCGATCCCGACCTGTACCCTGCGTTTTGTATTTCCTGGCCCTCGACCGTAGGCCTGTAGATCGAGCTGTCTCTAAACAGCTCTGCCGATCCCGACCTGTACCCTGTGTTCCGCCTGTCGTCTCCCTTTGTCTTTCAACTACTTTGCCCCCCTGATCGACAAGTCTGCCTAACCTCTGACTACCCCATATGCTTGACTTTGATTGAACAATCAGCTTGACTATTGACTGCCACATCATCTTGACTTTTGACCGCTATATGGCCTTGACCTTTCTCACCCTTTCCTTTTGGGCCCCTCCATTGCCAGTCGTATCACTGATATTCATCGTCACTTCACCAGGCAATTTTTCGATATACCATTGAGGCATGCTATTCAGACCAACCCTTGAATTCCAAAACTTTATCACTGGTGCTATAGAAAGAACTTTACTAGCTCGGCGAGTCCTAGTAAATTGAAGAGGACCGGCATGCTCAACACGCTAGTGTCAATATTTAGTTCAAACTAAAGTTTTTCCAATGAAGGGTATACATAGCACGTTTTTAAAATTTGATTGTGAGCTTCATTGTGTTTACACTGCATATAACGTGAGAACTTTGGAAAAGGTAAATCTGAGAGTAGAGCTATCGAAGTATTACGATGAGCCAAGCTTTCAAAACAGCCCGATCAGATTCTCATGAAACAGGGGCTGTAGAGATTTCACCTTGCTGATCCTCTTCATGTACACGACACTGCTGATAACTGATGTTGCTTCCGGGAAGTTTGATCTAAGTCGCTTATTACCATCGAATGTTAGTTCTTTGGTCTCCAAATTAGGGATGATCGGTGGGATTGTTCTCCGTGTGACTGTCATCTCCAAACCTTTGGTTGTATGGATCGTCGTGCCAGTGGTCATCGCTACCTGTACAATACAACGGCAAAACAATTGTTCTATAGGGAATTCTTAGCATACGATGAGTAGTTAGCATACCGGAGGAGCTCCTGGGGCTATTTGGAAGTTGAATCTTCTAACCAGCATTGCTGTTGCAACCATTGTCTGTGAAAAATGAACTAGAAAATCGATAAATATTTCACATGCCAATGGATGATCGATAAACTTCACTATTTTTTTTAATATTTAATCATTATGAACGTCAAATCTTGTTTATCTCAACTATTTAAGATTGACTATATAGATTTTATACCTTTTAAATTTTTTCTTCAAATTTAAACTAATCATAGTCTCATTAATTAACACTATTGTTCTAAATATGATGCACTATTAAGGTTTACCTTGAGCATAATTAGTTAATTTAACATGTATTAATGCGAAAAAAGATAATGAATAAGAATACCCACTTGATGTAAACTTGAAACATTTTTTGTCATACTCTCAAAAATATAACACTAAAGGGGCTAGTGCATGAAGTTCCCGCAAATACGGGATCCCGAGAAAGGATCTATTATACACAACCTTATCCTGCAATATTGTAAGAGGTTGTTTCCATGACTAGAACTTGTGACCATACGACAACAACTTTACCATTGCGCCAACGCTCCCATTCAACTATGACACTACTATCAATATTAATGCTTTAGATATGTTTAAACAACATGGTCGCAGTAAAATCTTGAAGATATCATAAATGGTTTGACATTGGACAATATGTGTAGTGATCTCGACGTCAAAATATTGAAACTAAAGAAGAGTGTCAATCATATCGTAAACTAGTGAGATGATATGTGTGCAAATTCCAAGTTATGTCCAAGTCTCATAGCAAGAGGAGCAACAAAATATGATCACGAGTCTAGGATTGATGAACTGCCATAGGAAAAGAAGTCGAGTATCATATCTCTCCTGCGAAGCTCTAGTGAACTCAGAATCTCAGTAGGTAGGTGGTAAGGTATTGTAGATAACCTTAGCCTATAAAACTAGACTCTACATACTGTAGCTCATTATGTACAGTTCTTCATGTTCAACTTATCAATGATATTTAGCATAGAGCCATCTATGAGTAAATTGAGGAATCCAACATTTTTTGAACTTAAGCGAGCTTAGGCGCAATGGTAAAATTGTTGTCATGTAGAGCTAGTGTAGCAAGAACTTCTTGCTTTAGAGGGGAAAAGGCCAACGGATTCATTAGAATGTCCCTTACGTGCACTCCCATGTCGCAAGATAACCAATGATCGAAGCTTGGAAAGTCTACTAGAAGACTGCTTGCATGAGAAGAACACACACTAGGGCAATGCGATGGAGCACACATGTCAACGAGCAACGTAGAGTGTTTAATGGTCGAAGGTAGAAGATATGGAAAATGAGCATAGTAACAAATAGAGGCGCTCATGTGTTGATTGAGCTGTGGTTTTCACAATCACAGACATATCTCAGAGATGCTGTGAACTCCACAAGTGAACTCCATGAGAGGAGCGACATGCGAAAAAAAGAATATTTAGAAATTTAACATGAACTAGCGATAA
Organism: Zingiber officinale; assembly: GCF_018446385.1. Taxonomy (NCBI): domain Eukaryota; kingdom Viridiplantae; phylum Streptophyta; class Magnoliopsida; order Zingiberales; family Zingiberaceae; genus Zingiber; species Zingiber officinale. Next base: position 14,909,490 of record NC_056007.1, on the reverse strand, counting down.
TCTTTTTTCTATTTTTTTTTCACAAGATTGATCAGCGGAATAAATAAAATAGAGAATATAATTTTCTTATAGACCTGTACTGAAAATGTGATACCAGGAAGACATTACCTCGAATGTAGCAAACATGTCTCCAACACATTTCCTCGGTCCACCACCAAATGGCAAGTAATTGAAAAACGTATATCGATATGGGTAACAAAGCAGATAGAAACAAAATATTCAAACCTTCATTATCTATTATGACTAACAACCATTGGCTCCCTTATATCTGTAAATGATGTAATGAATAGATATCCTCATCAGTGGATAGACAGAGCATTGGGATTATGGAGTTGCTTGAACAATGCATAAAGTTGTATAATAGTTCTATCTTATATTGAAGTTTGCTAAACAAAGATTGCTAATTCGGTTGTCCTAGTTTTTCCACGCCAATTAGAAAGGTCTACAAATTTGCACCACAGAAGATAGAAGCATCATGGTTATTGTCCCAGATCTAAGAATATGAATAGTATAACAATAATCAAGTCCTATCCCACTAGGTGAGGTCGGCCTAAGAAGTCATAAGTACTCAACTTAGTACACTAGGGGCAGTATGCACTCGACTCGACATATTCTTTTTTATTCTAAGAATATGAATACTTAATACAAAGGTCATAAAGCTCACTAGGGGACGTATGCACTCGACTCAGCACAAAAGAACAGATTTCGATTTATTTATTCAAAAATTAGACCGAATGAACACTGCAGCATAGTTTAGAGACAGATGCGAAGCATATGTAACTGCAGTTGAGAACCTGAAGTTTTGATTGCTCTCGTTTGGGTTTGGGCCGTCCAACAACCATCTATCTGGATTGAATTCCTCGGCATCGACCCAATGCTTAGGACTTCGATGGAGATTCCACACAGAGATAAAAATATCTTCACCCCTATTATTTTATCAGAAAAATCATCGACATTGTATTATAATTCCATTTTTTGGGGAAGATACAAGTCCACGTCTAATTCGGTTTCATACCCTTACCTTTTTATGGGGTACTCGCCGAGCATATCATCTTCAAGAGAATGACGAATTAAGACAGGTGGTTGTGGATAAAGTCGCAATGACAGCAACAAATGTTGGAGGCAATTTTTTATAGCATTTCATACTTCAAACAACTAAAATGCAAATCTCACGTCCAGTCATCATAGTGAATGACAAGATCTTACTTCATTAATCACTCAAGTAGTATACTTCAGCTTCTTCAAATCCTCAATTGTTGGAAATCGATCCCCTAAAACAGAATCAGCCTAATGACAAAAAAAAATGAGAATCATATGTTTTTCATCAAATAAACAAAAACATTTTCTTCCAACCTTTATTACTTTACCTCATCTTGGAGCTTGGCCACTACCTCTGGTGATTGTGGACAAATATGAACATCTCAGTTGCCTCTTGATGGCCTTGTTCTAAATCTGCATCCCTTGAAGAGGCCTACGGTGCTGCAGTTTTTGGGGTTTCCATAATTCCTTGGATCATCTCCAACTCTTTTGACAATGTATTAGCCACAGAAGTAAACTTTGTTGCAGATTGTATTGATATTCATCTGCTACTGACCTTGGATCCACAGTTTTTCAGCCAGTATCCATTCGAAGAGCTTGTGTTCACTTTTTGGTCAGTTTCTACATATCCCGGCGATAAGTTCATACAAGAGAACTCAGTAGCTTCACCAGTTTATGCATACTTCGAGCTGCATAATTAGTTGCAGTTCCAAAAATCGGGTTTGTTTGACAAGAAAATGAAGGAATAAGGATACATTATGTTCCTCAATGGCTAAATGTATGGAATAAAAATCATTAGATGGTCATATAACATAAAACTTTCAAAAGATGCTTATGTTCCTCTTTTAGTATTTAATTCAATGCTTTTGTTATTAGTAGTATTAGAACCATAATCTACCTAAGCATACATTAATGAAACTTATCCAAAAGATCGAAACTGCATTAAATAATAAGACCCCATTCATCAAGTTAATTTAAGAAATAATAGGAAATATATGTATGGCCTGGTGGCACATTGACAAATCCATGTTTTATCTGTGAAGATGGTTACTGCTTGTTCTTGATATGTAGTACAACAATAAAGTTTTGGAAACAGAATCTTTATTGAAGCTGGATTTAGAGCGTGAGTTTAGAGGTCTTGTTCAGATACTACTATTATTGGTTTAGTTATAAATGACTTAGATCCAGAGGACCAATGTGTGAGTTCAAATCTGTATTCCTACAGTCTTGCTTCCTACAGCTAGTTAATCGCGTACAACTCGAAACATGTAAATCTTGTCTTTTGGCTAAGCATTTCCATTTTTATTGCCTCATCGCCAACTTGTTGTTTGATTTTGAATATTACAATAGAAATCTCTGTTACAGAGCAAGACATATTGAATTATGATAGTATCAGAGTGAAAGCAAACTAAAATAAGTCACCATAAATCTTAGCATATATTAGAGTCTCATAGTATAAAACCCTAATCAGAAAGAAAGATTACCTGTTTGAAGAATCACTGGATGATGCTTCGATGAGGGAATTGGGAAACTTATATAGTAAAAAAAAAATCCTTTGAATGAGTGAGTGTAGTTCCTTCCTCCAGAAAAATTAGCAATATTTGATTGCAAATAGGAATGTTGAGTAGAAATAAAAGAGATCAGATGGAGCTAACATAAAATTGTAATGAAATCTAAATGATCAATCATCACTTTGACTCTAAATAGATTCAGAAAATAAAAAAAGAAAGGAGAAACACAAAATAGGAATGAGCTAAGATGATCATCACCCTTCAAAAACATAGAGCGATTCAACAGGCTGAGGTTTTGGGCGTCGGATGCAATGTGCGATACGTGCAAAAAGGGGCTAACAAATTAGGGTTAGGTGGAGAAGAAGCTAAACAAAAAGACACTACAAGAAAAAAAATACTTTTTGAGACACAACAAAATATGTCTTAAATTATAAATTTAGTGTCTCAAAATATTTTTGAGGCGGTGATGAGATGGTAATGTAACCGTCTCCAATACAAGTGTCTCAAAAAAATATTGAGACAGTTGTATTGTCTCAAATGATATTTAAGACGTTGATGAAACGGTTGTTCAATTGTCTCAAAAGTAGTTAAGACAGTTATTTTTGTCTCAAATGTTATGTCTTATCCTATGAAAAAACTAAAGACACTAAATTGAGATGATAATGTGTCATCTCAAATAGAAGTGAAGACAATAATTATTATCCCAATGTTTTGACTTGTTAATTAGATGCACCCTTTGTGACAAAAATTAATAATCTTAAAAGAGTATTTACTATACAAATTAATCTAGATCAAATTTATTAAATTGTCATTTCAAAATAAACGGAAAAACTTTATCTTTATAAATTAAAAGTGATATATATAATATAAAATTCTAATATTTTTTAACTTGCAAGTTAGTACATATGTTTCATGCCAACATTCATTTAATAATAGAAATATTTACATATACATCATTAATTTGATAAGAAAAAAAATACTATTCCTATAAAAGTTATACAAGAGAAAGTCTAAAAAATATCTTCTCAGAGATGACTTCTATAATCCTCCTTTCTCATAATCCTGAACATTAAAAATAACTCTTATTAGAGGTAAAGACAATTTATAATATATATTGTTTAGAAAAATCAATAAACAAAACTTTTCAATAAGAAATCTCATCATCTAACATATAATCCTTTTTCTTGCAACTATATATATAAACAACACAAACAACCTCAAGTTAAATTATTTTTTAAAGACCACAAACAACACCAAGTTGAGATTACATGACTAAGCATATAAACTATTCAGAAAAATCAATAAACAAAACTTTTCAATAAGAAATCTCACCATCTAACACAAAAATCTCTTTCTTGCAACTATGTATATAAACAACACAAATATCCCTAAGTTAAACAAAACTCTTCATCTCGTAATAAGAAATGATGGTTCATGTGTTTGTCAATATCTTTGTGCCTTTCAAGTTGTTGCACATGTAAAATAGATTTATCTACAATATAAAAATATGTACACTACATTGCCAAAATTATTAATATCTTTGTGCTTTGATTTTATTAAGTTCATGATCTCCAATTCTAATTTAGCAAATAATCGTGGTGGAATCAAATGATCCTCATTACCAAACTCATCCAATTTAGGATCATGCATATCTAAAAATTGCTTAGGAGTTACTGTTGGAGCAATCTTGATCAAGACATTACTCATTGTTGATGTTTGGTTATATAAGTTTAAGTTAGACATTATTTGTGGTCTAACATAAAATGTTGAGTAAGAAGATACGAAGACTTGGCAAGGAAAGTCTCGGAGCTACGACCTCTTGGCAAAAGGAGACTTAGCATGACAAAGCCGAAGGTAGCACTTGAAGGCAAGCGCAAGGATGAGGAATCATGGAGACCAAAGCATCCTAAGGGCACAAGGCTGATGGAAGATGCTTGGAGGCATAAAGTCTAAGCTAAGGAAATAATTTAAGTGTGTAAAGTGATGTAAATCTCAAACTATAAAACTGCTATAAATCTCAAAGATATAAGGTACTAGTCGACTGGTACCCACACCAGTCGACTGGTACCAAGTGACAAAACAAACAGAATGTCGACAGCCAGTTTGGAATCAGGTACCAGTCGACTGATGCTAGTTCCAGTCGACCGGTAGATGACTGTTATGGAGTGACGGCTGAAAATCTCACCAAATCTTAAGTGTCGTTGAAGCTCATCAGTCGACTGGCAAGTATATTAGTCGACTGATATCGGGAAAAACTATAAAAGTAGTTTTTTGAAGCTGGGAGAAAGATACTACAGTTCTAATAAAAAAGGTGCTCTCCAAGTGATTCCTAAGGTACCAGAATCTGAGTCTCCTCCTCCTAAGCCTAGCTTTCATCTTGTAAGAGGAAGAGGCAAATAGTGTAAAGGTTTCTCCACCTTCGGTCTTGATTCGAAAAGGATAAAGTCTTAGTGAAGCTTGCTCGTGTGGGTGTGTGCCTTGGATTAGTCACCTCAAGGAGGTGGAGACCAAGTAAATCAAGGAGTTAGCATTGTTTTCATAGTATTACATTGTTTTCTTTTCTACTCTATTTGCTTCCGCTAACAAAGTGTAGGTGAAAATCGAAGAAAGAATATTCACCTCCCCTCTAGCCAAACACAAAGGTCCTAACATTTGGTATCAGAGCAGGTTGCATCGAAAGAACTCATCGTCAACCGAAGCAATGAGATGACATATCAAGAGGGATATAGCACTGCTAGACCACCCTTCTTTGATGGCAACAATTTTGCATATTGGAAAGGTAGAATGGAGTATTACTTAATGAATGATATTGAAAATTGGTTTAGTGTTGTAGATGGATTTGAGAAGCCAAAAGATGGGTCGGGAGCACCTCTTCCAACCAAGGATTGGACAAAAGAGATGGCAAAGAAGGCCCAAGCAAATGCAAAGGCCACAACAACCCTATAATGTGGACTCTCAAAGGAGCAACTAAGCAAAGTAGGACCATTCAACTCCGCCAAAGAGCTTTGGGAAAGACTCATTGAGTTAAATGAAGGATCAAGCGAATCAAGGAGGACCAAGAGAGATCTCTTGTTGGGGAAACTTTAAACCTTTACTATGAAGACCAATGAGACCGTGAGTCAAATGTACGGTAGATTCAAGGAGGTAGTAAATGGGATTCATGTAATAGGTGAGAAAATTGACAATCTGGACCTAGTAAGGTATGTTTTTCAATCTTTTCCTAGAACCACCTTATGGGCATCAATGGTTGATGCGTATAAGGTTTTTAGAGATCTCTCTTTAGTTAAGCTTGATGAATTATTTTGTGAATTTGAACTTCATGAATAAGCTAATATGGATTCAAAAGAGAAAGGTATGGCTCTTATTGTAGAAAAGAAGGAGAAGAAAAAGAAGAAAGAAAAGAAGGTGGAATCCTCATCATCCGAATCCGAGCAAGAATCATCGGATAGTGATGATGAAATGTCGAAAAGTGAAGTGGCTCATTATGTTAAGAAAATGATGGGAAGATCAAGGAAATTCACAAGAAAGGATGTGAAGAAAATGTTCCAACCCTTAAAAGGTAAAAGTAGTCAAAGTTCAAGTTTTAACACTAATGTCATTTGTTATGGATGTAACAAGAAAGGACACATCAAGCCAAATTGCCCTGAATTAAAGAAGAAAGAAGAAAAGGAGAAAAAGAAGAAGGAGGCCATGGTGGCCCAAGCTACATGGGATACACCAAGCATTGACTTATCGGATGAAGATGAGCTATGCCATGTTACCCGACATATGACATTTATGGCATGTGAAGATGACAAAGATGAATCAAGTCAAGAGGAAGTGTCAAGTGAAGAGGATTCATCAAATGAAGAGGAATCAAGTGATGAGTCATCATCAAGTGATGATGAGGTAAAAAAATATTCCAAAGTAGAATTTTTTTATAAAACTATTGCTCACATCAAGAATGCTTTTGTTAAATCACAATCTAAAGTGAAGATCTTGAAGGGAAAACTTAAGTCTATTAGAAGTGATCTATGTTCATCTAGTGAGTCAAGTATGGTCAAGGAAGAAAATGAAAAATTGAAGAATGATGTGATTGAACTAAGAGCATGTCTAGAGAAGTTTACAAATGGATCCAAATATTTAGATATGATCATTAGAGACCAAAGAGTCATTTACAACAAAGTCAGAATAGGATATAGACCTAAGGAAAAGGAAGTTGCATACATGTCTCTAATCAATGGTACTAGAAGTGATGCACTTAGAAACAAACTTAAAAAGAATCTTAAAGGAAAGGTAAAACAAGTTTGGGTGCCTAAGAAATATTTGAATGACATTTCCGAATCAAGTGCTTGGGTACCAAAGAGTTGTGTGTTTTATGTTGCTTTGGTAGAAGAGAAGAAGGATACAAGTATGTGGATTGTGGATAGCGGTTGCTCAAGACATATGACCGGGGATGTAAGCAAGTTCTCCATAATAAATTATATAAAGAAAGGAACGGTATCATTTGGGAATAGTGGAAAGCTCAAGATTATAGGTAAAGCTACAATTAAGCTATCATCTACAATTACTATTCATAAAGTCCTATTGGTTAAAAATATGGAGTTTAATTTTCTTAGTGTTAGTCAATTATGTGATGCCGGATACCATGTAGAGTTTCACTCCGATAAGTGCTTAGTTAAGCATAAGGGACTTGAAAATGTTATGTTAAAAGGATTTCGTAAAACAAATCTATATTATGTTGATCTTTCATATGTTTCTAACCCCTCCATTAAGTGTCTAATATCAAAAGAAGAGGAAGGACGGCTATGACATAGAAGACTTGGGCATATCAACATGAAGAACATAGTCAAGGTAGCCAAGATGGAGCTTGTAAAGGGACTTCCAAAAATCAAGTACATCAAGGACAAATTGTGTGATGCGTGCCAAGAGGGTAAGCAATCAAGGTCATCACATAAAGGTAAAACTTTAACTAGTACTTCATTACCACTAGAATTATTGCACTTGAATCTTTTCGATTGTCATATAACATCCTCTTTGATGGGTAACAAATATTATTTGGTCATAGTTGATGATTACTCTAGATATGCTTAGTTTTATTTCCTAAAATATAAGGGGAAAACTTTAGAAACAATTGTAGGATTTACCAAGAGGGTAGAAAATGAAAAGAATCTAAAAATTGATAGAATTCGAAGTGATCATGGTGGAGAGTTTGAAATTTTGAACTTTTCTAAGTTTTATTTGGAAAATGGCTATAAGCATGAATTTTCTTGTCCAAGAACACCTCAACAAAATGGTGTAGTGGAGAGGAAAAATAGGGCCTTACAAGAGGCGGCTAGAACCATGCTTAATGCATATTCCTTACCTAGCTACTTGTGGGCCGAAGCGGTTAATACCACATGTTATATCCAAAATCGTGTCTTGATTCATAAATTTTTAGGAAAAACACCCTTTGAACTATGGAATGGAACAATTCCTTTAATTCATTGTTTCAAAGTTTTTGGGTGTAAGGTCTACATTCTAAATACCAAAGATGACTTAGGAAAATTTGAGGCCAAATCCGATGAAGGAATTCTAGTTGGATACTCATCTACTATTAGAGGATATAGAGTTTACAACAAAAGGACTCTAACGGTGGAGGAATCATCCAATGTTAAGTTTGATGAGTCTACTAGCACTTATCCTAGGAAATCATTCATTGATAAGGATATAATTGAACAAAACCAAAATATTACTCAAGGGATACAAGACCTACATTTAGGGGGTATTGATCAAGGGGGAGGAAATGCTTCGGATGATGAAAGAAGCAATGAGAATAATAAGCGTCATGAAGGAGATGATCTCACACCCTCTAGGACCTTAAGGCATCATCAAGATCATCCTACTAATCAAGTAGTTGGAAATGTTGAGCAAGGGGTAAGGACTAGATCCTACTTTAGAGATCACACGAGTCAAATTGCTCTAATATCACAACTTGAACCAAAAATAATTAATGACGCTTTACTTGATACAGATTGGATTCTAGCAATGCAAGAAGAGTTGAACCAATTTGAGAGAAGTGATGTATGGAAGTTGGTTCCAAGACCTAATGTTAGTACAATCGTTACAACAAAATGGGTCTTTAGAAATAAGTTGGACGATCAAGGGAGAGTCACTAGAAATAAGGCTAGGTTGGTAGCTAGGGGTTTCAATCAAGTAGAAGCACTTGATTATGATGAAACTTATGCTCCGGTAGCACGATTAGAGTCCATTAGGATCTTATTAGGATATGCCGCTTACATGGGCTTTAAACTTCACCAAATGGATGTAAAATCGGTATTTCTAAATGGGTTCATTAAGGAAGAAGTTTATGTAGAACAACCACCCGGATTTGAAAATATAGATTATCCGAACCATGTTTATAAACTTAAGAAGCATTACATGGGTTAAAACAAGCTCTCTGGGCTTGGTATGAGAGACTCTCATCATTTATAATCTCTAAGGGTTTTAGAAGAGGAACAATTGACCCAACGTTATTTCTAAAGTCTAAGGATGGAGACATTTTTGTTGCCCAAGTCTATGTTGATGATATCATTTTTGGCTCAACAAATAATGAACTTCATGATTTTATCAAACACATGGAAAGTGAGTTTGAAATGAGTCTAGTTGGAGAATTGAGTTTCTTTTTGGGATTACAAGTTAAACAAACTAGTGAAGGAACCCATGTCTACTGATGTGCGTAGATTGTATACACTTGTTTAGCATGTTTTGACGCACATTCACATATTTTGCACATGCTTTGTCTACGTATTTTTGTACTTCCAGCTTTCCTTTTAGCATATTTACTCTTTTTGTTCAGAGATATGCTTTTGTGCATTTTTTGTACACAGGAGTCGAATTTGGTGAAGAATGCATGTTCAAGGCTAAATATGTGAGCGAAGCAATGGAAGAAGACACCTTACCTGAACCACACACGACCCTGCCATGGGGGGTTGCCCAAGCCATGTAGAGATGAGAGGTCGTGTAGCTGTAGCAGAGAAGGGAGATGGCTTGGCCGTGTGAACCTCACACGGTCGTGCCAAGTTTTGAAGCCCAATGAAGCCTAGGTCGTGTACACCACATGGCCATATAAGTTTTCCAGAGACTAGAGAAGCCTCGGCCGTGTATACCACATGGCTGTGTGAGTTTTCCAGTGGGAAAGAGAGTCCCGGCCGTGTGCACCACACGGTCGTGCCAGGTTTCCAGAGGCAGAGGCAGCTTAGGCCGTGTATATCTACACGGCCGTGCAGGAGGGTCATGGTAGATGCTTTCCACGGCTGTGTCTCACACACGGCCGTGTAAGGTTGGCAGAGAGGAGAGTGACTCTGGCCATGTGAACCTCACATGGCTGTGCCACGGGCCCGTGTGGCGCCCAAACCTTCCCTCTATATAAGGCTTCCTTCATGAATTGAAAGGGGATCTTCTCCCCTTTGGGAAAAAGCGAGATTTAGGTGATTTCCCTTCATCTTGGAGGGATTTTCTTGCGATTCTAGGGAGGATCTTCACCGATTCGACTCCAAGATCGTGGGATTGGATCCGAAGACCGTTCTTCTTCGTAGATAAGTTTTCTTTCTCTCTTTTCTTGAATTTGGGGGATCAAGAATGCTTGTAATACTTCTTTCTTTCGGATTCTTTCTTCGATTTATGGAGTAGATCTTTTGTTCTACGATGGAGGGAGTATTTGTAAGGATATCTTGATGTAACACTCTTGTGGATATGTCAATTTTCCATTTCTATGATTTTGTCCTGTTTTTGTATCTATTTGATCTTATGTGGAATGTTGTAATTGTGCCTAATTACCATGCTTGATTGAGGGTTTGGATATCTTGTGGATCTTGTAGAGGTAATTCCTCATTCAATTTTCTGAGGGATCTTCGTGACAGGAACATGCCCGTGTAAGGACATTTAAGGGATTATCTTGAAGGAGAAATTAGGTTATTCAAGGGGGTAGGATAGATTTGCGCATTAATCTTTATATCTAGATGAGTTTGATGAGAGATGAATTCTTATGTTGATTATCCGAGGGGTACACGTGATAGCAAGCCCGTGTAAGGACAACATAGATTCATTCCTAATTGATCAATCTAGATGTAGATTTCAATCCTAGGTCGGTTGTCTATTTCAAGAAAGAACCGACAGCCTTCTACAAATGATGGACAATTGAGGAATGAGATTTGGGTAGATCATTTACATTAAGTAACCTTACAAAGAAACCAAAGCTCCTAGAACATCCCTTATCATTGCCCTTATTCTTGTTTCCTATCCTTTCATTTACATCTTTACCTTTGGTAGATTTACTTTGTACTTGTTAACTCATTGAATTGTTGTTTAGCTAATTCGCATTAAGATATTCTTAGTGTTTATTCTAGTTCTTGTGGATATGATAATCTTTTATATTACTTGCGATATTTCCGTACACTTGCAGAGGTCTATAAGTTTTTGGCGCCATTGTCGGGGACTACGCTATAACATTAGGGATTTTCAATTGAGTTAGACTAGACATAACTTTTCTTTTCATAGTTGTAACTAATTGTTAGAATTCTGTTTTCATAAGCTTTTCCTTTCTTGTATAACATTCTTGTCAATTCTTTTTGTTGTAATTCTAATTCTGCATTTTGATTCTAACATTTTTGTCTAACTTTTCTCTGTTTTCTTTGGATTTAGTTTCTTTCTTTCTCTTTCTTTTGTGAACATATCTTGCTATCTTGTTCTTGTGTATGCGAAGATCTAACTTTGTAGGAGAACTTCTTTCTCTCGATCCTGAAATAGACAGAATATTTCATTGAAGAAAAATTCTGCAAAGACAACAAGAAGAACAAGAACATTTTATTATGGCGAATTGACCACTAAAGGATTATGCAGCACCTTATGCTAAGGGTTTTTGATCTAGTATTTCAAGGCCTTCAGTTGAAGCAAATAATTTTAAGATCAAACCTGCAATTATATCCATGGTGCAGCAAAATCAGTTTGGTGGAGGACCGCATGAAGACCCAAATCAACACTTGGAAGTCTTCTACGAAATATGCGGCATAATGAAAATGAATGGTGTTCCTTCAGAGGTAGTGTGCCTACTATTATTTAGGTTTTCTTTGAGAGATAGAGCCAAGCAATGGTTAAACTCTTTGGCTCCAAATAGCATCACCACATGGGAGCAATGTGAGCAACAATTCCTTGATAAATTCTATCCTCCAAGCAAAACAGCTCATATGACGAATCTTATTGCAAGCTTCAAGCAAGCGGACTCTGAATCTTTATTTGAAGCTTGGGATAGGTACAATAGTATGCTCAGACAATGGCCATACCATGGTTTGGAAAGGTGGTTAGTGCTACATACATTTTATAACGACATTAATTATCATACAAAAGTGTCCCTTGATTCAGCTGCTGGAGGGGCACTTATGAATAAGAGCTTAGATGAAGCGAGGAGATAATTGAAAGTGTAGCACAAAACCACCATCAATGGGCTAATGAAAGAAGTGGTGGCTATTCCTGTACGAACCCAACAACAAAAGCATCAGGAAAATTTGATGTTGATGCAGTGACCTTATTGGCTGCAAAACTGGATGCTCTTACAAAAAGGTTTGAGAATATGGGAGCTATTTCAAGTACGGTCAATGCCATTGTTTCTTCTTGTGAAGTATGTGGAAGTTCTGAACACTCAAATGACTCATGCCCTCTAGGAGCTATCACTGCACAAATAAATCAATTAGAGCAATGTGATGCAATCATGAGTTTCAATCAAAGGCAGAACAACCCATACTCAAATACCTACAACCCTGGATGGAAAAGTTATCTTAATTTTTCCTATAGAAATAATCAAGATCAAGGACCATCTATGGGGGCAAGACCTAATTTTTAGTCCGCGCAACAGAATTTTTAGCAACAATCTTCTCAAGGCTTTCCTATATCTAAAATTGAAAAGATATTTGAAGAAATTATGTCCACTCAGAATGAAATGAAACAAGACATTTTAAAGCTCACTCAGAGAATGGATAATTCTGATAGACATCAAAAGATCTTGGAAAGTCAGATTGCCCAACTAGCTTCCTCATCTTCTAGAGCACTAAGATAATTACCTGGTAAGCCTGATGTCAATTCCATGGAGCACTGCAACAGAATTGAGCTTAGGAGCGGACGGACCTTGGGAAATCCCCAAGTGACTGCTCCAAAAGGGATGCACACTGAAGAAGAGCTCTCTCCTCCAACACCAAATCAGATTCAAGATAATGAGGAGAGTACCACTAAATTTGAAGAGACTCTTCCACTTAACCATCAAAGTATAGCATCCCCTTTTCCTCAAAGACTTATTATGTTAAAGAAGGATGAAGAGTTTGGCAAATTCTTGGAGAAGGTAAAATATGTGTTGAAGTACCACTCATTGATGCAATCCTTCAGATGCCCAAGTTTGCCAGATTCCTGAAGGACATCATGTCGAATAATAGAAGGAAGGGAGACATAGAGACCATTGCACTTATAGAGGAATGCAACGCTCTTTTTGAAAAAAAACACTTCCCCAAAGTTGAAAGACCCCGGAAGCTTTTATATTCCTTGCAATATAGGAACTGAATTTATTGAGAAAGCTTTTTGTGATTTGGGGGCAAGTGTTAGCCTCATTCCTTATTCTATTTGTAATAAATTAGGTCTCAAAAATATTAAACTTACTACCATGACACTACAACTTGCTGATCACTCCTGCAGGTACCCTATGGGTATCATTGAAGATGTGCCGGTAGAAGTAGGTGGGAGTATAATTTCCACCGATTTTGTTGTGTTAGACATGGAGGAGGACCCAAAAATCTCTATCATATTGGGAAGACCATTCCTTGCTACAGTTGGAGCTATCATAGATGTTAAGAATCATAAACTTTCTTTGGTAATCGGTAAGGAACGGTTGGAATATGATTTATCTAATGCCTCTAACCATGTCTCTTCTCTTCTGAATTCTTGTAGCAGGGCATGCATTTACAAACTGGAGGAATGGAATTTCCATCCTCATGGGAGGCCACCAAATGAAGAAAATATTGTGGTGGAAGATGTTGGGAGGAGACCTCCCAACAAAAGTGACAAATATGTCTGCCCTCCAAGTGCAAGGAAAAGAGAGGAGTAATCAAGATTGGTCGAGCTAAAGACCTTAAACAAGCGCTTCTTGGGAGGCAACCCAAGGGTTCTTTTTAATTAGTTTCATTCCATGTTTCTATTATTCATTAGTAGTGTTTTTACTTTATTTTTTGCTTTATTTTCAGGTTGAAATTTCACTTCCATGAGCTGGCCGTGATTTCTTCATGGGCATGGAAGTGTTGGAAGAGCTAGAAAGGAGAAAGAAGCATCAAGTGGAGCAAAACAGAGCATGGTCGTGTGCTGTACACGACCAGGCTTATGGTGCAGAAAAGGGAGATGCTTGGGCCGTGTCTACATGACACGGCCGTATGGAGTCTCTAGAGAAGAAAAGGTGCATGGCCATGTCCCAGACACGACCGTGTGAAGAATCCAGAGGAGGAAAACTTTTTGGCCGTGTCTCACACACGACCGTGTGAAGGAACCAGTGCAGAAACCTGCACTAGCCGTGTCATCTGACACGACCGTGTGCTAATTCCAGAGAAGGAGGCTGGTGAGGTCGTGTCCCAGACACGACCGTGCAAAGATACCTGAGAAGGAGAAGGCAGGGGTCGTGTAGATCTACACGGCCGGTTGGAGAAACCTATTCAGGTCGTGTCTCCTATACACGGCCAGATCCAGGCCGTGTCCCCCACCCACCCTCCTCATCTCAACACCCTCTTCTCTCCAAAATTCCTCTCTTCTTCAACCTTTCTTCTAAACCTTTTCAGATATGGACCTAAAACCCTTTCTTCTCCACAAACTTCATCTAGATCTAGATTCTTCTCTTCTCCTAGATCCAAGATCTCCACTTTCATAACCCTAAGATCTATTTCCTCCAACCGTAAACAGTATCCTTCCCCACTCAAACTTGACAATATGTCCAACCTTTTGAAGAGACTTCGCAAAGGTGGCAGTGGATCTAGTGGTGGAGACAAAGGGAAGGAGCCATTCAAAGATAAGGGGAAACAACCGGTGCAAGGCAAAGGAAAAAGGACCTCACGTAACGAAGGCAATGACAACGAATTCAATATCGTATTTAGAAATGATGATCAAATTACTAGATTTGCAATTCTTGTCAATAGAAAGATCGTGTGTACTAAGTATACGGACCCAACCATTTTAGATATGATGGGAATTAGGGATGATATAGATTGGATGATTGGGTTCTTAGGTTGGAGTGATATGTTGTATACACATCTACCTACTTATCCTCGCCTTGTTTTGGAGTTTCTAAGCTCACTAGATGTCCATTTTGCCAATGAGGATGATTATGTTGGCAAGATAACCTTTAGATTAATGAATCAAGAATTTCAATGGACATTTAGTGATTTCAACACTTATTTTGGATTGTCTTTCGGTAGCTCTCGGAGGTTTGACTCTAGGTTTAATTAGAATAATTTTTGGAATTCTATCACTGGATTAGATCATCCCTATGAGCCCTCTAGAGCCAAGACTTCTCACATTCAAAACCCTGTTTTTAGATATTTGCATCGAGTCATGAGCAAAACTATTTTTGGTAGAGGGGAAAGTGATGGAGTCGTTAAGAAAGTAGAACTCTATGCTCTATGGGCTATGTTGCATAAGGTTGATTTTGATTCCGATTTTCATTTTCTGCAAACCTTAGTGAGAGCTGCGAGGGCGTCTTCGGGATCAATAGTTCTTGGTGGGTTGATTACTCAAATAGCAATTAACTTGGAACTTGATTTAGATGGGTTGGAAGTTATTCATGGCAATGACATTATCGACATGGATGCATGTCTTGCTATGAAAATGATTATTCGGGATGAGAACGGTTTCGCATTTCCTAGGAGGAATGGTTTTCCTTTACCTCTTCCTTGTCCTGATCGAACTTCAGTTCGTAACCCAGCTAATTGGGTAATCACTAATGTAGACCCTGAGAATGTTCCCTCCATATTCGGAGACACAGAGCCACACATTGAGCCCTCGACATCTAGATACCTGCAGCCCTCCGGACACCCGGATCCTGCTAGGCATTCTTTTGCCTATGGTACGGGTTCCTCCAGATTTGACTTTTCTGATTTTCGTACTTCTCTAGAATCGCTTCATGAGAAGCATGATGCTAAACGAAGAATATTGGAAGGTCGCTTCTCTTTATCAGATAATCAGTTTAGAGAAGTACAAGATCATTTTCGATTTACGAGGAATTTTCAAGGCCAAGTGGCTGAATTTGTCCAGGATTATGATACAGATCAAGCTAGAATGAGAGACTTTATGCAAAGCATGAGTGTCACTAGCCAACAAGTAGATGCTTTGTTTGAGTATCATATAATCTTGAGTGAAACTCCAGGTTTCCCATTGGCCAACCACGTCGTAGGCATCCTTTTCCTCATCCTCCTCCACCTCCACCTCCTCCACCATATTGATTTCATCGGGACAATGAAAAGTTTAAGTCTGGGGGGGGGGGGGGGGGTGTCGATCCTGTTTTTTCTTTTTGCATTCTAGTTTTCAGTTTTTGCTTATTTTCTGCATGTCTAGTTTTTGTTCTGTATTTCATTTTGATTGTCTTGCTTGGATTGCTTGTTTTGATAGTCACTTGACTATCTTTTGAAATCTTGTGGCATACATCTTAAGAACATCAAAACTTCACTTATATGCTTTCTTGTCTTCAAGATTAAATGTTAGCACGTTCATTATCTAGATTCATGATATTTTAAGTGATGCTAGTAGTATGCTTAATGCACCTCTTTTCTCTATCTTGGGTAGCATGAAATAAGCTAAGTATCTTATGGAGATAAGTTTTAGTCTTGGCTTGACCTTAAGGACCTTATTTTCACTACACTTTGACTTGATGCTTGAATGGTTGATATCATTTAAATAGTCATGATTCATCTTGTTTGTTTAGTATTTGGTTTCCATGGCGATTTCTCAAACTTTATTTTGGTTACTGGATGAGGCTCAAATCATGTAAGCTCATTTGGAAAAATTAAAATATCCCTACATTTGTGCTAAAAGTACATTTGTGAATAAGATTTGCACAATGCAAATACTTATGATGAAAAAAAAGTGTGAAAAAATAGAAAAAAGTGAATAAGGGATATAAAAAATAGTTGTCGTGAGTGGAATCTAGCTAGTCACCCCTTTGAGACCGAGTTAGGTTACTGGGGAAATGATTGCTTAGCTTCTCTTGAGATTGAGCACGCCTTTGAGACCTTGGGTTGATTGAGAAATATGAACCAAGTGTGTGGCAAGTGTCTATCACTGGTTACTTGTCTATCACTGGAAACATTAGGAATTCAAATTTGATGACGACTTGACTAGGACATAGATTGAAACTTGAAGAGTTTTGAGTTGTTTTATTTGCACTGTACACAGGATACTTATGCTTAAGTCAAACTTAACTTGTTTTCATGATCATGCTTACTAATGAAACCTTTTGATAGAGTTAGGAGAATGCATTAGGGATATGAGAACATTGTAGAACATATGAATTTAGATTGTAGCATTTTGCTTGAGGACAAGCAAAGGTCTAAGTCTGGGGGTGTGATGTGCGTAGATTGTATACACTTATTTAGCATGTTTTGATGCATATTCACATATTTTGCACATGCTTTGTCTACATATTTTTGTACTTCCAGCTTTCCTTTTAGCATATTTACTCTTTTTGTTCGGAGATCTACTTTTGTACATTTTTTGTACACTGGAGTCGAATTTGGTGAAGAATGCATGTTCAAGGCTAAATCTACAAGCGAAGCAATGGAATAAGACACCTTACCTTAACCACACACGGCCCAGCCATGGGGGGTTGCCCAGGCCATGTAGAGATGAGAGGTCGTGTAGCTGCAGCAGAGAAGGGAGATGGCTTGGCCGTGTGAACCTCACATGGTCGTGCCAAGTTTTGAAGCCCAATGAAGCCTAGGTCGTGTACACCACATGACCATGTAAGTTTTCCAGAGACCAGAGAAGCCTCGGCCGTGTATACCACACGGTCGTGTGAGTTTTCCAGTGGGAAAGAGAGTATCGGTCGTGTGCACCACACGACCGTACCAGGTTTCCAGAGGCAGAGGCAGCTTAGGTCGTGTAGATCTACATGGTCGTGCAGGAGGGTTATGGTAGATGCTTGCCACGACCGTGTAAGGTTGGCAGAGAGGAGAGTGACTCTGGCCGTGTGAACCTCACACGCCCGTGCCACGGGGCCGTGTGGCGCCCAAATCTTCCCCTATATAAGGCTTCCTTCATGAATTGAAAGGGGATCTTCTCCCCTTTGGGAGAAAGCGAGATTTGGGCGATTTCCCTTCATCTTGGAGGGATTTTCTAGCGATTCTAGGGAGGATCTTCACCGATTCGACTCCAAGATCATGGGATTGGATCCGGAGACTGTTCTCTTCGTAGATAAGTTTTCTTTCTCTCTTTTCTTGAATTTGGGGGATCAAGAATGCTTGTAATACTTCTTTATTTCGGATTCTTTCTTCGATTTATGGAGTAGATCTTTTGTTTTAGGATGGAGGGAGTATTTGTAAGGATATCTTGATGTAAAACTCTTGTGGATATGCCAATTTCCACTACAAGAAAAATGTCATTCAACAACACTCAAACAACAACGGTTTTATACCAAACCATTGTCTTTTTGCCTTTTAACAACGGTTTTAACAAAAACTGTTGTCTTTTAGTAATTTTTTTGTCCTATGACAACGGTTTTTAAAAACCGTTGTCTATTTATGTTTTTTTGGGGATACAACAACGGTTTTTAAAGGGTACGACAACAGTTTTTTAAAACTGTTGTCTATGTGCGCTTTTTTGGGATTACGACAACGGTTTTTAAAAACCGTTGTCTATTAAGTGTTGTTAAATGCAATTGTTTTTTCTTTCGCCACTTTTTCTCCTTCGTCATTTGTCTGTTTTATGCCTTGTTTTTTTCTGTCTCTTTCCCAAAAGCCTATTCTTCGCCGACTCCTCCTCACCGCCCTCTTCGTCGCCTCCCTCCTCACCACCCTCTTCATCGCCTTCTTCGCCGCCTCCCTCCTCACCGCCCTCTTCGCCTCCTCCCTCCTCACCACCCTCTTCGCTGCCTCCTTCCTCACTGCCCTCTTCGTCACCTCAACTTTCGGCCTCGCCACCTCCTCCTCGCGGCCTCTACTTTCAGCCATCTTCACTGCCTCCTCCTCCTCAAGCCTCGACCTTTCTCATCCTCCTCCTCCTCCTACTCCTCGTCTTCCTCTTTCTCCTCTCTCTGGGTTTGATTCGCTTCGGAAATGGCGGCATCACTCCAGTCGGCAGTGTTCCTCTCAAATCGTATTGATCCGCACAGGCGTCTCTTTGCATCCCCTGCGAGATCTCTTCCAGGTTTTTTTTCGCCTCTTTTACGAATCAGATAACTATTACTGATTTGGGATCTGAAGATATGACGATTGTTCCTTTGGCACTCAGGAACGAAAGGAAGCATCTCCGGTAGAATTCCATGGGCTTTCATATTGTGGATCATTTGCTCGGATTCTCTTTATGTTACATGGGTTTTCTTTTGGAGTTGAACTCCAAAGACAAAGCTTGGCATGCTGAGGACTTTCTCATATTTCAGGTTTTTCTTGGGAGGTTTGCTTTGTGTTTATAATGGCATTTTCTGCATGGGAAAAGCTTGAAGAGGGGAGGTTTTATGCTTGCTGGTGTGTTGATTTTGTTGGGGTTGGGTTTTCGGCAGAATTCTGTGCAACTCTAGTGTGCGTCTAAATGGGTTCTTGTGTGCTATAATCAGTTCTTTGATTTTAGTATTTATGGAGGTTGTTGAAGGTGGAGCTTGGAGGTGTTACGATGTTTCCAAATGATGGGGATTTCAATGTTGTTTCCCAAATGATGGGGAGATTTGAGAGTTCAAAGCTGATCTCAAATTTGAGCTTGGCATGCTGTGCTTTTTATCAACTTTCAGAGCTGGTGATTTTTTTGGAGCTTGTGACTGGGTTTGAAGAGCTGAAGCTTTTGTGGAAGGGTGGTCCTTGTTAGAGTCAGCGTAGAAGAAATTGGTGGCGTAAAAGGACATTTTGGACCGATAAATGCTATGGCTTTCAACCCTGATTGGAGAAGGTTTGAATTCCTGCTCAGCTTTAACGGAATAATCAATTCTCATTGGCCTTCTGAATGATCTAAAATTCAAAATAAAATTTTTCCACTGAAGTTTAAATTGATTTCTCAATTTTTTGATTGGCGTGTCTGCATTTCATTTATCCTAGCCCGCTGTATGTATTCTTGTATTTTTTTTTCATATTTTGTTTTATTCACGAAATAGTACTCTAAACACTTGATTTTCGATGTATAGCTGATGAAATTGGGTTTATTGTATTCTTAGTGGCTATAGAAAACGAGTAATCTTTCAGTAATTAATTACAAAATTTGCATATTGTATTGCTGTTCTCTTTTTCCCCCCTTTGGTTAGCACCTTTGATTATTGACCCAATGGTAACAGCATTCTGGTCATTGATTGGGATCGATTGAGATGTACGTTTTTGTTTCTGATTGAGCATCTAACCATGGACCAGTGCATTTGATAACCAAAGCACAAATGATTTTGTTAGTCTTTTTAATTGAAATATATAGGAAAAGTGGTGGTACATGTATAATTACATTCGGTTGGGATATTTTTTCCTTATAAATATTGATCATGTCTTAAGGTTAAAGAGATAGTACGCTGACTCTAATAGATGATTTATTGACTGGTGGAAGATTTCTTAAACTTAGAATGAAATTTTCTTAAACTTGTTAGATCCGATGGAAGGATCTCCGGTAGGCTCAGTGGAAGGAATTTGATCACAAATGCCGTTGCAGTTGAGTGTTGTTTCGTTCTTACTCGTCCTTGTAAATCGATACAATATGTCTCGTTATTTACTTACATTTCTGTCTCTTCTCTTGCATGGGTTAGACGAAGGCCGATACTCCTACAAGTTCCACCGACTCTAAACCTGGGTAAGTTTCTTCTCTTATGCAGTGCTGTTTCTTGACAATTGATTTTTTTTTGGAAATTGCAAAGGATTTCTCATGTTGAGTTGTTATTTTCTAAATTCATTTGTGGATTGGAAGAGACGTAGGACAGGGAGTTGTTACTCATTATAATCTTGGCCCAATCTGGAACATTGTGTTTATAATAGCATCCACTGTCTAGTGTTTCCATGTCCCTTTTCCTTGTTGAAACTTTTATCCAGCAGGGCGCTAGTATTTTCTAACTCATATAAACATTTATTTGTTGAAGCTTCTGCTATTGTCAGAATTCTTGTTGATCAAAATCAGTGGTATTTTGGTGCAAGTTACTCCAAGTATCTATTGTCAGATTTATAAAGTGTTCTTATAATGTTGAAAGGAAAATTTATAATGTGGACGTAGGAAGTTTCAGAATATTTACTGAACTAGGGTGGAATCTGGAATTTAATTAAATGCATCATCATGTAGAGATGCTGATAAAGTGGACATGATTAGTTAGATCAGTAGAGCTTCTGGTGTGTACAATCGTTGTATGTCATATCTTAATTTGCCAACTTTATACTTATAAAATGTAAGATGGAGTATGCGCCAAAGGATGATATGTTTGCTTGTTTGTTGCTTTAGGCTTGTGAAGGGCATAAAGATACTGTTGCTTTACATTTGATTTCATCATGCCAGAAGTTTTTATTGTATGAACATGGAACATTAAAGTCCTTGAATGGCTAAGCACGCCAATGAATATTAAATTCTACAACAATTTTTGCAGTGTGATTGGTCCAATTATTTTTGGACACAACAAAAACAACTAATGATCAACTAATGCTCTTCACTCTTCAGTCCTTACTAAAATGATTAAGATATTCTAAAGTTAGATTTCAGCCTGATGAAGAATATTCTTTGTGACTGTACAATAGTGCAAGCAGAGCAATTAAATGTGCTAGTTGTTGTAAGATTTTTACTGAAAATGTGTGATAATACATATAGTTTGTCAGGAGTAGGTTTATTTGCTAAAATCACTCATTTTACAATTTAACAACATTTAGGAAGTGCATTTCTCGGTGCTCTAGCATTATGTTTAGGCAAACTTATGGAATTAATTTCTATTTTTTTATCTAACAGAAGTGTTAAGTAATTA
Source organism: Zingiber officinale (assembly GCF_018446385.1). Lineage (NCBI taxonomy): Eukaryota > Viridiplantae > Streptophyta > Magnoliopsida > Zingiberales > Zingiberaceae > Zingiber > Zingiber officinale. The sequence goes on along the minus strand of NC_056007.1, from coordinate 14,887,791 downwards.
TCTTTACAACCTTTTATTCTTGGACTTTCGTTTACAAAGCCGGTTAGCAATAAAGCTTATCAAGTGTTTAATTCTTTTAGTATTTATTTCTTGATTGACCATAAGTTATGATGTAGGTTATTGAGGATATGTCTATACAAGTCAATGTACCTGCTCTAGCAATGGAAGAGGTAAAAATATCTTTTGGAGTTGTCTTTTAGTTTATGGTAAAAACAGTTTCGAGTCACTGAAATACAATGGTTTTGCAGGTTGCTCCATTGGCCGTCTCAGATGTGGCTATGCTTGCCCCTGAGGAGATTTTTCATGGAAAAGGAAACATCAAAGAAGAGGCAGAGTTAACAAAAGAAGAGAGGAAAAGGAGACGGGCCAACCAGAAAAGAAGATTTCGAAGATTGAAAGGTATCCTTTATTCGCTTATATTTATGGTTCTGCTTATTTTCATGCTTGTCTACAATCTGTGCATAATGGTCAAAAAAATTAGTGGCGAACTTGTGACAGACATGATCCACCACTTAGAATTACATAGTTCTTGTGCACAGGATTGTATAATTTCATTCTGCTCTTTTTAGGTGTCCTCAAGAGTATTGGGAAGAATGCCGACAACCTAAAAAAAATGAAGATACTTTAACAAATTAAGGAGCACTAGGAGCTGCAATCCCTCCTCTTCACCGACATCTAAGTAGAAAATCTTGTGTTATATTGTTCTACCTTTATTTTAATAGTGTTATCATTTTGTTGGTTGCTTATGAAATTTTGTTGGTTGCTTATGAAATTTCTTCAGAATGTTATAAATATTATTTTTGAATGTTAGAAAATTGTATATTAAATTTTATTTTGAAATTTAGTATTTTGAATGATTTATAATATTGGAAAATTGTGTATTAATTTTTTTTTTTCTAAAAAAGACAACGGTTTTTCACCGTTATCGTAGATAGTTTAAAACTGTTGTTGAAGACCCTGTTATTAAAGGTAGACGCTCAAAGACAACGGTGAAAAACTGTTGTCTTTGAAGGAAAAGACAACAGTTTTTCACCGTTGTAAAAAATGTTGTCTTTGCCTTCAAAGACAACGGTTAAAAACTGTTGTCTTCGGCCACCCCTTTTAACAACACGGCCTTTAACAACAGTTCAAAATGGCCTACGACAATGGTGAAAAATCGTTGTTGTTTGACTTTTTTCTTGTAGTGTTCCCATTTCTATGATTTTGTCTTATTTTTGTATCTATTTGATCTTGTGTGGAATGTTGTAATTGTGCCTAATTACCATGCTTGATTGAGGGTTTGGCTATCTTGTGGATCTTGTGCAGGTAATTCCTCATTCGATTTTCCGAGGGATCTTCGTGACAGGAACATGCCCGTGTAAGGACGTTTGAGGGATTATCTTGAAGGAGAAATTAGGTTATTCAAGCGGGTAGGATAGATTTGCGCATTAATCTTTATATCTAGATTAGTTTGATGAGAGATGAATTCTTATGTTGATTATCCGAGGGACGCACGTGACAGGCAAGCCCGTGTAAGGACAACATAGATTCATTCATAATTGATCAATCTAGGTGTAGATTTCAGTCCTAGGTCGATTGTCTATTGCAAGAAAGAACTGACAACCTTTTACAAATGATGGACAATTGAGGAATGAGATTTGGGTAGATCATTTACATTGAGTAACCTTACAAAGAAACCAAAACTCCTAGAACATCCCTTATCATTGCCCTTATTCTTGTTTCCTATCCTTTCATTTACATCTTTACCTTTGGTAGATTTACTTTGTACTTGTTAACTCATTGAATTGTTGTTTAGCTAATTCGCGTTGAGATATTTTTAGTGCTTATTCCAGTCCCTGTGGATACGATAATCTTTTATATTACTTGCGATATTTCCGTGCACTTGCGGAGGTCAACATCTACCAAACTAAATTTACTAAAGAACTTATCAAGAAATTTGAGTTGGAAAATGCTAAAGGAGCATCTACTCCTATGGGGACCAATATCAAGATAGATAGTGATCAAGAAGGAAACCTAGTTGACCCAAAGCAATATAGGAGCATGATTTGTAGTTTGCTATACATAACCGCTAGTAGACCGGATATATTATTCGTGGTAGGAATGTATGCTAGATACCAATCATGTACCAAAGAGTCGCATTTAGTAGCGGTAAAAAGAATTTTGAGATATATCAAGAGAACTCTTAATGTGGGGCTTTGGTATCCTAGGACTCGGATTGAGATGATAATGTGTCGTCTCAAATAGAAGTGAAGACTGTAAATTATTATCCCAATGTTTTGACTTGTCAATTAGATGCACCATTTGTGATGAAAATTAATAATCTTAAAAGAGTATTTACTATACAAATTAATCTAGATCAAATTTATTAAATTATCATTTCAAAATAAAAGGAAAAACTTTCTCTTTATAAATTAAAAGTAATATATATAATATAAAATTCTAATAGTTTTTAACATGCAAGTTAGTCCATATATTTCATGCCAGCATTCATTCAATAATAGAAATATTTACATATACATCATTAATTTGATAAGAAAAAAATACTATTCCTATAAAAGTTATACAAGAGAAAGTCTAAAAAATAACTTCTTAGAGATGACTTTTATAATCCTTCTTTATCAGAATCCTGAACATTAAAAATAACTCTTATTAGATGTAAAGACAATTTATAATATATATTGTTTAGAAAAATCAATAAACATAACTTTTCAATAAGAAATCTCATCATCTAATATATAATCCTTTTTCTTGCAACCATATATATAAACAACACAAACAACCCCAAGTTAAATTATTTTTTAAAGACCACAAACAACCCCAAGTTGAGATTACATGACTAAACATATAAACTATTCAGAAAAATCAATAAACATAACTTTTCAATAAGAAATCTCATCATCTAAAACAAAAACCTCTTTCTTGCATCTATGTATATAAACAACACAAATATCCCTAAGTTAAACAAAACTCTTCATCTCGTAATAAGAAATGATGGTTCATGTGTTTGTCAATATCTTTGTGCCTTTCAAGTTGTTACACATGTAAAATAGATTTATCTACAATATAAAAATATGTACACTACATTGCCAAAATTATTAATAAAACCAAAAAAATTATTGTGAAAACAACTACTAATGTACGTGTTGGTTAGCCAAGATGAGCCTTTATTCTATTGCTCCTCACTAATAGCTTGTGTGCCTATAAAGCATTGACAACTCAAAATGAACAAAACTACTCTTTTTCATTATCAAATGATTGACACGAAATAATAAAATTTTTAAAGTACTAGCACAAAATGACTTGACATAGGAAGAAAATATGTCAAACAATCAGTCATCTTCATGGTCCAACTAGGAATTCTTTTACCATAGTGAAAACCAACCAACCAAAATAAAAGAAGATAGGTCAAACAACCACTTTGACCATGATGCAGGCTCTCTTTAGAAAACCATCAGCTTGAAGCATTTAACCATATTTTCATGGCACAAGATTGGCAAATTAAGAGGAAATAAGAGCTCCCTTGCTTTGATTTTATTAAGTTCATGATCTCCAATTTCAATTTAGCAAATAATCGTGGTGGAATCAAATGATCCTCATTACCAAACTCATCCAATTTAGAATCATGCATATCTAAAAATTGCTTAGGAGTTACCTGACCATGGAAAAAATCGACAAATGATATTACTCTTACAATCTCCCTTATAATTGTAATGGCAATCTTTGGAGATGATTCAAGCAACTGTTGGCGCAACCTTACATTACTCCTGGAATAGAAACCACCAGCAAATGCTGCATCAGAAAAGCAATAACTTTTTGAGTGTTGACTACCAAAGTGATTCATATCATTTGATTGGTTCTTCAAAGCCCAAAATGATGTTCATAAAATGAGACCTATCAAATCAGTATTCAAAGAAGGCAAGAAACCTATTTTACGAGGAAGTAACATCTCGTCCGAAGATAGCCGATGCGCAAAAAGAGGATCTCCAATGCAAAGGCTAGAAGGTGAAGGGATAGTTTTATTGAAAAAGTTGGGAAGGAGGCATGAAGCGAAACTATGGATCTTCTTGGAATTACAATTACATAGGAAAGAAGAGTCATATTCGCAACAGCAGTGTAGTTGCCTCCTATGGATCACCAAGGCTGTGAGCCGCTGCCTCGCAAGCATTGCCTCCTCACGACCGCTGCTTTCGGCGGCCTCCTTGCAAGCGTTGCTTGTGGCATCCTCCTCGAGAGCGCTGCTTGCGGTGGCCTCTGAGCGCTAAGAGCATCCACAATGGTTGAGAGTATTTCTCCCAAATATTTGTGGTCCACACTTCCACATCACTTTTCAAATATCCTACTATTCAAATATCTTAAATTTCACAATGAAATATTTCACCATACAAATATTTATGGATCCCACCAATCAAATATCTCACTCTCAAATATCCTCAACTTTACCATTTTATTAACTTATATATAATTTTATATTTAAATAAAATTAATATATATTTTTAATATATTTCGTCTATCATTTATTCATAAATATTTTTTAGACAATTATTCAATATAATTATTTTAATATTAATATTTTATTTAAATGAAAACAATATAAAATAGGACATACACATTTTTTTTAAAAAATCTACAACATATGAGTTCAAATATTTCACAAAATCAGAATTGAATAACTAAATATTTCATGCATATATAATAAATTAGTTATTTACTCATCACGATGACATGTTTCCCAGATGTGTTCAACCAAATCATGACGAAGTTGATGATGCACCTGAATATCACATAACTTGGAATTTTCGAATGTATTCAGCAAATTTACTGGTTGAGCCATGATTCGCTGTGATTGTATCTTGTTCTTCGCGATCCCAAATCGATATTGCATGACCTTCGTCCTCCACAATCATGTTGTGCAAAATAATGCACGTATACATGATTTATTTACATTTATCCATAAACCAATGTCACCCTGGACCTCTTATAATTGCCCACTGAGCTTGGAGTACCACAAATGCCCGCTCAACATCTTTTCTTGTAGCCTCTTGTCTTTCCTTAAATTTCATTCTTTTCGGATCTTAAGGGCAGGAAAAACTCTTGACAAAAGTGGTCCATTCCGAATATATACCATCTGTTAGGTAGTACCCTTTTGTATATTGTGTACCGTTCACAATAAAATTAACTTTCGGTGCATTTCCTTTCAAGATGTCATTAAAAATAGGTGATTCATTAAGCACATTGATGTCATTACGAGATCCAGCAACTCCAAAAAATGCATGCCATATCCATAAATCGACAGATGCGATTGCCTCAAGTACAATTATTGGATAGCCATGATCGCCTTGTGTGTACTATGCCCTCCATGCAACCGGACAATTTTTCCAGGCTCAATACATGCAATCAAGTTTCCTAACATCCTAGGGAAACCATGCTTTTGTTCATGCATTTCAAGCAAACGAGTGATGTCAGTTGCATTAGGTTTTTTTAAGTACTCACCTCCGTATATTTGTATCATGCATTGGCAAAAGTTGGACAAGCATTTGAGGGCAATTGTTTCATCCATTTGCAAGTACTCGTCAAATTGGTCAGTGGAACCTCCATAAGCCAGTTGACGGATAGCCACTGTACATTTTTGAATCGCCGACAGACCTTTTCTCCTTGCTGCATCTTCCCTCCATTAAAAAAATCCACTAGGATGATTTTCCAAATCAGTGACTATGCGCAAAAATAACTCTTTTCTCATTCGGAATCGTCTTCGGAACATATCATCGGTATACACCAGCTCAACACAGAAATAATCATTGACAAGTTGAGTGTGTCCAGCTATACAGTCTCTGTTAATTATTCTTTTTCTTTGTGTACTCCCATGATAATCTTGCACGAATTCAGCCACTCTAAATTGATTGTGCACTACCATCATGAATAACGCTTCACTGGGATCTGATATTGTAAGGCTCGTTGTGTCTTTGGGAATATTATGACGAACTTGAGAACTTTCTTCATTAGAATTTTTGTCGATATTTGGAGAGTTGAACAAATCCCTAAAATAATGACCATAATTTTTATCCATTTCTCTCTAAATTTTTAATAGACAATGAGTATGGAAGTGATGAAAATAGATGAAAGAAAAGATATATATATAAAGCAAAATTGAATGTTACCCAACGTTCGAAAAAATGAATGTTCCTTTCTAATGTTTATTTTTTCCAACGTCTAATTTGTTGTTCGTTTTATAATTTTTTGATTTAATTAATTTTTTTTAAAAAATAAAAACAATGGCAGCCCACCATTTTGGTGGGCCCCACAAGATTTAATTAAATTTTAAAAAAATAAAAATAATAAAAATAATGGCAGCCCACCATTTTGGTGGGCCCCATAAGATACAAATCACCGGGCACAAATTTGTGCTCGGTGATTTCCAATCATCCATCAAATATCCCCCACAATGGGGGATATTTGAGAGGGGGGATATTTAGATAAATATCCCCTCCAAATATCCTCCATTGGAGCTGCTCTAAGTCAACAATGCCACTTGCTGATAGTGCAAAAAAAAAAAAAAAACTCTCAAACCAGTATATTAATGGACAAGAAGGTTACTTGCAACTTTACTTGCAAGGGATTGCTAAGAGGAGGAAAGGGAAACATTTTTAGGGCTCACTGGAAAGAGACGGCAGAGAGAAGCAGTCTTATTTCTAGGGAAAATGTCACGCCCCAGAGGAGTCTCTGTCCGGAGAAATTTCGGCAGCATCTCCCCTGTACGGCGGACAATATGAAACTTTCTACATATCACAAATACATCAGCCACAAGCGGCTGGAATGATAACAAAAATAAAATAAAAAAAAAACAAACACCACGCAGTTTATAAAGATATTCAGCCACTGGCTGTCACAACCACGCAGTTAATAATAGTAAACAACAACAATAGGACTCTGACTCGAAATCCACCCTACTCCACTACACTCGTAAAGCTCAAATCCAACGAACTCACCTCTCCTGCCGTCCAGGCAGGCACGTAGTAGAATGAAATCCAATATCATATCAAAAATCCATCAAAAGGTATCACTCCATACAATATCCATAATAAAAATCCAAAGACAATACTAAAACAACGTTTGATATAGAAAAAGGCCAAAATAAAACCAATAACGAACTAGTAGAGAACTAGCTCTACGTGCATATGGGGGGCCAGCGACTGGAACTGCTCCGGACAGCCTCAACAATGGAGGCGGGGTGAGTCCAACACTCAGCAGGTACAACTGATATGCATAATAAAACAAATAACAGACAACACTAATCATGCGTACAGTCTCCTGAATACGAGAAGGAATAAATGCAACTGAAATGAAATCAGGAGATAACTGTACTAACCGGAATCAAGGTACAAAGGTAACAGGTCGTCAGACCGAAGAAATCATAATCCTGTATGCATGTCAATCAAATGCATCCATACAAATGCAGCATATAAGTGCAGCAATCACAACAATAAAATGCAATAAATGCATATGGTGACCGTGCACTCGGACATCACTGCTCCTGACAGTGACTGAGTGGACGGAATGCTGTCGGAGTACTCCTGTCCTCTGGCCCCAAATCATAAATGGGGGAGCTCAATGCTCTCATCTCCCGGTACACAATGACGGGGAGGATATCTCTGCCGGCTACCACGCTGAGTCATCTGACCAACGGAGCCAAACAAAGTCCACCATCTGCCGGCTACTACGCTGCTACACTAAATGCCAGCGGAGCCAAACAGAGCGGAACTGACTGCCGGCTACCACGCTGAGTCCTCAGACCAACACCGCCACACACCAGCCAGATATACAACAAATCCATGGGTGGTGTGTGCAGTACATGTAACTGACGATGGGCTCAACCATAGTAGAGCCGACAATCGTACAGCATGCAATCATGATGCATGACACTAAAACATGGCATGGTCCATATAAATAAATACAAGTGTGTACCACTGAAAGATGTGTCAAATAAATGGTACACAACCAAATAGGGCATCAAACAAACCCTAAGTCTAGAACATAACATATCATGTGGTTGGGTCACTACTCAAACATATATGATCATATAGATAATATGCAGAGCAGAATAAATAAACAAACAACATGCTATAATCATGTAGTGACCAACCGAAACAAAGAGTAACACAATTATTGTTATTTGTTAAACAATTTATCATGCATATCAAAGACATAAGTCAAAGTACCCGCCTCCGAAAATAGAAAGGTCCGATCTGACTCCGAGATACTCGTCTCGCGTCAAAGTCCTATGTCACATATAAATAAATATATTTTATTTAGCTACAATTTACATAAATAACTAAACAAAATTCCTAAAACTATTTAGGACAAAACCCTAAACCAAAAACACATAAACATAAACCTAATTTTATTACACATGTACAACTAATTACGAAATCCATTTTCTACACCTCACCTCAATTCACTGCCTCTTGTTGATCAACAACAAGGATCGTGGCTGCAGGACACAGGATGGCTGCTGGACTAAAAATACTCCACAACAAGACCCCCTGCTGGAAACTTCACTGTCAGAATTCAAGGAGAGGAGATTCACTGATTAACCAGACAACCAATCATCTAAAATTAGTGAATCGTTGAACTCCAAAGAAGGAATACCACTCACTGCTTCCTCTCAAATCTCGTGATCTTGATCCACATCAAGAGGATCAAGAACAGAGTGAAGACTACTGCCAAACAAACCTAACTCCAACAACTTACCTCCAAGATCGACTAGGGCACACAACTGGAGGTTTGGGCAGAGACAGCGGCGTTGAGGTGTGAAACCGATGAAGAAGTCGGAGATTAGGGCACGGTTTCTGATTAGAAGAGATGGTGCTTGGTCGGGGTGCTCTGCCGTGCGGAGAAAACCGAAGAAGAGAAGGAACCGCGGGTCAGCCAGGGCTAGGGCAGGCGGTTGGGCGGCGGTGATTTGCGGCGACGGCGCTGGGAACTCCACGGCAAGGCTAGGGCAGAGGATGGATCGCCGGCAATGGCTTGCGCTCGCCGGCGCTTGGGCAGGACCGGAGGAGAAGAGAAGAGGCTCGGGAGAAGTAATCGCCGCCGGCGGTTAGGGCAAGGAGGAAGAAGGGAGACGGCGTCGGGCTCGGGTGTGAGGAGGGGAAAGAAACGAAGGTTTTAAAGAAATTAAAAAGAAAAAGAAAAAGGAAAAAGGAAAAGAAAAAATAAAACTTTTCCTTATTAAAACTGGATAGCCTAACAGGCTTTTCCGGATCCCGTTCTTATCCCCGTCAACTCGTCCGTACGAGCTCCGAAAAATTCCCGAAAAATGTCCAAAAATTCCGAAAAATTCCCTTATTAAAAATCGTCATTTTCCGGTATTTTACATTCTCCCCCACTAATAAAAATTTGGTCCCCAAATTTCAGTATCTACCATCAGCAAGTACTAATAACAGATAATAATAATAAATGCTGAACGGTAAATAAACTCACATACCTCAAGTGAAAAGATGGGGATATCGAGCTCGGATAGTATCCTCGAGCTCCCAAGTAGCCTCGTCGTCCGAATGATGCTGCCATCCGACTTTAACCAGCCGGATAGTCTTGTTCCGCAACTGACGCTCTTTCCGGTCCAGAATCCGTATCGGAATCTCCTCATAAGTAATGTCAGGCTGAACTGGAACTGGGATATCTGTCAGCACATGTGTCGGGTCAGGTACGTATCTCCTCAGCATAGATACATGAAATACATCGTGGACGCCTGACAGGGACGGTGGTAGTGCCAGTCGGTAAGCTACTGCTCCGATCCTCTCCAAGATCTCGAAAGGGCCAATATACCGCGGAGCTAGCTTACCTCTGATACCAAATCTCTTCACCCCTTTCGTGGGTGAAACTCGCAGAAATACATGGTCACCAACAGAGAACTCTAGTGGTCTGCGTCTCCGATCAGCGTAACTCTTCTGGCGATCCTGCGCCTCTGACATCCTCCGTCTGATAGTACGGACCAACTCTGCATCCTGCTGAACTCTCTGAGGTCCCAACAACTGGGCCTCTCCAACCTCATCCCAGAGGACAGGTGTCCGACAAGGTCTACCATACAACGCCTCAAACGGTGCCATCTGGATAGCCGAATGAAAGCTGTTGTTGTAAGCAAACTCTACCAATGGCAGATGGTCCTCCCAACTGCCTCCGAAATCCATAACACATGACCTCAGCAAGTCCTCAAGAGTCTGAATAGTCCGCTCTGACTGTCCATCTGTCTGTGGATGGAAAGCTGTACTAAGTCGGAGCTGTGTGCCCAAGGCCTGCTGCAGACTCTGCCAGAAACGAGACGTAAACCGTGGATCTCTATCCGAAATGATACTCAACGGAACACCATGTAGTCTGATAATCTCCCGACAATACAAATCTGCTAATCGATCCAGGGGATCAGTCCTCCGAATCGCTAAAAAGTGCGCGGATTTGGTTAATCGATCAACGATTACCCAAATCGCGTCATGGCCTCGTCGTGTCCTCGGCAATCCTACCACAAAGTCCATGGTAATGTGATCCCACTTCCACTCAGGAATAGGAATCCGCTGAAGTAATCCTGCAGGTCTCTGGTGTTCAGCCTTCACCTGCTGACAGACAAGACATCTAGCCACGAAATCCGCGATGTCCTTCTTCATGCCGTTCCACCAGTAGGAACGCCTCAAATCTCGATACATACGGGTCCCACCTGGATGGATCGCAAATCGAGAACGGTGTGCCTCCTGAAGTAGCTCCTGTAAGACCGGATGAGACTGAGGTACGCATAATCTGCCTCGGAAGTATATAACACCCTCCTCGTCTCGTGTAAACTCGGTCTGCTGCCCGGAAGTAATCTGACTGCCAATGAACTGACAATGCTGATCACCAGCCTGAGCCTCTCGGATCTTCGTCCTGATCGACGACTGAGCAACCATGGTAACCAGAATACCCTGCTCTGTAGATCCCTGCTCCTCAAGGTCTAACTCGGAAAAACTCTGAATCAAGTCTGTAACTGAAGTCCGGTGGCAAGCCAAAGTCCCTCTGGACTTCCTGCTGAGTGCATCGGCAACCACATTAGCTTTCCCTGGGTGGTAGCTAATGGTACAATCATAGTCCTTCAGGAACTCCATCCATCTCCTCTGTCGGAGATTAAGCTCCTTCTGAGTGAAAATGTATTTGAGACTCTTATGATCAGTAAGAATCTCAAATGTAATACCGTACAAATGATGTCGCCATAGCTTCAGAGCAAAAATGATGGCAGCTAACTCCAAGTCATGAACTGGGTAGTTCTTCTCATGCTCCTTCAACTGACGAGAAGCATAAGAGACTACTCTGCCGTGCTGCATCAGAACAGCGCCCAAACCCTGAAGAGATGCGTCGGTGTAAAGTACAAATCCATCCTCTCCAGAAGGTAAAACCAAAACTGGAGCCGACACTAATCTCCGCTTCAGCTCCTGAAAGCTGGTCTCGCAATCCTCGGTCCACGTAAACTTCACGCCTTTCCTGGTAAGGCGTGTCAGCGGCATAGCAATACGCGAGAAACCCTCGACAAAACGTCGGTAATATCCGGCCAACCCCAGAAAACTGCGGATCTCCTGAACTGACTTCGGCTGCTCCCAACTGGTGACAGCCTCGATCTTCTGAGGATCAACTGAAATACCTCTACTAGAAACCACGTGTCCCAGAAAACCGACTGAGGATAGCCAGAACGCACACTTGCTGAACTTCGCGTACAGCTGATGCCGTCGAAGAATCTCCAAGACTGTGCGAAGATGCTATGCGTGCTCCTCCTCGGAATGAGAGTAGACCAATATGTCATCAATAAAAACGATAACAAACTGATCCAGATACTCCAGAAATATGCGGTTCATCAAGTCCATAAACACCGCTGGAGCATTGGTAAGCCCAAATGGCATTACCAAAACTCATAATGACCGTATCTCGTACGGAAAGCTGTCTTCTGAATATCTGAGTCTCTGACTCTCAGCTGATGATATCCGGATCGCAGATCAATCTTAGAATACACTGATGTACCTCTGAGCTGATCAAACAAATCCTCGATCCGTGGTAAGGGATATTTATTTCTAACGGTCACTGCATTCAGCTGTCTGTAGTCAATACATAACCTCATGGTGCCGTCCTTTTTCTTGACAAATAATACCGGAGAACCCCATGGGGAAACACTAGGGCGAATAAATCCCCTGTCTAAAAGCTCCTGGAGTTGAACCTTCAGCTCGTTCAACTCTTTTGGTGCCATACGATATGGAGCTTTAGATGTCGGTGCGGTTCCCGGAATTAACTCAATAGTGAACTCCACTGGCCTTCTGGGAGGCAAACCTGGCAGCTCCTCTAGAAATACATCTGGGTACTCCCGGACTACAGGAACGTCGGAGAGCTGCGAACTGCTGCTGTCCTCAGTACTGATCAAAGATAACAGAAAACCCTGACAGCCATGTGACAGCAACCTCTGAGCCTGTATCGCCGAAATGATCGATAAGCCGTCGTCTCTGATGCCAGTGAAATCCCACGAGGGTTGGTTCGGAGGCCGAAATGTGACCACCCTCGTCTGGCAATCAACTGTGGCATGATATGCTGACAAATAGTCCATGCCAAGAATAATATCAAAATCGACCATTTCTAATACTAAAAGATCCACTGTAAGTATTAGGTTGCCAAAATCTAACGGGCAACCTCGGACCTCCTGGGTGACATCCAATGAATCACCGGACGGTAGGGAGACGGTCAATCGCTGGGGTCTGAGAGTGGGTAATCTACCAACCTCCCGCATAAAAGTGCGAGATATAAATGAATGCGAGCTACCAGTATCTATCAGTATATCTGCAGATAAGGCATAAATAGAAATCATACCGCGGAAAACGGATCCGTCGGCTCGCTGCGCATCCTCTCTGGTCAGGAGGAGGAGGTAACGCTGCCAGCGGCTGCTGCGGCTGGGCAGAAGCCTGCCACTGAGGCTGTGCTGGATACTGCGCCAGAGAAGACTGAGAAGACGGCGACTGATACTGTGCAGCTGGCTGAGACTGAGTCTGGTACTGCCCCTGCGTCGGATAATAAAGTCCCGGAACAGAACTCTGGGGTGCTATGGAAGCACTGGAGTACTCCTGTCCAAGCATGCCAAATGTCGCTGCTGCATGTGAAGCACTAGGCTGCTGGCCAGGCAAAGGTTGGGCTCTACGCCCTCCTCGATAAGTACCGGACTGACTGGACTGTCCTCCATGATCCGTCCCTCCGGAAGTCATATGCTGAGTCTTCTGCGGACAATCTCGGCTCTGGTGTCCAGGCAGTTTGCAATGAAAGCAAACCGACTGTCCCAGAGAGCAAGCTGAGATGATATGATCTATGGACCCACATCTGAAACAACGAATGTCGCTGGCGGGTTGTTTCCGGTTCTGCTGGGAAGACCGGGAACGTCCAGAAGAAGACTGTCCTGATTTCTGGGGTTTACGTGATCCCCCAGATATACCCTGATCTGACCGACTACGCCTGCTCTGCTGTGGTGTAGCCTGAGGCTGCTGGATCTGTCCAGATGTCTGACTCGGCTGCTTCCTTTTCCTATCCGGAAAAACTCTCTGCTGAGCTGACTCAATAATGAGGGCTCTGTCCAACATCTCCGCATAAGATGTGATACCAAGACCGACAAGTCTTAGTTGCAGATGTCCATCCAGCCCCTGAACAAACTGCTGCATACGTGAACTGTCCTCAGCAACTAGCTCTGGACAAAATCTGGCCAATCTGTCAAACTCTGCATTATACTCAGTCACTGTCCGATTATTCTGTTGCAAACTCAGGAAATCCTGCCGGCGAGCCATCTGATAAGCTCGTGGAAAGAAACGGCTCTCAAAAGCCTCTCTGAATCTGGCCCAAGTGATGTTCTGCTCACCAATGATAGAACGCTGGGTAAGCCACCAAGTATCGGCCGCATCCCGTAAGTGAAAAGCAGCCAGCTCTGCTTTCTCCCACTCGGAGCAAGCAATATAAAAGAAAGTCCGCTCCATAGTCTCAATCCAAGACAAGGCCACACTCGGATCTCGATCTCCTCGGAAGAGTGTGAATCGACTCTTCATCGACTCTGCCAACACTGGAATCCTGGCTCGTGCCGTAACAGGATCTATGAGGTGTGACGGTACGACTGTCGGAACTGGCGGAAACACTGGAGCTGATGCTACAGAAGGTACCGCTGTATAAACTGGAGGAGGTACTCCCGGTGCTGCTGGGTAACCGGGAGCATATGCTGTCGGTGGCACTGTAGGGTGAATGTAGGTGGCCGCGGCTGGAGCTACAGTAGGCACTGGTACCGGATGTGAAGCAACGGGTATCCCTAATGCCGGTGCTGCTGAGTACACGATAGGTACTGGGGGCACAGGCGTCGCTGATGCCGGGTACACTGTAGGCCCAGGTGGCGGTGGTGCCGAGTACGCAATAGACTGAGCTGGAGCTGGTGTCGGATATGCTAATGGTATCCCTGGTGGTACCGGAAATACAGTAGCAGTGGATACTGTCGGTGCAGCTGAGATAGGTACCTCTAAGGGAGCCATCGGAGTCTGAAGGCCCGACGCAACAGGCTCAGCCTCGGTAGGCATCTCTGGTATATCCAGAGATCCTACAGTCCTCGCACGTGCTCGTCCAGCACCACGTCTCGCAGCAATACGCGTAGATCGCCTCATATCTGTTAAATTATATTACAGATATTACTACAGGTATAAACAATTACCAAAATGACATCATACCTAATTGCTGTCTGGAGATGTTCCGTCACTGTCCAGCCCCCAAATTGACCTCAGAATTCCGTACGAGAAAAACAACACTGGAAATCCATATAAATCAATAACGGAAATCCATAACAAAATCGAAACGGAAAAATCCGTGCAACCGAAAATAACTGCCCACACTAATATGTCTCGCAACTAGGGCTAGTATAAAAATATCCCAAAATACCAAACGCAGGTATCACACCCTGCTCTGATACCAATGAATTGGTATCAGATAAATCCAAAAATCCAACACACGGAAATCAAATAAATATCGCCAAACTTTGGCGCGCTGAAACCCAATAAACTGATATCAGATTATTCAAAGTATCCATAATACGAAAACAAAGATCGTATAAATCCAGAACACACAGCAAGTATCGTATACCTGCTCTGATACCACTAAATTGTCACGCCCCAGAGGAGTCTCTGTCCGGAGAAATTTCGGCAGCATCTCCCCTGTACGGCGGACAATATGAAACTTTCTACATATCACAAATACATCAGCCACAAGCGGCTGGAATGATAACAAAAATAAAATAAAAAAAAAACAAACACCACGCAGTTTATAAAGATATTCAGTCACTGGCTGTCACAACCACGCAGTTAATAATAGTAAACAACAACAATAGGACTCTGACTCGAAATCCACCCTACTCCACTACACTCGTAAAGCTCAAATCCAACGAACTCACCTCTTCTGCCGTCCAGGCAGGCACGTAGTAGAATGAAATCCAATATCATATCAAAAATCCATCAAAAGGTATCACTCCATACAATATCCATAATAAAAATCCAAAGACAATACTAAAACAACGTCTGATATAGAAAAAGGCCAAAATAAAACCAATAACGAACTAGTAGAGAACTAGCTCTACGTGCATATGGGGGGCCAGCGACTGGAACTGCTCCGGACAGCCTCAACCTGAAAATATCAACAATGGAGGCGGGGTGAGTCCAACACTCAGCAGGTACAACTGATATGCATAATAAAACAAATAACAGACAACACTAATCATGCGTACAGTCTCCTGAATACGAGAAGGAATAAATGCAACTGAAATGAAATCAGGAGATAACTGTACTAACCGGAATCAAGGTACAAAGGTAACAGGTCGTCAGACCGAAGAAATCATAATCCTGTATGCATGTCAATCAAATGCATCCATACAAATGCAGCATATAAGTGCAGCAATCACAACAATAAAATGCAATAAATGCATATGGTGACCGTGCACTCGGACATCACTGCTCCTGACAGTGACTGAGTGGACGGAATGCTGTCGGAGTACTCCTGTCCTCTGGCCCCAAATCATAAATGGGGGAGCTCAATGCTCTCATCTCCCGGTACACAATGACGGGGAGGATATCTCTGCCGGCTACCATGCTGAGTCATCTGACCAACGGAGCCAAACAAAGTCCACCATCTGCCGGCTACTACGCTGCTACACTAAATGCCAGCGGAGCCAAACAGAGCGGAACTAATGAGTCACCTGACCAACGGAGCCAAACAGCAGAACCGCCACACACCAGCCAGATATACAACAAATCCATGGGTGGTGTGTGTAGTACATGTAACTGACGATGGGCTCAACCATAGTAGAGCCGACAATCGTACAGCATGCAATCATGATGCATGACACTAAAACATGGCATGGTCCATATAAATAAATACAAGTGTGTACCACTGAAAGATGTGTCAAATAAATGGTACACAACCAAATAGGGCATCAAACAAACCCTAAGTCTAGAACATAACATATCATGTGGTTGGGTCACTACTCAAACATATATGATCATATAGATAATATGCAGAGCAGAATAAATAAACAAACAACATGCTATAATCATGTAGTGACCAACCAAAACAAAGAGTAACACAATTATTGTTATTTGTTAAACAATTTATCATGCATATCAAAGACATAAGTCAAAGTACCCGCCTCCGAAAATAGAAAGGTCCGATCTGACTCCGAGATACTCGTCTCGCGTCAAAGTCCTGTGTCACATATAAATAAATATATTTTATTTAGCTACAATTTACATAAATAGCTAAACAAAATTCCTAAAACTATTTAGGACAAAACCCTAAACCAAAAACACATAAACATAAACCTAATTTTATTACACATGTACAACTAATTACGAAATCCATTTTCTACACCTCACCTCAATTCACTGCCTCTTGTTGATCAACAACAAGGATCGTGGCTGCAGGACACAGGATGGCTGCTGGACTAAAAATACTCCACAACAAGACCCCCTGCTGGAAACTTCACTGTCAGAATTCAAGGAGAGGAGATTCACTGATTAACCAGACAACCAATCATCTAAAATTAGTGAATCGTTGAACTCCAAAGAAGGAATACCACTCACTGCTTCCTCTCAAATCTCGTGATCTTGATCCACATCAAGAGGATCAAGAACAGAGTGAAGACTACTGCCAAACAAACCTAACTCCAACAACTTACCTCCAAGATCGACTAGGGCACACAACTGGAGGTTTGGGCAGAGACAGCGGCGTTGAGGTGTGAAACCGATGAAGAAGTCGGAGATTAGGGCACGGTTTCTGATTAGAAGAGATGGTGCTTGGTCGGGGTGCTCTGCCGTGCGGAGAAAACCGAAGAAGAGAAGGAACCGCGGGTCAGCCAGGGCTAGGGCAGGCGGTCGGGCGGCGGTGATTTGCGGCGACGGCGCTGGGAACTCCACGGCAAGGCTAGGGCAGAGGATGGATCGCCGGCAATGGCTTGCGCTCGCCGGCGCTTGGGCAGGACCGGAGGAGAAGAGAAGAGGCTCGGGAGAAGTAATCGCCGCCGGCGGTTAGGGCAAGGAGGAAGAAGGGAGACGGCGTCGGGCTCGGGTGTGAGGAGGGGAAAGAAACGAAGGTTTTAAAGAAATTAAAAAGAAAAAGAAAAAGGAAAAAGGAAAAGAAAAAATAAAACTTTTCCTTATTAAAACTGGATAGCCTAACAGGCTTTTCCGGATCCCGTTCTTATCCCCGTCAACTCGTCCGTACGAGCTCCGAAAAATTCCCGAAAAATATCCAAAAATTCCGAAAAATTCCCTTATTAAAAATCGTCATTTTTCCGGTATTTTACAAAAAATGTGAAAAATTGCATCTTTTATATTTTCGGTAAGTAAACCCTAAATTCTAAATCCTAAAATCCCATGTTTCAGCCAAGTAAATAGGGAAAAGATTGCAAACGGAAAAAAAAAAATCAGGTTTCGGCAAAATAAAAAAAATCAACTTAGAATTTTGACTCAATAAAAAATCAAAAATTAATAACGACGTAGGAAAAAATCTATAGTTAACAGTCTTGCAATAATGACAAATTGAAATTTTCTCGTTAAAAATATAACATTAATAATCAAAATAAAAAATATAGTCATTGATGATAAAACATCAACGGTGGGAGAAAATACAATCATTAATATATATATATATATCAATGAATGCAATTATACTTGTTTACCGTCTTATTCGAATGTCTTATATAATTATATTTTTAAACATCTTTATTAAGCATCTTATTTAGTTGAATTCGTGACAAAATCTTAAATACTGTTTTAAATTTAATGTCTTAAAATTTTATGACAACTATTATTACTGTCTTAATTACTTAGTATTTGAGATGAATTTGTCGAACCTCATGCCTCTCGTATGCATAACGAGCACTCTACCATTTGAGCTATATCCCCTCTTTAAAATTGATATATTGATTTTATTTATTATTTAAATATTAATAAGAACACTCTTAATAATTTATATCTTGAAAGAATGCTTTCAAAATAGAATATTTAAAATAATTTTTATTAAATTCGCTTAAAGATAATGTAACTTTATAATAATAATAATAATAATAATAAATGATTTTTAGTTTTTGAATCACGATGATTGTGTCCTATTTTGATTTATTTTATTTTTATCAAAAAGATCTTTAACTCAGGTGTATAATTATTTAACTATCCTCCAATATATTATTCTCATTATTATTTCTTGTCTATATTTTCTGTCTTAAATTCTAAATCGAATGTGTGTGGTAGTAGTTACAAACTCAAATTTATTACACAGTTGTAATAGTTACTATTGGGTGCTATATTGCTGATGCAAACTGAGCACAGGCAGAATGACGGTATACCACCGTTTTCAGCTAAGTCGAGGCTAGAGTTAGACTCTATCTCTTTAAGACGAATTTACCCCGCACATGGTGCTCACGGAATACGACAATCGTCTCCCAAGATATAACGACTTTTATCTTGAAATAGCAGCACTGCAAATCGCAAGACCTCCGAACCGAGGAAGCTTCTTGAACTCTCCAATGCAAGAATGCAATGCTTGCTTTGCTTGGAAGGAAGTGAGTGAATGAATGAATGAATGAATGAATGAATGAATGAGTATGTGAGGGACTTTATTTATACATATGAAAGGGTATAAGAACCTCTTGGTTCAATTAGATCTCACCCATCCATTTCAAAATGGGTGATATAGATCGCATCCTTTCTTAAGAGGCATCTACCTCTTCTTTAGATGCACCCTTTAATCATCCAAAAAGGCATTTAAACCTTTTTTATTATTTTTCCATTTATAATTTCTAACAATCTCCCACATAAATGAAAAATAATGCATGCATGTTATCACCTAAGGAGATTTCAATCGATAAGTCAATACATCAGGAGAGGTCGCTTGTGGCTTTGAACCTTTCATAGTGGAATGTTATCGATCATACTAGGCTGCGCAGTAAACATGATGCCTTGAACTGCTCAGCTATTTGTGTATACTAAGACAATAACACCCACACAAAGATTTATCTCACTTACTTTGGGTTCTCATGGTTGGTTTCATTTTGGCCATGGATACCATCTTGAATTCATGAGTGTTTCATTGAAACGACCAGTTTTCACACTCACATAGGTGACACTTTTATCAAGAGTATCCTACCATACTCCACCTTATAAAGGTATAGAAGTCATTAAAAGCATAAGCCTAACCTTACTATATGTGGTAGGACAACACAAGTTCATCCTAGGATTGTGATAGACATAGTGATAATATATCTCATGTGTTGTAACACAACTTCTATAACTTCATTGTCCCATTGAACCAAGATCTTGGGACCTCCAATCAACAAGGTTGGGTTATCGCTACAGTCATTTTTAGTTGTAGATTTTTAATCTCATTCCTCTCGATGAGCAGTATACTTGATCTCGACTTAGCCCCTTCGTAAGAGGATCTGTCAAATTGTAACGCCCCAACCTTCTTACCATAGCCTTAGGGCATACATTACTCTTTTCATACTTTCTAAAGTCATTACTATATGTATACTGCTCGGTTCAGAGATCTACTTTGAACTTGTTTCGACTGTCAAATCATGTTTTGGAGTGAAGTAGAGCTGAGATGAAGTCTAGAACTGCTAGAGGATCTAGGCCATGTGGCCCTGACTGACCGTGTAGCCTTACCCGAAAAGGAGCAAGACATGGCCCCTCTAACTACATGAATGCAGTATAGAATTGACTCAAGTCGTCTCCCAACGAAAGCAACGATATGATGGTAATCTTAAGATTGCATGTTATTTCTATTTTTGGGGTTTTGAATATGAAAATGGGGGTTTTGGATTTTGATTCTCAATCTAATAAATGAAAAGCAAAGCAAGTAGGAAATTAATCTAATGCTGGAATGAAATCTAACTAAGTGTCAACAATGAATTCACAACGTATTGTCACTCTAAGCTATGGGTTAATCATCAACACAATTAAACTAAGAAATGAAATAGCAAAACATTAAATGAAAACTAATCTAATAAATGAAAGATAATGCAAGTAATAAAGCTAAGTCTAACCTAACTATAGTTGCAGAAAATAAAAGGCAACATGAAGTAAAGCAAAACATCTACGAAATTAAGCATAGAACGAAACCTAGAGCATTAAAGAAACCTAAACTAATCTATCTTAATTGCATTAAATCAAAACTAGAACTTAACAAAATTGAAATAATAAGACAAAGCAAGAATTAAACAAACTAAAATGCATCGAACTAAACCTAACTATTCGCTGAAGCAATTCATCAAACACGTTGTATGCATGAAACTAATTAAATTACTACGTGCAATTTAAATATGGAAAATCATATTCAATACAAGCATTCAATAAAAGAACTTCAACACAAGCATCAACAAAATTACATTAACATGAATAAAGCATTCAATACAAGCATTCAATATAAGTTAACTAAACCACAATTCACCCATCCACCTCAAATCTAACGAATACCCTCGTCGTCACATGAGGATCCGGCTCCGGAACCCCCAAAACTAGTGAATAGTAGCACAAGATTGTCGGTTACTGCCAGCTTCGCCAACGATGAAGATAAGAATCCTCCAACAAAGAACCCCTCCGCTGGAAGTTGACTGGAAGTGAAGATGGACTGCCGTCGGTCGCCTCTGCCTCTGCTGCCTAAACCCCAGAAGGCAAGAGTGAAGGAAGAACATTGGAAGGTGAAGCATCTCACCGGAGAACCCCTCCGGTGAGGTGGAGTTGTTCAGAACTTGCTGTCGAAGCTTGCTGCCCCCGCCGAGTGTGCTTCTACTGTCACCGCTTGGATCTGAGCAGGAGAAGGTGGAAAGGGTCGACCGGCCGGCGGCAGTGAAAGCAAAGGAAGAAACTAGTGGCCAGTTGTGAGGAGGAAGAAGAAACGCCGCTGTGCCCTAACCGACACGAGGAAGAAATCGCGAGCAGAGGATGTCGCGAATAGAAGAATCGGGGGTTCCAGAGCCGGGTCCTCGTGTGACCACGAGGGTATTCGTTAGATTTGAAGTGGTTGGGTGAATTGTAGTTTAGTTAACTTAGTTTTATTCATGTTAATGTTTGTTAATTTTGTTGATGCTTGTGTTAAAGTTCTTTTATTGAATGCTTGTATTGAATATGATTTTCCATGTTTAATTGCACGTAGTAATTTAATTAGTTTCACGCATACAACGTGTTCGATGAATTGCTTCAACGAATAGTTAGGTTTAGTTCGATGCATTTTAGTTTGTTTAATTCTTACTTTGTCTTGTTATTTTAATTTTGTTAAGTTCTAGTTTTGATTGAATGCAATTAGGATAGATTAGTTTAGGTTTTGTTCTATGCTTAATTTCGTAGATGTTTTGCTTTACTTCATGTTGCCTTTTTTTTCTGCAACTGTAGTTAGGTTAGACTTAGCTTTATTACTTGCACTATCTTTCATTTATTAGATTAGTTTTCATGTAATGTTTTGCTATTTCATTTCTTAGTTTAATCGTGTTGATGATTAACCCATAGCGTAGAGTGACAATACGTTGTGGATTCATTGTTGACACTTAGTTAGATTCCATTCCAACATTAGATTAATTTCCTACTTGCTTTGCTTTTCATTTATTAGATTGAGAATCAAAATTCAAAACCCCCATTTTCATATTCAAAGCCCCAAAAATAGAAATAACATACAATCTTAAGATTATCATCCTATCGTTGCTTTCGTTGGGAGACGACCTGAGTCAATTCTATACTGCATTCATGTAGTTAGAGGGGGTTCAGTATTTTAAATCTCTTTTGATATCGCGTTTTCACGACGATTATAAAAAATTGGCGCCGTTGCCGGGGAAGGCTTCGCGTGCCCTAGCCGCGCGAGAGGAAGAAAAACGCGAACCAGAGAGGGATCGAGCACTATTCATCCACGTGAAGAGTAAAGGTTTTCTTAGTGGATCGGGTTTGGGTTAAGGAAAAGGTATCCATTAAAATTTAGATCAGATTCATTAAGGATAGGGTTTAAATTGGGGTTCAAATTGGATGAGTTGGACTTTTAAAATTGGACTTTTGTGATTGGATTGAGCTATATATTCTTTTAAATTGAATTGATGCTTTTAATGAACCATTGGATGCCTTGAGTTCTCAATCAACGGCCTAGATGCTCCAAATGTGTTCTCTTCCTTTTCCCTTCAAATCAAGTTAAACTTGATCTGACTCAGATGCACGACTCTTTAGATTTCCTACAAAACCAAATTAAAAATATAAGAAATAATATCGAAATTATAGGAAAATTACAATTAAGTCCAAAATAAATCATACTCACAAAACATAACATAAACACAATATTAAGCATGTAAGAAGGTAAAAATGATAAGTCTAAGAACCAAAATAACAGATAAAAATGCTAGTTATCCGGCATCACTAGTAGATGCCTTCTATATCTCTAAGGACTTAGAATCTATTACCTTATAAGAATTATTTTCAACGTTTGAAGTGTATGAATCGAGATATGCAGGCACGAAGGAGCCGAAGCACAACATCGCCCTCAAGGTAACAAGAGACGAACATGAGTCAGAATCTTCTCTCGATGACGAGGAAATGGTGATGATGGTAAGACGTTTTAAAAAATTATTTAAATCAAGAAAAACAAACCATCCACAGGGCAGAAAGAAAAGGATGATTAGATGCTACCAGTACAACAAATAAGGGCACATCAAAGACAACTGCCCCAAGCTAAGGAAAAAGGACAAGGACAAAGGAAAGAAGCCTATCCAAACGAAGAAATAAAAGACTCTAAAGGTGATGTGGGATGATACGTCGTCCGAATCAGAAGTTGAGGCTTTCTCTGGACTTGCATTAATGGCAAGTCATCAAGAAGATGAACACAAAGCAAGCTCGTCCAAAATAAGCATTGAGAGCATCGATGAAGGGGGAGCTACATCTGAAGAAAGCAACAGTTCAGGGGGAGCTACAGATAACGAAGTCGATAAGGTAGGTTAGATACGATCTCTCCCACCTGACAAATTATTTAAGTTTGTAAAAGTATTAACCAAAAATTGTTGTAAACTTGAAAAAGAAATTAAAAATTAATTCTAGTGAAATCTTGCCCTTTAGAAGAGTTTGACAAAATAAAATTGGAAAACAATATATTGCAAAAGGAAATAAGTAACTTGAAAAATCATGCATGATCATATAATACAACTTTTAGGTAATTCAATAACCTAAATTGGTATTTTAGATATCACAAAGGACAAGCTAGAAACATTTTAAAAAATATGTCCCTAAGAAATTCTTAGTTAATCCAGTTGGCTAGAACCTATATTGGGTTTCAAAGTATTGTCTAACTTGAACTTTAATTTAGACTTAGCGCTTTCAACGAGAAAATTAAACGTTTAATTTTCTTATGAGGCTTTGTCTAGAAAGTGGTTGTTGCTCCAATAATCAAGAAAGCCTAGTGTCTCGCCACAGCTTGGAAGTCAAATATTGAAATAAAATATTTAATTGACTAACTGATAAAACATTAAACCTTGTGTCTCCAATAACCAAGAAAGTTTTTTAAACATTTTTTTACTTGGAAATTTCTCAATTTTTTTTAAAAGTTGTCTAACTTAGAATCTTTTTCAAGACTTAGAAAATTTTTCTGCTTGAAAATTTTTTCCCTTAGAAATTTTTGCAAATTTTTCAGTAATATCAAAATAATTTTCAAACTTATTTTCAAAGTTTTAAAAAATTGATAAGTTTTTCAAAATTATTTTACCGTTAGATTTTTTCTTGATACCCCATTTTTTATGTAATCAAAGGGGGAGAAGGAAAAGATTAAGTCTAGAGGGAGGTAGATTTCAAATTAAATATTTTTTTTTTTGCACTTTAATTGCAAAATTATTGTTTTAACTTTATGTCTCTTTATCCTAGCTTAACTTGGGTTGCTCACATCAAAAAAAGGGGAGATTGTTAGAACCCCAAGGTTGTTTTGCTGTGATCAAATAAGTTAAGTTAGGTCCTGTGGTGTTTTAACCTTGTATCTAAGTGTGCAGGAGCTTAGGAGCACAGGAAGTCGAGTAAAAGATGCATCTAGCGAGAAGGATGGCACGGAAGAGAGCCGACGGGCTCGGTGTGTCTGAGGGACAAGGTGCTGCAGAAGTGTACTCGGGCGGACGAGAAGGAGGCGCATGACGTTTCCAAGGGACGAGAACCTAGAGTGGAAGGTTGCTCGAGAAGGCCGGAAATTGGGTTTGGGTGAGCCCTATTCCGAATGGCCGGAATCACCCAAGTGAGCGGAGTCGGAGCAGAAGACTCAGACTGAGGTGAGCAGAACCGAAGCAGAGGGCCCGGATCAAAAAAATCAACACTGTTGACTTTAAGGGTCCGGGCGCCCGAACTCCGGGCGCCCGGAACCCTTCCGAGCGCCTGAAAGCTCGATTTTATCAGGATCAACGTGTACGTTGACTGACGCATCGGGAATAGAATTCTATCCCACTCCAGGCACCTGAAATGCTTCCAAGCACCCCGACCAAGGCTATAAATACAACCTTGGTCTAGAAGCTAGATAACAAAAAGAAATATTGCATACAACACTTGTACAAGCTTTAGTTTCCATTTAGCTTCATCTTTCTGTGCTTTCACTGTTGTAAGAGGCTTCTCCGCCTGAAAGAGATACTTAGTGCGATTCATTTCCTTATATTAATAGCATCCCCGGTTGTAATCAAGTAAAAGCTATGAGCCTCGTCTTTTAGTTTATTTCTTTAATTATTTATGCAAGTGTTCTTTTAAGTCCGAGAAGGGTATTTTCATTTATTTGTGCAGGGATATTCAACCACCCTTCTACCCGGCCAACGATCCCAACATTATAGAGCAGAGGGCTGAATTTCAGCTGTGGGAGAAATCAAATCGCATGTGCTTGAGTATCATGAAGCTTTCCATACCGGCACCAATAAAGGACTCAATAGCAGAGGGAGGAGATGCTAGGAGTTTCCTGAACCAATTAGCAGACCGATTTACCTCAAATGAAAAAGTCGACACTACCACACTTCTTATGAAAGTTGGTAACCATGCGGTACAATGGTAAAGGAAACATAAGGAAGTACATTATAGAGATGTCCAATATAGCGACAAATTTGAAAGCACTAAAACTCGACATGTCTGAGGGTATGTTAGTGTATTTCGTCTTGATGTCTCTGCCTACACGGTTCACTCCTTTTAAGATATCATATAATACTCAAAAGGAAAAGTAGACATTGAATGAGCTCATTGCTCAATGCGTGCATGAGAAAGGGAGACTAAAGATTGAGACATCTGAGAGTGCTCACATAGCATCTGGTTCTCAAAGTGCGAGCAAGAAACGAAAGAAGATCAATAACAAAGGAAAAGGAAAACAAACTACATATTCTGGGAGTTTTCTCAACTTTGTTAGTTCAGAAGTCAATCTAGCTATTGTATCCACTAACACTTGGTGGATAGATACTGGTGCTACTTCTCACATAAGTGTCACTATGCAGGGTTATCTCAGGAGCCGACTTCTGCTTGATGGTGAAAGACACATTTATACAGGAAATAGAAAGAAGGATAAAGTTGAGTCGATTGATATTTTTAGACTTTGTTTAAGAACCAATGTTTTTCTGGATTTAGAAAATACATTTATTGTACTATCTTTTCAATGGAATTTAATTTCAATTTCTTATTTGGACAAATCAGGTTATTCTTGTTCATTTAGAAATGGAATTTTCAGTATCTTCTTTAATTCAGTATTGGTTGGCAAGGGTTCCTTGGTTGATAAGCTTTATAAATTGAACACCTTTAGTCCTATGGTTGACAACGTAATAATGTATAGTATAGGTACGAAACATAAATTGACCGATGAGAATTCTTCCATGCTGTGGCATAGGCGTTTAGGACATATATCCAAATAACGCCTAGAAAGATTAATGTCATATGGAATTCTCAATTCCCTTGACATGTCAGACTTTGATATCTGTATAGAGTGTGTTAAGGGGAAGACTACTAACAAATGGAACAAGAGGGCTAGCCGTTGTAGTGACGTTTTGGAGCTAATACATATGGATATTTGTGGAACATTTCCTAAGGCATCTTTGAATGGACACACATATTTTATTAGCTTCATAGATGACTATTCCAGATTTGGCTATCGGTACCTTATTCATAAGAAATCACAATATTTGGACATGTTCAAAATTTTCAAAGACGAAGTTGAACTTCAACTAGCCAAGAAAATTAAAGTCGTCCGATTCGACTGTGGAGGTGAATATTACGGTCGATATGATGGATAAGGTGAACAACGTCTAGGACTTTTTACAAACTACCTTACTGAGTGTGAGATTGTACCTCAATATACCATGCCTGATACACCCAGTTAGAATGGTGTAGCTGAGCATCGCAAGCGAACTCTAAAAGACATGGTAAGAAGTATGATGACTTTCACTTCTCTACCAGAGTCTTTATGGGGTGAAGCACTCAAGATTGTAATTTACCTACTCAATAGAGTACCAAGTAAAGCAGTAACTAAAACCCCATTTGAGATGTGGGCAGGTAGAAAACCTAGCATTAGCCATTTACACGTTTGGGGTTGTCTAGCTGTAGCTAGGCCTTATAGACCTAATGAAAGGAAACTAGACTCAAGAACAGTTAACTGCAATTTTATAGGTTATTCTGAGAAGTCAAGAGGGTATAAATTTTATGATCCCTCTAATAAATCCTTCTTTAAAACGAGAAATGCCAAGTTCATTGAGGACAATGGGAGTGATAAGGCAAGGGAAATAACTTTTGAGGAATGCATTTGCAATTTTCCTGTAGTCACTACTAGTGCGATCAATAGCGGCGTAGTTACCATATTGCACATTATGGGCATTACACATCCAGTGAGCATAGTGAACCAAGATATTTCCATGACATCTCTAATGCAATTGGAGGAGTCTGCCACTGAAATTGAAATATTACCTTATATTGATGAGCAAGTACCTCAACTATCTCAAACTCAAGTGCCTTTAAGGCAATCCACAAGGAAACAGAGAACTACGAATTCTCATGATTATGTTTATCTCCAAGAGCATGAGTTTGACATAGGGTTGAAAAGTGATCCTACATCTTTCCAAGAAGTCAAACAGTTCTCTAACCCTAAAAGGTGGATTGACGCCATGCAAAAAGAGTTGAAGTCTATGGTAGACAATGATGTTTGGGAACTTGTCGAATTGCCTGAAGGAAAGAATCCCGTTGGCTGTAAATGGATATTTAAAACCAAGCAGGATTCAAGGGGCAATGTCGAAAAGCATAAGACTCCTCTTGTTACCAAGGGATTCACTCTGAAAGAAGACATTGATTACAAGGAGACTTTCTCACCTGTATCCA
The DNA here is from genome assembly GCF_018446385.1 of Zingiber officinale. Classification (NCBI taxonomy): domain Eukaryota; kingdom Viridiplantae; phylum Streptophyta; class Magnoliopsida; order Zingiberales; family Zingiberaceae; genus Zingiber; species Zingiber officinale. Next base: position 14,859,910 of record NC_056007.1, on the reverse strand, counting down.
CAAAAGACTCCCTTAGGGTAATCGTGGTACTTGTAGCTCATTATGATTTAGAGCTATATCAAATGGACGTAAAGATTGCATTCCTCAATGGAGACATAGAGGAGTCTATCTATATGGTGCAACCAGAGAACTTTGAGTTTAAAGACTCAAATCACCTAGTATATAGATTAAAGAACTCTATTTATAGTTTAAAGCAAGCATCCCGTCAGTGGTACCAAAAATTTGATCAAGTGGTTACCTCATTTGGATTTAAAGAGAACCCCGTTGATCAGTGCATATATGTCAAGTTCAGTGGGAGCAAGTTTGTTATACTTATTTTATATGTGGACGATATATTGCTTGTGAACAATAATAATGGTATGATGCATTAAACCAAGTTATTTCTATCTGGTAATTTTGAAATGAAAAATCTTGGTGATGTATCCTTTATTTTAGGCATACATATCTATGTATTCGTTCAAGAGGCATTCTTGAACATTCACAACAGACTTATATTGAAAAGGTTCTTATAAGGTATAGTATGAAGAAATATACACCTGGTGACACACCTGTGTCAAGAGGTGATAAGTTCAGCTTGTAGCAATGTTCACGGCTTGAACTTGAAATAAAGGAGATAGAACAATTTCCATATGTGTCAGCGGTGGGAAGTCTCATGTATGCACAAGTTTGTATTCGACTAGATATAACATTTAAGTGGGGATGTTAGGCAGATATGTAAGTAACTCAAGACCATTACACTGGAAAACGGTAAAGAGAGTGATATGGTATTTGTAGAGAACTAAAAGACATATGCTCACGTATTGGAGATTAGATCATCTGGATGTGATTGGATATTCAGACTCTGATTTTGCTAGATGCTTTGATAGCAGGAGATCCATTTCGGGTTATATTTTCATGCTTGCTGGAGGGGCTATATCTTGGAAGAGCATCAAGCAGACACTAGTAGCCACTTCTACTATGGAGGTAGAGTTAATAGCATGCTATGAAGCATCCAATCATGGGATTTAGCTGCGGAACTTCATCACAGCATTACAGATCATTAATGGCATTGACAGGCAACTGAGGATCTACTATGATAATAAAGCCGCAGAACTTTATGCCAAAAACCAAAGTAACCAAAGTCCCAACTGAGGATCTACTTTAGGGCGAATCTAATTTATCCCATAATTGAAAAAAAAAGTAACCAAAGTCCTAAATATGGACCTAGAGATGTCAAAATTTTATGAAATAAGTTTCTATGTATTCGTATTATTCTGCTGATTATAAAAATTCCCTCATTCATAATTTTGATCTAATATATTGATTGTAGTGATTTTTTAACATTAATATGACCTAATTCATGTTAAAAAAATTACTACACTCAATATATTGGGTTAAAATAATGTATGAGGGTATTTTTATGATCAGAAGAATAATATGAACATATGAAAACGTATTTCATGAAATTTTGAGATCTCTAGGTCCATATTTAGTATTACGGACTGTTACGCACCCGCAAGTGTACAGTTTCGTCGTCAGTAATAAAAATATCGAATCCACAGGGACTGTTGATTAAGCACTAGAGATGTCGCAAGGTAAGTTATCTAGACGGTCGAAAGCTGGCTTTGCCGTTTGCAAACTAACGAGGGTGATTGAAAAGGGAAAGAGAAGGATGAGAGAAAGAGAAAGAACTAATCTTGGATGGAATGAGCTTCGGGAGATGGATTCTAGGATTTCAATTTCATTGTAATACTAGAAGATACTACAGAGATTGCTTAGTTTCTGCCCTCTATATCCATGCTCTTGTAGGAAGCTAGATTGGTCAATATCCCTAAGTATCGAATAGAGACGATCCCTATGAAATCCTGTAACGGTTAACCCCCCTGTCACGAGGGCGCCTCGGTAGATCACTGGGATACACATCTAGTAAATAGCAATAAGGATAAGGGTTACCTACCTCCTTATGGAGGAATCGCCTCTCCCTTCAAGAGAATGCCCTAGACGTCCATGAATGGGTTACCCTTGTCACTAGGTCCCCTCGGGTATACGATCTAGAGCACTGTCTTTACGAGAGCAGCAGTTCCTAAGGGATTGTTTCTCCTTTTAAGGGAACGTCTTAGACGTCCGGAAAGGGTTACCCCTATCACTAGAGTACCTTGGTCACTACGCTCTAAGGTATCCCCTTTGTGGGATCAAAAATCCTCCACATCAAGCAATCAAAGCATAAAAACATAAACATGGCACACACGCAACTCATCAAGCACGAACAAGGCATCAACAGGTCATTGAATAAAAATAAGGCGAATCTACATAGTTCTACATCTCCATCATATTACAAATACTTCCTAATCCTAGAAGAGGATGTCTACTCCATTGTGGGGGAAGAACAACCCCAAAACATAAAGAAAAGCATGCTTACAACCCTAGAAGGAAAAGAAGAAGAGATGCTTGATTATTCCGATGTCTTGGGGATGCTTCCTTGCTCCGGAGATGGATGGATCGTGAAGAGACGATGGTGGATGAAGCTCGACGGCTTTCCCCGAGGGGAGGGACGAAGTCCTGAACCAAAGATAATGAAAGAATAGGTTCTTGAGCCGTTTATACCTCCTCCACGCTGCCCAAGAAAACCAGGATTTACAAGCGTCCGGTAAACCAGGTTTTTCACCCATTAAACCAGGTTTTCTTGTGATTCACCCTGAACCAAAGTTCTAGCTCTTGAAATTATCTTCAATCTGATACTTGGATCAAGCCTTGGCTCAAACCGAGCCAAAAGTTATGGTGGTTTGAAGTTTGGTCTGCAGTTTGGGTGGAGGTCCAGTTGAACCCGCGGTTGGGAGGCATGGTCGTGACCCTCTTCAACTCTGTATTGCAAGCATGGCCGTGCCATTTTGCACGGACGGAACGTGCTCATGGCCACACGGCCATGTGATGCTCGCACGGCCCAAGCTTCTGTGTGCACTTTTGCTCCATTTTCGCTCCAAATAACGTCCTGTCAATAAGAAAACAAGCAAAGAGCAGATCTCCGAACAAATATAATGGAAGTATGACATTATAAAAAAATAGGGTGCAATAAACATAGAATATTCTATGAAATACAAGTAGATGTGCGTCTAAACATGTATAAATGATCATAAGATCTACGCACATCACACCCCCAGACTTAAACCTTTGCTTGTCCTCAAGCAAAACCCATAATCTTGATTCATGTGGTTAAATAGTGCATCATAATCTCTAGAAAGTTAATCTAATCCTATCAGATGATTTCATTGGTGAGCAAGTACAAAAGTAGTTTGAGTATAGCCTAAGTAGTAGTCCTCCGTGCTCAGTGCGAAAGTGGCCTAAATTTATCAAGTTTCAATCCCTATGTCTAGTCAAGTCGTCATAAAATTATGTTCCTTATGCTTCCGGTGATAGGCACTTACCTGCCACACGCAAGGTTCGTTCCCCTCAAGAATGATATGCATCGTCTACACAAGGTTTCAAAGGAATACTCAGTATCAAGAGAAACATAGCATTCATTTCCCCAGTAACCTAACTCGGTCTCAAAGGGGTGAATTGCTAGTTTCCACTCACGACAACTATTTTTTATCCCTTATTTTTTTCATTGAATGTTTGCAAAGTATCAAACTTGAACAAACCTTCAAATTTTCATTTTTTTTATTATTTTATTTTATTTTTTGGGATTGATTTTTCCAAATGAGCTTACATGATCTGAGTTTATCCAGTAACCAAAATGTAGTTGAGATGTCACCATAGAAACACAAGTACTAGTCCAATTCTATGAATCATGACTATTTTAGAGTTATCAACCATCAAAAATAGGCATAGTGTATAGAGATCCTAAAACAAGGCCAATACTTAAACACTTATAGTAAAAATATTGCTCACTTCATGCTATCATAGATAGAAAAAGATAGATCACTAAACATAAGTAACACATGAACCACATAAAATCTAGAATAGACGTGCTAGTATTTTGCATTAAGGAACAAGCAATCATAATATGATGTAGGATGCAACTAGCAAAAATTTTATTATGCGAAAAGAAATAAGCACTAAACTAAATGTATCTAATGCATCCCCCCAGGCTTAAACTTTTCATCGTCCCGATGAAAACTAAAAATGTAATGTGAAGGAAATTTATGAAGTTTAGAGAAGTTACCAAGTGATGAGCTCCAAATCATTGACATTCATGTTTTTAAAAATGCTCCTCTATCCAATGCTCACTTTCCTCCACAACTTTGAAATCTACAAAAATAAGATAGACAAGAAAAATTGAGTAGAGGGTATGATTTATTATCAATGAAGTAAAAAGAAACTAGAAAGAACTAAAGACATAAATAAGAAAGAACTTGAGTTGCCTCCCAAGAAGCGCTTGTTTAAGGTCATTAGCTCGACCATCTCATTAGATTCATCGAAATCTCGCTCTAGGAGGGGTAAGATATTTCATCACCCTCTTTCCAAGGGCTATTATTATGGAAGGAGCATTCATCAAAAAGTGAAGAATCGCCCTCTCCATCTTCGTCTTCTTGGAAATTCTTTCAGGAGGTCGAAGACGGTTCAGATCGAACTTCCAATTTTAGGCTCCATGAAAATCTGCACACCCAAAAGAAAAACATACCTCTCCCAAGCATGTAATATAAGAAGGAACTAGAACCATATTAGTATAAACTGAGTATGTATCAAAAATTGAATCACATCCAATAAAATCAATTATAGGTACCTCTATAAAGTTTTCCAAAATATCACTAGAAATACTAACCTTGCATTGTTGAGATATACCTGAAAGTTCTAAACATGTGGATGTGACTTCTTCAGAATTAAGTACTGGTTCTAGCTCTGACTCAAGTGGCAGCACTTCTGAAAATGGTGATTCTTGGGGCTTTGTTTCCATTGCACAAGTCCCTACACAATTATCATCAACCAGTGCCATTCTTGCAAATTCCATAGTATCGAGTTGTTGTGCGACCAAGAGAGGTGATCCTTGGGGCATTTCCTCCATAGTACATGCCCCTACACTTTTATCTACCACATCATCATCATAAGTGGGGTAGAGTCCACTAACACTAATGTCATCAATAGAGGGATCAACAACATTATGAGATATTTGAAGTAATATTCGTAAAGCTGAGATCCCCCGTTGCACTATTAGCTCTTCAGAAACTTGTGTTGTGGTCTCCATCTGACTTGGAGCAGGGATATTTGTGTGTTGGGAGTCCTCCAAGTCAACCGGCTCATCTTGTAGTGAATAATGTGGTCCATTTGATGATGAGTTATCCTGACACTCTGACTAACACTGATTTATTTGAGAAATATGCTCAACATTTTGTATGTAATTGTAGTCCAAATTTTGATGGTTCATCCTAAATTGATTGTAATATTGAGGTGATCCAGAGATCTCCTACTGGAATAATGACTGCTCACTCTGCTCTGGAATTAGCTGGGGTTGAAGGTTCTGAATTTGATGATCTTCCCAGTAGCCATAAGTATCAGGAACTTGCTCATAGGTATCTTGATGTTGAGGTTGACCCAAACACTGAAATTCCGGAGTTATGGCAGTCTTTTGGAAAAAATGGCAAATAGCAGCAGGATGAGATGTGCTACCACACACTCCACAAAGAAACTCAAATTGATCATTTTCTGAATCATAATATTCATCAATTGAAGATCTTAGGCTCATGGGTGTGAAAAATTCTCTTGAAGCCCTGCTTGACATGTTAGTGCTCATGGATATTCAAGAAAAAATTATGAGAGAGAAAAAAAAATCAAAAAAATGAAGAATTAAGAGAAAGAAAGAGAATGCAAAAATAAATAAAAAGAAAAACTGAATCTTAAACTAATAACAAGAAATGAATGCAGAGTTTAAAGATAGAAAAGAAAATGCATTTTTTTTTGAATTATGAAAATGGAAAACTCCAAAGCTATTCACAAGTCTAGATTAACTAAATTACTAATCTATTAATGATAATGCGAACAGTCCCCGGCAACGACGCCAAACACTTGTTACGTAACCGCAAGTGAACGGTTTTGTCATCAGTAATAAAAATATCGAATCCACAGGGACTGTTGATTAAGCACTAGAGATGTCGCAAGGTAAGTTATCTAGACGGTCGAAAGTTGGCTTTGGCGTTTGCAAACTACTGAGGTTGAATGAAAAGGGAAACAGAAGGATGAGAGAAAGAGAAAAAACTGATCTTGGATGGAATGAGCTTCGGGAGATAGGATTCTAGGATTTCGGTTTCATTGTAATACTAGGAGATACTACATAGATTGCTTAGTTTCTGCCCTCTATGTCCATGCTATTGTAGAAAGTTAGATTGGTCAATATCCCTAAGTATCGAATAGAGACGATCCCTGTGAAATTCTGTAACGGTTAACCCCCCTGTCACGAGGGCGCCTCGGTAGATCACTAGGATACACATCTAGTAAATCACAATAAGGATAAGGGTTACCTTCCTTCTTATGGAGGAATTACCTCTCCCTTCAAGAGAATACCCTAGAAATCCGTGAGCACTCGGGTATACAATCTAGAGCACTCTCTTTATTAGAGCAGCATTTCCTAAGGGATTGTTTCTCCGTTTAAGGGAACGTCTTAGATGTCCGGAAAGGGTTACCCCTGTCACTTGGGTACCTTGGTCAATACGCTCTAAGGTATCCCCTTTGCGGGATCCATAATCCTCCACATCAAGCAATCAAAGCATAGAAACGTAAACATGGCACACACGCAACTCATCAAGCACGAACAAGGCATCAACAGGTCATTGAATAGAAACAAGGTGAATCTACATAGTTCTACATCTCCATCATATTACAAATACTTCCTAATCCTAGAAGAAGATGTCTACTCCATTGTGGGGGAAGAACAACCCCAGAACATAAAGAAAAGCATGCTTACAACCCTAGAAGGAAAGGAAGAAGAGATGCTTGATGATTCCGATGTCTTGGGGATGCTTCCTTGCTCCGGAGATGGGCAGATCGTGAAGAGACAATGGTGGATGAAGCTCGATGGCTTTCCCCAAGGGGAGGGACGAAGTCCCGAACCAAAGATAATCAAAGAATAGGTTTCTTGAGCCTTTTATACCTCCTCCACGCTGCCCAGGAAAACCAGGATTTACAGGCGTTTGATAAACCAGATTTTTCGCCGAACAAATATAATGGAAGTATGAAATTATAAAGAAATAGGGTGCAATAAAAATAGAATATGCTATGAAATACAAGTAGATGTGCGTCCAAACATGCATAAATGATCATTAGATCTACACACATCACGGACACACATACTATATGTGTTGAATAATAACTTTTTAAATTAGGAGTAAACTACATATATTTCACTTTACTATGAAAAATAAGATAATAGATAAAAATGATGTATGAGGATATTTATATGATTAGAAGAATAATACGAACACATATAAACTTATTGAGTATGGTGATTTTTCTCATAAAAATTATGTATGAGGAATTTCATGAAACAAGTTTCTATGTGTTCGTATTTTTCTCCTAATCATAAAAATGTCCTCATCCATAATTTTAACTCAATATATTGAGTGTGGTGATTCTTTAACCCGAATTAAGTCAAATTCGGGTTAAAAATTACCACACTAAAAATGTTAGGTAAAATTATTGATTAGGACATTTTTATAATCAGGAGAATAATACGAACATATAGTAACTTGTGTCATGAAATTCTGACATCTTTAGGTCCATATTTAGTGAGTTCGATTATTTTTTATTTTTTTAATTTTTTAAGTCTGAGATGAATCCTGGATTCGTCCTCAAATCTGGAACCAATACAAGATTCATCCCCAAGTCTAGGACAAATCCAGGATTTGTCCTAGAATTATTTTTTTTTTAAAAAAAAAGAGAAAAGTATTGGAAGCCATAAATATGAATCTAGAGATATCAGAATTTTATAAAATAAGTTTCTATGTGTTTATATTTTTCTCCTAATCATAAGGATATTCTCATCTATAATTTTAACCTAATATATTGAGTGTAGTAATTTTTTAATTTGAATTAGGTTAAATTTGGGTTAAAAAATCATCACACACAAAATATTAGGTTAAAAATATGGATGAGGACATTTTTATGATTAGGGGAATAATACAAACACATAGAAACTTATTTCATGAAATTCTAATATCTTTAGGTTTATAAATAGGGCTTATAGTCCCCGGGGTCATGGTGTCGTGGTAGGACATTCAGGTTGTCTCCCAGGCACCCGCGGTTCGAACCCCAGCTACGGCGTATTTGCAGGAATTTTTCTTCCAAATGGGGGGCGTAATCAAAGGATGTTGGGCTTCTGGGCTGGCCGCCGCATGTGCTTCCCGATTTACCCTAGTTGTCGGTGTGAAACTTCTGTGGGACCGGGCCTGTCACTCCCAGAGATAGTCAATGAGGCTAACTGGGATTATCATTTTTTTTGTGTTGGCCCTGGGACGGGTTGGCGGGGGCGCTGGGGGCGAGCGTATTCACTTTTTGCCACCATAAATAGGGCTTCTGATTATTTTTTAAAAAATTTCAATTTTGGGATGAATTCTGGATTTGTCCCAGAATTGACGGCGAATCTATGGATTCATCCCCAAATTCAGGATGAATCCATGGATTCGTCCCTTAATATGGGATGAATCCAGGATTCATCCCAGAATTGTAAAAAAAAAAAAAAATCCGAAGCTCAAAATATAGACCTAAAGATGTTAGAATATCATGAAATAAGTTTTTATGTATTTGTATTTTTCTCCTGGCCATTAGAATATCTTCATTTATAATTTTAAGCTAATATATTGAGTGTGATAATTTTTTAATCTAAATTAGGTCAAATTCAGGTTAAAAAATCACCATACTCAAAATATTAGGTTAAAAATATAGATCAGGATATTTTTATGATCAGGAAAATAATACAAGCACATAGAAACTTATTTCATAAAATTTTGACATTTCTATGTCCATAAATAGGGCTTCTGTAACACCCCACCCTCCTCGCTACTAGTCTGTGAGGGCGAAGCGCTACTGGACTACTAACTTTACTTAACTATCCTTGTTCACATGTTGATAGAAATTTTTAAAACTCTCGGAGAACTCAAAACATACAATTAACTAGCAGCGGAAGACTAAATGACTCATCTAATACATTCTTAATAAATGACAATCTTAATAAATTCTTATGCTAGGTCCCAAGGCTTCTATAGTCCAGGCATCACACATCCATCCGCACCTCCTTGTCGCCTTCCTTTGCTATAACTTTTCCTTCTCCTGTATCTGCAGTAAGAGAAAATGCAAACTATAAGCAAAATGCTTAGTAAGCGTTATCTAACTCACAAAATCTCGATATGCATGTACATATATCTATAACATGATTTAACTGATTACTTACTGAATACTACCCATGCTCATCTAATAATAAAGGAATCAAACAGGCTGAAATGCTAAACATGTAAAGCTACTCATGCTCAGAAAATAGCAAAGAACAGTAAGCTAATCTAAATAACTTGCTAGCATAAAAGAAAACTCAACTTGCTGCTTTTAAAACAAAATGAAACTTATTTCATTTGTTCTAAACTTATTTTTTTATTTCACTTGTTTAAAAACTTCTTCTTTAATACTTTTATACATATGTAAAACTTACTTTACTTGTTCAAAAACTTATACTTATAATACTTCAAAATAATAATCAACTTTCTTCTTGGGCCCGGCAACTGTACTTGCTTTTACTTTTGTAACGACCCGACCCATTTGGCGACCCTCGGGTCATCGACCGTCGACCGTCGGCCTTGCCGTTACTACTAGGTTATCTAAACCTAGGGACGACTATGGGATCCCAACCCAAGGACAACTGAGAGTCCAGTATAGTGCCGCTGATAAAAGTAAAATACTTGTTATCTTTTAATACTTCTAATATATAATGCCTCGATATTTTAACTAGCACCTCGTGTGCCAAAAATCCCTAAAGTCTTGACTTTGGGATCTACTTAAGGCCTTGGCCTTTTTCTTTCTTTTCTTTATCTTTCTTATACTTGTTAATACCTCTAATAAAAGAATGCTTCTTTAAAAACTAAAATGTTTAAACAAATTCTAACTTTGAAATGCATAAACAAAAATCTGCATACTATGCTAATCAAAATTCTGCATACTATTCTAATCAAGATTCTGCATTCTATGCTACACTATTTCTGCATACTATGCAAACATAAAATCTGCACTATAAGCTTAATTAAAATCTGCACTATAAGCTTAATTAAAATCTGTACTATAGGCTTAATTAAAAATCTGCAGTATAACCGCTTAATTAAAATCTGCAATATCAGCTCTACATAAAAATCTGCATTATAAGCTTAATTAAAATCTGCACTATAGGCTTAATTAAAAATCTGCACTATAAGCACTTAATTAAAATCTGCAATATAAGCTCTACATAAAAATCTACATTATAAGCTTAATTAAAATCTGCACTATAGGCTTAATTAAAAATCTGCACTATAAGCGCTTCTTATGCTTCGAATTCAAGAAGAACAAAGGTCCGAAACTACTCCTACTGCAGGTGAGAAGCACTTACCTTGATTCTTGGACTCACAACCAAACAAAAAGGGCTTCTAGGACCTTGGCCGACCGCCAGAGATTATGCCCTAACCCCCTTTCGTTTTCTGCCTGAGCTTCGCCATCGTATGCAGAAGAGAAGGAAAGAATGGTTTAAGTCACGAGAAAACAGAGCATCAACTTATCCCTTTTTATAACTTAATATTTCTGTTAACTCCTTAAATAATTTCGCTACATTTTCTAAACAGATAAATCCAATATCTACTTATCCCTTTTATAATATTTTGTTAACTATCTTAAATAAATTCGCTACCTTTTCTAAACAGACAAATCCAAGATCAACTTATCTCTTTTATAATCCAATATTCTATTAACTATACTAAATAAATTCGCTACTTTTCTAAACAGAAAAATCTGTTTGCCCACCTGGTCAGCCTGGTTTTGACCGAGTCAAAGTTCGTGGGTTCAATTCTTGGCTTGGACATTTTTTTGTCGAAACTTCCTTCGTTTAGTAAAAATACCAAACGACCTCCAAAAATTACATAAAAATACTCTAAAAATTTCTAAAAATCTCTAGAATATTTCTAAAATATTTATAAATATTTTTAAGAACTTTTAGAACTCCTAATGAGGAAAATTAGGTCGTTACAACTTCTAATTTTTTTTTATTTTTCAATTATGGACTGAATTCGGCCTAGAATTGGCAACAAATCCATGGATTCATCCTCAAATTTGGGACGAATCCCCTAGAATTGCAAAAAAAAAAAAAAAAATCAAAAGCCCAAAATATGGACCTAAAGATGTCAGGATTTCATAATCATAAAAATGTGCTCATCTATTATTTTAACATAATATATTGAGTGTGGTGATTTTTAACTTGAATTTAACCTAATTCATATTCAAAAATTACCATACTCAATATATTAGGTTAAAATTATATATGAGGATATTTTTATGATTAGGAGAAAAATATGAAAATATAGAAACTTGTTTAATGAAATTCTGACATCTCTCCATAAATAGGGCTTCTGATTATTATTTTTATTTTTTCAATTCTGGGATGAATCCTGGATTCGTCCTAGAATTGGCGACGAATCCATGGATTCATCCCCAAATTTGGGACAAATCCATAGATTCCTCCCCAAATCTGGAACAAATCTTGGATTCATCCTAGAATTATAAAAATAAAAAAAAATAATTGGAAGCCCAAAATATGGATATAGAAATGTTGTAAATTCATGAAACGTCCTCATCCATAATTTTAACCTAATATATTGAGTGTGGTAATTTTTTAACCTGAATTTAACCTAATTCATGTTATAAAATCACTACACTCAATATATTATGTTAAAATTATGGATGAGGATATTTTTTAGGATCAAGAGAAAAATACGAACATATAGAAATTTATTTCATGAAATTTTGACATCTATAGGTCCATATTTAGGATTTTTGATACTTTTTCCTTTTTTATTTTTATAATTCTGGGGTGAATCCTGTTGGAGCAATCCCGATGGTCCGCGGGACCATGTGTTTTGGTGTTTGGGCAAAGGGTTTAAGTTAGGTTCACCCTTGTATTTGATATGTGTATTTGAGTTGTGCAGGTTTGCAGGATACACATGTGACTCAGGTTGATGGCTTCGGGTCCGGTGAAGGATGGAGCATCCGAGGGACCGTGGACAAGGCAGCGAGGATAAGGGCCGAGGGAAGCGACTTCGAGGCATACGCGAAGGATGACATTGGGGACGAGCCGCGGGCTTGAATGCATCCGAGGGACGAGAGCCAAAGGAAGTAGGCTTGAAGACAAGAGGTCAAAGCTGTAAATAAAGCGTCAAATGAGTCATAAGGGTGAGGGTACGAGTGCATGAGAGATTGTACTCGAAGTAAAATCCTAGTTTTAGAGGTTTACTGTAGCAGTAATGTAGCGTTACTGTAGCAGTACTGCAGCGATAATGTAGCAGTACTGTAGCAATACTGTAGCAGTCGACTGCATGTTTTAGCAGTCAACTGGTAGCGAACAGAATGTCTCTGTTCGCTCGATTAGTGTGAAATCGAGCCGTTGGGATGTAACGGTCGAATTTCCATAGAGGGCAGTCGACTGCATGTTTTAGCAGTCGACTGGTAGGCGGAGTTTTCCAACTCGTGGCCTATATAACCAAGCCTTGGGCGCTTGGTTGAGGTTGACGAAATTAGTGGTGGGTAACCTCTAATTAGTAGTCAACTAGTGCCCTAGTAATCCAAGTGCTCTTGATTGAGTTGTGGCGAGGTTTCTCCACCGACAAGGAGGATTGTGCTAGCTGGAGTTTCCGGGGATTAATCCACCGACGGATTGAGGGATCGTCCACCTTACGGGCAGCCGTGGAGTAGGAGCAAGTTATCTCCGAACCACGTAAATGAGCTTGTTAGCGGTTTGCATCCTTTCTTATTCTTGTCTTTAGTTTAGCTTGTTTGTTTTGTATTTCCGCTGCGCAAGCTAACAAGTGTAGGAAGCAAAGATTTGGGGGCGCCATCTATCCAACCCCCCTTCAAGCCGGTCGTCCGATCCCCAACAAATCCTGGTTTCGTCCCAAATTTAGGGATGAATCCATGATTTGGGGACGAATCCTGAATTTGTCTTAGATTTAGCTTCATTAAAATATTAAGCTTCTGCGACTAATTTTTAATTCGTCGTAAAATATGCAATGAATTATTAATTTGTAGTAAAATTTGAAACGAATCTGATTTTCGTTACAATATTGCCAATGAATATTTTATTTGTCACGGAATTTGGAACAAAAAATTAATTTCTTTGCAACTTGGTAACGAAATTTATGATGAAATATTATTTATTGCTAATTCTTGGATGAAAATATTTGGTTGCAAAGTTCATTGCTAATTTGGGACAAATTTTTATTTTGTCGTTAAATTTGTTACTGATTTGGGACAAAAATTATTTGTCCCTAATTCATTGGTTTTTTGTAGTGAGACTGATGTTTCTATAATAGAGGAAAAAGGCAAATGTGAGAAGTAGGGTTAAAGAACCTCCCTTTCCCAGAGCATATACTTAGCCTTATAGTCATGCGAGAGGAGCAAGTACTTATGGAGATCATGGGAAGGTGGAGTGAAGATCATGAGGGAGTGAGGAGGAGATCATAGGGGAGTGGGGACTGTTAGGATCGAAATATGCTAGAGGGGTGGGGGGTGAATAGCCCGTCGTGTTTGTTGATGTGCTTCTTCGATGATATGCAGCGGAATAAATAACAAGAAACACACTCACAACGCTAACACTAAGGATTTACTTGGTATCCACCTCAAGAAGAGGTGACTAATCCAAGGATCCAGTCCTCAGACACTCATCCACTATGAAAATACTCCTTTTCGGTAACTACCGAAGGCGGGGAAGCCTTGTACAAACTTACACACAAAGATACACAAGAAGAACAAAAATACAAGCTAATACAATATCAAATCTTACAAGATTTACACGGCAGAAACCCTAGCTTGCCTTTCTTCTTACTTGAATACACCACTTGATTTGCTTGGAAGTACAACAACACTCCTCTCTAAGCCTTCAAGATTTGGTGTGTGTCGGTGAGCTCAGTGGAGAGAATCACGTGAGGTATCTCGAGCGCCAGAGAAAAAACTACTTGAAGAAATCGCTCGCCAGAAGCTTTAACTTGTGCCAATAGTCATATCCCAATTGATCAGCTGATCGATTGGGGAGGCTGAATCGATCGACCAATTGATTTAGCCTTTTTCTATGCTCTTTGGAAAATGCCTGAATCGATCGATTGATTCAGTCTCCCTCGTTATCGTGGTTGAAAGCCTGCCCCTAATCGATCGGCCAATCGATTGGAGGTTCCCAATCAATCGACTGATCGATTGTGAAGTTTTTGTGCTCGCGATATTGCTTCCCAATCGATCGATTGAGTCAACCTTCTTCGCAGCACACATCCAATCGATCAACTGATCGATTGGATAACAGTTCAATCAATCGGCTGATCGATTAACCCACCTTTGACTTGCCTAAATTAAGTCCAAGGTTTCCAAAACCCAACATCCAGTCAACTGTGACGTGTTGAGATATCATGACTAGTATTCAGTCATCCTTGACCTGATAGGGCTTCTTCACCAAGTGTCCGGTCAATCTCTTTGACCCACATCGATTTTTCTCCTCGTGCCAAATGTCCGGTCAACCTTGACCCACTTAGACTTACCGTCTTGAGTCCTCCATAACCTACTTAGACTTCCACCAGATGTCCCGTTACCCTTGACCCATCTGGATTTCCTCGTGCCAAGTATCCGATCAATCCTTTGACCTACTTAGACTTCCCAACACCAGGTGTCCGGTCAACCTTGACCCACCTAGATTTCCACTTTCCTGGCTTCACTCACAAGGTCTTTTCATCTGCCTAGTTTCACTCACTAGGACTTTCCATCTGCTTGACTTCACTCACCAGGACTTTCACCTACCTTCACTCATTAGGATTTTCCATCTGCCTAGTTTCACTCACCAGGACTTTCACCTAGCTTCACTCATTAAGATTTTCTCATCTGCCTAGCTTCACTCACTATGACTTTCATCTGCCTGGCTTCACTCACCAGGTGTAATATACCAAAAAAAATGTAAATAAGGATATAAATACTTAAAATTTGATAACATTGAATTATTATAAGTAAAGTAAATATATTGGTCAGATAATTTATCCAAAAATAAGTTCGTGCGAATTTTGAAAAATTTATTGAAATTTTTCTGGATTTTAAAGAAATTATTTTAAGTTTTAAGGGGTTAAAAGGAAGGCCTGTTTAAAATACCCATTTAATAAAAGTGTTGATTGATTATAAAGTTAGGCTTTTCTTTATTAAACCTAAGTTGACAAAATGGGGATCGCCGCCTCCTTCTCGCAACGTGCACAGCACTGTGTGCTCGACAGCACTATGCGCTCGACAGCGCCTGACCATCACCGCCCTTCCCCTCTATCCGCCAGAGAACCTCCTTCCTCCGGCCATCGAGGGCAGCATTACCTCCTTGTGCGTACCGGTGACTGCCCGTCGCCGCATCAAGTCTTCTCCACCGGCGTTCCGCAACGCGATCCGACCTAGCGCCGCTACGCTATGCGACGATGATGTTGTGGCACACCTTCCTCGACCACTGGTGCTGCCTCCTTTTCTCGGTGCTTGCTTGCCCTTCTCCTTCACGAGCATCTACCATTGCTAGCGCGGCTGCGTCGATTGTCGCGGCATGTTGCCACTGCACGACGCGGCATTGCAAGTCCGGACACCATCCTAAGCCGTCGAAGAGAAGAGGTCATGACGCCGTCGGCACTGGCCGTGTCTCTTGGTGTGTCGCAACCGCCCCTTGCAATTTTATTGCTTCACATCGCGTGCTCCACCCCGTAACCAAGAACCGCCAACGGGAAGACATCACGTACTTGTCCTGACCAACTCTATCACCGCCTGACACGAACTCGTGTCTCTTCAACGGCGAACCCCTTAGATCAGGATCCACGATTGAGTTCACAACAGAAGTAGGTTGTTGTTGTCGGAGTCGCGCATCGGCCGACCATCACGATCCTCAAGCCACCGCTAGTCGTGAGCCATCGCCAGCCATTGGGCCATCGTGAGCCTCCACCGTGGGTTGCCATAGGTGGAGAGGAGACTGAATGGATTTGAGCTTGATGTGATCTCACGGACTTGAAGACACTTTGGACATGCTACATCGAGGTGGGTAGATCTTGCTTATCATCGTGATAACTCGATTATAAAGCATGATTTTTTATTGGCATGTTTGATAAGATTGTGATTACTTGTTTACCTTTTGTCTGCCTTATATTATCTCTGAGTTTGATACCTTATTGGTTACCCTTATATGTTGATCTATTATGGATGGCTATGTAGTCATATTTAATATTCGTGATTGTGATTATGGATATGCATGATATTACCATACCATAGTGTAGGACCTATGTAGTTATATTCATGATTGTGTTTATGGATATGTATGAGATTACCTTACCATAGTATAGGATCTATGTAGTTATATTCATGATTGTGTTTATGGATATGTATGATATTACCATACCGTAGTGTAGGAATCCGAGAATCCTACTAGACCTCTTGGTTGTTATAACTTGTTGACCATTGTTTCCCATTCGTGGTTGATAGGGTCGTTAGCAACTGTCGGTATGTCCTATCTGTAGGGAGATCGGTGGTCGGCTTGAAGGGGGGTTGGATAGACGGCACCCCCAAATCCTCGCTTCTTTCTACAATGTTAGTGCGCAAGCAGAAATACAAACAAACAAGTAGAAAGACTAAAACTAAGAAAGGAAATGCAACCCGCTAACACGTTCGTTTACGTGGTTCGGAGATAACTTGTTCCTACTCCACGGCGTGTCCGTAAGGTGGACGATCCCTCAATCCGTCGGTGGATTAGTCCCGGGGAAACTCCGGCTAGCTCAACCTCGTTGTGGGCGGAGAAACCTCACCACAACTCTCACCAAGGACTCCTTTGACGCTAGGGCACAGGTAGACTACTAATAGAGATTAACCACCTCTATTTTGTCAACTATAACCAAGCTCCCAAGCTTTGGTTATATAGGCCACGGGTTGGAAACCCCCGCCTACCAGTCGACTGCCAAAACATGTAGTCGACTACCCTCTGTGGAAATTCTACCGTTACATCCCAACGGCTCGATACCAGTAAACTGCTAAAACTAGCAATCGACTGCTCCACACTGACCGAACGAACAGAAGCATTCTGTTCGCTCCCAGTCGACTGCTAGAGTAGCACTATAGTACTTCTACAGTAACGCTACATTAACGTTGCAGTACTGCTACAGTAACACTTCAGTAAAACCCTAAAACTAGGATTTTACTCCGAGTACAATCTCTCGTGCACTCGTACCCTCACCCTTATGACTCACTTGACGCTTCTTTACAACCTTGACCTCTTGCCTTCAAGCCTACTTCCTTTGGCTCTCGTCCCTCGGATGCATTCAAGCCCGCGGCTCATCCCCAATGTCATCCTTCGCGTATGCCTCGAGGTCGCTTCCCTCGGCCCTTGTCCTCGCTGCCTTGTCCACGGTCTCTCGGATACTCCATCCTTCACCGGACCCGAAGCCATCAACCTGAGTCACATGTGTATCCTGCAAACCTGCACAACTCAAATACACATATCAAATACAAGGGTGAACCTAACTTAAACCCTTTGCCCAAACACCAAAACACATGGTCCCACGGACCATTGGGATTTCTCCAACACTATTGACCATTATCTCCCATTCGTAGTTAAGAGGGTCGTCAGTGACCTTTAGTATATCCTATCTCCCATGCGCGGGTGAGAGGGTCATTAGTGACCATTATCATATACTATGTCTGCCGACGGGACCATCCATGGTAAAGTGTTCTCCTGCAGACAGTGACTGGTTATTTACCTTGTCTGTTCATGGGACATTCCGTGGTAGAGTGTTCTCCGGCAGATAGTGACAGGTTATTTACCCTGTCTGCTCACGGAACCATCCGTGCTAGAGCGTTCTCCCATGGACAGTGATTGGTTATTTACCCTGACTGCCCACGGGACCATCCGTGGTAGAGCGTTCTCCTGCAGTCAGTGTTTGTTATATACTTGCTATATGTTGGTCATATGTTTTGTTCATGCAGGTTCAGATGTACCGTATGTACTCCTGGACAGTGACTGGTTATTTACCCTGACTACCCACGAGACCATCCGTGGTAGAGCGTTCTCCCACAGTTAGTGTTTGTTATATACTTGCTATATATTGGTCATATGTTTTGTTCATGCAGGTTCAGATGTACCGTATGTACTCATGGCTGTTGGTTATACTTGGTTGAGCAGGTTAGTGTTATTGATTATACTTGTCTGTTAGTTGATGATTATGTTGGGGCACATGAATTAGTTAGTAAGTATGTCACCCGAGACTGTATCTTTGATTTTCTGTCAGTATTCTATTCATGCTCTATATTTTTCTATCCACTGAGTATATTTTTATTATATACTCACTACCCATTGTTCTTCTTTGATCCTCCAGGTTAGCAGATAGAGGATGTGTGTCGCTCAAAGATCCTGGCTGCTAGTCCCACTCGAGTTCGGATTTCAGAGTTTGGATTTCTATATGAGTGTTACTCTACTTTCCGTTGTTTGTAGTTTGTATTTTCTCTTTGTATCGAGTGTTTATGTCATTAGTTATGTTTTTGATTAATTTGATATGTTCACCTATGCATGCATACATACTCGCATATGTCATTATGAGTTGTGATGTTATATTGCATTGATGCTTGTGTCAATTTTTTATTGGTTTGATACCAGTTAATTTTTATATTGTCACTAGGGGGTACCGTCCACTTTGGAGGACAAGTATACCCTCAGAGTGTGACACCAGGACTTTCACCTAGCTTCATTCACTAGGATTTTCTCATCTGCCTAGCTTCACTCACTAGGACTTTCATCTGTTTGGCTTTACTCACCAGGACTTTCACCTAGCTTGACTCACTAGGATTTTCTCTTGCCTAACATCCAGTTAGGACTTTCCCAGTCAAGTATCCAGTTAACCTTGACCTACTTGACTCTTCTTCACACCAATCTGGTCAAACCCTAACTAGAGGGGAATTGCACCAGCAATCTCCCCAAATAGATGATTGCACCTACAATCTCCACGTATTATCAAACATCGAAACCCAAACATCGACTCAAGCTTGAGCCAACTCAAGCTTAGTCAACCTGGTCAACCTTGACGCAGGGGATGTTGCACCAATAATCTCCTCATTTTTGATGTTTGGCAATACCTTTAAGTTAGGCTAATCCATAACCTCAACTTCTTCCTCATACCAAAGCATGAATAAGGGTTTCCTTCATTCTCTCCCTTTTCTAGAGAGCAAACTCCCTCTTAAGGTAATAAAGGCATAGTATATACCCTGCATTCTCTCCCTAACTTTCCTAGAGGGGCAAATGCCTAACTTAAATCCTACATTCTCCCCCTATTGGTATACATCAAAAACTCTCCCCTTGAAGAGTTACTCAACCTTATTCACAACTTCACTCATTGTTCATAACACCACAATGAAGGTCTCATACCCTTCTTCGTATCCAATGCTCACCCTTGAGCATTAACCAATCCAACAATCCCAATGAAGGTCTCATACCTTTCATTGCATCTAATGCTCATCCTTGAGCATACACAACTAAACAATGAAGATATCCACTCTTCATTGTGTTCAAATGCTCAACCTTGAGCATTTACGCTAAGGAAGATTAACCACCTATGAAGGATTATGAAAAATTAATTTTCATGTCCTTAAAGAGTAACTCCCCCTAAAGACATGCCCGTAGCTTCTGTCATTGCACCAATAATGAATTGGAATCTCTAAATCTTTAGGAAATCCAAATTTAGAAGTTTTGAGGTTTAAAAATCAATATTTGAAACTAAATCTCAACCTAAACTTTTACTTAGTCTTCCTTAACCAATCTATCCATGTTTTCATCATGAAAACTCCCCCTAAATGTATACAAATATATTTCAAGGGGTTAGGAATGGTTATCTAGACTAAAAATAGTTTAAAATGCTGAAATTAGACTTTCTCAGCCAAAATTAGCACTCCCAATCGATTGAAGTTGGGTCTCAATCAATCCACTGATCGATTTAGAGAGGTTCTATTCGTAGAACCTGCCTCTGAATCGATTGCCCAATCATCCAGGAGTGAATGAATCGATCGGCTGATCAATTCAGTGAGCCACTGTTCATGGGAAAACACATCTCAATCGATCGGTTGATCAATTTGGGCCCTCCAATCGATCGGCTGATCGATTGGAGCTCTGATTTTCTGAAATACAATTTTAGCGAAATTCAAAAACTCCCCAAAAATTCTACAAAATTCTAAAAATCATGAAAATTATTGTAGACATTATTTAGGGTATATACTATCATGGAAAACTAGTTTTCTAAGAAAATATATATTATTTTCAAAGATTAACATAAACTTGAAAACTTGCAAAAACTTCAATGTTTCTTTCAAATTAGTGCCTAACTATTCAATAATGATTACTATCAAAAGATAGCCTTCACCAAGGTTTTCCAAAAGCATTTGAAAATCATTTTCAAAACTAATCTCCAACCATGTTCTTTGGACTCAATGCACATGACTTGTATATTAACTTTCCCAATGATTGGAGTACACATGACTATGTGATTTGATGAACCCAAAACTCAAGTAGATGCACTAAGACAACATCTTGAACCTTGTTCATCATCCTAACATCTTACTTGTATCTAATATGCACTAAAACACATACAAGTCATCTTATAGTATTTGTGAGATGTAATTTTTGGTTTTGCCCTAAACTAGAGATCATGCATATCTATCTAAGCATTTTAGAAATTATGAGCATCCACCTAGGATGTCACTTGTTAGTAAATGTCATTTGTCCTTAAATTCAAGGAGATTAAAATAATGCATGATGAGTTATGGCATACATCAAAAAGAAATAATTTTCAAATGAAAATATACTATTGCTACATGATATATGTATGACATGCCATGGTATTTTTTTTTTGTGTTTTTCATAATAAAAATGAATGCACACATGATGTCATGGCATATAATGGGCAAACAAAGCATGACAATTTAGCTTAAATAAAATACCTAGATTATCTATCTAAGTATCCTTAAACCTTAGCTAACTTAAAATTAAATCCTAGATTGCCCACATTTTCCCATGAAAATGTCAAAACTCAACTTGGCATTTCTTTATCTCTTGATTAATTTGTGCCAATTAAAATTAAGCATATTCCTCAAATTTTGGCACATTTTACTCTTTTAAAGAGTAATCATTTTAAATTAAGGCTAGATTTGCCTTTAATTCCCTAAGAAAATACCAAAATCTCAACTTGGTATTTCTTATGTTTTTTCCAATTGTGCCAATTTAAATTAAATTCAATTTTCTCAAGTTTTACCACATTTTACTCTTTCAAAGAGTAATCAATAAGTCCTTTTCATTTTCAAAGGTTATCAATAACCTTGAAAATGTTCTCCAAGTGTCAACATCATTAAGGTTGGGTTAACTACCCTTTCAATTAGAGTTGACACTCTCTAACCCATCTAAGAGGTAGAGAAAATACTCTTAGGAACCCAAAACCTATTAGTGCTCCTTGGATGCCGTAGGTACTCACTAGGGATAACTTCCCTAGATACCTTCCTAATGACCTTGTTAGGCTTCTTAGAAGCCTTGGTCACCTTCTCTAAGTCAACTCTAGGGATAGCTTCCCTTGTGATCTTTTTAGTGACTTTGTTAGACTTTTTAGAAGTCTTAGTTATCTTTGTGTTTTGTAAAAACACTTTTAGGGATAGCTTCCCTAGTGTTTTTGACTTGACCACTAGACCTAGGTTCGGCTCCATAGTTATATTGAACCCTATGATAAGAAGGAACATCCTTCTTGTCATGAGGTTTGTATCCCAAACCCCTCCTACCATTGGATGACCTTTATGCTCCTAATCCTAGGTTGTAATCATTTTGACCCTTAAGCATATTTTCAATTCTCTTTAGGGTCTTCTCCATGTTATCAAGCTTTGACTTCAAGACTTGATTTTCCATCACTAAATCCATAGTTTTGTATTTTCTTTAAATCCTTGGGCATTTCTATTTTTGGGCTTGTATCTATTATCCTTAGTGTTCTTGCCCAAGTGGTTATCTACCTTCCTAACCTTAGGTGTGGTAGTCTTAGCATGAAAAGCCACATGATTTTCATTAATTCTATTATACCTCCTATTTTTATGGTAAATAGTATTAAAATAATATAAGTTAGAACTAGCATGCTTTTTACCATGAGTCAAAGGGATAGGTTCAATAAATGATACCTTGGGTTTTATCTTGTAAGCTTCCCCTTGACTTGTGCTTCCTCCTTTGACTTTGATTGCTTTCTTCTCCTTTGGACATTGGCTTCAATAATGTCCTTTTTAATTGCACAAGAAACACACAATGCATTCCTTGCTCTTCTTTATTATGGGGGCAGTCTCCTTCGGCGTCTCCTTGCCCTTTGGTGCCACTTGGCCCTTCTTCTTGGCCAATTTAGGGCACTTACTCTTGTAATGCCCTTTTTTCTTACACTTAAAGCAAATGATATGATCTTTATTATTAACAATTGAAATTGATATACCTTTGCTTGTAGGAGTGGCATCTTCTCCTTTTGATCTAGATATAGAGGCTTCCTCTTGATCCGACAATGATGCTCCTCCAATTGATTTGACTTGACTTGAGGTGGAAGCTTCTTCATCTTCATCTCTTCTTGATCCGGAGATGGAGGCTTCTTCTTCATCATCATCCTCTTGTATATGAAATAAGGAGTATGCTCCCTCCTTGCTCTTTTGGTTGCACTCCTTTGAGGATAAAGCTTCTAGGACTTCTTCTTCCGATGTTAGGCATCTCTCAACCTCGAAATCCTCCTCCTCTTTGTCTTGATCCAATGAGTCATCCTCTTTGGAATCTTCTAGATTTGGTACAGTGGAGGGGACCTCATGAATCTTTGTCAATTTGCTCCAAAGCTCCTTGGCATCCTTAAATTCTCCAACTTGAGGCAAAATATTACTTGGCAATAAATTGACCAATAGCTTGGTCACTTTGTTATTTACCTCGCTCCTTTGAATTTGCTCTTGACTCCATTTGCTCTTTTTAAGGAACTTGCCCTTTGAGTTTGTTGGAGCTTCGAAGCCTTCCATTAGAGCAAACCATTGCTCTATCTCCATCATAAGAAAATTTTTGATCCTTGATTTCCAAGAATCGAAGTTTGTGGATACGAATGGTGGAGGCACCCTCGTGTCGAATCCGAATCCATCTCCGAATTCTATTTGAAGTTGAGCTTTGATGAAATCTTTGATTTGATAAATTTTGCTCTAACTTCTTCACCCTCTAGCTGTTGGGATATATACTATAAGCCTAGATTTTGTATAAACATCTATTTTGAAATATTTTGAAATGAGAATCATTTTGGTCAAATATTTGTATTTTATATTTATATATATGTCAATGTAGTTATCCATTTAATTTATATTGTAGATAACATAGTGTGTGGTGCTACATAGAAGATCATGTTATCGGTTCCTTATAAATTATAAATAGTAGCTCACAACCAAAATAGATTAGGATAAACTATTGGAACGGTTGTAGTGTAATTTGGTATTAGTCTGTCTTGACTATAAAATTACACTAGTGCACTATGTGTGTATTGAGCAAGACCATTTGAGGTTGTTTGATTTATATTGACTACATAAAAGAACAGAACATTTGTTATTATGGATGTGTGTCCTCTTAATCCCTATATAATAACAAGCACGTATACTTAGTATTTATTTCTTTAACTTATCAATGGGTGAGATTTATTCGTTAAATCAATAGGCTCGATGAGTTGGGAAATTGTACTGTTTATATGGTGTGTGACAACCATGATTTTGCTATATTATTTTGATTCATAATGCATGTTTTTAATTGTCTATTCATAGCTTAATCTCACATTTACATTACATTTCATAAATTTCATGTGATCTTGGACCTAATTACAAATTAGCCAATTATCATGGTATTTAATGCTAATATTTTATTATTATTTTGTAGGCATCAAAAGGGTCATGGACTCAATTAGATTAGACCACACTTGGGATCAAATCTAGGGCTAAACAAAGCAATCAAACTTTGGAGCGATTTGGACCATCCATTGAAGATCGAGAGATTTGAGCCATCCGTTGAGAATCTGGTCCATCCGACCTAATGAGGAGCAGATCTTGAATGTTGATGAAGATCCGAAGCTTTTGATCCAGATCTGAAGACATCACAACCGTTAGATGAGATCAAATCAATATGGACCGTCCGATCAGTTTTGAGGAGTATTTAAAAACCTCGAGAAGCAACTGTACCCTTCGAGCTTGGATTTCTCGCAAATCTGGAAATTCAGGAACTCAGAATTCTATTCAAGAAGATTCAGAGCCAAGCATCCCATTGCCTTTTCCTCAACGAAAAACTCAACCAAGGAAGAATGTATAAGAGGAAAGAGCTAAGGAATTTCAAGAGCTTGTGAACTTATTTAGCAAGGTGGACGTAAATGCCCCTTTACTCACAATGATCAAGCAAATTCCAAAATATGCTAAATTTTTTAAGGATCTTTGTGTGCATAAAAAGAAGTTGAAAGGGAATGAGTTGATTAGTATGGGCAAGAATGTATCTGCACTCATTCAGCCAGTTCCACAGAAATGTGAAGATCCTGGAGTATTTACAGTACCTTGCGAGATTGGGAGTAGTTTGTTTAAGGATGCTATGTTGGATTTAGGAGCTTCAATTAATGTGATGCCAAAATCAATTTTTCAGACTTTAGGGATTGGACCATTACAACCTACAAAAGTAGTTATTCAGTTAGCTGACCGCAGTCAGACTCATCCAACTGGAGTTATTGAAGATGTATTGGTTAAGGTGAGGGAACTTATCTTTCCTGCAGACTTTTATATCCTTGATATGGAGGGGGACTGCCTGGCCAGTAGATCTCCAATTATTCTAGGACGACCATTTTTGAAGACTGCAAGGACCAAGATTGATGTTCATGCAGGCACACTTTCTATGGAGATAGGAGATACAGTGGTCTAGTTCAGTATTTTTGACGCTATGAAGCATCCTAGAGAGGATCATTCTATTCTCAGTTTAGATATTTCAGAAGAGCTGGATAGCATGGATTTCTTTTCAGGGTTTGATTCAGATTTTGCAGAGGTTGGTCAGTGTGGTGTATTATCTTCAGTGTTGGAAGGTATTTCAGCCTTGGGAGTGGATGATAAATCTTGTGGATTATTTCTGAGTGAGAGAGATGAATCATGCGTAGGGGATTGCTTAGGAGAAGCTCTACCTCTAGGATCGCTCAGACAAGAAGAATTATGTGTGGGGGATTGCTCAACAGCATTACCCCTAAGATCACCTTCTGTTGATCAGATACAGGAAGTTTTGAAGCCATTGCCTCAAAACTTGAAGTATGCTTACCTTGGAGAGAATCAACAGTTGCCTGTCATCATAGCTCAGAATTTAGAACCAGAATAAGAGAGCAGATTATTTGAGATTTTGAGACAGCACAGGAAAGCCATTGGATGGGCATTAGCAGATATTCCGAAGCAATCAAGGTTTGGAGCGATTTGGACCATCCATTGAAGATCGGAGAGATCTGAGCCATCCATTGAGAATCTGGTCCATCCGATCTAATGGGGAGCAATCTTGTCGGTTGATGAAGATCCAAAGCTATTGATCTAGATCTGAAGACATCACAGTCGTTAGATGAGATCAAATCAATCTGGACCATCCGATCAATTTTGAGGAGGATTTAAAAACCTCGAGAAGCTACAGTACCCTTCAAGCTCAGATTTCTCACAAATCTGGAAATTCAGAAACTCAGAATTCTGTTTAATAAGATTCAGAGCCAAGCATCCCATTGCCTTTTCCTCAATGAAAAACTCAACCAAGGGAGAATGTAGAAGAGGAAAGAGCTAAGGAATTTCAAGAGCTTGTGAACTTATTTAGCAAGGTGGAGGTAAATGCCCCTTTACTCACAATGATCAAGCAAATTCCAAAATATGCTAAATTTTTAAGGATCTTTGTGTGCATAAAAAGAAGTTGAAAGGGAATGAGTTGATTAGTATAGGCAAGAATGTATCTGCACTCATTCAGCCAGTTCCACAGAAATGTGAAGATCCTAGAGTATTTACAGTACCTTGCGAGATTGGGAGTAGTTTGTTTAAGGATGCTATGTTGGATTTAGGAGCTTCAATTAATGTGATGCCAAAATCAATTTTTCAGACTTTAGGGATTGGACCATTACAACCTACAGAAATAGTTATTCAATTAGCTGACCGCAGTTAAACTCATCCAACCGGAGTTATTGAAGATGTATTGGTTAAGGTGAGGGAACTTATCTTTCCTGCAGACTTTTATATCCTTGATATGGAGGGGGACTGCTTGGCCAGTAGATCTCCACTTATTCTAGGACGACCATTTTTGAAGACTGCAAGGACCAAGATTGATGTTCATGCGGGCACACTTTCTATGGAGATAGGAGATACAGTGGTCCAGTTCAGTATTTTTGACGCTATGAAGCATGCTAGAGAGGATCATTCTATTCTCAGTTTAGATATTTCAGAGGAGCTGGATAGCATGGATTTCTTTTCAGGGTTTGATTCAGATTTTGTAGAGGTTGGTCAGAGTGGTGTATTGTCTTCAGTGTTGGAAGGTATTTCAGCCTTGGGAGTGGATGATAAATCTTGTGGATTATTTCTGAGTGAGAGAGATGAATCATGCGTAGGGGATTGCTTAGGAGAAGCTCTACCCCTAGGATCGCTCAGACAAGAAGAATTATGTGTAGGGGATTGCTTAGCAGCATTACCCCTAGGATCACCTTCTGTTGATCAGATACAGGATGTTTTGAAGCCATTGCCTCAACATTTGAAGTATTCTTACCTGGGAGAGAATCAATAGTTGCCTATCATCATAGCTCAGAATTTAGTACCAGAATAAGAGAGCAGATTATTAGAGATTTTGAGACAGTACAGGAAAGCCATTGGATGGACATTAGCAGATATTCCTGGTATCAGTCCTTCTATTTGCATGCACAAGATTTATTTGGAGGAGGATGTGAAACCAGTGAGATAACCCCAGAGGAGACTTAACCCACTGATCCTTGACGTAGTGAAGAAAGAGGTGACTAGACTTCTACAGGCAGGTATCATTTACCTTATTTCTGACAGTAAGTGGGTAAGTCCCATCCATGTGGTTCCAAAGAAATCAGGGATGACAGTAGTGGCCAATGAAGAGAATGAGTTGGTGCCCACCAGAGTGAAGAATTCTTGGAGAGTATGTGTGGACTATAGGAAGCTGAACCAAGCAAGCAGAAAGGACCACTACCCTTTGCCTTTTGTTGATCAAATGTTGGAGAGATTGTCGGGTAAGTCACACTATTGCTTCCTCAATGGTTACACTGGATATTTTCAGATTTGCATCAACCCAGAGGATCAGGAGAAGACCACTTTCACTTGTCCTTTCGATACATTCGCTTATAAACACATGCCATTTGGACTCTGCGACACTCCAGGAACCTTTCAGCGATGCATGGTGAGTATTTTTGGAGATTTATTAGAGCATTGCATGGAGGTTTTTATGGATGATTTTTCTGTATATGGTTCATCATTTGATGCATGTCTGGAAAATTTGTCTAGGGTTTTAGATAGATGCATTGAGATAGACTTGGTACTTAATTTTGAAAAATGTCATTTTATGGCTGAGCATGGTATTGTTTTAGGACACATAGTCTCTAGGAGAGGAATTGAGATAGATCCTGCTAAAGTTAGTACTATATCTTCTTTATCTTACCCCGCATGCGTGTGGGATGTTAGAGCTTTTCTTGGCCATGCAGGATTCTACAGGAGATTTATTAGGGACTTCAGTAAGATTGCTCTTCCACTATCTCAGCTTCTTCAGAAAGATGTGGAGTTTCAGTTTGATCAGAGGTGCAAGGAAGCTTTTCAGAGATTGAAGGAGGCTTTGATTTCTGCACCTATCATCAGGCCACCGGATTAGACTTTACCATTTGAGCTTATGTGTGATGCTTCAAAATTTTCCATTGGGGCAGTACTGGCGCAGAGAGTATAAGGAGCACCACATGTGATCTGCTATGCATCAAAGACCTTGGATTCGGCTCAAGCAAATTACACCACAACAGAAAAGGAGCTTCTTTCCATTGTTTTTGCTTTAGATAAATTCCGATCATATTTACTTTGTTCTCACATGGTTGTATTTTCTGATCATGCAGCTTTGAAGTTTCTCCTCAAGAAGCCAGATGCTAAGCCCAGATTGATTAGATGGATGCTTCTACTTCAGGAGTTTGATTTGGAGATTCATGATAGGAGTGGGAAGGAGAACTTGGTTGCAGATCATTTGAGAAGAATTGAAGGGGACTTGGATCACACGGCTATTGATGATGACTTTAGAGATGAGCATCTTTTTAGGGTGCATGGTGAGTCTCCATGGTATGCAGATTTGGTTAACTTCTTAGTAGGTAACATTTTTCCTGCACAATTTTCAAAAGCTCAAAAGGACAAATTGAAAAGTGATTCAAAATATTATGTGTGGGATGATCTTTATCTATGAAAATTTTATGGTGATCAGATTATTAGGAGATGCATACCTGATTTTGAGTTTCAGTCTGTACTTGCATTTTGTCATTCATCTGAGTGTGGAGGCCATTTTGGACCCCAGAGGACGGCTAGAAAAGTTTTAGAGTGTGTATTTTATTGGCCTACCTTTTTTCGTGATGCTTATGCTTTTTGTAGATCATGTGATAGGTGTCAACGAACTAGGAACATAGGGTCTAGGAATGAAATGTCTCAACATTACATGTTATTTTGTGAGATCTTTGATGTATGGGGTATTGATTTCATGGGTCCATTTCCTGTCTCTTTTGGATTTTCATATATTTTATTGGCAGTTGATTATGTTTCCAAATGGGTGGAGGTCATTCCCACTAGGACTGACGATTCTTTAGTTGTTGTTAGTTTTGTCAGGTCACATATTTTCTGCAGGTTTGGAGTGCCTAGAGCGATCATCAGTGATCAAGGGTCACATTTTTGCAATAGACACATGAAAGCTATGTTGAGAAAATATGGGGTTTCACATAAAGTTTCTACTCCTTATCATCCCCAAACAAATGGATAGGCTAAGGTGTCAAATAGAGAAGTGAAGTCAATTCTTGAGAAAACTGTGAGACCTGACAGGAAAGATTGGAGCAAGAGATTAGATGATGCACTTTGGGCTTATAGGACGACTTTTAGGACTCCTATAGGGATGTCTCCATATAGAATGGTTTATGGTAAAGCTTGTCATCTTCCGGTGGGAATTGAACATAGAGTTTATTGGGCAGTTAAAGCTTGCTATTTTGATGCTAGCTTGGCAAAAGAAGAGAGAAAATTGCAACTCCAAGATCTTGAGGAAATTCGACTAGAAGCATTTGAGAACTCACGGATCTATAAAGAAAAGACCAAGAATTTTCATGATAAGCACATTGTGGGTAAGGAATTTCATATTGGTGACAAAGTGCTCTTATATAGGTCACGGCTCCAATTGATTAAAGGTTCGTTGAGATCTCGTTGGGAGGGACCTTATGTTGTAACTAATGTGTTTTCTTGTGGAGTTTTTGAGATTAGGGAAGAGGCTACCAACCGGATTTTCAAGGTGAATGGGCATAGACTCAAGTTGTTTCATGAGATTGGCAATGGAGAGGTGATGCAAAAGATGAAGGTTATTGATGCTATCTACTCATGTGAAGGGGAGTTTGTTCCAACTTAGTTTGCCTTTTTATTTTCATTTTTAGTTGATTTAATAAATTGCTCATTTTTGTTCATAGAATAGATTTTTATTGTTGAAGTTTTATTGTTGAAATTGGTTTTGATTTGAATAAGAAAATGGTACCCCTTAGCAATTTTTCTATAACATGTTTGAAGTAGGGAATGTGAGCTAGATTTGAGAATCTATTTTGGAGCTTATTGTCAATAATGGACATTTAATTTTTTTAAGGTTTCTATTTAATAATGGACACTTGATTGGTATATTGGATTGATACTTTTTCATGCCTAGTGAGGATGAGCCTTAATTGAATGATGCTCTTGTGTTATTTCACTCTAGAACTTGCTTTGATTCTTTCAAAACCACAATCCAATGGATTATATCATGTTTATGAAGGTAAATATATTTGTTTCTTTCTTCCACACGAATTCTTGCTTTTCTTCTTGATAATCATCTTATAAATTTATGTCTTCTCATTTGTAAATCTTTTGGATATGGATACATGGGTTGTTATATGATGATATTTTGGCCAAGGTGGATTAAGTTGAAGTGTGGGGGAAAGAGCTTTGTTGGATGATATGTGAGGATTAAATTTTGTTTTGGAGTACTCGGTTACATGAAGAAGATTGAAGTGGTTCAAGATTGGGAAGCTGGAGTTTTGTAGAATCAAGCAACTTAGAGGGAGTTGTGGAGCAATTCCTGATTGCATTTTCTATTTAGGTGTTGCTGTGAACAAAATCAAGAATGCAGAAATGCTACTGTGGAGTAATGGCAATTCTGAATTTGAGACTGAATGCAGTTGCTTGAATGAAAATCTGCAGGACTTAAATTCTGAATCTTCATAATCAAAGCAGGGTTGAATATGGAAGTGGTTGTTGGGGCAATGCTACTGATTGGAATGCTAATGAAAATGTTTTCATAAACATGATTGATTCTAAACATTGATTTTGTGCAGCCATTGTAGGAATTCGGAAATGCAGAAATAAGGTTGATTTGGAAATGCAGAAATCTGCAAGAACATAAATTCAGAAGTTGAGAAATGCTATGACTTGGTATCATGATGTATCAAAAATAAGAAGCAGCATTTAAACGATTGAGAAGCTTAAGTGAAACCTTTCAAGATGCAGAAATAAATGACATTTCATGATCTTTTCAAGCTTTAGAAACTAAAATGTAAAATTGGAAATGGGAAGCTGCTGCTTGGAACTACAATCAGTTTCTCTGCAAGAGCAGTAATGTGATCTGCTGGTTATCTGATCATTTTGTATCAAGATTTGAAAAACACTTCAATTACACTTCAGAAGGTAACATGATTGATACAAAACAGGAACACAAATTTAATGGACAGAAACTGTAATGTACACAGTAGCTGTACAATTCTTGTAACTTTTGTCTGATCAAAATGAGGATTGAATTCATCTTTTTACTGATTGAATGCTAAATGAGGGACATGGACAAGTTCAACTATTCAGTCATCAAGCTAGAATGACTTGGAATTCCAAATCTTGATACACTATGCTAAATTCTTTGAGGTTGCAAAAAGCTACAGGAAATCAAGAGTAAAGGAAACAGAACATAATAGAAATTGAAAATCTATTCCTATAGCTAACGTATCAATTTGTTGAGCACTTGTTGAGTTTCATTGCCCGAGACGAGCAAATATTTAAGTGTGGGGGAGGTGGTGTGTAGTCTTTTATTAAGTGTTTTGGTTGAAAGCATTGGAATTTAAGTGGTTGATTTTGTATCTGACAGAGTATGCAACATTTAAATAAGAAAAAGCTCAACTTAATTCCTATAATATATTGGAGCAAATGGTATGCTACTTTCCATGTCCTCTGAAATCTCAGAAAGAAGAGAAGCAGTGACTTTGGTACAAGACAGAAATGCTGAAATCTGCAAGTGCTGTGCAGAAATGGGAACAAAGCAACAAAAATAGAACCTGAAATGAAACTGAAAAAAAATTCATGAAACTGTAACTTATCAGTATTGCTTTGAACTGAATAAGAGGATTAAGACATGGAAGTTTAGACAAGATTAGATGACTTAGATTCAAGATCTGTTACAAGTTGGTGATCTGGAAATTTCTGAAGATTGAGTCTGACATAATCTGTGAAGGCATGTTTCAGTCTAGATTCATGAAATACATAGATCAATTCAAATTTAGAAGGTTTGTAGATATTAAAAGTGGTATCATAATGATTTTGTAAAGCTGAATCAGTAGCATTAAGTGCTGGAAACCAAAATTCAGTACCTGCAACTCTTGGAATCAACTTCTGAAACTTAGTCTGGAAATTCTTAAACTGTTCTTGATGATTCTTGAAACTATTGATTACTGATGTGGTACTAAGTTCTAGATTAGAACTTGATTACAAGTTTCAGAGATGTAGAACAAATAACAGAAATTTATCACATTTCTGTTAATTAACAAACCTGCAAATTTAGAATAGGAAATCTTTAATTCATGACATGGCTATTTAGGTTTATACACCAAGAAAGCAGAGTTCAAATAGAACTGGTACATTTTAAATGAAGTAAGGAAGGAAGAAAATAAGGAAGTATGGCTGAAATTCATTAGATAGCATTTTTATGTATCCATGTCTTCCACTAGAACTAAAACTCATTCTTTCTTTCCTATCTTTTCTTTGAGTTAATTCTTCCTTTTCTTATCTTTTCTTGTAACTAATGCTTTGATGTGCACTTAATTCATATTCTTACATTTTTCTTTCCATGATTAACCTTTATATTATGATTTGTATCCATGATCATGGTAGAGAGTAGAAGATAAGCAAGCTTATGGTAGGGCAAGAAGCACAAGTGGCATGAGTGCTCTCCATTTTTGTGATTACATGAGAAATAGGATGAGGGCCACAAAAACTCTATCTTGTGAGATTTTTAGTGTGAAATCAATTTCAATTTACTCATGATAGATGGAAATTATTATGTTGTTAACCAAGAGTAAAGTTTGAAGTCCATGAATGCTTGAGGTTTTGGAATGTGATAATCTTAGATGGTTTACTTTCTTTATTTTCTAATCATGTTTAGGAATTTGTTTAGGGGGTGTCATTTAAGTAGGATTTTTAGTTTTCTTGACTTGAACGGGACGTCCAAGATTAAGTGTGGGGGATTTTGATAACCATGATTTTGCTACATTATTTTGATTTATAATGCATGTTTTTAATGGTCTATTCATAGCTTAATCGCACATTTACATTACATTTCATAAATTGCATGTGATCTTGGACTTAATTGCAAATTAGCCAATTATCATGGTATTTGATGCTAATATGTTATTATTATTTTGTAGGCATCAAAAGGGTCATGGACCCGATCAAATTAGACCACACTTGGGATCAAATCAAGGGCTAAACGAAGCAATCAAGCTTTGAAGCGATTTGGATCATCCATTGAAGATCGGAGAGATCTGAGCCATCCGTTGAGAATTTAGTCCATCCGACCTAATGAGGAGCAGATCTTGTCCAATGATGAAGATCCAAAGCTTTTGATCTAGATCTAAAGACATCACAGCCGTTAGATGAGATCAAATCAATCTGGACCATCTGATTAGTTTTGAGGAGGATTTAAGAACCTCGAGAAGCTATAATACACTTCGAGCTCGGATTTCTCGCGACAACGCTATTGTTCATCTTCTTCCACCTTTGCGACGCCAACACTCCCATCGACATCTAGATCAGAATTCAAGATCTGTCATCACCGGCAGCATTTGGAGTGACCGACGATCATTGTCCAACCATCAGATTGTGAGAGAAGGAGGTTCCTCTGCCACGATCTTTGCACTTCACGCGTATCAGACGAACTCAGATTCGGGGAGTTCTTCCGATCTGAGGGATTCTATCAGGCAACAGAAGTTTTGGAGGAGTTTTTCTGGAATTTTTGATTCACACTCGTTCTTCAATTCACTCGCGACTTCGGCATTGATTTGATCGATCGTTTGTCGATCGTGACTCATATATCTTCCCCTGTTCTTCGGGCATTGAACTTTTGATGAGATTGTAAGCTTGCAGGGAGGTTTCTACCAGCTGCACACTTCTCAATTCTCAACCGAGAATCTGAACTAAACCGGTGATTACTCACGAGAGTTTTCGAGAGTTT
Source organism: Zingiber officinale (assembly GCF_018446385.1). Classification (NCBI taxonomy): domain Eukaryota; kingdom Viridiplantae; phylum Streptophyta; class Magnoliopsida; order Zingiberales; family Zingiberaceae; genus Zingiber; species Zingiber officinale. The sequence goes on along the minus strand of NC_056007.1, from coordinate 14,825,943 downwards.
CTCTGCAATTTGGCAGTGAGACAGTTCATGAAACACTGATCTGAGATGCAGATGTTTCTCCATTTTATTTTTAGTTTTAATTCATAGATCTGTTGCTTTCATTTGTTGTCCCTTCTATTGCAAGCAAAACCCCATTGAAATGTGTTCTGTTAGATATCACCATTGAATTTCTGATATAGCATTTAGATGAAGTTGAATAAGAAATCAGATACCTTGATTAGGGATTCTAGTTTATCATTCAGTTCTAAGTTTCAATTCAAATCTCATTTTCAATTTTGTTATTGAATTCACTGATTTCTAGACTTTAATTAGATTAGAATCGAATGAAAAATCCATTTCCTCAAATTGTTTGTCTCTTGGTCAAGTTTAGTTTGAGATGTTTAGATTCATTTAGTAAATGCAATCTAGTTTAATTTAGGACAAGTTCATAGGTTATCTTAGGAGTTGGAGTTCTTCATATGTGAGTTCGGTTGCAATTTTCTTGTTAATTCTAAGTAGCTTTACTTGTACAGAAAGTTGATTGCTTAAAATAAAGTGTGTGAAGCACACATTTCTTTTAATTTCGTAGTATTAGTTTATGAAAGGAATTCATGTTAAATTTGAGTTTGTAATAATCCAAACTTCCTTTACAGAATTAAGTTTAACATGAATTTCATATTCTAGGCATCACACACTTGCTAGTTACCCTTGGAAAAATATGACTTGGGACTCCTTACTACACATGTTATTTTAGTTTATGAATGGGTTCCAATATTGATTAATTTGATGTGCCACGTGATATGAAAATGGCTAACACCAGTGTGTTATTGATTATAGAAAGAATCTGTGTCGTAATTATTTAGGCTGAAGATATCCCCTTGAGGAGCTCATAAGGATTGTCATGTAAAACCTGCAGGTGGATTTAGTACAACATGATAATAAAGTTGAGTGGTACTACTCTTGGAATCAGTTGTTAATTAATTGAGTTTCAGTAACTCATTTAATTAACGGGCATACAATATCTTAAACACAGGGCGATTAACGCACTCATGATAAGGAGTCCATATTGTAATATGGGATCGGTGCAGTAGTTTAATAATAACCCTTTTGTGGTATGGGTTATTATTAATGGACATGAGTTGGGTGTTTGGGCCGAACACAGGAAGCCCAAACCCATCAAGAGGCCTAAACTAATTCCTCCTCTAGGTCCTTGTTGTAGCCTCTATATGAAGCCTCACATCCACCCCAACAGAATTCGGTTATAAAAGGGAGATTTTTCTAAACAGAATTTTGTTATTTTTCTTTCTTTATAACCGACGGCAAGAATTATAAAAAGGGGAGGTGACGCCCCCTAAACATAAGTTTTCCACAACTCTCTTGCTTAGGGCCGGCGGCACAAGGTTCTCCTTCTCTCTTGCTTAGGGTCGGCAGCACAAGGTTCTCCTTCTCCACCTTAGGGTCGGCGGCACAATTCTCTTCCAACTCAACCTTCGGGCCAGCGGCTTGGAGGAGAGGTAGAAGAGGAGAAGGCGCCCATCATAGAGCCTCTTTTTGATGGCCGGTGGTTTGGAAACAAAGAAGAGAAGAAGGGTAGTTTTTGTCTTGGTAGATCGTCGCCCACACGATGTCCAAAAAGAGGAGAGAAATATAGCAGAAGATCAAGAGGTCTTTTTAGCTACAAAGGAAAGGTGCAACTAATTCTTTAATTCTGCTGTGTAATTAGTTTAGTTTTCTTTGTATGGATCCTGAATACCAACACAAGAGGCCAGCGATCTTATGCTTCCTTCAAGGTGTGCTTTGATCCGTCAAGAACTTGCTTGATTGATCAAACACATGTCTGATCGAACATGTGGGTTGCTAGAAAAACTTCTATACTTGTACAATTTTTGTACAGTGGAAATTGAAACAGAACGAAACTCTAGTGCCATCAATTGGTATCAGAGCAAGGTTTTCTGGCACTGTGTGATTGGTTTTCAGTTAAATTATGCACTGTTCAAATATGAATTTAGGTAAGATAATAGTAGGATGTGCAAGAAAGATTAACTTTGTGGTTGCAAGCGTCCTAGTTCCAACTATTATGGCCTTTTGTGTTTATGTATGATTTGAACCCTCGGGCACGTCGAAGTTGTTTTGTGATGTGCGTGATTGTAAAAATTAAATACAGTCAGTTGCTATATTATTATTATTTTTTTATATTCTGTTCGATCTAGATTACATGTAAATTCCTTTGTGGAATATAGGATCGATAAATGTAAATTTTTATTTCTTTTTGCCGCGATTTGTATTCCTGCTATGCGTGGTGCTATTTTGAGGACTGGAGGCATGACGAAGAAGGAAGCAAGATAGACGCGGCGGCATGATTCATTGGCGGCATATTGGAGGACAGCGATGGATGAGGCCATAATAGTTGGAAATTTTATTTTCATATTTATTGCCTTTATATGTTGTTTTTATGTGCTGTGATGTGTGTGCATGTTAAAATTCCTCAATTTAAATAACTAAGTGGGAGAGAGATTATTTAAATAAGTTCCACGGTCTCCATTACTGGTTTGTAAGTGATGCATTCAAACTTGCGCGTTAGCTTTAAGTGCCTTCCTCCAAATCGGATGAGTTTGTTTGCAGATCACTAGATCAAACTTCCTCTATGGATGATTATAGGAAATTATTTAGGTATGTGTGATCTTCTCCATTTGAAGGGGCACAATCCTAATTAATGGACTAAGTATCAAGTAATGGTATACACTTAGGCACATTTAATAGTATCCTCCCCATCAGAGTCACTGCTATTATTTGTGCGGCCGAAGATGAACTAACTATTAATTTTATTTGTCATAAAGTTAGGTTGACAAGATAATAAAATTAATGGGTAAAACCTCCTCTTACAAATGTTTGAATTAGCATACGTCCACACTATCGTGGCATATGAAATTCATGATGTTTTAAGGTGTTGGTGAATTTAAATTATATTATTTGATGAATCAATATTATTTTAAATTCTAAAGTTTTGATCAAATATTTTATTTTGTGATTCTCAGGTTTTCAAAATGGTTTTCAATCCTCTTGCTATTATTTTAAAACAAAACAAACTTACTGGTCCAAATTATATTGATTGAAAATGAAACTTGGACATTATCTTAACTGCTGAAGACTACAAGTTCGTACTTTTTGAGGTCTGTCCTAGCGTGCCTGATCAGGATTCCAGTGAAGAGGAGAAAGAGGGACATAGGAAATGGGTCAAGGCAGATGAGATGGCGCGGTGTTACATTTTAGCTTCTATGTCAAATGTGCTGCAACATCAGCATCAGGCCATACCTACTACCTATGACATGATGCTCAATCTCAAGAAACTCTTCGGACACCAAAATTGGGCTGCCAGGCAGGAGGCCATGAGAAACTTAATGACGACCACCATGACTGAGGGGACACCCGTGAAAGATCATATCCTTAAGATAATGGCTCATTTGAATAAGATGGAAGCCCTTGGAGCTGAAATCAATAGGGAAACCCAGGTCGATATCATTTTGCAAATGTTGTCCAAGAGTTTTGAGCAGTTTTGCCTGAACTACAACATGAACAAAAGGGTTTATTCGTTGGCGGAACTTCTGACAAAACTTCAAGCGACAGAAGGACTATTTTGTCAAAGTTCTCTAGTTCACATTGCTGAAAGAGTTTCTGCTTCTAAGCCGAAAGGCAGAAAGAAGTAGAAGAAACAAGTTGGTTTGGCAAAGAAAGTAATTCGACCTCAAGGGACTGGGCTGCAGGCAGGTGTGAAGAAGCCGAAGGGCAAGTGCTTCACATGCAAGCAGTCTGGACATTGGAAGGTGGACAGTCCTCGCAGAAAGGAGAACAATAAAGGTATATCTTATTCATTAATTGCTGAAACATGTTTAGCGGTGTTATCTATCGGTACCTAGTGTGTAGATACGGGAGCCACTGATCATGTCTGTAATTCATTACAGTGGTTCTAGGAAACCAGACAACTACATGAAGGGGAGATCACCATCTACATAGGCAATGCTACGAGAGTGGCGGCTGTTGTAGTGGGAGATGTTTATTTATCTTTTGATAGAAATAAAACTTTGATTTCGAGAAATTATCTTTACATACCATGTTTTAGAAAGAACTTGATTTCAGTTTCTATATTATTTATGGATGGATATTCTGTTTCTTTTGATGACAACGTAGTTGTCAATAAAGATAGGGTGGTTATCTGTTCTGGTGTGTTGGTTGGCAATTTGTATACTTAATCCAATAACTCCCACGATGTAACAAATGAAAATTAATAACACATCTTCTAATTCTAATAAGAGAAAGCAACCTTCGAAAATGAACCAAATATATCTTTGACATCTAAGGTTGGGTCATATTAACTTGAGTAGGATTCAAAGGTTAATAGCCGATGGACTTTTGGGTTCATTGGTGGTGGAAAGCTTTCTAACCTGCGAGTCTTACTTTGAAGGAAAAATGACTAAGAGGTCTTTTAAGGCAAAGGGGTATAGAGCCAAAGAAGTGTTGGAATTGGTTCATTCTGATTTGTGTGGGCCTATGACTATCCAGGCAAGAGGTGGTTTCGAATATTTTATCTTTTTTATAGACGACTATTTGAGATATGGGTACATTTACTTGATGTGCCACAAGTCTGAGTGCTTTGATAAGTTCAAAGAGTACAAGGTTGATGTGGAGCTGAGTTCGTCGGTGAGATCGGGTGGAGTGGTGAGGGAGCGACGAGATCGGAGGAAGAAGGCACAAAGAGATCAGGAGAGGCGGCGTTTTTAGGGCTTGGCACTGTAGCTTCTTATAGAAGTAGGGTTTCCTTAAGCAATGTAATTATTACCCCTTAAACGGTGATTTCCATTATCACCTTATGCTTAAAATGTATCCCCTTAAACTCCTTCCTACAACCTCCAAATAATTCCAGAAAAATACCTAAAAATTCCCATAATTTATTATAGGTTATTCTCCTATAACCCTTTATTATTTATTTAGCCGTATCTCATATGATGGGATCGTTCGTACGGCTAGAGAGGGGGGTGTGAATAGTCGACCCCAATTGCTCTCGTTTCTTTCTACAAACTAGGGTTAGCGCAGCGGAAACTAAATGCAGAAAGAAAACAGGAGAAGAAATCAAACCTCAACGCAAGGATGTAACGAGGTTCGGAGATGATACTCCTACTCCTCGGCGTGTCCATAAGGTGGACGAGCCCTATCAATCCGTCGGTGGATGAGTCCCCGGAGAACCGACTAATATCAACACCTTGTGGGTGGAGAAACCTCGCCACAATCACTTGCAACAGCAAGCTAAGAGTACAAGAGAATACAAGAAGTTAATACAATGAATGTAACAATACAAGCTTGCCTTCTTGTCGTCGACTGAAGTCCTGGAAGCAACAACTTCACGGACGAATGCCAACAAGCAACTCAACCGAAAGAAGCTCACGCAGGGCTTCGGAAGTGAGCTCAACAAAGCTCAGTCGAAGCTGAAACCGTAAGTTCTAAGGAGGAAAAGAGAAGAGCTTGTTGTGCAGCGCGACCCCTTTATACCGCGAAGAAGAAGAGCAGAACTAGCCGTTGCTATGCGCAGATTCTGATCGGTCCATGGACCGATCGGGGAACCTCTGATCGGTCCACGATCGATCAGGGAACCTCTGATCGGTCCACGGACCGATCGTCCCTCGCCCGATCGGCGTCTCGATCGGCGTGGATCGATCAGGAACCTCCGATCGGTCCATAGATCGATCAGCTTCATCCCAGACCGTGCCTGATCGGTCCGCCGACCGATCAGGGTATGGGTGGACGGTCGGCAGATCGATCCACGGCTTTCTTCTCGCGAGGTTGCGTTGCCTCGATCGGTCTCGGACCGATCAGATTACAATCGCGAGCCGATCGATTACGATCGGTCACCGGCCGTCGAGGCAATCAAGATATCACTGGATCGGTCACCAGACCGATCCAAACTTCTCAGCCCTAAACCTAAGGCTTCCACACCAACATCCGGTCAACCTTGACCTGTTGGTACATCATCCCTAGCATCTGGTCACTCCCTTGACCTGCTAGCACTCCCCGCTAAGTGTCCGGTCAATCCTTTTGACCCACTTAGACTTTTCCCCACCAGATGTCCGATCACCCTTGATCCATCTGGATTTTTCCCTTGCCCGGCTTCACTCACCAGGACTTTCCACACTGCCTAACATCCCAGTTAGGACTTTCCCACTGCCTGGCTTCACTCACCAGGACTTTCCAACTGCCTAACATTCCAGTTAGGACTTTCCCACTGCCTGGCTTTACTCACCAGGACTTTCCAACTGCCTAACATTCCAGTTAGGACTTTCCCTCGTGCCAAGCTCCCTGCTTGGACTTCTCCGTGCCAAGTCTCCATACTTGGACTTTTCCAGTGCCAAGTCTCCATACTTGGACTTTTCCCGTTGCCAAGTCTCCATACTTGGACTTTTTCCCGAATCAGGTCAACCAAGTCAACCTTGACTTACGGTTGCACCAATAATCTCCCAAACATCTATTCTTGTCCCATATCAAGAATAGAACTCTCTCACGAGTGTCAAACATCAACATGCAACTCAACTAGGTCAACCTTGACCTAAGGTTGCACCGACAATCTTCCCAAGTCAAACATCAAAATACAACTCGAGTCAAGTCACCTCGAGTCGGGTCAACCAGGTCAACCTTGACCTAAGGTTGCACCAACAATCTCCCCCTTTTTGATGTTTGACAAAACCCATAATCAAGTTAGGTTAACCTGATAACCTAACTTAGGTTTTCCAACCATCTTCCAATGTCCAATGTTCTTTCCTTGAACATTCTCTGGACATTCTCCCCTTAGGTTAACCCGATAACCTAATTTGGGTTCTCCAATAATTCTCCCCCTTTTTGACACACATCAAAAAGAATTCCATGTTCTTCCTTGAACATTCCTTGACATTCTTCCCCTAGCTTAGGTTAACCCGATAACCTAACTTAGGTTCTCCAATAATTCTCCAATGAACACTCTCCCCTTTTCGACACACATCAAAAAGAAAAAGGAGGGTATCAAGGTCAAGAGTTTCTTCCTAATGAAAGTCCCATACCTTTCATTGAAACTCTTAATTTCCCCCTTGATACTAAACTCAACAATCAACTTAGTGATAATCCCATATCACTAATCCTCAAACTTCTTAAGGAGTAAAAACTCCCCCTAAAAGTCAACTCCCCCTTGACAATTAGGTAAAACTCCCCCTAAAGGTCAACTCCCCCTTTGACCATTGCACCAACAATGTCTTTGAGAGTTCCAAACCTTTAGAAATCCAAAAGCACCACTTCCATAACTGAAATTTCAGACAACAGCTGAAAAATCAGAAATTCGGCACGCCTGATCGGTCACCGGACCGATCAGGACCCCTCTGGATCGGTCTCCAGACCGATCCTCGCTTTCTGGATCGCCACTGATCGGTCACCAGACCGATCAGGACTTCTCTGGATCGGTCCGGTGACCGATCCAGCCTCTGAAATCAGAGATTTCTGATTTTTCTCCCCGGGAGAAATTCAGAAACTCACAGAAAATTACAGAAAATTCCAAAAATTACGAAACTTTGAGGATACATTCCTCATATCATACACTATCAAGGAAAAATAGTTTTCTATGAAACTAGTTTCCATTTTTCAATCTTGATACAAAGTTCAAAAACTTTAAAATAGTTCAAGTTTAACTCAACTTTGTATCACAATGTTCAATGATGAATGCTATCACTAGGAAAGCTTCATCAAGGTTTTTCAAATCAATTTTAAAATGCTTTTAAAACCATTTGAATTTAGGACCATAATCTTAGGGCTAGATGTACATGACTTGTACACAAGCTTTCCCTATGATCCTTCATTTCTTGAATTAGGCTCATCTAGGTACAAGAACTATGCACCTTGAACCTAACTCATGATCCTAATATCTCACACACATCTAAAGTGTATCAAACACATCCCTGTCAATTTTGATGTGAGATATGGGTTTAGGTATCTTAGACTAAGGTCTCATGCATTTTCTAAACACAAATTTGATCTCAATATCAAAATGTGTTTTTCATCTTTAAATCAATTCAATTGATTACTAATGCAAGAGATGATGACATGGCATAAAATGGTATCATAAATGAAAACATGTGCCAATGTCATGATGTCATGGCATAAAGTTTGAAACTCAAATAAACATGACATAAAAACTAGCCTAAGCATTATCATGACATTTCAAATGATAATAAAACTAAACATGATGTCATGACATGTGAGGGCAAACAATCATGGCAAGATTTAGCATAAATAAATATACCTAGATTACCTATCTAAGTATCCTTAACCACTTGGCTAACTTCAAATTTAATCCTAGATTGCCCCAAAATGCCAAAATCCTAATTTTGACACTTCTTGAACTCTAGATTAATTCATGCCACTTAAAGATCAAATTTATCCTCAAAACTTGGCATGTTTCATTTTTCCTCGAGAGTTCTCTAGATTTTCCCTCATTGTGCCAATTGAGATTAAAAATGAAATTTCCAATCTTTAGGCACATTTAACTCTTCAAAGGAGTAAATGATAATTCCATTTCATTTTCAAAAGTTCTCAAAACCTTGAAAATGCTCCTTGAGTGTCAATTTCCTCAAAGTTGGGTTAACTACTCTTCTAATCGGAGTTGACACTCTCTAACCCATCTATGGGGTAGAGAAGATACTCCTAGGAACCCAATACCTATTTGAGCTCATTGGGTTCACTAAATATTCACTAGGGATAACTTCCCTAGCAACCCTCCTAATGACCCTCTTAGGCTTTGAAGCCTTGGTCATTTGGGACTCATCAAGATCAACTCTAGGGGTGACTCCCCTTGTGACCTTGGTGGTGGTCTTCCTAGCCCTAGGTTTTGTTCCATAATCGAATGGAACATTGTGGTAAGTGGGCTTGACCACTTGGGACTTAGATTTGTGACCCAAACCTTTCTTGTCCTGGGACTTTTCACCCTTAGGCCCTAGAGTTTACTTCTCTAAATTTTTAAGGGCCTTTTCTAGGGTATCAAGCCTTGACCTCAAGACTTGATTCTCCTTTTCTATTACCTCAAGTTTTGATTTGTCATTCTTTCTTGAGGTGTTCCTAGGCATGTGTCTAGTTGATTTAGGGTTTCTACCTAGGTTTTCCTTAACCTTAGAAGTGTTAATCCTAGGGTTAGCATTCCTAGTAGTATCCCTATCTAGGTTGACATGTTTAGCACCTAAGCACATGTATTGATTTCTAGTGTTAACATGCTTATCATTATTGACTAATGCAATAAAATTACTAGCATGTATCCTACTAGAATTGCACGAATGAGCCTTAAAAGATACCTTAGGGTTTGCCTTAGCTCCCCCTATCGATGTGCATCCCTTGTCCTTGTGAGGTTTCCTCCCCTTCGGACATTGGCTCCTATAGTGTCCCCGTTGCTTGCATTGAAAGTACACCACGTGCTTCTTGCCTTTGCGTGTTGGGACGCCGGCTTCCTTGACCTTTGGTGCCGGTGGAGTCTTTCTAACCCTCTTTGGACACTTGCTCTTGTAGTGCCCAAATTCCCTACACTCGAAGCACATTATGTGTAATTTGCTAGAAATTAAAATGCTTGAGTTACCTAGGGTTGAGGATGGATGAACGCTCTCATCTTCATCCCTTCCGGAGGTAGAAGCTTCTTCTTCTTGCTCCGACCTTGAAGAGGAACTCTCCTCCTCTTCTTCTTTAGATGTTGAGTGGCCCTCAACTTCTAAATCTTCTCCTCCATGATGTGAGCTACTTGGCTCACTTAGCTCCTCTTCATGGCTTGAATTTGAGCTTCCCTCATGGAACTTGGCCAAGTTATCCCATAATTCCTTGGCATTGTTGTAACCTATCTTACACAAGATGTTAGTAGGCAATGAAAATTTAATTATTCTCGTTACCTCTTCGTTGATTTCGGATTTGTGAATTTGTTCTCTTGTCCACTCCTTCTCAAGTGGTTTTCCTTCCTTATCCATCGGAGGAGTAAAACCTTCTTGTACACAAAACCAATTCATTATGTTAGTCATAAGAAAGTACTTCATCCTTACCTTCCAATACGCGAAGTCGCCGCATTCGTAGAAGGGTGGAATGGTGATGTCTTCTCCATAGAGATCCATTCTCTAGCATTGCTCCCACGGGTGTTGATCCGATGAAGAGCGACCTCGCTCTGATACCACTTGATGGGATCGTTCGTACGGCTAGAGAGGGGGGTGTGAATAGCCGACCCCAATTGCTCTCGTTTCTTTCTACAAACTAGGGTTAGCGCAGCGGAAACTAAATGCAGAAAGAAAACAGGAGAAGAAATCAAACCTCAACGCAAGGATGTAACGAGGTTCGGAGATGATACTCCTACTCCTCGGCGTGTCCGTAAGGTGGACGAGCCCTATCAATCCGTCGGTGGATGAGTCCCCGGAGAACCGGCTAATATCAACTCCTTGTGGGTGGAGAAACCTCGCCACAATCACTTGCAATAGCAAGCTAAGAGTACAAGAGAATACAAGAAGTAAATACAATGAATGTAACAATACAAGCTTGCCTTCTTGTCGTCGACTGAAGTCCTGGAAGCAACAACTTCACGGACGAATGCCAACAAGCAACTCAGCCGAAAGAAGCTCACGCGGGGCTTCGGAAGTGAGCTCAACAAAGCTCAGTCGAAGCTGAAACTTCAGCAGCAGAACAGAAGTTCTAAGGAGGAAAAAGAAGAGCTTGTTGTGCAGCAGCAGCCCTCGACCCCTTTATACCTATGAAGAAGAAGAGCAGAGAACTAGCCGTTGCGTCGCAACGGCTAGATTCCTGATCGGTCCATGGACCGATCAGGGAACCTCCTGATCGGTCCACAGACCGATCAGGCTTCGGTCCCTCGTCTGATCGGCGTCTCCTGATCGGTCTGTGGACCGATCAGGGAACCTCCTGATGGCTTCGGTTCCTCAGCCACTGATCTATGCCTGATCGGTCTGCCGACCGATCAGGGTATGGGTGGATCGGTCAGCAGATCGATCCACGGCTTTCTTCTCGCGAGGTTGCGTTGCCTCCTGATCGGTCTCCAGACCGATCAGATTACAATCAGTGAGCCACTGATCTGATTCTGATCGGCCACCAGACCGATCAGGGCAATCCGCAGTATCACTGGATCGGTCACCAGACCGATCCAAACTTCTCAGCCCTAAACCTAAGGCTTCCACACCAACATCCGGTCAACCTTGACCTGTTGGTACATCATCCCTAGCATCTGGTCACTCCCTTGACCTGCTAGCACTCCCCGCTAAGTGTCCGGTCAATCCTTTTGACCCACTTAGACTTTTCCCCACCAGATGTCCGATCACCCTTGATCCATCTGGATTTTTCCCTTGCCCGGCTTCACTCACCAGGACTTTCCACACTGCCTAACATCCCAGTTAGGATTTTCCCACTACCTGGCTTCACTCACCAGGACTTTCCAACTGCCTAACATTCCAGTTAGGACTTTCCCACTGCCTGGCTTCACTCACCAGGACTTTCCAACTGCCTAACATCCCAGTTAGGACTTTCCCTCGTGCCAAGCTCCCTGCTTGGACTTCTCCGTGCCAAGTCTCCATACTTGGACTTTTCCAGTGCCAAGTCTCCATACTTGGACTTTTCCCGTTGCTAAGTCTCCATACTTGGACTTTTTCCCGAATCAGGTCAACCAAGTCAACCTTGACTTACGGTTGCACCAATAATCTCCCAAACATCTATTCTTGTCCCATATCAAGAATAGAACTCTCTCACGAGTGTCAAACATCAACATGCAACTCAACTAGGTCAACCTTGACCTAAGGTTGCACCGACAATCTTCCCAAGTCAAACATCAAAATATAACTCGAGTCAAGTCATCTCGAGTCGGGTCAACCAAGTCAACCTTGACCTAAGGTTGCACCAACATCATATTCTCCCCCTCTAAAAAAAATTTAGTCCCCAAATTTACGTCATAAATGCGTTAAACAACAAACGACATGTATAATTATTATCATTAATGAAATAACTTACATACCTTCATTAAACAAGTGTGGGTACTATGCTCGGATCTCATTCTCCAACTCCCAGGTTGCTTCGTCATCTGAATGATGCTCCCATCCAACCTTGACAAGTCGGATTGTCTTATTTTGCAGCTAGCGTTCCTTGCGATCCAATATTCGTACTGGAACCTCCTCATATGTTACATCTGGCTGAAGGGTGATCGATACATCTGTCAAAATATACGTAGGGTGTGGCACGTATTTCCTCAACATAGATACGTGAAATACATCGTGCACCCCGGCAAGTGATGGTGGAAGTGCCAATCGATATGCTACCTCACCAATCCTCTCCAGTATATGAAAGGGTCCGATGTAACGAGAAGCTAACTTCCCTTTCAATCCAAACCTCCTAACTCCCTTGGTAGGAAACACTTGCAGGAACACATGATCGTCCACAGAAAACTCTAAAGGTCTCTGTCTCCGATCTACATAGCTTTTCGATCAGTCCTGGGCTTCTGACATTCTGCATCTAATGGTGCCAATAAACTCTGCATCTCACTGAATACGCTGCGGGCCCAAGACTGATGGTTCTCCAACCTCTTCCCATAAAGTGGGAGATCTACATGCTCTGCCATACAATGCCTCAAATGGTGTCATTTGAATCGCTGAGTGGTAACTATTGTTATATGCAAACTCCACCAAGTGCAAATGATCCTCCCAGCTACCGCCGAAGTCCATAACACAAGATCTCAGTAGATCCACCAATGTCTGGATAGTACGCTTCGACTGCTCATCGGTCTGAAGGTGAAATGTTGTCCTAAACGGAGTTCCGTACCCATGGCATGCTGGAGACTCCGCCAAAATCGAGAAGTAAATTGAGGATCTCTATCTGATATAATACTCAGAGGTACACCATGCAATCTGATGATCTCTCTACAGTATAACTCTGCCAATCGATCCAACGAATCCGTTCTACAGATCGATAAAAAGTGTGTAGATTTGGTTAACCGATCAACGATTACCCAAATTGCATCATGTCCCTTCCAGGTCCGGGGTAGCCCTACCACAAAGTCCATCGTGATATGCTCCCATTTCCATTCCGGTATTTCTATCTTCTGTAGTAAACCAGTTAGTCTCTGATGCTTCGCCTTTATCTGCTGACAAACCAAACATTGTGCCATAAATGTCGTAATGTCCTTCTTTATGCCATTCCACCAGTATGATCGTTTCAGATCCCTGTACATGCGAGTACGTCTTGGATGAATCACAAATCTAGATCGATGTGCTTCCCGTAACAAGTCCTCCTGAATAGGATGTGACTCGGGAACACATAATCTTCCACGAAAATATAGAATTCCACTATCATCGCAGGCAAACTCTGTCTGCTGTCCTGAGATAACTCTACTACGTAAAAACTGTAGATGCTGATTTGTAGCCTGAGCCTCTTTGATACGCTCCACTATAGGTGACTGAGCAACCATGGTGACTAACAAGCCTCACTCTATCTGTGCTTGCTCCATCAACCCCAACTCAAAGAAGCTCTGTATCAAATATGTAACCATCACTCGGTGGCAAGCCAAAACTCCTCGGGATTTTCTGCTCAAGGCATCGGCCACCACGTTGGCTTTCCCCGGGTGATAGTTAATTGTGCAGTCATAGTCTTTCAAGAATTCCATCCATCTTTTCTGTCGCAGGTTCAGTTCATTCTGGGTAAACAAATACTGGAGACTCTTATGGTCTATGTAAATCTCAAAGGTGATCCCATATAAATGATGTCGCCAAATTTTCAGTGCGTAATGATAGCTGCCAACTCCAAATCATGGACCGGGTAGTTTCTCTCATGATCTTTCAGCTGACGTGAGGCATATGATACCACTCACTCGTGCTATATAAGTACTGCCCCTAATCCCTGATATGAAGCATCCGTGAAAAGTACAAATCCATCCATGCCAGAGGGGAGTACTAACACTGGTGCAGTAATGAGCCTCCGCTTGAGCTCTTGGAAGCTCTGCTAACAAGATTCTGTCCAGTTAAATTTCTCTCCATTTCGGGTCAATCATGTCAAAGGCAAGGCTATGCTGGAGAAACCTTCAACGAACCTCCGATAATACCCAGCTAATCCCAAGAAGTTGCGTATCTCCTGTACCATCTTCGGCTGCTCCCAGCTAGTGATGACCTCAATCTTCCGTGGATCGGCTAATATACCTCCGCTGGAAACAACGTGTCCAAGAAAACCCACCGTTGGTAGCCAGAATGCGCATTTGCTAAACTTTGCATAGAGATGTTCTCGCCGTAGCGTCTCCAAAATTATGCGAAGGTGTCGCTTGTGTTCCTCCTCAGACCGGGAATATATCAGAATATCGTCAATGAACACGATGGCGAACTAATCTAGGTACTCAAGGAAAACTCAGTTCATCAGATCCATGAACACTGCTGGAGCATTGGTAAACCCAAATGGCATTACCAAGAACTTATAGTGACCATAACGAGTGCGAAATGCTGTCTTCCAAATATCTGCATCTCTAACTCTGAGCTGATGATAGCCTGAGCACAAATCAATATTAGAATATACACAGGTATCCTTCAGCTGATCAAATAAATCCTCTATACGTGGTAATGGGTATTTGTTCTTAATAGTCATCGCATTCAGCTGTCGATAATCAATACATAATCTCAGTGATCCATCATTCTTCCTAACAAAGAGTACTGGGCTCCCCAAGGGGAAACACTGGGACGGATAAATCCTCTGTCCAACAACTCCTGCAACTGAACCTTCAGCTCCTCTAACTCCTTTGGTGTCGTGTTATAGGGGGTCTTGGATACCGGTCTGGTTCCCGAAACCAACTCAATCATAAACTCAACTTGCCTTTTAAGAGGCAACCCGGGGAGTTTGTCAGGGAATACATCTAAAAATTCTCGAACAATAGGAACATCCGAGAGCCATGGTAATGCATCCGAACCCGCTTTAACCATGGACAGCAAATATCCTTGATAACCCTGTGATAATAATTTCCTCGCTTACATGGCTGATATGATTGATATCTCATCACCCCCGGTCCCAATGAATACCCATGATGGTAGTAGACTGGGAGGTCGGAAAGTGACTACTCTTGCTCTGCAATCAACTATGGCATGGTTCATGGCCAGCCAATCCATTCCCAATATAATTTCAAATTCCACCATTTCTAACACCTGCAGATCCACCATAAGAGTCTGACCATTGAAGTCTAAAGGACATCCCTTGACTTCCAGACTAATACTTAGTACCTCACCAGATGGTAGAGATACTGTTAACCCATGAGTCCACGACTAGGTAGCCTCCCGATTTTACCCAAAAACACCCGAGATATGAATGAATAGGAACGACCAGTATCTATCAATAGATCTGTAGTAAATGTATAAACTTAAATAGTACCTCGGAAAACTGATCCTTCAGCTAGCTGTGCCTCCTCCCGTGTGACACCATAAACGCGACCCACCTCTGAGCTCGGTTGTGGCATCCCTGGGGTGGTCTGCGCAGGAATCGGAGGTGCAGGAACCGGCTGCTGATACTGAGACTGAGGCTGCTGCCGATATGCTGAGTAAGCCTGGGGTGGATAAAAATCCTGTTGTACTGAAATACCTGATGAGAAGACGCTGCGGCAGAATACTGTGTAGTCGCTAGTTCCTAACCCTGAATATGATATATTTGTCCTTGAGAAGCCTATGGTCACTGCTGACGTGGGATCTTCTATGTGATCATGACTGTGAGGGTTGTTCCCCCTGAGATATAACTTTAGGAGCCTCCAATTATGCTTTCAGAGTACAATTCTGACTCTCATTCCCTGGAAGTTTACAGTAGAAACATATAGAATGATCCAACGGACAGTTGTTCTTGGTGTGACTCTTGGAACCACATTGATAACACATGGTTCCACTAAAGTCCTTCCAGTCATGATGAGAGGGACGAGAACCTCCATCCGATGTTCGCCCCGTCTTCAGAGGCCGAGAAGATCCTCCAAAAGAAGCCCGAGAACCCTGACTCCTATTTCCCCTCTTTTGAAATGACTGCTTTTCATTACCTTTCTCTAGAGTCACCTGCTGCTGCGTCATCTCGATAAATAGTGCACGATCCAAAACCTCTCAGTAGGAGCTACCCGGAAATTCGGACATTCTGAGCCGAATGTATGCTGCAAGACCCTGGGTAAACTGCTGCATACGATCATAATCCTGCGCCACTAAGTGAGGACAAAATTCAGCCAGTCTACAGAATTCGGCGTTGTACTCCATCACCGATCGGTCACCCTGCTTGAGATTCAGAAATTCCTGACGTCGAGCTAAACAGAATGTGGCTAGAAAATACTGCCGCTCAAAAGTATCTCGGAACATCGACCACATGATACGCTGCTCCCCAAAGATTGTCTTCTGCATATCCCACTATGTGATCGCCTGATCCCGGAGGTGATACACAGTCAATTCCACTTTCTCTTCATCTGTACAGCTCATGTACCCGAAAGTGATTTCCAAATTCTTCAACCAGCTATGAGCAGCCCAAGGATCTACTCTTCCCTGGTATAAAGTAAATCTGTCCTTGACGGACCTCGCCAGCAATCCCCTGTAGTAGCAGGTGCAAGATCTACTGATGATACCACGGAAGTAGCAGGTGCAAGATCTACTGATGGTACCATGGAAGGAATCCCCTGTGGCTGAAATCCTTGATCTCTCACAGGTGGTACTACAGAAAGAATTTCCTGTGGCTGACGCCCCTGCTCTCTATTAGAAGTCAAATGGGTCTGTCTCTGGCTAACCGTCTCAACATTAGTTGGATCCCTAGAAGAATCCGTCTCCTGGGTCACTGGTTCCAGCTCCCCAGACTCGGTAGGTTGTTTCGGTGGTCATCCCGGACCACGGCGCTGACCAGTTGCCAACCGACCACGCCTCATGCCTGGTAGCAACAACTAATAAGTACTACCAACAATTTATGATTATCTTATAAAACTTACAGCCTATAACTTGGAGGTGTTCCACCACTGCCTGGTCCCAAATCCTAAAAAGTCACTTCGAGGAATTAAATCGCGGAAATCTAAAACTTGCAAAATAGGCATTGTAAAACCTGTGGCTCTGATACCAATAAATTGTCACGCCCCGAGAGTAAGGTTGTCCGACGAAAATCGGACAACACCCCCCTATAGAAATGACATATAAAACCAGTATACATCGCCGAAAGATATACATATGCAAAACACAGCCAACATGGCTGGATCCAAACACATCCACGCAATATATACACAGCCCACATGGCTGGAAAATCAAACATAGTGGAAAACATATAACAAGCAAAAAATAACAAAAGAACTCACCGTGGGTTGGCCCGGCTTGACTCCTCGACAAAGCAAAACTAAACACAAAATAACATCAAGTCCACAAAAGGGTTATTACAATACCACGTTTATAAGTTCAACTCATAACCAAAATGATAAACAAAATTGAAAATCCGTCCTCGGAAGTGACGTGGGACCGGCGGTCAGGATCCTCCTCCAAGTGTACTAGCATCAGCTATCGACTACCTGGTGAAATTACCAGTTTACAGGGTGGTGAGTATAAAGACTCAGCAGGTAAAGAATAGATAGTGCATGAGTAAAATAAAGAGCCAGGAGTACAACAAGATATAGTCTAGGAAAGTTAAATAGCAGATACTACTGTGTAAACAAAGTATATATCCATACCTGATTCAATATCCTAGGCTAGTATAAGGTCTGAGGTAACATAAACTGCTACAGTACTGCTCATAACTACCAAGATCACATGTAAGGTATACTGTCAAAGTAATCAGTATCCAAGCATATATAACAGGTATGTGATAACAGAACTACATAAGTAAGCATATAACAACATAGAAAATAGCGTATGCACAGATGGTCACTCCCGCCCACCCCTCAAGTACCACGACCCTAGTATGGACGAGAGGCCGGGGCAATGACAGACTATACACCACTCCAGCTACCACTACTCTCGAGTGGCCGAGGGGACAGTTGCATAGTAGCTAAATAGCTACGTCTACGACGGGGGTCCCTGCTGCTCGCGACTCCAGCTATCACTACCCATGAGTGTGACAGTGGGGGGCACGACAGGACATGAGGCACGCTCCAGCTACCACTACCCATGAGTGGCCGAGCGTGCCGCCTTGGCCGACGACCGTCTCAACCACAAGGGAGCCAAAATCGCCAGCAATACATGCAATGACATGATGCGAACAATGCAACGGTCATCATATATATATAACAGAAATCAGCTATGCTACATGAAGCTGCATGCTCAATACTAAGCATAAATAAACAGTAGTCAAACAGGTAAACAGAGTGTCCACTATCTGCTAGTTATCAAGGATGACAACGGGAGACTGTATAGATACAAATGTGAGCATCTCGAAGATTTAGTGGATAAAGTATCAAGCACAAGAAATAATACAAGTGGAGTCAAGGTAAACTCTACTTTATCCGAACTACTCATGCACCAAGAATAATAACTACAGAAGTAAGTCAAGAAGTACCCGCCTCTAAATGTATGCTAAATCCGATGTCCACTTCGTCCCGACACCCGCCTTGATCAAAGTCCTTGGTCAACGTATCGACTTTAGCTAATCCAATATATAAGACAGAATAATTAATCCAAGCTCATTCATTACTCAAATAAAACCCACGCTGATCTACTCAAAACCAATCCCAAGCCCTAATTTATGCCTGCAGATCACACAATTCCCAGCCGAATTCGATCACCATTAGGAATTCCAAACATGAATTTATTCCATATAAACTGATACAGTACAAAATGATCGCATTCTTTAACCAAACCTATAGCTATCAATCTTCTGAGAATAAGACTAACAAACTTCTAATTTCTAACAGGATCAACATAATTCGTTACCTGAAGAGAACATACCTTAATCACCTCCAAAAATTTCATATCTAATCCCCTCACCCAATATAGGATTCGCTATCAGACCTGAAATCCAATGCTTCTACAAAGCTACAAACAGTTACAATCACCTTAATCAGCACCCAATTCTAATCGAATCCATCACCTAGGTCTACAGACCTAATATCTAAATTGGTAGAGACCTTACCCAATGAGTCCCGGATGAAGAACACCTGCTGGAGGTTGTGGTCGAGCCCCTCACAGTGAGCCACTGCCAGGAACAACCCTCAATCAGTCCAACCTCACATTCATGGCTTCAAATCACAGATCCATGGTCACAGAAACCTAATCGAGGCAATCTACAACTCAACATACCTTGATGTTGGAACCTCCACAATCGACAAAGAGAAGCCCGACGGAATCGGCTCTGCTCTAAGGCTCGGGAAGACGAGATATCTTCTTGGAGTGCAAATCCTCGACCAGCATCGAGCTCTAGAACAGGCGATTCAATCTCCGACTTCCACAAAACCCAGATTTGTTCACCCGACCGCGGATTCCTTGCATGAAGCAGCATTTTGAAGGAGAACGCCATATATGAGACCTATGATCAGGCGAGGAGACCGGAGCCTCGTCTCGCAACCAGGCGTCGGCGAACAGTTGCGGGCGTGCGTCAGAGCTGAGTCCGTCGGCGAGATCGGGTGGAGTGGCGAGGGAGTGGTGAGATCGGAGGAAGAAGGCATGAAGAGATAAGGAGATGCAGTATTTTTAGGGCTTGGCACTGTAGCTTCTTATAGAAGTAGGGTTTCCTTAAGCTATGTAATTATTACCCCTTAAACGGTGATTTCCATTACCAACTTCTCCTCGTTTTACGATGTCTCATATCTAGTGGTACTTGTCCTCAATGTATTTACTTGCCTTATGGGCTCGTGGTTCCTTCGAGTTTGTTACTGCACCACTATTATCACAATAAATTGTGATAACTTTGGGCAAACCAGGAATCACATCTAAGTCCATCAAGAAGTTTCTGAGCCATACAACCTCTTTGGCTGCCTCAGAGGCTGCCACATACTCAGCTTCCATGGTGGAGTCTGAAACGCATTTCTGCTTAACACTCCTCAATGCTATGGCTCCTCCTCCCAAATAAACACATATCCCGTGGTTGATTTACTATTATTCCTATATGATTGAAAGTCAGAATCCGTGTAACCCACAGGTAGAAAATCATCTGCCTGGTAAACCAACATATAATCCCTAGTCCTTTTTAGGTACTTTAATATATGCTTTACAGCAGTTCAATGTTCATGTCCTAGGTTACTTTGATATTTGCTAACCATGCCCACGGTAAAACAAATATCCGGTCTCATACATAGCATCGCATACATTAGGCTTCCTACAGCCGAAGCATAAGGAACTACCTTCATGTCCTCTATCTCCTTTGGTGTCTTAGGACACATCTCTTTAGATAAAGGTACTCCATGCCGAAAAGGTAGAAAACTTTTCTTAGAGTTTTGCATGCTAAAATAAGCTAGGATAATATCGATGTATAAAGCTTGGGATAAGCACAACATCCTTTTCTTATGATTCCTTATTACTTTGATCCCAAGAATATGTCCACATTCTCCCAAGTCCTTCATATCAAACTGCTTGGACAACCATACCCTTATGTCTTACAACACTTTGACATTATTGTCAATGAGCAAAATGTCATCTATGTATAGTACAAGAAATACCACCACATTTTCGTCACTTTTCTTGTATACACAAGACTCATTCGGACACTGAATGAATCCATAAGACTGGATCATTTCATCAAACCAGATGTTCCAAGATCTTGAAGCTTGCTTCAGTCCATAAATGGACCGATTGAGCTTACATACAAGATGCTCTTTGCCCTTCACAATGAATCCCTTTGGTTGCTTCATATAGATATTTTTTTCAAGACTTCCATTAAGGAAAATTGTCTTGGCATCCATTTGCCAAACCTCAAAATCCATATGAGCAACAATAGATAAAAGAATCCGGATAGACTTAAGTATGGCTACCGATGAAAAACTTTCCTCATAATCGATTCCTCTTTCTGAGTATACCCCTTCGCAACAAGCCTTGCTTTAAAGGTTTCCACCTTCCCGTCTGTTCCTCTTTTCCTGTTGTAGACCCATTTACATCCAATGGCTTTTACACCATTTGGTAGTTCTACAAGCTCCCAGACCTGATTAGAATGCATAGATTCTATTTCAGAGTTCATTGTACTTTGCCAAGATGTTGCATCTTTATCTTAGAGTGCTTCATCATATGTCCAGGGATCAACTTTATGTTCACCAGGGATCAAGTCCGAAAACTCTCCCAACTTTTGTATGTGATTCCAACTTATCAGCGTCTCCCTTCAGCACATGTGCTGGACTACCCCAAATCCGAATATGTTTCAGACTAGGCTTACGCTCATTCCATAATTTTGTGGGAGTAGAGGGTACTGACTTAGAATGTACCAAGTTCAGAATGTACACTGCCATTTCCAGAGCATATCCCCAAAACAAATTTGGTAATTCTGAATAACTCATCATTGATCTAACCATTTCCATAAGAGTCATATTCCTTCGTTCCGCCACACCATTCTGTTAGGGTATACCAAGTATAGATAATTGGAATTGAATCCTGACCTCTGATAAGTAATTCCTAAACTCTCCTAAGAGGTACTCTCCACCACAATCTGACCGTAGTGTCTTGATACTTTTACCATGACGTTTCTCCACATCAGCCTTTTACACTTTGAACTTATCAAAGCACTTAGACTTGCGGCGCATCATGTAAATGTACCCATATCTCGAATAGTCGTATATAAAAGAGATAAAATATTTGAAACCACCTCTTGCCTGGATAGTCATAGGTCCACACAAATCAGAATGAACCAACTCCAACACTTCTTTGGCTCTATACCCCTTTGTCTTAAAAGGCCTCTTGGTCATTTTTCCTTCCAAGCAAGACTCGCAAGTTGGAAAGTTTTCCACCACCAATGAATCAAAAAGTCCATCGTCTATTAACCATTGAATCCTACTCAAGTTAATATGACCCAACCTTAGTGCCAAAGATATGTTTGGTTCATTTCCGAAGGTTGCTTTCTCTTATTAGAATTAGAAGATGTGTTATTAATTTCCATTTGTTGCATCGTGGGAAGTATTGGATTAAGAGTATACAAATTGCCAACCAACGCACCAGAACAGATAACCACCCTATCTTTCTTGACAACCACTTTGTCATCAAAAGATACAACATAGCCATCCATAAATAATTTAGAAACTGAAATCAAATTCTTTCTAAAATATGGTACGTAAAGATAATTTCTCAAAATCAAAGTTTTATTCCTATCAAAAGATAAATAAACATCTCCCACTGCAATAGCCGTCACTCTTGTAGCATTGCCCATATAGATGGTGATCTCCCCTTCATGTAGTCGTCTGGTTTCTTGGAACCCCTGCAATGAATTACAGACATGATCAGTGGCTCCCGTATCTACACACCAGGTACCGGTAGATAACACCGCTAAACATGTTTCAATAACTAATGAATAAGATATACCTTTATTGTTCTCCTTTTCTGCGAGGACAGTCCACCTTCCAATGTCCAGACTACTTGCATGTGAAGCACCTGCCCTTCGGCTTCTTCACACCTACCTACGAATCACTTTCTTTGTCGAACCAACTTGTTTCTTCTTCTTCTTTCCTCCTTTCGGCTTAAAAGCAGAAACGCTTTCAGCAATGTGAACTTGAGAACTTTGACGAAATAGCCCTTCTGCCGCTTGGAGTTCTGTCAGAAGTTCCGCCAACGAATAAACCCTTTTGTTCATGTTGTAGTTCAGGCGAAACTGCTCAAAACTCTTGGGCAGCGTTTGCAAAATGATATCGACCTGGGTTTCCCCATTGATTTCAGCTCCAAGGACTTTCATCTCATTCAAATGAGTCATTATCTTAAGGATATGATCTTTCACGGGTGTCCCCTCAGTCATGGTGGTCGTCATTAAGTTTCTCATGGCCTCCTGCCTGGCAGCCCAATTTTGGTGTCCGAAGAGTTTCTTGAGATTGAGTATCATGTCATAGGCAGTGGGTATGGCCTGATGCTGATGTTACAGCACATTTGACATAGAAGCTAAAATGTAACACCGCGCCATCTTATCTTCTTGACCCATTTCCTATGTTTCTCTATCTCCTCTTCACTAGAATCATTATCAGGCACGCTAGGACAGACCTCAAAAAGTACGAACTTGTATTCTTCAGCAGTTAAGACAATATCCAAGTTTCATTTCCAATCAATATAATTTGGACCAGTAAGTTTTTTTTCTTTTAAAATAACAGCAAGAGAATTGAAAGCCATTTTGAAATCTTGAGAATCACAAAATAAAATATTTGTTCAAAACTTTAGAATTTAAAATAATATTGATTCCTCAAATAATATAATTTAAATTCACCAACACCTCAAAACACCGTGAATTTCGTATGCCACGATAGTGTGGATGTATACTAATTCAAACATTTATAAGAGGAGGTTTTACCCATTAATTTTATTATCTTATCAACCTAATTTTATGACAAATAAAATTAATAGTTGGTTCATCTTCGGCCACACAAATAATAGCAGTGACTCCGATGGGGAGGATACTATTAAATGTGCCTAAGTGTATACCATTACTTGATACTTAGTCCATTAATTAGGATTGTGTCCTTTCAGATGGAGAAGATCATACATACCTAAATAATTTCCTATAATCATCCATAGAGGAAGTTTGATCTAGTGATCCGCAAACAAACTCATCCGATATGGAGGAAGACACTTAAAGCCAACGCGCAAGTTTGAATGCATCACTTACAAACCAATAATGGAAATCATGAAATTTATTTAAAATAATCCCTCTCCCACTTAGTTATTTAAATTGAGGAATTTTGACATGCACACACATCACAGCACATAAAAACAGCATATAAAGGCAATAA
The DNA here is from genome assembly GCF_018446385.1 of Zingiber officinale. Classification (NCBI taxonomy): domain Eukaryota; kingdom Viridiplantae; phylum Streptophyta; class Magnoliopsida; order Zingiberales; family Zingiberaceae; genus Zingiber; species Zingiber officinale. The sequence continues at coordinate 14,802,083 of NC_056007.1, read as the reverse complement.
ATATAAAAATAAAATTTCTACCTATTATGGCCTCATCCATCGTTGTCCTCTAATATGCCGCCAATGGATCAAGCCATCGCATCTATCTTGCTTCCTTCTTCGCTGTGCCTCCGGTCCTCAAAATAGCACCACGCATAGCAAGGATACAAACCGCGACAAAAGGAAATAAAAATTTACATTTATCGATCCTATATTCCACAAAAGAATTTACATGTAATCTAGATCGAACATAATAAAAAATAATAATAATATAGCAACCGGCTGTATTTAATTATTACAATCATGCACAACATAAAATAACCTCGGCATGCCCGAGGGTTCAAATCATACATAAACAACAAAGGTCATAATAGTTAGAACTAGGATGCCTACAACCACAGAGTTAATCTTTCTTGCACATCCTACTATTATCTTGCCCAAATTCATATATGAACAGTGCATAATTTAATCAAAAACCAAACACACAGAGACAGAAAACCTTGCTCTGATACCAATTGATGGGCGCTGGAATTCCATTTTGTTTAAATTTCTCTTGTACAAAAATTATACAAGTACAAAACTTTTCCTAGCAACCCACATGTTCGATCAGACATGTGTTTGATCAATCAAGCAAGTTCTTGATGGATCAAAGCACACCTTGATCGAAGCACAAAATCGTTGGCCTCTTATGTTGGTATTCAAGATCCATACAAAGAAAACTAAACTAATTACACAGCGGAATTAAAGAACTAGTTGTACCTTTCCTTGTAGCTAAAGACCTCTTGATCTTCTGATGTATTCCTCTCCTCTTCTTGGACGTCGTGTGGGAGATGATCTACCAAGACAATAATCACCCTTCTTCTCTTCTTTATTTCCAAACCGTCGGCCACCAAAAGGAGGCTCTAGGATGGGCGCCTTCTCCTCTCCTTCCTCTCCACCAAGCTGGCTGATCGATTGACCCACCTTTGACTTGCTTGAATCAAGTCCAAGGTTCCCAAAACCCAACATCCAGTCAATCATGACCTATTGGGACATCATGCTTAGCATTCGGTCACCCTTGTCCTGCTAGGGCTTCTTCACCAAGTGTCCGGTCAATCCCTTTGACCCACTTGGATTTTTCTCCTCGTGCCAAATGTCCAGTCAACCTTGACCCACTTGGACTTACCATCTTGTGCCAAGTATCCGGTCCTCCATGATCCAATTGGACTTCCACCAGATGTCTGGTCATCCTTAACCCATTTGGATTTCCTTGTGCTAAGTATCTTGTCAATCCTTTGACCTACTTGGACTTCCCAACATTATGTGTCCGGTTAACCTTGACCCACCTGGATTTCCACTTGCATGGCTTCACTCACCAGGTCTTTCCATTGTCTGGTTTCACTCACCAGGACTTTCCATCTGCCTGGCTTCACTCACCAGGACTTTCACCTAACTTCACTCACTAGGATTTTCCATCTACCTAGCTTCACTTACAAGGACTTTCACCTAGCTTCACTCACTAGGATTTTCTCATCTGCCTAGCTTCACTCACTATGACTTTCATCTGCCTAGCTTCACTCATTAGGACTTTTACCTAGCTTTACTCACTAGGATTTTCTCATCTGCCTAGCTTCACTCACTAGGACTTTCATATGCTTGGCTTCACTCATCAAGACTTTCACGTAGCTTCACTCACTAGGATTTTCCCTTGCCTAACATCCAGTTAGAACTTTCCCAGTCAAATATTAAGTCAACCTTGACCTACTTGACTCTTTTTCACACCAATCTAGTCAAACCCTAATCAGAGGGGAATTGCACCAGCAATTTCCCTAAACGGACGATTGCGCCTGCAATCTCCACGTATTGTCAAACATCGAAACCTAAACATCAAGACTCAAGCTTGAGCCAACTCAATCTTAGTCAACCTTGACCCAGGGGATATTGCACCAACAGGGACCATACCCCATGTCTTCTTGTCCAGTTGAATCAACGCTACTACTGAACGACTCGATAAGTTAGATCGGCTTAGAAGTTGGAATGGCTCAGAAGGTCAGATACTACCATATAACCCTTGTGTTGACCAAGTCCTAGAAAATGTCACCCAACCTTCTTGTTGACTAGGTCAAGGGCCTGCTATGTGGGCCATTATTTACCTTAGCATCACTGTTGAAATGCTTGTTAAACTTTGGTTTGATTTCTTTTTATGAGCTTGAGCATGTTCGTTTAGATGTTATAGAACTCTCAATTCAAACTTATTTAATTATTTGAAACTTTTAGTTATTGATCTTGATAATATAAACTTGTTTGTTCATTTATTTTTTTTTATTTTTTAACATATTAATAAGAGTTTTATTAATGAATATGGTTCATAAATATTGTTCACGAATGTTATTCTCAAACATTAACGAGCTGATATGTAATGTGTTCAAGCTTTTTTATTTTATTTAACGAGTTGTTTAAGCTTGTTCATTTAATTAATCTTATATGTATCGAACGAATATAAATAAATTTTTATCAAACCAAACATCAAACTTGTTCATAAATATAATTCAGCTCATGCCCTACATATAAAAATCATAGGTTACATCTAGTTATGTCCAATAGTAGCATGGGTAATAGTGGATGTCTAGTCAGATCCATAGTAGTAGTAGTAGTAGTCTAGCTAGCCTATTGAGCTCAGGGAACATAAAGAGAAGATCTTGGAGAGCTCGGAGAGTAGAGCTCATGGAGCTATAAATGGCGATATTCAAAGAGGAGAGTTTAGGCCTTAGAACACATGTGATAATGGATTGGAGCCATATCAGTATGGCCTACTGATTTAAGAAGATAATTATCAGTGTATCGCAATCAATTCTAAAAATATATGTACATTTTAAAAAATATTGATTTATTTAATAACCTTTGGTCTGGTCAGTCAACTCAATGATAATGTGATAGTTCAAACTTATGAAGTGCCAGTATGACAATGTGGGTCATGTCTCATTTAGGGCATCTGTATTGATGGATATTATAATACTCACCATCTCATCAAAAAGCAGGAGGCATATGTGTCATATATATATATATATATTAACACCTTCATTTTGTCATATTCATTTTAACATTAACACTTATTATTTTAATTTCATCAAAAATATATCATTAATTCAATTTTATTTATTAGTTTTAAATTTTTAATTTTTTTTTTACTTTTTAAATTTTTTTAAATTTTTTTAATAAACTCACCTAGTCATGACACACTAGGTGAGATATTTTTTTATTGATTCTGTCCGTAAACTGAGTCAGACGGACCGTCAGGTGAGGTGGATGGAATGTTGAACGAATCACGATGTCTCGAAGGGCGGATATGCTGAGATGACTTCTATGTTAACCAAGTCGTCAGAAGTCCTCTGGTCAACGCTACCTGTATCCAGCAACCGGGTCGCCCAGGTCCCTGGTGTTGGATTGAGAAATTCGCTAGAGAGGGGGAGGGTGAATAGCGATTTAGAAATTTAGCGAGTTCGCAGCGGAAAAATGAGAACACAACAACTCTAACACAAAACTAATTTACTTGGTTCGGAGCCTTCATCGACTCCTACTCCAAGGCCCACACTCGTCGAGTGCTTTTGTTGGGCAATCCACTAGCAATTCGTAAAATATTACAAGTGAAAGTACAAGTGCTTTAAAGAAGAAATACTGACAATAAAAGGAAAAAAAAATTAGCACTTTGTCGGAGAAGCTTCGCAGCGTCGCAGGAGCACACCACAGCAAGGCAAGCGTTGGAAGACGTTGTAGTGAGTTGTTCTTTACTCCAGGTCTCACCCTCCTTATATAGGAGGCTCTAGGTGCCCGGATCCCTTCCGAGCGTCTGGAGTGTGATGTAGCCCAACCAACCAGAGTTCTCCACGTGGCGAAGCGATAAGGTGATAACATTTACATTCCGAGCGCCCGGATCCTTTCGGGCACCTGGACCCCCGGGCACCGGTATCCCTTTCGGGCGCCCGAATATTTTCTAGTAGCTTCAACTCCCTGCAAGAAAACGTTAGTCCGAGCCAAATATACCCTGCAAAACAAAGGTTAGCACAATTTATAATAATCAAACAGTGTATTAATTAGATTTCGTCTCACCGAGACTAGAATCTAGTCAAGATCTCAACTTAGAGTTCCGAAATGGTTCTAAGTTGGATCGACGCCTAAGTTCCCTTCCCTGGAACGCGTCCTCACAGTCACTCCCCCCAGTGACTTACCTTAACTTACATGTTAGACGTCCAGTCAACCCGTCGACCTAGCTAGAGTTTGTGTCAGACATCCGGTTAGCCCGTCGACCTGTCTAGACTTCGTGCCAACTATCCGATCGACCCGTCGACCTAGCTGGGCTTCGTGCCAGACATCCATTCAGCCCGTCGACCTGTCTAGGCTTTGTGCCAGCTATCCGATCTGTAACGCCTCTGCCCGGGCGAGCCCCACTAGAACCGAACCAGGAACGCCACCAGAATTGCCCATCAGGTTGACGACTAGCTCCATAGACCACTGAAGGTCCTTTCAACGTGCTTTGTCCTCACTCGCACACACCCTGGAAAAACTTTCCGGGAGGTCACCCATCCTAAGATTACTCCAAGCCAAGCACGCTTAACTTTGGAGTTCTTAAGTTTGGACTTCCAAAAAGGAAAGTGCACCTTGGTGATATGGATAGTACCATCTAACCTTTTAAGACATACTTAACCAGAATCTCAGAACCAGGGTATTACAATCCCCCACTTAAAGACACAACGTCCTCGTTGTGTAACCACGAATCACACCACAGATAAATCCCAAAATCTCCCTCGCTAAGTGGTGCCCTGGGTCCTCCTGCCACAGGCGCACTCAAGGTCGTAAGGTCGCTTTGATACCATCTGTAACTCCCCGTCCCGGGTGGGTCCCACCCAAACCGAACCGAGAACACCACCAGAATTGGCCATCGGGTTGACGACTAGCTCCATACACTACCGAAGGTCCTTTCCATGTGCTTTGTCCTCACTCGCACACACACTGGGAAAACTTCCCAGGAGGTCACCCATCCTAAGATTACTCCAAGCCAAGTACGCTTAACTTTGGAGTTCTTAAGTTTGGGCTTCTAAAATAAAAAGTGCACCTTGGTGATATGTATAGTAACATCTAACCTTTTAAGTCATACTTAACTAGAATCTCAGAACCGGGGTATTACACGGTCAGCCCGTCGACCTAGCTGGGCTTCTCCTGCACACTTGGTCAAAGTATTAGATCACAATGAAACTAACTTAACCTACTTTGGCATTCATCAAAACATAAGTTAGACCGTTAGTGCTAACCGCTCCAACAATCTCTCCCATTTTGATGCAATGACAATCTAGTTAAGTTAGTGAAAAAATATGGAATAAATAAACACAAGCAATGATGTTAAGTTAGTTTTGTTTTATTTTTGATAATTTTTGTTGCTAACTAACTTAAACCACTTAACCCTCCCCTTTGACATTCATCAAAAATCAATATAAAAAAGTTTTAAAAAATAAGCGTTTAAGGAAGAAAAAGAAATGCAATAGAGGCTATGAACTAAAGTCAGAATGACTTTGGGGAGTTTTAAAGTAAAAAACATATAAAATTTTACTTTAAACTTTATCTTTTAGCTTTTCCAAAAATAGCTAAGTTTTTTTTTTAAATAGTTAACTTGATAGCTTTACTAACTTTGTATTTAGAGTAATTTTTAAAGATAAATTTTGCAAAAACAAGCTATCTTTCAAAATAAGCTTGCAAACTTAAAGCAAATTTTAAAATAATTTTCAAACATAAGTTGTATAGAGGCTAATTTTCAAAAAGTACGATAAACAAAGCCAACTTTATAAAAAATTTAAAGCTAAGTTTGTAAAATCCAAAAAATTAATTTTTAAATTTATAGCAATTTTCAAGTATTAAGTTTGAAAGAGTTAGATTTACTAAAGTAAGTTTATATAAATTTTCAAAAATTCATCTTTAGATTATAAAAAGTAAGTTTACAAACTCTAATTTTCAAAGTCAACAAAATCTAATTTTCAAAACTAAGTTAGTAAAATCTAATTTTCAAAAACTTAGTTTATAAAAGCTAGTTTTCAAAAATGGGTTTATTGTAACGACCCAAATTTCCTCATTACAAGTCCTAATAGTGCATAAAAATATTTAGAAATATTTTAGAAATATTCTAGAGATTTTTAGAAATTTTTAGAGTATTTTTATGTAATTTTTGGAGGTCGTTTGGTATTTTTACCAAAAGGAAGAAGTTTCAAAAAATAAAGAGGTTCAGCCGAGGTTCGAACCCGCGACCTCCGACACGAACCAAGTCTTAAGCGAATCCGGCTGACCAAGAACCCAAGCGGGCCAAGCTGTTTAGAAAAGATAGCGAAATAATTTAAAGGATAGTTAGATAACAGAAATATTAGGGGTTATAAAAGGATAAGTTAAGAGGAGAAGGGGATTATTGTCGTGACCTAATTTCTTCCCCTCCCTTCTCTCTCGCGCACGGCGTTTCTGCCCGAGCGAAAACAAAATGAAGCCCTAGCTTCATCTCCGGCGGCCGGCGAGCACCTTTCTCCGTGAGGTCTTCACACCTTCGTGATCCCCTTGTCGAGAAGAGCAAGTAGATACAAAGAGATCGTTGAGGAAGCACATCTCCGGAACCCTAGAAGCTCCCCTTTGGTTGTAAGTCCAAGAACTCCAAGAATAAGTAAGTGCTTCTCACCTACGGTAGGAGTAGCTTTTGGAAGTTGATTCTTCTTGTTTTTTTTCTAAAGTATGATATAGGGAGCAAAGTACTTGATGATCTGCTGTGAGTTTCATTAAGGATACAAAGGAGGAGTTGTTTAGATTTGATATGTAGTTATCATTTGCTATTAGTTAAGCATGTGTAATTTCCTTTGCTGTTAGATGTGCACGAGCAGATATACATGATGAAGTAGTTCCTCCTTGATTTGCTGTTTGTGAGCATGAGTAGTTTGCTATTAGTTAAGCAAGTGTAATTTCCTATTGCTGGAGTTGTGAGCCGCAGGGACCCTATTGCTATGTAGCTATATAGCTACTAGGCAAACTGTCCACTCGGTTACTCGAGAGTAGTGGCGGCTGGAGTGTTGTACAGTTGTCATCGATCCGGCCTCTCGACCATACAGGGGTCGTGGTGCAGAGAGGTGGGCGGGGTGACCATCTGTGCATACGTTGTTTATATTATACCTGCTTCTGCTGTTATATGTCTACTTATGCTGTTCTGTTACTACATATTTGTTATGTATGCTTAGACACTGATTTCTTTGACAGTATACCTTACATGTGATCTGGGTGATTATGAGTAGTATTCTAGCAGTTTACATTACCTCAGACCTTATACTAGCTTAGGATATGGTATCAGGTATGGATATATACTTTGTTTTACACAATAGTATCTGCTATTTATCCTTCCGATACTGTATCCTATTGTACTCTTGGCTATTTATGTTTCTCATGCACTATCTATTCTTTACTCGATGAGTTTTATACTCACCACCTCGTACATTGGTAATTTCACCAGGTAGCCGGTAGTGATGCTAGTACATTTGGAGGGATCCCGACTGTCAGTCCCACATCGCTTCCGAGGACGGGTTTCCGGTTTTGTTTAGATTTCAAGTTGTGAGTTGAACTTTTGAATTTGGTATTGTAATAACCCTTTTGGGACTTGATGTTATTCTGTGATTTGTTTTGCTTTGTCGAGGAGTCTAGTCGGGCCGGCCCGTGGTGAGTTCTTTTGGTATTCTGGTACTTGTTATTTTGTTTTCCGCTGTGTTTGATTTACCAGCCGAGTGAGCTATTTATTATCTGCGTGGTTGTGTTTAGTGTTAGCCGTGTTGGCTATATTGTGCATGTGTTTATCTGTTAGCTATGTATACTGGTTCATTTGTCACTGCTACAGGGGAGGTGCTGTCCGATTTTCGTCGGACACCCTTACTCTGGGGCGTGACAATTTATTGGTATCAGAGCTACGGATTTACGATGCCTAAATCGTACGTTTTGGATTTTTCGCTATTTAGTTCCTCGAAGTGACTTTTTGGGATTTGGGACCAGGCAATGGTGGAACACCTCCAAGTATTAGCTGTAAGTTTTATAAGTATAATCATATATTGTTGGTAGTACTTATTAATGGTTCATACCAGGTATGAGACGGGGTCGTTCAGCAGCTGGTTCTCTTCGTGGTCCGGGACGACCACGGAAACAACCCCCAGAACCTGTGACCCAGGAGGCGGATTCTTCTAAGGATCCAACTGATGTTGAGACGGTTAGTCGAGGACAGGCTCATCCGATTCCTCATAGAGACCAGGGACGTCAGCCTCAGGAGATCCCTTCAGTAGTACCACCTGTGAGAGATCAAGGATTTTAGACACAGGGGATTCCTTCTGTGATACCATCAGGAGAACCTGCACCTGCTACTACTGACTGGATGAGGGATAGAGCGCGTATACCGCTGTTGGCAAGGTCCGTCAAGGACAGGGTTACTCTATACCAGGGCGGAGCAGACCCTTGGGTTGCTCGTAGCTGGTTGAAGAATTTGGAACGCACTTTCGGATACATGAGTTATTTAGATGAAGAGAAAGTGGAATTGGCTGCGTATCATCTCCGGGATCAGGCAGTCACATGGTGGGATATGCAGAAGACGATCTTCGGGGAGCAACACATCACATGGATGATGTTTCGTGATGCCTTCGAGAGATAATATTTTCCAGCCACATTCTGTCTAGCTCGATGCCAGGAATTCCTGAATCTCAAGCAGGGCGATCGATCGGTGATGAAGTACAACGCTGAATTCTGTAGATTGGCTGAGTTTTGCCCTCATTTGGTGGCACAGGATTATGACCGGATGCAGCAGTTCACCCAGGGTTTAGCAGCATATATTCGGCTCAGGATATCAGGATTTCCGGGTAGCTCCTACCGAGAAGTTTTGGATCGTGCACTGTTTATCGAGATGACTCAGCAGTAGGTAAATCAGGAGAAAGGCCATGATAAGCAGTCGTCACAAAAGAGAGGGAACAAAGGTCAGAGTTCACAGGCTACCACGGGAGGATCTTCTTGGTCGCAGAAGTCAGGGCGGACATCTGATGGAACATCTCGTCCTCCTCAGCATGACTGGAAGAAAGATAGAACGGAATCTAGATGTTACCACTGTGGCTCCAAGAGCCATACCAAATTTCATTGCCCCTTGGATCACCCCATTTGTTATTATTGCAAACAACTAGGGCATGAGAGTCGGGATTGTACGTTGAAGGCACAGTTGGAGGCTACTAAGGGTACATCTCAAGGGGGACAGCCCTCACAGACACGACCACAGAAAGGATCACAGAAGAGTCAGGGTGCTCCACGTCAGCAGCGACCACCGTCTTCTCAGGGACAGATATATCATATTCAGGGTCAGGAACCAGCGACTACACAGTATTCTGCTGCGACGTCTTCTCATCAGGTTCTTCCAGTACAGCTAGATTTCCATCCACCTCAGCTTTATTCAACATATCAGCCTCAGACTCAGTATCAACAGCCGGCTCCCGTACCTTCGATTCCAGCACAGACCACCTCAGGTATGCCACAGTTGAGCTCAGAGGTGGGTCGTGTTTATGCCGTTACACGGGAGGAGGCACAGCGAGCTGAAGGATCTGTTTTTCGTGGTACTATTTCAGTTTATACATTCACTGCAGATCAATTGATAGATACTGGTAGTTCACACTCATTCATATCTCGGATATTTCTGGGTAAAATCGGGAGACTGCCTACTCGTCGGACTCATGGGTTGACAGTATCTCTACCATCTGGCGAGGTACTAAGTATTAGTCTGGAAGTCAAAGGATGTCCTTTAGACTTCAATGGTCAGACTCTGATAGTGGATCTGCAGGTATTAGAGATGGTGGAATTTGATGTTATATTAGGCATGGATTGGTTGGCTATGAACCATGCCACCGTCGATTGCGGAGCTAGAGTAGTCACATTCCGACCTCCTGGTCTACCATCTTGGATATTCTTTGGAACCGGAAGTGATGGAATAGCAGTCATATCAGCAATGCAAGCGAGGAGATTGTTGGCACAGGGTTGTCAGGGATATTTGTTGTCCATGGTTAAAGAGGGCTCAGATGCATTACCACGACTCTCGGATGTTTCTATCATTCGAGAATTTCCAGATGTGTTCCCTGACGAACTCCCCGGTTTGCCTCCTAATCGGCAAGTCGAGTTTACGATTGAGTTGGTTCCGGGAACCGCACCAGTATCTAAGACCCCTTATCGCATGGCACCAAAGGAGTTAGAGGAACTGAAGGTTCAGTTGCAGGAGCTGTTAACAAAGGATTTATCCGTCCCAGTGTTTCTCCATGGGGAGCACCAGTACTCTTCGTTAAGAAGAAAGACGGATCACTGAGATTATGTATTGATTACCGACAGCTGAATGCGGTCACTGTCAAGAACAAATATCCATTGCCACGTATAGAGGATTTATTTGATCAGCTGAAGGATACCTGTGTATATTCAAAGATTGATTTGCGCTCAGGCTATCATCAGCTCAGTGTTGGAGATGCGGATATTCCGAAGACAGTATTTCACACTCGTTATGGTCATTACGAGTTCTTGGTAATGCCATTTGGGCTTACCAATGCCCCAGCAGTGTTTATGGATCTGATGAATAGAGTATTCCTCGAGTACTTAGATCAGTTCGTCATTGTGTTCATCGACGATATTCTGATATATTCCCGATCTCAGGAGGAACACAGGCGACATCTTCGCATAGTTTTAGAGACGTCACGGCGAGAACACCTCTATGCGAAGTTTAGTAAATGCGCATTCTGGCTACCTTCGGTGGCTTTTCTTGGACATGTCGTTTCCAGCAGAGGTATATCAGTTGACCCACAGAAGATTGAGGCAATCACTAGCTGGGATCAGCCGAAGACAGTACAGGAGATACGTAGCTTTTTGGGTCTAGCTGGCTATTATTGGAGATTTGTCGAGGGTTTTTCCAGCATAGCCTTGCCTTTGACACGATTGACCTGGAAGGGAGAAAAGTTTAGTTGGACAGAATCTTGTGAGCAGAGCTTTCAGGAGCTCAAACGGAGGCTCGTTACAGCACCCGTGTTAGTACTTCCCTCTGGCATGGATGGATTTGTACTTTTCACAGATGCGTCATATCAGGGACTAGGTGTCGTTCTTATGCAGTGTGAGCGGGTTGTGTCATATGCCTCACGTCAGCTTAAAGATCATGAGAGAAATTATCTGGTCCATGATTTGGAGTTGGCAGCCATTATTTTCGCACTGAAAATATGGCGACATCATTTATATGGGATCACCTTTGAGGTTTATACAGATCATAAAAGCTTTAAATATTTATTTACCCGGAAGGAACTGAATCTACATCAGAGAAAATGGATAGAATTCTTGAAAGATTATGACTGCACAATTAACTATCACCCGGGGAAAGCCAATGTGGTGGCCGATGCCTTGAGCAGGAAATCTCGAGGAGTGTTGGCTTGTCACCGAGTGATGGTTACAGAGTTGATACAGAACTTCTCTGAGTTGGGATTGATGGAGCAGGCACAGACAGAGCGAGGTCTGCTAGTCACCATGGTTGCTCAGTCACCTATAGTAGAGAGTATCAAAGAGGCCCAGGCTACAGATCAGCATATACAGTTTTTACGTAGCAGAGTTACCTCAGGACAGCCGACAAAGTTTACCTATGATGATAGTGGAATTCTGTATTTCCGCGGCAGATTATGTGTCCTTGAGTCACATCCTATCCAGGAGGACTTATTACGGGAAGCACATCGATCTAGATTTGCGATTCATCAGGGAGGTAATCGCATGTACAGAGATCTGAAACGATCATACTGGTGGGATGGTATGAAGAAGGACATTGTGACATTTGTGGCGCAGTGTTTGGTTTGTCAGCAGATAAAGGCAGAGCATCAGAGACCAGCTAGGTTACTGCAGAAGATAGAAATACCGGAATGGAAATGGGAGCATATCACGATGGACTTTGTGGTAGGACTACCCCGGACCCGGAAGGGTCATGATGCGATTTGGGTAATCGTTGATAGGTTAACCAAATCTACACACTTCTTATGGATCCGTCGGACGGATTCATTGGATCGATTGGCAGAGTTATACTACAGAGAGATCACTAGATTGCATGGTATACCTCTGAGTATTATATTAGATCGAGATCCACGATTTACCTCTCGATTTTGGTGGAGTCTCCAGCAGGCCATGGGCCCTCAGACCAATGGGCAGTCAGAGCGTACTATCCAGACATTGGAGGATCTATTGAGATATTGTGTTATGGACTTCGGTGGTAGCTGGGAGGATCATTTGCACTTGGTGGAGTTTGCATATAACAACAGTTATCACTCAGCGATTCAGATGGCACCATTCGAGTCGTTGTATGGCAGAGCGTGTAGATCTCCTACTTTATGGGACGAGGTTGGAGAATCATCAGTCTTGGGCCCACAACGTATTCAGCGAGATGTGGAGTTGGTTGGCACCATCAGACGCAGAATGTCAGAAGCCCAGGACCGACAGAAAAGTTATGCAGATCGGAGACGGAGACCTTTGGAGTTCTCTGTGGATGATCATGTGTTCCTGCGAGTGTCTCCTACCAAGGGAGTTAGGAGATTTGGATTGAAAGGGAAGTTAGCTCCTTGTTACATCGGACCCTTTCAGATACTTGAGAGGATTGGGGAGGTAGCGTATCGATTGGCGCTGCCACCTTCACTTGCCGGGGTGCATGATGTATTTCACGTATCTATGTTGAGGAAATATGTGCCACACCCTACGCATATTTTGACAGATGTCTCGATCACCCTTCAGCCATATGTAACATATGAGGAGGTTCTAGTGCGGATATTAGATCGCAAGGAACGCCAGTTGCGAAACAAGACAATTCGATTGGTCAAGGTTGGATGGGAGCATCATTCAAATGACGAAGCAACCTGGAAGCTGGAGGATGAGATCCGAGCGTAGTACCCTCACATGTTTAATGAAGGTATGTAAAGTAATTTCATTTATAATAATGATCACGCATGCCGTTTGTCATTTAATGCAGTTGTGTCATAAATTTGGGGACCAAATTTTTATTAGAGGGGGAGAATGTGAGATACGGCAAAATAAAATAACCTATAATGATTTGTGGGAATTTTTAGACATTTTTCTGGATTTATTTGGAGGACTTATGACAGTGTTTAAAGGGATAATGGAAATCACCATTTGAGAGGCTTATTAGGGAGTTAATTAGGTGGAGTAATTAAACCCTACCTATATAAATAAGAAGCTACAATAACTCGAGCCCTAAAAGGCCGCCTCATTCCCATCATGTCAACTCCGCCAAAAACGCCCGATTCCCCTCGAGCTCGCCCTATCCGCCGACGGCCTCAGCTCCGGCGCGCACACGCGCTCGACCACCGGCACCGGGTCGCAAAAGGCGAGTCTTCGACTTCCTCTGTGCGCTATCGGGGGTCTCACCGGTGGAGTCTGCCCTTGAAACCCCGCAGAGCATCCTCGGTTGGGGAAGGAGAGCCGAGATTTGTGGATGTTGGAGGGGGATCTCTTGTTCCAGAGCTCCATACACTACAACAAAAATGTTAAAAGACAACACTCCTACGACAACGGTTTTAAGAGAAAGCGTTGCGTATTTGCTCAAAGACAACGGTTTTTGTCAAAATCGTTGTCTTTGAACTCCCCATTAAATATAAATGACAACGATTTTGTGAAAACTATTGTCATTGAGCGACTTCTTTTTAAATCAACAACACTTTTTACAACGGTTTTCTAAACCGTTGTCTTTAAGTGCGTTTTTAGGGGCTACGACAACAGTTTTAATAAAACCGTTGTCTTTGGCTATATTCGTTTTCGTCATTTCCCCTTGCGGTTTTGCTTTCCCTCTCTTTGCAAATCTTTTCGGCGCCTTATTTTCCCCTTTGTGTTCCCCAACCCTAAGCCATTTTTCTTTCCCTCTCCTCATACAATCTCTTCACGCCATCCTGTCGATCGCTGGATCTTCCTCCATGATGGTGTGCTCTCCTCTCTCTCTCTCATTCTCACCCTCACTCTATTTGTCTACCTTTGCCTCCTAAAGGTTCGAGACGAGCCATGTCCTTGGTGCGCTCCTTGCATCTTCCCCTCTTCTGGCGCAAGCCTGGACCCGCTGCCTGCGTGCCAATGCAGGTAGCGCCAACTTCGTCATCGACAGGAGCGACGATGCGGTCTTCGTCGCCTTCTCCGGGACGCAAGCCACCGCTTCGCCTTCTGGCCTCGGCAGAGGGTTCTTCAAACCTGTTTCCCTATACAGCAGCACACACAAGCTCTTTGCGCCGCTGGGAAGAGCTCTTTGGGTCGGATGTATCTAGTGATTTCTAGCTTGGATCAGGTTTGACTTCCGTCAAAATTTCTGAAACCACGAGAAATCATCAGATCTGGGAAAAATAGCCATGTGTATATTGAACTCCGATTTTTAACAAACATATTTTCTTAATTCCTTAGTTTTCGTTCGGTTAGATCAACTACTGAATGGCACAAACCGGTGTAGGTTTTCCCCTGGTTTGATCTTTTGTCACTTCTCTTTCACCAAGTGCAGATCTTGATTGTTCCTTTTTTCCTGAATAAATCGGGACACTGGTTGTGTAAAGCGACAGTTGGGTCTACCCAGTGAAGCCTCTTCATCTCAGTAAAAATGACGACAACACTCACTTGGCAGTATACCAGCAGCAATGGTGGAAGCTACGGAGCTTCAGATTTGGTAGTTCTTATTTCATTGTTTCTTCCTTCTCCTGTAAATTTAGTATTAATAAAAAGGAGATATCCTCTGAATATGTAACATTTAAGATTAAAAATCAATCTACAAAGCTATCATACTTGTGATAAGTAATAGCAATTTAGCCATATGATCACGCTTCAATACAAAAAAATTAAAAAAACTTTATACTGAATTGGAGGTTAACCTAGAAAGAATGTTTTCGATAAAAAATGATAGATTTACTAATCTAATAGGTGATTGTAAAGCCAGGTTGGTAGCTTTGAAGTACCAAATACCAAGTCAAATGTGGCTCTTGTCAAAATCAAATTTTTAATTGCTCGACAAAAGTTGCAGTGCTAACTTTTTTTGGTTGAATTTTCTCACAAGTACTGGAGATTGGTACTTTAACTATACTGATTCGTTGTTGAACATGAAATCTATTTCTCTTATGTTTGGTATTTAGATTCAATTTGTTGCCTTAGCTCCCCTTATTTAGTAATGTCATGAATCATTCTATTTTCTCTGAACATTTTGATTTCAAAGTATTGTTAGCATCACTAAAATTTGAAATTTCTTTATAGAAAACGCCTGAATATTACGAATTCTATGTAACATTAGCCATGTAGCATCAAATCCACTAAATTATCCTAGTATATTCTTGTAGATTAGGTAGAAGTACAACATATGCTTATATTAATGGTAGCAAAGGAAAAATGTAAAACTTCAAAAGGAAGACTGTTTTGTGAGGGGTCATCTGTACTTGTTTGTACTTCATTGTGCATTTGTAACCTCTGACATTTATATGACAATTTTAAATATACAGATAATTTCTATTAGGTAGATTGATTGTCAGTCTGAGAATTTGGCTGATGAACTTGAATGTTGTGGTACTAATTATATATTAATATCTTTCTTATTATTTTTCAGTATATGGATGCTTGTATGAGTGTTGGCTATTTATTTGCTTCGTTCGTTTGTTTTTCAGCAGCAAATTTCTGCATGGGCCAGCATTTGTGGTGGTACCTACTAGATTAAGCTGACCTTTCTTGTTTGTGTACCTACAGATTACCACATTTAATATCTCATTGGTTGTTCATGGAACTATAGCTGAAAATATGGATTTCCTAAAGGTACTGTATGATTTTGAATGATATAACTACTCACTTTTTTTTGTCTGTGTAGGAGGATTCAAATCCATATGTTGTTCCCATGGCTATGGAAATCTACAAGCAACCACAAAGTCCTTTGGGCATCACAACTAGTACAATCATAAAGAGGACTGTTGTTAACCACGAAGCATATCAGGTATGTTCAAATAGGTCTTGACCCTATCGTATTCTCAAACTTTTTTTAATTATTATTTTCATTTTTTAACATCATCCTATTATCATCCTAGTTTTTTTTTAAAAAAAAACATATTCTAAGTGATTCTCAAATATTATCTTTAATTGGAGTAATTAACTTACTGTCACATATTCTATAGCAGTGTAACAAATCACACTTGGCTAATTTATTCTACAAGAAAAGTTGCTTATGCTTGTCCATCCTTCTTGCTCTACTTACATTGTAATTTGAAAAGGCAAGTTGTTTTTGCCATCCGATCCCTATGATGTTTGGAGGTGTCATTAATTTTGTGTAAATCAAGCAGTCGCCAGCTTGGTCTAATATTAGCAGCTACTAGGCGTAACTAGTTGATCTTACCCTTTACTAAATCTGCTCAGTCAGAAACATCTTTCTCAGCTATTGTTCCAAGTATTTCACATTTCCAGTTTTAGGTCATTGCTTACTGCCTTAATCTACTCTTCTGTATTGCTAGAACATCTCGATATTGTGGGACTTTATGTGGGCATGCTTTGCTTTTATTTTCTTTGGTGGGTTCCTGATGCCAACTTAGTTGTTGTACTTTCTCTACTTGCAGAAAAGAAATGAGAAGAAAGAAGCTAGTGAAAGGAAGTACCTGCAGAAAAGATCTGGATGTGATTATGGTGATAGCATTAAAGGTAAACTTTCTTATGAGATATTGTACATTCAACAAGTTTAACATACAAGGCTAGTACTCTACTGCTTACTGTTTACGAAATTTGATAACTAATGTTCATTCAAATCTCTAGTATGATAATGCTTGTGTGGTTGAATATGGTGTCAGTGCTACAACTGTTCCATGTCTATGTTACTTGGACTTGATATAGTTCAACATGAGTATGATCGCAATCTTTGACATGGCTATTTTTACAAATTGTACATGTGTTCAATAGGATTAGTGATTGTTCACTCTTAGTGTCACTGTTTGAGTGTCATTATTCAAGTATCTATATCCAATGCAGATTTGGGCAGTTATGTCATGCTTTAGAAATTTCTATTTTTTTTAAATGTTTGGTTAAAGGAAAAAAAACTCTATTTCTACATTTGATGTTCCATGAAATAAATTATACACATACCTTTGCCCAATACCTCATTCTTGCATTTCTATCATGAGCAGAATTGGCTCACATTTCCTTATTTATTGCCTCTCTTTGTTCTCATCTTTTGTTTTGATATGTCAATACCTAATATACATCCATGTGTTATCTTGCTGATTGAACATTTTGTAAATTTACTTATAGGTAAAGTTGTGGTGTCCTTATAATTTTTTTTTGTTTTGTCTATTAAACTTTGCCTCCGGGAAATAAGCTCGTCGTATAGTGATTCGGCTGAGTTAGTAGATGGAGTCTGTAGCATGTTGACTGGAATTATGAGTATCTTTTAAAAATGTTCTTGATTGATTATTTATAAACTCAATGGAAAGGTCAATGAAATTTATTGATCGAATATAAACTTATTCTGTGAATTTAAAGCTACGTGCATAAGTTTTCCAATGGAAGTTACCAAGACAACTCTAAGTTGGTTAAATTGCTTGTATTACATAAGTTTGTATTGCATAACTTATTATAAATTAGTTCAGTTGACTTTTAATTGATACATTATATTTATATTTAGAAATAATTAAACTAGCGGGTGACAAAATTAAATACTATAAGATTAAATCTCAACATACTATGACGTGTGCCAAATTGTGCCAAAACAAAACCTTAACTTCTTGGAAGAGGAAGTTACAAAGAGTCTATTATATTCAATGTTTTATTTTTCAATTTGGTGTCTGCAAGGGAGGAAGAAATGCAGGGAGGATGCAGGGGAGGAAGAAATTCATGAGGCACTTCCAGAGTACTGGATAATATGATTATCTTGGTAGCCACACAAAACAGCTCCTTCAAAGACAGGAAGGGAGCTCAAATAAAAGACCTATCCAGACAAGCATCCAAAAAAATCGATGGTGAAGCACCAGCTAGCTACTACATAGACAAGAAGGAACTTTGGGAAATTCAACAACTTAGCCGTATTTGGGAAATTCAACAACTTAGACGTATTTTGTAGTTCAGCCGTACAATTTTAGTCTAGTGCAAGGCCTTGGTCTTGACTTCACATATGGTATTGCTATACGTTCTTGTGCTTTACAACTTTGGGTTGGGAGGTTCCTGATTTCGAGTAGAAAGGCTAATGGTGGAGAAATTATTACAGCTTTGTTTGTTATAATTTTGAGTAGCCTGTAAGTAAGCTTTGTTATGAAATCTACATTCATCTCCAATATATCTTTTCATTTTCTCTCTAGGATATCTTTCGTTCTCATTAAGTCTGTCATTTTCAGGGGACTTAATCAAGCGGCTATCAATTTCTATTCATTTGAGCAAGGGGGAATTGCTGCTTACAAACTTTTTGAGGTGATAAGCTGTTCAAATTCTTCTCTTAATCAGGATGGAAGTACCTTAGCTACAATGCAAGGAAATATTGAGTTCAAGAATGTTTACTTCAGCTATCTTTCATGTCTAGAAATTCTCATACTGAGTGGGTTTTACCAAAATATACCTGCTAGAAAAATTGTGGCCCTTGTTGGTAGGAATGATTCTAGAAAAAGTAGTATAATTCCTCTTATGGAGCGTTTCTATGATCTTACCTTAGGTTTGTCTTCTTTGACTATGTTTTCCTATCATACACTAATGTATATTTCATTGATCCTTGACAGTTTCGTCTTGATTTCTTGATGCAGGTGAAGTTCTATTGGATGGGGAGATATAAAACATCTGAAGTTGGAATGGTTGAGAAGCCAAATTGGACTAGTTACCCAGGAACCAACTTTGTTAAGTTTGAGCATCAAGGATAATATAGCTTATGGAAGATCTGCTACATCTGATCATATTGAAGAAGCTGCTAAAACAATTCATGCACATGATTTCATAACTTCTCTTGAAATGGGATATGAAACTCAGGTTGATCTTGCACATGTTTAATTTTGAGCTTGTCTTTTGATCATGTTTAATTTTGGGTGAGTCTCATTTGATATTCTATTTTGCATTACACTTATTGAACATGATACAATATAGGTTGGTAGGACTGGTTTAACATTGACTGAAGAACAGAAAATAAAAATCTCAATAGCTCGTGTTGTGCTTTCAAATCCTTCTATTCTTCTACTGGATGAGGTCACAAGTGGACTTGATTTTGAGGCCGAAAAGGTTATTCAAGAGGCTCTGGATATTCTCATGTTGGGGAGATCCACTATTAAAATAGTTAGACGCCTTAGTCTTATTTTGCTCTATATTTAAATACACTTGCAAATTTGCTGGATTTTGTTACATTTACATGCCTTTTCTTCAGTCATTTAGTTTGCACTTGATAGTGTTAAAAGTCTACAGGTTCTAAGCATGTTTTGCATTTGTGTGACAGAGATTCCTATTGATCTGTTCCAAGAAGTGAATTGGTTGTTTGTTCAAGTGTGCCTTCTCACATCTGCATAAGGTAAAAATTTGACCCTATATTTCTTCCTTAGTGTGTAATTTTGTTTCTAATGAATCTTTTAGTATTCAATACCTCTCAAACACATACATATCTGTCTGATTCTTTGCTATTTTTCCAAAAGTTAGTTTATAGATGAAAAATTTATAGAATTTACTGTTTTCAATGCTTGGCATTTACTTCAGGGATCTATTATTTTGCCAACTATAATCTTAGGGCAGTTGTCAAAAAGTCATTATCGTGGTTATAGATAAAAATTGATGTAGTATCTGTCTAAAATTTCAATATTAGCAATATGATTGTCTAGAAATGTTTTCTCACTTATACATGACGTATAACATAGATGGTAGGAAAATTGAGCCCTATATGGTAGTTACATTTTAGAAATACTAAGATTATGCTTTATGATGCACTGAATCCCTGGTGTTTTGACTCATGATATCCTAGAAGAGTTAACATTAATTTTTTCTCTTTGTGAGATGCACTTTCTTACATCATTTCATGGATATGCAGGTTTCAAGTTGTTCTTCTATAGTATCAAATGGATTGTAAGAAGTTCCTACAATTCATTAAAGCGAAGAAGAAGAGAATTCTGGATCATAAAGAGGCCTCCTTGAAATGGAAGCAGAAGCTTAAAGCTTGGTTGTTTGTTAATTTCCTTGTGTAGTTAATTTTTGAAATTTGATGATAACATTTTCATGGATTGAATGTAGTAATATTTAGTTTTGTATTGGTGGTTTGTTTATATTAAATAAAGATTGGTTGTTTGCTATTATTATGTTACAACATGAACATTAAAGACAAGGGTTAGAAATATTGTAAAAAGTACATAACCACAATGGATTTTTTTTTATATATAAAAAGTGATAAAAGACAACTGTTTTATCTGTTGTAAAACATATTAAAATTATCTATCACAACGGTTTATATCTGTTGTAAAAAGAGTCTACCACAACGGTTTATTTCTATTGTTGAAATTATCTACCACAACTATTTTAAAACGTTGTCGTATCCTTCGTAAACAAATTTTGAGCATATAAACAACAACGGATAAAAACCGTTGTCAAATGTCTACAAAGACAACGGATTCAAAACCGTTGTCATAGGGCAAGGGATTCTCGGCCGAGAGAGGGGAAATCGAACTCCGGCGATGCGGGAGTGAGATCTCTTGTTCCAGAGCTCCATAGTGGCGAGGGTTTATGCTCCAGGTAGCTGACTCGTTTTCCCGAGCTTAGGGCCAGGCTGATCTTGTCGGATTCTCTTCGTCGACGGTAGAGGCTTCGGGCATCAAGGTATTAAGGTATGGATTGTTTGATTTGGGTTTTCGGTTAGCAATAGAAGCTGTGATTGGTGACCAGATGAGGGGATGAACGGGTTGTGGGTTGGTTGTGGCAGTGGCTTGCTGTGAAGGGCTAGATCACAATTCCAGTGGCTGTTCTTCATTTGGGAACCATTAGGTAAGGTTTCTATCA